>NC_090407.1:13684430-15027421 GCF_036365525.1 Heterodontus francisci | reverse complement strand
GTACAGCCTCAGAGAGGGGAAGGTCAGAGGGTATTGTGAATACACGGCAAGGGGTGAGATTAGGAGAAGGGATAGGGTCAGAGGGAAGGGAAGGGAAAGAAAGATCTGGAGGGGCATTGGTACCCATGAGTTGCTGGAGCTTGTTTTCCTTAACACCTGAAAAGGAAGATAAAAAGTTTTTTTGTTTAAATGACAGATGTCATGGAACAGAATGCAAATGGAGTACTAAATAGTTACAGTGAAAGACAAAGCACGAGTCCACAGAGTGCGCTAATGGCAGAATAATAAACAGCTCTGTACAAAAGCAAAAACATGAAAAACAAGTTGAAGACTAGAACATGGTTAAAAATTAAATTAAAAGAAAATATCTATTTAAAAAATAAATTTTTTTAAATGGGTCACACGGTCTGAAATTGTTGAACTTAATATTTAGTCCAGAAGGCTGTAGAGTGCCAAATCAGAAGATGAGGTGCTGTTGCTCAATCATGTGTTGAGCTTCACTGAAACACTACAGCTGGCTGAGGACAGCAACGTGGGCATGAAAACAAGGTGAATTAAAATGACAAGCAACAAGAAGCTCGGGATCATGCTTGCAGACCAAGCAGAGGTGTTCTGCAAAGCGATCACCCAATCTGTGTTTGTTCTCCCCAATGTAGAAGAGACCGCACTGTGAGCGGCGAATACAGTATACTAAATTGAAAATAGTACAAGTAAATCGCTGCTGAGGTAAAAGGGCAGGTATTGCACCTCCTGTGATTGCATGGGAAGGGGCCACAGGAATGGGACGAGGTGTTGGGGGAGGAGTGGACCAGGGTGCCGCGGAGGGAACGGTATCTTTAGAATGCTGATGGGGAGGGGAGAGGAAAATGTGTTTGGTGGTGGCAGCACGCTGGAGGTGGCGGAAATGGCTGAGGATGATCCTTTGGATGTGGAGGCTGGTGGGGTGGAAAGTGAGAACAAGCGGAACTCTGTCGCAGTTCTGGAAGGGAGCGAAAGGGGTGAGGGCAGAAGTGCGGGAAATGGGCCAGACACAATCAGGGCCCTGTCAACCACAGTGCAGGGTAATCCTCAGTTGTGGAAAAAGTAAGACATACCAAAGGCGCTGTTGAGGAAGGTTGCACCATCAGCACAGATGCATCGGAGACAGAGAAACTGGGAGAATGAAATGGAATTCTTACAGCAGGCAGGGTATGAGGAAGTGTAGTTAAGGTAGCTGTGGGAGTCAGTGGGCTTATAATACATACTAGTGGACAGCCTATCCCCAGAGATGGAGACAGAGAAGAAGTCGAGAAAGGAAGGGTCGGAGATAGACCATGTAAGGTGAGAGAAGGGTGGAAAATGGAAGCAAAGTTGATGAAGTTTTCCTGTTCTGGGCAAGAGTAGGAAATGGGAATCAATCATCAATGCACCAGAAAAAAAGGTGGAGGGGGCCTGAGTAGGACTGGAACAAGGAATATTCGACATATCCCACAAAAAGACAGGCATAACTAGGGACCCATATGGGTACCCAGAACAACAGTTTTTATTTGGAGGAAGTGAGTGGAGTTGAAGGAGAAGTTGTTCAATGTGAGAACAAGTTCAGCCAGGCGGAGGAAGGTGGTGGTGGATGGGGACTGTTTGGGCCTCTGTTCAAGGAAGAAGCGGAGAGCCTTCAGACCATTGTGGTGCTCTACAGCCACTGGACTCAATATTGAGTTCAACAATTTCAGACCTTGAGCCGTTTTTTTTTTTTAAAAACAGATTTTTTAAAAATTTATTTTTAACTATGTTCTAGTCTTAAATTTGTTTTTCATGTTTTTGCTTTTGTACAGAGCCGTTCATTATTCTTCCATTAGCACTCTCTGTGGACTCGTGCTTTGTCTTTCACTATAACTATTTATCACTTCATTTGCATTCTGTTCCATATTGGTCATTTAATCTCTCCCCCCTCCATCCAATCACAGACCTTGCTTCTTGTTCTTCTTCCCCCACACCCCACTTTCACTTGTTCAAAGACCGTCACATTTCTAACTTTGCCAGTTCTGTTGAAGGGTCACAGACCTGAAAAGTTAAACTCTGATTCGCTCTACACAGATGCTTCCAGACCTGCTGAGTATTTCTGGCACTTTCTGGTCTCAATTCAGAGTTCCAGCATCCACAGTATTTTGCTCTTAGTCACATCCTGTAACATGTAAACAGAGGATTTCCTATTTTAAGAACATTCTTTCCATCAAAGGAATGCATAATATATCCTGATAATTGTTGCCTAAATCCTAATCGAAGCCCAATTGACTTCTTGGCAGCACAGAACATCGATTTTAATATTCTGGGCACATCCTTCCAGTTCCACTTGATTCTTTCTACTGCAGTCAGAGCATTATGGGTGAAAAATGCCAATCCCAAGAAATGCATTCCAAGTTACTTAGCAAATAAGTGGTTGCTTAGCAACCAGAAAGTAACATTACTTTCCTCAACAGGAGGACTAAAATAGACTTTAAGTTGCTTATGAAGCAGTTACATATTTCAGAATCGCCAGCATTTTCTGCACTCTCATTTTTAGCCTCACTTCCTTCAAATAAGCAATTATCAAGTTAAGATTAAATATTATTCCAGGAAAACATATCCGAAGTAATCTTCCAATCAGCTTGTTACCCACAGAGAGTAAATTTGTATAACATATGTGCATCTCTTCGAATCAAAAATTTACAGCAAGAAGAAATTCCATCTGCTTGAACTCAAGATGGCTCCTGGGTGGTCAGCTCATTTGGGAGCTTCCTCTGCACTGCAAACATTGGCTTTCTAATCTCAGGTACTCTGCCCTCCCAAATCCCTACCCCAATCCTTCAGTTACTCCTCGACCATCCTACTCTACTGCCACCATCACAGGTTTGACTCCCTCTTGGATAGGCCTGCAGCTTCCCCTATGCCTCTCTTGGCATTCTTTGAAGGGCAGATCAAAGTGCTCGTCATAACACTTTATTAAGAGTAGCAACCCTAACTGCCCCATCCTACTTTTTAGTCAACTTCCCACCCAGTGTACCCGCTGGAGGCAAATCTGGTCAATCTCCTCCCCATCCAATTCTCCCCTCCTGGTGGATTCTGCCAGCGCATCAGCTATCACTGCCCTTTTCTGCATCTCCCTGCAGAATGCCCACTCAGTTGTGAACGAAGCCCTAGCCATCTGCATGCTCATTGTAGATGACTGGGTCAACATCATGGCCTCGACGGAAACCTAGCTTGGGCTTCGGGGGGTGGTGTGGTGGTGGTGGCGATGACACCTTCCCCCTCAAATGAAGCCTCCCCGCCTCGCTATAACTTCTCGACTGAACATCACGGTGGAGGTGCAACTCTCATCATCAAATCACACCCTGGTCTGTCCCCCCTCCTCTTCGGGCACTTTCTCCTTTGAGCATCTCACCTTGTTACACTTCTCTCGCCTCTCATTTAAAATCCTCGTTCTCTACGACCCACCATAGAACTTTTCACATCAAGATATCTGCACTGCTTTCCTCCTGCAGCCAAGCGACTTCTCATCCTTGGTGATTTCAACCTCGATTTAAATTCATCACGCTCTTTCTCCTCTGAGTTCTCTGCCCTCCTATCCTCTCTTCATCTCTGCCTCCATGTAGATGCCCAAATCCATACTCTCAGCCACCTACTTGGCCTTGCTATCTCACATGGCCTCACTACTCAAGTTCTGTTCACAGATAATGTCATCCCCAATTATGTCCTTGTATCACTCTCCACCCATATTCCCCTTCTCTCTCACCCCCACTTGTTTCTGTGCCCACCCCCAGAAAAAACACATTCACTGACAACTGCTCTTTCAAAATCCCATCTTTCTAGCCTTTGGCCCTCCATGTAGCACAACATTTCCGCAGCTACCAATCTGCTCAACAATACCTGCTGCAGTCCTTGGGGTGCAGGTATACCCACAGTGCTGTTTGGAAGGGAGTGCCAGGATTTTGACCCAGCGACAGTGAATGAACAGTGATGTAGTTCCAAGTCAATATGGTGTGTGGCTTGGAGGGGAACTTGCAGGTGGTGGTGTTCCCATGCAAATGCTGCCCTCATCCTTCTAGGTGGTAGAGGTCGCAGGTTTGGAAGGTGCTGTCAAAGGAGCCTTGGTGAGTTGCTGCAGTGCATCTTGTAGAGGTACACACTGCTGCCACTGTGCATCAGTGGTGGGGGGAGTGAATACTGAAGGTGGTAGATGGGGTACCAATCAAGCGGACTGCTTTGTCCTGGATGGAGCCAAGCTTAAGTGTTGATGGAGCTGCACCCATCTAGGCAAAGTGGAGACTATTCCATCACACTCCTAACTTGTGCCTTGTAGATGGTGGACAGGCATTGGGGAGACAGAAGGTGAATTACTCGCCGCAGAATTCCCAGCCTCAGACCTGCTCGTAGCCACAGGACTTATATGACAGGTCCAGTTCAGTTTCTGGTCAATGATAACCCTCAGGAAGTTGATGGTGGGGGATTCAGCAATGGTGATGCCACTGAATGTCAAGGGGAGATAGTTAGATTCTCTCTCGGTTGAGATGGTCATTGCCTGGCACTTGTGTGGCAAGTAACATTTGCACTACACTTCAGCCCAAGCCTGAATATAGTCCAGGTCTTGCTGCATATGGACATAGGCTGCTTCAGTATCTGAGGAGTCACAAATAGTGCTGAACATTGTGCAATCAGCAAGCATCTCCAGTTCTGACCTTATGATAGAGGGAAGGTCATTGATGAAGCAGCTGAAGATGGTTTGGCCTAGGAAACGACCCCAAGGGATTCCTGCAGTGATGCCCTGGGACTGAGATGATTGACTAACAACCACAACCATCTTCCTTTGTGCTAGGTATGACACCAACCAGTGGAGAGTTTTCCCCCCCCCGATTCCCATCAACACCAATTTTGCCAGGGATCCTTGATGCCATATTCGATCAACTGCTGCCTTGAAGTCAAGGGCAGTCACTCTCACCTCACGAGTTCAGCTCTTTTGTCCTTATTTGGACTAAGGCTGTTATGAGGTCAGGAACTGAGTGGCCCTGGTGGAACCCAAACTGTGCGTCACTGAGCAGGTTATGGCTGAGCAAGTGCTGCTTGATAGCACTATCGACGCCACGTTCCATCACTTTGCTGACAATCAGAAGTGGACTGATAGGACAAATCCGACCCGACAATTACCACCCTGCTTTTTGTGCACAGGACATATTTGGGCAATTTTCCAAACTGCCGGATAGATGCCAGTGTTGCAACTGCACTCAAACAGCTTGACTCGGGGCACAGATAGTTCTAGAGCACACATCTTCAGTACTATTACCGTAATGTTGTCAGGGCCCATAGTCTTTGCAGTATCCAGTGCCTTCAGTCGTTTCTTGATATCACATGGAGTGAACTGGATTGGCTGAAGACAGCCATGTGTTACTGGGGACCTCATGAAAGCCGAGATGGATGATCCACTTGGCTGAAGTTGGATGCAAATGCTTCAGCCTTGTCATTTGCACTGATGTGCTGGGCTCCCCCATTGCTGAGCATGGGGATATTTGTACAGCCTCCTCCCCCTGTCAGTTGTTTAATTGTCCACCACTATTCACGACTGGATAGCTTAGATCTGATCCATTGGTTGTGGGATCACTTAGCTCTGTCTATAGCATGCTGCTTCCGCTGTTTGGCATGCATGTAGTCCTGGGTTGCAGCTTCACCAGGCTGACACCTCATTTTGAGGTATGCCTGGTGCTGCTCCTGGTATGCCCTCCTGCACTCTTCATTGAACCAGGGTTTATGCCCCGCTTAATGGTAATGGTAGAGTGCGGGATATGCCGGGCCATGAGGTTATAGATTGCAGTCGAATACAATTCTGCTACTGTTGATGGCCCACAGTACCTCATGGATGCCCAGTTTTGAGTTGTTAGATCTGTTTGAAATCTATCCCATTTAGCACAGTGGTAGTGCCACACAACACGATGATGGGTATCCTCAATGTAAAGACAGGACTTAGTCTCCACAATGACTATGCAGTGGTCACTCCTAGCAATATTGTCATGGACAGATGCAACTGCGACAGGTAGATTGGTGAGGCCGATGTCAAGTAGATTTTTATGTACTGTTGGTTCCCTCACCACCTGCTGCAGACCCTGTCTAGCAGATATGTCCTTTAGGACTCGGCCAGCTGAGTCAGTAGTGGTGCTACTGAGCCACACATGGTCATGGATATTTAAGTCCCACACCCAGAATACATTTTGTGCCCTTGCTACCCTTAGTGCTTCTTCCAATTAGTGCTGAACACTGAGAAGCACGGATTTGTCAGCTGAGGGGAGGGTGCAGTAGGTGGTAATCAGCAGGAGGTTTTCTAACCCATGTTTGACCTGATGCCATGATACTTCATGGGGTCCGAAGTCAATGTTGAGGACTCAGAGGGCAACTCCCTGCCGACTGTATACCACTGTGCCGCCACCTCTGGTGGGTCTGTTCAGCCGGTGGGACAGGGCATACCCATTGATGGTGATGTCTGGGACATTGTCAGTAAGATATGATTCTATGAGTATGACAATGTCAGTCTGTTACTTGACAAGTCTGTGGGGCAGTTCTCCCAATTTTGGCACAAGCCCCCAGATGTTAATGAGGACTTTGCAAGGTTGACAGCGCTGGATTTGCCTCGTCATTTCCAGTGCCTAGGTCGATGCCGGGTGGTCCGTCCGGTTTCATTCCTTTTTATTGACTTTGTAGCGGTTAGGTACAACCGAGTGGCTTGTTAGGCCATTTCAGGGGGCATGTAAAAGTTAACCACATTGCTGTGGGTCTGGAGTCACATGTAGGCCAGACCAGGTAAGGACAGCAGATTTTATTCCCTAAAGGACATTAGTGAACCAGATGGATTTTTACAACAATCGACAATTGGCCATTAGATTAGCTTTTAATTCCAGATTTATATTAATTAAATTCAAATTCCACCTTCTGCTGTGGTGGGATTCGAACCCATGTCCCCAGAGAAATACCCTGGGACTCTGGGTTACTAGTCCAGTGATAATACCACTATGCCACTGCCTACTCCAAACTCAGTTCAGAAACGACAACGGCAAACCCAGCCCTGTCGACCCTGCAAAGCCCTCCTTACTAACATCTGGGGGCTTGTGCCAAAGTTGGGAGAGCTGTCTCACAGACTAGTCAAGCAAGTGGCTCGGTAGCACCACTACTTGCCGAGCTGGCAGAGTCCTAAAGGACATAGCTGCTAGACTGAGTCTGCGGCAGGTGGTGGGGGAACCAACATGAGGGAAAAACATACTTGACCTCATCCTCACCATTCTGCCTTCCGCAGATGCTTCTGTCCATGACAGTATTGGTAGGAGTGACCACCGCACAGTCCTTGTGGAGACGAAGTCCCGCCTTCACATTGAGGATACCGACCATAGTGTTGTGTGGCACTATCACCGTGCAAAATGGGATAGATTTCGAACAGATGCAGCAATGCAAAACTGGGCATCCATGAGGCACTGTGGGCCATCAGCAGCAGCAGAATTGTACTCATCCACAATCTGTTATCTCATGGCCCAGCATATCCCCCACTCTACCATTACCATCAAGCCAGGGGACCAACCCTGGTTCAATTAAGAGTGCAGGAGGGCATGCCAGGAGCAGCACCAGGCACACCTCAAAATGAGGTGTCAACCTGGTGAAGCTACAACCCAGGAATACTTGCATGCCAAACTGCGTAAGCAGCATGCGATAGACAGAGCTACGCGATCCCATAACCAACGGATCAGATCTAAGCTCTGCGGTCCTGCCACATCCAGCCGTGAATGGTGGTGGACAATTCAACAACTAACTGGAGGAGGTGGCTCCACAAATATTCCATCATTGAGGATGGAGCAGCCCAGCACATCAGTGCAAAAGATAAGGCTGAAGCATTTGCAACAATCTTCAGCCAGAAGTGCCGAGTTGATGATCCATCTCGGCCTCCTCCTGAAGTCCCCAGCATCACAGATGCCCGACTTCAGCCAATTCGATTCACTCCGCATGATATCAAGAAATGACTGAAGATACTGGATACTGCAAAGGCTATGGGCCCTGACAATATTCCGGCAATAGTACTGAAGATCTGTGCTCCAGAACTTGCCGCGCCCCTGGCCAAGCTGTTCCAGTACAGCTACAACACTGGCATCTACCCGGCAATGTGGAAAATTGCCCAGGTATGTCCTGTACACAAAAAGCAGGACTAGTCCAACACGGGCAATTACCGCCCCATTAGCCTACTCTCAATCATCAGTAAAGTGATGGAAGGTGTCATCAACAATGCCATCAAGCGGCACTTGCTTAGCAATAACCTGCTCAGTGACGCTCAGTTTGGGTTCCGCCAGGGCCACTCAGCTCCTGACCTCATTACAGCCTTGGTTCAAACATGGACAAAGGAGCTGAACTCAAGAGGTGAGGTGAGAGTAACTGCCCCTGACATCAAGGCAGCATTTGACCGAGTATGGCATCAAGGAGCCCTGGCAAAACTGAAGTCAATGGGAATCGGGGGAGAACCCTCCGCTGGCTGGAGTCATAACTAGCGCAAAGGAAGATGGTTGTGGTTGTTGTAGGTCAATCATCTGAGCTCCAGGATATCACTGCAGGAGTTTCTCATGGTAGTGTCCTAGGCCCAACCATCTTCAACTGCTTCATCAAAGACCTACCTTCAATCATAAGGTCAGAAGTGGGGATGTTCACTGATGATTGCACAATGTTCAGCACCATTTGTGATTCCTCAGATACTGAAGCAGTCCGTGTAGAAATGCAGCAAGACCTGGACAATATCCAGGCTTGGGCCGTTAAGTGGCAAGTAACATTCGCGCCACACAAGTGCCAGGCAATGACCATCTCCAACAAGAGAGAATCTAACCATCTCCCCTTGACATTCAACGGCATTACCATCGCTGAATCCCCCACTATCAACATCCTAGGGGCTACCATTGACAAGAAACTGAACTGGAGTAGCCATATAAATACCGTGACTACAAGAGCAGGTCAGAAGCTGGGAATCATGAGGCGAGTAACTCACCTCCTGACTCCCCAAAGCCTGTCCACCACCTACAAGGCACAAGTCAGGAGTGTGATGGAATACTCTCCACTTGCCTGGATGGGTGCAGCTCCAACAACTCAAGAAGCTCGACACCATCTAGGACAAAGCAGCCCATCTACAAAAATTCACTCCCTCCACCACCGACGCACAGTGGCAGCAGTGTGTACCACCTACAAGATGCACTGCAGCAATGCACCAAGGCTCCTTAGACAGCACCTTCCAAACCCACGACCTCTACCAACTAGAAGGACAAGGGCAGCAAATGCATGGGAATACCACCACCTGCAAGTTTCCCTCCAAGTCACACACCATCCTGACTTGGAACTATATCGCCGTTCCTTCACTGTCGCTGGGTCAAAATCCTGGAACTCCCTTCCTAACAGTACTGTGGGTATAACTACCCCAAATGGACTGCAGCGGTTCAAGAAGCAGCTCACCACCACCTTCTCAAGGACAATTAGGGATGGGCAATAAATGCTGGCCTGGCCAGTGACGCCTACATCCCATGAATTAATTTTAAAAAAACTGAGTGGCTTGCTAGGCCATTTCAGAGGGCATTTGGAGTCAACCATATTGCTGTGGGTCTGCAGTCACAATGGAGTCATAATGCTTGTGAAAGGTATCTAATTACGTTGTTGTTCGTGTGCTTGTCAGTACTAACTCTTCAACTGGAACTGGCCGCAAATTCCATTACTGTGCCCTTTCCTCATATACTTTTATATTCTACCTTTCCAAATACTTAGTCAATTCCCTTTTTAACTTATTCTCCTGGTCTCTGTCTCAATGGCCACTTGAGGCAAAGCACTCCATGATTGAATCATCCTCAAAAAATGAATTCCTCCTTCTACTCTGTAATCATCCTGAACCTACACCCCTTTGTTATCAACCAGCAAAAAAAATTTCACTGCTTACCCTCAAAACCTTTCACAGTTTGAAACCGTCTATTAGCTCACCTCTTAACCTTCTGTGTAGAAAGCCCAGTCTTGCAAACTTTCGACACAATTGTACCCTTTCATTTTTGGTATCACTCTAGTGAATCTTTGCTTTACCTTTCCCATTGCTTCAATATCTTTTCTATGAGAGGCCCAGAAAAGCATACAATACTCCAGCTGTGACCAAAACATCTCGGAGAAATTCAACATTTCCTTGTTTTTATATTTAATACTCATGTACTAGGTCCTGAATCCCATTTACCTTTTTATGGCCTTTTCTACATGCACTCCGACTTTAAAAAGATTCTGTATGTCTCTCTGCTTGAGGTGTACTTCCCTTTATTGTTCGATTCCCAAAATGTATTACTTCACAGTACTCCATCAACATGCATTTATCTGCCCATTTCGCTCACCTGTCTGCATCTTCCTACAATCTACCGCACTCAGTTTTCCACATATACTCTACCCATTCCCTAATCTAAAGCATGGCACTTGGTCAAGAGAAGCAAGAAATTACATTTGAAAAAAAATTATATTGCTTCAAAGGAATTGAGGGTTATAGATTTACTGACGCAAATAATTGCTCTTGTTCTTCAGCTTTTGAACAGGACATAAAATATATTTTCCAAAGAAATTCTGGTTAAACTGGAAAGCCAGCTTTTGTAATTTAAAAAAAAGACTGGAGGGTTGAAAATAGACTTCACAACTAGCACTGCAAGCTTCTATTAACACAGAGGCACATTCCACACTACTTCTTGGCTGATCACTCATATTAGCACACAAAGTTTTAAAATAAGTGGATACTTATTTCATTATTAAACAAGCAAAACTTATCGCGATCTGGACAAGTTTACTTGTCCAATTGCGAAACGACTTCAAATCCTATTGATGACTATACTTGTTCAGCAGCACCCTCTGATATGAGCCGGCACAAATGCCCTTGCGGGGCGATTTGCAAGTGCTACTGTGGAGGGTTTAAACTAACTTGGCAAGGGGATGGGAACCAGGAGTCAACATTCGAGGAAAAACAAAGTGCACAGAATTGGGAAGGACAGATAGCACTAGAGTAATGAATAGTTTCTTTCATTCATTCACAGATGTTGGTGTCGCTGGCTAGACCTGCATTTATTGCTCATCCCTAATTATCCTTGAAAAGGTGGATGTGAGCTACCTTCTTGAACTACTGCAGTCCATGTGCTGTAAGTACACCCACAATGCTGTTAGGAAGGGGATTCCAGGATTTTGACCCAATGACAGGGAAGGAAAGACGATATAGTTCCAAGTCAGGATGGTGTGACTTGGAAGGGAACTTGCAGGTGATGGCGTTCTCATGCATCTGCTGCCCTTGACCTTCTAGGTGGCAGTGGTCACGGGTTTGGAAGGTGCTGTCAAAGGACCCTTGGTGGATTTGCTGCAGTGCATCCTGTAGATGGTACACACTGCTGCCACTGTGTCGGTGGTGGAGAGAGTGAATGTTGAGGGTGGCGGATGGGGTACCAATCAAGCGGGTTGCTTTGTCCTGGATGGTGTTGAGCTCCTTGAGTGTTGCTGGAGCTGCACTTTCCAGGCAAGTGGAGAGTATTCCATCACACTCCTGACTTGTGCCTTGTAGATAGATATCAGGCATTGGGGAGTCAGGGGGTGAGTTACTCACCGCAGAATTCCTAGCCTCTGACCTGCTCTTGTAGCCACAGTACTTATATGGCTAGTCAATGGTAACCCCCAGGAGGTTGATAGTGGGGGATTCAGTGATGCCATCGAATGTCAAGGGGAGGTGGTTGGATTCTCTCTTATTGGAGATGGTCATTGCCTGGCACTTGTGTGGTGCAAATGTAACTTGCCATTTATCAGCCCAAGCCTGAATGTTATCCAGGACTACTTCATTATCTGAGGAGTCACAAATGGAACTAAACGGAATGGGCGGCACAGTGGCTAGCACCGCAGCCTAACAGCTCCAACGACCCGGGTTCAGTTCTGGGTACTGCCTGTGCGGAGTTTGCAAGTTCTCCCTGTGACCGCGTGGGTTTCCGCCAGGTGCTCCGGTTTCCTCCCACAGCCAACGACTTGCAGGTTGATAGGTAAATTGGCCGTTGTAAATTGCCCCTAGTGTAGGTCAGTGGTAGGAGAATGGTGGGGATGTGGTAGGGAATATGGGATTAATGTAGAATTAGTATAAATGGGTGGTTGTTGGTCAGCACAGACTCGGTGGGCCGAAGGGCCTGTTTCAGTGCTGTATATCTAAATAAATAAAATAAAAATTGTGTGACCTAATGCTGGAGTCATTGATGAAGCAACTGAGGATGGAAGGATACTAACCTGAGGAACACCTGCAGTGATGTCCTGGGACTGAGTTGATTGACATCCAACAACCACAACCATCTTCCTTTGTGCCAGGTATGACTCCAACCAGTGGAGACTTTTCCCCGATTCACACTGACTCCAGTTTTGCAAGGGTTCCTTGATGCCACATTTGGTCAAATGCTGCCTTGATGTCAAGGGCAGTCACTCTCACCTCACCTCTGGTATTCGGCTCTTTTGTCCATGCTTGGACCAAGGCTGTAATGAGGTCAGGAGCTGAGTGGCACTGGCGGAACTCAACCTGACATCAGTGAGCAGGTTATTGCTGCGGAAGTGCCACTTGATAGCACTGTTGACGATACCTTCCATTCTTGGTCAGGATCTGGAATGCACTGACTGAGACAGTGTGTTCCAGGCAGATTAAATCATGGCTTTCAAAAGGGAATTGGATAATTACCTGAACAGAAAAGATTTGCAGGACTAGAGAGAAAAGACAGGGGAATGGGTCTAGCTGAGGTGATCTTACAGAGAGTCAGCACTGACACGACGGGCAGAACGGCCTCCTGTGCTGGAACCACTCTATGATTCTATTTTTACAACCATGTTAATCTTAAAACTCAGGGCTTACAATTGGCAGAAAAACAGCTTTCAAGAGCTAAGGAAATCATTTTTCAAACTTGCTCTTATTTCTGAAATGATGGGAGTAAACCAGACAAACCAGGTTTTGTGGGGGGGGAGGAACAGAAACATTCCCAGGAGAACTCCTGCAAACTTTTAGATTTTAAGAAACTCTTCCCGACAAAACACATTGGCCTGGAATTTGCCGCTGTAATGACAGCAAAACTGTCCACGCTCACCATAATTACCGTTAAAAACTGAGCCATGATTTTTGTTCAGTTTATGAAATTTCAACATCGACCGTAATCCCATGTGTCTGCCCCAATCTTTATTTTGTTTTCTGTTAAATGAATAAAAAATGCAATGTATAATCTACACTTCTTACTTCCTGGTTTGCTGTGAGAATTCTTCAATCTGATTGGCTGATCAGTCTGCTTCATGTCTTCACTGTTGCTGGATACCACAGACGCCCCCACACTACCATAGATGGTGCAAGATTCAAAGTCACGTCAAAATCGGGAAATTCACATTTCACAGCCCACTAAATCCTTGTGAGCATTTAGTAACAATGTCAACAGCAAGCGCCATTGCTTCGCTGCTGACTGCAAAATCCAGGCCAATCAATTTATTGTAATGCAGGAACAGAAACTTGCTCATAAGGCAACAAATATTTATAGAGTCATACAGCATAGAAACAGGCCCTTCGGCCCACCACGTCCATGCTGACTATAATGCCTATCTATACTAATCCCATCTGCCTGCATTAATTCCATATCCCTCTATGCCTTGCTCATTCAAGTACCTGTCCAGATGCCTCTTAAATGTCGCTACTGTTCCTGCCTCCACCACCTCCTCACCTCAGGCAGCTCATTCCAGATACCCACTATTCTTTGTGTGAAAAATTTACCCCTTTGATCCCCTTTAAACCTCCTCCCGCTCACTTTAAATCTATGCCCTCTAGTTTTAGTCACCCCTACCATGGGACACAGACTTTGGCTATCTATGCCTCTCATAATTTTATATACCTCTATCATGTCCCCTCTCAGCCTCCTTCGCTCCAGGGAAAACAGACCCAGCCTATCCAATCTCTCTTTATAACTCAAGCTCTCCAAACCAGGCAACATCCTTGTGAATCTTTTCTGCACCCTTTCTAGCTTAATCACATCTTTCCTGTGGTGCAGCGACCAGAACTGCACACAGTACTCTAAATGCAGCCTAACCAACATTATGTACAACTGTAACATGACATCCCAACTCTTGTACTCAATGCCTCGGCCGATGAAGGCAAGCATGCCATACGCCTTCTTCACCACCCTGACTACCTGTGTTGCCACTTTCATGGAACTATGTACTTGCACCCAAAGGTCTCTCTGCTCAACAACACTCCCCAGGGCCCTGCCATTCACTGAATATGTCCTGTCCTGGTGTAACCTCCCAAAATGCATCACTTCGCACTTGTCTGCGTTAAATTCCATTTGCCAATCCCTTGCCCACTTTCCTAGTTTATCTATATCCTGTTGTAACCTCAGACAACCTTATTCACTGTCCACTATACCACCAATTTTGGTGTCATCTGCAAACTTACTAATCATGCCCCCTACATTCACATCCAAGTCATGAATATATATGACAAACAGAGGGCCCAGCACCAATCCCTGTGGCACACCACTGGTCACTGGCCTCCAATCTGAATAACAACGCTCCACTACCACCCTCCTATCACCAAGCCAATTTTGTATCCAATTGGCTAGCTCACCCTGGATCCCAAATGTTTGAACCTTCTGGACCAGCCTACCATGCAGGACCTTGTCAAAGGTCTGCCATAGTCAATCCTCTTGGTCACCTCCTCAAAAAACTCAAATCAAATTCGTGAGACATGATTTCCCACGCACAAAGCCATGCTGACAATCCCTAATCAGACCTTGCCTTTCCAATAGCATATAAATCCTGTCTCAGAATCCCTTCCAATAACTTTCCCACCACTGAAGTAAGGCTCACCAGCCTGTAGTTCCCTGACTTATCCCTGCTGCCCTTCTTTAATAAAGGCACAACATTAGCTAACCTCCAGTCTTCCAGTACCTGACCCGTGGCTAATCATGATGCAAAAATCTCTGCCAGGGCCCCAGTAATCTCCTCCCTTGCTTCCCATAGCATCCTAGGACATACCTGGTCTGGTCCTGGGAATTTATCCGCCTTAATGCGCTTCAAAACCTCCAACACCTTCTGCTTTGTAATGTTGATATGCTCCAGGATATCACTGTTCCCTCCCTTGAACTCACTAGCTTCCATGACCTTCTCTACGGTAAATACAGACGAGAAGCACTCATTTAAGACCTCGCCCATTTCCCGTGGCTCCACACATAGATTACCACACTGATCCTGACCTACTCTCTCCCTAGCTATCCTTTTACTCTTAATATATTTATAGAATCTTTTAGGATTCTCCTTTATCTTATCTGCTATGCATTTCAGTTATATCCCTTACCTTTTTAAAGCTGAGAATACACAGCCACTGGTACATAAATATCTGGGAGTAGATTTTAATCTTCACCACCTTGGCTGTAATCTGGTAAAGTGGATTGTCTGCCCATTTTGAACCCACCTGATTTTCATTTCATTGATTCCAAATCTACCCAGAGTATTTAGCAATATTAGCAGGGTAAACAGGCTTTAGTTGCATTAGGTGTGCTTCTGCATTTAGGTGACACAGAGAATATTCCTGAAATTTGGTGCCATTGTTAACGGTCCTGGGCTTCAATTGCACTACATGTGCACCCATGATTCAGTTTGTAGAAGCTCTTACTATCTGTTTTTTTTTTCTCTCTAGTTTATTCTTTATTCTAATTTCTCCCTCTCTATTTTTTAGTCATCCTTTTCTGGTTTCTAAAATTTTCCCAATTTCTGGCCTACCACTAGTCTTTGCAGTATTGCATGCCTTTTCTTTCAATTTGATACCATCCTTGATTTCCTTAGTTAGCCACATATAAATACAAAATAAAGAATAAATCTAAAATACAGATCTCAACAGATTGGGCTTGTGGCATTTGGTATACTCAGTTTCAAATGGACAAACATCTGATAATCTCATGGAGCCCAACTTGAAAATCTCTGTCTTAAGGATCTAAGAGAAATTCAAGATGCCAAACAGTAATAGTAAAATTTGAGTTATCAATTAATATTGCAACAACCTAGGCGACACAGGATGGAGTTCAAGGTGAACAATGGACTCTTGCTTGTATAGTACATTGAGCGAAAGATGATGAAATCATTTTACAGATACCTTGAGGGATGAAATAGAGCATCTTTAAACAACTGACTGAATTGCATGCATTGGAAATTAAGATGCTGAGCTAAGGGTATCAATCGTGAAAGCAGCAGAATCCATAGACTAAATTACCAAGTTAAATTCATTGATAATTAAACTGTCAGCACATTGCAGGACCAACAATACCATTAGCATTTGTGACAGAATTCCAATCTAAACCAATTTAAAAATACTACAGCATTTTAGAGGAATGTAATACTGCAATATACAGCTATATTAAACCTGATTACACCTTTATAATACTGTACTTTGAAGTGTTTCACCTGTTTCATCATGGCCTTGCTCGTAAATGCAATATATAGTTAAAGCAATATTTCAACCCCCTTTAACGACACAGTCTTTCTGTAATGCACAACACAAATCTGAATATTGCCAACTATAAGTTTTAACAAAATGTATTGTTACAACCAGGTGAGAAAGGGGTCTCGGGTTCCCTCTCAGCCTTCACCTGGTCTTACCGTAACAGGGTTCTATTTTTAAACACACCTTTTTTTAGCTCCCCCTTAGTGAATCCTTGTTTACTAGCTTCCAATTATAAGGCCAAGAAACTAGCCAAACATGTTTTCTTAGGTTCAAAGAAAAAAGAATTTACTTTATTAAACTCTAATTCGATTAACGCCTATGGATACGTGACACGCCCACGCTAGCATGCATACACAATACACACATGCAGATAGAGACAGTAAAAGAGCAGAAGAAATAAAGTGTAAAAGTTTGAGGCAATATCTGAAGATGGTTTTGGTTACTGTTCTTCGAGCTCACTGTAAAGAGCTTGATTGTCGGTAGATCTTGCTTTTCGTTGGGGCCCAGTATTCTTCTTAAACCTTGTTCGACGTAGGAGATTTTTCTCTCGCAGTTCATGGGTCCTCAGTGGGTCCAGAGGCTTGTGAGAAAGAGATGGAAGTAAACGGGAGAGGTCATCTCGCTCCAGGAACAAACAGTCTTTCTTTCTGAGTTCAAAACTTCTGTGGTTAATTCAAAAAACCCGGGACCAGCCAGTTAGTCACGTGACCAGCTGGTTTACCCAGTCCTGGCTTTTGTGGATTGTATCACCTTAGCAGTTGCTGGAATGCTTTTCCTTACACCTTCAATGTCTGGTGATCAAAATACATTGTGGGTTGAATGTGTCAGGGAATGGTACTTTTGTCTCCACAAGCACTGTCTGTTAGTATACAAATGTTTTTCAGCTAAGTGTCTGGCAGCCCTTGTAATCGGCCTTCTTTTTCCAGTAAGTTTAAAATCAATGTTCATATGACAAAATTAATTTGCCTCATTCTTGGCAGGTGGGGGCCTTCACGATAGTATCAATACATGCAAAAAAACTAACACGTTTAATGATGGACAAATTTGAAATCTAGAAAAATACAAAAATCACAACATTCCTACAAACATTCCGTGTGTTGTGGAATAACTATGACTCTAATTAAATTCTTGTTCGTGATGTGTACTTCTCCCACAAGAATATGTAAATGACATTGCACTTTCGCTGCATTTAACATCTGTAGCATTATGGCTCAGAATTCTTTACCAGTTGCTCCACTTACATATGCACTCAAACAGAAATTTGGCCAGTACTGGATTAAACCCAACAATGAGGCTGACAGATGTCAGTGGACTCTAACTCGGGAAACTTGTGGATTGCTGAGCGATCATTTCTTCTTGCCAGTCTTGTTTGCATATTCAGGGCATAATTTTTCAAAATATGTATTTCTCCATTTAGAAGATATATAGCAAATAAATACTTCCATGTTAGTATGCAAGTAGTGCTACGATACAGCTCTAAAATCAAATAAAATAGCTTCTATTGTTCAAATCCTGAACTTGTTTTGGAAGTTTGAGTGTTAAAAAACTGTGTTTGGAATTAGAATTTGGAGACAGGAGACTGAAGAAGTGCTGAGCTTTTTTGACAGGTTCTCTCCTCCAAGCTGTGAGTGCCTATTGATGGATATCCAACTTTTTGTTTTTGTGGGCTGCATAGTTGCAGACCATGAAGCCTTAGCAGCACAAAGTTTAAATCAGCATTCACAATAATTGGCGTGTTTAATTTACTAATACAAATAGATTAGTACTTTGATTTATCCAGCAATAAGACACGGAGGACAGCCTATGCCAAATCTCTCCACCCACAAAACTCAAACGGGATGAGCCAGTAAAGAAAGGAGGCAGAAATAGGACTCAGTTTTCAGGCCACGAGTCAACATGCCACAGAGAACTATTGTGAGATGGAAACCGCAGCAAATTCTCCCCATAAAACCACTTTGATTTCTCCAGAAAAATGCAATGAGTGGAGGATAGTTACATACAAATTACGAGCATGAAATTAATCCCAATCACTTACAGCAATGTCGTCTCCAGGCGTGATTGACAATGGAATTACCTAATCATCTCCAATCTGGCCAAGAAGAGTGATGCTACTACATGCAGCTAGGACTGTGTAGAGTGCGGCACCCTTTTGGGCAGTTATGTCACAGTTTCATTGATACCAACACACTATTGCATAGACATGCATTACCCAAAGAACTGCAATGTGGGAACAAAAAGATTTTAAAAATGAGGCTGTTGCCTGCCACTTATTGTCTTGACTGTTTTTTACCTTAAGGCTAAGAAAAGGATAACCACATTGTTTAATACAGTATCAAATTTTTTTTCCAGTTGAGCCACTGAGACCATAAATTCTCTTTTGGTTTCTTGTATATTTTTTGTCCTTCCTCACAACAATCTTCATTTCTTTCAAGTTGCCATTTTCTTGCTGCAACATGGTTACAAGTTGCCCTGCCGTACCTCATCCAAGTGGCCAATGCGCAAAAATGAGCTTTGACAGGAAGTCTTGATAAGATATGCAACTACCAGGGATTCATCACAGTAAAGCCAAATGAGGTCTGTTCAAGTGTATTTCCAGCAATTTCACTGGATAATAATGAAGAGTTGCAGCCCTGACTAAATTTCCTCCCCCCTGCCTCACCCCAGAGGCCCCAAGGGGAATCTTAGTAGACTACCATTGTCCCAGCTGAGTATTAGATACTTCACTTTATCTTGAACCATAAAGCTTGGAAGCAGAAAATATGCCTTGGCAGTCCAGGACACAGTCAATGGCTAAATCCAACCTGAAAGATCCAATTATCTATCTCTTGAAACTTATTCTATTTCCATGCTATTTGCACAATTTTGCACATCAGTATATTTATCCTGCTTATAGCTGTAGTTTTTAAAATTTCTTCAGCTTGTAGTTTGGAGGAAGACTTCTCCTTCATTAGTGGATTTGCAGCAATAAGGGAGCATCCTTTTTCCACTAGTTAGCAATGACCTTTACCAATCCTCCATGCTGAGAAATTCAAATGGCTGAAACCAATAGTTGGCAAATAGCTTGACCCAGCCAGTTATTGCTCCTGAACTCCAGCTGTGACTATAAAGTAAGCGAGAAAAAGCTACTGTAGAGGATGGCATCTTCACATCTATGCTTAGCGAAGCAGTCAAGATGATGACTATGACAGGCCAGTTCTTCAAGTGCTTGGCACTGAGCTAATTCCTGAGAAGCAGGAAATCTGATGCAATCTCAATAGTTCACAAGCCAAGCACAGATTCTAAATAACAGCGTTCAAGTCCTGTGAACTTGTTAGGAAAAGTGCTATACAGTATCACTTCTCTGTAAACAACTCCCCCTAATCACCAAAGCTTTTGCTGTTTACTTAGCTGAAGACATGTGACTTCCACTAGGTGCTGTTTTTAAACAGAAAGCTCATGTCCCAAAGTCCTTCTGGTGACCTTTTTAAAAAAAACATGTCCAGCATCTCTGGAATCACTTCAGTCATCCAATGAATCCATCTCCACAATTCTAAAACACGAATCCTCAAAATATATTTTAAAAATGGAAACACTTTCATAACAGTCATTATATATTGTGCCTCCAGTATCAGTTAAAGGGCATCAACAATTTCCACTCATTCCAAGCAAGTTTAAACAAGTAATAATTTGCTATGACTAAGATCACATACCCACTTAGACGAAAGCTTGGAGTAAGTTCGACACAGCTGTGCCAAACAGCACAAGTTCCTAAGGACTCATTTCTCTGCTCATTCCTGTTCCTCACCTACTGAATGGGTACAGTGGTGCAGTGATTATTTTATTCAACTAGTAATCCAGGAGCCTGAACTAATAAACCACAGAATTTAATTCAAATCCCATCATGAGATTTTGAATTCAGTTAAAAGATCTGGTGAAAAGTGGCCATGACATACCAGATTGCCATAAAACCCAACTGGTTCACTAATATCCTTTAGGGAAGGAACTCTGACATCCTTAGAAGATCTGGCCTATAACTAACTCCAGTCCAATACTAAGGTGGTTGACCATGAATTACTTTCTGAGCTGACTTTGCAAGACATTCAACTGTATCAAACTACTCACCTTAAGATGCTCATCACTGCTTTCTCAGAGCAACTTCGAAATGGACAATAAATGCTGGCAACACCCATTCTAAAGAATTTTTTTAAAAAATAATGTCACTAGCATTTGAACAAAGGATTGGGGCTTGTGTACAGTTTGCCAGTGGTATTTTCATTTGAGTATCTTCCATGAACTTAGAAACAGCATCAGAAAAACTTCAGAGGTGCCTGGATGAATTGAGGGATAAGCATGCCAATGACAAATACCACTGAAGCCCAGTACAAGCTATCCTCCAAAAAAAATACAAGAAACAGAATGTAAAGCATGAGCTGCTGCGAAAACATTGGATCAAAATCCTGGAACTCGCTCTGCAACAGCACTTTAGGTATACCTGCACCAGATATACCTGCACCTGCAGCAAAAGCATGGGCGGCGCAGTGGCTAGCACCGCAGCCTCACAGCTCCAGCCACCCGGGTTCAATTCTGGGTACTGCCTGTGCGGAGTTTGCAAGTTCTCCCTGTGTCTGCGTGGGTTTTCGCCGGGTGCTCCGGTTTCCTCCCACGGCCAAAGACTTGCAGGTTGATAGGTAAATTGGCCATTGTAAATTGCCCCTAGTTATAGGGAATATAGGGAAGGTGGGGATGTGGTAGGAATATGGGATTAGTGTAGGATTAGTATAAATGGGTGGTTGATGGTCGGCACAGACTCGGTGGGCCGAAGGGCCTGTTTCAGTGCTGTATCTCTAAATAAATATAAATAGATGGACTGCAGCTGTTCAAGAAGGCAGCTCACCATCATCTTCTCAAGGACAATTAGAAATGGGCAATAAATGCTGGCCTTGCCAGCAACACCCACATCCCACAAAACAAATTTAACAAAAAATTAAGACCTGGGGATAATCTTCAAGAGGAATAGGATTAATACATCAATACATTAATGACGTCACCTCTTCAGCACAGAAACACGAGTAGGCTCTTCAGCCCCTCAAGCTGGTTCCACCATTCAATGAGATCATGGTTCATCTGTCTCCGAACTCCATTTAGCCGCCTTAGCTCCATATCCCTCAATATCCTCAGCTAACAAAGACCTACTGAGCTCAGATTTAAAATAATCTACCATTCCTAACTTCTCTCATGAATGGCCTGGCTCTGATTTCAAGTTTAGGTCTTCTTATCCTAGATTCCCCTACTAGTAAAAAAGGTTTCTATCTACCCCCTATCAATTCCTTTCAAAATCCGAAAATCGTCAAACAAATGACCCCTTGACCTTCTATAATACAGGAAATACAAGCCTGGTTTATGTAATCTCTCAAATTAACCCTTGGAGCCTGGTAGCATTCTGGCAAATCTCTGCTGCACACCTTCCAAAACCAAAATATCTTTTTTTTTAAAGCGCATATACAAAGTACACCAGATGTGGTCTAAACAGGGCTTTGTACAGCTGTAGCAGAACTTCTTCCCTTTTATATTCCAGGCCTCTAGATATAAAGGATAACCTCTAATTTTTTTAAATATATCTTATCACTACATTTTAGTGATCTGTGTACACATACCCCTAAATCTCTTTGGACCTCCACCGTTCCTAGTTTTTCACCATTTAAAAAATACCAATAACTTTCCCACAATAGATGTTGGACTAATAGGTGTCTAAATTTCCTGGCGTCTCTCTCATGCCTCTCAAATAGTTATATTTTCAAATTTCCAATCTGAAGGGACAATTCTGAATCAAGCACACTTGGAACAATTATAGCTAAAACATCCGCAATTTCCTCAATCTGTGCAAGTTCGGGGATCAGCCAGGATGAGACAATCCTCAAGCATGGTGTCTAGCCTGGTGCACTACAAATCAGACACAGATAAAAGCTGCAAAGGATCCAAAACTGAGAATCAAGGACAGTATATCACCTCCCCATTTATCTAACATTGTCAATACAAAACAATGAGAAAAAAGGCTTTGGATACTCCGACAGAGATAGTTTCACAAGGCAAGAACTACTCCATCACTGTCAATGTTGGAGGAAAGGCAGAATCCACCTGGTACATTTGCAACACTACACAGTTTTATGGACCTGTAGTGGATAGCAGACCTTGGCAACAACCAACAGAATTTCTTCGCAGGAGTCGGCTAAACCAAAATCTACATGGTAGAAATGGAGACAATGACTTCAAGTAGTTGTATGGGCACTTGAGGGAAACAGACTTGCAGGACTACGGGACTCGAGCGGGGAAGTGGGACTAACTGGACAGCTCCGTGGAGAGCCAGCATGGACTCAATGGGCCGAATTGCCTTCTTCTGTGCCGCAAATGATTCTATGAGCTTTCAGAATAGACTGTTGCAAATTCCAAACTCTGATTCAAAAGGGTTGCAAAAACAACAACAAACTTGAGCCATCCTTAACAAGCTCCCAGCAGCAGTAGCAAAAGAAACACCAGGTGAGTCGAAGAGTGAAAGTGCAGAAATCAGTCAGTAGTGCAGGAGAAGTAAGAAATGATCACAACAGGCTGCAGTAAACCAATAGTTTGAAAATATTTTATCAGCAAAGTAAGTGCTAGTGGCATGAAAACCTTAGACATCAAAAGGGAAATATTAACTTCATCGGTTGGAACCTTGCATTGAACTTTTACTGGAAATTCTTACAAGTAACTTTTTTTTTAAAACGTGGAAGCCAAGACAGCCACGGCAATTTATATTTACAACACCCAAAACATAAGACTGGAGACAAGAAGTCTGATTCAACCTAACCAGAACAATGGGGTGCTCTCAGTGATTAAATTACCTGCCATGGCCTTATCAGCATGGTTGTCAAGGCCATCAACACCCATTGACTTTGAAAGAGCCAAACCCCTTCCAAATGTGACTGGACAGCTTGAGGGGTAGCACCTTGAATCTCAGCGAAGATTCCAGAAAAACCTCATTAAAACAACAAAGGGGACTGATAGTGCACGTGACTGCCTGTGCAGCTCTGTAAGCTTTGTCACACAGAAAGCAGAGTAACTGAAAAGCCATCAACAAAGCAGGTCTCGCTCTCTCCTCAGTAAGTATCAAGAGAAGACCTGGCTGCAACTAGGAAACCCCGCCCCCAAGCCAACAGACTGCCACAGCCAGCAACCAGGGGACAAGAATCAAACCCTATTCGGCCTTCAGGAGCCCTAAGGAAAGCAATCCCACAACCTTGCGCATGGCCCAGCGGGGACTTCAGGACTACAATTTCAACTGAGGACAATGGGACTAATATACCGTATTTAAATTCCATTTATTCCAGGCTTCAATCCAACCACCAAAGCGGTTTCCCCTCTGTAATCTATTTGTGTGCGTGCATGCGACTCTCGTGTGAATGTGTGCACGAATGTGTAGCGGATTTTTAACCGGGTTAGAGTGTTAAGAGTAATAAACTTACCTCTTTCTTGTTTAAACTCAAGAAAACCTGTCTTACTGGTTCTTTTGCAATTACATTAGAGGAACAGGAGCAAGCGCTTATGGAGGTGGTAAGTTCAACCACTGCGTTAAAAAAGGATAAACCCTGTTGCGGTCCAACCAGAGAAGTGGCAAAAGGGGAGCTTGAGACTCCCTCCTCACCGGGCCATAACAATAGTGTTAGATATGGTGTCTAACCAGCATTCTAGCTGATGCATAATTATTTCCATCATACATAGCTAACTTACCAGTTATTAGTTATAGACAGATACAGCACTGAAACAGGCCCTTCGGCCCACCGAGTCTGTGCCAACCATCAACCACCCATTTATACTAATCCTACTTGAATCCCATATTCCCTACCATATCCCCACCTTCCCTCAATTCTCCTACAACTGACCTACACTAGGGGCAATTTACAATGGCCAATTTACCTAGCAACCTGCAAGTCTTTGGCTGTGGGAGGAAACCAAAGCACCCGGCTGAAACCCACGCGGTCACACGGAGAACTTGCAAACTCTTCATTCATGGATTCAATCCCTTGCTCCAAAGGGCTGTAGTTACTGATTTAAGCCACCAAGTCCTAACAATTTTGAAATTATCTTCCAGCTGCATCGGTCTCAGTTTCTGAATTTTGCTGAAGTTCCTGTTGAGCTAGTTAAGTTTCTTTTGCTCCAAGAGTGTTTTTCCACAACTAAAAGCTTGTTTTAGGGGACACAGAATTAATCTATGCCAAGGGCATGTCTTGGGGAGGAGAAGTTAAGAAAACAAAAGTTATATTACTATGTATTAATTTTTATTACTGGAATAGGCGCAATGAGGGAAACAGGGCATCTTGGACCGGAGTAAACAGTGCAGCCAACAGGGTATATCTTTACGAACGAGATTTAAGAATTGGGAAATAAACCGCAGAAGGAAGGATGACTTAAAGGGTCGTGAATTCAATGTCAAATCAGGAACCAAATGAGAAATGGGAGAGGGAAAGAGAAATTGGATTGAGAGAAAGAAAAAAAGAGACAGAAAAGTAAGGAAAAGGTTTAATTAAAAATTTTACATTTTTAAAATCTCCAAAAACACTTCACCATTTGTAGGTATGAGACTCCATGCTTATGGTTCATTTTCAGTGCTAGAGAGGTTGGTTCGCAGGCAGTCATCAACACTTAGCATATTAAAAAGGTACTTGTGTTTGTTGTTACTAGCCTTAAATATCTGTGGCAGGTTTAGATTGTACCTACCATGCAAATACAGCAATTAGTGATATTCAATACACGTCACCGGTGACACGGTCAACAAAATGCCGTTTAGCAAAACGTACCAGTGAAGTGGCGCAACTCAGCAACTTTTGGATATTTGCATTTAATCGTGTATCTGCCCCTTGCTTGAAGTTGGTGTACCATTTAAATGGTACATAAATAACTGCAAACACCATCAGCCTCACTGTTATTTTGACAGAAAAATCTGGCCCACAATCTCACAACTGCTCTACCTCAGAATCACAGACTCATTACAGTGCAGGAGGCCGCCATTCGGCCCATCATGTCCGCACTGGCTCTCTGAAAGAGCAATCCCCTCAGTTCCATTCCCCGCCTTCTCCCCATAACCCTACACATTCTTCCTTTTCATTTAACTAATTCCCCTTTTGTTACGACCAGATGAGAAAGGGGTCTAGGGTTCCCTCTCTGCCTTCACCTGGTTTTACCGTAGCAGGGTTTAATTTTAAAACACACCATTTTTTTTAGCTCCCCCTTTGTGGTCCTTGTTCACTAACTTCCAATTATAAGGCAAAGAAACTAGCCAAATAGGTTTTCTTAGGTTTAAAGAAAAATGAACTTTATTAGACTTGAACTCTAATTCAGTTAACGCCTTTGGATACGTGACGCGCCCATGCCAGCATGCATGCACAATACACACATGCAGATAGAGACAGAAAAGAGAAGAAATAAAGTGGAAAGTTTGAGGCAATATCTGAAGATGGTTTTAGTTACTGTTCTTCGAGCTCGCTGTAAAGTCCTTGATTGTAGGTAGGTCTTGCTTTTCGTTGGGGCCCAGTATTCTTCTTAAACCTTGTTCGATGTAGGAAACTTTTCTCTCTTGAAGTTCATGGGTCCAGACGCTTGAGAGAAAAAGATGGAAGCAGACAGGAGAGGTCTTCGCGCTCCAGGAACAAACAGTCTTTCTTTGAGCTCAAAAACTCTGTGGCTGGTTCAAAATACCAAGGACCAGCCAGTTAATCTCGTGACCAGCTGGTTTAACCAGTCTTGGCTTTTGTGGATTGCATCACCTTAGCAGTCTCTGGAATGCTCTTCCTTACATCTTCAATATCTGGTGATCAAAATCCACTCTGGGTTGAATGTGTCAGGAATGGTCCTTCGTCTCCACAAGCACGGTCTATTAGTATGTAAATGTTTTTCAGCTAAGTGTCTGGCAGCCCTTGTAACAGGCCTTCTCTTCTTCCCAGCAAGTTTAAAATCAATGTTCATATGACAAAATTAATATGTCTCATTCTTGGCAGCCTGCATGACACTTTGAAATACTTCAATTGAACCTATCTCCACCACGTTCTCAGGCAGCACATTCCAGACCTTAACCACTCGCTGCGTGGAAAAGTTTTCCTCATCTCACTTTTGCTTCTCTTAACAAATATTTTAAATCTGTGCCCCCTCGTTCTCAATCCTTTCATGAGTGGGAGCAGTTTCTCTCTATCTCCTCTGTCCAGATCCCTCATGATTTTGAATACTTCTATCAAATCACCTCTCAGCCTTCTCTTCTCCAAGCACAACAGTCCTAACTTCTCCAATCTATCTTCATAACTAAAGTTCTTCATCCCTGGAACAATTCTCGTGAATCTTTTCTGTACTCTCTACAATGCCCTCACTTCTTTCCTAAAGTGCAGCGCCCAGAACTGGGCAATACTCCAGCTGAGGCCAAACTAGTGTCTTAAATAATTTCAACATAACTTCCTTGTTCTTGGTGTTTATGCCCCTATTAATAAAGCACAGGATACTGTATACTTTATTAACCGCTCTCTCTCTCAACTTATCCTGCCACCTTCAATGACTTATGCACATATGCACCCAAGTCCCTCTGCTCCTGCACCCCCTTTAGAATTGTACCCTTTATTTTATATTGTCTCTCTATGTTCTTCTACCAAAATTAATCACTTCACATTTCTCTGCACTAAACTTCAACTGCCACCTGTTTGCCCATTCCACCAACTTGTTGATGTCATTTTGAAGTTCTCCACCATCCTCCCAGCAGTTCACAATGCTTCCAAGTTTCATATCAACTGCAAACTTTGAAATTGCGCTCTGTACATCAAGGTCTAGGTCATTAATATAAATCAGGAAAAGCAAGGGTCCCCCCACTGATCCCTAAGGAACTCCACTACAAACCTTCCTCCCGCCCGAAAAAACATCTATTAACTACTACTCGGTTTCCTTCACTCAGCCAATTTTGTATCCCTGTTGCTACCATCCCTTTTATTCCATGAGCTGCAAGTTTGCTCACAAGTCTTTTGTGTGACACTATGTCAAACACCTTTTGAAGTCCACATACACTACATCAACAGCATTGCCCTCATCAACCCTCTCTGTTACCTCCTCGAAAAATTCCAGCAAGTTAGTTAAACATGATTTTCCCTTAAGAAATCCATGCTGGTTTTCCTTAATTAACTTGCATTTGTCCATGTGACTATTGATTTTGTCCCAAATTATTTTTTTCTACAAGTTTCCCTACCACTGATGTTAAGCTGACTGGCCTGATCTTGACAGGCTTTTTTGAACAAGGGTGTAACGTTTACAATTCTCCCATCCTCTGGCACCTCTGAAAAATTATGGCCAGTGCCTCTGCAATTTCCACCCTCACTTCCCTCAGTATTCTTGGATGCAACTCATCTGGTCCTGGTGTTTTACCCACTTTAAGT
Organism: Heterodontus francisci; assembly: GCF_036365525.1. Taxonomy (NCBI): domain Eukaryota; kingdom Metazoa; phylum Chordata; class Chondrichthyes; order Heterodontiformes; family Heterodontidae; genus Heterodontus; species Heterodontus francisci. The sequence continues at coordinate 14,999,497 of NC_090407.1, read as the reverse complement.
ACACACAGCCGATCTAATACTTCCTCTAACAATTTTAAGCCCCTCCTCTTTCAACATCATCTTCCTTGGGTAAAGACAGATGCAAAATATTCATTTAATACCTCAGCTATGCCCTCTCCCTTTATGTGCAAATCCCCTTTCTGGTCCCTTATCAGCCCCACTCCTCCTTTTACCACCCTTTTACGATTTATATGCCTATAGAAAACTTTGGGATTTCCTTTAATGCAGGCTCCCAGTTTCTTTGCTGCTCTCTCTTTGTTTCTCTTATTTGATTCTCCACTTCCTTTCTGGACCTTCTATATTCAGCCTGGTTCTCAATAGTATTTTCTACCTGGAATCTGTCAAGCACACTTTTTCTTCTTTATCTTAATCTCTACTTCTTTTGTCACCAAGGGAGCTCTGGATTTGTTTACTCTACCTTTCCCCTTCGAGGGAACATAACTTGACTGTGCCCAAACTCTCTCTTCTTTGAAGGTAGTCCATTGTTCAGCTACAGTTTTCCTGTCAGCTTTTGACTCCAATTTATTTGCCCCAGCTCCATTCTTACCCCATTGAAGTTGGCCTTCCCCCAGTTAATGATTCTTACCCTGGATTGCTCTTTGTCCTTTTCCATAGTCAGCCGAAACCTTATGATACAATGATCGCTATCCTCTAAATGCTCTCCTACTGATACTTGATCACTTCGTCCACCTCATCCCCAATTACCAGGTCTAGCAGTGCCTCCTTTCCTGTTGAACTAGGAACATACTGTTGTCGAAAATTTTCCTGAACACACTCTAGGAACTCTTGCCCCTCACTGCCCTTTACAGTAGTATTATCCCTGTAAAGTCCCCCATTATAACGACCCTTTAATTTTTGCACCTCTGCAATTTCCTTGCAAATTTGTTCGTCTATGTCCTTCCCACTAGCTGGTGGCCTATAGACAACACCGAGCAATGTAACTCCACCTTTTTTGTTCCTTAGCTCTAGCCAAATTGATTCTGTCCTCGACCCCTCTAGAACATCCTTTTCCTCCAGCACTGCAATGTTCTCCTTCATCAATACTGCTACCCCCCCACCTTTTTTGCCTTTCCTATCTTTTCTGAACACCTTATATCCAGGAATATTTAACTCTGGGACATCCTTTTCCTCCAGCACTGCAATGTTCTCCTTCATCAATACTGCTACCCCTCCCCCTTTTTTGCCTTTCCTATCTTTTCTGAACACCTTATATCCAGGAATATTTAACACCCAGTCCTGCCCTTCTTTGAGCCTGGTCTCTGTTACAGCCACATCATATTCCCACATGGCAATCTGCGCCGACACCTCACTAGTCTTATTAACCACACTCCATGCATTCACATACAAGCACATTAACTCTGATTCAGACTTGATTACTTTCTCCCTTACTCTGACCCCACCTATCTATCACCCCCAGTTATCTATCACCCCCAGTATCCTATGCACATTGGTATTCCTCTCTGATATTTGCTCCTGGTTCCCACACCCCTGACAAGTTACCAGTTTTGCTTCTTTCTAATCTGAGCTCCCTCCCAGGTTGCCATCTCCCTGACAATTTAGTTTAAACCCTTTCCAACAACATGAGCAAATCTCCCTGCGAAGATATTCGTCCCAGTCCTGCTAAGATTCAACCTGTCCATCTTGCACAGGTCCCACCTGCCCCAGAGCCGGTCCCAATGTCTCAGAAATCTGATGCCCTCCCTCCTACATCGGTTCTCCAGCCACATCTTCAATCACTCAATTCTCCTATTCCTGTGCTCACTTGCACGTGGGACTGGATTAATCCTGAGATTACTGCTTTTGAGGTCCTGCTTTTTAATCTCCTTCCTAGCTCTCTAAAATCTGCTTTCAGGGCCTCATCCCCCTTCATATCTATGTCATTGGTACCAACGTGGACCACAACCTCTGGCTGTCCACCCTCCCCCAGAAGAATCTCCTGCAGCCGCTCCATCACATCCTTGACCCTGGCACCAGGGAGGCAACACACCATCTTGGAGTCACGTTTACTGCCACAAAAACACCGGTCTGTTCTCCTAACTATCCTATCACGAGTCCCCTATCACGACTACTCTTCCACTCTTCTTCCTTCCCTCCTGTGCAGCTGAGCCACCTGTGGTGCAATAAACTTGGCTCTGACTGCACTCCTGAGGAACCATCACCCTCACCAGCACCCAAAATGGAAAACCGATTAGCCAGTGAGATCACATCAGGGGACTCCTGCACTACCTGCCTGACAGTCACCCATTTCTCATCTGCCTGCATACCCCTAACCTGTGGTGTGACCACCTCCCTAAACGTGCTATCCACGTAGTCCTTGGCCTCGTGGAAGCACACACGCCGATGCATGCCAAATAGATCCAAGGTATCTACCAATAAAATGAAGTTACTCCCTTCTCAATGTCCACAACTAGCCATTTGTTTAAAAGTTACGTTGATGCAATTCAGGAGTGAATTGCATATATTTCCCACGTCTCCTTTGAGCATTTTGTGTGTGTGTATTACATGCAGTTAGTTCTGCATCAGTGCTTTCTATGTTTTGGAATTCACTGTACTGGTTTTCTTACCACTTGCATACACAAGAATGCGTTCTTTCATCCATGAATGTGTAGCCAGTCTGCAAATCAAATGCCACACCTCCACCAGACTGGATGATTGTTACCACTGGAGGAAGTTTACATGTAGCAATTACTCAACCTGCCTCATGAATTGGAAACTTTTAAACAATATTTGTTTCAGGAGGTACTGAATCATTTATGATCAGTGATTACAATCAATTCACCAATTAGATCAACATATTTCATACATTTACCAGCACATTAAATCATCTTGTATGACATACATTTTTGCTGTAAATTTTTTAATTCCTGCCTAACACCTGGTGGAAATGGATTTTAACCAGCTGCAGCAGAGACTGTTCTCGACCTTGTCATGCTGAGAGCAACAGCAGTTTCAACTATTGATTCATGTTTCTCCCAACATAAACAAACATAACAGGTACTAAAGCTTGCAGATGATGCTTCAAACAGTATTCACTTATTATATTTGAGGTGGCAGATCTCGCTTGAACTATCCAAACAAAACAGTGACCTTTTGGCCTTGTGACCAAACTTGCTTTTCTACAAAGTACATTGAACAATCAAAATTTAAAATGGATTAATTTTTAATATATCTATATACACTGCATTAAATATTAATTTTTACATATCAACATGAATCTATGACCATTCTACTTTACACCAGCAAGTGATTGAAATTATTTAGGTGAACTCTTGCAACGATCAAATACTCAGATTATGCATTCAATGCAGAAGCTCTTCTCTGAAAAAAAAATCCCCATGGAGTTTGGATGTTGCAGATTATAATGGACAACTTTTTCTGTTCCCAACCATCACTGAACACACATCTTCAAGTGTCACATTCCCACAACTTGGATTGATAAAGTGCCTTTAAAATGTAAAATAAAATTTAAGGAACTCTACAAAGGGAAAAACAAAAAGCAGTGGCTGAGGCATGGAGCTAATAACAAAAAAGCCAAAGTTACAAATAACTCGCACTAAATCAAATTGACAATTTATTGAAAACCAAGATCAATGATCAAATCCCCAGCTCACAAGTTGAATGTTGCAGTAAAACTGCTGACTGGCCAATACAATAACCAATTTATTTTTGTTGTATATCAGCAACTATTTACAGTTGAGGACCGAAATAGCAGATTTGTTGCAATGTATGGCATCACATCATGAAAATACAGGCCAGTTAAATTATAGTCAATAAACTTATTTGTCTACTTAATTGTTACACCCTTCGGATATCAATGCAGCTGTAATGCTGATTTATAGATATAACCTGAAAGGGCTTTTCAACATGAAGTGCTGGGATTCAAGATTGAGATAAATATCCTGTACATTACAATTCTAATTTATACAGGTTCAAATTTTAGATAATGTCCAAATTAGCCATTAGTTTCAGGAATTTTCTCTCCTCCACTGCACCTTCAATCGAACACGACACTGTCAAGAACACTGCATCTGCACTCTTACCACATCTCACTTTTACCTCTTTTAACAGCATTTTTTCCCAATTTCACAACATTGTTGTTTTCACCATGCCTTATGTAGCAATCTACATGAGTTGTCACTGAAAAATTTGCAGTCATAGAATTACTTCAACTCATTGAATAGCCACAGACCAAGAAAAACATGTTACCAAAATTAACCACTATTGTTCTTACAGTTGAGAAAAACTCAATTCATAAGCATTTTTCACATTTAGGATAGATGGCAGTTACAGAGCATCAATGCACTCTTACTCTACTTACTTTATACTTTATAATTAATTTTTTAACTTATAACCATTTTGTCTAATCCAAAAGACTTTAAAAGCTTATGAATAATCTTGTGCAAGGTGCTTAGTACAACTCACTTAACATTAAACTTTGCCTTCTCAAGCAGTAAAAGAAATTCTACTGCCCAGAACCACCTGCATCTGGACATAGATAGGTTTGCAGAATGGGCAGAGAGGTGGCAGATGGAATTTAATACTGACAAGCGTGAGGTGATGCAGTTTGGCAGAAGGAATGGGGAGAGGCAATATATACTTAATGGCAGAGTTCACATGAGTGTGCAGGAACAGAGGGACCTGGGGGGTGGATGTGCACAGATCTTTGAAGATGGTAGGACATATTGAGAGAGTGGTTAGTAAAGCACATTGGATCTTGGGCTTCACAAATAGAGATATTGAGTACAAAAGCAAGGAAGTTATGCTGAACCTTTATAAAGCTCTGGTTAGACCCCAACTGGAGTACTACATCCAGTTCTGGCCACCACACTTCAGGAAGGATATGAGGGTTCTTGAGAGGATGCAGAAGAGATTTACAGAATGGTTCCAGGATGGAGGATTTTAGTTACAAATTTAGGTTGGAGAAGCTGGGGTTGTTCTCCTTAGAACAAAGGAAATTCAGGGAAGAATTAATAGAAGTGCACAAGATTATGACAGGCTTAGCTAAGTTAGAGAAAGAAAAACTGTTCCCATTTACAAATGGTACAAGGACTAGGGGACACAGATTGAAAGTTTTGGGCAAAAGATGCAGGGGGAATATGAAGAAGCATTTTTTACGCAGAGGATGATAATGACCTAGAACTAGTTGCCCACATGTGTGGTGGAAACAGAGACAATCAATGGCTTCAAGAGGAAGTTGGACGACCACCTGAGAGAAATAGACGCAGTGCTACGGGGATCAAGCCAGAGAGTGGGACTGACTGCATAGCTCAGAGGAAGCCAGCATGGACTCAACAGGCCGAATGGCCCCGATCTGTTCCATAAATGTGGTAATGACTTGGAACTCACTGCCAATGAGAGTGGTGGAAGTGGAGACGATTAATGATTTCAAAAGGAAGTTAGACGAGCACTTGAGGGAAATAAACTTGTAGGGCTAAGGGGATAGATCTGGGGAAATGGGACTGACTTGATTGCTCAATAGAGAGCCGGCATGGACTTGATGGATTGAATGGCATCCTTTTGTGCCATAATAAATCTATGAATCTAACTTTTGCCCTGGCAGAGAATAGCCAACTCAAACCTTCTGTTTCCTATGTCTTACACCAGGTACCACTTTTAACCACTAGTGCTCAGGGCTGTAATTTAAGTGGAGCTACTGGGTTTGTGTATTTCATATGACATTAAAAGTCATGACTAAATACCACATTACATAGCATAACATATTAAGCAGTATGTGCCAGATATATTTCTTGCATAGACAATTACTGTACACCAGCAGCAGCTCCGGTCCATGACCCAGCATAGCCCTCACTCTACCATTAGCAGTAAGCCAGGGGACTAGCCCTGTTTCAAATGAGTGTAGAAGAGCATGCCAGGAATAGCACCAAGCATACCTAAAATTGAGGTGCAAACCTGGTGAAGTTACAACACAGGACTGCATGCATGCTAAATAGCGGAAGCAGCATGCGAGAGACAGAGCTACGCAATCCCACAACCAACAGATCAGATCAAAATTCTGCAGTTCTGCCACATCCAATTACGAATGGTGGTGGATATTTAAACTAACAGCAGGATACTCCCTGTACATCCCCATCCTCAATGCTGGCAGAACTCAGCACATCAGTGCAAAAGACAAAGATGAAGTATTTGCAATCATCTTCAGCTAGAAGTGCCAAATGAATTATCTATCTTAACCCCTCCTGAGGTCCCCAGCATCACAAATACCAGCCATCAGCCAACTCAATTCACTCCATGTGATATCAAGAAACAGCTGAGCCCACTGGATACAGCAAAGGCTATGGGTCCCAGCAACATCCCAGCTGTAGTAAAGACATGCTCCTGAGCCAACCATGCTCCGAGCCAAGCTGTTCCAGTACAGCTACAACACTGACATCTACCAGACAAAGTGGAAAATTTCCCAGTTATGTCCTGTATGCAAAAAACAGGGCAATTCTCATACAGCCAATTATCATCACATCTGTTACACTAAATCAGCAAAGTAATGGAAGGCATCGTTCACAGCACTATCAAACGGCACTTGCTCAGCAATAACCTGCTCACCAGTGGTTCTGTCAGAACCACTTGGCTCCAGATTTCATTACAGCCTTGCCCCACATATGGACAAAAGAGCTGAATTCCAAAAGTGAGGTATAGGTGACTGCCCTTGACATCAACGCAGCCTTTGGTCAAGGTGCCCTACTAAAAGTGAAGTCAATGGAAATCAAGGGGAAAACTCTTCACTAGTTGGAGTCATCTCATCCCCAGGACATCACTGCAGGAGTTCCTCAGGCTAGCGTCCTCGGCCCAACCATCTTCAACTGCTTCATTAGTGATCTTCCCTCCAAAACAAGGTCAGACTTGGGGGTGCTGGCTGACGATTTCACAGCATTCAGTTCTATTCACAACTCCTCAGATAATGAAGCTGTCTGTGCCCACTTGCAGCAAAGCCTGGACAACATTCAGGCTTGGGCTGACAAGTGGCAAGTAACATTCACACCACACAAGTGCCAGGCAATGACCATCTCCAACAAGAGAGAATCTAACCACCTCTCTTTAACATTCTACCATCGCTGAATCTCCCACCAACATCATCTTGGGGGTCACCATTGCTCAGAAACTTAACTGAACTAGCTGCACAAATACTGTGGCGACAAGAACAGGTCTGAGGCTGGGTATGCTGCAGCAAGTAACCCACCTTGTGATTCCCCAAAGCCTTTTCACCATCTACAAGACACAAGTCTTTTTACCATTTACATACACTATTTACAATTTATATCGATGACTTAGATGAGCGGACCAAGTGTTAAGTATCCAAGTTTGCTGACGATACAAAGTCAGATGGAAAAGTAAACTGTGGGGAGGGCACAAAGAGGTTGCCAAAGGATTGACACAGGTTAAATGAGTGTGCAAGAACATGGCAGATGGAATACAATATGGCACAAAGTGAAGTTTTCCACTTTGGTAGTAAAAATAGAAAAGCAGAATATTTTTTAAATGCTGAGAGACTGGAAAATGTTGGTTTTCAGAGGGACCTGGGTGTCCTTGTAGACAAATCACAGCAAGTTAACAAGCAAGTACCCCAAGCAACTAAAACTTTATAACAAAGGGATTGGAATATGAGTCAAGAAGTCTTACTACAATTATATAGGGCCTTGGTGAGACCACACCTGGAGTACTGTGTACAGTTTTAGTCTCCTTACATGAGGAAGCATATACTTGCCATAAGAGATAGTGCAACAAAGGTTCATTAGACTGATTCCTGGGATGAGAGGATTGTGCTATGAGGGAAGATGGAGTTGACTAGATTAAGTTCTGGGAATATAGAAAAAAATAGCAGTGATCTTATTTTAAAACATATAAAATTCTTAAGGGGGTTGACAGGGTAGATGCTGGGAGGGTGTTGCCCCTGGGTGAGGAGTCTAGAACTAGGGGTCATAATCTCAGAATAAGGGATCGACCATTAGGACTTAGATGAGGAGACATTTCTTCACTCAAAGGGTTTTAAGTCTTTGGAATTCTCTACCCCAGAGAGCTGTGAAAGCTCAGTTGTTGAATATATGCCAGACAGACATCATTAGAGTTTTGAATACTAGGGGAATTAAGGGATATGGGGATAGTGCACAATGGTGGACTGAGGTAGAGATCAGCCATAACCTTACAGAATGCCTGAGTAGGCTCAAAGGGCCAAGTGGCTACTCCTGTGCCTATTTCTTATGTTTCTTAAATCAGGAGTGTGATGGAATACTCTCCATTTGCCGAGATCACTGCAGCTCCAACAACACTCAAGAAGCTAGCCACCATCCAGGACAAAGCAGCCCACTTGATTGGCACTCCAATCCACCGTATTAAGCATTCACTCCCTCCACCATCAGTGCACAGTGTCTGCTGTGAGTACCATCTACAAGATACACTGCAGCAACTCATCAAGGTTCCTTCAACAGCACCTTCTAAACCTGCAACCTATACCACCTAGAAGAACAAGGGCAGCAGACACATGGGAACACCATCACCTGCAAATTCCCCGTCATGTCACACACCATCCTGACTTAGAAATATATCACGGTTCTTTCACTGTCGATGGGTCAAAATTCTGGAACTCCCTAACTTTCAGCACTGTGGGTGTACCAACACCACACGGAGTGCAGTGGTTCAAGCTGGTGGCTCGCTACCACCTTCTCAAGGACAGTTCCGGAGGGGCAATAAACGCTGGCCCTGCCAGCGACACCCACATTCAATGAACGAACGGGGTAAAAACTGTCACTAAGAAAATCAGCAGGAGTTCAAAGATCCCATGCTGTGAGAGGCTGCAACGGTGTATACTTTTTATTTGAATTTAAACTTTAAATTGTAATGATACGGAACATATTTAAGAATTTCAGACTTTTAAATGTCAGTCGACCACAGTAAAGCAAGAAGGTGAGGGTAAGCCTGCATCAGTGGCAGTCATAGGCACCCAATAGGCCAATAGTATATTTTCACAATATTATAGTTAGTTTCCTATGAGTCCAGATGATCCTTGACTGAATCAATATCTGTACCGATCTACATTTCAAATGAAAGCGTTCAGATTACCCTGGTGCCTACTAGCTCCATGAAAATAACTGATTTGATTGTGACCTTCGTGCTCAACACTGTGATGGAATAGACTATTTCTTGAAGTATAAAGTTGAGGATGTTGATCCCACATAAGAAACAAGTACAGCTGGGCAAAAGTAAATAAGGAAACATAATCTTCCCAATTTGGACTTAGGATTCACATTTCCTGGTTCTGACAAAAATTGTCAACCAAAAATTGTTGCTTGTGCTGAAGTTCTTACTCAGGACAGGATAAAAGCAAGCAAATTAAACCGCCACTTGAAGACCAAACGTTTTGCCCTCAAAGATAAACCTCAAGATTTTTTTCCACACCTGAAAGAACAGATGAAGATAATCAAGGAAGTTCAATAGCTGTCTCGTGGTAAAGTTTTGGCAAGAATCTGCAAACCGAGGAAGGAATGCTACTTGCTTTTGATCAACTCAAATCAACATCTCACCATCAGTTCCTCAATCAATGCTTCCAGGTTTTATTCCAGAGCGATTTGACAGACATATTTGACAGGTTCAATAAACTGAACCTTTTTATGCAGGTAAAAACAGTAACATTTGCATTATGCACAAAAAAGTACAGAGCTTTGCCAAAAAACTTCTTTTTATGTAACTAAATGCTACAAGACAATGTAACGACATTCCAACATTCTCTTCCAAAAGTGTCAGTGCTGGAAGACAAATATGTAATTCTGAAGTTTTGCACAAAATTCAGCAAATATATTGCAGGATTTCACCTGGGTTCAAAAGCAGTTTTTGAAGAATTTGTAGCAGTAGCCAAGATTGTCATGAGTCCAAAAGAGAATTTGATCGTCAGAGCTGGTGAGTCTGTTTATAGAGACAGTTTTAAAGTCATGCTGCTTGATCAGTTCCGGCTGTCAATTCCAAGAGTTCCCAAAGTTCTTCAAGTGCACTATTGAAATACAAGTTCGCTTTGCTTCAATGCATCTGTGTACATCAGTGTTTACATTAAAGACAAAATGTTAAAACGGCATGAAAGTAGAAACTGATTTGAATCTCTGAAAATCAAATCGAGATTTCACAAATTGCACCCTATGCTCATCCGACTCCCATGAGATTAAGGGTAAGTCCATCAAGTGCTCTCTTATGCTCAAGTTTATTCAACTGTACTGTACTGGTACTGTGCTATTAATGTTTTCTGTCTTGAGCATTATGCTAATACAGCCAAGAAAATAAAATCTTGTTCTATGCAAAAATACAGGAGTGAAATTGGTGTTTACCAGTAGTGCGAAAGGGGCACATACCGAATTGGCAATCCCTTTTACACCATGCCTGATTTTGGAAAAGAAACTAACGCAGTGTAAAACAAGCTACCAACTTGCTATCACTCGTTTCGTGTTACTGATAGAAATCAATTTAATCCCACTGTTTCTTAAGGGGGGGGGGGGGGGCGGATGTTCATGCATGGAGCATTAATCTCCAAAGGGGGAGGGGGCAGGAAAGAAATATTTGGGAACTTTTGCTCTACATTATATCAAATCCCTGCCCAATAGTTAGCCAAAATTCACAAGATAACATTAAAGCAGGCAGTACAGCACTTATGCTCGTGCAAGATATTTGGCAAATCAAGATTGGACCATAAAGAGAGTACTATACTACCTGAAGAAAATAATAATTCCATGAGAGCTAAATGCTCAATGAAGAGATTGAAAACAAAACACTTTTTCTTTTAAAAAAGCTTTTTATGTCGAACATGCTGTGGGACAGCCAATGATCCCCAACACAGAAAACTCCCAAACTCAATTGAGAAATCCAGAGAGACATAGAAGTTCAGATGCTTTTTTTTTAAAAAAGAGATTTAAAAATTGAATGAGCCATCCTGGAAGTCTGAGGCATCTCTCACTTCCTCAAAAAACCAAACAGTACAGCTAGTTACCACCAGCCTCCCAAGTTACACGGAATATAAATTCTAACTTACCCAAAGTTCCACTGCCTGTACAATCTCCCACACAAAGTCCAATTTCTGTCCTCACCAACGTAGACCTCCCTGACTCCTGATGCATTTTATTCAAAATCTTGATCTTGGTCTATTTTACTTCTGTAATCTCCATCATTGCTATCACAACACATGCCCTCTGTAATTCCCCCTCTCACTTCATCTTCAGTCATCCTGCCCCTAGATAACTCCCTGCCCATCTGCCAAAGAGTCCTTAAAAACTCTTCAACCATTATATTTGGTTACTTGATCCCTTGCCAATATTCAGTTTTTGCCTCTAAAAAACTTTCAAAACTTTCACTATTAAAAGATGGTATGCAAAGATAAATTATACAGTTTTGTAAGCTCTTAGCCTGTTGAGCAAATGGCAGGATCACACATTTATCAGAATAAAAGCACCTTAAAGAATTTTTTTTGTTAATTCAATAATTAGGTATGATGTCTTGATAGATATAGTGTCATGTGTAGTGAAAAGCAATTTCTATCACTCCCCCAAATTCCTGATCTTTACCAAGCTATGAGGAGACACCTGAATGATGACATTGAGCGCTATAAAAATACAAATCAAGGCGAGGAAAGAAAATTTACAGTTCCTGACTCAGCAGATTTCCACAGATGATAAATTTCAAAGTCACTCAGTGCAATCACATTACAAGGTCTGTGTTGGTGCAAAGCAGTTTCGGATCAAAGTTAAACTTACAGAATACAAAGTGGGGGTCAAAGCTCCAGCTGAGGTGAAGCAGAGTGAGACCATCTCTTCCAAAGTTTCACTCCTCTGTGCCCTGGTGTCAAGTAGGACCCTGACTCTGGATTCAGGTTGCATTTATACTATTACTATTTCACACCAAACAGAAGATATTATAGTATAAAAGCACCTTTTTTATAATCATCACAAACCAAAAAAACAAATTAATTTGCACAGTTTGGTTGGGATCAAGCAATCCAAAATAAAGGTTAAGGTTTGGCAGTGTATCAAACATGTTCAAATTGGGTATTTGTTTACAATGTTACAGCCTAACACAGTGGCAAGTGAATTATAAAGAGAATATTGCACTTCCAGAAGCTACTGGAAGGCTGCTGTATTAAAAGGTTCAAATTAAGTGTAGAGAAGCCATTCCCTGAATTAATAAACTAAGATTACTGCCAAAAGAAACAAATCAGTCCCATAACTACAGAAGTTGGTGGACTGTTATTTTTGTTTTGTCAGACACAGATTTTATTGTGAACAATGATGGCCATATTAATATTTACAGTTGATATTCAAAGTGAAGGACAATGACGTCCATACTGAAGGAACACGTGTGTAATCAGTGGTTAAATACAGGAAAGTAACACACATTTAACATGTCTAATATGCCTAGAATTCTTAAACAAGCAACATGTATTCGACAGCCCCATGTTCACTGTAATAAAAGACAAACTCTTACTATTGTACGAAATACAAACGCCACTCAAAAAAAATAAAAACGGATACTACTTGCGTCAAAAATCTTCAAAGAACTCCAAGTCTTCCCTGTAACTATGCAACTTGCACCAAGATAGATGTCAATAAAAAGGTACTTGCCAGTGCCAAAAAGGTTTTAAAGTGATTTGATCAAACACCCGAAAGTTTTGGGGTTTTTAAAAAACTTTTCCAACTTCTAGTCAATTTTCTGTGATGTGACTTTAAAAAAAGTTGTAAGGCTTTATTAAATGAGTGTGAGATGCTGGTGGTTACATAATGTGGAAACCTGTTGAGTGTCAGGTTATTTACTCACCCATTGTAGTGAGCTTTCACTTTGATAGAGTCACCTGTTCCATACTCCATGTTGTCATCCATTCTCGTGGGCATGACACAACTCAAACTCCACCAACCAACAGGTTCAAAGAAAAAAAGGGGAAAAAAATTAACAAACTTTTGGACAAGATCGAAGGAAAGCGCAGTTACATCAACGCGCTCCCACTCTCAGATTCTCGTATAAATTCCAGTTTCTCCTTTCAGAAAAATTCAACCCTTTCACCTCAGCAGATTTTCTCTAAAAAAAAACACAAATCCGAATTATGTCAGAACTGCTAGTCGAGTTTCAGAAGAGATTTAAAAGACTTTCGATGTAATTCTTTTTTGAATAATACGAAACAGCACCAGCTTTTGCTCGACTGCGTCCCACCCAAACTTATTGCTGTCGACGATTCTCCGCGGATCTCGAACTCTCCAGGAGAGAAGCGGAAATTTTCGCTCGCGCTGGACAAATGGCGGTTGCAGGTTAACCGACAATTTCACCACTCTCCCCGCCCCCACAGTATGCCCCATGCCAACAGCCAATCGCATACCAGCACAAACATACCTGTCCTCTCACAGCCACAACCAATCCCGAGAGACAAAGAGGCGCAATCCTCCCTTGACCAATCAGGAACAAACAGACATTAACCAATAGGACGAGGGTTTTTTTTACCTGCAGCCAATCGGATCAGGGATCAACCTTTTGGCCCCCCCCCCAAAAAGAAAGCACCTGTAACCAATGGGAGACGGGCAGCCACCCTGCACTTATACTAACGAACAGAAAGAAAGACTTGCATTTATATAGCGCCTTTCAGGACCTCCAGAATGTCCTCAAGCATTTTACAGCCAGTTAAATGCTTTTGAAGTGTAGTCACTGTTGTAGGAAATTCTGTAGCCAATTGGCGCACACCAAGGTCACAAAAACAGTAATGTGATAAAGGTCAGGTAACCTGTTTATAATGTTGGTTGAGGGATAAATATTAAGATATAGTTCAAGATATTGCTTTGGATCTTTTACATTCACCCAAGAGGGCAGGGAGAAATTGGTTTAATGTCTCTTTCAAAAGACGGTGCCTGACAGTGCAGCACTCCCTCAGAACTGCTCTGGAATATCAGCCTAGATTTTGTGCTCAAGTCTTTGGAGTTGGACTTGAAACCTTCTGACTGAGGTAAGAGTGCAAGCACTGAGCCATAGTTAACTATGATAAGATGGATGGATATTTCTTATAACCTTCGGCAGTTAAGGATAATGACACCTGTGGTGTCCATTTGCACAGCTACTATGATATAGTGCTGATTTCTTTGGAGGTTAACAAGTTGAGGTATTGCTTCTCCCCATAAGCTTCTTCAAAAGGTGTGATGGTGCAGCTGGACATGGTGCAAAGAAATGCGCAGCAGAGTTCTGGATGAGCTCAAGTTTGTATTTTCAGGAAAATTGGAGGTCAGCCAGGAGAGCATTCCAATAGTAAGATTTAGAGGTAAAAAGGGCATGGATAAGGGTTTCAGCAGCAGATGATCTGAGGCAGGGGTGGAGTCAGGCAATGTTATGGAGGTGGAAATAAGCAGTCTCGGTGATGGTGTGGAGTGGATATGTGGTCGGAAGCTCAACTCAAGGTCAAATACAACACCAGGGTTGCAAAAGGTCTGGTTCAGCCTCAGACAGTTGTCAGGGAGAGGGATGGAGTCAGTGACGTGGGACGGACTATGTGGTGAGGACTAAGGTCAATGCTTCGGTGTGCCCATTAGTTGGAGGAAATTTCAGCTCATCCAGCATTGGATATTAGACAAGCAACATTATAAATTAGAGACAGTGGTGGGATTGAAAGAGGTGGTGTTGAGGTAGCGCATCGTCAGCATATGAGTAGAACTTGACATTGTATTTTTAGATGATCGCCAAGGGACAGCAGATCAGAAATAGGAGGCGAGGGCAAGGATAGATCCTTGGGGGACACCAGAGGTAATGGTGCGAGAGTGGGAAGAGAAGCCATTGCAGGTGATTCTCAGGCTATGACTGGATAGATGAGAATGAAACCAGGCGAGAGCAGTCCCACCCAGCTGGACAACTGTGGAGAGGCATTTGAAGAAGATTGTGTGGTCAACCGTGTCAAAGGCTGCAGACAGGTTGAGAATATACGAACATACAAATTAGGAGCAGGAGTGAGGTCACTTGGCCCTTCGAGCCTGCTCCGCCATTCAATAAGTTCATGGCTGAACTGATTACTCCACATTTCCACCTACCCCCGATAACCTTCCACCCCCTTGCTTATCAAGAATCTATCTACCTCTGCCTTAAAAATATTCAAAGACTCTGCTTCCACCGCCTTTTGAGGAAGAGAATTCCAAAGACTCACGACCCTCAGAGAAACAATTTCTCCTCATCTCTGTCTTAAATGGGCGACCCCTTATTTTTAAACAGTGACCCCTTGTTCTAGATTCTCCCACAAGGGGAAACATCCTTTCCACATCCACCCTATCAAGACCCCTCAGGATCTTATATGTTTCAATCAAGTCGCCTCTTACTCTTCTAAATTCCAGCAGATACAAGCCTAACAACCTTTGCTCATAAGACAGCCTGCCCATTCCAGGTATTATCTCGTAAACCTTCTCTGTACTGCCTCCAACGTATTTACATCCTTCCTTAAACAAGGAGACCAGTACTATACACAGTACTCCAGATGTGGTTTCACCAATGCCCTGTATAGCTGAAGCATAACTTCCCTTTTGTATTCAATTCCCCTTGCGATAAACAATAACATTCTATTAGCTTTCCTAATTATGTGCTGTAACTGCATACTAACCTTTTGTGATTCATGCACTAGGACACCCAGATCCCTCTGCATCTCAGAGCTCTGCAATCTCTCACCATTTAGATAATATGCTTCTTTTTTATTCTTCCTGCCAAAGTGGACAATTTCCCACTTTCCCACATTATACTCCATTTGCCAGGTCTTTGCCCACTCACTTAACCTATCTATATCCCTTTGTAGCCCACTTATGTCTTCTTCACAAGTTACTTTCCCACCTATCTTTGTGTCATCAGCAAATTTAGCAACCATACCTTTGGTCCCTTCATCTAAGTCATTTATATAAATTGTATAAAGTTGAGGCCCCAGCACAAATCCCTGTGGCACACGACTCATTACATTTTGCCAACCAGAAAATGACCCATTTATGCCTACTCTCTATTTCCTGTTAGCTAGCCAAGGAAGGATAGTTTATCATGGTTGCAGTCACATAGTATAACATTTGTGACTGATAGGTGCTGCTTCATTACTGTGGCATGGGTGGAAACCAGATTGGACGGCTTCAAACATGGCGTTCTGGGAAATATGGGTGCAGGTTTAGGAGGCGACATTACATTCAAGGATTTAGGAGAGGAAAGGGAGGTTAGAGATGGGTTGGTAGTTTGCAAGGATGGAAGGGTTTTTTTGAGAAGAGAGACAGATGATGACAGCCAGTGGCCAAATTACTGAACGCTCACTATAAAATAGTAGCTGTTGTGTGACGGAGGTGCGAAATGCTGCCTTAATACCATTAAGATCGAAATGTCATATCACAGCGCCACCTTCATGGGTAATAGGTACTGCAAATATTTGTAATGCAAATATAAATATTTTATTTAATTTTAAAATGTACGGTTTGTTCTATTCCACATGTAATAATTATACTCAACACAAAGTCATTTTCCATAAAGCAAACATATGATCCAAAACTTTATCTCGTGTACAAAGTAACGGAGGATAGCAGTTTCCAGGTGCACAATGCGCCTTTTTGCCAGAGGCATGGGCAGTGGAAATAGAATAGGATAGTACTCCACAATCTTGGCCTTTCTGACCAACACAAAACATCAACAATGACAGACCAACAGTTCAGTCTAGACTAATAGTTTGTTTTTTTAATGTAAGATTAGACAGAAGAGCTAACCAATAGATGAAAATAATAAATGCAGTGCATAGCATTCACCAGCACATTAAACTGTTAACCGACATCTATCTAGAAAATTGTTTCAAGATTATAAGTCCTTTTTAGTCTGCATTAAACTTGATGAAGCATGCTGTAAATGGCATGTCGCCCCCTTCTCACTGTCAGACCTCCTGTATCCTAGTGAACTGTTGAACTGATAAACGGCCGCAGTGTACATATCTCTGAGCATATATTTCCCAATAAAGTTAGACTTTAAAGACTCATCAGAAATAATAGCTGTCTGTCTGAGTAGGAGACTGCTGGGACAGTAATCACAAGTAATAAGTTCATGCTTACCAGCTAGTATTTCGTGATACCTGTCTTATGGAAACCACTGGCTGCAGTCTCCCAGCACTTCTCATTTACAATTCTCATCCTCATGTTTAAATATCTTCATGGACTATCTGTATAACCCTCTCCAGAAGAGTGAGGAATACATAGTGCTAATTCTTAAACAGTGACACAGCAATCTCCAGTTACTGTGACAAAAAATGTAAATTCTTTTCAACCTGTAAAAAACGTATACCATTGCCCTCTAGTGACTGGAAAATGTGAACACATAGAATTGTTCTTGTTTTACAAGTGTAATGGATGATTTAACTTGCTTGAAACGGAGTAGAAATTAAAACACGGCTTTGTATAAATCAGGTATATATTCTATATTTTGTTTATAAAATTAATGTTGTGGGACGGCGGGGTTTGCAATATTAAACCAGGCAAGTGGACGCTCTTCTCAAATAGTTCGAGGAAGGATGACCAAGGTTTGGTATTGACGTCTTGTAGAAAAATATTCACAGTTAGAATATTCCCACCTTCTCAAACTGGGACGATGTTTTGAAGTCAGAGGTTAATTTTGCAAGGAGAACGTAAGAAAAAATAACCCACAATAATCTAGTAAAATAAATCTATAGAGTGAGATGTTATATAGTGTGCTTAACAGGGCACTTTTCAGGTTTCAAACAAAAATGCACAACGGATACATCTATGCAATATGTAAACATCAGATCTATTATATTCTGATTGAGTACATTTGCCACAAATCTGTCCAGACTCCAAGGCGTGAAATTAGGCTTTTTAAGAAAAACTAGGCAGGGTCACTGGTTTTCTCCAGAATTACTTTACCCCCGCTAACGAAACCTCGTTCTCAGGAGCCGCCCGTTCTCTGACCTTGTTGGTGGTTGTTAATTATGTAGAAAACATTCTGTTATGGTTTTTTTTTGGAAAGCGGAATTTTACCCCGCAAGTTTGTGGAAATTCTTTCTGAACGCTCTTCATCATTATTCAGAACCATCGGCAACCTTAGGTACCTTCTGTCTACAATCCTCTTATCAAAGTTAATGAGTAAAAAGACTATACAAAGAGCAGGAACAACATGATAGATCTCTGTGGGACGATATTAGATGCTGTCGCACAATTCCTACAATTGTCATTAGAGACTTCACTTTCTGTGCCAAAACAATTTTCTATTCAATTTTCAGCCTCTTCCCTTAATCTCTTGAGCCTCCATTTTGGCTTTAAATCTTCTTTGAAAAACCTTATGAAGTGCATTCTGAATGTCAAAATATAATATTCTTCAATCCCTTGCTCCCGTTCACATGGTTACATCCTCCAGAGATTCCAGTAAATTTGTTCAGCACGACTTATTTTTTGTGAGCTCATATTGCCTTTCATATAACTGCATGCATTGTTGATAGGTAATCCTGAATTATTGCTCTCACAAGAGTCTCCAGCATGTATCCACAATTAATACCGAGCTGATTGATCTACTATGACCAGTGTCATTCCGCTGTTCCTTCTTGAAGACCAAAGTTGGATTTCATTTGTTTCCAAACACTTAAGTAAAGTTTCAGCAGATATAACTCACATCTGCAACACGGGATTTCAAACTGGGGTCCATGCATCTTAAAGGATCTGTGAAGGTGTCCCAAGAGATCTACAAAATTGTCACATTACTTTGACGCCAAATGCACCAGGCATAATAGGGGTAATTTTAAACTAACCACCAGCTGTTGTGCCGAAAGCCAGTGCACCAGACCCAGCTGCGAACCTAATCAAGCTATTCCAATACAGCTATGGCACTGGAATAAGAACAGAAAGTGCCGGAAATACTCAGCAGGTCTGGCAGTGTCTGTGCAGAGAAAAACACAGTTAACATTTCAGGTCTGTGACCCTTCATCAGAACTGGCAAAAGTTAGAAATGTAACAGTCTTTGAGCAAGTGAAACGAGGGAGGGGGGAAGAAGAATGAGAAGGAAAGTCTGTGATAGGATGGAGTGGGGAGAGATTAAATGACAGATGTCATGGAACAGAATGCAAATGGAGTGCTAAATAGTTGTAGTGAAAGACAAAGCATGAGTCCAGAGAGAGTGCTAATGGCAGAATAATGAACAGCTCTGTACAAAAGCAAAAACATGAATAAGTTTAAGACTAGCACATGATTAAACAATAAATAATTAAAAATATATATATAAAAATAAAATAATAATAATAATAAATAAACCAAAAATAATGGGGCTCATGGTCTGAAATTATTGAACTCAATATTGAGTCCAGAAGACTGCAGAGTGCCTAATCGGAAGATGAGGTGCTGTTCCTCGAGCTTGTGTTGATGTTCACTGGAACACTGCAGCTGACCGAGGACAGAAATGTGGGCAAGAGAATATGGTAGTGAATTAAAATGGCAAGCAACCAGAAGCTCAGGATCATTCTTGCAGACCAAGTGGATGTGTTCTGCAAAGTGGTCACCAATCTCCGTTTGGTCTCCTTAATGTAGAAGAGAATGCACTGTGAACAGCGAATACAGTATACTAAATTGAAAATAGTACAAGTAAATCGCTGCTTATAATTATAACTGTCACTGACCTCATCTGCTCGGTGATCTTCCCAACCCATAGTCCCACAACACTGAACAGCCCGCTTCTATCTTCTTCCCAAAATCCACAAACAGGACTGTCCCGGTAGACCCATCGTTTCAGCCTGTTCCTACCCCACTGATCTTACTTCCTCCTATCTCAATTCCATTTTTGCTCCCCTTGTCCAGTCTCTTTCCACCTATATCCATGACTCTTCTGACGCCTTACGTCATTTCGACAGCTTCCAATTTCCTGGCCCTAACTGTCTCTTCTTTAATATGGATGTCCAATCTCACTACATCACCATCCCCCATCGATAGTCTGAAGGCTCTCCACCTCTTCCTTGAACAGAGGCCCAACCAGTCCCCATCCACCACCACCCTCCTCCGCCTGGCTGAAC
The DNA here is from genome assembly GCF_036365525.1 of Heterodontus francisci. Taxonomy (NCBI): domain Eukaryota; kingdom Metazoa; phylum Chordata; class Chondrichthyes; order Heterodontiformes; family Heterodontidae; genus Heterodontus; species Heterodontus francisci. The sequence continues at coordinate 14,979,486 of NC_090407.1, read as the reverse complement.
TTGTTCTCACATTGAATAACTTCTCCTTCAACTCCACTCACTTCCTCCTAATAAAATGTGTTGCTGTGGGTACCTTTATGGGTCCTAGTTATGACTGTCTTTTGTGCGATATGTTGAACATTCTTTGTTCCAGTCCTACTCAGACCCCCTTTCCACAACTCTTTTTCTGGTACATTGATGATTGTGCTCTCGCCCCAAACTGGAAAACCTCATCAACTTTGCTTCCAATTTCCACCCTTCTCTCACCTTCACATGGTCCATCTCCGACACCTCCCTTCCCTTCCTCGACTTCTCTGTCTCCATCTCTGGGGATAGGCTGTCCACCAGCATTTATTATAAGCCCACTGACTCTCACAGCTACCTTGACTACATTTCCTCATACCCTGCCTCCTGTAAGAACTCCATTCCATTCTCTCAGGTTCTCATCTCCGACGCATCTATTCTGATGATGCAACCTGCCACAACAGTGCCTCTCATATATCTTCCCTTTTCCTCAATCGAGGACTCCCCCGCACTGTGGTTGACAGGGCCCTCGACCGTGTCCAACCCATTTCTTGCACTTCTGCCCTCACCTCCTCCCCTCCCTCCCAGAACTGCACAGGGTTCCCATTATCCTCACTTTCCGCCCCACCAGCCTCCATATCCAAAGGATCATCCTCCACCATTTCTGCCCCCTCCGGCATGATGCCACCACCAAACATATCTTCCCCTCCCTCCCGTGTCAGCATTCCAGAGGGACTGTTCTCTCAGTGACACCCTGGTCCACTCCTCCCTCAGCCCCTACACCTCATCCCTTTCCCATGCAATCGCAGAAGGTGCAATACCTGCTCTTTTACCTCCTCTCTCCTCATCATCCAAGGCCCCAAACACTCCTTCCAGGTGAAGCAGTGATTTACTTGTACTTCTTTCAATTTAGTATACTGTATTCACTGCTCACAATGTGGTCTCCTCTACATTGGGAGACCAAACACAGTTTGGGTGACCACTTTGCAGAACATCTCCGCCCAGTCCACAAGCATGATCCTGAGCTTCCGGTGGCTTGCCATTTTAATTCATAACTTTGTTCTCATGCCCACATTTCTGTCCTCGGTCTGCTGCAGTGTTCCAGTGAAGCTCAACATAAGCTTGAGGAACAGCACCTCATCTTCCGATTCGGCACTCTACAGCTTTCTGGACTCAATATTGAGATCAATAATTTCACACTATGAGCACCATTATTTTTTGTTTATATATTATTTTTATTTTAGATTAGATTAGATTAGAGATACAGCACTGAAACAGGCCCTTCGGCCCACCGAGTCTGTGCCGAACATCAACCACCCATTTATACTAATCCTACACTAATCCCATATTCCTACTTTATATTTAGTTATATATACATTTTCTTTTTTTTAATTATTTATTTTTTAACCATGTGCTAGTCCTAAACTTAAAACTTAATACTTAATTTTCATGTTTGTGCTTTCGTACAGAGCTGTTCATTATTCTGCCATTAGCACTCTCTCTGGACTCATGCTTTGTCTTTCGCTACAAATATTCAGCACTCTATTTGCATTCTGTTCCATGACATCTCTGTCATTTAATCTCTCCCCCTTCTATCCTATCACAGTCCTATCTTCTTGTTCTTCTTCCCCCCTCCCCATTTTTACTTGCTCAAAGACTGTTACATTTTGAACTTGCCAGTTCTGATGAAGGGACACAGACCTGAAACATTAATTCTGTTTCTCGCTACACAGGTGCTGCCAGACCTGCTGAGTATTTCCGGCACTTTCTGTTCTCATTTCAGAGTTCCACCATACGCAGTATTTTGCTCTCATTTTACAGCTATGGCACTGGCCCCAATCTGACAATGTAGAAAATCATCCAGGTACGTCTTGTGCATGTAGCTAGTCCACTTGTCCGCCAGGGGGGACTGCAACCCATGCTGCGCGAATAGGCGCCAGTCCACCCGGTCACAGGGTAAGGGTGCTCTCATACAGTCGTATACATGGTAATGAGACTTCCCAACCGGTACGATGGGAGATCAGTTTTTCTGGCGAGCAAGCGCCGCTGCCTTCCCCCTTCAGTGTCGATGGTAGATTAGTCCTCTTGGCTGGCTGGCATTACTGCTGTCTTCCCCCAGTCTCAATTGCATATGAGTCCTCCCGGCTGGCTGGCAGCACTGCTTTCCTCCTTCAGTGTCATAAGTGGACTAGCCCTTCTGGCTGGCAGGCGGCACTGCTCTCCTCCTCTTGCGTTGATGTTAGATTAGTCTTCCCGGCCTGCAGGAGGTGCTGCTCTCCTCCTCCAGTGTTGATGATAGATTGGTCCTCCCAGCTGGCAGTTGGCGCTGCTCTCATCCTCAATTGTTAATTAATGAAAGGGAAATCATGTTTGACAAATCTGTTGGAGTTTTTTGAGGATGTAACTAGCAGAATAGATAAGGGGAAACTAGCAAATGTGCTGTGTTTGGATTTTCTGAAGGCTTTCAATAAGGTCCTACACAAGAGGTTTATAAACAAAATTAGAGCACATGGGATTGGGGGTAATATACTGGCATGGATTGAGAATTGGTTAACAGACAGAAACCAGAGAGAAGGAATAAACGGGTGTGTCTAGTGGGGTACCACAAGGATCAGTGCTTGAGACCCAGCTAATCACAATCTATATCATTGATTTGGATGTGGGGACCAAATGTAATATTTCCAAGTTTGCTGATGACACAAAACCAGGTGGGAATGTAAGTTGTGAGGAGGATGCAAAGAGGCTTCAAGGGGATTTAGACAGGTTAAGTGAGAACAAAGAACAAAGAACAGTACAGCACAGGAACAGGCCATTCGGCCCTCCAAGCCTGCGCCGATCTTGATACCTGCCTAAACTAACACCTTCTGCACTTCCGGGGCCCATATCCCTCTATTCCCTTCCTATTCATATATTTGTCAAGATGTCTCTTAAACGTCGCTATCGTATCTGCTTCCACCACCTCCCCTGGCAGCAAGTTGCAGGCACTCACCACCCTCTGTGTAAAAAACTTGCCTCGCACATCCCCTCTAAACTTTACCCCTCGCACCTTAAACCTATGTCCCCTAGTAACTGACTCTTCCACCCTGGGAAAAAGCTTCTGACTATCCACTCTGTCCATGCCGCTCATAACTTTGTAAACCTCTATCATGTAAACCTCCACCTCCGTCGTTCCAATGAAAACAATCCGAGTTTTTCCAACCTCTCCTCATAGCTAATGCCCTCCAGACCAGGCAACATCCTGGTAAACCTCCTCTGTACCCTCTCCAAAGCCTCCACGTCCTTCTGGTAGTGTGGCGACCAGAATTGCACGTAATATTCTAAATGTGGCCGAACTAAGATTCTGTACAGCTGCAACATGACTTGCCAATTTTTATACTCTATGCCCCAACCGATGAAGGCAAGCATGCCGTATGCCTTCTTGACTACCTTATCCAGCTGCGTTGCCACTTTCAGTGACCTGTGGACCTGTACGCCCAGATCTCTCTGCCTGTCAATACTCCTCAGGGTTCTCCCATTTACTGTATACCTCCCACCTGCATTAGACCTTCCAAAATGCATTACCTCACATTTGTCCGGATTAAACTCCATCTGCCATTTCTCCACCCAAGTCGCCAACCGATCGATATCCTGCTGTATTCTCTGACAATCCTCATCATTACCCGCAACTCCACCAACCTTTGTGTCGTCCACAAACTTTCCAATCAGACCAGCTACATTTTCCTCCAAATCATTTATATATACTACAAAGCGCAAAGGTCCCAGCACGGATCCCTGCGGAACACCACTAGTCACATCCCTCCATTCAGAAAAACACCCATCCACTGATACCCTCTGTCTTCTATGACCGAGCCAGTTCTGTATGCATCTTGCCAGCTCACCTCTGATCCTGTGTGACTTCACCTTTTGTACCAGTCTGCCATGCGGGACCTTGTCAAAGGCTTTACTAAAGTCCATATAGATAACATCCACTGCCCTTCCTTCATCAATCATCTTCGTCACTTCCTCAAAAAACTCAATCAAATTAGTAAGACACGACCTCCCCTTCACAAAACCATGCTGTCTCTCGCTAATAAGTTTGTTTGTTTCCAAATGGGAGTAAATCCTGTCCCGAATAATCCTCTCTAATAGTTTCCCTATCACTGACGTAAGACTCACCGGCCAATAATTTCCTGGATTATCCTTGCCACCCTTCTTAAACAAAGGCACAACATTGGCTATTCTCCAGTCCTCTGGGACCTCACCTGTAGCCAATGAGGATGCAAAGATTTCTGTCAAGGCCCCAGCAATTTCTTCCCTTGCCTCCCTCAGTATTCTAGGGTAGATCCCAACAGGCCCTGGGGACTTATCTACCTTAATGCTTTGCAAGACACCCAACACCTCCTCCTTTTTGATAATGAGATGACTGAGACTATCTGCACTCCCTTCCCTAGGCTCATCATCCACCAAGTCCTTCTCTTTGGTGAATACTGATGCAAAGTACTCATTTAGCACCTCGCCCATTTCCTTTGGCTCCACACATAGATTCCCATCTCTGTCCTTGAGTGGGCCAGCCCTTTCCCTGGTTACCCTCTTGCTCTTTATATACGTATAAAAAGCCTTGGGATTTTCCTTAATCCTGTTTGCCAATGACTTTTCATGACCCCTTTTAGCCCTCCCAGCTCCTTGCTTAAGTTCCTTCCTACTGTCTTTATATTCCTCAAGTGCTTCATCTGTTCCTAGCCTTCCAGCCCTTTCAAATGCTTCCTTTTTCTTTTTGACTAGGCTCACAATATCCCGTGTTATCCAAGCTTCCCGAAACTTGCCAAACTTGTCTTTCTTCCTCACAGGAACATGCTGGTCCTGGATTCTAATCAGCTGACGTTTGAAAGACTCCCACATGTCAGATGTTGATTTACCCTCAAACAGCCGCCCCCAATCTAAATTCTTCAGTTCCTGCCTAATATTGTTATAATTAGCCTTCCCCCAATTTAGCACCTTCACCCGAGGACTACTCTTATCCTTATCCACAAGTATCTTAAAACTTATGGAATTATGGTCACTGCTCCCGAAATGCTCCCCCACTGAAACTTCGACCACCTGGCCGGGCTCATTCCCCAATACCAGGTCCAGAATGGCCCCATCCCTAGTTGGACAATCTACATACTGTTTCAAGAAGCCCTCCTGGATGCTCTTCACAAATTCTGCCCCATCCAAGCCCCTAGCACTAAGTGAGTCCCAGTCAATATTGGGGAAGTTAACATCATCCACCACTACAATCCTGTTACCTTTACATCTTTCCAAAATCTGTCTACATATCAGCTCCTCTACCTCCCGCTGGCTGTTGCGAGGCCTGCAGTAAACCCCCAACATCGTGACTGACCCTTCCTATTCCTGAGCTCCACCCATATTGCCTCGCTGCATGACCCCTCTGAGGTATCCTCCCGCAGTACAGCTGTGATAGTCTCCTTAACCAGTAATGCAACTCCCCCACCCCTTTTACATCCCCCGCTATCCCGCCTAAAGCTTCTAAAGCCTGGAACATTTAGCTGCCAATCCTGCCCTTCCCTCAACCAAGTCTCTGTAATAGCAACAGCATCATATTTCCAAGTACTAATCCAAGCTCTAAGTTCATCTGCCTTACCTGTTATACTTCTCGCAGAGAAACAAATGCACTTCAGACCACCAGTCCCTGGCTCAGCAACATCTCCCTGCCTGCTCTTCCTCTTAGTCCTACTGGCCTTATTTACTATGTCCTCCTCATTTATTTCACTAGCTGTCCTACTGCTCTGGTTCCCACCCCCCCTGCCACACTAGTTTAAACACTCCCGAGTGACGCTAGCAAACCTTGCAGCCAGGATATTAGTAGACAAGAACATGGCAGATGGAATATAATATGGAAAAATGTACAGTTATCAACTTTGGTAGGAAAAACAGAAATGAAGAGAATTTCTTAAATGGTAAGAGATTAGGAAGTGTTGATGTCCAAAGGGATGTCCTTGTTTATGAGTCACTGAAAACAGGTGCAGCAAGCAATTGGGAAGGCAAATGGTATATTTGAGGATTTGAGTACAAGAGTAAAGAAGTCTTGCTCAAATTATATAGCGCCATGGTGAGACCGCACCTGGAGTATTGTATACAGTTTTGGTCTCATTACCTAAGGAAGGATATACTGGCCATAGCAAGAGTGCAATTAAGGTTCATGGATGAGCTGGACGTACAGCCAACCAAATCGGAACTCAGTGATGCCATTGATTCTCTAGCCAGCGGAAAAGCCCCTGGGAAGGACAGCATTACCCCTGAAATAATCAAGAGTGCCAAGCCTGCTATACTCTCAGCACTACATGAACTGCTATGCCTGTGCTGGGACGAGGGAGCAGTACCCCAGGACATGCGCGATGCCAATATCATCACCCTCTATAAAAACAAAGGTGACCGCGGTGACTGCAACAACTACCGTGGAATCTCCCTGTTCAGCATAGTGGGGAAAGTCTTTGCTCGAGTCGCTCTGAACAGGCTCCAGAAGCTGGCCGAGCGCGTCTACCCTGAGGCACAGTGTGGCTTTCGTGCAGAGAGATCGACCGTTGACATGCTGTTCTCCCTTCGTCAGATACAGGAGAAATGCCGTGAACAACAGATGCCCCTCTACATTGCTTTCATTGATCTCACCAAAGGATTTGACCTCGTCAGCAGACGTAGTCTCTTCAGACTACTAGAAAAGATTGGATGCCTACCAAAGCTACTAAGTATCATCACCTCATTCCATGACAATATGAAAGGCACAATTCAACATGGTGGCTCCTCATCAGAGCCCTTTCCTATCCTGAGTGGCGTGAAACAGGGCTGTGTTCTCGCACCCACACTTTTTGGGATTTTCTTCTCCCTGCTGCTTTCACATGCGTTCAAGTCCTCTGAAGAAGGAATTTTCCACCACACAAGATCAGGGGGCAGGTTGTTCAACCTTGCCCGTCTAAGAGCGAAGTCCAAAGTACGGAAAGTCCTCATCCCGGCTGGCAGGTGATGCTGCCTTCCTCCTCCTGCAGTGTTGATGGTGGATTAGTCCTCCCGGCCGGCAGGTGGCGCTGCTCCCCACCTCCAGTATCAATGGCAGATTCATCCTCCCGGTTGGTCGGTGGTCCTGTTTTCCTCCTCATAGTTTCAATGGCAGATTAGTCCTCCCGACCGGCAGGTGGCACTGCTCACCCCTTCCGGTGTCATTGGCAGATGCGTCCTCCCGGCCTGCAGGTGGCACTGTTATTCTACTCCAGTGTCAATGGCAGAGTCGTCCTCCTGGCCGGCAGGCGGCGCTGCTCCCCACCTCCAGTGTCATTGGCAGATTAATCTTCCTGGCCGGCAGGCGGCGCTGCTTCCCTCTTCCCGTGTCATTGGCAGAGTAGTCCTTCCGGCGGTAGGCGGCGCTGCTCCCCACCTCCAGTGTCATTCGCAGACTAGTCCTCCCGGCCGGCAGGCGGCGCTGCGCCTTTTGCTCCCGCTCGTAACTGAGGGGGCCGTTTCGTTTCCTGTAGTTGGATTCCACTTCCGGCAGCGGAGTGAGGGGATTGATGCTGCTTTCGAGACCGATAATCGGCGCATTCGGATGAGAAACCAACGGGCGAGTACAGGAAGTACCAAGGGCCTTCATTGCTTTTAATTTGTTTGTGGCGGGGCCGGCGTGAGCGGAACGACAGAAAGTTGGAAGCAAGACTGAAGCCTGAGTGATTCGGGCTACACCGGGGCAGAACCAGAACCAGAGCCAGGAAATGAAATAAATACACAGCAGAGCGGGAGAAAAGCAGGCAGCAAGGAGAGAGAGAGAAATAAATTATACGGAGGGAGGGAAACAAGCAGTAAGGAGAGAGAGAAGGCACCAGGGAAAGGAAAAAAACAAACTGCAGAGAGAAAGCAACCGCCACCAGGGAAAAGGAGAAAGAGAAAACGTACATCAATTTCAGGCAGAGGGAGATCAACAGCAACTGAGGAGAGAAACCAGTGAAAGGGGGATAGAGAAAAGGACTCTAGGAGGAATAGAAACAGACACGAGAGAGATATAAAACCAAAAAGTGCTGGAAATACTCTGCATCTGTGGAGAGAGAAACAGAGTTAACGTTTCAGGTCAGTGACCCTTCATCAGAGAGAGAGATTGGCACCACGGAAAGATCGAAACAGCAAAGTGGAGAGAGAAATACAGCAGGCATATAGGAGGAAAAGCGGGAAAAACAAACCAGGGAAGGAGAGGTAAATGCAAGGGGAATTATTACGAAAACTGCTGAGAAACGAAGGAAGGAAAAATTTCAGAGAGGGAAAATTACAGAAACTGGAGAGAGAAACAGACACTCAGGGAAAGGAGGAATATAACAAACTGGATAGGGAAAAAATATTAAACTTGAGAGCGAGCACAGCAGAAACTGGAGAAACACAATTAAGGAAATAGCGGGAATATTGTAGAAACTACAGAGAAAGAAGGAACGAGAGAACAGAATACAGAAATTATAGGGGCAAAGGAAATTATAGAAAGGACAAAAATTAAGGCAGAAACTTTAGAGATACCTAGATAGGAGAAATAGGGATAGAAGGGCACCTGGCGAAAGGAAGATATCTTACCAATATTGCAGAAAGAGAACGAGGGTGGGGAGAGATACTGAGCAACAGGAACGTGAAGAATATTACAGAAATTGCGAAGGAGAGAGGGAAATCAGGCGAAGCAGACATGCTGAGAGAACGCGATATAAAATAAACAGGGAGGCGATATATAAATTAGAGTAAGGGAGAAATCAGAAAATAGAGGCTGGAGAGAGAGAAAAAGGGAAACAATGCAATAGGTAGATGGATAGAATTCAATATAAAGTAGCTAATGAAGAAATACAGAAATCCAAACATGAGGGAATAAATATGTGGATGGGAGAAAGAGAATTTAAATTGAGAATGCTGTAAATGCACAGAAATCAGTGAAAAGAAAATGAATCAGTTTTTTAAAAAAAAGCCAAAATCAAAGGAGGCAAAAAAGTCAAATATATGATGACATTGAGCAAGTGGAACAAAGCAGGTTAGAACGGAAGGCAAATGGGAAGGGAGGAGTGAAAGTAGATGGGATAAAGGGGAAGGCTTGGAAGACGACACATTACGTCCACAGCTTGGAGGCAGATAATCACAGGGACAGTCGGTGAGAAAGGGTAACGGTGAAATAGAAGCCGGAAAAAAACCTCATATTATTTCCAGCATGGGGAGGAAGAAAAAATCACTGCATGATTATGCAGCTGAATTCTGTGACCTGTCAGTGAAGAGGCACATTGTCGAGCAAAAGGAAGGAAGGGAGAGAAATTGGGTGGAAATTTTATACTGTAAATCCTGTGAGATCCCGATGAGCGCTCGAAGGGACCGCATTTTAGAACACTTGGCGTCGGCCAGGCACTACCGCAACAGACGATTGGAGAAGCATACCTCAGCCAGGCTTCATGCAACCACGTTACTCATGTAAGTGGAAATAACTGCCTTGAGGAATTGTGCAGAGTACCACTGCTTTACAAGAGTAGTAACTTATCCCTCTGTTGTACACACGCACCTTGGCAGTGTGATGATATGTCCAGGCTGGTTTGAGGCGTGTGCTGTGTTAAACTGTAATAATTATTAAATAATCCGCAAGTGGATTGTCCAGTGCCTCAATAAGCAGTGTATGGTGTAGTACCGAGAAACCAGTAAGGCCGTGGGTTTGATCTCTCTGTTCATTTCACTAATGTGAGCTGGGTAGTGGCAGGAGTGTTACAGTTAGCCCTGGGCTGATTGCCAAGCAGTGACCCTGCAATGAAAGTAGTTGTCCAGGGCAACAGGATTGAGGGTCAGCTGTAATACCCCACATGGTCGAATGTTCGCTGCCTGGCCCTTCTCTCTCTCTCACAAATGACCATTTAGGCAAGCTATGGGTGGTCTAGTGGCACTTTAATTAACCCTTTTCCCAGCAAGAATCCACACCTTCAGGTGAGGAATGGAGAAAAATGAGGTAAGAAAGATGACATGCGAGAGGTTTGAATTGCAGCTGAGGGAGTATTGGTGAAGAAGTAAAGGCTTCTAAAGGTGGCAACCCGCTGATGTTTTGATGCAGACAAATGAATGTTCCAGGATCTGAACAAAATAAAAATAGTCTAAATTTCAAAGTATATTTTGTTTCAGTGACATTGCTGTCAAACATATGGCCTATTGGGTTAGGAGCAGTTCTGTGTGCGATACAGGGCTATACACAGCAGAAGGCCCCAGGTTTAATTCTTAGTCTGTACTCAGTGGGCCGATGTCAGCTGAGAAAAGCATTACAATTGGCCTTCTCACCCCAAGGTGAGAGAAAGAGACAAAATCAACCGAAAAGGGAGGTTCTTGATCCTGATCACTGACAGATTTGCATATGGTGGGGACTGTATCAGGCTCAGCTGTGATCCACCCTGTGGTTGAATACCCAGCTCACCAGCAATATCTAGTTTTACATAAAGAATAGTCACTTGGGTGAAGAACAGCAAAATATGGGAAGTGGGGGCTCGACTCGCCTAACAAAGGTGGGGGGAGACCACAGCATCGTTTGAAAAGAAGGAATTAAAAGCCCCTCATCATTTGGCAAAAAAACCTTCAAAAAGCCCTAGATTGCCTGAAAACCCCCAGTATCATCCTGTTTCTTAAAAAACTCCACAAAACTTTAACGCAGACAGGAGGCAGCTGATCACTGATTCCCTCGCAGCTCTATGTTTTGTTCCTTCCTCTTTCTCCATCTCTCTCACACAGTCTCATTCTATCAGATGGGGAGATTTTTTCCTTTGGTCCTTACCATAAATTGTTGCTGTTTGCTGGCCTATGAATTCTTTCTTCCCTTCTTTGTGCCCCTCCTTTCTTGTCACTCACTGCCCCCTGCCCCAGCCTATGAGAGCCCTCTTCCTCTGGGACATGATTAAAAATGATGACACTAAGATTTGTCGTGTGGTAGATAGTGAGGAGGATAGCAGTAGCCTGCAGGAAGATGTTGATGGTCTGGTCAGATGGGCAGAAAAGTTGCAAATTCAATCTGGAGAAGTGTGAGCTGATACATTTGGGGAAGTCAAACAAGGCAAAGGAATACACGATTAATGGGAAAATACTGAGAAGTGTACAGGAAGTGAGGGACCTTGGAGTGAATTTCCACAGATCCCTGAAGGTAGCAGGACAGGTCAATAAGGTGGTTAAGAAGGCATATGGAATCCTTTCCTTTATTCGCCGAGGTATAGAATACAAGAGCAGGAAGGTTATGCTGGAACTGTACAACTCATTGGTTAGGCCACAACTTGAGTATTGTGTGCAGTTCTAGTCACCACATTACAGAAAGGATGTAATTGCGCTAGAGAGGATACAGAGAAGATTTACGAGGATGTTGCCGGGACTGGAAAAATGCAGCTATGAGGAAAAATTGAATAGGTTGGGGTTGTTCTCATTGTAACAGAGAAGACTGAGGGGAGATCCGATTGAAATGTACAAAATGTTGAGAGGCCTGGATAGAGTGGAGTTGAAGGGTCTATTCACCTTAGCAGAGAGGTCAGTGACTAGAGGACATAGATTTAAAGTGATTGGTAGAAAAATTAGAGGGGAGATGCGGAAAAACTATTTCACCCAGAGGGTGGTGGGGTTGTGGAACTCTCTGCCTGAAAGGATAGTTGAGGCATAAACCCTCAACTTATTCAAAAGGAGTCTGGATATGCACCTCAAGTGCTGTAATCTACAGGGCTACAGACCAAATGTTGGAAGGTGGTACTCGAGTAGGTGGATCGTTTTTCGGCCGGCACAGACATGATGGGCCAAGTGGCCTCTTTCTGGGCCTTAAACATTTTATGATTCTAATTGTCTTTGTTAGAGGAATGAGTTCAAAGCCGAGCACACGTTCTGCCTATCAGATCCCTACAGTACCATGTTGTCCTTACAGATCCCTTTTTATTGCAGCTGTGCTGACGTCAGAAAGACAATTCATCGAATAGCCTAGTGAATAAAAACACCACCTGGTGTGTTAAGAAGCTGCACAGACTGGGCGGTGCCAGGTGCTACCCCTGATGTATGCTAAATTAGCTGATCTCAGCTGAGGCGGCAACAGTACAGATATGGCATTTGGCCTCAGTGCCTGTGGGCTAGGGACAGGAAGTAAAACAGCCTGGTCCTAATCAGTCTCTAGTGGCTCCTATGAAAAAACAGTAGTGTGTAAACCTCTGAGAAAGATTGAGCCTTGCTGTGATGCTGTCCATGGTTGAGTAGCTTGGTATTCACTTGTGGCAAAGGCAATCATCACATTTCTTAGAAACATCTCAGTGTTTCATGCAGTGAATGTTGGCAAACGTGGCAGTGGTTTTGCACGCAGCAAAATCTCTCCAAATGGAAATAAGATCAAAAACCTGTTAGTTTTTTGGTAGCATTGGTTGAAGGAGAAATGTTGGACAGAACATTTACTCGTCTTCCAATAGTGTGATAATTAATGGCCTCCTGAAGCATCAGGCGGGACTACAGTTTAACATCTCATCCACAAGGCGACACTGCTGACAATTCAGCACTCCCTCAGTACTGGAGTACTTAAGTTATGTGCTTATGAATTAAACCTGCAATATTCTAACATCCATTGAGAGCAATACCACTGGAGTAGGGATCATTGAAGTCTAAATGTCATTAATGACTATCACTGATAAATTCCTGAATTTTCTTTTTGGGGGGTGTTATGAAAGTGCTTCTGTTTTTTGTTAATTTTTTTTGATTACTTGTGTTTTAAAACTGAAAAGGGTTCCATAGATGCTGGACTTTGTGCTTTTTTAAAAAAAAAAGAGGTCATCGGAAGGTCTTTTGGCCTTGGTTTGTAAACGACCTTTACTGAAGATCACCTGCTAAGATAAATAAACAACGTTTATTGGAAGTCACCTGTCTTCAGATAAGTACCCAGCAGGGGCTTTTTGACCTGGGGAGGATGTTTACAGAGAAGTGACAGGTCAAGATTTATAGGGGTCAGGAGGCTTGACTCTTGAGATATTGTTTTTGGTTTTGCTTTGAACAGCGAGTTGTGGTGTCGACAGTGTTTTGAAAGGAGTTTGAATATCAACCCGCCAAGGACAAAACCCCAGTTCAGCCTTTTCCATCTTTTGGAAAGCCTGCCAGCTTTTTCATCTCTGAGAAAGCCCTGCGTATTCAGTGTGATAACCGAAACCCTGGATACCTTCTGAAAGGCATGCCAGAAACTCCTGTTGCTGCGTTTCTCCTAGAAAGCCTACCAAACTGGTCCTCCACGTCGCCTGAAAAGAACTGTTCTAGGAAGATCCCGTCTACGCGTATTTGGGATGCCAAACCAAAAGGGGCAACCGACATCTTTCCATTTTTTTTTAAGAATTAGCACGTATTTGGCCAAAATATTCTTTTTTGTATTTTCTTTTGTAATAAGCCTCTGCAGTGAGAGTATTTCTGTATTTTTTCAGTGTGAGTTTGTGTGTGGGGAATTTAAAAAGGGAACTTTCATATTTCAGTGTATTTTAATGCTTTGCTTCATTGCAGGATAAAAAACAGATAATTTTGTTAAAGAAACCAGTTTGGTGTATTTTATTCTGGGATATCGATAACTGGATAAACATTTAAATATATGTTGTGACCTGTGGAGAAGTGAAACGAGAAAAACCGTGCACTCCTCCCGCCTCGGTCGTAACAGTGGTGAATTGGTAAAGAAAAAAAATTGTTCCAGTTCATTCCTTGTTGCATATAGAGCAAGAACAGCATTGCACGGAAATGCTGCCAAACATGCTCCTTTGAAGACTCAGGTCATCAATCAAAGGCTGACTCGGGTCACACACTAAGAGCAAAGTGGCAATTGCTTTCCTGTGCAAAATCTGCAATAAAGTTTATTACCCCACTGTCAATAACAACTTGTATTTCTACAGCATCTATAATGCAATAAAACCTTCCAACTCGCTTCACCCTAGTGGCTGCAGCCACAACAATACACAATTTTACTAAAACCTAGGGTTAAATGAGTCTCTGAACAGTGTTGTCTATGAACTGTGTAAATACTTATGCGTTGTCATTTAATTTGCATCTTTTCAAAGCCCCATTCTTGTTTTTTGAATTTTAGCAACGTTTACTAATTTTCTATGAATTTACCTGGGTTGTTTGGGGTCCAGTTTGCCTTCTCCTGAAACATGAAATGAAACAGGTTTTTAAACAAGGCAGTTAAAAACTGACGTTAATGGTCCTTGGATCTAAGCCGAGGTGGCACACGAGGAAAGATGCTCATAGAAACAAACCCCAGCGGAGGGGCAATTAGAAGAAAAAGTCCCCTTTTCAGTTTCATGAATCTTCTGGTGGCCACAGGAACCCATCTTACATAGTAACATGTTGACATTGAATGCAGCCAGTTCAAGTACCTGTCAGATGAGATATCTGACTAACAAACAAATGACTGAAAATGAAAGTGAATCGTTGTTCCTAGAGTCTTGCAGAACAGGTTCTGGGTCTGTACTAATAAGATCTGTGTACATTGCTTTTCCTGTTCCATACTTATTCACACTGACTTTATTCAAGACAACAATCAATTTATGTTGATTCAGTTTCTTTTTATTACATTAATTGATTCTGTCTGGCATTGGCACCGTTTTGAGATGTACAGACTGTTCTTTCAGTGTCTTCAATTGCTCAGTTGACTCTGGTTTCATGGTTCAGTTAACACACCGCAGCCATTTCATATTGGGGCCAGTAGCAGTTGGCATCATAGGAACGGGAGTAGACCATTCAGCTGCTCATGCCTGTCTGCCATTCAATTAAATCATGGGTGATATGTACCTCAGTTCCATTTTTTTGCCTTTGCTCCATGTTCCTTGCTACCCATACCTAACAAAAATCTGTCAGGAGTATTTTGTCCACTTCCTTGGGATTCAAATTATGCTATTAACCACTTGATTTAAACCCCTTGAAAGTGGATAACGGACCTAAGGCAGAGGAAGCCTGTGTACCCGCCTGAAGGCCTGATCTGGTGTTTTAGTGGAGTTGAAGTGTTAGACAAAGTGAAGGACAGGGCGACACAGTGGTGCAGTGGTTAGCATCGCAGCCTCACAGCGACAGCAACAGCGACCTGGGTTCAGTTCTGGGTACTGCCTGTGCGGAGTTTGCAAGTTTTCCCTGTGACCGTGTGGGTTTCTGCCGGGTGCTCCGGTTTCCTCCCACAGCCAAAGACTTGCAGGTTGATAGGTAAATTGGCCATTGTAAATTGCCCCTAGTTGTAGGTAGGTGGTAGGAGAATGGTGGGGATGTGGTAGGGAATATGGAATTAATGTAGGATTAGTATAAATGGGTGGTTGTTGGTTGGCACAGACTCGGTGGGCCGAAGGGCCTGTTTCAGTGCTGTATCACACTCTATGACCACATTGCAGTGCACCTGTATGAGACCAGAATGTTACACCCATTCCCTAGAAGGGAAAGTGAGTCACTGCTAAGTGCAGAAGAAATGGTCATTAAAAGTTTCATTCACAGGCAAGGGGGAGTTCAGCTCTAACGGAAAATGGCCATTTTCCTTGAGTAGTGTTATTTTAGTTTTATTCTGTTCCATGGATCCTCTATGGGAGGTGTAAATGAAGGTCTTTGGATTTCAAAGTGAAATAGTTCTGTGATGCTGTGCCTGGGTTAAAGGATGGTGGCTGTTAACCTCACTCTGCAGTTCAGTTGCTGAGGAGGGGCCACAGATGTATAGTTTACATGGGCTGACAGTCTTGGTTGTGAAGCAGATCGTCTAATGTATGGGTGTGTTTATAAAATGTATGTTTTTTTTTGGCCGGAGCAGTTTAAGATGTTTCCAAAATGGTCGTTTTGGGGTTTGGAGAGTGTTAAAAATTGATATCCTTTCACATCCTTTTTGCAACGATTGTTCAGAAATGTGACTCTTTTATTGGTCTAGTTTTATTGAGCATTTTTGCAGTTGAAAATCTTCCCAAGGCTTTTTGTGTTTCAATTTACGTTTTTCTAATTCCTTTTTGTCCTGGAAGTGCTGACTTACGCTGGGTGCAGTTTCACATTTGTGGGTTGCTCTCCAATAATTTGCCCAAGTGACCCGTTCTTCACATCCCAGCTTCAACAGTGAGTGTCCACAGCACGGTGGGACATTGCAACCGAGCCCGATCCTGGCACTCGCATGCCTGTGTTATCAACAAGGGATGGCTAGTTTATGTAATGAGAGTGAGCCTGACCCAGTCCACATACAAACCCCAATCCAATTTTTCCCTCCCGCAATCCAGGTGCGCTGAGGCTGATTGTAGAGCTCTTGATGAAAGGTCACTGACCTGAAGCATTAGCTCTGTTTCTCTCCCTGCAGATACTGTCTGACCTGTCAGGTATTTCCAGCATTTTCTGTTTCTATTAGAGAATGCTGACTGCTGCCTTGGCTGAGATTATATATCTCGGTATAGACTAGATATTAAATCTGGGAAGAAAATGTTTTGAAACTTGCATTAATGAGATGTAGTGAGTGAGGACATACCAGGGTCCACTATAGTTACTTGTTTTTTTAAAAACTGCATCTTGTAAAATTACTGGGCTGGTTGGAAGAACAAGTAGGATGTGATGCTTTGAGAGCGGGAATGCTGTGAATCATTAACTGTGAAAGCCCATGAAGTTCTGGATTGATGCAGTTTGAAGTGAGATGACACAGTTAGAAGTAGCAGTAGTAGGTATAAATGCCTATTAGCTCAGCTTGAGAGAAGATCAAATTATAAATCCCTCGGGAGTTGTCTTTGGTGGCATAAAAGTCAAATTGGAGCTTTGGCCATCCTTTTATTGGGAAATGAATTATGTAGGATTTACAACAGAGAATAGCCCATTCGGCCCAACAGATCCATGCTGGTGTTTATGCTCCATACAAACCTCCTCACACCGTACTTCATCTCACCTTATCGTATTCTTTTTTTCTTTTTCCTTCATGTGCTTATCCAGCTTCCCCAAAAATGCATCAATGGAAACAATGAAACCAACTCCCCTTTTTTTTAAACTTCGTGTGTATAGAGCAAAGGATTGATCTATAATTGCAATATAACATTTACAGCTTAATACATTTGATTATTTTTGCTTTACCTCTGTTTGCTTCTATTTTGCTTTATGACTGTTCTCTGTCCGATATCTCTTTATAACTTACCTTTCTAGAGCGCTCATGTATAGAGGGCAATTCAAAGTGCTTTATAGAGCAGAGAAAGGTGGATGCTGAACAGGGAAAAATAGGAAAGGTGATAGCGATTACAGTAGGAGGGGAATTGAACATCCCTGTTTTCCTTTGCCACTGTTTACCTTTTATTCCTTTCCTTTTTGTGCTGTTTTTTCTTTAACTTCTCTCAGCCTGCCTCTTTTTCACTTCTTTCACCAATACATTGCCAGTCTTTGCAACATCAAGATTATTTGAGATTCTTGGAAAATGTAAGGAGTCTAGTTTTTACTCGCAATGTTGCTGGTTTGTCTATTTTTACTCTTTTTGTGTGTACCCGCATTGCCTGGGGAGGGGGGAAAATGTGTGGCTGTTGTATTGTTGCTGCTTTGTGGGTTCAGAAATGAGAGTAATGTAATCCGTCACAACAACAACTTGCATTTATATAGCACCTTTAATGTAGTAAAAACATCCGAAGGAGTGTTATCAAGCAAAATTTGACACCAAGCCACATAAAAAGATATTAGGACAAGTGACCAAAAGCGTGGTCAAAGAGGTAGGTTTCAAGGGGCTGCTTAAAGGAGGCGAGTAAGGCAGAAAGGTTTAGGTTTATCATTCCAGAGCTTGGGGTTTTGGCAGCTGAAAGCACAGCTGTCGATGATGGAGCGATGAAAATCGGAATTCACAAGAGGCTGGAGTTGGAGGAAACAGATGAATAGTGATTGGCCCACACCATATTTCATATGCAAAAATAACATGAGAAAGCTCATTGTACCTTATAAACTGAGACATCTATGAGAGGCAGTTTGTAAAATGTGTTACAGTGCAATAAGAAATCATATTGTTAATCTTGTGTATTGTGCACACTTCTGGTGCACAAACCTTGCTTCCCATTGTCATGATTTTTGATCATGCTTTGTGTCAACACTTAGTTGTTTTTATTCTTTTATGGGATGTGGGCGTCACTGGCAAGGCCAGCATTTGTTGCCCATTGAACTGAGTAGCTTCCTAGGCTATTTCAGAGGGCAGTTAAGCATCAACCATGTAGGCCAGAGCAGGTAAGGACAGCAGATTTTCTTCCCTAAAGGACATAGGTGAATCTGATGTGTTTTTATGATAATGATAGCTTTCAATTCCAGATTTCAATTAATTAATTGAATTTTAATTCTACCAGCTGCCATGGTGGGATTTGAACCTGTGTCCCCAGGACATTAGCCTGGGCCTCTGGATTACTAGTCCAGTGACATTACCACGACACCACAGTCCCTATTGTAAATTTCTGTTTGGTTTGGCTGTGTTACCTTTCAGAAGGTAGTTGCAGAGTCTGGCCAGTAAGAGGCTTTGTGGAACAAGATTCTGACGTCTTTCTCTCAACTCTCGCCATTTGGTATATGTTTTAATAACATTTCTTTTCATCAGCTGAATGGGGATGATGTCCACTAGTGTCATTTATATTGTAAAACTCTGATCTTATTTTTAAAAATGACCCCCTCACCAGCAAAGAAGGAACCTTCCGTATTAGCCTTCCTGAGGATAATCTTACAACAATGAGAATGAAAGAAACAAAGGCTTGTATTTATGTTGTGTTTTACCAAGTCTGTTGGAAACATTGCAACTTCAGATAAAATGAATTGTTTTGAAGAGTCGTGACTTTTGCTCTGTGGGCAAATTTAGCAGCCATTTTTCATTCAACAAGACCCCACATGAGCTGACTGACCTATTATTAAGTTACATAGGAACGTACAGGACTGGAAAAAAACATATCAATCCATAACAGTGTCTACACTTCAAAAGTAATTTGTTAGATTTCAATCATGTTGGGACATCCTGAGGATGTTACATAAGTTCATGTTTTGTTGGTGATGCTAGTTTAAAGAGAAAATTATGGGCAGGACGTCAGGAGAATTCCCCAGTTTTCAAGTAGTGCCACTGAATTTTTTACATGCACTTGAACCAGCGGAACACGTACACACAGGTTTAGCTTTTCATCCGAAGGATGGTATATCCTATAATGCAGCATTCAATACAGCATTGATTGTCAGCCTAGATTGTATTCACAAGCCCTGGT
The DNA here is from genome assembly GCF_036365525.1 of Heterodontus francisci. Lineage (NCBI taxonomy): Eukaryota > Metazoa > Chordata > Chondrichthyes > Heterodontiformes > Heterodontidae > Heterodontus > Heterodontus francisci. The sequence continues at coordinate 14,960,296 of NC_090407.1, read as the reverse complement.
GTATGGGTTTGAACCTTGAACCTTTTTACCAAGGGGAGAGTGCTACCAATTGAGCCAAGCTAACAAGTAGACTAGTTTTAAATAAAAACAAGAAATGCTGGAACCACTCAGGTCTGGCAGCATCTGTGGAAAGAGAAGCAGAGTTAACGTTTCGGGTCAATGACCCTTCTTCGGAACTAGCAAATATTAGAAATGTCAAAGGTTATAAGCAAGTGAGGTGGGGGTGGGGCAAGAGATAACAAAGGAGGTGGTGTAGATTGGACAAGGTCACATAGCTGACCAAGAAGTCATAGAGCAAAGGCAAACAATATGTTAATGGTGTGTTGAAAGTCAAAGCATTAGTACAGATAGGGTGTTAACGAACTGAAGATTGAGCAGCAGCAAGTACAAACATGAAAAAAAAGTGGGTAAGCAAACTGAACAAACTAAAATGAAATGAAATAAACCAAAGAAAAAAAATTGTAAAAAATTTAAAAAAGAACTAAAAATAAAAGTAAAATGATGGGGCCCGTCATGCTCTGAAATTATTGAACTCAATGTTCAGTCCGACAGGCTGTAGTGTGCCGAAATGGAAAATGAGATGCTGTTCTTTGAGCTTGCGTTGATCTTCAGTGGAACACTGCAGCAAGCCCAGGCTAGAGATGTGAGCATGAGAGCAGGGGGGAGTGTTGAAATGGCAAGCAACCAGAAGCTCAGGGTCCTGCTTGCGGACTGAGCGGAGGTGTTGCACAAAGCGGTCACCCAGTCTGCGTTTGGTTTCCCCAATGTAGAGGAGACTCGGGACTTACCCAGACATGGTCATCAAACCTGCAGACAAGGGTGGTGCTGTTGTATGGCGTACCAACCTCTACCTTGCAGAAGCTGAACGCCAACTCACAGACACTTCTTCCTACCTCCCTCTGGACCATGACCACACCACCGAACATCAAGCCACTGTCCAAAGGAGTGTCACTGACCTCATCTCCTCTGGAGATCCCTCGACAGCTTCCAACCTCATAGTCCCACAACCCCGGACAGCCTGCTTCTACCTCCTTCCCAAAATCCACAAACGGGACTTTCCCAGCAGACCCATTGTGTCAGCCTGCTCCTGCCCCACTGAACTTATTTCTTCCTATCTTGACTCTATCTTTTCTCCGCTGGTCCAGTCTTTTCCCACCTACATCCGTGACTCTTCTGACGCCCTACGTCATTTTGACAATTTCCAGTTTCCTGGTCCCAACCGCCGCCTCTTCACTATGGACGTCCAATCGCTCTACACCTCCATCCCCCACCAGGATGGTTTAAGGGCTCTCCGCTTCTGCCTTGAACAGAGGCCCAACCAGTCCCCATCCACCACCACCCTCCTCCGCCTGGCTGAACTTGTTCTCACTTTGAACAACTTCTCCTTCAACTCCACTCACTTCCTTCAAGTAAAAGGTGTTGCTATGAGTACCCGCATGGGTCCTAGTTATGCCTGTCTTTTTGTGGGATATGTCGAGCATTCTTTGTTCCAGTCCTACTCAGGTCCCCTCCCCCAACTCTTTTTCCGGTACATGGATAACTGTATCGGTGCCGTTTCCTGCTCCCGCCCCGAACAGGAAAACTTTATCAACTTTGCTTCTAATTTCCACCCTTCTCTCACCTTTGCATGGTCTATCTCTGACACCTGCCTTCCCTTCCTTGACTTCTCTGTCTCCATCTCTGGGGATAGGTTGTCTACTAATATCCATTATAAGCCTACCGACTCCCACAGCTACCTGGACTACACTTCTTCACACCCTAACTCCTGTAAGGACTCTATTCCATTCTCCCAGTTTCTCCGTCTCCGACGCATCTGCTCTGATGATGACACCTTCCATGACGGTGCTTCTGATATAACCTTTTTCCTCAACCGAGGATTTCCCCCCCCACTGTTGTTGACAGGGCCCTCAACCGTGACTGGCCCATTTCCCACACCTCTACCCTCACTCCTTCCCCTCCCTCCCAGAACCGTGACAGGGTTCCCCTTGTCCTCACTTTCCACCCCATCAGCCTCCATATCCAAAGGATCATCCTCTGCCATTTCACCACCTCCAGCGTGATGCCACTACCAGTCGCATCTTCCCCTCCCTTCCTCTGTCAGCATTCCGAAGTGATCGTTCCCTCCGCGACACCCTGGTCCACTCCTCCATTACCCCCACTACCTCGTCCCCGTCCCATGGCACCTTCCCCTGCAATTGCAGGAGATGTAATACCTGCCCATTTACCTCCTCTCTCTTCACTGTCCCAGGCCCCAAACACTCCTTTCAGGTGAAGCAGCGATTTACTTCTTTCAGTGTAGTATACTGTATTCGCTGCTCGCAATGTGGTCGTCTCTACATTGGGGAAACCAAATGCAGACTGGGTGACTGCTTTGCAGAACACCTCCGCTCAGTCCGCAAGCAGGACCCTGAGCTTCTGGTTGCTTGCCATTTCAACACTCCCCCCTGCTCTCATGCTCACATCTCTATCCTGGGCTTGCTGCAGTGTTCCAGTGAACATCAACGCAAGCTCGAGGAACAGCATCTCATTTTCCAATTCGGCACACTACAGCCTGTCGGACTGAACATTGAGTTCAATAATTTCAGAGCATGACGGGCCCCATCATTTTACTTTTATTTTTAGTTCTTTTTTACATTTTTTACAATTTTTTTTCTTTGGTTTATTTCATTTCATTGTAGTTTGTTCAGTTTGCTTACCCACTGTTTTTTTTCATGTTTGTACTTGCTGCTGCTCAATCTTCAGTCCATTAACACCCTATCTGTACTAATGCTTTGTCTTTCAACACACCATTAACATATTGTTTGCCTTTGCTCCATGACCTTTTGGTCAGCTATGTGGCCTTGTCCAATCTACACCTTCTCATTTGTTATCTCTTGCCCCACCCCCGGCTCACTTGCTTATAACCTTTGACATTTCTAATATTTGCTAGTTCCGAAGAAGGGTCGCTGACCCGAAACGTTAACTCTGCTTCTCTTTCCACAGATGCTGCCAGACCTGCTGAGTGGTTCCAGCATTTCTTGTTTTTATTTCAGATTTCCAGCATCTGCAGTATTTTGCTTTTATTTAATTAGACTAGTTTTACTGTGCTTCCATTCCCAACTTAATAATATACAAAGCCTTTCTTGGAAGGACTATGGGTTAACCTGCGATGTGTCTGTACAGTTGATGCATCCAGTTCTCTGTTGTCTTGTTAAATCTAGTAATCTTGAGATCGCCCCATGTGAAACCTGGCATTTCTCCAACTGATATAATTGCAGGATCACAAATGAAGCAAACTGGACCAGAGCCTTGTGGTTTCCAAATATCCACAGTACACAGCACTCTTGTCTAAAATTGCAAGCTTCACAATGCTTTTTTTTGTTTTCTTCTCTCAGTAATCACAGTGTTTGGGTGACACAATGACTCTGAATGTTAATGGTAACAGCAAGGCTTCAAAATTGGAATATAGAATTGGCTGAGATTTGAATGTCTATTAGTGATTTCAGTGGTAAACCTCTGTGTGCTGAAGCAGGATTTGGACATCAGTTTGATTTTTCTCTCTGGTTTTCTCCCTACATTACAACAGTGACCACACCTTAAGCATATTTCTTGGCTGTAAAGTGCTTTGCGATGTCTTGAGGTCATGAAAGGTGCTATATAAGTGCAAATCTTTTTTATCTGTCTTGATGCCATGGTACAGTTCCACTGGGTAAGATTGGGAGTGGCGGTGTCCACCTGGTACCTCATTTTAAGTCGCTTTCTTCACATATGACTCTGAATATTGGTTGACAAGCTTTCTGATCCGGTGGGGAGAGGGGAACATCACAGTGCTGCTCAACCATATTCTCTCCTGACGTCCATATGCACATGCTTCCAGTGCGGGTCACTGAATCGTGAGCAGGGCATTATCACTTTTCCTGCCTCTCCCAACCTTTCTCTGAAGGTGAATATTGAAGCCAAGTATAACTCCATGCTGCTATGACACCTGACCTTGGCTCATTCAAACGTAGGATATTTGTAGTCATTGTGACTATGACTGTGCATTTATCAAGAGAACTATTGCAACCAGGGGAAACTAATAAACAACTAAGTTTTATTATTTTTGTTTAGTTATCTAATGTTTTGCTGCTACATTCTTTTTCCTAGGTCTCCTCCTGTGGACTTTGCAGCCGGTATGTCTATGCTCGATCAATCTGTTCTACCGCAGTCGTCATCTTTTGTATTCCAACCCAACCCATGTCCCACCAGCTTCAGCAACAACATTCCATCTCCAGTGTCTCTCCAACAGAACATGATCTCATTCAGAACCAGTTTGTCCAACTCCACTACCAATACGGTGACTATCCGCCATGACATGGCTACCTCAAACTCCCCCTCAGGTTCGTCACCTCCATTCAATGGTCTTCAAGTCCTTGGTCAATCACATTCTTCAAGACCCAGTGGCCAAAGACACATTGTTCCAGAAGCTTCCAATAATGTTGTTTCCAGCGTAACAGTGGGACGATATGGGGATGATGATTTGATGGGCAGCCACATTGGACTGGCACTGTTTGGTGTTTGCAGTGGCAACAGAGCTTTGTTTAAAAGTATTGAAGAGGAGAGTGGCTGCCGCTTGCTGTACATTGTGGAGGACTGCATCCAGGATTTGGAATGTGCTTTCAGCACAGACATTCTTGCAAACACCAGGGTGATTCGGGGGCAGGACACAGACATTGTGCTCAATGACCAACGGTACAGTTTCAAGCTGCATATTAATTCTGCATAGACCTGCCAATTTTGGAACAGTGTGTTGCTTTTATGGAGGCAACAGAATGGTTGGGATAGTTTAAGTAGATACGTCATGCTTTTCTTGAGTTTGCTTGATGGCTTAGGGAGTTGGGGAGGAATCTCCCAAAGTTTTTCCTGAAATGGACTGTAGGTTATTTTATTCTCCTTTGACTTTCGCATGGCTTGGCATTCTAGCACTGCGGGAGGGAGATGCACATGTTTGCACCATTAATGGGTATGATGAGCATGGATGGCCTTGAAGATCTTTTCTGTTTGTATGAATACTTTTGTTTTCCCGTTTAGATTTTTCCCTTTACCTCTCTTGAAGTGGGCAGTTCTGCTAGACCACTGAGCCTTATACTTTGCCCAAGTGGCCATTCTTCATCTACAAGTCTGGAGTGCAGGTATCTGCCAGCTGTTCGGGTAGGGGTGTCATTGCAGAGGACCTTTTTACAAATGGCAGTATTGTTGCTGAACAGAAGCAGAGATGAGAAGAAACTCGGGCTGTCTCTTGCAATCCTTTCCCTTACCTAGTTTGTAGCTATAAAGGCCCTTTAGAGCACCCCCCCCCCCCCCCCCCCCACCCACCCCCATCCTTGTGGTCTGGTTGAGATCAGCTAACTGAGCGTAGAGCTTGGATTGGACCTAACCAGCTTCTGTTCCTTAGTCGCTGAAATTGAATCTGAGATTCCACTTATTTAACCACTAAGTTTAAACCTTCTTTATGAGAGAAAATTCCATTAGTTCCTTTGATTCCACAATATCATTAGAACCTTTATCTGAAATAATCCTTCAGAGTTGCCTAACTCCTAGTTTCTGCTGTGGTTTTGACACTGATATCGCCAGCTAATTGTAAATGAAAATGCAGACATTCCATTAATCAGGATTGCTATCTTCTATCCACTGTTTTCCCACTCCCAACTAAATTAAATACTTGAACTTTGCAAGGTACTTTTAACTAGCACCACAAGCCCTTTGTTTAACTTCAGTTGCTTAAGTTTAATGGACTTGGTGCAGCTGGTCACTTCACAGCGAGATGGGTGGATGCCATGTCAGCTGGGATTTGCCCCTAATGGCAGCTGCCGATTGCTCGTTTCTGACATTCATTTATAGAGTAGTGTTATGGATCAGTGAGCATTGCTAATAAAAAGCTTGCACAGAATATCTGGTGTGGAAATCCTACCAGTAAATTCTCAGTGGACAGCAGGCCTGTTATAAATTAACGTTTTAGATTCATTCTAATGATTGGTCCAGATGCAGAAGCTTTTATTTTGGATTTTCCACATTTTCAGTTTTCTTTTCTTTTTATATCTTGTTCAAGGATGTTCCTGTTCTCCTGACTGTGGGGGACAGTCAGTATATGGCAGAACGTACATTGGAAGTGAATGGAACTTGCATGTCTAGTATTATTTTGTTTCTCAGTCCTTGTGATTAATGCAACCTTTGGTTCAACTGAATTTTTTTCATGCAATGGTCTTTTTTGTAAATTAGAATGGAAACATCTCAGTCGTGTTTATAAAGATTAATTGAGATCCTAGATGCATTTCAAGTTGACCTACACAGATGCCTAATTGTTGTGTTTGCTGTTCATTTGTGCAGTGTCTCAGGAATTATTATTTGCTCGCTGACAGATGAAGGCTCAGAAATAATCCTGGATGCTTTACGTGCAGGTATGGTGTGCGTTCTGGATAAATGCAGATGGGAATTGGAGGGACAAGGAGGGATGATGTTGAGAAGGTAACTCTTCATTTGCTGTCAAGGTTAGGTGTGCTGTGGTTCTGAGTCAACCAGATAGTCCTGGTTTAATCACAATCATGTGCTACGTTAGTTTTTAGCCTGGGCGTTCTATAACCAGTCTCAGCTTCCTGGAGTGGAAGGGGAAGTAATCAGTCAGCAGTGCTATTCGTGAATGCAGATCAATGGTTTCTGCTGGAAAATATATTTGTTTGGATATTTGGTGCAGATAAGGATCTGCTGTGATGCTCTGTATTTTCAAATAGTCTGTTGACGTTTAGCTGCTGTGTGAAGGGTGACTACTTGGATGAGATCCTGGCATAGTTGCTGCCACCTTTGTAACTGCAGCAAAGGATGGATCAGCTTTGTCACTGAGGGGAGGAGGGACCAGAGGAGTGGCAAGTGGAGATAGACTGATAACAAAAAGATGTAGATGGCTTTCAAATAAGGGATACTTGGGAGTGATTAAAAGTTGTCTGCTCTTATAACCAGTAATGGTGAACTTTAAATGATTTATAATTGTTTATTTAACTGAGGTGAGGTTATAGACTTAATTGACTGGTATACATCAGTCATTTTTGTAACTTTTTAGAAACATATTTCCTGCCTGTCATGCTTGCATGTTGTCTAATGCCAATTTCTGCACCCTTTTTTAAAAAAAAACAGCTTGAGATCAAGAGTTGTTCTTTTCAAAGCAGAAAATAAAAGAGTCACAATGTCCCTAGCCTCTTTGTTGATATTGCCTCAAACAAAGTCGGGGGCTCTCATCCCCATCTAGAAGAGTTATTCATTTTTCAATTAACTCAATGTTTACTGAACATTGGTTAGACTTTGTAGCCTTAAAAACATCTACCCTTTAGCAATAGAATAATATATTGTGGTTTAGTGTTGATAATGTTTCTGCCGTTGTAAAACTGCCTACCCTCTGACCTACTGGATGCAGCGCCATTTGTGATTCCCTAATGTCTGCCATGAAATTTTTGGGACAGTTGTGTTTTATCCTGTCTTATTTTTCTCCTCTTGTCCCTGAAGTTAAATAACGTGTGCTGCAAGGATTCAGAGCCCTGAATTATCTCTTCTGAGTGGCCACGGTTCAAGCGTAATCCTGGGTTGTCAGTGGTGGCGGGTTATTTGACTGTATTTACCAAGACTGATGCTATCCATGCTTGATACCCATATGGGGGAGACGGTGGCGTAGTGGTATTGTCACTGGACTAGTAACCCAGAGACCCATGGTGTTGCTCTGGGGACATGGGTTCGATTCCCACCACAGCAGAAGGTGGAATTTGAACTCAATTAATCTGGAATTAAAAAGCTAGTCTAATGATGGCCATGAAAACATTTGTCGATTGTTGTAAAGACCCATCTGGTTCACTAATGTCCTTTAGGGAAGGAAATCTGCTGTCCTTACCTGATCTGGCCTACATGTGACTCCAGACCCACAGCAATGTGGTTGACTCTTGCATGCCTTCTGAAATGACCTAACAAGCCACTTAGTTAGAGCAATTAGGGATGGGCAATAAATGCTGGCCTGGCCAGCGACGCCCACATACCATGAATGAATAAAAAACAAGTGCTATCCTGCAAGCTTTCTCCAGGAATCCAGATTTCCTCTTGCATGTTGAACGCTTTTTCCCTTAATGATCTATGAAGCCTGAGTCCATCCAAGGCTTGCATACTTCTGTATCTGAGAAGTCTCTTCCAGCATCTTTCTCGCACTCCGACAAAGGATATGAGATGAAGCGTCTTATCTGATAGATGAACTTTTTCTCCTTTCTAGCCTGGTTCATGGAAGACTTGATGTTTGTGATTATGAAAATGACTTTTAGCAAGAACTTGAGCTGCAACCTAACCAGCCCAATTTTCCAATTGCACAGAAAGCAGGAACTCTATTCTGATGTGTTTAGCCAGACTCTACCAGAGCACCATGAAAGGTTGTTAGGTCTCGTATACTGGCACTCTGAGGTGAATGAATTTTTTTTTGTGTTTCAGGTAAAGGTGTATTCTGTGAAAAGTTACTGAGTTTAGACAAACAACTGGCTGAGTCATGCTTTGATGAAGCTGCAAGATGTGGGAAACCTCTGGTCTGTGGACTGTATAAGTGAGTAAAGTCTGCCAGCTGGGATTAGTGCTAGAATCCTATATTTGTAGGCTATTGCATTGGTAACTTAATAAATCAAAGAGTGGGTGGCAGCTCTCTCTGGGTAATTGTATTGCCAGTGTAGTACAGATCAAGAAGACCCTCAATTTGATTCTCGGTCTCTGTTTTGCTATCTGATCTCAGCTGGCCAAAAGAGAAGAGAAAATCAGCCAGGGATCCTGATCCTGACCACAGCTAGAAAGTTTATGTACGTGTGTGTGCATGTGTCTGTACGCATGGGTGTACATGTCTACGTATACACCAGGTGGACAAGTTCAGCTATAACACTTCCTGGAACCAGATAGCTTCCTGGCATTTACTTGGCTTACACATGGGGAATGGTCACTTGAGTAAGCTACTGGAAGTGACCAGTGGTCATGCAACTGTACATCAGGAAAAGGCTTCAGAGGAAGATGGAAGAAACCAAAAAAAACACAGATAGCAGGGAGCCTAGTACATTATATTTTTTTTAAATGTGCTGAAGACAAGTGACTGGTGATGTTGCCAATGTTTTCTCCATTGTGACCTCTTGAATCCAGTTTTGGAATACTGGCAACTAATCTTGGGAGTCCCTTGGATTCCCTAGTTTCAGAAACCAAGTTTAAAGAATAATTCCCTATTGTGCCAGAATAATTTTCCTTCGGTACCAATGTGTTCTTGCATCTCATAACACAAAAGTGATAAACTCTGCTCTTTGACATTAATATCTATTTTCTGTCTCCGTACAGACGTTTTGATCCAGCTGTGCAGTTCTTGTACAAGAAGGTTCGCAATAAGGCTCTGGGGAGGATTCAGCGGATAGTGAGTGTCAGTAGGACCTACCCCTCTCCGTCTCTCAGCTATATCAAAAAAACAGGTATGGGCTTGGAAAAGCAAATTGCATTCAAGGTAGTTCTATGTATATGCAATTCTGAAAAAAGTTGATTTGGAAAAACAAATTGAGGTAAAAAAAAATGCTGAAAATATGAAATAAAACAGAAAATACTGGAAATGTACAATAGGTCTCAACATTTAAAAGGGTATAATGCTTCTGATAGAAATCTGGATTGTGATGAAGGATGTCTACCCAAATTGTTCACCTGTATTATTCCCTGCCTCATTATAGGAGTCATTCTGTGGCATTGTTTTTTTTCAGCTCCATTGTCCCTTTCTATTAAACCATGATTCCATTGTACTTCATTAGCTTTTGGGGTATTCCCAGACCCAATGATAATTGGCTGGGAGCTGCATTTTCCTTTTGTCTAATGGTAATGGATAGGGTGGAGTGCAGTCTGCCCATTCCCTCCCTTGTTGGTGTTTCAGCACACTGCCTGTTGTGCACAGTGGTGCAGTAGTACAGTGCATCATTGAGCAGGTGTTTGTAAGTAGCTATTGGTCTCAGCAAGTGTTACACTATTGCATACATATTCCCCAGTGAAAAGAACCCCAGAGCCGCTTGCATTCAAATCACACAGTACATTATGTTACGACCACTTCTTCACAGATCGCAACATATATTTAAATGTTGACCCAGTTATTGATGCAGTCAATCATATACTCTTTATCCCAGAATAACATACACCGACCAGGTTTCTTTAATAAACAACAAAATTATCAGCTTATTATAAAACAAGGCTTAACCAGTAACAAAGCAAAGCATTAACACGCAGATTGAAATATGAAAGTTCCCTTTAACTTTAGACACACACATACATACATACACACACACACACACTCACACACACAGGTTAACTGAAAAATTGAGCTGTTACCAAAAAAAGCAAAAATGGAAAAAAAAGGAATACTTTGGCCAAATTCTTGAAGAAAAAAATAGAAGCTATGGAAAGATGATAGCTGTCCCTTTTTGGTCTGGCCTCCCAAATACACGAAGACAGATGTCACTGGGATCTTTCTAGAGCAGTTCTTTTCAGGTGCTGTTGAGGATCAATTTGGCAGGCTTTTCAGAAGAAATGCAGCATCAGTTTCTCTATTTCTTACACTTCATTATCAGGAAGAGATGGAACAGGGTGCTGATGGTGACTGCTCTCTTGGCTGGTTTTCTCCAACTGCCTTCAAAACAGTTCACAGCTTAACACACTGTCCAAAGCAAAACCAAAAACAATATCTCAAGAGTCAAGCCTCCTGACCCCTATAAATCTTGACCTGTCACTTCTTTGTAAACATCTCCCCCAAGTCAAAAAGCCCCTGCTGGGTATTTTTCTGAAGACAGGTGACTTCTAGTAAATGTTGTTTTCAAACAAGACCTCTCAGTGTCCTTTCAATGACCCAAGTGAAAAAAACATCCATGGAATCCTTTTTCAGTTTTCCCAAATAAAAGAATGCCCATAAATCTAAAATGCATGAGTCCTCCAAAAATTATTTAACAAAAAATATAGAAGCACCATCACAACAATTACCACTTTGATAGTTAAAGCTGTGGACCATGATGCTCACCAGCAAATGATGTATGGTGGAGTAAGGGGGAAGAGTGTTAGCGTCTCTGTTACGTAGAATAATTCAGGAGTGCTAACACTTTTCTGCCTTTAAGAGGGAGTTGGACCAGTTCTTGATGCAGGCAACGATGGCATAATATAGAAGGTAAGTGGATAATCAGATCATGATCACTTGGAACATGTGATCTCCTCGACTGGTTTCAGTCACCTGAAGGGGCGAGAGAGGAATTTTACAGAATTACCAGTGCAGCCACAGCCCCCCCCCCCCCCCCCCCCGCCTCCTTATTGATCTTTGGTTTATTTTGCTTCTCCCAGGAGGTGGTGAGGTGGGGGGGGAAGGTGGTTGGTGAATGGGTGCTGGGAGTGTGAAGTGTTTCGCCGATGCTCTGGCTGTCATGAATGTGAGGGCAGGTACGATGGACCAGCTGATCTTCTCCTGCCTGTCATTTTCATATATTCGTGTATACCTCGAGTTTGAGACCGATAATCTCAACCTCCCTGAGTCTTGTGACGTTTCAGCCCTTTTTGTTGCTGAAACCTATTCCAGACTTTGAAGTCTTCTGCACATTGTCATATAGTTGTGGCTCCCTGCCTTGCTGTTCTGTACAGACAAATCCATCTGAATCGTTCTCTTTTCAACAGGTGGGATATTCTATGATGGCGTCGTACATGACTTGGATACTGTCTGCTGGCTACTTGGAGAAAACGCTCCAGACACTATATTCTCCTTGGGTCATGCCTTCTGCCAAGGTAACAACTGGATTTACTCAATTTAGTGTACTGTATTCACTGCTCACAATGTGGTCTCCTCTACATTGGAGAGACCAAACGCAGATTGGGTGACTGCTTTGCGGAACACCGTGGCTCAGTCCGTAAGTATGACCCCGAGCGTCCGTTTGCTTGCCATTTCAACACACACCCCTGCTCTGATGCCCACATATCTGTCCTGGGCTTGCTGCAGTATTCCAATGAACATCAACGCAAGCTCGAGGAACAACATCTCATTTACCGATTAGCCACGCTACAGTCTGTCGGACTGAACATTGAGTTCAATAATTTCAGAGCATGATGGGCCCCACTTTTTATTTTTAGTTATTCTTATTTGTTTTTTATTTTATTTTGGTTTGTTTCATCATTCATTTTTTTTTAACCATGTGCCTGCCCACTCTGTTTTCATGTTTTGCTTTTGGCCAGGGCTGTTCATTTTTCTGTCAATTAACACCCTCTCTGCACTTAGGTTTTGTCTTTCAGCGCACCATTAATGTACCATTTGCCTTTTCTCCATGATCTTCTGGTCAGTTATCCTCTGTAACCCTGTCCTATGAACACCTTTTTTGTTATCTCTTGCCCCACCCCTGCTTTATTTGCTTAAAACCTATTACATTTTTAATTTTTGCTAGTTCTGATGGAAGGTCACAGACCTGAAACATTAACTCTGCTTCTCTCTCCACAGATGCTGCTAGACCTGCTGAATATTTCCAGCATTTCTTGTTTTTATTAAACAACTGGATGAATGTTTAATAAGATACTGCTTGTAACAAAGAGCTTGTCTGCAAGTAGCAAGGGGAAGAATCTTCACAGTAATAGATTTAAATCAGTTTTGTCAGATTCACATCTCAGTCTTATTCAGGAGCTTGAACCTAGCAAACAGCCTTCTAATTGAAGCTTGAAAATAGATCTGGAGAGGTGGTGGGGATAGAAATTTGAAATATAATTTTTTTTGACTTGCTACTCTTTATCCAGGTGCCTTTCCTGTTCCCTCAGTTAGGGAGGGTGTATCCCACAGGTTTGTTTCATACCATTTTTGTTCTTGGTCAACTCCCATGTGAAAAGTTGTTGACTCACAGCAGCCTAGTGGCTAAATCACTGAACTATCAACCCACTGGATGTGAGTTTAACTCCTTCCATGACCATTTCAATAAATCTGGCACATTGTGAGTTGGGGACCACATCAAAGTTCATCATAAAAGCCCAACTGGTTCACTAATTCCCTTTAGGGAACATAGTCTGCTGCCCCTAGCCCGAGCATGGTCCACACATGACACATGTCCCACATCATGTGCTTGACTCTTAATGTCCTCAGGGTTATTTGGGATGGGCAATAAATACAGCCTTGTCAGTGTTCGCAACATCCCAGGGAAACATTGTTTTTCATTACACACATGAAAGTAAAAAATGTTGGTCTCAAAGCCTTTGTGGAAATGACATTTGAGAGGGATATTCAAGCATCATTAAGTAATAGAACTATTACTAGTAATTTAATTTCCAATGTAGAGAGTAGTGTTATTTAACCAACCAATCCTGCCCTCTTTTCTGCATTACTCCTGACTAAAATCAGTAAAGAGAAATTTGAATTTATTTAGTGCCTTTCATCACTCAAAGTTCCAAAGTGCTTTACAGCCAATTTTTGAAGTATAGTACTGTTGTAATATATGAAAACCTCTTTTGTTTTAGTACACAGCAAATACACTGAATATTGAGTGTATTCACACCTAATCTGTACTCATGCTTTGTCTTTCAACACACTATTAACATATTGTTTGCCTTTTCTCCGTGACCTTTTGGTCAGCTATGTGGCCTGGTCCAATCTGCACCTTCTCCTTTGTTATCTCTTGCCCCACCCCCACCTCACTTGTTTATAATCTGTGACTTTTCTAATATTTGTCAGTTCCGAAGAAGGGTCACTGACCCGAAACGTTAACTCTGCTTCTCTTTCCACAGATGCTGCCAGACCTGCTGAGTGATTCCAGCATTTCTTGTTTTTGTTTCAGATTTCCAGCATCCGCAGTATTTTACTTTTATTAAACAAATCATAGAGGTTGGAATAATTTAAAAAGAGGCAGCTGCCTTTGGGATGAATGCAGTTTTGTGAAGTGTTCAGAGGTTAACTCCAACCCATTCTCTACTCCTGACAGAAATTGCAGCCCTTAAGGATGCTGACACAGTCTCGGTCAGTATGAAATTTGCCAGTGGTGCTATAGTCACGCTCGATGTCAGCCAGCATTGTACACGGAGTAGTGATCAGAGGTTGGAGGTGAGACACTGGAATATTACCTCAAATAATATATAAGAAAAGATTTTTTTATGGCCTTTATTTCCCCTCAGTAGTTTCTTCTTGCGCTCTCACTGTCCTGTTTACCCTTTTTTGCCTCCTTTTTCTATCAGCTGTCTCCACGATTTCACTTCTCCCTGAAGGCATGAGTTCTTCCTGGGGGGGAATTTCCACAATGTCAGTCGCCCCCGTGCATATTCTGCTGTGAGAGAGCAATCAATTCTGTGCTTGCCCTACACTCAGCTCACACAAGGACACTTTCAGTAAGGTTGGGGTGTTTGCTGGGTAATGATTGAGAGCAGGCACAATTGTGAATTATGCCCTTGCTAAGCATGGGAATGTTTAACGTGCTGATGCATTTAGTGTTTTAACTTCTATACATAAAGTCCAAAAACTTAATTTCAGGGCTATGACATTAGAACTGCTGTTTCTCCCCCGTCACCCTGTGTGCTGCCCTCATTTGCAGGGATGGTGTGAAGCATGTTTAAGTTATGTGCACTTCCACATTTTTTGTTTTTGAATCCTTCAAGGTTCACGGATCGGAAGGGACACTAAGGATGGACAATCAGAATGCGCTGGGAATAACTGAGCAGGGCACAGCCAGGCCTGTGTGCTCCCACTTGCATTATAACCGATACAAAGAAGCTTATAGAGATATGCTGAAACACTTCCTCAAGACTCTGAAAGGTTAGCAAAGGGGCAGAAACATTACAAAGTGTTGGATCTATATTTCCATTTTGGATTGTAAAATAAATCACTTGTAGAATATTGCTAGGTCACCAGTTGACCAAAGGTGGTCTTCCTGAGGATTCAGGAGATTCGGGAGAATTGGTGCTTATTTGATTGCCATTTAGAGAAGTTGGATTAAATGTCAGCTTGGTTTCAATGTGCAGCACTCTCATCTCAAATCAGAGGCCCCACTGCAGGACTTGTGCAAATAATCCAGGCAGATAATTCAGAGGGAGTGCTGCATTGTTGGAGGTGCCGTCTTTCATGTGAGATGCTAAACCGAGGTTCCGGTGAACATAAAGATCCTATGGCGTGTTTTCAAAAGATTCTCCCAGTGACTTGGGCAGCAATCATCAACAAACAGATTAATTGATCAGTCATTTTGTTTACCTACAAAAACAACAGTGACTGTCTTGCAGGAAATAATTAATTGGCTTTGAAGCCCTTTTGGGGTGTCCTTAGGATGTGAAAAGCATTAGATAAATACAAATCTCTCTATTTAAACTCTCATAATAACTCACTCCCAATTTCTGTCCCTCCTTCCTTGAAAGCACTGACTTCTGGGAATCAGCAGCCCTTTCCATGTTGTACAAGCTCCAGCAGTGGTAAATGATAGACTATTTGATTGCAGGAAGAGCATCACAGTTGAGTTTTTCCCTCGCTGTATGCCTGCACCCATGCAGTTTCCAGAGTAGATCACCGGGTGATGATATCTATGAGGCCGATCCTCAATATTTTACTAGTTTGCTTTTTAAAAGCATGACCAAATTCCCCTAATGACTTAGTGGGAAAATGTATCTGACAGTCTAGGAAGGTCTACATTTAGTTAATCTTGGTAGGAATAACAATGGTAGGTGTTATAATTCACCTCATCACAACAGCTAAATATCATGTCGACACTTGTTTAAACTTGCACATCAGCAATGGGTGCAGCCGTCACCCATGGAACCATACCCCAGCAACAGCCCGCTCCTTCAGGAGAGAGAGAAGAAACAAAGAAAGCCTTGCATTTTATGTGGCACATTTCACAACATCAGGAAATCCCAAAGTGCTTTACAGCCAATGAAATACTTTTGAAGTCTAGTCACTATTGCTGTGTAGGAACATGGCAGCCAATTTGAGCACAGCAAGCTCCCACGAACATTAATGAGATAATGGTCAGATCATCTGTTTTAGTGATGTTGATTCAGGGATACATTTAGCCAGCACCCAGGGGAGAATTCCCTTGCTTATCTTTGAAATAGATTTCTTTTTATTCGTTCATGCTGCCAAGGCCAGCATTTATTGCAGATCCCTGATTGCTCTTGTGAAGGTGGTGGTGAGGCAGTTTTTGAACCGCTGCAGTCCGTGTGGTGTAGGTACACCCATAGTGCTGTTTTAGGGAGGGAGTTCCAGGATTTTGACCCAGCGACAGTAAACAGACAGCAATATAGTTCCAAGTCAGGATGTTTCCATACGTCTGTTTGTCCTTGTCCTTTTAGGTGGTGGAGGTTGAGGGTTTGGAAGATGCTGTCGAAGGAGGCGTGGTGAGCTGCTGTAGTGCTTCTTGTATATGGTACACACTGCTGCCACTGTGCAGCAGTGGTGGAGGGAGTGAATGTTTAAGGTGGTGGATGGGGTGCCGATCAATTGGGCTGCTTTATCCTGGATGATGTTGAGCTTCTTGTGTTGTTGGAGCCGCATTCATTCAGACAAGTGGAGAGTATTCCTTCACCCTCCTGACTTGTGTCTTGGAGATGATGGACAGGCTTTGGGGAGTCAGGAGGTGAGTTACTTGCCACAGAATTCCCAGGCTGTGACCTGCTCTTGTAGCCACAGTATTTATATGGCTGATCCAGTTAAGTTTCTGGTTAATGGTGACCCCCAGGATGTTGATAGTGGGGGTTCAATGATGGTAATACCATTGAATGTCAGGGGGTGATGGCTAGATTTTCTCTTGTTGGAAATAGTCACTGCCTGGCTCTTGTGTAGTGCGAATGTCACTTGCCACTTATCAGCCCAAGCCTGGATGTTGTCTGGGTCTTGCTGCATGCAGGCATGACTGCTTCAGTATCTGAGGAGTTGCAGATGGTACTGAACATTGTGCAATCAACAGTGAACATCCCCACTTCTGACCTTATGATTGAAGGAGGGTCATTAATGAAGCAGCTGAAGATGGTTGGGCCTAGGACACTACCCTGAGGAACTCCTGCAGCAGTGTCCTGGAACTGAGATGATTGACCTTCAACAGCCACACCCATCTTTCTTTGTGCTAGGTATGACTCCAACCAGCAGAGCGTTTTCCCCCGATTCCCAGTTTTGCTAGGGCTCCTTGGCACCACGCTTGGTCAAACGGTGCCTGGATGTCAAGGGCAATCACTCTCACCTTACCTCTGGATCTTTTACATTCACCTGAGAGGGCAGATGAGCCTCGGTTTAATGTGTCATCTGAAAGAAGGCACCTATGACACTCCCAGTGTCAGCCTGGATTTGATGTTCAAGTCCCTAGAGTGGTACTCGAGCCCACCACATCTGACTTAGAGTGCCAGTAACTGAGCCACAGATGACACATGAAGAATGGGTGGGTACAGGAGTTCTGACTTCACCCATGGAACCATACCCCAGCAAGAGTCTCCTTCAGGAGAGAGGAGAAAGGAGCAATACTGATGGTGTTGTGTACTAAGCTGGAATACTGGGTTTAAAAATTGTTTGTTTGTTGCTTACTTTCAAGGCAATGCTTTTTTATTTTTGAGTAATTCTTTGACCTTCCTCTCTCAGGGAAGGAGGAGCCCTTTATCACAAAGGAGAACTTCCTGTGGACGATTCAGGTTGCTGCGGCCGCAGAGCAGTCTTGGAGGAACGGTTCAGCAGTGGATCTGCGGAATGAAGCCCTCGATGGCACTGTTATTAAAACTGAAGTGCCATGAGAAAGAAACACAAGGCAGGAAGTGAGGACTATGTTTAATCGCAATATGCGAAAATAACTTGCTGGGGAGCAGAGAGGAAATGAAGTGAACGGAGAGCTGTTCGGTATACTGTCCGTCACTCTTGTGGACCGATACTTGTAAAGGAAGAGTTTTATTCTAAGTAGTGGGTTAGAGTGGTAGCAGATATACCAGCCTGTATTGGAGGGGGGGGAGGTGGGGGGGTAGGGGGAAGGGGTGCAGGAGACAGGGGAAGGGGTTGGGGAGGAGTGAGCTAATCCACTGTAAGGGTCTGATTCTTTAATGTCCCACTAAGAACCTGCTGCTGTACCAACATTCAGCAATTGGCAATGCCTGGCATTGTCAATGTTTCACAGGAAAAAATGGGAGATTCAGCATAAGGAAACATTTGTAAGTATCTTCTGTAGGATCAGTGGAAACTTCTTGTCTCCCCCCCCGCCCCCCCTCCCTCCCTTCCCGCCCTTCGAATCACTCTCCACTTGTCCATTTCATGTGCTTTTCAGCAGCAACCAACAGCCGATTGTTCTGTCCATTGTCAATAAGAGTATTGAACCTCACAGTATGGATGAAGCTCAGATGCATCTGTGTAGGTGAGGCCCTCCCAATAATACATCAGGAGTGTGGAAGTCGCCTTTTGAGGCCCCAGTTTAACATCTGTTCTTCAGGCCACCTTGGAATATGATGAGAATTTTTCTGTTTGTGAATTGGAAGAATATTTCCATCCCATTTACTGGTTTGATGGCGGTGGGGTTAACACAAATATATGTGTAACTGATGTGGTTCATGGATTTGTTTTGCTGTACTTTAGATGCAATACTGACTTTTTTGCAATCCTGTAACTTAATTGATCTAACAGAATTGGGTCTAATGTACACTGTAGGTTCAGAAAAGTAATTTAAATGTTTTTGTTTGTAATTATTGGACAGTTTAGGATTGCTTATAAACATTATTACACTGGCTGGACTCTATTAGTGAAGAGACAACAGTGCGGAGTTGGGGGGTGGACAGTTAGAAAGAAGGTAACCCCTGTTGTAACAGAATGGTATAGAAATGAATGGTTAATTTTTATTTTAAAATGTAAACCTTTTAATGGATATATATTGTGCAGTGAATTTTCTCCTTTTTCATATGAATTGCATTTTGTGAACACAATGAATGTTAATTTAACCCCTAATGTTGCATCGCCATTTACACTAACTATTCATTGGGCCAAAGAAGGGAAGGGAGAGGTCCCTCCTGTTGTCCACCGGGGTTCAATGCAGTGATAAACTGGGCTTCATTTGTCCAAGTAAGGAACACTGGGCCCACGTCTGTGTTTAACCTTGAGAGACCAGAAACACAGTAACCAAAGAAAGCAACAAAAAAAAGCTGAAGAATATGGGTCTGTTTGCTTTAGCTGATCACAATGCATTTGCATAGATACCTTGGGTTTTTCAATGTGCTGCGTATGAGGAAGCTATTTGGATCAGTAGAATGCACAAAGTATTGACCTCTTTATGGTGAAATTTAGAGCTGATAATAGGAGAATGTTTTTGCAGTTGGAAGGACAGCTCAATTACACAGCTCTGCATAGTAGGTCATATTGCCGAACAGTTAGATGTCTGAAGTTGATATAAGTGCCTGCTGGCACTCCAGTTGGCTCCTTGCGGGGGATTCATTCCCTTGCCCTGAATTTGGGCTGTGAGAAAGGTGATAGAAAATTCGCACCTCTAACCCAGTTGGCATCTTTGGCAGGGCATAGCCAAGTTCTGCAAGCGTCCATTTATATTAGATAAGGCAGCTTCACAAAATGATATTGTGGAGAATTACTGACGGAGATTGCGCTGGCCGAAGCTTCCTGAAGTGTATACAGCTCACATTAAGTGATTTCCGCAGTTTGGAGCAGAATTGCTGCCCTGGTTTCCATGTATTTTTGCAACACCCATGATTAAAGGAATTGGAGGTGGGCAGTCTGATGTCCGGTTCCCTTGTACAGGAAAGCAACAATGTTGAAAGTGATGAGAGAGAAGATTTGGTAAATCAGGAAGTGATTAGCTGATGTTAAGCGTGTGTCTGAAGAGAACAGGAGGAAGGGAAGAGTAAATGTACTGTAAGCTCTGAACTGGTGTGTGCAGCAACTGCTGGGGTCTGTTCATTCCCTGTATTGTGTGGGAAGTTATACTGGTGATTGCAAGCATTTTGGAACCTACACTGCTAGCTTGGTTTCATGTTTAAAAATACATGCAATTTGCAAGAAAAAGAATGTGCAAACAAAAATTCTAGTTCCCATATATAAATTCTATTTAATTTTAAAAATCATTTTATATATCCACAAGCCCAGTGGTCTCCAAAATAGACCACCTCATGTCTGTTGAAGTGACTGGTTATTGGCCTACGTCTCCGTACAGGTTCTATAACTTGAGTTGCGCAGATTTCTTGAACTGTGGCATTGGTCTTCTAATCCTTTAGGGATTATACCGTGTGATTTAAAATGTCATGTTTGAATACTTGCACCTACTTCATTGACTTTAGAATCATGGAATAGTATAACACACAAGGAGGCCATTCGGCTCATTGGCCTGAATTTTACGACACCGGCCGTAAAACAAAAAGGTGGCCCGTGGCTTTACTGGGCGGAGATGCCGCGATAGTAAACACAGCGGCTCATTTCCATGGCTAGGACGGACTCTCCACCGCCCCCCCCCCCCCCCCCCACCCCCAATGACATGGAGGGGGCAGGTGTTCCGCCCCGGCAAAGGCGTCTGCCACCACTGTGCAGGCGCCGACGCCATTTTTAAAAGGCTTCCAGCCCTTACATTTAATTTAAATTTTTTAAGTTATACGCATTTAAAAGTTAATGAAAAAAAATGTCTAGCCCCTCTCCCGAACCCCCCAATAACCAGAAACCTCATTCCTTGTCCTCCTCCCCGCCCTTCAAAATACTTACCTTGTGTACCTGACCTTCCCCCGCCCCCCCCACAAAGTTCACAATTTATTTTTAACCCTTCCCACCATCCCCTACACCAATCATATTGGTTAGACCCAGCTCCACCCCATCCCCCCACGTTAAAATACTTACCTCCTCCCCCTTCCCCACCGGTATCCCGCATCAGATCTCCAGACGGAGATCCGAAGGCGCGGGAGTCACGGCAACCGACACAATATCAGAGCGGGACAGCTGGCTGGTGAGCAGGTAAGTCATTAATTTGTTCATTTACATGCATTAGCATATTTAATTTCTGCTCCCGTCACCAAGTGGCAAAGTGGGGAGGTGCCACCATGAGGCCTCACCGCCACCAGCAACATGGGGCTTGGCCTTCCCGGTGTCAAGGCCCTTGATGGGCCTCTCCTGGAGGCATTTTCTGGGGCCCCCTGCCACGACCCCCAACATCGGGGGGGTCGGTAAAATTCAGCCCATCGAGTCTGTGCTGGCCCTTTTGAAGAGCAATCCAATTTTTCCACTCCTTCACTCTTTTCCCCATATCCCTGCATTTTTTTCTCCTTCAATCACCTTAAATCTGTGCTGTCTAGTTATCAATCCTTCAGCCATTGGAAACAATTTCTCTTTATTTACTCTGTCTAAACCCTTCATTTTTTTAAACGCCTATCAAATCTCCTCTTATCCTTTTGACTGAATTTTTACTCTGTGGCCTAAACTGGCTGGTCTGCTCTGAACCAGTTCAAACTCGAGTTTTAATCCAGCTCTGCTCCCTGATGCCCAGGCTTAGTGATGTGTTTTGTACTTTCCTTAGAGAATATTCTTGTTTTATCAAAAAATAATCATTTTCTGCTCCTTTATGGCTTTTTATTGATTTCTATACTTTTTAAAAATGTTACTGTATAATTAAGGTTCAATTTTGTGCTTTTTTTTCTATTCGTTCCTGGGATGTGGGCATCACCTGGCTAGGACAGCATTTATTGCCCATCCCTAATTGCCCTTGAGAAGGTGGTGATGAGCTGCTCGGATTTTAGATGCAGTTTTGGCAGCGACAGAAGGAGTTGCAGGATGCAGAGACCAGGCAACAGTTGCTGATTGTTTGAACTTCAGTCACCTGCCTGCCCATTTCCCCCACCCCCCCTCCCTCTCCATCCCACAAACCTAAGGTACTGTTGCTTCCGGTTAAATGATCCACAGGTCCTGGCTGCCCTCTGGTAACTTGCTCAAGTGGCTAACCTTGCTGTGTGAACCTAGGTAGTGATTTAAGCTATTTAAATGTAGTGAGCCTCACGTATAAACTCAATTCTGTTCCTTTTCCCCCACCCCTTTCCAGCAGGGATCACTAGATAGCAATCAAGAGTGGTAACCCTATGAGATTTATTTTTCCATTGGCTTGCTCCAGCATATGGGTGTTGAACCCAGTTATAGCACCTCAGTTGCTTTACCCTCCCAGCTAAGATCTGCTGACAGGTTGAACCTGGAACCTTCCTGCAAGTATAACTGAGTTCTGTACTGTGCAGTGCCCTTACTGAGTTGTTGCAGGAGTGTAAGGGTCCTACACAAAGTTTTGCTACAGTCAGGCTTATACGAGTGATGTGCTGAGCAGCTCCTGGGGAAATGGAGTTTGAAGTACACTGGGTTAGTAGCCCACGATAGCATGGTGTATGCCACCCAGTGTTATGTATTCTTAAGATGCTAATGCTATTGTGCAATGGGAAATCCAACCATTGCAATATTTGTAACTCTCAAATGAGTGAGTTATAAAATGAATTTACAATCTCAAAGTTACCTTTATGCGATTAATGAACATTTCAATGGTGTCCCACAATTATTATATTTTAGGTCCTGAGATCCTTTGGCTAGTGAATTATTTTAACCGTAAAGTACTATGTGACCACCTCACAGGTTAATAAATTGTTGGTCATCCATCAATGAAATCATTTTCTTTTCTGGACTATTGATAGCTGCACACACAATGAAACCCATTGGCTGGAAAGTTAAGATTGTCAGGAGAAGGTTGGCTGCTTCTATGAATGCACTGTGCCACTGCTTATAACCATTCATTTAATAGTACACACTACCTCCCCTCCGTCACCTGCTATGTGTTGCTGAATCTCGGATTGAAGAGAAGGGAATTTCATCTAAAAAAAATTGTGAAAGCTTTTTGAGCAGCTGGCCAATATGGAGACCTATATCTAGCATTTGGTCACTATTGGCATATAAAAGGCCTTGCATTTCATGACCTCGGGACGTCACAAAGTGCTTTGCAGCCAGTGAAGTAATTTTGAAGTGTTATCACTTGTTATCTAGGTAAACTCAGCAGCCAATTTGCGCACAACAAGGTCCCACAAACAGCAACAAGATAATGTCTAGATAATTGTTTTTTGATTGAAAGATAAATATTGGCCCAGGACACCAGGTGAATGCCCCTGCTTTTCGAAATAGTACCATGGGATCTTTTAAGTCCACCTGAGAATGCAGACAGGACCTCAGTATAACGTTTTATAAAGGCCTGCTCGGGTCTGCAAATGAGACCTGACCAGAGCCTGACAGAACCCCATCCAAGCCCATTTTTTTCTGCGCCTGACCCGACCATCAGTTAACTTACCTTCCATTTTTCACTTTGTTCCTTACCTGCACAAGCTTAAAAAAACTTTTAACAAAACCACCTTTTAAAGTCCAAAAAGTAAATTAACATTAAAGCCACTTACCTGAGGTGGTGATAGAGCGTGTTTGATCCGGCCCGACCCGAACCTGAACGCTGGACACGGAAGTGCGACCCGACATATCGTCGGGTTCGGGTCAGGTAGCAGGCCTTTAATGTCTTATCCAAAAGACGCCACCTCTGATAGTGCAGCACTCCCTCAGTACTGCACTGGAATGTCAGCCTAGATTTTGTGCTTAGGTTCCTGGAGTGGGACTTGAACCCAGAACCCAGAATGAGAGTGCTGCCCACTGAGCCATGGCTGAGACTGTCAGTCACTTGTTGAATCATCAATTTTTTTTTAGTTTAGTTTAGTTTAGAGATACAGCACTGAAACAGGCCCACCGAGTCTGTGCCGACCATCAACCACCCATTTATACTAATCCTACACTAATCCCATATTTCTGCCACATCCCCACCTGTCCCTATGTTTTCCTACCACCTACCTATACTAGTGGCAATTTATATTGGCCAATTAACCTATCAACCAGCAAGTCTTTGGCATGTGGGAGGAAACCGGAGCACCCGGAGGAAACCCACGCAGACACGGAGAACTTGCAAACTCCACACAGGCAGTACCCAGAATTGAACCCGGGTCACTGGAGCTGTGAGGCTGCGGTGCTAACCACTGTGCCGCCCTGCATTTGTGACTGGATTTCCACTGGCAGTTCTGCCCAATTACTGTCCGCAAAATCAAAAAGATACACTTTACAGAAGAAAATAGAACAATAGGTTAATGCTAATTGACATTTTTCGTGATGATTTAAGGCTCAAGGTTCAGCATCTGACCCAAGTCGCATGTTTATTTGTCATGATGAATTTTCAGCCAGTCTAATTTTATTCGTGACCTTTCTCAAGATTTTGGAAAGGCTAACACTGAGAATGGCAGTTTGCTTCTCTCTCTGTCTTTAACTCTATTTTCCTGCCCTCTTCCATCCCATCCATAGCAGCAGCAGTAGCCTTCTGGCACTTGCATGTGTGAACCTGGAGAGTGAGGATTAGGTTATTCATATAGGAAGGGGCAATAGACCAGAATATGAGCTTGCCTGATGATGCATTTGCATGGTCATCAGATTTCACGGCTTGTGGACACTTTTCTTGTGTGGTTCCTTCCAGTCTCTACTGCCACCTAGCTTGAAGTTACTAAAAGCAGTTCTAGCAATCTCACTGACAGAGCTAACTAACTCTGCACAGGTCAGGGATCCAACTTCAAACTTAGTTGATCTGTGTGACCTGTTGTGGTGCTGCATTTACTCTCTAAGCCATTGGACACCAATTTTTGTGGGATTTTAACTTTCTGTTTTGATAACTGCAAAAATCCAACTGGGTCAGAGACAGCAGTACTGGAGAATAGAACAATTTTTTGCTTTTAGCATCCAGTATCAACATCAAATGCTCACAAGGTCCAGCATGGGCTATGCATTAACTATAACTTCAGCAGAGCACCCTGCCCAACGCCGCATCGCCTGCCTGCATGAATGCAAAGTTTCCATTCCCACAAGCTACATTTGCAGACTCTTTCTGCAGTTCTCTCTGAACTGGAGGCTCTCGTGTCATCTGACCACAATCAGCACCACAAGTGGCCCTTTTAAAGTGCACCACTAACACAATAATCTAATTTAGTTTAATCAAACTGAAAGATGCTTAAAATAACACAAGTGTCCCATTTCAACAAACCCAAAGGAACTTTCTACAACTAACTCATGATATTACGAGTTCTATTAGACACCATTTCCTGCAGTGCCCACAGGTTGCTGAAGCATTTCACTCTGGAGTCCATGCAGCCAATGGAGAGTGAAGACTTTTAACCCGTCAGTCGGGACTGGATTCGACCCTAGAACCCAGCAATGTAAGAGGAGCATCCTAACCTTTCCAGGGTTTTCTCAAAAGAGCATTTCTTTGGTAACACTCAACCTGATTAGTGTCCTAATGATTTGGTTGTTTCCTCCACTTGCCCACCTGATAGGTTTACCAGAGGTATGGTTCCCTTTCCCTCCTTCCACAGCACCTGTGGGCTTCTAATATATAACAATGCTCTGGACATGAGTAGTGATTGACGGGATGTGAATACATATTATGAGTAGGCTCCCTAATCAAGTAATGTGAGGATGGTAATGGTGCTTCGGAAAGCAACAGTGATATTTTATGTAAAGGTATAAAAGTGCTTTGAAACCAGGTTTAATCTCCAGTTTGTGCTGAGTTAGCTGTTCTTAGACAGGTTAGCGGTAAGGATGCACCAATCAGCCCCGGCATCCCTGGGCTAGAGGGGAAATTCAGCCAAGATCCTTACTGTTGGTTGCTGGTGACTCCTACTGAAAAGTGTTCAGGTGCAGATTTCAGGTAAGGATAGGATCTGGACCGGCTGTGATGCCCCAGCTCGTAATAACTTGCTGACATTCATTGTCTAAGATAATGCTTGAAGGATGGCCACTTGGCCAGTGCTGGTGATGAACAAATGTTTATGGAATTACTGAGCAATCAAGGAGAAGACAGGAAAATTGGGACAAATAATTAAGGAGATTGTAATTCCCAGTTCAGTATAATGCAACACCATTTTAACAAGGAAAAAAATGAGACCAACAATATCCTACATCTGGTATAACAATTTTATCCTGATAATTTGGTGCTATTTTACTACTGTAAAAGATTACACTTTTTTCACAATAAAACTATCTTTGGAAAAGCAGTATTTTAATTCATTCACAATGTTACCTATTCAACAGTAACATTCATGCATTTTGTAGATTTCCTTGTTTAATTCTTGCTGGTCACTGATCTCTGAAGCATAGAGCTTGCTGTTATATACATAGATACATATATATTTATTATATATAATATATACATTGATATTTTCCAGTAGTCTTCAAATCTGGTTTAACAGCCTGATGAACATGAATTTACTCAGATCAACTGTCTCCAATTTGTTTTTTGTTTAAATTTTTACAATGTTAGTCTTACAAATAAAAAATTTGAATGATAACATTCTGAACTGTTAGTTTTGATTATCTTAGATTCAAATCCAGTCCTGACTAGAGGGATGAAAGTCGTCTCCATCTGCTAACTTTTTATTCTTTCATGGGATATGAGTGTCACTGGTAAGGCCAGCATTTGTTGCCCATCCCTAATTGCCCTTGAGAAGGTGATGAGGAGCTGCCTTCTTGAACCACTGCAGTCCATCTGGTGTAGGTATACCCACAGTGCTGTTTGGAAGGGAGTCTCAGGTTTTTGACCCAGTGACAGTGAAGGAACAGCGATATAGTTCCAAGTCAGGATTATGTGTGATTTGGAAGGGAACTTGCAGGTGGTGGTGTTCCTATGTGTCTGCCGCCCTTGTCCTTCTAGGTGGCAGCGGTCACGGGATTGGAAGATGCTTTCGAAGGAGGCTTAGTGTGTTGCTTCAGTGCATCTTGTATATGATACATTCTGCTGCCACTATGCTGGTGGTGGAAGGAGTGAATGTTTAAGGTGGTATGGGGTGTCAATCAAGTGGGCTGCTTTGTCCTGGATGGTGTTGAGCTTCTTGAGTGTTTTTGGAGATGCACTCATCCAGGCAAGTGGAGAGTATTCCATCACACTCCTGACTTGTGCCTTGTATATGGTGGATAGGCTTTGGGGAGTCAGGAGTGAGTTACGCGTTGCAGAATTCCCAGCCCCTGACAGCTCTTTTGGCCACAGTATTTATATGGCTGGTCCAGTTAAATTTCTGGTCAATGGTAACCCCTGGAATATTGATGTTGGGGGATTCAGTGATGCTAATGCCATTGAATGTCATGGGGAGATGCTTAGATTCTTTCATGTTAGAGATGGTCATTGCCTGGCACTAATTAACTACTTTTGGTGTGTTACTATCGTAAGAAACGTGGCAACCAATTTGCACACAGCAAGGTCCCATAAACAGTGTGTAAATGACCAGATAATTTGTATTTTTGTGATGCTGGTTGAGGGATGAATATTGGCTGGGACACATGGGGAAAACTCCCCTACTCTTTGAAATAGTGCCATGGGATCTTATATATGTGGTATTGAGCCACACATTTTGGGGAGAGGTTTACCAAGTCTTATTTATCTGTGCTGAGTTAGTTGATGGTGTATGAGGGGGAATACTGAGCCAAGAGTACCTGCACTTGATCTCTATTCAGTGACCACTGTTGTAAACTGTGTGTCTGTAGGAAAGGTAGAGAGGTGGACAGAATACCTAACAATATCACCTATTTAGGCTTAAATATAAAAGGCACCAGTAAGATAGAGAAAGCCAGCAGTCAGCAATGGGACTACACCCCAACGCAAGTCAGCACTCTTAGGATGGCAAATGAAAACATTTGCTCAGGATAAAATTCCTGCCATAAAAAAACAATAAACGGATCAAGTTGTAAAAGTTGTTATTGCTCAGGAGTTTGTATTTAACTGTGAAATATGGTTTTCTGGGGTTCTCCCACAAAGCTTCACAGTACACTCCATGCCCAGGATCTGGGATGACCTTGGTCCTAGTGTTACGTATTCTACCCAATATCCCTCCCAGCTTTGGAGACTGTTGGGAGTGACAACACCTTAAAGGAGTCCATGACATCAATGGACAAGGAACTGCACAGGAGGCAACAGCAAAGAGTAGAAATGCAGTTGTTATAGGAGATTCCATGTTTAGGGGGAGAGACAGGCATTTCTGTAACTATTATCATGAGTCCCACGTGTTAACATCCTTGTGCCAGAGTAAAGGATGTCACAGAAAGATTGCAGAATATTCTGCAGAGGGAAGGGAGTGAGCTAGAAGTTGTGGTACACTTCGGTACCAACGGCATAAAGAGAGCAGGTATTGAGGTCCTAAGGTCAGATTTTCAGGAGCTAAAGAAGTTAAAAAGTAGGACCTCAAGAAGTGCCACACACTAGCGAAAGTAGAAATAGGATGATTGGAAGGATCAATGCGTGGCTTGAGGCATAGTGCAGTCAAGGCTTCAGATTCTTGGATCATTGGGACCAGTTCTGGGGCAGGAGGCACCTATTCAAAAGGGACAGGTTGCACCTCAACAGGACTGCGACGAATATCCTTGCAGGGATGTTAGCTAATGTGGCTGGGTAGAGTTTAAACTAAATTGGCAGGAGGATGGGCACCAGCATATAGAAGTAGAAAAGAGGAATAAGGTGCATAAAAGAGTGAGAATGTTAGATAGCACTAGAAAAAGAAGTAGTACCATATTAGATAGGAGCAGACTAAGAAGGACTATGCGAAACACAAAGACAGGTTTAGAATGCATGTATGTAAATGCACAAAAATGTGGTGAATAAGGCTGGTAAGCTACAAGCACAAATAGCCATGTGGGACTATGATGTAGTGGCAATAACGAAAATGTGGCTTAAAAATGGTGAGGACTAGGCTCAATATTCAAGGATACAAAGTGTTCAGAAAAGGTAGGGAAGACATTGTGGTGTTGAAAAGAGAGGATGTCCTTCAGGGGACAAAGACAAAATCCATTTGGTTAAAGTTGGAAAGCAAAAATGGAATGATCACACTACTGGGGGTATTTTATAGGCCTCCAAATATTGAGATAGAGGAGCAAATGTACAGGGAAATCACAGAGGTGTGCAAGAACTATAAGAGTGGTGATATTGGGGGACTTTACCCAATTATTGATTGGGATAGTATTAGAGTAAAGGGAAAGGAGGGGGAGGAATTTCTGAAATATAGTCTGGAGAACTTCCTTGACCAGTATATTCTAGTAAGAAGGCATTGCTGGATCTGGTGTTTTGGAACGAGGTGGGCCAAATGTCTGTGGGGGAACACTTGGGTAAGAGTGGTTATTTTATCACAAAGTTTAGATTAGTAATGGAGAAAAACAAGGAACAATCTAAAGTAGAACTTTTAAATTGGAAGAGGGGTAACTTCAATAGGATAAGAGGGGATCTAGCTACAGTAAAATGGAACCAAAGATTGACAGGAAAAACTGTAATGGAGCAATGGGTGATCTTTAAGGAGGAGATGTTTCCGGTACAGATTAAGCAAATTCCAACAAGGGCAAAATGTAAGGGAACCAAAACTAATGCTCTTTGGATGATGAGGGAGATAGAGAATATGATGCAACAAAAAAGAGGGTGATGCATGTCAGGTGAATTCATCAAGCAAGGACCAGACCAAATACAATATTTTGAGAGGAGAAGAGGGAAAAGTGATTGGCAAAGAGAGAATATGAGAATAGAATGGCAGTTAACATATAAAGGGAACCTAAAAATCTTCTACCAGCACATAAATAGTAAATGGATAGTAAGAGGCGGGGGTGGGGACTATTAGGGAGAAAGAAGGTGATATATGCTTAGAGGCATAAGGCAAGGCTAGAATACTTAATGAGTACGTTGTGTTGGTGTTTACTGAGAAAGTGGATACTGACGAAATATTGGTCGAAGCAGAGATGGTATAGGTAACAGATGGGGTGAAAATTGATCAGAAGGATGTATTGGAAAAGCTAGCTATGCTTAGAGTGAATAAGTCATCTGGTCCAGATGACTTGCATCCCAAGTTGCAAAAGGAAGTGGGAGTAGAGATTGCGGAAGGGCTTGCCATAATCTTCCAATACTAGATATGGGGGAGGTGCCAGAGGATTGGAGAATGGCAAATGTGACACCCTTATTCAAGAAAGGGTGTAAGGACATTCCTAGCAACTACAGGCTGGTCAGTTTAACAGTGGCGGGTAAGGTTTTAGAAACAATAATCATGGAAAAAAATCAACAGTTTGAGTTAATTAAGCAGAACCAGCACTGATTTGTAAATGGCAGATCATGCTTGAATAATCTAATAGAATTTTTTGATGAAGTAAAATAGAAGGTTGATGAAGGGAATGCAATACATGTTGCCTCTATGGATTTTAAGAAAGCATTTGACTACCACATAAAAGGCTGTTGAATAAAATTGAGGGTCAGTGTCAGCTTGGATAAAATTTGGCTTAAGGACAGAAAATAGCGAGTAGTGGTAAAAGGGTGTTTTTCATACTGGAGGATGGTAAAATAGTGCTGTTCGCCAAAGTTCACTGCTAGGGCTGCTGTTTATTTATTTATATATATATATATATATATATATATATATATTGGACTACAGAGTAAAATTTCAAAATCTGCCAATGATACCAAACCTGGAGGTGTGGCAGACAGTGAGGATGATACCAATTGACTGCAACCAGCCAAAGATAGGCTAGCAGAATGGGCAGGCAAGTGGCAGATGAAATTTAATAGAGAAGTGTGAGATGATGCATTTTGGCTGAAGAGATAGGGAGAGGCAATATAGACTTAATGGCACAAATTTAAAGATGGGCAGGACAGATGGTCCTTGGAGTTCATGTGCACAGATCTTTGAAGATGGCAGGACATATTGAGAGAGTAGTTAGCAAAGCATATGGGATCTTGGGCTTCACAAATAGAGATATTGAGTAAAAAGCAGAGAAATTATGCTGAACCTTTATAAAGTTCTGGTTAGGCCACAATTAGAGTATTGCAGTCAGTTCTGGTCACCACATTTTAACAAGGATGTGAGGTCCTTGAGAGAGTGCAGAGGAGATTTACCAGAATGGTTCCATGAGGGATTTTAGCTACAAGGTTAGCTTGGAGAAACTGGGGTTGTTCTCCTTGGAGTAAAGGAGATTGAGGGAAGATTTGATAGTGTATGAGATTGACAGGTTTGGATAAGGTAGGGAAAGAAAAGCTGCTTTCATTAGCTGATGGTACAAGGACTAGTGAACCTAGATTTAAGGTTTTGGGCAAGAAATGCAGGGGGAATGTGAGGAAGAACTTTTTTTACACAGGAAGTGGTAATGACCTGAACTCACTGCCAACGTGGGTGGTGAAAGCAGAGATGATGAATGAGTTCAAAAGGAAATTGGATGGGCACTTGAGGGAAATAAATTTGCAGGACCATGGGGGGTCACATTATAATTTTTGTCTTGCATAGGGGGCCAGTGAGACAATTTCAGAAAGATAAAGGATTTAACATTTTTCTTATTATTAATCAAAACAGCAACAAATGTACATTTTAGTGAAGAAGCTTTAAATGAGAAGATGAATTTCATTGACTTATGTTCTCTTCACTATGTTGGACACTGATTCAGTGAGATAGCTGGAATTTTTTGCTTGCACAAGTAGTCAATGTTTGCTTGCACGTTTGTCGTGATGCAGAGTATTCCGGATAGATGTCCATCTGTCAGGAGTGATCTTGATCACTCTCTTTCCCCCTCTCTTTGCACCCCCCTCTCTCTGCCCCATCTCTCTCTGTCACCCTCCCCCTCTCTTGCTCTGTCTCCCCCCCCCCCCCTCTTTCTGTCTCCCCCTCCACCTGTCTCCCCTTCTCTCCCTGACAGTTGCAGAGACTGGGAAAACTCAGCGGATAATTTTAAAAAAATCAGAAGTCAGTTTCACAGCTGACAGGTGTGCAGAGCAGGAACGACGGTTTCTGAATGTTGGCAAGATTAGGGGTTTTCTGGTGGGCTTTTTAAAAAAAAAAACCCCGAAACTGTTCGAAGTTGGGAAACGGTTGTTCCTGCTGTCAGCTTTGAAACTGACTTCTGATTTATTTTAAAAGCCGGTCTGAAAGAAGACAAAGGGAAATTTCTCATCTCGAGTCACAGACCCCTGGTGAGGATGAGGAACGGCCTAGGTACTTTTTACATCCACAGGCCGGATGGAAACCTTTGGCGGGCTGTGTATTGGACAACCCTGCTCTACAGAGAGCTGGCATGGACTTGATGGGCCAAATGGCCCCCTTTGTGCATAATGATTCTATGACAGTACACAGAACTGTGCAAGACTTCTGTATCAGCAGATAACATGTCATCTACGATGATTTTTGATTTTCAAGGACAAATCTGCTGATCTCTGATTAAAAATTCAGGAAGATCAACGGAATCCCATGGAATGAAAATACATTTTGACATTCCTCTGTGAGCGAGTTGCCTAGGAGAACGTTCAAACGTGCAATTGAATAGAAATTCTGAAAACAGAAACAATAGGTACCAACACAGAAATACAGGATCCATGTGCTTTATTGTGTTACAAAACCTGTTGAAACATAATTTCAAAGGATACATTACAAATAATAAAAAAGTACACAGTTACAACTTGTTTTTGGAGTATAAGGTAACAATTAATACTGGCTTAAAAAGCATTAGTTGACAATGAAACAATTGTATTTTTTTTAAATCTTTAAAGCAATAAAGTGCTTTAAATTGCTACTATTCAAAGGCGTAGGGTCACAAGTACCCAATGTGTAATTTTACAGTGTGCACCAGTTTATGATAGAGAAAGAGCTCCTGGAACAGTGAGTTCACAATATAAAAGTTGCAGATTATTTCTGGGTTCTGAGTGCTGTGGAAATGACTGTGTTTTGAAAACTCTGGAAATAAATGAGCAATTCTGCCCCCCCCACCCCCCCCCCCAACCACCGTACTCTCCCATCAATTCTTTGTTGGCCACAGCTCCATGGTGCCAATGTGTGTCTGGTACCTCACCATTCTTCCTGTGTGAGTTCAGACAGTGAGCGACCGGCAGGCTAATTCCAAAATACCAACGTGACACCTGTTTAGAAAGAGAATATAAAGATGGGGAATTTGGAGCGAATCACAGTGTCCTAGCCTAATCAGGTTCTGGTCAATGGGTTGGGTGTGATGGGGGCTGACTCTCTGCACACCTTCAAGAGAGAGCTGGTCCACTTCTTGACTGGGGCAAAGATCGCATCATATAGAAGGTATTGGTCCGTGTGGTCTCCTAGACTAGTTTCAATCACCTGAAGGAGTTCGGGGAGGAATTTTGCAGAGTATATTTTCCCTTATTGGCCCAGGAAAATTACATGGCTGCTGAGAGTGAGGAAGCTTTTGGTCATGATGCTCTGGCCATCATGATGAGGGGAAGGCTTGAAGGACCAGCTGGTGTTTTCCTGCCTGTTAATTTTGTACATTCATCACTGACTACAGGCAAATTACTAGAATTTATAAGATATTTTAATTATTTGTTAGATGTTTTGTTCTGTTTTAGGGCCCGCATAATGGTTAACTGAATTCATAATATTCTATGTTAGGACATTCATAAAAAGGCTACTCATACTTGTATGGCCATGATAGAGGTTGCTAGCAACTTGGATTTGGCTCCAGAGTTCATTCCCAGTCTACTGAGTTAGATGATCTCAGACAGGATGACAGTAGAAGCACTACAATTAGCCTTTGCACCCTAGGATGGGAAAATCAGCCAGGATTGCCTATTCACTGACCCCTGCTGGAAACTGAGTGAGTGTATGTGGATGTTGACTGAGGATAACATTGGGCTCGGCTGTGATGCACACCGTAGTTGAATAACCTGTTTACACTCACCATCTGATCTCACAAATAAAGAGTCGTCCCTTGGACTAGAGGGTGAGTAGTACCTGTGGAACATGGACCCCAAGAGTCAGCACCTTCAGGAGAGGAGGGGAGAACAATTGGTGAGAAAAGTATTGATTTAAAAAGGACAATTTACATTTACTATCGTCCTGTTAACGTTATTTTCCTGATTCCCGTGCTATGAACTGTCCCCTAACTTAGAAATGAAGATGCCAGCCATTGCTATATGCTGAATTGGCAGCGAGATGATGTGCGAAAGGGGAATGAGTAACTTATATATTTCATTCTCACGCACTCCTTTCGCGAAAACACCAAGTCTCCTATGGACGATGCAGGTGAGCTCAGGCTGAGGCAATCAAAAACTGTGGGTGGAATGTCCTTAGTATTTGTGTTTTCCCACCATTCAGCACACTTAATCTTGTGTTCTTCTCCTGCAATACCTGATCTCTTCTATCAGTTGAAGGGCCGGCGGATGGAACGGCAAAATTCCCTCCGTTGTTGGCAGCAATAATAACCTGTCACTGAGCGGCACAGTACAATTGCTTAGCTATGACCTTAGCTGTCATAAATGTCACCGAATGTGGTAAAATTCTGGTGTCATCATTTTGGAGAGATTTGTTTTGTGGGGAATTTAGTTCCTGAATCTCTGCTGTGCCTGTTGTTACTTTGACCTGTAGCAGACAATGGCTTCTTAACAAAGCTTGAAAATGCCTCACAGATTAATTTGCTCGGTCTGTTCTTCATTAGTGCACTGGCCAACAACTTTACAGTAAACTGTTCTAATAGCACGGGTGGAAATTTAACTGGAACCCATTAACCAGTGGGCTTAAAGCGACAGCAATATGACTGTACAGCGGTAGCACTGGAC
The DNA here is from genome assembly GCF_036365525.1 of Heterodontus francisci. NCBI lineage: Eukaryota > Metazoa > Chordata > Chondrichthyes > Heterodontiformes > Heterodontidae > Heterodontus > Heterodontus francisci. The sequence goes on along the minus strand of NC_090407.1, from coordinate 14,925,707 downwards.
ACCATAAGAAATCTGAAGTGTATTGAGAGAGAACGCAAGCCCCTAAATATGGAAAGGGGCGGGGATGGGAAGCTAATCATCTCATTCTCTGATCCACTGCAACCTTAATAACCACGTAGTCTGACCCTCATGGGTAACACTCCAGGCATGCTCTTTACAAAGTGCTTCTCTGAGTGCATATCCCAAGCATGTCTATTCTGAAAAAGCTTCCCTATTTTTGTTATCTATCTCCTCCCTCTTTAAATCCAGTACCACAGACGTTTCCCTGCCTGATGTCCAAAAATTAAGGATTAATCTTGGGACACTGCTGCAAGCAACCTAAAAATAATGGAACATTAAAAAGATTTCGAAACATTTTCTTTGAACACTTGAACACTTCTTGTTTATAAAAATATTGGAGATGGGGGAAAGGCTATTTGACCAACAGGGTGGTTGGACGGGTGGTCATGTGATGACACTTCCAGGAATACATCCAACCAGAGTTGGAAAGCCCATTGTTGGAAGTGGATTTGTGCACTGTTGTCAGGCTGATGATCCTTTTTCTTTGCCTCCATTGCTCAGCTTTTAAAGAAGCCCAGAATATTAACCACATCTTGTGCCAACAGCTTGAAGATAATATGAAAAAAGACAATCTACTCTGCACTCCACATCAGGTTTAATGTGTTATAAACTGGCCAAGTTCAGGGATGGGTGAGCCGAACCAGACAGCTGCCGACCCTGTCAAAACCAGGTCTGCTACCCGCCTGGTGTGGGCTGCACTGCCCGGGTTTCATGGAAGTCTGGAAATATCTAAAAATGTAAAACCAAAAAGTCTGATTTTAAAAATAAGCGAATTCTTCCCCTTTCCTCCCTACTTTACAGCTGTGTCCTGTGATGTGCAAGCATCGATCAGTTATTAAAAGTTTTGAATGAATTTTACACGGCAGAAAAGCAAAAATCAGAAGTTGAGCCAAGATACTACCCCTAATCCTGGCTCTTCTCTCTCTCTCCCTCCCTGCCTCCCTCTCTCAGGCATTAGATTGGGCTGCCACATTCTTGAAAATAAAGGGCTTGAAATGCACAGTATTTTGGTCAACTCCTGAAAGAAACAAGAAAAACTGATCAATGTTCACCGATCTTCCTCCTTTCAGATACTGACGAATCCACTGTGCACATCCAGCATCTTTCACTATTAATTCCAGCGTCCATTGTTTGCTGTTTTCTTCATCTTCTCCCCGAGGAAGAATTAAAGACTCTTCCAGGAGTTCAGTCTTTTCTACAAGATGAAAGCAATAGCTGCTGGTTCCAGCTGTAATGCCACAATCTGAATGCTCTTAAACTCGATTTTGCACCTGCCACAGATGGCTAGGGGCCTGTTTTACTCATTAGATAATACAACAAAGGGGTAGAATTCCCTTGCCCTGCAAGGTGTGTACACTGCACAATACATCAAAAAAGCAAATATATATATACACACACATAGTTAAAAAAATATGGAACTTCTCACTCTCAGTGGAACCCTTTGTAAAGTTCTACTCGAGCCAGCAGTTAAAAAAATCTTGCATGCATCAAAATACCTGAAATGAATGGACCAGGAAAATGGGGCTGATATAGAGCGGAAGGGAAGAGTCAGGGGTGGTGATAGGTGGTCAGTATTTGGTCAAACAACACATTGAATCTTTTGTACGTCTGTTCTGCAATAGCAATCCTCAGACAAAGTAACCTTCCATTGGGCCTACACCATTATCCAATAACACCTTTATCTTATATCATTACAAGTCACAGTATACTCATGGCTGTATAAAATTACTAGGTCCTAATAACCCAGTGACTGCTATAGGCAGTAATTCCCTCCATCCATCCTTAAGCACCATGCAGCTGTGCAGTCTGTCCATAGAGTGCACTAGAGAGCTGCCATTAGCTGGTGTTGGTGCTGCCTCTCCTCACACTCGCCATGCTGAGCTTCCCTTATGTGAGGCTTGCAGATCTTTCAACCAAAGTAAAACTTTTATGAGGGTGAAGACATAGCCAAGAAGGGAACAGCTAATTATCATGGGGATTCAGGGGCTACTTTGGGGTATCACAAAGCCTTTGTTTGTCATTTATTCTGATTGATACCAAATATAACAGTGAATGATGTATTGGGGTAAGTGTGCGGGTGCAGGGGATGGATCAGAATTGAGGGTAGAATGGAATGTTGTTTGTGTTTCTTGGGTACATGATGAAGTCTCCAGTTGAATCAACAAATGATCTTATACTGGGCAGCCCTTATTGGTGAAATATTCAGTCCCAACTCTCCACTGCCAAGCAACGACCACCACTCACATTTATACCGGCACATGACTTAATGGAACATCCCGAGGTACTTCACTAAACACTGAGGAGGGCTTTGGAGAAGAGTTAGGAGATAACTGAAGGCCTGTCCAAAGAAATAGATTTTGGGTCAAGACATATTGGTTTAGGATGAGATTTCAAAGTGTTTCGGGGGATAGCAAGGTGACCTAGTATGCTGAGGGCAGGGATAATAGAAAATCAGGATTTATTATGGGATAGGATGCAGGTGTGGTAGTCTGGAGTTTGTTTAGGGTGGAGCTTCGTAGGCTCTCAAAGGGGAGTTGGAGGAGTCAATGGTGGAGGTAAAAAAGGTATGGATGAAAATTTCAGCAATATAAGGGAACAATGAAGGCAGGCAATATCATGCAGAAGGAAATAGGCTTTGTTGGAAGGCGAACTGGATGTCGAGTTGAAAGGTTAGTTCAGAGTTCAACAGAACCCTATGGAGTAGAAATTCCTCTTGGACAGTAGCGCTAAATAAGCAACAGCAAATCAGCAGCCTGTGTTGCACTCTTCCCAATTTCCCTTTCCATTGACATTTTGCTGTAGGTTGTGTCAAGAGTTAACTTGGTGAATTCTGCTCTAAACTCATTCCCGTAGTTCCTAACAGGTCATCCCATCAGTCTGGCTCAATTTAAGCTTATGCCAAAGAGATGAGAAGAAAAGAGGAAAGACAGATTAACATTTTTTATGTGTAGATGCTTTTCAGGAACTGGAAGATCAGCGAGGCCCTTATCAGAATTGGATTGTATTGAGATTAAGATTAACACGATATATAATACACTTTGATTTTATAAATGAAATGATGTAGAAATGCATAACCAATTCGAAACAATGGGTTTATATTTTGGCAAAAGGAAACACAACAAATACTTATGAGAAATATTGACCTCTTTGGAACATGTTTAAAGGGGTTGCTTATATTCCAGTTTCTAGTTCCACACCTGAAACATTAATCTGTCTTAATAAATGCTGATGGGACTGATGTATATATCTAGCATTTTCTGCTTTATTTTGTATTTCCAGTGTTTTATTTAACTCCCAGAGTTGTGCGGATACTGCCTTAATCTAGTGAGCCATCAAACTCCTCCCTTCCCTCCTGGGACAGTACACCTAGAATATACACCTTTCCCATTCCTCTGCTTCTTTCATCTCTCCTTCCACGCCACCGCCCCCTACCCTCCAAGTATCTCTAAGATGATTTTCACGTGCATAAAGACCAGAACTAGGTGAGGAAGGGGAGATCTGTACTGTAGCTAAAGCGCTTTCTGTTCCAAGTGCCTGTAATATTTCAATACACATTTTGTTCTCATGATCAAACATTTTCTTTAACATCAAGAGAAAAAATGTTATCTGTCAACTGTGGAAACCTATAGGTTTCTAAATACATGAGGCATACCAAGTACAGCAAACCCACTTCCTCCTGCAATCTGTACAGTTAACTGACACACCTTGAACATTTAGAAATATTTTTGGCAGTCCAGCAGAAAGTGAATGAGAGAGACACACACAAAAGATGGCAAAACGTAAGGATGGGAGCAGGAGGAATGTGACAGATGCTGTGCTTTGATTGACCAAGAAGCACCATAGACTCGTATTCATGGATTGATGGAGTGCAGCGAGTGTGGGTGATAGCTGGGGAGGGTGGGGAATGTGGCACTTCTGGAGATCTGGTAGGAGGGAATCTACCCTCCTGATTAGAAATGGTGGTGTAGAGGCAAAGGGCAATGAAAGAGGAAAAATATGTAGCATTCAGATTAGCGACAAGTGAAATTGGTGATGAGGTAACCCCATGACCCATGTTTGATTGCTAACCAAACCCCTTTTGCAAAGAAAGTATTCAATGTGCCTGGGTATGAACACACCAGGGAGAATGTTTGTAGCACTACTGCAAGTATGGTCAGTTAGAGCATACACTCCAATTTCTCTCAGCTTATTTTACAACGGTCAGTGCTTTTAGCAAGATGAAAAACTGCAGGGTTTCTCTTTTTTCTGCTTTTCCCTTTTCTGTCTTTAATTTAGCTCACTCTCGGTAAACTCCTCTTTGATCGGCTGTTTCCGCGTCTTGCAGTCAGGTATGTCGAAACCAAAGTCTCCCCAGTCGTCCCCCCGGTTGGGAATGGTGATGGTGTGACGCACTCGGAAGTGGACAGCCTCCATCACCCGCTGGCGTTGCAGCTCCCCGCTGATTGTGCCGGTGTTGTTGCTGGACCGGATCAGCTGCTGCGAGCTATAGTCATGCCCCTGTTTGAATTCCTGAAGCCCTCTCCAAATCAGAAGACGGTACTGTTCTGGAATCTTTAGTGCTCCCAGATCCTAATAAGGAAGAGAAGGGCAATGTTAAACGACTGAGTAACAGAATGTACCGGAGTTTTTTAAAATTCATTCTCGGGATGTGCTGGCAAGGCCGGCATTTACTGCCCATTCTAGTTGCCCTGAGAAGGTGGTAGCAAGTTTTCATACAACTGTCAATGGCCTAGCAAATTGAAACTTTGACTCCTGCTGGAAAATGCTTGCGGGTGGACACTGAGTCAGGACTGGATCAGGTTTAGTGATTCCCCCATGGTTGGATAACTGACCAGCATTCACTGTCTGCGTTCACACATGAAGAATGGCCACTTGAACTACCTACCGGAGGGTGGATTGCACCCAGGGACGTCCATGGACTTGTACCCTCATAAGGTGCATCACTAGAGGCAGACAAGAGGCTTCTTCAAGGTTCTCGTGGAAAAAGGGAAGGGAGGGAATTGAATTGTAACAGAGCACTATGGAAGCTTTCACGGGCACATTCAGGATATCTTCCAAATTCCACAGATGGACAGTTTGCCCCTGGACAACATTGTCAGAGAGGAGGGGAGAAATTGAGACAAAATAAAAAGAACAATTCATTAGGAGGATAAGAAAGTGGAGCATTTACAGGATGAAGAATCAGAAGTTATTCTAGTCTCACATGAGGTCCCTGATAGTCTTGTTAGCAAATGCAGTGTGTAACCAAGGAATACAAACAAGAAAACTTAGTTAGCTGGTCACTGCTAAGTAGTAGCTGTGGTGCTGGAATTGACCTCAGTGCCCAAGGGCCAGGGAGGGGAAAGAAAAATCAGGTGGGACTCCTGTTCCAGATCGCAATCCAGTGATCCCCTGCTGGTTTGTGTTCGTGTCGACATCAGGCAAGGAGTGGATCAGTTTAGGCTGATGCAAAAAAATGGTCATTTGGGCAAGGTACCGGGAGGCAGCCAGTGGCCATAGAACTGTATCCCTGCAAAAATCAACACCTTCATTGAGGAGGGAGGGAGAAAAGTGTACTTAGGAGACAAGAAAAACATTTGATTAAGGATGAAGGAATGAGGATAAGCTTACATAACTTTAAATGTATTCATTTGGCTTTAATAAAAGGATTCATTGGTGTAGCGTGTTGGGTGCATCACCAGTTTGTGCTTCAGTGTGGCTGTGTCTACAGGGTGTCAACACTGACAGGTTCCTGATCTTACCTGGCTTACCAGGAGGCTGTTCCAAGGAGAGGTGAGTAGCCTAATGAAGGCTGTCCCCTCCGTCATGGTGGAAATCCTCCACACCCTGCGAGCTTCACCAAACTGGTGTGGGTAGGATCAAGAGCTCTGAGGTGTGGGGAATTCTGGGTGCAAACTGGTATTCCACCAAAGCATGGGTCACACTTCTGCATGATGAAAAGTGTTACTTTTCAGAAAGGAAGGGACCCAGCTGCCGTTATCTCTATTCATAAAGCACTTAAGTATTTGTAAACAGTACCTCCAAGGAAAGGTTCTGCAAGTGGTACATAGTCTGCAGCCCTTGAGAGGTGAAATATTCCAGACAGTTAGGACAGCCCAGACCTGTTAAAAAACTATGAAAGAAAATTCAATAAATACATAGAATGAGCTGACTACAAAATATTACAGGTTTATTGAGCCTGAAAGGGCTGACAGAAAACATTACAGGTTTATTGACCAGAAAACAATTACAGGTTTATTGAGCCTGTATGGGCTGACCAGAAAACATTACAAGTTTATTAAGCTGGTATGGGCTGACCAGAAAACATTACAGATTTATTAAGCCTGTAAAGGCTGACCAGAAAACATTACAGGTTTATTAAGCCGGTATGGGCTGACCAGAAAACATTACAGGTTTATTCAGCCTGTATAGGCTGACCAGAAAACACTACAGGTTTATTAAGCTGGTATGGGCTGACCAGAAAACATTACAGGTTTATTAAGCTGGTATGGGCTGACCAGAAAATATTACAGGTTTATTCAGCCTGTATAGGCTGACCAGAAAACATTACAGGTTTATTAAGCTGGTATGGGCTGACCAGAAAACATTACAGGTTTATTAAGCCAGTATGGGCTGACCAGAAAACATTACAGGTTTATTAAGCCGGTATGGGCTGACCAGAAAACATTACAGATTTATTAAGCCGGTATGGGCTGACCAGAAAACATTACAGGTTTATTAAGCCGGTATGGGCTGACCAGAAAACATTACAGGTTTATTAAGCCGGTATGGGCTGACCAGAAAACATTACAGATTTATTAAGCCGGTATGGGCTGACTAGAAAACATTACAGGTTTATTGCTCTGAATGAATCAATAGATGGGGCATCTGGGGCAACATCATCTACTCAACTAATATTTGCATTTGTTATTCTCACTAATCTAACCTCCTCTCCTCCTTTGAAAAGAACTGACTTGGACATTTCCACAGCTGCCAATCATCTTCAGATGCCTCTTCCACCGTGATTTTTATTCACCTTTGAACCTTAACAGTGAATGTTGGCAGACTTGACTATGAGAGGCATCACAGTCAAGACTGATCTTGTCCTCACCCACCACCTGCGGTGCTCACTTTCCAATAGGGGTTGCAATTTCTCCCTTTTCTGATCCAGGGGCACTGAGGCCAACTGTGGCACCACTACTGCTACGCTGGCTGAGATCAGCTAGAAGTAGAGATCAAGGATTGAACCATGAAGCCTTACTGGCTCAGCTACTCAATGGATCACCATGATAAGCCATCGGGAGAGGTACATCTGTTTTTCTAAGATAAAAAAAATGAAGAGCAAGCAACAGTTGCATCACTAAACAAGCCCAGGTGACTTGAGGTTACACGATGCTAATTAAATGATATCCATTTAGGAATGAATCACCCACATATGAAGGCGGGATATATGGTGTAAAAGAGAAGACAGCTCACCTGACTAGAGCTGGGTCTGCAGCGTAGGGTGGGGGAGGGGTGCAGTGTGAAGTAGATCCCATGCCTGCTGACTGTGAGGAATTTCCTCCATTCACGTTACCATTGGTTGGTATATGATGATGGTGATGATGATGGTGGTTGTTCATTATAGTTGGGCCTATAACAGAAAACACCATTTTAATAATTTGAGGGCAGTGTTCCCTCTATTTCGATCCTCATTTCCTCTAGTCTCTGGTCTTTTTTATTGATGGTTGATGAAATGTTTACCATTGTTGCTTCAATTTGTTGGTATGAAAGCTTCTTTGTTACAGGGACAATCTGCTGCCCATTCTGAACAAGGGTGTAGAAAATATTATTAATATTTAACAAAAATACCTAAATATACTTGGAAAGTAAAGTTTAGGGGTGATTCTGTGACCCAGAGGGAGGAGGGAGCACACTATGGGGAATCCTGAGCATGTACTTGCTATTTCCTGAGATGTGCTCCTCCTGAATGCTGCTCCCCACTGGGAGTACCAGATTGAGGACTCACTCCTCTTGTGTATGACAGAGATTGGAGATCCCACTGTGCTAGGTCCTTATTATATACCAATTGAAAAGCTCAAATCCTAAAAGAGGCTCCTCCCTGAATGGTTTTCTCTCTCTCTCTCTCTCTCTCTCTCTGTATTCCAATTTTTTCTATATTTTATTGATAAAACTGCAACCATTGCTCTTCCTTAATTTTCTCTTTTGCTTCTATTAAGCTCCAAATGCCCCATGTCATATTCTCTTCCTCCTCCCTGTTTCCGTAGTAGGGTTAGAAGCTCAGATTGAGGTTGAATAGGATGCCCCAAGGTTGCAAACATTCTGGCTCAGTCTGAAACAGTGGCTAGGGAAGTGGATGGGATCAGTGGCAAGGGTACAGAGTTTATGGTGGGGGGCCAAAGATGATGGCTTCCCAATGCTTAACTGGAGGAAGTTGCAGCTCACCCAAGATTGGATGTTGGACAAGCAGTACAACAACCTATAGAAACAGAAGGTGTCAAAATAGATGATGGAGAGGTAGAGCTGGCTGTAATCATTGATAGGTAGTATGTAGTTGAGGAAGAGGCCCTGAATGGATCCTTGGGAGCTCCAAAGGTAGTGGTGTGGAGAAGGGAAGAGAAACCATTGTTGGAGATGGTTATGATTTCATAGGTAATAGTGGAACCAAGTGAAGACAGTCCCACTGAGCTTGACAATGGAATAAAGGTATCAAAGGAAGACGGTGTGGTTGACTGTGTTAAAGGATGTAAAGTGGTTGACGAGGAAAAGAGAGGGCGCAGTTTTAGACTTAGGAGTGGCACTCAGAGAGCATTTTGGTGGCAGTGATCATAATTCAGTCAGTTTTAACATAATTATGGAAAAGGATAAGGACAGAACAGGAGTTAGAGTTCTCAATGGGGTAAGGCTAATTTTACTAAGCTGAGGAGTGATTGAGGAGTGATTTAGTGAAAGTGGGCTGGAAACAACTACTTGAAGGTAAATCAGTGTCAGAGCTGTGGGAGGCATTCAAAGGAGAGATTCAAGGGGTTCAGAGTAAACATGTTCCTACAAAGAAAAAGGGTGGGATGGCCAGATCTAGAGCCCCATGGATGTCAAGGAGCTTACAGGGTAAGATAAGGCAGAAAAGAAAAGCTTATGTCTGACACCAAGAACTCTACCACAGAAAGCAGAGAGGAGTATAGAAAGTAGAGGAGTGAAATCATAAAGTAAATTAGGAAAGCTAAGAGAGAGTACAAAAGAATATTGACAAGCAAAATCAAGGGGAACCCAAAGATATTTTATCAGTACATTAGGAGTAAGAGGATAACAAAGGAAAGAGTAGGGCCCATAAAAGACCAAAAAGGTAACCGATATGTAGGGTTGGATGATGTTGGTATGGTTCTTAATTTGCGTCTGTCTTCACAAAAGAGGGGGACGATGCAGATATTGTAGTCAAGAAAGAGGGATGTGAAGTATTGGATGTGATAAACATTGGGAGGGAGGAAATATTAATGGGATTAGCATCCTTGAAAGTGGATAAATCACCAGGTCAGATGAAATGCACCCCAGGCTGTTAAAAGAAGCAAGAGAGCAAATAGCGGAAGGTCTGTCCATCATTTTCCAGTCCTCACTGGATACAGGTGTGGTGCCGGAGGACTGGAGATTCGCTAACGTTGTACCTCTGTTTAAAAAGGGAGTGAAGGATAGACTGAATAATTACAGGCCAGTCAGTCTAACCTCAGTAGTGGGCAAATTATTAGAATCAATTCTGACAGACAGGATAAAGAGTTACTTAGAAGGGCATGGATTAATCAAGGATAGTCAGCCTGGATTTGTTAAGGGAAGATCTTGTCTGACTAACTTGACTGAATTTTTTGAAGAAGAAACTAGGAAGATTGATGAGGGTAGTGTAGTCTACATGGATTTTAGCAAGGTTTTTGACAAGGTCCCATATGGCAGACTGGTTAAAAAAATAAAAGCCCATGGGATCCAGGGAAATGTAGCAAGATGGATACAAAATTGGCTCAGTGGCAGGAAACAAAGGGTAATTGTTGACAGGTGATTTTGCGACTATAAGGTTGTTTCCAGTGGCATTCCGCAGGGCTCAGTACTAGGTCCACTGCTGGTATGTAATAACTATTTGAACATAAATGTAGGGGGCATGATCAAGAAGTTTGCAGAAGGCACAAAAATTGGCCGTATAGTTGATAGCGAGGAGGATAGCTGTAGGCTGCAGGAAGATATCAATGGACTGGTCAGGTGGGCAGAAAAGTGGCAAATGGAATTCAACCCAGAAAAGTGTGAGGTGATGCATTTGGGGAGGTCAAACAAGGCAAAGGAATACACGATTAATGGGAAAATACTGAGAGGTCTACAGGAAGTGAGGGACCTTGGAGTAATGTCCACAGATCCCTGAAGGTAACAGGACATGTGGATAAGGTAGTTAAGAAGACATATGGAATCTTTTCCTTTATTAGCCAAAGTATAGAATACAAGAGCAGGGAGGTTGAACGCTGGAACTGTAGTTAGGTCATAATTTGAGTACTGTGTGCAGTTCTGGTCACCTCATTACAGAAAGGATGTAATTGCACTAGAGAGAATACAGAGGAGATTTATGGGGATGTTGCGGGAACAGGAAAAATGCAGCTATGAGGAAAGGTTGGATAGGCTGGGGTTGTTCTCCTTGGAACAGAGAAGGCTGAGGGAGATTTGATTGAAATTGTGAGGGGCCTGGATAGAGTGGAGTGAAGGGCCTTAGCAGAGATGTCAGTGACTAGGGGGCATAGATTTAAAGTGATTGATAGAAAGATTAGATGGCAGATGAGGAAAAAATATTTCACCCAGAGGATGGTGGAGCTCTGGAACTCACTGCCTGAAAGGGCAGTAGAGGCAAAAACTCTCAACTCATTGAAAAGGTGTCTGGATATACACCTTAAGTGCCATAACTGCAGGGCTACGGGCCAAATGCTGGAAGGTGGGATCAGGTTGGGTGGTTCATTTCTCGGCCAGCGCAAACATGATGGGCCAAGTGGCCTCCTTCTGTGCCATCAACTTTCTATAATGCTACGATTTACAATGTCAGCTAGCATAGGGACCAGGAATGGAAGTTAAGTAGTCAGTTTAGAGGGACTGGAGTTCAAGAGAGTAGGAGGTGGGTCTCAAGGAGAAAATAAGCTAGGAGGGCATGAGGGGAGATAGGGGAGAAGGAAGATGTGGGAGCAGGGATAGGACAGTGAGAAGTCTGCCAGGAGGTTTAGATTAGTGGGCAAAAGGAAGGGAGGAAATGTGGCAGTGGCAGATAAATGGGTGGTCTCAATCTTAATGACAAAGAAGTCCACGAATTCCTAGCATTTCTTATTGATGGGGAGGGTAGAGGTGGTAGGGTGAGAGATTAAAGGAAACAGTTTGTAACAGAGAAAAAAATTTGGTGTTATCGTTCCTCTCCAGGATGATCCTGGAGTAGTGGGCAGTTTTGCAGAGGAGCAAGAGGCTGAATAGTGTTTGATGTGCCAGCCAGACCCAATGATGAATGGCTAAGCAAGCTGTGCACCAGATACATTCTAGTCTGCTTCTCTTGGATTCAAAGGAGTGAAAATGGGGACTATACCAAAGGGAATGACCAGGAAGAGAGACAGCAAAATTTTAATGGGGATAAAATCATCAAAGGTGGGGTGTCTCAATAGAATTAACGAAAATGTGACAACACAAAAACCTGCAGATACACTGTAGCTGGGGCTGATGTGCAGAGGTTGGATTGAAGCACATTGTTGGGGTAACATGGGGCAAGCACTAGTTCTGAAGGGTCAGAAGAGGAGAAATATTCCATTCCCAAGTAATGCTGATTATTGAGGTTGACAAGAGTGCACATGCGCAAACAAAACACAAAAATCTGTAGATACACAGCGCCTCTGCTTAATTACCCATGTGTCCAAGGTTGGCTGAGGTACTCGGGCTGTGCTGGGAAGGCTGTCCCACCAGTTGGTTGACAGAGGGCAGTTTGTTCATCATGTTGGGTACCTTGTTTGTGGGGGGTATCACTGCACCATAGGAGGATGAAGCCTGCTGTCTGCTCAAAAGAAAATAAAAATAATTTAGAATGATTAGCAGATTTGGAAAGAAAATTCATTCCACGTATTACACAGAGGGTGAAACTTTCCCTGACTTATTACATGAATGCTCTGTAAAGCTATACAAAAGACTCAGTATGGTACTGAGCTACACGGAATGGGAAGGCTCCAGGTTCAGTCTTCAGTTTGCGCTGAGCTACTTACTCTTAGAAATCCAGGGCTAGGGAGAGATAGAAACCCACTAGAATTGCTGGTCCTGAAGGCTATCTGTGACGCCTACGAGGGAGCGAGTGTGTGCAAATGTCAGGTGAGGCCAGGATTGTAACACCCTCCACAATTGAACAGCCTGCCAACACTCAGCTGAAGAATGGCCACTTGGGCAGGGTACCACAGGGCTGCAAGGTGCTTGTGGAACCACAACTCAGAAAGAGTCAGTGGTATCCAGAAAGAAGGGGAGGGAATCATGGCCATCAATTTCCTTGGAGTGATTCTCGTTCTGTCACTGTAACTTGGCTAGATGTGTGGCATGTAAATTTGCCCTTTTCTCATTCTTGACTGTTCTTATGGTTCCGTTTGGGTTTGGCTATTGTGCAATTATTGATAGGACTGTGGGGGAGTGATCCTGTGAGTAATTATATCAAGCTTTTCACAATCCAGTGGGTTTTTTGGTTTTGGGTGAGGAAAGATACGAACAAGCTGCTTGCCTCACAATAAGAATATGTTCTGTCAACTGAACATCAAAGTTGGACAGGAGTCTGTCTCTTGCTGATGCATATTCTTCATGGAAAGAGGCTGTAAGGTGATGAGAGAGTATTTGAGAATGAAAATGAAGGGGGTGTGGTGGTGGCAGGGAATTTTAGAAAGGACGGGAAGAACAATATGAGTTATGAGTGTAGGTACTGACTGGCGCTGTAGCAGTTGCTGTTGCTGCTGTCGGTATGAGTCGATAAGCTGCTGAGGTACCAATTCCATCAGCTCCAGGCTCTCCTTAATCTTCATGAGGATTTCAAAGTTCTCTCGTCCTCGTACCTGTGGGGAAATATTGAGACCATCACAGTCATTTCTACTGCAACACTTAGAATAATTGGTGTTTCTTTATTTTAAAAAAAGGTTTTGTTTTCCTTCTTTTTCCTCCAATTTTCTCCTTTCTGATATCTCGCCCAAGCTACCATTGGCCAGACAGCATTGGCAGGTCAACACCAGTCCTCATCGAATATCTACGCATGCATAGTTTCCAACAGGAAATCACTGGATAAGAAGAAGTGAGAACCCTGGGTGACCAATCCCCTCTGTAGCCCAGGGCAAATTGGAACGCTCCAAATGCTGCCAAAGCTGAGATTAACTAACTGAGCACAGAGTTCAGGGACTGAAACTGAGACCTTTCTGGTTTAGTTTCATCAAGGGAGCTAAAAATAAACCTGTTAGTGTAACTCATCCCATTGAAGAGAAGCTATAAGAGAGAGTTGCTGGCTTTTGATCCATTTTTGTGCAGTTTGAAAAACTACATAAAAACTGAATTTCTGTCGTAGCAAATTTTCGCTATCGAGTACCAAGATCAGATACTTGGCAAACAGTCACAATGGGACGTATAGTATTCCCAAGGCAATGGGCATGTGATTTACTCTGAATGCATTTCCAAGACTAAGCCACATCTCTGATTCCCTATTAACAGTTATTGGCTCATAGAACAAATACTTCTTATACTGGTGCACTAATTGGCACTTAATAGCTAATCTTTTTCTTTATTCATTTGTGGGATGTGGGTGTCGCTGCCTAGGCCAGCATTTATTGCCCATCCCTAATTGCCCTTGAACTGAGTAGCTTGCTAGGCCATTTCAGAGGGCATTTTTCTTTTGAGAGTCAACCACATTGCTGTGGGTCTGGAGTCACATGTAGGCTAGACCAGGTAAGGGCAGAAGATTCCTTTCCCTAAAGGACATTAGTGAACCAGATGGGTTTTTACAACAATCGACAATGGTTTCATGGTCACCATTAGACTAGATTTTAATTCCAGATTTATTAATTGAATTCAAATTTCACCATCTGCCATGGTGGGATTCGAACCCATGTCACCAGAGCATTAGCCTGGGCTCTGGATTATTAGTCTAGTGACATTACAACTACGCCACCGTCTCCCCAATCAGTGAAGCCTTGAGGATGAAGCGTGTGGAAAATAGGAATGCCTAACTGATACAACTGGGCTGCTCTTTTGAGGTTTAAGGTGTGGCATGTTGTTGAAGCTGAGTACAACGAATTTTATTCTTCAAAAAATCCATGCTATACCTGACCTGAGAATGCTCGATGCTGACACTGGACACACAACATTGAAAAATGTGCCTCTGCTCAACACTTGGGCCTGGATTTTACCGGCCTCGAGACAATGGACTGCGAGCTGGGTTGACTGGTAAAATGCTGGGATGTTGTGTCAGAACGGCTCCCTGACGCAATCATGCTGCAGGGGAAGTTTCCCAGTGGTGGGCTGACTGCCAGAACAGCTACTTGCCGAATGGAGGTGGGGCAGCCAAACTGAATAACTAACGGCCCAATTAAGGGCTGTTTTCCTGGGCTGCCAGCATTTTGCCAGTGAAAGCTGCTTCCCTCCCCCACTGCATGGGGAGGCTGTCAGCTGCAGGGTGGTGGGGAGGAGGTGGGGGCTCTATGGAACAAAGAACGGGCAGGGCCCACGGCCCCAGTGGTTTTCCCGGAGGCCTTCCTACACTGGGCCCAGTGATTTTTAAATTTCTTTTTACTTACTTGCTGCAGGTGCAAGGTCTCCTGCATTCATCAGCAGTGACCACCTCTCCCAGTGGAGCTGCTGAGGCGTCAGAGCTGCCGGCCCTCTGATTGGGCCAGCAGCATGAAGAGCCCATTAGTTGTCCTTCATTGGACAGTGGGCCCGGCAGCAGCTAAATAAGGTGCCACCTCCGGGAAAATTGCTGATGTGGTCTTGCTACCCGCCCATGCAGTCTTGGGACCCGCATATGTTCTCGACATCGGGACATCCCCCCTCCGATAAAATTCCACTTTTGGTGTCAGCTTTAGCTCAGTAGGTAGTGCTCTTGCTTCTGAGTCAGAAGGTTATGAGTTTAAGTCCTATGCATAAAATCTAGGCTGGCACTCCCAGTGCAGCACTGAGAGACTGCTGCACAGCAATGTTAGAGGTGCCAATTTTCAGATGAGCTGTTAAATTGGGGCCCTGTCTGCCCTCTCTGGTGGATGTAAAATATCTCAAGGCACAAGCAAAGAGCAGGGCTGTGCTCCCCGGTGTCCTGGCCAATATTTATCCCTTAACTAATTCACTGAAAGAGATTATTTGGTCATGATCACATTGCTGTTTGTGGGATCTTGCTGTGTGCAAACTGGCTGCAGATTTTCCAACATCACAACAGTGACTACACTTCAAAAGTACATCATTGGCTGTAAAGTACTTTTGGAGGTGCTGAGGTCATGAAAGGTATTCTATAAATGAAGGTCCTTCTTTTTAATAACATTTTTCACTTTGATTAGCACAAACAATCATCAAAAATATATACTTTTTCAAATTTTGGATGCGGGTTGCAGAAAGTAAACTGTTTCATTACCCAACAGTGACATTGCTTGGCTTGAAAAGGGGCGCCTTCTCTTCACTACTATACAACCCATTGTTGGTAGCAGGGCCTTCAGCTACCTCGGTTCTACTTTCTGGGCCTTCTCCCTAAACCACACTGCTTCTCCCACTTCCAATCTCCCTTAGGACCTACCTCTTTGACCAAGATTTCAGTAACCCTTCCTAATCTCTCTCCTCATAGCTCAGTATTCATTTTCCTTATATAAAAGTAAAATACTGCGGATGCTGGAAATCTGAAACAAAAACAAGAAATGCTGGATTCACTCAGCAGGTCTGGCAGCATCTGTGGAAAGAGAAGCAGAGTTAACGTTTCGGGTCAGTGACCCTTCTTCGGTTCCGAAGAAGGGTCACTGACCCGAAACGTTAACTCTGCTTCTCTTTCCACAGATGCTGCCAGACCTGCTGAGTGAATCCAGCATTTCTTGTTTTTGTTTCATTTTCCTTATGCCTATTTTTCAAGTGCCTTGTAATGTTTTGTTATGTTAAGAGTGCTGTATAAATGCAAGCTGTTGTTGATCAATGCAAATAAATGGAAAAGGAAACAAGTAAAAGATTCACCTGATCTTGGTCTGACTGGTAGAGGTACAACAATTAACCACAGCGCTGCTGCGATGGGAATTGGAATAATTGGCCAAACTTACTGCTCCTGGTGATCAGTGCAAGAAAGTGCGCACACATGGATGTTGGATGAGGACAGGATTGTGTTAAATAGCCTACCAACTATTCCTGCCTAGGCTCACATATGAAGAGTGGCCACCTGGGTGAAATACCTGGAGGTGTGCTGGCATCGTATCCTAAATCAGTAAATTGAGCCCTGTCTCAGCAAATGTCATTGAACTATTTAACTGACAGCATGCTGTCATTAGAAATAGTAGTCACTGTATTGCCTTCTGAAGAGAATATTGGGCAGAAAAAAAATACACAATATGTGGGCTTTGGAAGAGGCAACATGACACTCAATACGTAGATTGCTAAAGGAAGCAGGCAAATACTCACAGGTACATAGAAGAACTCCTCGTCTCCATGCCTCCTCTTTTTGATGCCTGCATTGGGCCCCTGAACTCCCTGTGGTGTCTGCTTGAAGGCTGAAACATAAAGCACAGGGGCATCTAGTCATCTTTCATAGTCATGTGCTAATGATGTGTTTTATACCCTTTCCTAAAATATCTCATTTCAAATCCCGTTATTTACTCCAGACCAGACTGTCCAGCACACAGGCTATACTGGGTTTATATTGCACAGCAGTTTAAAATTATATTCCATGTTTTTCTTACAGTAACTTAGAATTTTGTTCAAGTGAATAAAAGAAATGTAATGGTATGGTATTGTGCAGCCTTTGTGCACTAACTTGGGGCACCACGCAACTGTGGAATTCCCATCTGTGCTGATTTGGTGACCTCAGGTGTGTCTCAGTGTGTAGAGACCAGCTGCTCACTGGCAAGTAAATAGAGAAACCTGAAGGAGGAGCCACTTTCCAGATGGGCTGAATGATGAAACTTTTCAGTGAATATAGAAGAGAATTGAGAACAGGGTGGCTTCTCAGCCTGTGAAAGATGTAGAAGAGACGGCCAACAAGGGATGGAAAGCAGATGGTAACATCAGAGGGTGCTATACCACCTAATCTAATTCCAATGTTAATGATCCCCGCCCCCACCCTGCCTGTGGTCAGCCCGGAAGACTTACTGCGTTTGTTACCATTTCCATTTTTTGCTGCACTCTCGTTGATGGCTTGCTGCTCACGGTAATGGTCCTCATCTGCTTTCCGATCTCTTCCTGGGCAGGCACAGATTCGACCTTCAAATGACCGGCGTCCAAGAACCTGACCACTGAAGAGAACGACAAGGGTGTTCATTGAGTGAGGGAATTACATGAGCGTCATGATGACCATCAGTCCCAACGACCCCCAAGTATCTACGTAGTGTCTTTACTGTAGATAAACATTCCAGAGTACTTCAGAGAGGAGAAATGGAGCAGGTATTGTACCTTTGTGGGAGGGGTGACTGAGAGCTTTGGTTGAAGAATTGTATTTAAGAAAGCTTTTAAACAGAGGGAGTGAAGTAGAAAGGTTTTCACAGGCTGTTCCTAAGAGTAGGGGTGGAGGTGCAGGAGAGGAGGAGGGCTGCATGGGCGGCAGGAGTAGCAGGGGGAACTGGAGGACGTAAGTCTGGAGAGCCTGTTGAGACAGCATGGGGCCAGGCCATGGAGTAATTTGTAGATAAAGATTTTATCAATAATCCACTGGGGGGCAGGGAACAAGTATGGGTCAGCAAAGATGGCAGTGAAAATATGGATTGGTACAATGAGTGGAGCAGGGTTACTGGGGTAAGTTCTAAATGATGATACAGTTATTCTGAATGTTATGCTCTCTTTCCAACGTATTATGAAAATGCCTTTTCTGAGTGACTAAGTACCTTGGGATTGGGCAGCAGTGATTGTAATGCAACATTCTTTTGAGCACAGTTACTCACTCTCTTGTTTCCAAGGTGATGATGATGAGGATGGGCCTTCGATTCATTCCACCCACACAGCTACTGTTACACATGAAGTTGTAGAGAATTGTAGTGAACTCTGTTCCTACCTGCTCAAACCAGAGGAATCATCAATCAATCAAGTAATAACCAATAAATGAATCAATACACATTTCAGTATAAATATGACAGTTATAACATTGAAAACAAGACTCATCTCACATCTCCATTCCAATTCTTTCTTACCAATAACCTCAAAGCTGTGGAACTCCTCACCTCCCTACCTCCTAAAAACTTGGTGTTATTTAACAACTGCTTCTAACTTTACCTCATCTTCTCTTCTAAACATTGGTATTCTTCAAAATGGCCCTTTCACTGCAGTTTCTCAATTTAACACAGTGAAAGAATACTGCTGAAATATGAATCTATCTTTTTCTTTCAGGTACTGATCTACCCAATGTCTGTTTCCAGCACTTTTTATCCTTCTGAACATATACTCCGTACTTCAACTCAGTATATAATGTACAGGATTTAACACTGCGATGTACACCAAGCATATCATTCATAACTAAAATTACTGTTGGAATTTACCTGGTATCCGTAATGCCTCTTACAGTTGAAATTTCTGTTTTATCCAGCACATTTTAGCTTTGGTAACATTTTTCTAAAATTAAGTAATGACAGGAATATTCAGCTCTTGGTTTCCAACAATAACTATTCCATATCTAACACTAGGTGACAGTATAACCTTAACAGTTTGCCATTTGAGGCACTCTTATACAAAAACATGGCTCCTTGATCCAGGATCCAGAATTCAGCTCACGGTAACTTTACTAACCTAAAACATAGTTATTTCTACAACACCATATCACACCATGATTTTTCAGACATTGTTGATAATTATAGTTTCATTATTAAACTGCAACAAAACACTGGCTGGAAAGTATAACTAACTGATGGGCCTGATCCACATGTGTCGTTTGTTTGAATTATTCTTCAAAGCATTTAAAAAAAGACTTACATGATCAACGGATGTCTCAAGGCACTTTACAGCCAATGAAGTACTATTTGACGTGTAGTCACTGTTGTAATGCAGGAAATGCGGCAGTCAGTATGCGCACAGCAAACTCCCACAAACAGCAATGTGATAATGACCAGATAATCTGTTTTTGTGATGTTGATTGAGGGATAAATATTGGCCAGGACACAGGGGTAACTCCCCTGCTATTCTTCGAAATAGTGCCATGGGATCTTTTACATCCACCCAAGCAAGGAGATTGGACCTCGATTTAACATCCCATTCAAAAGACGGCACCTCCAACAGTGCAGCGCTCCCTCAGTACTGCACTGGAGTGTCAGCCTTGATTTTTGTGCTCAAGCCCTGGCGTGGGATTTGAACCCAGAACATTGTGACTCAGAGGCAAGAGTGCTACCAACTGAATTACTGTGAATAATATGCTTAGTGTACATCGCAGTGTTAAATCCTGTACATTATATACTGAGTTGAAGTTCGGAGTATATGTTAAGGATAAGAAGTGCTGGAAACAGACACTGGGTAGATCAGTATCTGAAAGAAAAAGATATTCATATTTCAGCAGTATTCTTTCACTGTGTTAAATTGAGAAACTCCAGTGAAAGGGCCATTGTGAAGAATACCAGTGTTTAGAACTGTCTTTTGCTCTGCCGTGCTCCTGATTCACGGGTCCATCACACTTGTGAACAAATTGCAGAGCGCAATTATCTCAGGATGAGTTGAACCTCTTTATTTGTTGACATTGGACAGAAGCATAACTTTCTTCCTCAATGGATTAATGGATGATTCAATCTATTACTGGCTTGTTCAGAGACAGAAATAAGAATTAAAGACGTATGGTTGTGACGTACCTGTGGAGGCTCGAATGGCACCAAGACACTCTGCCGTCCAGTGACGGCATCATCAATGTACTGTGCAAGGTTGTTTCCTTCCACCCTGATCAGGTGACTCGCTGGAGCAGACTGACCTGGAAGGATGGCAGTGACACAAAGACTATAAAATGTGACCAGGACAGAGTGAAATAACGAAAGTTGAGTGAGGATTCACCCAGAAGGAAGCACATGGACCCAACAGTGAAATGATTACATTTCCCAAATATATAACTTACTCCAATTTAATATTTATCTGTAATGAGTTCTGAATAAATACTGTGAGAATAGTGAAAATTTGACTTAACTATACTGCACTAACCTAGTCAAGGGTTTAGAAGTCTGATGTGTGTCATCTGAGGCAGGCTTACAGGCTTTAATTCACTATCTATCTTTTCATCTCCCCAAATTTCTCCTCTCCTCATGTTGGGGTACAGATCCATAAATGCCATCCTGCCTTCATCTGTCTCACCCAAGTGGCCATTCTTCTTCTTTGGCCTCCTTATCTCGAGAGACAATGGATAAGCGCCTGGAGGTGGTCAGTGGTTTGTGAAGCAGCGCCTGGAGTGGCTATAAAGGCCAATTCTAGAGTGACAGGCTCTTCCACAGGTGCTGCAGAGAAATTTGTTTGTCGGGGCTGTTACACAGTTGGCTCTCCCCTTGCGCTTCTGTCTTTTTTCCTGCCAACTACTAAGTCTGTTCGACTCGCCACACTTTAGCCCCGACTTTATGGCTGCCCGCCAGCTCTGGCGAACGCTGGCAACTGACTCCCACGACTTGTGATCAATGTCACAGGACTTCATGTCGCGTTTGCAGACATCTTTAAAGTGGAGACATGGACGGCCGGTGGGTCTGATACCAGTGGCGAGCTCGCTGTACAATGTGTCTTTGGGGATCCTGCCATCTTCCATGCGGCTCACATGGCCAAGCCATCTCAAGCGCCGCTGACTCAGTAGTGTGTATAAGCTGGGGATGTTGGCCGCCTCGAGGTCTTCTGTGTTGGAGATACGGTCCTGCCACCTGATGCCAAGTATTCTCCGGAGGCAGCGAAGATGGAATGAATTGAGACGTCGCTCTTAGCTGACATACGTTGTCCAGGCCTCGCTGCCATAGAGGAAGGTACTGAGGACACAGGCCTGATACACTCGGACTTTTGTGTTCCGTGTCAGTGCGCCATTTTCCCACACTCTCTTGGCCAGTCTGGACATAGCAGTGGAAGCCTTTCCCATGCGCTTGTTGATTTCTGCATCGAGAGACAGGTTACTGGTGATAGTTGAGCCTAGGTAGGTGAACTCTTGAACCACTTCCAGAGCGTGGTCGCCAATATTGATGGATGGAGCATTTCTGACGTCCTGCCCCATGATGTTCGTTTTCTTGAGGCTGATGGTTAGGCCAAATTCATTGCAGGCAGCCG
This sequence comes from Heterodontus francisci, assembly GCF_036365525.1. NCBI lineage: Eukaryota > Metazoa > Chordata > Chondrichthyes > Heterodontiformes > Heterodontidae > Heterodontus > Heterodontus francisci. Next base: position 14,904,230 of record NC_090407.1, on the reverse strand, counting down.
CAAACCTGTCGATGAGACTCTGCAGGCACTCTTCAGTGTGAGATGTTAAAGCAGCATTGTCAGCAAACAGGAGTTCCCTGATGAGGACTTTCCGTACTTTGGACTTCGCTCTTAGACGGGCAAGGTTGAACAACCTGCCCCCTGATCTTGTGTGGAGGAAAATTCCTTCTTCAGAGGACTTGAACGCATGTGAAAGCAGCAGGGAGAAGAAAATCCCAAAAAGTGTGGGTGCAAGAACACAGCCCTGTTTCACGCCACTCAGGATAGGAAAGGGCTCTGATGAGGAGCCACCATGTTGAAGTGTGCCTTTCATATTGTCATGGAATGAGTCTCACCCAAGTGGCCATTCTGCATATATATTATATATGTATGCTTATAGATTGCTGATAGGTTATTCAGCTGCAGAGGTGCATCACAATTGAGCTTGAGCCTGAGCGTGATCCTGTTCTCACCCAGCAGGAATCAGTGAATAGTGATTGGAAAGGGGAACTCTGGCTGATTTTTCCCCTCAGTAATTCAGAAGCACAGAGGCTAATTGTAGTGTGCCTTATCACTGTCATCGTTGAGATCAGCACGGATTTAAGACTGAACCTGCAATCTTCTTTGTCTCTCTCACACCAGGCTATTACCAACCTGGGGTTCCCAGGAAGTTTATTACCTTAATGGGGGATCATATCAGGATAATTAATTTTTCAAGTATGTTTGGAAATTTCATTGCCATGTGGAAAGCAGTGGAGAAGGAGGATCATAACCACACTGTCTGGCAAGGAAATGCACGAGAAGGCTATGAGATTGGAGATAATTTCTATAACAACAGTGCTGGCAATAAGATCTTTCCGTGCTTAGTAAACATCTGTTGTACAAATGAGCTGATCTTTTTCTACTCCAGCTGTTTACTAAAGTCAGCATGATCTGTCTGGCAGGAGTAATCTAGATGGCAATTGCAATAAGGTTGATATGTGGGCATGATAAATCTTCAGTTGGCAGTCACAGGGCTGGTTGAAACTTCTCTACTGAGCTTGGTTGCAAATGGCAAATAGCCATACTTTAGTGTTGTTTTGGTACCGTGCCTGATGCCAAGCAATTTACATACTGACTAGCTGATTTTGGCACTTTGTCTGTTCACTGGTGTCTGAAAGACATATTTGAAAAGCCTCTTGCTGTAACAGCCACATAACTGAACTTGGGAAACTTGGCAACAGTACCATGTCCACTGACAGGGCTAAAGCGGTTAAGACATGTTGGCATATTGAATCACAGAGGCAGGGGGTAATGACTACAACTCCATGTGCGCTGAGTTACTGATTCTGGATGCGCTGCTGGGATGAGATGCTGAGCAAAAACCCAGTCATTTCCCAACTGGTAAAGAAGAAAAATCAGAGGAAGAGCCATTCCCAGGTTGCAACTCTGAGCAGTTGCTTTTGGAACAGGTCAGGGAGCACATGCCTGCCTGCCCTCTCAGCGGAGGATGGGTACCTGGACAGGTACCTGAAAGAGCAAGGCATAGAGGGATATGGAATTAATGCAGGCAGGTGGGATTAGTATAGATGGGCATTATGGTTGGCATGGACGCGGTGGGGCGAAGGGCCTGTTTCTATGCTGTACGACTCTATGACTCTATAACATGAACAGGGAAATACAGATGATGTTGGGGAGAAAAATAACAAATCCCTCTGTTGTTGTTGCTGCACCTTCTTGTTCCAGTCTTTGCCACCAATACTTCAGGTTGATTTTGTTTGAGTTCTTTCTTAGTGGAATGTGATTGAATAACAGCAACAAAGAATATGGATAGCTAAAGGTAAACTTGCTTCACATCATAGTTTGGGTGGGGCGGGAAGTGCTTTTGCATTAAAAACAAGAAATGCTGGAACCACTCAGCAGGTCTGGCAGCATCTGTGAAAAGAGAAGCAGAGTTAACGTTTCGGGTCAGTGACCCTTCTTCCGAAGAAGGGTCACTGACCCGAAACGTTAACTCTGCTTCTCTTTTCACAGATGCTGCCAGACCTGCTGAGTGGTTCCAGCATTTCTTGTTTTTATTTCAGATTTCCAGCATCCGCAGTATTTTGCTTTTATTTAAGTGCTTTTGCATGTTAGGTAGGTAGATTACATCATAGATAGGAAGGGAGGGTTGTGAGTACAAGGGCCTTTGCAATACGGGGATGGGGTGCTGGCACTGTAGTGTGGCCACAGCACCATCGTGACCATGAGATGAAGGGAGGGGAGGTTAATAATTGGTAATACAATGTAGGTGGAATGGCTTACAGGTAACATGGATCCAGCCCATCCTCATAGGGAGACTTCGAGAATGGAAAATACATGATAAAATAAACAACCAGTTAAAGGCTGTTGATGCTGCTGTAGTCCTGGTCTCAAGCCAACTTCAGTCTGAGGCAAGTTCTATTTATTCATTATTATTTCAGTGAGACATTTTTTGCTTCTTCAGACCCCCACATTGTGTGAGAAACTGGAGCATGTTCCCAACACGGTAACTAGCACCAAAGGTAGCTGTAAAAACTTTGTACAGTGCATGGCCATGCCTGGAACTCACTGCAGGAAGTGGCATCAAGTACAATACGTGGGGGTAGAAATGTAACAACTAGCATGCCTGTTAATGGGAGTAGCTATGCGAAGCTCACAACCAAATCCCTGGGATCTTTCTGATGGCACAGAATGGGTTACCACTTTAATGGGTCATTCAACCAATAGTTCTTTCCCCCCTTACAGTCTTTCAGTCATTTTATTTTTCAAGTAGGGATGACTGAGCGAAAGCAACTAGCTTGTACGATGACCATGTGTGTGAATGCACAATACTAAGGAAGAAGGGTAAATTCAGTAGTCCTGTGCTCTTATCCTGAGCTGTGCTTGAAGGGAGCACATGTTAGAGAATTAACTGCAGTAGTGTAATGCTAATTCTTCGATCTTAATCAAAAGGGATCATTGACTACCAAAAACAGAAAAACAGTGAATAGGCAATGTGGTATGATTCTCTAATGGGTCACTGTTTTTAGGACAGAAAAGAGCTCAAAAGTAGAAAAATTATAGTTTACATTTCTGATTGGTGTCACTGTTGCGCTAGGTTAAGAAGAAGGAAAATTCTACCCTCCTCCCCTCATGGATTGTCTAAGGCTACCAAGTAGATACGTGGAGAGAGGGATTACATTGCATTTTGCTAACATTCACTCACCGTCATTGAAGTCTCGGCCAAGCTCATGATTGGGGCAGCGTTTCACTACTTCGGTCACGTGCTCAGCCTTTTTGTAGACTGGCATTGCACGCACCACGCTACCTGGAGGTGGCGGCGAGGTCAGTTTCACCTGGATTGGACATGTCTTCGCAATCTGACAGTAAAGTTTCTTCAGCAGTGGAGAATACTATAAAATAAAATAACACACAGTAAAGCATTAATTCAAATATGAATGAATTTCTTTATCATTCCTTACTACTCACTCTACCATGATAAGTCAAGATCAAGAGTAGTCATTGGGTGAAGATTAGATTAGATTAGATTAGATTAGAGATACAGCACTGAAACAGGCCCTTCGGCCCACCGAGTCTGTGCCGAACATCAACCACCCATTTATACTCATCCTACACTAATCCCATATTCCTACCAAACATCCCCACCTGTCCCTATATTTTCCCTACCACCTACCTATACTAGTGACAATTTATAATGGCCAATTTACCTATCAACCTGCAAGTCTTTTGGCTTGTGGGAGGAAACCGGAGCACCCGGAGAAAACCCACGCAGACACAGGGAGAACTTGCAAACTCCACACAGGCAGTACCCAGAATTGAACCCGGGTCGCTGGAGCTGTGAGGCTGCGGTGCTAACCACTGCACCACTGTGGGGTTAGAGAGCAGAGGACCAAGGTACACAGATTTAATCCAGTCACATTTAAAAAATCATACATACTGTTCTTATTTGTATATACTGGTTTGACTTTTTATATAGATAAAATTGCAGCAATCTGAGCAGCAGAGAAGTAAGAGTTGGTTGGAACATTGAGTTTCTTTGCATATAGGATGAGGAGCCAGGAGGCACAAAACTGAGGTGCTTATGATGAACATGGTTCCTAAAGGAACTCAGCAACATGTAGATCACTTATTACCAAGACTTACTACCAAGTAAAAGCAAAATACTGCGGATGCTGGAAATTTGAAATAAAAACAAGAAATGCTGGATCCACTCAGCAGGTCTGGCAGCATCTGTGGAAAGAGAAGCAGAGTTAACGTTTCAGGTCAGTGACCCTTCTTTGGAACTGCAAATAAAATGAACACAAAGGCTAAGGTTAGCAGCAGCTTCTCCAGCTGCCTTACTACCAAGTAAGGCAGCTGGAGAAGCTGCTGCTAACCTTAGCCTTTGTGTTCGTTTTATTTTTATTCTTTCATAGGATGTGAACATTGCTGGCAATTGCCCATCCCTAATTGCCCTTGAAAAGGTGGTGGTGAGCCACCTCTTGAACCACTCCAGTCCATATGAAGGTACTCCCAGATGCTGTTAGGGATGGAGTTCCAGGATTTTGACCCAACGATTACGAAGGAACAGGGGTGTAATTCCAAGTCAGGATGGTATGCGACTCAGAAGGGAACTTGCAGGTGGTAGTATTTCCATGCGCCTGCTGCCCTTGTCCTTCTAGGTGGTAGAAGTCACGGTTTTGGAAGATGCTGTTGAAGAAACTTTGGCGTGTTGCTGCAGTGCATCTTGTAGATGGTATATACTGCAGCCACAAAGTGGCAGTGGTGGAGGGAGTGAATGTTTAAGGTAGAAGATGGGGTGGCAAAAAAGCAGGCTGCTTTGTCCTGGATGACATTGAGCCTCTTAAGTGTTGTTGGTGCTGCACTTATCCAGGCAAGTGGAGAGTATTGAATCACACTCTGACTTGGGCCTTGTAGATGGTGGAAAGGTTTTGGGAGTCTGGAGGTAAGTCACTCACCACAGAGCACCCAGCCTCTGACCTGCTCTTGTAGCTACAGTATTGATGTGGCTAGTCCAGTTAAGTTTCTGGTCAATGGTAACCCCCAGAACATTGATGGTGAGGGATTCAACGATGGTAATGCCATTGAATGTCAAGGAGAGGTGGTTAGACTCTCTCTTGTTGGAGATGGTCATGATTTGGCACTTGTGTGGTGTGAATGTTACTTGCCACTTATCAATCCAAGCCTGAATGTTATCCAGATCTTGCTGTATACTGGCATGGATGGCTTCACTATCTGAAGAGTTGCAAATATAACTGAACACTGTGCAATCATCAGCAAACACCCCTACTTCTGATCTTATGATGGAGGGAAGATCACTGATGACGAAGCTCAAGATGGTTGGGTGTTGAACACTGCCCTGAGGAACTCCTGCCGTGATGTCTTGAGGCTGAGATGAATGATCTCCAACAACCACTCCTGTCAGTGGAGTGTTCTCACCTTGATTTCCACTGACTTCAATTTTACTAGGGCTCCTTGATGGCACACTCAGTCAAATGCTACCTTGATGTCAAGAGCAGTTCCTCTCACCTCACCTCTGGAAATTAGCTCTTTTATCCATTTTTGGATCAAGGTCTGGACTCAAGTGGCTATTGATGAGCAAGTGCCTTTTGATCGCACTATTGACAACCCCTCCCTTCACTTTGCTGATGATTGAGAGTAGACTGATGGGACAGTACTTGGTCACATTGGATTTGGCTTGATTTTTGTTGACAGGATGTACCTAGACAATCTTCCATTTTGTCAGATAGATACCAGTGTTGTAGCTGTACTGGAAAAGCTTGGCTAGAGGCCCGGCTAGTTCTGGAGCACAAGTCTTCAGCATTGCAGCCAAGATGTTGTCAGGACCTATGGCCTTTGCTGCATCCAAGAGGGGGTCAGCCATTTCGTAATATCACAGGGAGTGAGCTGAATTGGCTGAAGACTGGCTTCTGTGATGGTGGAGACCTCAGGAGGAAGCTGAGATGGATCACCCACTTGGCACTTCTGGCTGAAGATGGTTGCAAATGCTTCAGATTTGTGTTTTGCATTCATGTGTTGGGCTCTGCCATCACTGAAGTTGAGGATGTTCACAAAGCCTCCTTCTCTCGTTAATTGTTTAATTGTCCACCACTATTCATGACTGGATGTGGCAGGACTGCAGAACTTTGACCTGAACCATTGGTTATACGATCGCTTAGCTCTGTCTATAGCATGCTGCTTCCTCTGTTTAGCCTGCATGCAGTCCTGTGTTGTGCTATGACCCCTGTGGTGATCAATAAACCAAAAGAACCGAACTGAGTGAACGGCCCAAAAAAAAACAAATGGACAAGATTTCACATTTATATCTTCCACTCTAACAGTCAAACCAAAATCTACATAAATTAAACATGAAATAATAGACAAATCACAGTCAATTTTTACAGATTACACATTAATTATCAAATACAACAAAGATAGATCTCACGATTTATTGGGCAGTCCACGCAGCAAAGATGGCACTGAACAGCCACAAAGTTCTTCAAAACTGAACAACTTCTTCAGGTAGATTTCCAGTTCCTGTCCTCCAAGATGCAGTCACTGATCTAATGCCTTCTCATCAATAGCAAGTGTTGCAGTCTTCCCTTCAACATTTCTGTATTGTCGGCTCTGCTCACAACAGTACTGATGGTGTGGTTCCACCAGTATTTCTTTAAGTCACTGAAAGCAGCCGCCGCAACTCATATTTTCCAATCGCCAGCTCCCAGAATCAATGTCCAGTCTCAGAAGCTTGTCTGCAACACACTCTGCCTGCAGCCTGCTTAAGCTTTCTAATCTTGAAATCTGAGCTTGGATAGCTCTGGTCACATGCCTCTGGTCAACTGACCCTGTGTCCAACCTGTTCTGTCTCCCCAGAACCCTAAAGATTTAAGTTAGGGACTGTCTCAAAAAAAATGCTTTAAAACTAGAGTCAGCGCACTTAACAGAATTCAACAAGTCATCTGCTCAGACAACAGTCTGCACACACTCCTTTACTGGTCTTGCAAATCGTGGACTCCATGACAGTTGTAGCTTCACCAGGTTGGCACCTCATTTTTAGGTACGCCTGGTGCTGCTCTTGGCATGCTCTTCCACACTCCTCATTAAAACCAGTGTTGGTCCCCTGGCTTGAAGGTAATGGTAGAGTAAGGGACATGCCAGGCCATGAAGTTAGATTGTGTTGGAGTACAATTCTGCTGCTTCTGATGGCCCGGAGTGCTTCATGGATACCCAGTTTTGAGCTGCTAGATCTGTTCTGAATCTATCCCAGTTAGCACAATGGTAGTGCCACACAACATGATGGAGGTGTCCTCAGTATTAAGATGGGACTTTGTCTCCATAAGGACTATGCCATGGCCACTCCTACCAATACTGCCATGGACAGATGCATCTACAACAGGTAGATTGATGAGGATGAGGTCAAGTAGGTTCTCTCGCCACCTGTTGCACACCTAGCCTGGCAGCAATGTTCTTCAGGACTCTGCCTGCTAAGTCAGTCATGGTGCTACTAAGCCACTCTTGATGGTGTACATTGAAGTCCCACATCCAGAGTACATTATGTGCCCTTGCTGCCCTCAATGCTTCTTCCATGGAGTGATCAACATGGAGGAGTACTGATTCATCAGCTTAGGCAGGGCAGTAGGTGGTAATCAGCTGGAGGTTTCCTTGATCATGTTTGACCTGATGCCATGCACTCGGGGTCTGCAGTCAATATTGAGAATGCCCAGGGCCGCACACCACTGTGCCACCACCTGCAGTGCGTGTGTCCTGCTGGTGGGACAGGACATATACTGGGATGGTGATGGAGTAGTCTGGGACATTAGCTGAAAGGTATGATTCCGTGAGTAAGACTAGTCAGGCTGTTGCTTGACTCGTCTGTGAGACAGCTCTCACAATTTTGCCACAAGTCCCCAGATATTAATGAGGAGGACTTTGCAAGATTTACTGGACTGGGTATACCTTTGTCATGCCTGAATCCAATGCCTAGGCCGATGTTGGGTGGGGTCCGACAAGTTTTATTCTTCGTATACTTTGTTGTAGTGATTTTATACAACTGAGTAGCTTGCTCGGCCATTTTGGAGGGCAGTTAAGAGTCAACACATTGCTGTGGATGTGAACTCACATATAGGCCAGACTGGGTAAGGGAGATTTCTTTCCTTAAAGAACAGTAGTGAACCAGATGGTTTTTACAACAATTCGGTCACCATTACTGATGCTAGCTTTTTACTCCATTAATTATTTATATAAATTTTATTTAATTAACTGAATTTAAATTCCCCAGCTACCATTTGGGAATTGGACTCATGTCTCTGAATCATTAGTCCAGGCCTCTGGATTACAAGTCCAGTATAATATCCACTATATTACTGTTCCCGAGAACAGCATAACACACAGATGCAGCCATTCTCTCAAAGGGTGCAGAAGGCCAAAATTAGTGTGGAAGCTGATAGCCCAGAGATGAAAGATCAATGATCCAGCTTAGACCCAAGCTCCAGTGATTTTAACAAGACATTGGTTAGTATTAAGGTGAAAACAATCTGGAAAGGAATTTGATCCGAATGTGTGAAGAAGTTGCATTGGAACAGGGCCAATTGTAATTTTTACCCTTGTATTTTGAAGGCTTCTAAAAGCATTGTGAAAGTCAGTAACATCTTCCCTGAGGTCACTGTGATATTTGATCACTGCTGAGTTGGTAAACAATTCTCAGTAATGTAAATACTTAAATCGCCATACCTGATGTTTAACATTCACTCAGTGAATGAACCTTCTCTTGACACATTTTTTCTTTTGCAATCTTTTTGTATGAAACCACCTGATAAGTTTTTATTTATTGATTCACATCTTTTCAAGAAAATTTAATTCGTTTCGGGTTTTTATTTCTTCCCTATAATAATAGATGGAACTGCAGCAACATTAGGAGAGACTGTGACAAGGATGAATCCAAAAAAACGTTATTGTAGAGTCTACTTTTGTGTTAATCCTCAACTTTTTTTTAAATTCATTCATGGATGTGGGCGTCGCTGGCTATGCCAGCATTTATTGCCCATCCCTAATTGCCCTTGAGAAGGTGGTGGTGAGCTGCCTTCTTGAACCGCTGCAGTCCATGTGAGGTAGGTATACCCACAGTGCTGTTAGGAAGGGAGTTCCAGGATTTTGACCCAGCGACAGTGAAGGAACGGCGATATAGTTCCAAGTCAGGATGGTGTGTGACTTGGATGGGAACTTGCAGGTGGTGATGTACCCATGCATCTGCTGCTCTTGTCCTTCGAGGTGGTAGAGGTCGCGGATTTGGAAGGTGCTGTCTAAGGAGCCTTGGTGCGTTGCTGCAGTGCATCTTGTAGATGGTACACACTGCTGCCACTGTGCGTCGGTGGTGGAGGGAGTGAATGTTTGTGGATGGTGTGCCAATCAAGCGGGCTGCTTTGTTCTGGATGGTGTCGAGCTTCCTGAGTGTTGTTGGAGCTGCACCCATCCAGGCAAGTGGAGAGTATTCCATCACACTCCTGACTTGTGCCTTGTAGATGGTGGATAGGCTTTGGGGAGTCAGGAGGTGAGTTACTTGTGCAGGATTCCTAGCCTCTGACCTGCTCTTGTAGCCATGGTATTTATATGGCTACTCCAGTTCAGTTTCTGGCCAATGGTAGGATGTTGATTGTGGGGGATTCAGTGATGCCATTGAATGTCAAGGGGCAATGGTTAGATTCTCTCTTATTGGAGATGGTCATTGCCTGGCACTTGTGTGGCACGAATGTTACTTGCCACTTATCAGCCCAAGCCTGGATATTGTCCAGGTCTTGCTGCATTTTACTCTGACTGCTTCAGTATTTGAGGAGTCGCGAATGTTGCTGAACATTGTGCAATTTTCAGTGAACATCCCCACTTCTGACCTTATGATTGAAGGAAGGTCATTGATGAAGCAGCTGAAGATGGTTGGGACTAGGACACTACCCTGAGGAACTCCTGCAGTGATGTCTTGGAGCTCAGATGATTGATCTCCAACAACCACAGCCATCTTCCTTTGCGCAAGGTATGACTCCAACCAGCAGAGAGTTTTCCCCCTGATTCCCATTGACTCCAGTTTTGCTAGGGCTCCTTGATGCCATACTCGGTCAAATGCTACCTTGATGTCAAGGGCAGTCACTCTCACCTCACCTCTTGAGTTCAGCTCTTTTGTCCATGTTTGAACCAAGGCTGTGATGAGGTCAGGAGCTGAGTGGCCCTGGCAGAACCCAAACTGAGCATCACTGAGCAGGTTATTGCTAAGCAAGTGCTGCTTGATGGCACCATTGATGACACCTTTCATCACTTTACTGATGATTGAGAGTAGACTGATGGGGCGGTAATTGATCAGGTTGGACTTGTCCTGCTTTTTGTGTACAGGACATACTTGCGCAATTCTCCACATTGCCGGATAGATGCCAGTGTTGTAGCTATACTGGAACAACTTGGCTAGGGGTGCGGCAAGTTCTGGAGCACAGGTCTTCAGTACTATTGCTGGAATATTGTCAGGACCCATAGCCTTTGCAGTAACCAACACCTTCAGTCGTTTCTTGATATCACGTGGAGTGAGTCGAATTGGCATTGTTTGCCTTACAGGACTATTTTTCCATCACTGCAATATTTCTGCTTACTCATTTGATAGGATACAGTGCCAGTGGTGTGAATCATTTTCTGGTACCTCACAATTTGGGCGGCACAGTGGCACAGTGGTTAGCACCGCAGCCTCACAGCTCCAGCGACCCGGGTTCAAATCTGGGTACTGCCTGTGTGGAGTTTGCAAGTTCTCCCTGTGTCTGCGTGGGTTTCCTCCGGGTGCTCCGGTTTCCTCCCACATGCCAAAGACTTGCAGGGTGATAGGTTAATTGGCCATTATAAATTGCCCCTAGTATAGGTAGGTGGTAGGGAAATATAGGAACAGGTGGGGATGTGGTAGGAATATGGAATTAGGGTCTTTTCTTTTGGGCCTCCTTATCTCGAGAGACAATGGATACGCGCCTGGAGGTGGTCAGTGGTTTGTGAAGCAGCGCCTGGAGTGGCTATAAAGGCCAATTCTGGAGTGACAGGCTCTTCCACAGGTGCTGCAGAGAAATTTGTTTGTTGGGGCTGTTGCACAGTTGGCTCTCCCCTTGCGCCTCTGTCTTTTTTCCTGCCAACTACTAAGTCTCTTCGACTCGCCACAATTTAGCCCTGTCTTTATGGCTGCCCGCCAGCTCTGGCGAATGCTGGCAACTGACTCCCACGACTTGTGATCAATGCCATTATAAATTGCCCCTAGTATAGGTAGGTGGTAGGGAAATATAGGAACAGGTGGGGATGTGGTAGGAATATGGAATTAGGGTAGGATTAGTATAAGTGGGTGGTTGATGATCGGCACAGACTCGGTGGGCCGAAGGGCCTGTTTCAGTGCTGTATCTCTAAAAAAAAAAGTGACCTTGCTTCATGATGCTGGATAGTGAGCACTGAATATTCCATTCCATTGTAGGGGGAAGGGGCACAGACAGACACACAGCCTAGCTCAATCCAATCCTCATCTAATGTTTACACAACTATGCTTTTCAATAGGACCACTAGCTGGTGATCTGGACAGACAGTCTTGGCTAATTGTTCCCTGAATCTACGTCATGTATTTGTGGTAGCCCGTACAGCTAATTGCCTGAGTAATTCAGCTAAACTAAGAATTCTGCTCTGTGTGGCTCAGTACTAGTTCAACCACTTACCAACTGGACCATTAAAAGGGCTTTGCATTTGCAGTCCAGATTTCAATTCAGTTGAGTGCACTGCACCAGAAAATCTAATAAAGTTTCTAAGTACAGCATTTAATTTTTTAAAAAGATGCGAATCCCATATACCAGGATTCCAAATCTACTCAGTGGAAAACAATTTTACTGTAACAATGAACCAAGTCAAACAAGTTTGATCATGTCAGAGGTGGAGAAAATCACTTTCTTGTGTCCAGACATTGGTCTTTGAAATCCAAACAGTTTGCTCCACTTTGAAATAAAACGCCCATATTTTATTTTCACTCATGGGTAGAAAAGTCAAAGTGTATGGAGGTCTCCACATTATCACTGGCATGCTTCAGCATGTCTTTCTTGAGAAGAAGCCAGAACTTCACCTGGAGCATATGGTTTCCTGACTTTTCAGCGGTATTTGTACAGTCATGTAGATTAATGGAATTAAATGATAGCATTTGAAAGGCTATAAATTGCAAATGGCTTTTAATCACAGCCTGCCATTTGGAGACCTGGTTATGTAAACTGACACAGGTCACCCGTGATCAAACTGATGCCACTGTGCTGAGTTAGCTGATCTAAACAAGAGCAAAGGTATAAGGTGCTAGAATTGACCTTGGTGCCCTGGGCTGTAAATCCGACTTGATCCTGATCACAGTTCAGTGATCCCTGCTGGAAATTGCACATGTGAACGTTGAACAAAGACAGGATTGGGTTAACAAAAGCAAAATATTGCAGATTCTGAAAATCTAAAATAAAAACAGAAAGTGCTGGAAATACTCAGCAGATCTGGCAACATCTGTGCAGAGGGAAACAGAGTTAATGTTTCAGGTCTGTGACCTTTCATCAGATAGGATTGGGATTGGCTGCAATGTCTCTCTGCATTTGAACAGCCAGCCTGTGTTTATATAGGTTAAGTGGTCCATCTGGACAAAGCGTTTCAGAATAAAGGCCTGCTCAGGTCAGGGGAAAAAAACCCGACCTGAACCCGACAGAACCACATCGGACCTAAGCCCGACCTGGCCCGAGTCCCTCCATTTTTCCCCGGGTCTCGTCGGGTTTGGGTCGGGTAGCAGGCCTTTATTTCAGAACACAACAAAATCAAGTTGAGAAAAGAGCACTCGGTTCATCGTTCCTCCAGCATTTTCAACTGCAAATTGGAGGTCTCCAATATCTTTGGCCAATACTTCCTCAGGTAGATTATTCTAAAAGTTTATTAACAAGAAGTCAACACATTCACGAAAGGAGGGGAGAATCCAAGATTAAACAGTGTCAGCCATGGCTCAGTTGGTAGCACTGTTGCCTCTGTGAGAAACTTGTGTGTTCCAGTCTCACTTGAGATTTAAGCAAATAAATCTAGGCTGACACACCAGTGCGGTACTGAGGGAGTACTGCACTGTCGGAGGTGCCATATTTTGAATGAGACATTAAACTGCGTTTTCTCAGGTGGACTCAAAATATCCATTGGCTTTATTTTGTGGAAGAGCAGGAGAGTTACCCCTGGTGTCCTGGGCAATATTTATTTCTCAATCAACATAAAAAAAAGATTATCTGGTCATTATCACATTATTGTTAGTGGGAGCTTGCTGTGTGCAAATTGGCTGCTGTGTTTCCTACATTACAACAGTGACTACACTTCAACAATACTTCACTGGCTGTAAAGTGCTTTAAGTCATCCTGTGATTGTGAAAGCCACTATAAAAATACCAGTCTTCCTTTTCTTTTAATTCCAATCTGTCAACAGAGAAGGCTGATGTGGAATTTTAGATATGTGATGGGTTGAAGAAGTGGTTAATTCAGTGGGTGTAGAAAATACATCCAATTAATGTTAATGCAAGATTTAATTTTCAGAATAATATACTACTTTATATGTTGATGCAGTTATTGTACATTTTAATTGCTCAACAAGTCCTTCAGATGAGGTAATAACCCCAGACACCATCTGTCTGTTCTCTTTAAACAAGTAGATGTTAAAGATTCCACGGCACTATTGAAGGAGAGCAGAGAGTTCTCCTGGCCAATTTTCTTCCTTCAACTACCACCACTATTCATCTCACTTCTAGTTGTGGGATGTTGCTGGCACAGTGTGCTTGGCACATTTGCCTAAATTAACAACAGTAATTCATGATGTGAAGTATTTTGAGATGTTTCAACTAGCTGATAGGTTAAGAAGGATTCTTTCTCAACTCCAGAAAATGAAGACAACATCATTATACAGGTTGGTTCTTGACATTTTCCCAACTTTAAGCAGACACAGACATCCCTTGTAATAAAAGAAAAATACTGCAGATGCTGGAAATCTGAAATAAAAGCAAGAAATGCTGGAAATACTCAGCAGGTCTGGCAGCATCTGTGGAGAGAGAAGCAGAGTTATCATTTCAGGTCAGTGACCCATCATCAGAACCTTCTGATGTTTTTATTACAGACATCCCTTGTGCTGACTGACATATATCCCACAGGCAGTTCATTCACATTGTTTGTGGTGATTGTGGGGCTTTTTGGTTACAGGAGTTGTCTAAGGTTGCCACTTTTCCCCACTGTCCAATGCAGACAACCCAGTCAGTGTTATTATTCCTGACCCAAACTTAATTCTATTCCAACCCAGTTGGGTCATGTCAACGTTTAAAAAGATAGATGAGTGGCTGAAAGAAAGAGGCAGAAAGGGTATGGGAACAGGGCCGGTTGGGACTACTGCTCATGCAGAGAATAAACACCAGTCTGGACTGGTTGGGCTGAGTGGCTTGTTTCTGTGATGTAATTTCCAGGTAATTGGGAAACTTCCTTGAAAACTAGTTCAGAGTTTCTGTATTTATTTTATTGATTTGGGAGGAATAAAAACTAGGATTGGATTAAGTATCAGAAATACATTCTAATCCTACCTTTAACACGCACTTTTTTCTATCTGTGCGTCTTTCTATTGTCATGCAGGCCCCCACCTGCCAAGAATAAGGCACATTAATTTCGCCACATGGACATGAAATTTCAAATTGTTGCTAGGAAGAAGAGAATGGCTATTACAAGGGGTTGCCAAGCCCCTGGCTGGAAAGACATTTTTGCGTACTAGCAGTGTTGGAACAAAGGAGCTACCCCACTCCCAATACATAGAACAGGCATGGTCAGTCCAGTTTAGCCACATGACTAACTGGCTGTTGCAGAGTTTTGAACGGAGAGTTTTAAATTGGAGCATTTGAAGACAGAAAGCTGTTTGATCCTGGACTGAAAAGACGTCTCGTGGCTGGCTGTCTGCAGCCTCTCCTGTTTGCTCTCATCTCTTTCTTACCAGCTTTGGAAACCATTGAAGACACATGAAACCCAAGAGAGAAAAGTCTCCTACAATGAACAAGGTTTAAGGCGGCCCAGGCCCCAAACACTCCTTTCAGGTGAAGCAGCGATTTACTTGTACTTCTTTCAATGTAGTATATGGTATTCGCTGCTCACAATGTGGTCTCCTCTACATTGGGGAGACCAAGTGCAGACTGGGTGACTGCTTTGTGGAACATCTCCACTCAGTCCGCAAGCAGGACCCTGAGCTTCCGGTTGCTTGCCATTTCAACACTCCCCCCTGCTCTCATGCTGACATCTCTGTCCTGGGATTGCTGCAGTGTTCCAGTGAACATCAACGCAAGCTCGAGGAACAGCATCTCATCTACCGATTAGGCACACTACAGCCTGCCGGACTGAACATTGAGTTCAATAATTTCAGAGCATGACAGCCCCCCATTTTACTTTCATTTTTAGTTATTTTTTCTTTTTTCTTTTTTACATTTTTCACAACCTTTGTTTTGCATTTATTTCATCTCATCTTAGTTTGTTCAGTTTGCTCACCCACTGTTTTTTTTCAGGTTTGCACTTGCTGCTGTTCAATATTCAGTCCGTTAACACCGTTTCTGTACTAATGCTTTGTTTTTCAACACACCATTAACATATTGTTTGCCTTTGCTCCATGACCTTTTGGTCAGCTATGTGGCCTTGTCCAATCTACACCTTCTCCTTTGTTATCTCTTGCCCCACCCCCACCTCACTTGCTTATAACCTGTGACATTTTTAATATTTGTCAGTTCCGAAGAAGGTTCACTGACCCGAAACGTTAACTCTGCTTCTCTTTCCACAGATGCTGCCAGACCTGCTGAGTGGTTCCAGCATTTCTTGTTTTTATTTAAGAAGAATACTGGCCCCAACAAAAAGCAAGAATTACCCATAAGCAAGAACTACCTACAAAAGGACTCTACAGTGAGCTCGAAGCACAGTAACAAGAAACTCTTCAGATATTGCCTCAAACCTCTCCACTTTATTTTTCTTCTGCTCTTTTCTGTCTCTATTTGCATGTGTGTATCGGTATGTATGCTAGGGTGGGGCGCGGTGTGTATCCATTTGCGTTAACTGAATTAGAGTTTAAGTTTAACTTTTAATAAATTTCACTTTTCTTCTTTAAACCTAAGAAAGCCTGTTTGGGCTCATTTCTTTGCCTTATAATTGGAAAGCGGTGAACAAGGATTCACCAAGGGGCAGCTCAAAACACGGTGTGTTTAAAATTAAATCCTGTTACAGTAAGACCAGGTGAAGGTTGAAAGGGAACCCTAGACACCTTTCTCACCTGGTCATAACACTATTTATCTGTCTCTCTGTTTGTCTATCTATCTATTTACATCTTGTGTTCACCACACTCTAGACATCACATTTTATTACGTCAATCTAAAAAAAAAGTGAGAAAAAGCCAGAGATTTTATACTGTGTTCCTGTGAACTGGAGCCTGAAATTTACAAGCAACATACTAATCTCTAACTGGGCTTAGAAATGGGATTTCCACAGGGTGTACTTGAGCAATGACTTTAAAGGGAAAAGACGAATTAGCAGTTGGACACCAGGACAATGCTCCAGATCCCAGATAGCTGTGAACAATGATGTGGGAGATCTACTAATAAACACTTAAGTCCATAACTGAGTGTTGCAGACTGACACTTTCCAAGGTCCAGGACTACGTGCTGAGGGACGCACTAAAGCTTGGGACAGCCGCTGCAAAGGCTCAATGGAGAAAGACCACTGTGTAAGGTCCTCCCACCAAAGTGAACTGAGGGGCTGGACCCATGGGAAACCCCGCGGCCTGTATACACCAAATGTGGGTTTGCTGTAAAATGTACATGGTATGTAAAATGGAATGGAAGGTTTGTGAGGCAACTCACTCCTGTATTGAAGAAAACTGATTTCCTTTGCACTTTTTGGAATGTCAACTTGGTGCTGTTTTGTAATGTATTTTTTTTAACAGATTTTTATGAATAAAGTATATTTTTGGGAAAAAAACCAAATAAAGTCTTTCAGAGAACAGTTGGTATTAAACTGCTAGAAAATGGGAGCCAGGATGGGAGGCTTTTAATGGGAATTGCCCAGATAATAGTGGAACAATTAGCAACTCTGCAATGTCTGCTATGAGGTTTCTGAGATCTTTCATTGCATAGGCAGCTTCACTCCAGAACACAGCTGAAAATCGCACACAGGGAAAATAAAACAGTACCGGATACTGTAGTTAAAGCAACAAAGCTCAAGAAAAGAATTTGCAGTGCAGTGGATCAGCAATAACATTAATATCACACCTGGGATCTGAGTTTGAATTAGACTGACTGATGGGATGTAGGTCTCCTCCTACTACTGGATGTCAGGATCTAATTCCTAACCTAAATTGGGGCAGATTCTAGTGTGGACATCAGGACAAGGATCCAGAACCCAGATAACTATGAACAATGATGTGGGAGATGTACTAATGAACATTAAAGCATGACAGTCTTTCAGAGAACAGTTGATATTAAATTTCTAGGATACAGGACTCAGGATGGGAATGTATTTATTCCATATCACAAAACTGCCCCTAATGTGACATTTTTACAGAAGAGCTGGGAGTCAATGGAAAAATACCATGGATTAGGGGTGGAAGAAGTGGAAGTAGAGGAGGAAAGTTGGGAATAGACACAGTACTGAACAAAGTAAATAATTTGACAATTTTTCTAACAAACCACGCTGCGAAAAATAAAAGGTATTAACAAAAATGTACGTAGTGTATTTCAGATAATTTTCAAGAATAAATAAAATATGGAAGATAGTGATTTCACACTTGGGACCCGAATTTCAATCCAGGCAAAAAGCCCACTGTTGTCATTTCTGGCTGTTAAGTGGCTGGGGATCAAAAGCAGACCCCATAATTCATCACCAAACAGCTGAAACGCATAGATTAATCAAGGACAGCTAGCAAGGGTTTATTAAGGAAGGGTAAGTCTAGTTTGACAAACAGAATAGAATTTGTTGAAGAAGTAATTAATTAGATAAAATGAGTTCAGTAGCTCTAGTGTATTTGAATTTCAGAAGTCATCTGATAAAGTGTCTCAGAAGAGGTTCATTCGAAAAATATGGCCATGACAAAAGGACAGGTTTAGTGCTAAGACCACTGCTTTTATTGATATATATAAATGACTTGGATATCGGAATACAGAGTAACATTTCAAAATTTGCCGATGATACAAAATCTGGAGGTGTGGCAAAAAGTGAGGATGATACAGATTGACTGCAACAAGACATAGACAGGCTAGCAGCATTGGCAGATAAGAGGCAGATGGAATTTAATACAAAGAAGTGTGAGGTGATGCCTTTTGGGAGAAGGGATAGGCACAGTTCTGAAGAGTTTGCAGGGACAGAGGGACCTTGGGGTCCATGTGCACAGATCCTTGAAGGTGGCAGGACATATTAAGAGAGTAGTTAACTAAGCATATGGATCTTGGGCTCTATAAATAGAAGTATTGACTACAAAAGCAGGGATTGAGAGTTGACTGACAGGCAGGAAACAAAGAGTTGGAGTAAATGGGTGTTGCTCAGAGCGGAGAAGTGCTGTACTCTGGTACCCTGGGGATAAGTACTGCATCCAATTTTGTTCTTGTAATGACAAAATAGTAGGAGCCATTACTGTACAGAAGGAGGCCATTCGATCCATCAAGTCTATGCCAGTTTTCTGTAGAGCAATTCAGTTAGTCCCATTCCCCCGCCCTATTCCCACAGCCTTGCAAGTTTACTTCCATCACGTGCCCATTCAATTTCCTTTTGAAATCATTCATTGTCTCCGCTTCCACCACCCTCATAGGCAATGAGTTCCAGGTCATTAACACTTGCTGCATAAAAAAAGTTATTCCTCATTTCCCCCTGCATCTCTTGTCCAAAACCTTAAATCCGCGTCCCTGAATCCTTGTACCATCTGCTAATGGGAACAGCTTTTCTTTGTCTACCTTATCTAAACCTTTCATAATCTTGTACACTTCTACTAAATCTCCCCTCAATCTCCTTTGCTCCAAGGGGAACAACCCCAGCTTCTCCAACTTAACCTTGTCACTAAAATCACAAATCCCTGGAACCATTCTGCTAAATCTCCTCTGCACACTCTCAAGGAGCCTCACATTCTTCCTAAAGTATTGTGACCAGATCTGGATGCTGTTCTCTAGTTGTGGTCTAAGCAGAGCTTTATAAATGTTCAGCATAAGTTCCCTGCTTTTGTACTCCCTCTATTTATGGAGCCCAAGATCTCTTATGCTTTGCTAATTACTCTCTCAATATGTTCTGCCACCTTCAAGGATCTGTGCACATGGATCCCAAGGTCCCTCTGTCCCTGCAAACTCTTTAGAACTGTGCCATTAAGTTTATATTGGCTATACCTATGTCTTCTGCCAAAATGTATCACCTCACACTTTTCTGTATTAAGTTCCATCTGCCACTTACCTGCCCATGCTGATAAGCCTGTCTATACCCTGTTGCAGTCAATTTGTATCATCCTCACTCCCGCACCTCCAGGTATGGTATCATTGGCAAATTTTGAAATTTTACTCTGTATTCCAATATCCAAGCCATTTATGTGTATCAATAAAAGCAGTGGTCTTAACACTGAACCTTGGGGAACATCACTGTCTACCAACCTCCAGTCTGAAAAACAACCATTTACCATGACTCGCTGTTTTTTGTCCTTAAGCCAAGTTTTTATCCAAGCTGACACTGACCCTCCTATTCCATGAGCCTAAATTTGTTAACCAGCCTTTTATGAAGTATTTTGTCAAATGCTTTCTTAAAATCCATATAGACAACATGCCATCACATTCCCTTCATCAACCTTCTCTGTTACTTCATGATAAAATTCAATTAGATTAGTCAGGCATGATCTGCCTTTTACAAAATCGTACTGGCTCTCCTTAATTAACTCAAACCTCTCCAATTGGCAGTTGATTTTTTCCCTGATTATTATTTCTAAAATCTTTCCTGCCACTGATGTTAAACTGACCAACCTGTAGTTACTGTATCGGTGCAGTTTCCTGCTCCTGCCCGGAACTAGAAAACTTTATATCAATTTTGCTTCTAATTTCCACCCTTCTCTCACCTTCATATGGTCCATCTCTGACACTTCCCTTCCCTTCCTCGACTTCTCTGTCTCCATCTCTGGGGATAGGCTGTATACTAATATTCATTATAAGCCCACCGACTCCCACAGCTACCTCGACTACACTTCTTCACACCCTGCCGCCTTTAAGGACCCCACTCCATTCTCCCAGTTTCTCCATTTCCAATGCATCTGCTCTGATGATGCTACCTTCTACGACCGTGCTTCTGATATGTCTTCCTTTTTCCTCAACCGAGGACTCCCTCCCCACTATGGTTGACAGGGTCCTCAACTGTGTCCAGCCTATTTCCCACCCTTCGCCTCCCTCCCAGAACTGCGACCGGGGTCCCCTTGTCTTCACTTTCTACCCCATCAGCCTCCACATCCAAAGGATCACCCTCTGCCATTTCCACCACATCCAGCATGATGCCACTACCAAACACATCTTCTCCTCCCTTCCCAGTGAGCATTCCGAAGGGATCATTCTCTCCGCGACACCCTCGTCCACTCCTCCATTATCCCCACCACCTCACCCCCTTCTCACGGCACCTTCCCCTACAATCGCAGGAGGTATAATACCTGCCCATTTACTTCCTCTCTCCTCTCCATCCAAGGTCCCAAACACTCCTTTCAGGTGAAGCAGCGATTTACTTGTACTTCTTTCAATTTAGTATACTGTATTCGTTGCTCACAATGCAGTCTCCTCTACATTGGAGAGACCAAATGCAGATGGGGTGATCGCTTTGCTGAACACCTCCGCTAAGTCTGTAAGCATGACCCCGAGCTTCCGGTTGCTTGCCATTTCAACAACCCCCCCCCCCCACCCTCCCCATGCTCTCATGCTCACATCTCTGTCCTGGGTTTGCTGCAGTATTCCAGCGAACATCAACGCAAGCTCGAGGAACAGCAACTCATTTACCGATTAGGCACGCAACAGCCTGCCGGACTGAACATTGAGTTCAATAATTTCAGAGCATGATGGGCCCCCCCTTTTTATTTTTAGTTATTTTTCTTTTTCCTTGGATAAGTATGAAGTAAAACATTTTGGAGGAATGGGAATAAATACTTAACAGAAAGGCACAACAAGTATAAAGAAATAATGTTGAATTTATACAAAACAACGGTTAAATAGGCTGTGTACAGTTTGGACACCGCATTACAGAAAGGAAATTAAAGCCTTAGAGAGTGTACAGTGTAGGTTCATCAGAATGATGCCAGGGATGGAAAACTATACCTTTGAGGAGAAAGATGAGACACAGGAACATTTCCACTGCAGCAAAGAAAGCCAAGAAGAAATTTATTGGAGGTTTTTAAAATTAATAAGGGTTTTGATAGAGTGAATAGGAAAAAGACTACTTTCTTTGACACTTAAAATTACTATTAATAAAATGTTAGAATGAGAGGTTCAGAGAAATTTCTTGACAAAATGGGTTGTTGCAGCATGGAATGCTTTGGCACAGGAGAGCCTGTGGCACAGGGAACCTGACAGGGAGCTCAGATTGGAGGGAAGCAAAACTGATAATAGGAAGTAGAAAAGTAGTAAGCGAAATTAGAAGGCAGATGAAATGAAGGCAAACATCAAATAGGATCAGAATGAGGAATAATGTTAAGACAAAGTTAAGAGCACTTTATCTGAAGGCATGCAGCATTCACAACAAGGTAGATGATTTGAAGGCACAAATAGAGGTAAATGGGTATGATTTAATTGCCATTACAGAGACATGGTTACAGGATGACCAAGACTGGGACTGAATATTCAGGGATATTCATCATTTCGGAAGGACAGGCGGAGGGGAAAAGGAGGTGGGGTAGTGCTATTAATAATGGATGAAATCAGTACATTAGTGAGAGAGGATCTTAGATTGAAGGAGCAAGCTGTAGAATCAGTTTGGGTGGAGCTAAGAAACAGCAAGGGGCAGCAGATATTGGTGGGAGCTGTTTACAGGCCAGTAAACAGTAGTGGTAATGTTGGGCATGGTATAAAACAGGAAATTAGAGCTGCATGTAGCATGGACAATACAGTAATAATGGGCGACTTTACAGAAAGACTGGGTGAACCTAATCAGCACTTACCCTGTGAGGATGAATTCTTGGAATGTGTATGAAATGAGTTTCAGGAGCAGTATGTTGAGGAACCAACTAGGGATCGGGCTATTTTAG
Source organism: Heterodontus francisci (assembly GCF_036365525.1). Taxonomy (NCBI): domain Eukaryota; kingdom Metazoa; phylum Chordata; class Chondrichthyes; order Heterodontiformes; family Heterodontidae; genus Heterodontus; species Heterodontus francisci. Next base: position 14,881,964 of record NC_090407.1, on the reverse strand, counting down.
ATTTAGTATTATGTAATGAGAAAGGGCTAATTAATAACCTTGCTGTAAAGCAGCCATTAGGAAATAGTGACCACAATATGATAGAATTTTACATTAAGTCTGAAAGAGATATAATAGTTCATTCTGAAACTAGGGCCTTAAATCTGAACAAAGGAAATTATGAAGGTATGATGGGCAAGTTGGCTATGGTGGATTGGGAAAACATATTAAAAGATTTGACAGTAGACAGGCAATGGCTAGTACTTAAAGAAGTATTACACGGTTTACAACAAATATATATTCCTCTAAGACACAAAAACCCAACAGGAAAGGTGAATCAACCATGGCTAACAAAAGAAGTTAAAAATTGCATTCGATCAAAGGAAGTGGCATATAACGTCACCAGAAAAAGTGGTAAACCCAAGCATTGGCAGCAATTTAGAATCCAGCAAAGGAGGACCAAGAAACTGATAAAGAAAGGGAAAAGAGAATATGAATGCAAGCTAACTAGAAACATAAAGGAGACTGTAAAAGTTTCTTTCGATATGTGAAAAGGAAAAGATTAACAAGGACAAATATTGGTCCATTACAGGCGGAGACAGGAGAATTTGTGGTGGAGAATGGGGAAATGGCAAGCAGACTAAACAAGAGACAGAAGATACAGAAAATGTCCCAGAAATAATAGGGAACCAAGGGACTTGTAAAAATGAGGAACTGAAAGAAATTAGTATCAATAGAGAGGTAGTACTTGAAAAATTACTTGGATTGAAAGTTGATAAATCCCCTGGACCAGATGAGCTAGATTCCAGAGTATTGAAGGAGGTGGTTATAGAGATAGCGGATGCATTGGTGGTCATCTTTCAAAATTCTGGAGATCCTGGAAGGGTTCCTGCAGACCGGAAAGTAGCAAATGTAATCCCACTATTTAAGAAGGGAGCGTGAAAGAAAACAGTGAACTACAGACCTGTCAGTTTGACATAAGTAGTAGGGAAAATGTTAGAATCTATTATAAAGGATGTGATAACGGGACACTTGGAAAGTAATGATATGATTCAGCAGAGTCAATATGGATTTATGACAGAGAAATCATGTTTGACAAACCTGTTGGAGTTTTTTGAGGGTATTACTTGTAGCAAAGATAAAGGAGAACTAGTGGATGTGATATGTTTAGATTTTCAGAAGACTTTTAATAAAGTCCCACACAGGAGGTTAATAAACAAACTTAGAGCACATGGGATTGGGGGTAATATACTCCTATGGATTTAGAATTGGTTAACAGACAGAAAGCAGAGAGTAGGAATAAACGGGTCATTCTCAGGATGGCAGACTGTTACTAGTGGGGTACCGCAAGGATCAATGCTGGGGCCACAGCTGTTCACAAACTATATAAATGATTTGGATATGGAGACCAATGTAATATCTCCAAATTTGCTGATGACACAAAACTAGATGGCAGTGTATGTTGTGAAGAGGATGCAAGGAGGCTTCAAGGGGATTTGGACAAGCTAAATGAATGAGCAAGAACATGGCAGATGGAATATAATGTGAATAGGTGTGAAATGATCCACACAAAAACAGAAAGGCGGAGTATTTCTTAAATGGTAAAAGGTTGGGAAGTGTTGAGTCCAAAAGGACCTGGGTGGCCTTGTTCAGGAGCCATTAAAAGCTAGTATGTAGCTGCAGCAAGCAATTAGGAAGACAAATGGTATGTTGGCCTTCATTGCAAGGGGTTTTGAGTATAGGAGTAAAGATGTCTTGCTGAAATTTGTATAGAGCTTTGGTGAGACTGCACCTGGAGTATTGTGCAGAGTTTTGGTCATCTTTTCTAAGGAAGGATATACTTGCCATAGAGCGAGTGCAACAAAGGTTCACCAGACTAATCCCTGCGATGGCAGGATTGTCTTATGAGAAGAGATTGTAGAAATTGGGCCTGTATTCTCTAGAGTTTTGAAGAATGAGAGGTAATATTTAAACTTTAAAAATTCTTACAGGGCATGACAGGGTAGATGCGGATAGGATGTTTCCTCTGGCTGGTGAGTCGAGAACCAGGGGACACAGTTTCAGAATAAGGGGCAGGCGCTTTAACACTGAAATGAGGAGGAATTTCTTTACTCAGAGGGTGGTGAATCTTTGGAATTCTCTACCCCAGAGGGCTGTGGAAGCTCAATCAATGAGCATGTTCAAGACAGAAACTGATACATTTCTGGATACTAATGACATCAAGGGATATGGGGATAGTGGGGAAAAATGGTGTAGAGGTAGATGATCAGCCATGATCTGTTTGAATGGTGGAGCAGGCTTGACAGGTCGAATGGTCTACTCCTGCTCCTATTTCCTATGTCCTAGGAGGTATTGATTTAGAAACCATTTCATCTTTTCAGGGAAAATTACATATATTAAAGCACATAGAGATACAGAGCAATGGGGAGAGCAGAGCAGTGGGATTAGTTTTAGACTGCTGTGGCAAAGAGCTGGAACAGACATGACAAGCTGAATTACCTCCTTCTCTGCTATAAACGTCTGCAGTTCTGAGGTCTGAGGTAGAAACAGAAACAGCAATGCCACAACCAGCAGAGCAAGGGACAGACACAAACATGCAGAAAGGCAGGTGCACCCACAACACGTTGTACTTATAGCACTTTTAACACAGCAAACATTCAAGATGGGGCACAAAAATTGTATTATAAAAAAGCTTAGCAGTGATGCCCGAAGGTCTGGCGGAAGAGTTAAGTTTTAAGAAAGCTATTGAAGATGGGAGAAATTAGTATGGTGTAACAGATTTTAAACAGATTTCCGCAGTGTCAGGCTACAATGGCCAAAGACTCTGCCACAGCAGTGGGGAACATATAATTCAGAAATTGTACAGCATTGTGTGTGACAGAGTAAGCAATGGCTAAATTATCGCTGACTGGCAAGCCACTCAGCAGGCTAAGGAGCTAACCTTTCTCATTATTGAAGAGATCACCATTTTTTTTAACCTAACAGCATTACTTTTTTAATGGGTAGTTGTGGCAAGTCCTGCCCACTGTTTTATCTTCACATGAAACATGCATGGCTGTAATGAGCAGCCACACTTATTATTTCAGTCAGATATAATTGCCTTTGTAACTCAACAATACAAGCCAAATCCCTACAGAAGCGTACCAAGAGGCTTGTGTATTTGGAGACGTCAGCCCTTTAGTAGTGAGAACTTGTTGCTTTTTCACAGCTACTGCTTTTTATAGGACGCAGCTGGCAAGTGACAAGAATGGGAATCTCCCTCCTTGTGTACGAAGTGTCTCCATTATCTTTGTGGCTTTGATAAAAAATGCATTGACACTGTGTCTGTCAAAGAGGCCTGGTAATTTTAATGTGTTTGCAGCAGACATGCTTCTAGATTGTTGAGACTCTTAAAAGACTTTAATTCCTCCAACACCTGGATATCCTTGAGGCTCTGAAGATTGAAAGTCCAGACCCCCCAGACTAGCTTTGTCAAGGCTCTTCTTGTTACTTGAAAGGTTTCAACATATTTTTCCTCTGATCTAGTCTCTGAAAGCATTGGCTTCTTATTTTGGGAAAGTTAGGACTTGCTCTAATTTTCAAAAAAGAAATAACTCTGTTGTGCCAGGTCCTGACATGCACACACAGAGTAAGATGAAGTGTGCCTGTCTCATTTGGAACATGTACTAACTCCTTACATGTGGCTGCATTCCATCAGCAGAATCATATATATAGTCAGGCTGAACTTTGCAACTGACAAACCCCAATCTTTTGGGTTTCTGATGATTTGAAACCTCAGCTTGGGGAAGACCCAAAGATTTTAATCTGATCTTGGACCAAACATCATAGTTTACATTTGTATGCCAGTCAATCTCTCTTTCTCCTTTTATCTCCATGTCTTAGCACTCCATCACTTTATCTTTTGGTCTTTCTATCTATACCACTATTTTGTTCTATTCCTGCTCCTGCTCAGCCACAACTCTGAGGAACTGTGGGACATTATTATGTTAAAGTGCTACAAAAGCAAGCTTTTGTGCTATTCTCTCCTTTTTCATTTTATCTCGCTATTCACACACTCTATAAATATACAACACAATGATCTACAAATACACCATAACAGTTGCAATTTTAAGTGTGCTAATGCCACAATGCTTTGTGAAACAGCATGTTTACATAACACTTATCAGTCGATGTTCATTCTTCTTGGGGTTGGAGTAATTGAAGAACTACAGGTAGGGGGAGGAAAAATAGAGAGTGATGCAGTCCATCAGTCATTGAACTTTGGGCTCCTGTCCTCTATCTGGGCAATGAATGGTAAGTATACACAAGGAAGCTAAAATAAGAGAAAAAATAATTAAAGCAACATGCGATCAGTAACAAAGAAGAAGTGCTATATCTTTGCTTTCTTTCAGGGCAAGCATTTTCTGGTTTGGTGATGGGCCAGAAGAAGCCGGGCATTATTTCCATTACTGTGAAGCAACATGTTAGTGGCACAATAATTTATGTCATCATGTTATGTGTACACAAGCAAATGAACAAAGTTTTCCAAACACTGCTTTTTTGCAAAAGCAGTGCTCCCTTTAAATGTTATTAAGGGTATAAGGAATGCCTTTTCTCCAAGAATTAATACTTCAACATTTGCAGCACGATCAAATTGACAGCTTACTGTCGCCTTCGAATCTCTAATTTTCTTTAATTAGTTTTGTTGTTGAAGGGACCTAATATATGCCTCCTCACATTCTGTAAGTCAAAAGAAAATTTAAGTTTTAGACGTAGTAATTAAAGCGAGGCTTTGCTATGCTTGGGAACTGCAACAAAATCATTAGGATCTCCAAAGCGAAACAATGAATTGGTGTGAGGGACAGTGTTTGAAGGCAGGGGAATTTAAGGCAGAAAGGTAATTTCACAATAATGAAATAATAATAGCCAGTATTGCAAAGTGAGATTAAATGGAACCTAGGCTGATCTATGCTACCCTGTGTCCAGGGCCACAGAGGCCAACTGCAATGCCACAACTACTGAGCTCAACTAACTCAGTACTGAAAGAGATTGGAACCTGGGATCTTACTGGTCAGTATGCCTCAGCATCATATCATATCAGATATTACAACATTTCTTGCATTACAACAGTGACTACACTTCAAAAAGTATTTCATTGGCTGTAAAGCCCTTTGAGATGTCTGGTGTTGTGAAAGGTGCTTTTTAAATGCAAGTCTTTCTTTTCTTTTTCAGACAGCAGTTCTGTAACTAAGCCATTGGACCAACAGGAATTGCAGTTTTTGCAATCATTCTATTTCAAGAGATGGCGTGGAAAAATATTAATAATTTCCTACCAGAATATAATAATGATTTGGCAGGGGTGTGAAGGCATGCCAGGTCCCCAAAGCATGTCAACATACTGGGCATGTGCTGAATTTTATGCAGGAGAAACTCCTTTAGCCAAAGAATTGTAAGAATATGGATCTTGCTACCCAAAGTGTAACTGAGACGAGTAGCATAGATGCATTCAAGGAAAACTTAAATAGGCATATGAGGGAGAAAGGAATAGGATATGCTGGTAGGGTGAGATGAAGAGGAGTAGAAGGAAACTTGTGTGGAGCATATATGACCATTGACCAGGTGTGCCGAATAGCCTCTTTCCGTACTATAGATTCCATGCAATTCAATGTAAAATAGCAGAAAATACAAGCTTACTCAAGGTTGCATTCTAGTGCCTGTGGGGATTTCTGGGAATTGGCAAAATTTGGAGCATTTGAGTAACTTTATGAGAAGAGCCCAGACACAGCAAGACTCACCTTGCCTGCCCCATTTTTTTTATTCATTCATGGGATGTGGGCATCAATGGCTAGGCCAGCATTTATTGTCCATCCCTAATTGCACTTGAGAAGGTGGTGGTGAGCTGCAGTCCACGTGAGGTAAGTATACCCACATTGCTGTTCGGAAGGGAGTTCCAGGATTTTGACCCAGCGACAGTGAAGGAATGGCGAACTAGTTCCAAGTCAGGATGGTGTGTGACTTGGAAGGGAACTTGCTCTGATTGCCAGAGTCTGCCTGCTTGATCCCGGCAAAAAAAAAATCTCTGCCACCCCTGTGAGCGTGCCTCAAAATGGAGATACCCTTATGTTTCATTGCTGTCTCAGCAGCAGCCATCTCTCTCAGTGGCATTGCCAAAGCTGCAAAGCTGCTAGCTCTCTGATCGGGCGGGGAACGTGGAAGGGCTGCCTGCTTTCCTTAATTGGCCACCTTCCCCACCTGCAGGGTCTTGATCGCCTCATCCTGGCAATATTGTGGGGGCGATCTGGCCTCTCACCCAAGCATGCTGGCCACCTGAAAAACTCCCTGACGTCAGGACTTTCCCCCTCCTGGGAAGATCCCGCCGTCTGTGTGTCGCAAGGGCTGCACAAATGCAGTCTCCTATCCCTACCGGGCCTCCAACAAGCTCACATTGGCATTGAACATGCACAGAAAAAGAAGGAAAATGGTGCTCTACTTGTGCATCGGTTTCCTGGCAGCAGAAAAATGGCATCTGGTTGGTTCCTACAGACTGAGTTAATTCCTACAGTGCTAGCTTGTGATTCGAGCTGTCATCTTTTGTCAAACTGAAGACTGGACAGGGGAGGAATTGGGATAAGGAATAACAGGAGGGAGTGTGGAAGGGTGGAGTTAGTTAGTTGTTCTGTTGCTGATCAGAATCCTTTGAAAACTTTAATAAATTAAATGCATCGGGTGGGGGGGAAGGCGTTGAAAACTAATTGTGTGATCATGGTAACAAGTAACATCCGTTGGTTGAAATTCCTCTGCCTTATTTTAAGGTGTCACAATGTTTGTTTTCCATAGCACAATTTCAACCTCAAAAGAGAAAAAAATAGAGTTTGGTTATCAGTTACATTGAATTTACAGCACAGACAAAGGCTATTTGGCCCAACCAGCCTATGCCAATGTTCATGCTCCACTCAAGCCTCCTCTCACTCCACTTCATCTCACCCTATCAGCATATCTTCCATGTGGTGGCAAGTTCAGACAAAGCATCTGACTTCTATGTGTAAGTTTTACAATGTTTCACTCCTGTTCAGTAAATCAGGTGCCCTGTATCAGGTTTGCAAGTTAGAAATTTGTGTGTAGTCAAGTCAAAATGCTAGAGTTCCCTGGTCCAGAGTTGGATCAATCCTGCTTCAGACTTGCAGGAAGCCAGCTATCCAAACAGCTCAATCACTCACTTTCAGACAAGCCCATCACATGTCTGCCTGCTTCCTGAACAGTTCTTAACATGTCTTTCTAACCTTCAGTGGGGGAGTAGAGGGTGGCAGAATTACACATAGCTTGCGGGCATAAATTTTGGAGCGAATCCATGCTATGACATGGATAAACCCAAGATAAAAAGAAACTGAACCCCTGTGAGGTGCATATTATGTTATACAGTTACGAGTCACGACAATGTAGAACTTTTAAATACAGGCTCTTTAAACATTTAATAAGCTGTGTGAGGGATAATGTAACACTGAAATTATTATTTTTTTCCACTACTTAATTAAACAAATACCCTATGGGGTTCAGAGTTGGTTAAACGCTTTAAGATTCTATGTCACCAAATTTCTTACCTGTTTGAGAGCAAGAAAATAGATGTTGATTGAACTATGCAGTGGAAAGGCCTCGGTGCTAGGGTTGAGCACATTATGATATACTTCAGTGCAATACTGAGGAAGTGCTGTACTGTCGAAGGAGCTCTCTTTTGGGTGAGATGTTAAGCAGAGACACATCTGTCTGCTTTCTAAGGTGGATGTAAAAGATCAAGGGCATTATTTAAACAAGAACAGGGGAGTTTTCTGGTATCCTGGACGGCATTTATCGCTCAACCAACACCAATCAAACAGATTATCTGGTCATTTATCTCTGTTGTTTGTGGGATTTTGTTATACACAAATTGGCTGCCTCGTCTCACTACAACTCATTGGCTGTGAAATGCTTTGGGACATCCTGAGATCATGAAGGTGCTATCTAATTGCAGGGTTTTCCTTATTTTTATAGCAGCTTTACAGGTGAATCTAAGAAGCTAAATGTATACTTGCCATCAGTGCAGCTTAAATTGGAAAGACAACAACAAATTATGTTGTACATTGTTTCCACCAGTCAACTAAAAATACAATGAAAATGAAACTCAGATGAACTTGTAAATATCCACTTGTTCAATGCAGCTGCACTATGGATGAGAAAGCACTGAACAGTGGATCCTGGTCGGTCCCAATCACCATCCAATGACCCCTGCTGGAAATCCTGGGCATTGGTTGAGATCAAAATTGGGCTTGGCTGTGAAGCCTTCATAGTTGAGTAGATGGCTGACTGTCACTGTCTAGGTTTACATGTGAAGCCTGACCTCTTGGGTGAGGAGAGTGACCAGTACCTGTGGCACAGAAGACCTGCATGAGTCTGTGCTTTCAGAAGAGTAGGGGTAAAATTCAATAGGGGAGGGGGATATCCATTGGTGCAAATTACACTTTGCATTGATAAATAGATTTTCAGATCAATTCTATATTCCACAATGTTGGTGTCTGCACTGACACAAACAATGCAACTAACCTTATCTGTAAGCTGCATCAAAGTCTCCTGGTTTGTAAATGGGATGTTTACAGAATGGTGGCTCTGAATAAAGCCTCTGGCTTTGAGTTTTGTTATTTGTATTTTTTTTTACAGATTAAGGATATTCTAGTACTATGGTGTTCATTTCCTGAGCATATGGTTCATTTCCATTTGCGTGGCTTACCTTCACACTCCCACCACTTCCTTCCTCTCTGAGAATGGGTCAGTGTGACTAAGTTTACTCTATTTTCTATTTAACTGAAACATTAAAAGTTAATGATATAAATTCTTTTTAAAAATCTTTAATAGCTGACTTTTAGTGAGAGATATCAGTGTTGGAAGTAAGGCCCTAAAGTCACCCAATTTCAACATTAATGACTTTCAGGTCAGGTATGGCATAGCACGATGCAAAGAAAAGCTCTCTCTGCTCTGACCAACAACATAGGAACATAGCAATATACAGGTTTGGAAAAGACCACTGCAGTCCAGCTGGCTGGTTCCAGTGACTTGAGTATCAACATCAGAGGAGTATTATCCACACCCCCAGTTACACTTATCCATTTCCCACAGAGCCATCTTTATTACCTCTGTGAGATTGCTAGCTCAGTGCTAATTTATAGGGAAGAAAGAATTGCATTTAAACAGCATGTTTCAGAAGTATCTTACATACAACAAACCTCTTTCAAGGGCAGTGATTGTTGTTATGTAGGTAAACATGGCAGTCATTCTGCATGAAAAGAGATCCCACAACAGCAATAAGATGAATAACCAGTCAATGTTTCAGGTGGCATTTGTTGAGCAGTACACAAGGCCAATTCCCGGCTCTTTTTCAAATAGTATGATGGGATCTTCAACATCCATTGAATCAGTGGAACAAGCAGAAGTATGTTTAACATCACATCTAAAGGATGGCACCTCTGACAATGAAATACTCCCTCAGAACTACAGGGGGGAATCTTCCCCGTCCCATGGAGGTGGGCTTGAAGGTGGGACTGGGAGGAAGGTAGGACGGGAGAGGGTTGGGTTGGTGGGCTGACAAGTTCTCAACTCCAGCCAACCTTGCTGGAGGTGGGGTGGAAGAGGCAAGGACTACCTGCCTGGCAGAAGTGGGTAGCAATATGCATATTTAAGTGCCCCATTGTGGGCAGACAGAGGACACTGACAGGACAGGCCCCTGCTGAGGCAAAACCCAGCAGCTGCCCGGAGGTGGCTAGTGGTCGGCTGGCCAGGGGACCCACAAGGCCTCCTGCACTGTCCCCCCCCCCCATTGGAGCCGCATGGATCTGTGGGCTACAGCTGTGGCCTCAGGCCATTCTGCGGAGGGGCTCCCCTCCACATTGGTGGTCTGGCAGATGTGTTTATATAAACAAAATTGAGACCTCTTCAGGGGGTGCCACAAGATGGGGGCACCCTTGTGGTCCCCCTCCTACAGTGGCAGAACCCACCTTTGCCGGTGGGGCTCCCATCCTTCCAAGGCTGCAGGCCCTCTGATTGGGCCTCCAGCCTCAGGTACCCACCTGTTGTGCTTAACTGGATGGCGGATGCGAAGGCGGCCAATTCGGCTGGCGGACGCGCTGTCAACAAGTGTAGGGTCAGGACCTGGAAATGGTCCCGACCCGTGATTATTTTTTAAAGATGTTAAGATTCCACACTGAGTGTCAGTCTACATTACGTGCTAAAGTTCTGGAGTGGGATGTCCCAAAACCTTTCAGCTCAGAGTTGAGAATACAACTGACTGAGTCAATTGATGAATTATAAACAGTGTGTGCCCTAAGGGCACCAGAAACTGGATTGAAATTGGACCAACTCATTTCATTTCGAACTCTTACAGCCAGCAACGAAAGAAAATGTTTGTCCCATTGGAATGCGCTAGATTTGATCCAAGGTTCCCAGAGATAAAAGGACAATGTAGTAATCTACTTAACCATCCAGGACATCTACTACAAGGTAGGCGATCCTAAGTGCGATCCCCTGCACTTAGGGGATGGAGTTTGGCAACCACAGTTCTCCACATTAGTTTAATTATTTGGGAAGATAGTCAGTGAAGGAAGGCAGACAATTCCACAGGGAGGGAAAGAAAATTAGAAAATGAGGTACTCCATGCTGCTGTTACATTCTAGGAATGGTGTTTGGCACAGGAACAGCTAAAGATGGGCTGTGGATCAATAGCTGAATAAAGGATTAGTTTATTTCAGGCAGGGAAATCTTTACATTCTCCCCCTCTGTATTTCCAGTCAACTATCAAATGGTCAGGTGTATTATTAAGAAAATGTGGCTTTCTATTCATCAATGATAACATATCAAATAATATCTCCTATCTCCATTTTCTCAACAAGGGCAACAGAGCCTGGATTATGGAGACAGAAATATAATTGTTGCCTGCATGGTTGAACAGTGTTGAAGAAAAAATGCTCTTGCTCTTTCTTAGCAAACATGGACCAGGAACCGAAAACTCACCAAGTAGTGCATTCCTTACAGCAATTAATCTCTAGACCTATAGCTAATCCAATAATAGAGTTCAAATGAAGTGATTCTTGCATGTTGTCCCATTTTATAAAATTTATAGAATTCCAGTAGATTACACCCCTTCCCATTCGTCCAATTATACTGAAATCCAATGGACCAAAACCTTTCCATTACCTGCCATTCTACAGAAATTCCAATTCGACCAAAACACTTTCCACTCATTCCCACTGTACAGAATTATAGTGGACCAACCTGTTTCCCATTCATTCTTATTGTAGAGAATTCCGATGAATCAAACCCTTTTTCACTCACTCCCATTTTAGAGAATTCCAATGAACCAATTCCCTTTCCATTCATTTCCATTGTACATTTTTAAAAAATGTATGTAAAACATGTATCTTTCCTTAAATAGTTCCCTTTTCGGTACAGGGAGATTACATTAGGTTCTGGTAAAGCTCAGCACTGCTCAAGGGGATCTCAGATAAATTATGGAGGTCTTTCTGTGCCCCCAGCAACTATCAGGGTCAAATGTAATCTGGGCTGGACTCAAACCCAAGCCACAGAGTTGAAAGGGTAGTGCAATAACACATTTCATTCACCTATACTTTAGACTTTGTCTCCTAAAAGTTCACATTTGGAAATCTGGCTATATAGAGTTAAATGCACTTGGGTCATATGTTGAAATAAATCATTCCGCCTACCCTGAAAAAAGGGTGGATAGCACCAACCCACTCATCCTTTTGTCAGTCCAATATCAACTGATTCTTTAAAAAGGCTAAAACACTCTTGGTAAATACATAGGTAGTAAACGTTCTCACTTATGCACCAGATTAATTAACCCACCCACGCACGTCTGTCTGAATGGCAACAAGGTGGAGGCTTTTGTTTCAACATGCTCCCTAGCAAAAAAAATTCCACATGCAAATGATTACAAGTTTCTAGTCATTTTTAATGAATTTACAAACAAATATACTTCATGATGACTAAATATGTAAAACACAGTGGGGACTGGGTAGTACAGATGGCTAGCACATTGGAATCTCTCATTGGGAAACTTTTCACTAATGGCAGTAAATGACATGAAAGAAGTTTAAAACAGTCTCAATTCAATTCCGATCGAGTCTGCAGCAGGACCTCACCCACAGTTCGTTACTAATTTAACACATACTTATTAGTTTCACTTGGATCACAAGGTCATCAAGTGTGGTAATGGATGTTCTTCTAGGGTTGGTATCATGGTGCGTTGGAGCAGATGGAGCTGTATCTGCAATAAGGTGGCAGTAACTCAGGGCTACCTAAGAGGCAGACAGTGAGTCAAATCAGGTTCATGAGCTGCTTTGATCTAGCTTGTGAATTCTTGTCTTCATTTTGCTCTTTTACACAAAGACAACTGCAGCATGTTTGGGCTTCAGATCTTCAAAAGTTCCCTCCAAAAATTTACCAATCGGGAAGCAGAACATTCCAGTTCACCAGGCTCAGAAACTTTAAAGTGTTGAAGCTTCCATGTTTTCAGATTTTAAGAGGAGGAGGAAGACGAGAAAGAAAAATAGAAATTGGAGAGCCATGCTATTTTTGTGTATGTGAGGCGTCTTACTTTGTGTATGCCGTTGGGTTCAGAAGATACACAGAAGTATAATACAATGCGTTATTCAGCTGCCAAAAGATTGGATTAGTCTCTTTAAAGCCACAAAGATTAATTTTGAGGTCAATTGAAGGCTATTTGCCTACATAACAAAAATCTTACTTTGCACAAATTTGTTATGTTTGTCTACATAACATTGATTATATTTCTAAAGCAATTCATTCATTGTAAAACTCTTTGGGATGTTCTGAGGAAATGATAAGGCATTATATAAATGCAAGTTCTTTCTTTAATTGCTATTATTGAGGGATGTTTGGTGCTAGATTGGAGAGCTCATAAATCCTAGCCCCTTCTCTTGGGAAGAGGCAAATGGATCCAATAAGATCTGACAAATAGCAACATAATCTACATGAGTAATTTCATGTCTCACTACTGCAGACAGCAAATCTTGCTAGGTATGAGCCTGAATTGGGCTAGATTACAATAGTCCTAATTATCAGGGTCAGAAGAAACCAGTAGGAAATGACTGTCTTTCTTTCTATTTAAGATGCTAGTTATTCATTGGTAGGTTGCTTATTCATTTATTTGTTAGTTGCTGTTGTTTTATGAATATAACATTTGTGCCAGTCAAGACTCCGCACATGTGACACTTTCAAATAATTTGGATACATAAGTTGTAAGACTTTTGTATGTGTACATGAAAGATTATTTCACGAGGCTCCACAAAGTCTTGCAATCAGTAAATCATCGACAGATGAATTGGTGCTAGTGATATACCCCTATTTCCAATCTGCATTTGCATCTAGCGAGGCTCTGTATCGGCAGCTCGGTCTCAAAAGATTATCCTTAAAGGTGTTATTGCTATTTGTCAGGTTCCACTGGAGTTGGTTTTTAGATTGTATTTAATGTGACACTGAATCTATATCCATTGAGTACAATACTGCAGCAGGATGGATTGTCATATTAAATACCATTCTGGAGATTTAATGTTTTTCTTTATAATCTCACTGTCTATTTCAGAAGACCCAAAACAATGATTCATTTGTTCTTAATCCTGGTAGCTTTACCCATGATATTAAACCTGTTGAGTTCTGAACTTTTGCATCTACGTTTCTCTTGCAATGTCCTTTCCCTCAACAGATCCTTAAGTAAGATAATTCTGTAAAACTCCTATGTGGCATTGTGGAGTAGGCAGATTTTCAGCTGAAATGCTCGGGGTGCTAGCCTGCTGTCTGCTGATGCAAATGGAAATCATATAGTGCGTAAAAGGATCTGTCAAAGAACGATGGAAATCCGGACCCAAGTCAAAACCCAAAGGCAGATTCCACTTAGGCGGTTGTGAGGTCTAGCAGGATGAAGCCGATGATCACAAGAAGTACAGATGAGGGAGGCCAGTTGGTTCATCTTGGCTCATCCATCCAAAATAAATACAGTACTTGGATCAATTCACCTGTGTCTGAAAGAAATCTAAAGTTTTCACCTCATGGAAGACCACTTCAAGCGTTGACCATTCTTTAGATGAAGGAAGTCTTCCTGACATCTGTCCTAAATTGGTCTTTCACCAGTTTTAGCCTATGCCTCCTTGCTCCATTGTCTTGTTTTGCCCTGAAGTATTGCTCTGGATTAACCCGATCTGAACCATTTAATATCTTGTATACTTCTATAAGGTGCCCTCTCAGCTGCCTCTTTTCAAGGATGAAAGGTCTGTTTTCCCAGCCCTTTATATACAGCTGGGATGTCAGAGTCTGTGTGTGCTTTCCCTGCAATGCTGCTGGGTGAGGAAGGTGCTCACATTAAATATGTGAAAGCACATTTTTCACAGAGGTGAGTTATACATCTTCTCAACCCTAATATAGCGTGGTCAGGATGTATTGGGTTCATTTACTCCTCTCAGAACTCAAATGTTCTGAATATCAGAATCTTGAATCCCTATGCCAAGTGCTTAAGAAAGTTCCTTTTTGTCTATTTTTCCACTATTTCCTCCAAGTTTTCTTTCTTTTCTTCCGTCTTCTCATCTCCATCCATACGTGGCTGCCTAAACGTGAATGGGAAATGTCTGAATTACATTTTTTGAATAAATTTTACTACTTGGCATTCCTGGAGCAACACTGCGTGCAATGAGAATGCATGATGGGAATTTGGGTGTAGAGGTCCAAGGTAGATGGCAAATTGTACAGGTCATAGAACTGTCATGAAATGACACAATCATGTGGCCACCATAACTTATGTGAGATAAAGTTTAGAGAATGTTATTGCACAGAAGCAAGCCATTTAGGCCATTGAATCTGTCCAGGTCTTTTTCTCCAAGATTCATTCAGCTGAATTTTTCTTTCCAGCTCACTCCCATACCCTTTATAATTGGTGCTGATCTGACTCATTGGTGTAGCATACAAAAGTAGCTGATCCTGAAGTTTCTAATGAGAAAAGGAGTTTTAGAAACAGGTAAGGTCATTAAAATAACAAGCTAACCCCTTTTTGACTGCATGAAATTCAACCATACCACCCCTCCCATTCTACAACATTGTCCCTTAAACCCATTTGTATTGTCTGCTTCAATGGGCCCTTCCCTGGGAATTTATTCCAGAACTCCAATACCCTTTGGGTGAAAAAGATCCCCTTCACTTTCTTTCTCACTCCTAACATACTTCTTTTCAATTCATATTCCCGAATATTTTATCCTTTTAAAGAAGGAAGAAAGTCGTGCATTTATATCGTGCCTTTTATAACCTTAGGACCTCCGAAAGCACTTTACAACCAATGAAGTACTTCTGAAGTGTAGTTACTGTTGTAACGTAGGAAATGCAACTGTGCAAATGTAAATTTGCACAGAGCAAGGTACCACACACAGCAATGTGACAATGTGCAGATAATTGTTTATTTTCAACTGATGTTGGTTGAGGAATAAATATTGGTCAGGACACAACGAACAATTTGCCTGGATCACTTTTGTTAGTTCAGCTTTGGGCAAATGATTCAGTTTCTCTCCTTTGTCTGTGGTTGTAGGTAAGATCTGTGTCACTGTTGAAACTTATCTGTGATGTGTAACAGGAAGAGTAAACAAACAACAGAACGAAGACCAACTGCCAACAGATTACCTCCTCCTCTCTCATAAAGGAAATGTATTCAGACTACAGCTACTGACATTTCCAAGTTTAAAGTTCCTAGAATTCCCACACTATTTTTAAACAAATTGGTTCAATTTCTCAATGTACTCTTTTCATGAAGTTTGTAATTTGCTTCAAATAGTACACAGGAGCATTGATCTGGCTCCATTATTTTGATGGCTGAGGCAGCTCTTTTTACATTGTGTCCTTTGCCCTTTGTCCAGACCCTTACTTCTCAAGTTGGGATCTCTCCTTTTTCAACACCTTGATTGATTCTGCATCTACGGGCTTCTGGGGCACACCACATTCATACAGCCCTTTGTGTGAAGAAATCATTTCTGGATGGCCTTGTTTGAATTTTCAGATTATGTTGATTTGTTCTGGATTCCCTGGTGTAGGGGAAGTGTTGATCCCCAAATATCCCTATCAGATCACCCTATAACCTTTGGGAAATACAACCCAAGTTTACTCAGTTTCTCCATGCTTCAGTTCCTTTGTTATAGCTATCATCCCAGTGAATCATTGTACTTTTCCAAGGTCAATATGTCATTCCCAAAGTGGGAATCCCAAAAAATGAAAATAACAACTGGATTAAGAATGGCCAGCATTAATGGGGCTGTAACCCAGTAAGAGCTTTGTGGCTTTTTATGAATAAGGAGAATAAAGGCAATTTTAAATAGATACGACCCATGTTTAGAAGTACTTTGAAGGCTATTTTTAACCTAACATTGTGAAAAGATGATTTGATTTGTGTCAAAAACACATTCTTGCATTTAATGTGTCATGCAGGGCCCCAAGAATGAGGCACATTAATTTCGCCATATGGACATTAAATTTCAAATTGTTGCTAGGAAGAAGAGAAGGCATATTATAAGGGGTTGCCAGGCCTCTGGCAGTGTTGGAACAAAGGAGCTATCCCCTGCTCCCAATACACAGAACAGACATGGACAGGCCAGTTTAGTCACATGACTAACTGGCTGTTGCAGAGTTTGAACTGAGAGTTTTAAATTGGAGAAACAGTGTTTGAAGACAGAAAGCTCTGTGCTCCTGGATTGAAAAGACCTCCTCTCCTCCTGTCTGCTCCCATCTCTTTCTCATGGAACTGAAAACCACTGAAGACACATGAACCCCAAGAGAAAAAAGTCTCCTACAGTGAACAAGGTTTACGAAGAATACTGGGCCCCAACTTACAAAATCAACCAAGATCAACCTACAAAAGGACTCTACAGTGAGCTCGAAGAACCATAACAAACTCTTCAGATATTGCCTCAAACCTTTCCACTATTTGTCTTCTGCTCTTTTCTATCTCTATTTGCATGTGCATATCGCGTATGCATGCTGGCTTGGGGTGCTGCATGTATCCGTAGGCGTTAACCAAACTAGAGTTTTTCGTTTTAAATTTAATACATTTCACTTTTCTTCTTTAAACCTAGGAAGGCCTGTTTGTACTCATTTCTTTGCCTTATGATTGGAAAGCGGTGAACAAGGATTCACCAAGGGGGAGCTCAAAACACAGTGTGTTTAAAATCAAACCCGATTACAGTAAGACCAGGTGAAAGCTGTGAGGGACCCCAGACACCTTTCTCACCTGGTCGTAACAAATGCCATCACATTGTTTGCAGGCAACATGATTGGGGTCAGTCAGTGACTGCAGAAAGCTGTCCCATCAGCTCCAAACACTTGAATAGGTGTGTTATCCAACATGTGACACATTCCAGTCTGTCTTTTTCTGTGAATCTCCAAAGGCAACTTGACTTGAAAAGGGGTAGTTCGATGAAGAATGTTTTTTCTTCGTGCAATTTATGCAGAACTTAATGGATGTGCTGAATTTGTGCTGTAAAGTCATCACTTAGATGTGAAAATTAAATTTCTTCCCATACCGTTAACAATTTTGTTTGAACATTGGTCTCCGCTGAAACTTACTTAAGTGCAGCTGTCATTTCTGAGGAGTTCAGACTTGTTCTTTAGGGATTATATCCATCAACGTCTTTGTTTTTAAATAAAGGATCTAACCAATGAATGCCTTGTGCCTCCTGTCTCCTGCATTCCTTACTGTACTCAGGAGCATGCATGAGACGTGCCCGGGACAGACATTCAACGGTTCCTAATAAACCGCTAGTTCTACTGGCCAGGAGGAGACGGCAGCCGCAGGCAGGTCTGTGCCAAACAGCTGCCGACTCACATCTAGGCGACATGTTGGGACAGGCTCTCGGAGTGAGAGTGGTAATGATCTATATCCCTTGTCACTAGGCAAGTAACATCTTGCAAACCATCGATACCGTTAACTGCCTTGCCCCTCCGCTGCTTCAATTTTCGAAGATGTGCTTTTATGGGGAATATAAAGTAAAGCAATAAAATATAAAGTTTAACCCTCTCAATGCTTCATCACCTCAGCAGCTCTCAAATATTTCAGATAACTAGTAGGGGTAGATTCTTCCTTTCCTGCACCTGGGGTTTTGGATCACCTGGCCACAGTACATAGGGGAAAACTGGATTGAGAAAATTGTGTGCAGGTCAAGGAGCCCACCCAATGCTTTCCCCGATTAGGGCATGCGATCTTCCCCACACCACTTCCCTCTATGCACTTTATTTAGGCACAGATGCAGGAACAGGAAGATCTGTCCCATAAGTTTTTTTAAAAATTGGCAAACTAAGGTTAAGGGCCAAACTCCACAGCATGAATCACTGAGGTTGGGAGGCCAGGCAGATTAAATTGAGTGATTACCTAATGTCGTAAAACCTGAGGATTGTAGGAGAAAAGGAAGACAGAGAGGCAAGGACCTCCACAGCTTTGAGGTCCTGTGAAAGCATTAGTTGGAACACAAGATTATGAGAAGAGTCTTGATTTCAACACAGTGGGGACATAAAGCACTTTAAAATTACACTGGGGTGAAAATCAAAGGAATACACAGGATACTCCCCCACAACAAAACTGTTGTCCTAGTAATACCTCATGCCAACACTCTGTGACACACCCATAACTCAGTAGATAACACACATAGGACAGCTATAAACTCTTATTCGAAACTAGCTGATCTCCTGTTCTGATGACAGGTCACAGACCTGAAACGTTAACTGTTTCTCTTTCCACAGATGCTGCCGGTCTTGCTGAGTATTACCAGCACTTTCTGTTTTTATTTCTCTTCTGTTGTGTAACTCACAGGTTACAATGGGGTCAGGTACAATGGTTTGGGGAGGGGCTAAAATGGAGTTTATTTAATTTTGAAGGGCATTGCTTGGGTTTTTATTTTCAGAAGTGACCATAATAAGCACATTCTCAGTCTGTTTGAGGGCAATTGACAAGGGCCATGTTATCAAGATCACACAAAACAACAGAAAATTGTTAGTTTTCCTTCTCTTTTATACATTTGCCACTTTGAACTGTAACATCTATATATACATAGACATACTTATAAGTATGTCTATGTATATATAGATGTTACAGTTCAAAGTGGCAAATGTATAAAAGAGAATGTATAAGCACATACACACATATACAGCCTACCAACTTCCCTGGGAATGTGTTGTTGAAAAGAATCTGTTCCTAATGTCACAGTACTGATTATGCGATGCAGTTTATTTTCTAGAACTTCATTCCTATCAGGTTTTTAAAAAAATTTGATTTTTCCAAGGGTGTGTTTCTCAAGGCAGATTTTCCACATTTCTTTTGTAATTTTTATTATTTTGCTTTCTCAATCCCTCTGGCCTGACAATTTGTAGATGAGAGCTAGAGCTCACAGTAAAGCCTGGGTACCCGACCCGAACCCGACTAGATGTGAAGTCACAGGATCAGGCTTACCCATGATTCCCCACAACTCCAGCTGCAGGAATAGCCTGCTGCCAGAACAGATGAAGGAGATTCAGGTCGTGTCGGGTCGGGCCAGGTGCGAAAAAAAATGAAAGGGCTCGGTTGGATGTGGTCAGCTTGGGTCCGGGTCGGACTTTAATTTTATACCTGAGCCAGGCTTTAGCTCACAGCCACTGCCAACGATGCTCCATAATCGACCTCGGTGTGGATGCAATCTGATTCCCTTCCTTCCTGGTCAATGCAGGTCAGAACAGGGACTGAGTGGAGATTACGACCTGCACCTTGCCCTGCTTAGCAGCACTGAACATTAGTAAATTAGCAAACAGTGGCAATATCGTTCCCTCTCTGTTTCATTAACCTTTCACCTATGTCACACAGTTCCTTCTGTTTTTGGCAGTCTACTATATAACTGGAAGAAAGGTAGAACTTAAACTCAAAGGGCATTAATTTTGTCACTAGTAGGAGAATAACTGCAATAGTGAGATATTGGGCCGGATTTTATTCTGGCGATGGGGGTGTCGGCGGCAGGCCAGAGGACGGCGGAAGAACCTGCCTTGGCCCTCCATCAGACCCCTGTAGCTATTTAATGGTGGCAACAAATTAACTGCCCACCGTTGGGGATGCAGTCCTTTTAAGGGACGACCTCCCACCTCCAAGAGCTGCCAGCAAATCAGAAGGCTGCAGTACCAGCATTGTGAGCAGTGGCCATGGCAGGTATTGCAGGAGGCCCTAGAGAGGAGAAGACGAGGAGATCCCAGAATAGGTAAGTGGGGTCGGGTCACTGGTGCCATTCAGGCAGGCACTGGTGATTGGGTGGTGGGGTGTTGGTGAGGGTGGGGGTGGGTCTTCATGGGGGGGGTGTGATGATCACTGCGAGGGGGCCCCTGGATTGCCCCAAAGGAGCGACCCCCACCCCCTCACCCTGCTAGGAGGCTGCCAGGCTTTACAGGTGGCATCTCCACGCGGTGGCAGGCCCTTCAGCCTTCAGCAAAATTGAAGTGGAGGCAGGAAGAAGCCATTAATTGGCCACTGAATTGCCTCAATTGGTCTGGGGCTGGAAGGCTGTTCTCGGCCTTTCCTGCCCCAAACAAAATGGCAGGGAGCCTGGGCAGCGTCGGGAATGGCACCCCCTGCCATTTTGTTTGCCCCCTTCTGAAATAAAAGCTGTGGGGTATGTATTCTGTACAACAATATTGTGTATTCTATGTAATTTACATATCTTTTTACAACCAAAAGTAGCTGAAATGAGTTTCAGATGGTCATTCAACCCACCACAGAATGTAATACCAACAGAAATGTTTAACTCAACCATAATTTTGGAGCCAGGAGGTTCCAACTTGACCCCACGTTTTCTACCTTTCTGCTCTCCTTTCCTAAGGCACTGAATAATGCTGGCATATAAATCCACTAGCAACCCTCCGGTATCCTATCCAAATACCATTCTTCATGCTTGTGCCAGCTCAGTGAGGCATCACAGCCTTGATGAACAATGTCCTCAGCAGATTGCACTCTTCCCAACTAGGAATTATAGGTAGTAATTCAGAGCGAGAGAGCTGCGTAAATTTTCCTTTCCCTAACACAAGTGTACTAAGTTCCCTTGCATTGACCTGAATGCCATCCCAGCTGAGTAACAAATTCAGAAAAGACCAGGATCAAACAAAGACCTTCCTGTTATGCATGACTTGGCACCACATCAGGGCAGTGTTTAATGAGCTGTTTAGGCAAAGATCCATTGCTTTCAATCTTTACATGATATTGATACAGGAAAACCTTCTGGGAAGCTACAACCGTGGCTAATATTTCTCTTCTCTAGCTCACAGAACACCAATACTGGGCAAACCCTATAACTTTTGAGGGAGAATCTCTTTCAGTGCTGTAAATTATAGCAAGCTTCACTGAATGACCTTTTGGTGACAAACATAATGAACAGGGCACTGTAGAGCTGCTGCAGTGACCTCAGCACCAAGGACAGCAGCATGAGTCAACTCTTTGTAGAGTTAACTCTGTCGGGTCAAGTCATTCAGGTCAACTCTCTGGGGAGGTCAACACTTTAGGGTTAACTCTTTGTACAGTCAACTCATGGTAGGGTTATTGCTCTGGAGGGTCAACTATCTGTAGGGCCAATTCTTTAGGATCAACTTTCTTTCAGATCAATTGCCTGATTCAGGTTGCATTTTGACAGAATCCAGCAACTGCAATATTGGTTACACCAGGTAATGCTGCATTCTTGTAGGCTGCCTCCAATTATGAATTTTCCCAGCCAGCTTACAAGAATGTATTGTGCTCCTGCCCTGAATGTTAAATATAAATGTTTTGAGAGTGCAGAGTGGTGTTACTGCACTCCCTAAGGATTTAAAATAACTCTGGCTAAATTTAGAGGATGTCAGGAGGTCCAATCCAGTTTGATTTCCAGATGAAAAGGTTACTGTTTGGAAACACTTTGCTGCAGTGTATAAATGTACCATTAGATTATTAGGTTAACACAGCGAAAGATCTACTGCACACATCTGGGTGTACCTAACACAAGACAGCAGAAACCAAAACATATGCACAGCACAAGCCACAGCTGGAGAATCTCCTCCAGTACTTCTGCTGCACTGCTTCACAGAATGCAAGAGAAAGGTTACTATCTTGTAGACAATCCCTTTTTCATCTTTGGCCTTCAGTCTTTTTATTTCATTTTACTAACATGGTCACTGCTTGCTTTTTAAATTTTTTCCCGGTCATTTCTTCCCCTCTCCCTTGTGCTCTGGTATATGTTTTTTTCATTGGCACTGGGTACCATGGTCAATCAAGTGGCTAGTCTTTATGGGTGAACAAAGATAAGTGGTTGTCCTCACCAGCTGAAGTCTCAGGGTCTGCGCATGGAGTGCTAATTTGCAAAATATATTCCCATATCCCACCCGCTTCACTAATTTTCGAATCAGTCAGGTATGGGGATTAATACTGTATTAGGTGCCAAGTTTCTGGACAAACTGGAAATTTTGTGCAGCAAATATCCATCAATAGTTAGAAAGCCTCAGGGTGCAATATTGCACAACCAATGGAAACATGCATGTTAGATTTTACAGACTGAAGTAGCACACATTAGTCCTTTTTGCAATTATCAGTTGTGGACATTAATTAAAATGTCTTTTTGTCTCACTCATAACAAATTTACATAAAGATTATTTGATTAATGAGAGTAGGTGGATAAGCCTTTTAATCATAGGTTTGGTAACTTGGGCCTACTCTCTGTGGCCTATGCTGACAATGTATAACATTTTCAAAAAATCCCTGTGGGAAGCTAAATAAGAATCAAAGATCTACAAAAATGGAGAATGCTGCCAAATGACTAATACAACAACGTTGAACAACAGAGAAATATTTGCCAAGTGATGATTTACATTTTTTTCTTGAGAAATTAGGTGAAGGGCCCAGGCCTTACTGCAGTTTAAGAAGCAAAAGAGAGGAGATGAGGTAAATTAGAAGCAGTAAGTGGACAACACAAAGCTTTCCCCTAAATCCATAAGTTACAAATATATTATCTTGCACTTCCTATCAACTTTTGCCATTATAAATTCCTTAAATGCCACCACGAGCAGGAGGATGTAATTATAATGTGACAAGCTTATATAGGCCATTGCCATTATAAACGAGTGTATAAGAATTTATAACTTGAAAATGAGGACTGAATTACGTCTGTGTTCCCTGGTCCAATTAGTCTCCATCCTCTAACGCCATTTCACCTGAGGACTATATAAGATGATTAACTTGAGCTCTGTTTAATGGCACACGTAGCAATGATTTGGCTGATGGAGTCTGTTCCCATCTCTCACAGGGTAGAGTTTACAAATAGTATATTAAATAAGTGCTAGCATTACTTTATCAATGTTTATCCTCCTTAAACGATTATTTTTATTCTTTCATGGGTTGGGAGTATGGCTGGCAAGGCCAGCATTTATTGCCCATTAGTAACTGCCCTTGAGAAGGTGGTGGTGAGCCACCTTCTTGAACTGCTGCAGTCCATCTGGTGTAAGTACCCCCAAAGTGCTGTTAGGGAAGGAAGTTCAGATTCTTGACCCAATGACAGTGAAGGAACTGAGATATAGTTCCAAGTGAGGATTGTGTGTGGCTTGCGAGGAGCTTGCAGGTGGTGGCGTTCTCATGTGTCTGCTGCCCTTATTCTTCTAGGTGGTAGAGGTCGCGGGTTTGAAAGGTGCTGTCGAAGGAGGCTTGGCGAGTTGCTGCAGTGCATCTTATATATGGTACACACTGTTGCCACTGTGCACCAGTGGTGGAGGGAATGAATGTTTAAGATGGTGGATGGGGTGCCAACCAAGTGTGCTGCTTTGTCCTGAATGCTTCGAGCTTCTTGAGCGTTGTTGTAGCTGCACTCATCCAGGCAAGTAGATAGTATTAAATAAAAGCAAAATACTGAAGATGCTGGAAATCTGAAACAAAAACAAGAAATGCTGGAAATACTCAGCAGGTCTAGCAGCATCTGTGGAGAGAGAAGCAGAGCTAACATTTTAGGTCAGTGACCCTTCATCAGAACTGGCAAAGGTTAAAAATGTAATAGATTTTAAGCAAATAAAGTGGGGGTGGGACGAGATAACAAAAGGCAAGGTGTTGATAGGACAGGGTCACAGAGAATAACTGACCAGAAGGTCATGGAGCAAAGGCAAATGGTACGTTAATGGTGTGTTGAAAGACAGAGCGTTAGTGCAGAGTGGGTGTTAATGGACAAAAAAATGAACAGCCCTGGCCCAAAGCACAAACATGAAAAAAAGTGGGCAGGCACATGTTAAGAAAAATGAATGATGAAACAAACTAAAATAAAATAAAAAGAGAAAAGGAGAAAGAAAAAAACTGAAAATAAAAAGGGGGTGGGGGAGGGCCTGTCATGCTTTGAAATTATTTCCGCCACCTCCAGCATGATGCCACTACCAAACGCATCGTCCCCTCCCTTCCCAGCATTCCGAAGGGATCGTTCCCTCCACGACACCATGGTCCACTCCTCCAATACCCCCAACATCTCATCCCCTTCCCACAGCACCTTCCCATGCAATCGCAGGAGGTGGAATACCTGCCCATTTACCTCCTCTCTCCTCACTATCAAAGGCCCCAAACACTCCTTTCAAGTGAAGCAGCGATTTACTTGTATTTCTTTCAATTTAGTATACTGTATTCGCTGCTCACAATGTGATCTCCTCTACACTGGGGAGACCAAACGCAGATCGGGTGACCGCTTTGCGGAACATCTCCGATCAGTCCAAAACCATGACCCCGAGCTTCCGGTTGCTTGCCATTGCAACACCGCACCCCCCCCCCCCCCCCCCCCCCCCACCCCCGCTCTCATGCCCACATATCTATCCTGGGCTTGCTGCAGTGTTCCAGTGAACATCAACGCAAGCTCGAGGAACAGCATCTCATTTACCGATTAGGCACGCAACAGCCTGCCAGACTGACCATTGAGTTCAATAACTTCAGAGCATGACCGGCCTTTTTTTAATATTTTATTTTTTAACCATGTGCCTGCTTTTCATGTCGTCAGAGCTGCTCATTATTCCGCTATTAACAGTCTCTCTGGACTAATGTTGTGTCTTTCACCACAGGCATTAACACATTATTTACCTTTGTTCCAGGACAGCTTTGTTATTTAATCTCTCCTGCCCTATCAAATACCTTCCCCTTTGTTCACTCCTCCAACCCCCTCCTCTTCACTTTCTTAAAACCTAATTCTTTTCTAACCTTTGCAGTTCTGATGAAAGATCACAGACCTGAAACGTTAACTTTGCTTCTCTCTCCACAGATGCTGCCAGACCTGCTGAGTATTTCCAGCACATCCTGTTTTTGTTTCAGATTTCCAGCATCTGCAGTATTTTACTTTTATTTTAGTATTCCCAAACCCTCCTGACTTGTGCCTTGTAGATGATGGACAGGCTCTGGGGAGTCAGGAGGTGAGTTACTCACTGTAGAATTCCCAGCCTCTGACCTGCTTTTGCAGCCACGGTATTTATATGGCTGGTCCAGTTAACTTTCTGGTCAATGGTAACCCCCAGAATGTTGATGGTAGGGGATGCTAATGCCATTGAATGTCAAGGGGAGGATGGTTAGATTCTCTCTTGTTGGAGATGGTCATTGCCTGGCATTGGTGTGGCATGAATGTTACTTGCCACTTATCAGCCCAAGCCCGTATGTTGTCCAGATCTTGCTGCATGTGGACACAGACTGCTTCAGTTTCTGAGGAGTCACAAATAATACTGAACACTGTGCAATCATCAGCGAATATTCCCACCTCTGACCTTATGGTGGAGGGAAGGTCATTGTTGAAGCAGCTGAAGATGGTTAGGCCTAGGACACTACCCTGAAGAACTCCTGTAACAATGTCCTCAACTCAAACTCCGGAATATGCATGTTAGTCTGTATGGGTTGAGGTATCACAAAGCAGCCAGGAGATGAAACAAAAGGAGTGGTTATACCCGTGCAAAGCCTCAAAGATACCAAGAAAATTACAGTTGATATTTGTACTGGAAGATAAGATCATTGTGGTTCATTACCCTGAGGTGTTGCTTTCATTCACTTAAACAAGCCACATCAGCAAAAATAATTGGTCAATTTGCAAATTCATCCAAATTGGTGTCCACTACATTCACTTGAGTGAGCAGGTCAATGAATTTTGGGAAAGGTTAAGAGCCAGTGTAAATACATGTACATTACATTGCATTAAATTTACACTCTCACAATTTCTTTGCTCCATTTTACCCTCCTCACCTGAAGGTGTTGACTCTTGTGGGGTATGGTTCCATGGTGCTAGCAGCCTTAGCCAAGCCGATAATTGTCATATTGCAGTCTGGACAGAGAGCACCAGTGGGCAATTTGTCCATGGGGATGTCAAGGTTGAACCTTATCTTGTTCTGACCCAACACTGATATGTTTGTGCTCTTTGCAACAGCTGGCATCACTGGATAGCAATCAGGAGCACTAGCCCCAGCTCATTTTCTCTCTCCCTTGTAGTTTAGGGAAGTGGAGGCCAATTGAAGCATCCTCCTTGCATGCCTGAGACCGGTTAACTCAGGAGACCGAGAATCAATCCTGAGACCTTCCTTGTTTGTATGGTTCCGTGTCACACCTGCTGATACTTTCATCCTCCATGCAATTTGGAGGAAGTTCCATTTCTTAAATTTAAAAAATGCCTCCCAGGAACACACGCAATAAGCAGGAAGAATGTTTTAAACCTTGTACTGCTGAATAAACAGGAACACAAAGATTATTTATGAGTGCCTTAAAGATCAAAACTGTAAACTGTGGAATTAATTTTATCTTATTAAGTGTATGCCCAAGCTACTGTAAATGTAAAACAGTGCAGAAAAGCTATTCTTTTTTGTTATTTTTCTCCAGCTTGTCTCCCTGCTGACACCTAGCCCCTCCACCCCCACATCCATTCTACATTACAGTAGGCATTTTTTAAATGCAAATATTGAAAATCTGAAATAATTCTGGAAATACACAACTGGTCTATCAGCATCTGTAAAGAGTAAAGCCAAGTTATTACTTTAAATAGAGCTCCTTTGTCAGAGCAGTTCATAGAATTATACACCATAGAAGGCGGCCATTCAGCCCATTGTGCTTGTGTCAGCTCTTTGAAAGGGCTCTCCAATTATTCCCACTCCTCTATTCTTTTCTACAGCCCTGCAAATCTTTCCTCTTCAAGCACATAGCTGATTTCCCTTTGAAAGATGCCAGTGCATTCCAGATCATAACTTGATGCATAATTTAAAAAATTCTTCATCTCCTCACTGGTTCTTTTACCAATGATATTTAATCTGTATTCTCTGGTTACTGATCCTCCTGAAAGTGGAAACAGTTTCTCCTCACTTAACACTTAACCAAAATCCTTCCTAATTTTGAACATCTCTATTTGATCTCCCCTTAACTTTCTCTGCTCTTAGAAGAAAAATCCCAGCTTCTCTAGTCTCTCCACATAACTGAAGTTCCTCATCAATGGTATCATTCTGGTGAATGTCCTCTGCACCCTCTCCAATTCCTCCAGTTCAATAGGTGGTCTCCATCTGAAATAACTTTTCTCTTTACAAATGCAGACAGACCCATTGCCTGTTTCCAAACATTTTGTTTTAAAAGCTGCTCTATCTTCTCTGGATGGATAAACCCATGGAACATCTCATGTTTGCTGCTACTCATTCCCTCAGAGGCAGAGATCTGTAAGGACCTTGTCTTTTCATTCTTCCCATTCTCTCCCAGATGTCTTGAGGTTAATGAAGTGTGTCTGTGTGCATGCAAATGTGTCTTCTGTTGTAAGTCCCTTTTCTCACGAATCTAGTTTTGGGGCATATTGCCTCTTTTTTTCTGTATTGTTAAATCCCTTCTTCTTTGTCCTCCAGGCTTGACATCTGTGCAATTAAACAAGATGGTGAACTTTTGTAGCTCAGTACTATTTACAACCCAGGTGTGATTCACTCCTCAAATTTTCTTATCCTGCTGGTGATGTTTCAGTCTTTGCATTGCCCAAGGTCAGACTGAGCACTCAGTGCAGCAGGCCTTGAACCTACGTCTGTTCTTGGGCTGAGACCAGGTTGGGTAGGTGCAGAAAACAAAATAGTTGGTGGAGACTGAGAGGGCTAAGTTGGATAACCCTGAAAATGGGTGAGAGGATTGCTGCTGTGATTTCTGCTTGCAGTCAGCAATATCCGCACTGTTGGTTGATATGTGCATCAGCGGGGCGGGAGGGAGGGGGGCGGTGGGGGAAGGAGGGCCAAAATTGTAACTTGCTAGCACCAGTTAAAGCTAGACTTCAATGCTTAAAGCTAGTCTACACCTCTTAAAGGGAGCACATTGTCGCTGGAGAAGGCCTTAGCAGTTGTCCAGTAAGTGAATCTGACCTGAGAAAGTGGAAGATAACATAACATGGCAGAAAGCTGGTTCCAAAGTTTTCAGACGTTGCATTAGAGCGGATGAAAAGGGGGAGAAATGTCCTGTACCTGCAGGGGTGAAGGAAGCACTCCAAACACAAGCTCAAAAAGCAGTGGGAGCAGATAGCCATGGACGTCAATGAAATTCCAGGAGTCAAACTCCCAAGAATCTGGATGCAATGCCACAATAAGTTCAATGGCCTCACATCAGTGGTCAAGGTCAGTGACACTGGGCACAGATAGCTTCCAGCTAGGGCAGGGGCAAGGACAGTGTGGGTGGCGGGTGGGTCAGGTCACACATGGGTTCCACTAGAAGACTCAGATGGGAACTTTCATCAGATAGCCTGCAGAAGAAGGCTAATAGGTATGCACAACGAAATGCTTGGTACATTGGGAAGCCTGTCAGAAAGTCTCAATGTCAAAGTACATGGAGGAGTCCAGCACCGATTTGGCACAGGGCTTTGGGCAGAGCTTGGAGCCCATCCTTTCCAGTGTGGAAGTGCTGGCCAACTCTGTTTGCAAACTGTGGACCCAACCATGATACAGCATCTGACGGCTGATGTCACCGCTTCCATTGCAACACAAGCAGCAGGCACCCAATGTCTGAGTGCTGCAGTGGAAGTTCAGACTGCTGCTATGCAAGGTCAGCTTGATGCCATGGAAGCTCAGAATGCTGTCATCATGGCTGTTGATTACAATGTGAGCTTGCAGGGTGTCACAGCAATCTGTCCTGCTGCCCCAGGTGAGTGGCAGTGGTTCCATGGAGCACCAGGGTTGCTCGGGATCATTCTCCAAGGTTATCTGTAGTATTGTCTGGTAAAAGTCAACAGCTTTCCACCAGCCCTGCTGTAGCCACTGCGATAGCACTCCATAGGAACACTGGGACAAGCAAAGGCACATGGAAGACAGGGATGTGCATGGATGAATAGTTGACTTTTGTATGCAATATAGCATGATTTCATTTATAAATTTGGTTTGGAATGTTTATTTTGTGATGGGGGTGCGCAAAGCAGTCATGGGCTATGTCATCAGCAGATAACACTGGTCATTCAGTAGCCACCTTTTGATTTCCCATGCTGGCTCAAATGCAATTGGCACAGCAGCCTGCCGCAGAATGAAGGCATCATGACTGCTGCCAGGATGCCAGGCACTGACCTGCATGATTCACTGCCTGTGCACCAGTTAGACGTTAAGAGAGTGAAATCCCTTTCAGTTTCAGCAGAGGGCAGAGGTGACATGCAGTCAATGGCACCCTGCACCATGGAGAAGCCTGCAATCCTGGCAAAGCCATGTGGTCACTCTGCCTGCTGGTCTCCAGCAAGAGAGAATGAAATGTTGTATCCCTCTTTGAATTGACAGTCTCAATGACTTCCTTGCACAACAGTGGATGGCAAACTGCAAGATGTTGCAAATATCTCCAGCTCTAGCCTAGAAGGAGCCAGATGCATAAAAGTTCATTGCCACGGTCACCTTGACAGCCATTGGCAAATTTTAGTGAGCACATCCTTATTTAAGCGTAGACATCTTGCTGAGGTTGGATAGGAGAATTGCTCCCTAAACACACTGTGTGGATGTGGCTTCTTGCTGACAGCCCTTCACCCCCTCCTCCTCCTTCCTCTTTGAGTAGTTTGTACTGTCTTGCATGTTCTCTTCTCATTCTCCCAGTCATGCCATATTCCAAGGGGAATGTCTACTAGTGCGCTCATATCTGGAAGCAGCTGGTTTGTGCAGACGCATTTAAATCAGCAAGAAGTCCTTCACACACTCTGTAGACTTTTGCAACTTGAAACAACTATAGAAAGCATCAAACACTTGTAGAATCATAACAGCAGCCAGAAGAAATCAATCAGCAACGAACCTGCAAGAAGTTGATGATTCCTTTTAGTAGCCCTGGTGGGGGGTCCTTCCTGCTGCTGAGTGCATGGTCAGCTGTATGAGGTTAAGAGAGGGCATTGGCTGGGGTGTTGAGTTCCAGTTTTGCACATTTAATAACGCCATGATCCGCCTGCTCTGGATACTTCTAGTAGACGTTCACTGCATGCGTGCTAATGCCTGCACTAATATGGCATCTGGCGCAATTTGCCCCAAAGTGTGCACCCTCGACATGAATGCCATTTTGAAGCTCCAGGGGCACTCATCGCACCCAAAAAATCATTTTTTAATTACAAGTGTAAATGCTACATAATGAATATCACTGACCAGTATTAAAGATCTGGTATGAAGTTGGATGTGGCTGGGGTAAGGCTAATATGATTTGCATCTGATTCATGTAAATGGCCATTTGGATCGGAGTCTCTTAGGAGTCTTATAGCCTTATTGCACTGGTCCCCAGTGTGGCTCCAAGTCCCAGGGTAGCAGCAACTTTTTAAAAGTGTCAGTTTTAAAACTTTTAAAATTTGCAGAAAATACGGAAGTATGGGGTTGAAGGTGATTTAGAGCTTTGGATCAGAAATTGACTAGCTGAAAGAAGACAGAGGGTGGTGGTTGATGGCAAATGTTCATCCTGGAGTTTAGTTACTAGTGGTGTACCACAAGGATCTGTTTTGGGGCCACTGCTGTTTGTCATTTTTATAAATGACCTGGATGAGGGTGTAGAAGGGTGGGTTAGTAAATTTGCGGATGACACTAAGGTCGGTGGAGTTGTGGATAGTGTCGAAGGGTGTTGTAGGGTACAGAGGGACATAGATAGGCTGCAGAGCTGGGCTGAGAGATGGCAAATGGAGGTTAATGCGGAGAAGTGTGAGGTGATTCACTTTGGAAGGAGTAACAGCAATGCAGAGTACTGGGCTAATGGGAAGATTCTTGGTAGTGTAGATGAGCAGAGAGATCTTGGTGTCCAGGTACATAAATCCCTGAAAGTTGCTACCCAGGTTAATAGGGCTGTTAAGAAGGCATATGGTGTGTTAGCTTTTATTAGTAGGGGGATCGAGTTTCGGAGCCACGAGGTCATGATGCAGCTGTACAAAACTCTGGTGAGGCCACACCTTGAGTATTGCATGCAGTTCTGGTCACCGCATTATAGGAAGGATGTGGAAGCTTTGGAAAGGGTGCAGAGGAGATTTACTAGGATGTTGCCTGGTATGGAGAGAAGGTCTTACGAGGAAAGGCTGAGGGACTTGGGGTTGTTTTCGTTAGAGAGGAGGAGGAGGAGAGGTGACTTAATAGAGACATACAAGATAATCAGAGGGTTAGATAGGGTGGATAGTGAGAGTCTTTTTCCTCGGATGATGATGGCAAACACGAGGGGACATAGCTTTAAGTTGAGGGGTGAAAGATATAGGACAGATGTCAGAGGTAGTTTCTTTACGCAGAGAGTAGTAGGGGCATGGAACGCCCTGCCTGCAACAGTAGTAGACTCGCCAACTTTAAGGGCATTTAAGTAGTCATTGGATAGACATATGGATGAAAATGGAATAGTGTAGGTCAGATGGTCGGCGCAACATCGAGGGCCGAAGGGCCTGTACTGCGCTGTAATGTTCTAATTCTAATTCTAATTCTAAAAAAGTGCTACCTTCTGAGGTGCCAGAAACCACCTAAAGAAGCAGGTATCACCACCATAATAAGAGCAAAATACTGCAGATGTTGGAACTCTGAAATGAGAACAGAAAGTGCTAGAAAGACTCAGGTCTGGCAGCATATATGTAGAGAGAAACAGAGTTAACATTTCAGGTCTGTTACCCTTCATCAGAACTGGCAAAAGTTAGAAATGTAACAGTCTTTGAGCAACTGGGGGGTGGGGAAGAAGAACAAGAAAGGAAGGACTGTGATAGGACGGTGGGGGGGGGGGGGGGGGGGAAGAGATTAAATGACAGATATCATAGAACATAATGCAAATGGATAGTTGTAGCGAAAGATAAAGCATGAGTCCAGAGAGAGTGCTAATGGCAGATTAATGAACAGCTCTGCATGAAAGCAAAAACATGAAACATAAGTTTAAAACTAGCACAGAGTTAAAAAAAATACATATATATAAACAAAATAAAAACAACAAAAAATAATGGGGCTCACGGTCTGAAATTATTGAACTCAATACTGAGTCCAGAAAGCTGTAGAGTGCCGAATTGAAAGATGAGGTGCTGTTCCTCGAGCTTGTGTTGAGCTTCACTGGAACACTGCAGCAGGCTGAGGACAGAAAGGTGGGCGTGACAGCAGGGTGGTGAATTAAAATGGCAAGCAACCGGAAGCTCGGGATCATGCTTGCAGACCGAGCGGAGGTCTTCTGTAAAGCGGTCACCCAATCTGTGTTTGGTCTCCCCAATGTAGAGGAGGCCGCATTGTGAGCAGCGAATACAGTATACTAAATTGAAAGAAATACAGGTAAATCACTGTTTTACCTGGAAAGAGTGTTTGGGGCCTTGGATGGTGAGGAGAGAGGAGGTAAAAGGGCAGGTATTGCACCTCCTGCGATTGCATGGGGAAGGTGCCGTAGGAAGGGGACGAGGTGTCGCGGGTAATGGCGGGGTAGACCAGGGTGTTGTGGAGAGAATGGTCCCTTTGGAATGCTGACAGGGAGGGGAGGGGAGGGGAAGATGTGTTTGGTGGTGGCATCACGCTGGAGGTAGAGGAAATGGCAGAGGATGACCCTTTGGATGTGGAGGCTGGTGGTGTGAAAGTGAGAACAAGGGGAACCCTGTTGCAGTTCTGGGATGGAGGGGAAGGGGTGAGGGCAGAAGTCCGGGAAATGGGTTGGACACGGTTGAGGCCCCTGTCAATCACAGTGCGGGGGAATCCTCGGTTAAGGAAAAAGGAAGACATATCAGAGGCACTGTTGTGGAATCATCAGAGCAGATGCGTCGGAGACGGAGAAACTGGGAGAATGGAATGGGGGCAGGGTGAGAGTAACTGTAGTCAAGGTAGCCTTGGGAGTCGATGGGCTTATAATAAATCCTAGTGGACAGCCTATCTGCCTATCTCCAGAGATGGAGATAGAGAAGTCAAGGAAGGGAAGGCAAAGGAAGTGTTGGAGATGGACCATATGAAGGTGAGAGAAGGGTAGAAATTGGAAGCAAAGTTGATGAAGTTTTCCAGTTTGGGGCGAGAGCAGGAAACGGCATCAATGTACTGGAAAAAGAGTTGGGTAAGGGGCCTGAGTAGGACTGGAACAAGGAATGTTTGACACACCCCACAAAAATACAAGCATAACTAAGGCCCATTCCGGTAACCATTGCAACATCTTTAATTTGGCAGAAGCGAGTGGAGTTGAAGCAGAAGTTGTTCAATGTGAGAACAAATTCAGCCAGGCGGAGGAAGGTGGTGGTGGATGGGGACTGGTTGGGCCTCTGTTCAAGGAAGAAGCAGAGAGCCCTCAGACTGTCCTGGTGGGCGATGGAGGTGTAGAGAGATTGGATGACCATAGTGAAGAGGAGGCAGTTAGGGCCAGGAAATTGGAAACTGTCGAAATGAAGTAAGGTGTCAGAAGAGTCACGGATGTAGATGGGAAGAGACTGGACCAAGGGAGAAAAAAAAAAGTCAAGATAGGAGGAAATAAGTTCAGTGGGGCAGGAACAGGCTGAAATGATGGGTCTACCAGGACAGTCCTGTTTGTGGATTTTGGGAAGGAGATAGAAGTGGGCTATTTGGGGTTGGGGGACTATGATGTGGGAAGCTGTAGAGGGAAGATCTCCAGAGGAGATGAGGTCAGTGACAGTCCTGGAGACAGTAGCTTGATATTCGGGATGAGGTCATGGTCCAGGGGGAGGTAGGAAGAAGTGTCTGAGAGTTGGTGCTCAGCCTCTGCAAGGTAGAGTTTAGTGCGCCAGACATCAAAAGAGCCACCCTTGTCAGCGGATTTGATCACAATGTCAGGGTTGAGCCTTGCAGCAAGTTCAGAGGGAAAGGGGTTAATGTGAGTGAGGGGGGCAGAGAAATTAAGATGGCCGCTGTCCCACCAACAGTTTTCAATGAAAAGATTAATACCGGGTAAGAGGCCAGAGGGAGGGTTCCAAGTGGAGGGAGTGTACTGGAGCTGGATGAATGGGTCCGCTGTTCGGGGGGAGGACTCCTGGCCAAAGAAGTGAGTCTGGAGGCGAAGGAGATGGAAGAAAAGCTCAACATCATGTATCACCACCAGTTGTGCAGCCAGGAAACCCTCAGTAGCTAATAGAGACATTGCATGTGGCAGTACCAAACAATTATTTTTCTGGCAGTGGCTGGTGATGGGGGAGGCTGAGTTCTCAGTTCACCAATATGGACCATTTTCCTGTGTGGAGCTTTCCCTGACCAGGAGGAAAGACCCAACAGCAAGATATGGTTCAAGCAACGTACTGTGCCCTGTTCTTTTCCTGTTGCAGTGGTACGTGAGAGACACAGTGCACTACAGGGGAAAACTGTGCTGCAACCAGAGACCCAGTGTGGTACAGAAGCAGCTGTTGACACAATGTTGTACAGCATATAGACAATGTTAGTATAAACTGTAGTCTCGGTTTGTGCCTAAACCCAGGGAAAATGCAATAGGCCAGAGCTGAAACAGTTAAATTATGGATGTCATTCCAAATTTAATGAAAGGTCGGTGTTGTTAATTTCTGCCAGAGTTAACTGCTGCCACTCGCAGCAACCCAATCAACAGCCCGCCTGACCGCCCTTCACATCTTGATGAGTCTTTGCACAGACAAGGATGAGCAGCACATTAGAAATTGCACTTGAGAAAAACACTAATTATCCCGTCGATTACCAGAAGACAGGAAACCTTGCTTCTCCTACTGTTGGACAGGATGCTTGCTCGTCTGCAGCAAGTCTGAACATCTCCCTCCAGGAGATAGCACAAGCAACATCCAACATGTGTTTGGATTGTAAGCATGTTCAGTCACGTCTTGCTGCAAGACATAATCTTTAAAATATATAAAGACAGTATAAAAAAACACGTTTTCAGCAAGCTAGCGACTTGTGCTAAAACCAATTTTCACAATTAAAAGCATTTTGGCTTCTCTCATTGGAGAAAGCACAGATGTTATAGCTGGAGGAGTCTGAGAATCTTGCATTCTGGTTCATTTTCTGGCCAGACTGCAGTTTGAAATTATATTTCTGTTACAAAGGTGGGTACAAAAAGTGCGGCACATATTGAAAACAACACAGTCATTTCAGCAAAACACAAGTTTAGAAGTTGCCTTAACTTAATCTTCAATAAAACTTTAACATCAGTTGCACATCGCAATTAGATAATGTAATCTCTGTGTGAAGAGAAAGTGGAGAGAAGAAGAAAGCACAAAGAAAATATCAAAGAGACTGAGGCTGAAACCATCTCTTTTTTGATTAATTAATAAGGACCATATTTTTTTCTTATAAATAATTTACTTTCTTAACAATCTATCTCAATCAAAAATATGAAATAGCAGACTCACGGTCCAGGTAGCTGACTTAGCAGTACTTGATTGCTGAAAAGTGACTTCGAATAAATGTGGTCCTGGATAGTCAGTATTGGAAGGGATTGCTGGAGCAGGCGACATAGTGTCAAACGTGGAGCTTGGCTGTGAGTAGGGAGACGGCGTCGGGACATTCGAGGTGTGCTCCGAGTTGTAAGGGCTGGCGGAGGATGCACGGTTGGTGATACTCTGATCCATGCTGCTGTTTAGCAAATTAAACTGGGACTAGAAAGGCAAAGGGGTGGGGATAAGAAGAGAAACAACCAGGTAAGGACTTGCAACATCCACTTATTTCAGACTATTAAGAAAACACACACATCAGACAGCTGTCATTACAGTTCAGCTCCTGGAATCCTTTTTTATCCTGTTGCCCCATGTAAAGACTTGTCAAATAATTAATCATAAAAATATCAGTCAGACAAATATGAAGGGAAAAAATGTCAGCTTGAAGCTTGTTGCTTCCTCTTGTTCTTTTCTCTGACTGCTGATCTCTGAAGGATTTTTTTTTTGTTGAGTTTTGTATTTGACCATCAATTTACTTTTAACTGTTTGGCGATTATGGCAGAAATCCAACTGAATTGCTCAAACTGCTTTTTGTGTTTCATTCACAAAACTCCAAGGAAGGAAAGAGCCCTGTACAAATGAATGAACAAAAATCATTCAAACAGCACTTTTTTTTCCCAGCTAAATATCAGTCTGGGTTAATGAAGGAGTTAAAATGTACTTGTCTGAAAGGTCCCAAGGAGTCGTAAACTGAAAATAATCCAAGAGAATCATCAAATAAACTTATTGGGGGATTGTTAAAAAAAATCCCCCCCCAACCCCATTTATCTCCTCTCCTGAAGGTCTTGGCTTGAGCTGGTGTTCACCTCCATGGTTATCAGTATATCTCTGCTACCTCACTTGACTGGCCATTCCTCACGTCATCCTAGACAGTGCAAGTGGGCAGGCTGTTCTACCAGGTGGCGCATCAGAGCTACACTCAATCTATCCTCACCTGATGCACACGCTATCGGGGCAGTAATCAACAGCAGGAATCCCCCTGTCCAACCCAGAGGCATTAGGGATCTTCCTGTTCTGTATGGCTGCGCAGTATATGGTCCATCTACTATCACTGGAGGATCGGGTCACTGCTTCTGAGGGCGTCCTAGGGCAGTTAGTAACACAAGGGTCAATTTATCAACTGACGATTGGAACACTGGGGTCAATTTTGACTTTTGGGTAACCAACTGGCAGAGAACACTGATTGGCCGCCCATGCCGGCTATGAAGAAGCCCCAGCCATTTTGATGTCCAGCCTCATTTAAATTTGGCAGGCAGATTGCCAGAGATCAAACTGGCATCCTGATGCAGCTCACAGATTTTGGCCTCAAGATCAGGCAGTGGAGTCTTTAAGGAGGTGCACTAGCTGCCCATTTGAGGCCCGCTTGCATTTTGCATCAAGTGGGCCTCTTGCGAGAAGGCAAGGGTATTTTTTTTAAAATCATCTTGCCACTACCCTGTTCACACTGAAAAATATGATGGTTATGAGACAAAAATTGTGCCCACCCACTGTGATACCAATCTTGGCCAGTCTGTCATGAACAGGCAAGGATCATAGGCCCAACAGGTGGAAGAAAAGCTAGCAACCTTTTACGTTGCAGTGTTAATGGGGACCAGGGAGCAGATGTCTACGCCTCCCTCCCTGTCAGGTGGGGATGGTGAACCAGAAGACCTGAGAGAGGGTAGAAAAATACTGAAGTCAAGGACAAAGAGTCAGGTGCAGTGCCTTTGTGGTAAAGTGTGCCACACAACATTTCACCAGGGCACAGTAACTCAATGATGTCATTGTATTTCCAATCTTAATAAATTTATTTGTTTTGATTTTCAAAAAGCTATATTATGAGTTAAAAAAACTGCATTGTAAAAGATCTGCTGCAACACAACATCTTCAGCCCCAATAACTAACATAGGGATTTCCTGGAATGGGGTGTTGCCAGCTGATCCAGGAGGCAGATCATAGCCCATTTTGGGGAATTGGATATACACATGAAAAGGAAAAACTTGCAGAGCTATAGGGAAGGAGTGGGGCTAGTGGATACTCTTTCAAAGAGCCTCCTTGTGTGCTGTATGATTCTATTACTGAATTCATCAAAGTGTGCATGTTCTCTTGGTACATTACATGGTACTTGCAGAATCTGTACAAGTAGCACATTTTGAGATCAATAAAAGCAAAATACTGCAGATGCTGAAAATCTGAAATAAAAACAAAGTTCTGGAGATATTCAGCAGGTCTGGCAGCATCAGGAGAGAGAGAAACAGAGTTGTTGTTTCGAGTCGGATAAGAAGGGTCATACCCGACTCGAAACCTCAGCTCTGTTTCTTTCTCCACATTTTATGATCAAATGTTTTTAGCTATATGCGTGCCAAGCTAGCCCTGCAGAAAAAGTTTTAGTGTGAAGCTGATGAAGTTGTTTCTAAGTTAGAGCTGCCAATGGGGAGTCTCACCTGTCGGCTGCATATGTTGTGAAACGACAGGCAGTGGGA
Source organism: Heterodontus francisci (assembly GCF_036365525.1). Classification (NCBI taxonomy): domain Eukaryota; kingdom Metazoa; phylum Chordata; class Chondrichthyes; order Heterodontiformes; family Heterodontidae; genus Heterodontus; species Heterodontus francisci. The sequence continues at coordinate 14,843,677 of NC_090407.1, read as the reverse complement.
CTTGGAAAGCTGATGCTTGTTAAGTTTACATGTGTCTTAACTACTAGTTCAGTTTCCATATTCACTGGTACATCACTTAACCCATTTAAAGTGTCCACATTCTGCTCTTTCACTGGCCACCTGAGTATGTTTAAGTTACATAGAATTTATAGCATAGAAACAGGCCATCCGATCCAACCATAAGCAAGTGTTCATGCTCCTCATGAACCATCTCAACCTATTAATATATCTTTACATTTCTTTCTCCTCCCATCCTTCCTCATCTAACTCTATCAGCACAACCCTCTATTCCCTTCTCCCTCATATGCTTGTCTAGCTCCCCTTAAATGTATCTATGCTATTCGCCTCAACCACTTCATGTGGCAGAGAGTTTCACATTCTGACCACTCTGAGTGAAGCTGCCTATTTTGAATTCTTGGATTTATTAGTGACTATCTTAAATTCATATTCCCTAGTTTTGCTATTCCTCACAAGTGGAAAGATCTTCCTTACATCCTCCCTGTCTTAATTTTAAAGACCTCTATCAGGTTTTAATCTTCTTTATCCCAGGGACAACAGCCTGATAACAGCCCAAGGGTCTTGCCTGATAGTAGTACCCTCTCAGTTTTGTTTTCATCCTTGTAATTACTTTTGTACTTTCTCTCGTGCTTCTATATCCTTTTTGATGTACGGAGACCAGAACTGTGTACAGCACACTAGCAGTGAAGCTAGTCAGATGGTACATTCTGCTGGTGGTACAGTCAACTCACTCTCACCCCTACTCACTGCCATGGATTAAAATTAGAGCTGAATGAAAGCACTGATGAGTGGAGCAAGTGTTGACGATAAAATATAGTCATTTCCTGGGGAAAACTCAGCTGACTGTAGTTAAACGAGGCACAGATGACTTTTGCTTTTATACTATTGAATATACTGTGAGGTAGGGGTTTGATTTTAGTTCTCCCAGAGCACGCCAAGATCAAAAATCAGGAATTGGGGTTGCAGCCAATTCAGGATGCAAGTGATCTTCCACCTATTCCAGCTCCGCAGTAGAATTGAGGTAAAATTGAAAAAAGCTTTTGCTGCAACAAGAGTGCAGGTTTTACGTTTTCAGAAGATTTAAATGATGAGTTATAGTAGAAGTGGAAAAATAAAGTTGCATAATTAGTGCAAAATATAAGTTGTATGAATATAATAATCTGACATCAGCTCGACTGGGTTGGCAATTATTTCTGAGTCAGAAGGTCGAGGGTTTAAGCCCCACTCCAGGATTTGAGCATATCGTCTAGGCTGATACTCCAGCAAAGTACTGACGGAGTGCTGCATTGCCATGCGCTCTATTTTGAAGAAGAGCATGGGTGTTCTCTCCAGCGTCCTGGCCATATTTAGCCCTTAAACAAAATAATTATCTAGCCATTATCTCATTGCTGTTTGTGGGTCCTTGCTGCACTCAAATTCGTTGCTGGGTTTGCCTATATAACAAATGACTACACTTCAAAAATACTTTACTGGCTGCAAAGTGCTTTAGGATGCCCTGAGGTTGAAAAAGGCACTATTTGAATTCAAGTCTTTCTTTCATACATCACACTAACTGTTTCAAAAACGTGCAATGATCTCTCCTTCCTCCAGCATAAATAAACGCATTTACAATAGGAATGTGTGTACACTAATACCTTCTTTTTAATGTAATACATTGTTCGGACTTGTCTAACTGAATCCAAAAGTCAGTCAACAGAGATAACACTTGTGTTTCCAATAATAGATAGTTAAGAGTGGGTGGCAGGGGGTGTATGTGGTGGGTGTCTGGCTTCTTGTTCAGATGGGACACTTTTTTTTTGATTGTTATTTTTCCCTTCGCCCTTTCTTCTTGGTTGGGATGGCTTTGAGCTGTTGGTATTAATGGGCTAGTCCAGCTCAAAACAACAGAGAAGCCAGGACTAATTAACTGCATAACTTCCACCCAGACAACAACACAGGTACAAGTATGTACATGCAGAGGAAGCAGCCATGGAGGTGATGAGTGTGCATACACTGGGGCTAGCTGTCCCACCACATGCTATAAAATTCAGGAGTTAGCAATCATCGATGCTCACAGCTTTTTCAGCATGGAATGAAGTGATTCCATATATGGGTTGTGCTCCAACCCCTGCCCTTCAGAACTGTATATGAACACAAATACTACAATTCTAAGTTATCTTTAACCTGGTGTCCCCTCTCACTCATTGGAACAGGGCTAAAGAACAGAATTCATCAAATATTTGGTGTAGTGTTGAATGAAACGTTCTCACTTCTTCAAATCAAGAGCCAAGAGAAAGGGAGAAGAGCATCAAGGGACAAATTTCTAACCCTAAGATTTTTCATCTGTCCTGGGTGCCCTGCTGCTGGCTTCCTTCTGCCCTCTGATAACTAGCCAAGTAGTGAACATGAATGAAGTTAATGACTGAAATTTTTACTGGCTTATATAAGTGGAGGGAGTATCGCTGAGCCCTGCATGGGTTATAATCGATAGTGGCCAAGTGAGGGAAGTAAGCTGACAAAAAGGCTTCTGGGAGACAGATCTCCCACTCTGAGAGATGGGGGAAGACTCGTCAAGTGCTGACGGTATGCAATGTAGGCAAATTGGTATGGGAGTTAAGCCCAAGAAATTTTAGCTTCTGGGTGATCTCAGGCATATCTAGGACTTTGATGTCAGCCGTGGTTCAAATGGTAGCACTCTCCCATTTGAGTGAGAAGGTTGTGCGTTCAGGTCCCACTCTAGGGATTGAGCACATAATCATAAACTGACACTCTAGTGCAGTACTGAGGGAGTGCTGCCATGTCAGAGATGCCATCTTCTGAATGAGACGTTAAACCGATAACCCATCTACGTTCTCAGTTGAATGTTTAGGTTCTTAAGGTGTCCCTGGTGTCCTGGCCAATATATCTTGCTCAAACAAAACCTAAAGACAGTGTTACGGTCAAGTGAGGAGGGGTCCAAGGGCTTCCCTCTTTCCCCTCTCTTTATTTGACCACAACAGGTTTAATTCTTTCTTAAAGTGGATGTACTGGCCAATTCAGTAGGTGTTTGATTGCTTACTTGCTATGATTATAACAAGAACCAATCGAACAGGTTTTCTTGAGTTTAACAAAGAAAGAGGTTAACTTTATTGTACTCAAACCGAACTAATGAAAGCATAAACTACGCGGCAACTTTCTCTCACACACACACACACAAATAGGTTACAGAGTGGGGAAAGGTGGATTGGTTGAGGTAGAGTCCATAGAAAAAAGGGGTATACAGTCTGTGGGGTTTGGTGATTCGGCTGGCTTCTAGCTGAATTCAGTGGTCCTGAGGTTTGTAATTTAAAGAGGTAGATGACTGGTTCAGTAGGTCTCTTAGAGACAGCAATGTGGATGATTTCCTCCAACAGGGTTTCTGACTGCAGCCGGTGTATGCAAAGATGGTCAGTAAACAGGCAGGATTTGAAGCTTGCAAGCTGGAATGGCGAGAGAGAGAAATAGAGAGAGAGAGAGACCCCCACTTTGGACTGCATGTGTCCGAGTTCAGGTGCTTCTCCTTGCTGCTGCAGAGAAACACCAGCTTAAAACCAAAGATGGGGAGGGGCTTGTCACATGACAGTCATTCAGTGATTCAAGCATCATAGTTAGCAGTATTTTTTCTTGCTAAAAGAAAAAGAACAAGCAGTTCCCAAAACCTCCTGGGTCTTGGTTTTTGCTGGGATGAGCAAACATTTTGTCTCCTTCCTCACAGGCCTTGCAATGTAGGATACGGTTTTGCAAATTAGATGGCCATCTTAAGCTGCTAGCAACGTCATGTTTTATCTGTTCTTTTAAAAGTTTCTTAAAAAAAATATAAATTCAGATCTTGAGGCAATGGAGTAATGAAAGTTATCATCTAACAAAGCAAGTTGGCGTGACACCTCCCCACCACGCAAAATGAAATGTCATGACAGGAACAAATTAAAAAGAAACTGTACACACACACTAATCAGTTTCACTGTCATATCCATGCTCTGGTTCAGTTTTTTAAAAAATCCGGATTGGGCACGAGCACAACTGGGGAACTCCAACTACTCTGACCGGACTCAATCAGCTTCTGCTCCAGCATTAACTGCAGTGCCTCCAGAACCTGGGTCAGTTTCCTAGGACCTAGGTGATAGGGATTTTGTTTTATGGGAGGGGTCTCTCCTACATCCACATTGTGTAGGGTTAGGGTTGTGCACCCTGGTTTGTCCCTGTAGACTCCTTTAAATGCTATGAGCAGTCTTGTTAGGTCTCTTCTCTGGTCTGCATTTAAATAGGAGAGTACTGTGTCTAATTTCCCTAACATTTCAGTGTCAGCTAACCGGATGGTAGGAGGTTCGATTTGGAAATCCTCCCGGCCTCCCTCTAACTTGTCCTCACTGTCCCTTTCACCCTCCTCTTTCCTGACTGCCTGACAGACCTGTGCTTGTTTGTTCCCTTCCCGGCTGTGATTCCATTTTAACATATTGATGTGGCACATCCTTTGCTTTTTCCTACGATCTGGGATGTCAATTATATAATTCACCTGGCTAATTCTCTTTACCACTCTGTATGGGCCACTGAACCAGGATTTCAATGGTTCTCCCGGTATTGGTAATAGCACTAACACATGCCCTCCGGACTGAAATGTTCTGGCCTTGGCATGTTTATCGGCCTGCCTTTTCCTAGCTGTCTGGGAGGTTTTTAGATGTTCCTGAGCCACCGCATCGGCTCTCGTGAGCCGTTCTCATAACATGGAGATGTAGGCTAACAGGGAGGATTTGTCCCTGTGTTCCAAAAACCTCTCCTTGATTAGTTTTAGAGGACCTTTCACCTTGTGTCCATAAACTAATTCAAAGGGACTAAAACCAGTGGACTCATTGGGTGAGTCCCTGGTAGCAAACAGAAGAAATCCCAGCCCTTTGTCCCAGTCATGGGGGTACTCATTGCAGTATGTCCTGATCATTGTCTTTAGGGTCTGGTGATACCGCTCCAAAGCCCCTAGTGACTGTGGGCGGTAGGTTGAGGACTTTAGCTGGATTATGCCCAGTTTACCCATGACCTTTTCAAAGATACCGGACATAAAATTTGTGTCCTGATCCGGCTGGATCTCAGCAGGCAGCCCAGATCGGGTGAAGAATTGGGTTAGCCTCTCCACTACTACCTTGGTAGAGATAGTTCTTAGAGGGATAGCTTCTGGAAATCGGGTAGCCGCATCCATAATGGTGAGAAGATACTGGTACCCCACCTTTTGCTTTCAACGGGGGCCCCACACAATCTACCAGCACTTTGCTGAACGTTTCCCCAAAGGTCGGTATGGGAATTAGGGGTGCAGGTTTTATTGCAGGTTGAGGCTTCCCCAAAACCTGGAACATTTGTCAAGTCTTACAGAACTCCACCACAACCTTGTGGAGTTGTGGCCAGTGAAAATGCTGTCTTATGTGGGCTTGGGTTTTTCTGACACCGACATGCCAAGCCATTGGAATCTCGTGGGCTATTCTCCATATTTCCCTACTACACCTCAGCGGCACCATTACCTAGTTAACCACTGTCCACGCTTCATCTGCAGGTCTGTGAGGGGTCTCCATTTTCCTCATCAGCACCTCATTCTTTAAATAGTAGCACTCTGGAACTCCCTCTGTTTCAGCTTCAGTTTGGACAGTCTGTGCTAACCTTTTTAACTCTGGGTCGGCTAGCTGAACCTCGATCAAAGAAGACCTGTTTAACCAATCCTTTGGTCCTCTAACTTCCCAAAGAAGGTTTCAGATAACCAGACAGTAGAGTCATCTGTCTGCAGTGCCAGTTCAGCCTCCTCTGACAGAGCTTGTTCAGCCATGGACCGGGTCACCACACAGTCAGGGTAAATGCCAGGGACCTTTTCATGTAACTGCTCTGTCTCTCTGACCTCTTTTGGTCTCTCTAAAACCACTGGGGAAGTTACCACCTTCGCCCCTGCCAGATCATTACCCGGCAGTAGGTCGATCCCGTCCACAGGTAAACTAGGGACAATCTCCACGGTTACCGGTCCTGAAACCAGGTTGCACTCCAGGTGCACCTAGTATAAAGGTATGAGCATATACCTTCCCCGCCGATACCATTTACTAGCACTCTAGTATTCAATGGGGGAAAAGGTCTTTTCCCAGCAGGAAGAATTGGGTGGCCCTGTATCCCTAAGTATGACGATGGGCTTATTCGCCTCACTCAAGGAGTATGGGGTCACTTTTCCTCTGAACACAAAATCCTGGTAACTCTCAGGGATTTTGTTAAGTTTTCCCGCACTCTTGGTGGTAGGTTTACTGGGTTTTACTGTCGCAGTTAAAGCCACAGCCTGATCTGCTGTGCTTTGCATCAGGGCCCCTTTCTCAGTACTGGCCTGGTGTACCCTGACTAAACCTATGGGTTTTCCCTGTAACTTCCAGCAGTCCGCTCCAAGGTGACCTGCCTTGTTACAATGGAAACATACAGTTTTTCGGGCAACACTCCTGTTCTCAGCACCTTCCTTTTTGGCCTGAGGAGGGCCTCCTGTGTTTCCAGCTCTCTCTTCTCACCCATGGCTGTTCATCCTCCTATCACCCTCCCACCTTCTATCCCTTTCAGGGAAGGGTTTCCCTTGGGGCAAGGGCTTGTGAATAAGTGTATAATCATCAGCCAGGATTGCTGCCTGCCTAGCGTTTGGAACCTTTTGTTCCTCGATTTGTTTTTTTATGGAAAGGGGAAGCAAGTTTTTGAACTCCTTGAGAAGGATCACATCTCTGAGGTTTTCATAGGCGGACTCTATCTTAAATGCTCGCATTCATCGGTTGAAAGCAAGTTGCTTAACCCTTTCGAACTCGATGTATGTTTGCTCCGGCTACTTTCGGAGAGTTCAGAACTTTTGGCGGTACACCTCTGGCACTAGCTCATATGCACTCAGGATAGCATTTTTAGTCATTTCATAATCTGATTTCATCAGGCAACAGTGAATAAACCTCATGGGCTTTTCCTGTTAGTTTGCTCTGCAATAACATCCAGCTGTCTACTGGCCACTTCAACAGTTTTGCAAGAACTCCAAAACAGATGAAAAATGCTTCCACATCCCCCTCATTGAACCTTGGTATCAACTGGGAGAACTTTAAGAGCACAGCACTCGGTCCTGAGCTGGGGGCAGTTCCCTCACTAGCAATGCCTTCACTGGGTCATTGGGTCTTCCACTATTCAGTTCGAGTTGCCTTATCTTGAATTCCCTCTCTTCCTTCTGTTCTTGGAATTCTCTTTCTTTCTTCCTTTCCTGGAAAGACCTTTCTTTATCTTGGAATTCTAATTCTATTCTCCTCTGTTCTATTTGTATCTTAGCTAATGTTACTCTGTCTGTTTCAGATTCTATGCCTGTCTCCGGTTCTTCAGTGTCAATGTGTCAATTTTAAAATGGTTGGCCACAAGTTTTAGGATTTCGGGCTTCCTAGCTTTTGGACAGATAGTAATCTCAAACTGCCCAGCTATATTCCTCAACTCTTCAACAGATAGGGCTTTTAACCTGGCCCAAGTTACTTCACTCTGTCCTAGGAAGGTACTGGCTTCAAATGTGGACATTTTAGTACTCCAGTACTGAAAACCTGTACTGAAGTTTTTAAATTATTGCGAGGGATCAATTTGGTTTCCCACTTTCAATTTCCCATTTGTCTTTAGGTTTGATCCTAGACGTGAGACCCCAGATTTGTGTTATGGCCAAGAGAGGGGGAGTGGGGGGGGGGGATCAAAATGCTTCTCTGTTTTTCCTCTCCTTATAGGACCACAGCAGATTTAATTCTTTCTTAAAGTGGATGTACCGGCAAATTCAGTAGGTGTTTGATTACTTACTTGCTATGATCATAACAAGAACCAATCGGCCAGGTTTTCTTGAGTTTAACAAAGAAAGAGATTAATTTTATTGTACCTAAACTGAACTAATGAAAATAATAAATTACATGCCAACTTACATACACACACACACAAAAGGTTTACACACACACAAATAGGTTATAGAGTGGGGAAAGGTAGATTGGTTGGGTTAGATTCCATAGAAAAAAGGGGTATACAGACTGTGGGGTTTGATTCGGCTGGCTTCTAGCTGAATTTGGTGGTCCTGAGGCTTTTAGCTTGAAGAGATAGATGACTGGTTCTGTAGGTCTCTTGGAGACAGCGATATGGATTATTTCCTCCAACGGGGTTTCTGACAATAGCCTGAGTATGCAAAGGTGGTCAGTCAACAGGCAGGATTTAAAGCTTGCAAGCTGGAATGGAGAGAGAAAGAGAGACCCCCACTTTGGTCTGCATGTGTCAGAGTCCAGGTGCTTCTCCTTGCTGCTGCAGAGAAACACCAGCTTAAAACCAGAGATGGAGAGGGGCTTGTCACATGACAGTCACTCAGTGATTCAAGCATAGTAGTTAGCAGTATTTCTTCTTATAGAATCATAGAAGGTTTATGGAGTCATAGAGTTATACAGCACAGAAACAGGCTCTTTGGCCCAAAGCGTCTGCACCGACCATCAAGCACCCATCCATTCTAATCCCAATTTCCCGCACTTGGCCCGTAGCCTTGTATGCTATGGTGTTTCAAGTGCTCATCTAAATACTTCTTAAATGTTGTGAGAGTTCCTGCCTCTACCACCCCTTCAGGCAGTGTGTTCCAGATTCCAATCACCCTCTGGGTGAAAAATATTTTCCTCAACTCCCCTCTAAACCTCCTGCTCCTTACCTTAAATCTATGCCCCCTGGTTATTGACCCCTCCACTAAGGGAAAAAGTTTCTTCCTATCTATGCCCTTCATAATTTTGTATACCCCCTCAGCCTTCTCTGCTCTAAGGAAAACAACCTCAGCCTATCCGGTCTCTCTTCATAGCTGAAATGCTCCAGCCCAGGCAACATCCTGGTGAATCTCCTCTGCATCCTCTCCAGTGCAATCACAGCCTTCCTATAATGTGGTGACCAGAAATGTACACAGTAATCAAGCTGTGACCTAACCAGCATTTTATACAGCTCCATCATAACCTCCCTGTTCTTATATTCTATTGGTTCTATAACCTTAGTTATCATCCTCTGGCTGCCTAAGGCCTTTAGGGCCCCAGTACATTGAAGGCCTCCTACAGATGTGCAGGCATCTCCTCTGTCATTGTGGCTGAGTGAAGCGCTGGTGTAACTGACAGAGGGGCTGACAAGCTGCTGTCCACATCAGGAATGCCCTGAGAGGAGCCTCCAGATGCTTCAGGCAAATGCTTTGCCTCTCTTTCAAACCACACCTGTACCTCCCTGCTCACCTAAAGAGTGTGAGGACCTGGCAGTGATTCCAGGTAACTTGCACCCCCTCCACCCCCATAAAGCCGTTGCTGCATGGGGCACATGGAATTGGCGATGGCATGCAGGTCCGCATGCAGCTCCGGCATCCACTGAAAGAGGACACTTGGCCCATCGTGTCTATGCCAGTCGAAAAACAATCCACCCATTCTAATCCCACCTTCCAGCATTTGGACTGTAGCCCTGCAGATTATGGCACATGAGGTGAATATCCAGACTCCTTTTGAATGAGTTGAGGGTTTCTGCCTCAACGACCCTTTCAGGCAGTGAGCTCCAGACCCCCACCACCTTCTGGGTGAAAAAAATTTTCCTCATCTCCCCTCTAATTTTTCTACCAATCACTTCAAATCTATACCCCCTAGTCATTGACCTCTCTGATAAGGTGAATAGGCCCTTGACCTCCACTCTATCCAGGCCCCTCAAAATTTTGTACATTTTACATACAAGGAGAACAACTCCAGCCTATCCAATCTTTCTTCATAGCCGCATTTTTCCAGTCCTTGCAACATTATCGTAAATCTTCTCTGTACCCCCTCTAGTGCAATTACATCCTTTCTGTAATGAGGTGACCAGAACTGCACACAGTACTCAAGTTGTGACCTAATCAATGAGTTATACAGTTCCAGAATAACCTCTCTGCTCTTATATTTTATACCTCGGCTAATAAAGGAAAAGATTCCATATGCCCTTTTAACCAACTTATCGACCTGTCCTGCTACCTTCAGGGATCTGTGGACATTCACTCCAAGGTCCCTCACTTCCTCTACATTTCTCAGTATTTTCCCATTAATAGTGTATTCCTTTGCCTGTTTGACCTCCCCAAATACATCATCTCAGACCTCACCTGGTTGAAATCCATTTGCCACTTTTCTGCCCATCTGACCAGACTAACAGTATCTTCCTACAGCTATCCTCCTCGCTATCTGCCATACGGCCAATCTTTGTGTCATCTGCAAACGTCTTGATCATGCCCCCTATATTTATGTCCATACCGTTATTATATACCACAAAAACCAGGGAACCCAGTACTGAGCCCTGCGGAATGCCACTGGAAACAGCCTTCCAGTCGCAAAAACACCAGTCAACAATTACCTTTGTTTTCTGCCGTTGAGCCAATGTTGTATCTAACTTGCTGTAGTTCCCTTAAGCTTCCTGGGTCTTGGTTCTTGCTGGGATGAGCAGACATTTTGTCTCCCTCCTCACAGGCCTTGCAATGTAGGATGCAGTGTTGCAAATTAGGTAGCCATCTTAAGCTGCTAGCAAAGTCATCTTTTATGTGTTCTTTTTAAAATTTCTTAAAAAAAATATAAATTCAGATCTCCAGTCAGTGGATTAAAGAAAATTATCACCCAGTAAAGCAAGTTGGTGGGCATATGATCATAAGCTGACACTTCAGTGCCGTACTGAGGGAGTGTTGCCATGTCAGAGATGCCATCTTTTGGATGAGACGTTAAACCAATGACCCATCTACCTTCTCAGGTGAATGTTTAAGATCCTATGGTACCCCTGGTGTCCTGGCCAATATTTCTCCCTCAAACAAAACCTAAAAACAGATTATCTGGTCATTATCACATTGTTTATGGGACCTTGTGTGCAAATTAGCTGCCATGTTTCCTACATTATAACAGTGACTATACTTCAGAAAATACTTAATTAGCTATAAAGAATTTTGGGATGTTCTAAGGTCGTGAAAGATGTTATCTCAATGCAAATCTCTTTTTTGTTGTAAATTTTGCACAGTGGCCTCTGCCCTCGCTAGCCATGTGTGCCCCACAGACCACAGTATTTATTATTTGCTTACCAATGAATTCACCCCCCATGCCCTAGTTCCTTGCAGTTGTAATTGCAGTGTGTGTGACATGAACTTTCTGTCAATCTTAGTACAGTGCTGTCATTGACTGATCTGTTAAGATAACTGAGGGAACAGAGGTGATGTTTGAAGTTTTGCAAGTGTCTCTCAAAAACAGTCAGATTTTGGGGTTGAAGTTGGTGTGCGTTGCACCAATTTTATGGCTGAAAAACAGGTGCAGTGTTAACAAATTTAGCGATAGGTTGGATGCTCTGCGTGTGCGTTTGAGCCACTGCTAAATTCCTTCAGCCCATTTTCTCGCCATCCTGGTGGCTACCTAAAAAAGCCATTAAGCCCCTTACATTTGTTAATTAGAACGCCTGCTGAAGGACCCCTCTGGAAAATTCGTTCCTGATGAGGACCAAGTGGCAGGTCAGCCCTGCACACAGGACTTCAGCGGCCGCCAACGAAAGATACGTTTTTTCTAAAATAACAGTTTCAAAAAAGACCTTCTTGTGGAGCTAAGAGGAGCAGGAGTTCTGCTCTGATTCTAGAATTGTCATGATTGTCTCCTGTCACCCTATCCCTTACCAAATCCACTCCTGGGAGATACCTTTGGGCTGCTGGCAACGAGGCAAGCTGGGCAACATTTGTAATCTGCAACGTGTGAGCTGCCTGTGGAGGCACATCAGTAGAAAGCAGCTGCACAGAAAATGGTAATGAGGCCCAAGACCCAATTTTGAGCTGACCTCAGGGCTGCAGGCTGGGGGCAAGCGGTGACAATGTATTTTGCAAACTGCTGATATTCCCATGATGAAAGTGACATAGAGCCACAGCTTCTACAGACTGCATCCCATTTTACATACTCTCATCTAATTTTGGTAAAGTAAGTGAGGCGAAACTGCCTGATAGGGTGGTGCATGCAAATTCAACAGTAACTTTCAAAAGGGGATCGGATATATAAGTGAATAAGAAAGAATTGCAGGGTTATAGGGAAAGATCAGGGGAGTGGGACTAATTAGATAGCTCTTTCAAAGATCTGGCACAGGCATGATTGGCTGAATAGCCTCCTTCTGTGATTCTATGATCATTGTAGGGTCATCTTTGGTGGTCATGCCTGTATCAAAACCTTAGATACAATAGTTTTATATATTTTAAATAAAAATAGAAAATGCTGGAAATACACAACGAGTCTGCCAGTACCTGAAAATTAAAAAGGCAGATTAGTGTTTTGGGTTTAGCCCCTTTAACATAAGAACATAAGAAATAGGAGCAAGAGTAGCCCATTCGGCCCCTCAAGCCTGCCTCCCCATTCAATAAGATCATGGCTGATCTGACCCAGACCTCAACTCCTCTTTCGTGCCAGCTCCTCATAGCCCTCAACTCCCTGATATTTCAAAAATCTATATACCTCCTCTTTAAATATTTTCAGTGATCTAGCCTCCACAACTCTCTGGGGTAGAGAATTCCAGACATTCATTACCCTCGGAGAGAAGAAATTCCTTTGCATCTCAGTTTTAAATGAGTGCCCCCTTATTCTGTAACTATGTTCCCTCGTTCTAGATTCCCCAACTAGTGGAAACATCTTCTCAACATCTACCCTGTCAAGCCCCCTCAGAATCTTGTACACTTCAATAAGATCACCCCTCATTCTTCTAAACTATAATGAAAAGGCCTAACCAGTTTAGCCGTTCTTGATAAGTCAACCCCTTCATCCCAGAAATTACCCTAGTGAATCTCTGTTGAACTGCCTCCAAGCTCAGTATGTTCTTTCTTAAATATGGGGACCAAAACTGTACACGGTACTCCAGATGCGGCCTCACCTGTACAGTTGTAACAAGACTTCCCTATTTTTAAACTCCAACCTCCTAGCAATAAAGGCCAAAATTCTATTTGCCTTCTTAATTACTTGCTGTACTTGCATTCTAACTTTTTGTGTTTCATGCACAAGAACACCTAGATCCCTCTGTGCTGCACTTTTTTGAAGTCTCTCTCCATTTAAATAATAGTCTGCCTTTTGATTCTTCCTACCAAAGTGCACGAATTCACACTTTCCAACATTAAACTCCATCTGCCAAGTTTTTGCCTACTTACTCAATTTATCTATATCCCCTTGCAGATTCCTTATGTCCTCATCACAATATGCCCTCCCACCTATTTTTTGTAGTGTTAGCAAATTTGGATATATTACACTCTGCCCCCTCCTCCAAGTCATTCATATAGAGAATAAATAATTGAGGTCCTAGGACTGATCCTTGTGGCACTCCACTAGATACGTCTTTCCAATTTGAAAAAGACCCATTAATCCTGACTCTCTGTCTTCTGTGAGTTAACCAATCCTCAATCCATGATAATACATTACCCCCAATACCGTGAGCTCCTATCTTGTGCAATAATTTTTTATGTGGCACCTTATCAAATGCCTTCTGGAAATCTAAATACACTACATCTACCAGTTCCCCTTTATCAACTCTGCTTGTTATATCCCCAAAGAACTCTAGCAAATTTGTCAAACATGATTTCCCTTTCACAAAACCATGTTGACTCTGTTTGACTGCATCAAGCTTTTCTAAATGTCCTGCTATTTCTTCCTTAATAATGGACTCTAGCATTTTCCCAATGACTGATGTTAGGCTGACTGGCCTATAGTTTCCTGCTTTTTGTCTCCCTCCCTTCTTGAACAAGGGCATCACATTTGCGGTTTTCCAATCTGCTGGGACCCTCCCGGAATCCAGTGAGTTCTGGAATATTTCAACCAATGCCTCCACTATCTCTGCAGCCACTTCCTTTAAAACCCTTGGATGTAGGCCATCAGGTCCTGGCAACTTGTCTGCCTTTAGTCCCATTAGTTTGCCAAATACTTTGCCCCTCGTGATAGAGACTGTTACAAGATCTTTCCTCCCATTAGCTCCTTGCTTATCTGATATCTGTGGGATGTATATAATGTCCTCCACCGTGAAGACCGATGCAAAATATTAGATTAAATTATCTGCCATTTCCCTGTTCCCCGTTATCAATTCTCCAGTTGCATCCTCCAATGGTCCCATGCTCACTTTAGCTACTCTCTTTCTTTTTATATACCCGTAGAAGCTCTTGCTGTTTGTTTTTATATTTCTTGCCAATTTACTATCATAATCAATTTTCTCTCTCTTTATGAGCTTTTTAGTTATCCACTGCTGATTCCTAAAAAATTCCCAATCCTCTGGCCTACCATTAGTTTTGGCTGCTTCGTATGCCTTAGTTTTTGATTGGATACTTTCCTTGACTGCCTTTGTTAACCTGGCTGAGCATTATGAAATGTCTGCTTAAATGTCTGCCACTGCTCATCCACTGACTTTCCCCTTAGTCTATTCTCCCAGCCCGCTTTAGACAACTCTTTCTTCAGACCTCTGTAATTGACCTTGTTTAAGCTAAAGACACTGGTTTGAGACCGGAGTTGCTCGCCCTCAAACTGAATTTGAAATTCTACCATGTTGTGATCGCTATCCCCTTGAGGATCCTTAACTACGATATCTCTTATCAATCCTACCTCATTAACACATTACTAGATCAAAAATAGCTTGTTCCCTGGTAGGTTCTGCAACGTTTGCTCTAAGTCATAATCCCTGATGCACTCTACAAATTCGTCTTCCATGTTACCTCTGCCAATCTGATTTGTCCAGTCAATATGCAGATTAAAATCACCCATGATAATTGTAGCACCGTTCTTACATGCCTCTGTTATTTCCCAATATATACTTTATCCTACAGTGAGGCAACTCTTCGGGGGCCTATAGACGACTCCCACCCATGACTTCTTCCCCTTGCTATTCCTTATTTCCACCCAAACTGATTCCACATCACGATCTATTACACCTCCATCACTACTCACCACCGCACTGATACCTTCCTTTATTAACAAAGCTACCCCCCCCCCCCCCCCACTTCTTTTCCTTTTTGCCTATTTTTCCAGAACGTCGAATACCCTTGAATATTGAGTTCCCAGTCTTGGTCACCCTGCAACCACGTCTCTGTAATAGCTGTCAAGTCATTCTCATCAATTTCTATTTGTGCCGTCAACTCATCTATCTTGTTACAAATGCTGCGTGCATTCAGATAAAGAGCCTTAAGCTTTGACTTTTTGCCATTATTACTCATTCTGGTTCTAATTTCTGCTCCACTCTTCTGCTCATATTGTCTGCCCCTTCCTGTCATACTTTGATTATCATTCGCCTCTTCACTACCCTGCACCTCTGCTCTCGTTTCTTTTTGATTTTTTAAACTTCCCTTCAACTGAGTCCTCCCCCCCACTAATTAGCTTAAAGTCCTATCTATAACCCTAGTTATACAATTCGCCAGGACACTGGTCCCAGCATGGTTCAAATGGAGCCCGCCCCAACGGAACAGTTCTCTCTTTCCCCAGTACTGGTGTCAGTGCCCCATGAATTGGAACCCATTTCTCCCACACCAATCTTTCAGCCATGCATTTACCTCTCTAACCTTATTTACCCTACGCCAATTTGCACGTGGCTCAGGTAGTAATCTGGAGATTATTACCTTTGTGGTTCTGCTTTTTAATTTAGCCCCGAGCTGTTCATAGTACCTCAGCAGAACCTCTTTCCTAGTGCTACCTATGTTGTTGGTACCTACGTGGACCACGACAACGGGATCCTTCCCCTCCCACTCCAAGTTTCTCTCCAGCCCAGAAGAGAGGTCCTTAACCTTGGCACCAGGTTGGCAATACAGCCTTCGGGACTCCCTGTTTTTGCTGCAGAGAACAGTATCTACTTCCCTAACTATGCTAACCCCTATTACTACTACATTTCTCTTTTCTCTCCCCACTTGAATGGCGCTGTGAACCACGGTGCTGTGATCAGTTCGCTCATCCTCCCTGCAGCCTGTGCCCTCGTCCACACTGGGAGCAAGAACCTCTTACTTACTGGATAAGGGCACTGGCTGAGGCTCCTCCAAAGCTAAATTCTGGATCCCCATACCTGCCTCACTCGCAGTCACACCCTCCTGTCCCTGACCACAGTCCAAATTTGATGTAATTAATCTAAGGGGTGTGACTGTCTCCTGAAACAGTGTCCAGGTAACTCTCCTCCTCCCTGATGTGTCGCAGTGTCTGCAGCTCGGACTCCAGCTCATTAACTCTGAGTCGAACGTCCTTACAGCTGCAATACATCGCCTGCCCAGCCATCACTATTCTATTTAATTAATTACCATGGAGGTTAAATATTTTAAAAGTGAATTTCTTAACTGTACTTTGTCAGAGCTGTTTAAGGTCCACACCTGAAAAGTGAAGTCACCTTTTCCCTTCACAGACACTGAACAACCTGTTGTGCAATTGCAGAATTTTCTGATTTTTATTCGAGAATTCCAGCAACTGTGGCTTTATCTTTTTTTATCAAGTTATTTCAACACAGATAAAATAAAGATTTAGCAAAAAGTCAGATTATCCTTTACATTACAAACAGGATTGAAGATGGTGTACATATATTTTGGCAATGTTACCCCTCCTTCCCCTGCTGTCAGTTTAGTTTACCGACAGCTTGTTTCCTTCACACACTAAATACCTGGAGATCTCGTGGGAAAAGATCTAAGAGTGCACTCTGCTGGTCAGCAGTGAAAGTGACAGACTTGTTTGTGCATCTGTGGGGCTGCTCGTGTCCGAAGTTACAGGTTTACATTCACGATGCCGACTGCTGGGGAAATAGAAACATTGGAACAAGAATAGGCACTCAGATCATGGCTGATCTGTGCCTCAACTCCATTTACCTGCCTTTGTTCCATAGCCCTTGATAACCTTATCCAACTAAAATCTATCAATCTTAGTCTTAAAAATTTCAATTGACCCACAATCTTTTTGGGGAATGTGTTCCAGATTTTCACTACTTTTTGTGTGAAAAAGTGTTTCTTGATTTCTCTCCTAAATAGCCTAGCTCTAATTTTAAGATTAGACCACTTGTTTTGGATTCCAAAACCAGAGGAAATAGTTTCTCTCTATCTACCCTATTGAATCCCTTATTAATTTTAAATATCTTGATTAGATTACTTTTCAATCTTCTAAACTCAAGAGAATGCAAGCCAGGTAATCAATTTAAAAAGGAAAATTAAATAATACTGTTAAAACTGATACCATAAATCATTGCAGCAAACACTAGTGCAGCGTACCCATTTCTGAAATGTGCTGGAGTACAAAAGTGGCAATTTGTGGACATTAACATGACAAAGCTTCCACCTACCATATCGCACCTGACCATATAGTCAAATATCAACCATGCTAATCACTGCTAGATGCGTTGCTGCCAGAAATAGTTGGTGCGCTTAATGTGTTATGAGGGGCACCTTTGTAATTGATTTCAATGATAATGGCAAATGGTTAGCATCATTTGCCTGATATAGGCAGCTGCCCCTGATAAGCACGGATGGTATAAATGGTGGGGACTGTACATCATAATGTCATTGAAATATCTCAGAGCACTTTGCACAATGATTTAGTTTTTGAAGTGCAGTGACTGTTACATGGGTAAACATTTCAGCCAACCTGCACACAGCAAGGTCCCACAAATAGCAATGAGGTGAATGACCAATTAATTCATTTTTGATAGTGTTTGTTGAGGGTGGGATGCAGGCCAAAGCATAGAGATCTCTGTGCTCCTCTTCTAGTAGTGTCATAGGATCTTTAACATTCACCTGAACAGGAATTGGGGCCTCAGTTTAATACAGCACCATCTCCATACTGTACTGGATTATGAGATCAAATCCTGGTGTAAGGATCAAGCAGATCACGTACAACCCCCAGTCAAGAGTGCTACCAACTAAACCAAACTGAAAACAAGTGGCCTTGAGTGGCAGCCTCATTTAATGAAGAACAACTGAAGATGCATCACTTGGACTATGGCAACAATAATTGTTGCTATTAGAGGAACCTATTTAAAAATACAAAAAACACTAAAAATATGGAGGAATAATTATTTCGCATTCCCATGTATAAGCTGTATGTAACAAATTAGGGCGGCACAGTGGCGCAGTGCTTAGCACTGCAGCCTCAAAGCTCCAGCGATCCGGGTTTGGTTCTGGGTACTGCCTGTGCGGAGTTTGCAAATTCTCCCTGTGAATGCGTGGGTTTCCTCTGGGTGCTCCGGTTTCCTCCCACATGCCAAAGACTTGCGGGTTGATAGGTAAAAATTGCCCCTAGTGTAGGCAGGTGGTAGGAGAATTGAGGGAAGGTGGGGATGTGAGAGGGAAAATAGTATTAGTATAAATGGGTGGTTGATGGTCAGCGTGGACTCGGTGGGCCGAAGGGCCTGTTTCAGTGCTATATCTCTTTATGAAATTCTTTTTATTGAGAGACCCAGGTGAAAAGAAGGGCACAACACTAGGTTGAAAAGCATATGAAAAAATGAGGTAAATAAGAAATAATGGCTGTCTAACACCAAACTTGGATTTTAAAAGCCTGTAGTTTATAGGAAGAAGAAAGGTAGGAAGAAGTAGTGAGGAATTCCATTGTTTCCTCCTTGCCAAACTATGACTTTCCTCAAGCCAAGTGTAGACTGTTACTTAAATGTTCACCTTACTGCAGTATATCAAAGCCTCAGCTCCTAACAGTATGCTGTAATAAAAGTGGAGTTTCAGGGCAAAGATTCCTAAATTGTAATGAAGTGATGTGATGTTACTTGCCTCTGGTGTAATACGGTAAAGCAGCTCTGATGGCTTAGTTGGCCAAGGTTATGTGTTACTTAGTCACAGACAGCAGAAGGTCCCAGGCCAAATCACTGGTGTGCATTGAATTAGCGAATGTGAGCTGGAGCAGTGCCCTTGCATCGGAAGTGGGGGGAAAAAGAAAATCAGCCTGGGTCCTTGCTCCTTACCACAATCCAGTAACTCCTATTGAAAACTGTCAGATAAGCACAGGATCAGGCTGTAGTAAAATATCCTACTGATGCTCACTTTCTCCGTGGATTCAGGCTGCAATCCATTCTGGACAGAGGGAAGAAAACTGAAGGCGAAATCCATAAGCAGGAAATGAGTGGTAATTTGTGGAATCTCACGGCGCAAAATAAATCAAATTTTTCCAGGAATTTGTCAAAAAATATTATATATTAACTTGAGTAATGCAGAACTGCATAGTTTTGAAGGACGTAATCTAGTGCTTTGGAGTACAGGTTGTTTAAACTTGTAGGTGATCTAGGTGGAGTTAATAGTCGGAGTGAGAGCTGCCAGTTGTACCCTGCTTACCCATCAAGATCTGATCATTTTGCCTGTGCGGCAGTACAGCTACTGGTGCTGTGCAATCCAGTCGTGTGGATGGAGTACTGGACTCCACTGCAAATGATTAGGGAAGATATGCACAAGTGATTGAGTGTAAGACTCAGTTGCTGTACTGTACAGATGGGCTGAGCCACTCCGAGAAGATGGTATTTGTATTGCGAATGCACTGCCTCTTGCGGTGTCAGAGTAACCCATCATTTCACATAGGCCTCAGTGCTTTCAGAGATATGATAGCCACCTCTCATACTTTATCATGCTGCTGCCAAAGTTAAGGTCAGCATTGTAAATGTGTTAGCCACGGCTCAGTTGGTAACACTTTTGCTGCTGAGTCAGAAGATTGTGGGTTCAAGTCCCACTCCAGGACTTGAGCACAAAAATCAAGGCTGACCCTCCAGTGCAGTACTGAGGGAATGCAGCACTGTTGGAGATGCAGTTTTTCAGATGAGACATTTAAACGATTGTTGTTTGTGGGAACCTGCTGTGTGCAAACTGCCTGTTGTGTTTCCTACAACAGTGATTATACTTCAAAAGTACTTCATTGGTATTTTGAGACGCCCTATGATCATGAAAGGCACTATACGAATACAGCTTTATCTTTAAAAGAACCTATCTTATGTTATTCTTAGTAATCCAGTATCAAAATATGAGGTCGAAACAACCCGATTATATTTCAAAACAACTTCACATTCAGCAGTTATGTTAGCTTGTAAACTTCATCTTAAAAACTGATCCAGTCTGGATCTAACTTGCAGTTTAATTCCAATATATAGAGCTAATAAAGTCCTTTAATCAAATCTTAGCTAAATGTAACATGAATACTTTGGCTCCATAGAGTTTCATCTCAATGCCATGATGTTGATTTAAGATGTGGAGACAAGTTATCTAAAGATAGTGAAAGGCTGCGGTAAATACACCTTAGTCAGGCAATTCTTCCTGGAATTTCCTGCAGGAGGGTGGTATAACCCTCCCATATCTCCTCCCCTGAGAAACAGTATAAAAGCTTAAAAATGCCTGTTGCTTTTTCTTGGGTTCCTCCTGATCATCCACTGAAGATATAGAGGAAGATTGGAAGGATCCCAGAGAAATTCAAGGCCCACAGTTCAAAAGCATTCCCTTCTCAATGCGCAAATGTCTTACAGGAAATCACACATCCTTTCTCAACAAAATCAATTATTTCTATCATCCAGGCAGATGGTAACAAGAAGAACAAAGGCAATTGGAAAATGCCATCTGGCATGGCACCTTCTTTAAAGGCTGTGGAAATATGGACAATAACCTCTACCTGCCTGCCGCTAGCCAGCATCAATGTTAATTTACAGAAATTCTAGCAGCCATATCTCCACTTTACAACTCCCAATGCATTGCCCTGGCTAAAATATATTTACAAAGATATTAATGTAGAAATACTTTGTAACATTATACAGGATGGAGCATTCACATCAGTCACATATACGATGTTCTTGAATTGGCATATACTGTTTAATTCTTAAAAAAAACAGGAAATGCTGGAAATGAATGATGGGTCAGTGCACATTGGAAGAGGAAGGTCAGGCCTACATTTCAGGGAGTTTTCAAGACTTCTCCTCTCCCTTTCCCTCAGATGCCAACAGTCCCGCTGTATGTTTCCTGCATTTCTCATTTTTACTTCCAATTTCCAGAATTTGCTCTTTTGACTCCGTGTAATTTGCATTTCTTCGCCCGAAACCACGAGCTGTGAATGTCTGACAGGAACTAAAACAGCTTGCATGGGCCCACCTACTGGGAGCTCGAGAGTATTGGGTATTCTGCAGGGAGTGAGAATGCACGCACAATATTTTGCTGGGCCTGGTTTTGGGTTGGAGCTAAATTTAACTCAGCAAATGATAGGTTGCTGGGGCTGGCAGCTTCAAGCTGAAAGCAAATAGTTTTCAGCCTGCCCCCATTTTCATGGTACCTATCAGAGTTTGAATCTCATCCCATTGTGGGAGAGGTTTGTGAGGCTCTCTGTCCAACTCTGTCCAATTTGAAAATCTGAAAATCTGTCAGATACCAAAAACCCTCACTGTTTTTCCCCCCACATTGAATTTCCAACTTAATTTCTATGTTTCATGGTGTGGTATTAGTCAATACTGAAGTTAGTCACTCGTTCACTTAGTTATTAAGGTTTTTCAACAAACCCAAGCCAAGTGATATGTTATTGTTCGGATCTGTTCATCATTCCTGTATAACAAATCCTGGAAGCTTTGTGGTACTCAGGCAGTAAATCATCCTAGACAAGTTTACAGAATCACAGGATTTGTCATGCCCTGGAAATAATCTCATACCTGTCCCTAACCTGCCCCTGATCTGGTTTTGAACTTGGGGGAAAAAATAGCAATGTCAGCACATCTATATTATGATGTTATGTTTCAAAATTAAAGCGTTTCTTGTTGCTGGTGCTGGGAGCTGAGACCAGGCCAAGGGACATCAATGATCTTTTCTTGCCTAGCCCTGGAATCTTAGAGGGGTGGGGGGGGGGGGGGGGGTGGGGTTGTGCCTCTCCTTAACCTACAGGCCAAGCATCCAAGGTGTGTTCAAACTTGACATTTTTTTTCGTTATCTTAAAACAGTTTTCCCCTCAAAGAATACTAACTCCACAAAAAAGTGAGCGGCAAACCTTTCTTTCATTTGTTTGCAAACTCGAGATATAAAATTGTGAAAAAGTGTACAATTCCATTACCTGTACATGACTTTACTGATGCGATTTATAGTTGGCTGTTCTGGCAACGTTTGCCTAGTGATGGTTCTTTATTTGATCTTCTCTCACAACCCCTTCCCTACATGGAATTGTGCAGCTCCATTTGGTGCCACTTCCCAATACCACAGTTGCCATCAGGAATGCAGACAGCACAGGATCAATCCTCCACCCTATACCAGATATTGATGCTCCATATTCAATTGCCCCAGCAAGGATTCCTGATTTTTTTTTAAAACCAAATATTAGTTGGATTTCCATTGTTATTACACAGTTGTGCACAGGTCAGGCATCTCACTGGGAACTGCCATTTGCTCACTGCAAGCTGGCCCAGGGCATCATTGGTGGTGCCCTGGCAACAAACAGATCTCTCAGCTGCTCTTCCCAAATTACAAACAGACCATCCTAAATCTTAGCGTTCATCCTATGAGTGTTGAAATCCACTCAGCATACTCTCTCCCTTCCCAGGACCTCATAACTGTCAGATTCCTTGCCTCCTTCAACTCTCCTTCCTCTTATAATCCATCTTTTAAAACTCATGCTTGGTGTTACCGAAGCATTACTTCATGATTTACCTCATCTGCTGTCCTATTTTCAATCCTGAAGGATATCATGAATTTAAGGGTTTGGCTCTTTGCCTAGACTTCTCATTTCTTTACAAAAATATGGAAATTGGGAGATTCTAATCCAGTCTTATATGGTGTCTATTTTGCATTAGTTTCACTCTTTGATGTATGTTCAGTGATGGGGGAAGTGGGGGGGACGGGGGTGGCAGTTACAGCTGTATAAACAACCGTGGACCAATGAGGTCACTGATCTGAGTTAGCCAATTTCAGCCAGGGCAACAGCTGGATCACTACAATTAGCTGCAATGTCTATGGACTAGGGTTCCAGCTCCTAATTCCAATGAGCCTTGCTGAAAAGTACACATGTGCAGACTTTGGGCATGGACAGGACAGGCAACCTGATGGCCAATAGCCTGGGCTCATAAATTAACAATGGTTATGAGGATGAGGTAGTACAGAACTGCTGACACTTGTCAAACCATCTTTCAGAATCGACACTTTTCAGTGACAATGGGATAAATAAATGAAATTCAATGATTTCTTGCCAATTCTTTATGTTGTTCGTACAATTCAGTATTCCAACTGCCTTTGTCCTATCTTTAGACATTCTGAAAGCTTTTGTACAAAGATTCAATTCACAGCACGTAGGGCAGGCAAGGGAATTAAGAGACTGGGGAGTATAAATTGGATCTGTGTGAGCTATATAAACAAAGGACCAGATTCAAAATCAGCAAATCAGGAATCGTGAAGCAGAGTTACAAGAGTAACATAGGTGACTTGGCACTCCCAGCTGATCCTGCAGGGAGCACAGGTTGAAGAATCATAACACAATGCCATAGACCTAGCTCTGACTTGCACTCCCATGACAGTGGCTTCACTGCTACGCGTGTGGGAATAAGGAATCGCCCTCAATGTTTCATGCCAGTAACAACATACATGAGCAGCCAACAGCATGGCTTGAAACTGTCAAAATAAAAAACACAGATTTTTTTCACATTATTGGAAAGCAATCCGGAAGTTTCCAAAAGTATGTTTTGAGAATGTAATGCAATTCATAACATAACATGTCAGCAAAATGTTACTGTGCCATAATTTGGAGTATTTCCCCAATACACTTTGCCTTTCTACTATTCTCTCATTCTTCCAAAGCTATCTGAAAACTTTTAACTGCTTTTTCAGTTCCTTCCTTTCCTTAATTTTCCTCCCCTCTGCAGGTTCAATCCTTGGTATGCTCAGCATTGTCCGCTGCCCCTTGCAAAACCCTCAGGATGCTGCACATGTGGGTCACTATATAAATACAAGTTTTAAAAAAAATCATGTCCAAGGGTCATTAGGACATGGGATGCTTTAGTAGAGACTACTGGGGGAAGTAACTATAAAACATAATGTAAAAATAAATTTGCTAAGTATTTGGAAAAGAATATTTTAAAAAATGAGGAAAAGGCAAGAAAGTAGAATTAGAGAGCATAGCTCCAGTTGACGATCTAGCACTGACAAGCATTTTAGGTTAATCAGCTTTCTTCTGTGTTTTCTATGATTCCTTGTCATTGTGCCATCATTTTAGAATGGCCCCTATGTTGCTTGCAGAATAAAATTCTTCCCCTAAAGGGCAAAGATGTCCCTTTAATGACTGTTATGGAGCCAGTGAGAAATGTGATTAGCCTCATTGAAACAAACACAGCAATTAAAACAAACATATCTTCTAGTTCATCGAAACTTTAAGTTAAGATGAAATAAAACTGTAAAAACACTTTGTGAAGTTCATTATAGTTAAAATGACCCCCTCAGGCATGATCTCTGACCTTGTCTTACAGATGTGATGTTTTGATTCTTATTGGGTGACTCAAGACAGGTGGGGAAAAAAAAGGAACTAGCTAAACTAACCAAAATGTTGGCCTGTCTTTTCCCTTTTCAGGACCAGCTGGCTATGTTCAGCATTTTCTATTTTTCTATCAATTTCCAGCATTTGTACTTTTATTTCCCCGTGTCTTATAAATACACTGGCTCTATACTTCCCAATGCTAGCACAAATCTAGAAACTGGCTCCTTATTATCCATGTGAACCCTTCATGCACCACCAGGTATGAAACCTGTTTGTGGGGAATTTATTTGAATAGCGATAACTAACAGATCTGAAGATGCACAATCCATTTGTAGAAGCTGATATAGCATTCATTTCAAATGTTCTTGAGCATCAAGCCCTGCCCAGAAGATATGACAGTAGATCCTATCCATGCAATCACTGGACTTTGTAGGATAACTTGAAACCTGTGGGTGCTCAAAAAAAGGGAAGGCTCAGGCAGATGAGGAGTGCCACATTTTTGGGGGTCCAGCAGAAGGATTAATTAGAGTAGGAGGTGATGTGATGGGTCCTGATTTCAATGCCGTATGGTGCGAGGAGGAAAGCAGTGTGCAGAGTGCTGTATTGGCAGCTTAGGAGGAACAAGAGAGGAAAGTTCAGAACAGGGATGACCAATAGCTGAAGTGATAAAACAGAGAGGAAGAAAGGCTGGAACAGACAGAAGTTAAATGATAGAAGAACTATCTAGCACCTAGATTTCTCAATTAAAGGGCACTTGAGGGAAATAAACATACACGGCTATGAGGAGGGGGGAAATGGGATTGACTGGATTGTTCTACAGAGAGAGAACATGGACACAATGAGCCAAATTGCATCGTTCTGTGCCTTAATAACTCTATAAAAAGAGAACTTGTATCAAGTATAGGATTTCTGTTACAGATCCATCAGAGTTGTCCTACGTTCTACAAGATGAACTGAAATGTACTAAATAAGATCCCATGTACCTAATATCCTTGTATGCCAATGGATTCTTATAGGAATCCAAATGATTCCTTAGCAAGGGATACAGCAATACGAAAAGGCAACGTTGACCTGGACCAACACCACAGCAAACCCCTTCCTATTATTGGAGTCATATTAGGTCAATGCAGCAGTAAATAACAACATTAATCTCAGTCATGGCATTGTCTAATTACCTAGCAACAAGGTTAAAGGAAACGAGAGCAGCATCAAATTTATTCCCCTACAAATAAGCAACAGGTACAGATCTTGACAGAAAATATAAAATCCAATTTTTTAATATATACATAAGAGGTAAATTTGTAGCTACCTACCGTGGTGCAGTGCTGGGCTGCGTCACTTATGTAAAGCATTTTAGCATTCCCAAAATGTGGGTGCAGCTGGGATTGTTCCCACCTCAGGTGTCATCGGAGAGAGGAGGGATGTTTTTCCTCTCTGTCTTAAACAAACATGGTGCAGGGTCTACAACAGACCTTACTGACATTCACTGACCAAGGCTTGGGGACTATGAAACAGGTAAACACGGTGGGACAGCCTCTGTCGCTTTTCCATCTCTTCCTATCTCTCTTTCTCTCTCCCTCTCTTTCTCTCAATCCTCTCTCCAGACTGCATCTAACAACAAAACTTGGACCTCCCCTCTATTCCTCATGACTATTCAATTAACCACAAGGCAGGTCCAGACTTGCCCAATGATGTTTGGGACTCTACCATTTCAAATCTGCGGTGACAGAGGGGCTTCATTAATTAAAAAGGCATTATTTCACCTTGTGCCGTGCTTATTAATGTTCTTTTTAACGTGCAATATTATCCAATGCCAGATTCCCAAACTAGTTAATACAGGTTTCAATTTAAGTTGTGTTTTAGCTCCAATTGAACAATGGAAGGATAAAACCATTGTCTTCGGTCCCCCCACAAGCTCCGTTTTCTAGCCACCAATTTCATCCCCCTCCCTGGCCACTGAATGAGACTGAACCGGATTGTGTGCAACCTTGCCGTCCTATTGGGGGCCCAAGAGCTTTGCTTCCAACTACGTATCTTTTTCATTACCAATACCTCCTATTTCCATCTCCATAATATACCCATCTCTGCCCTGCCTCAGCCCATCTGCTGCTGAAAACCTCTTGCATCCAGCCTCAACTATTCCAACGCGCTCCTGGCCTGGCTTCCATCTTCCACCATCCATCAACTGAAACTCATCTAAAACTCAAATGCCCGTATCCCAACTCGTTCCAAGTCCCATTCACCCATTACCCCTGTGCTTGCTGACCTACACTGGCTCCTCGTCCACCAAAGCATTGATTTTAAAATTCTAATCCTCATGTTCATGTTGTTCCATGGCCTCGCCCCTCCCCATCTCTAATCTCTTCCAACCCTACAACCCTCCAAGATCTCTGCATTTCTCCAATTCTGCCCTCCTGTCCAACACCCACCATTGGCGCTGTGCCTTCAGGCATCTAGACACTAAGTTCTGAATTCCCTCCCTAAATCTTTGCCTCTCCTACTTTATACCTAACACTTTTAGCAAGCTTTTGGTCATCTGTTCTAATGTCTCCTTCTTTGGCTCTGTGTAAATTTTTGTCTAATTACCCTCTTGTAAAACTTCTTGGAACATTTTACTATGTTAAAGCTGCTATATAAATGCAAGATGTTGTTGTTGCTGAAATGAAAGCTCCAGTTCTCCACAGAAACTAATTAAGGTTGATGTGGGTATATGTACCTTATCATTTCTTTTACACAAAAGTTTACCTGGCAGACCATATTAGATTTATTAAACTGAGAGTACAGTTAATTTGGTTAAACAAAAATAAGAAAATTAAATGCTTCTCTTATGGGAGCTCCAACCCCTATCACTACTTTTGCTCCTTTCTTGATTGGGTTTTCTAATCTATTACCTACAGTATATTAAAAATTGCATATAGGGTGCCTGTCCTGTATGCATCACACTTACTTCCCATCATGTTTAAGCCATCACATTTCAGATTTTAGCACATATCTGTCAAACTTTGTGAGAGATGCAAAACAATCTTTAGAAGGAAAAAAAAGCTAGGCAGTTCCAGTGAGTTCTCCTGAAACAAAAAATGCTGGAAATACTCAGCAGGTCTGGCAGCATTTGTGGAGCAAGAAACAGTGAACATTTTAGCTTGATGATCCTTGTGCAGTTCTGACAAACGGTCATCGACTTGAAATGTTAACTCTGTTTCTCGCTCCACAGATGCTGTCACACTTGCTGAGTTCTTTCAGCATTTCTGGTTCTAATTCAGATTTCCAGAACCTGGAGTATTTTTCTCTTGGGTTCTTCTGACTCTGGACTAGAAGTTTGAACAGTTATAATTGCCATGTTCAAGCCCAGGAGCTCATAGGCTGCTGCAATTATCTTGATTTGTTTACTTAGGCCACTTCTCCACACAGAGTACTTCAGCACTGCCCATAGTAGAATAAGGTGGATAAACAATTTTTTTTTATTCGTTTGCGGGATGTAGGCATCGCTGGCTAGGCCAGCATTTGTTGCCCGTCCCTAATTGCTCTTGAGAATGGCAAACTGAACCACGGTTAAAGACCTCAGATTACTTGTGAGCTAGTGTTAAAATAATATACTTTCATTTGCTTTCCAGAGATAAAACGAAAACTGCAAACAATGAAAATCTGAATTTGAAACAGAAAATTACAGAAAGAACTTGCCTTTACATAGCATCTTATGACCCCCTCATAGTGTCCCAAAATGCTAGTCAACCAATGGGGGATTACTTTGAAGCACAGTCACAATAATTATGTAGGAAAATGCAACAGTCAGTTTAGACAAAGCAAGTTGTCAGAAATAGCAATTGGACAAATGAACAATTAATCTATTTTTGGTGATGTTGAATGAAGAAAGAATGTTGGCAAGAAGATTGGGAGAAATACTCTTCTTTGAATAATGCGAGGGAATCTTTTCAGATTTCAGTAGACAAATGGGGCCACATTTTACTGTCTTAGCCAAACTGTGGTATTTGACAATGCAGCACTCTGAGCACTGCACTGACCTGTCAGCTTAGATTATGTACACAGGTCCGTAGAGGGGTTCGGTCCCACAAGTTGTGGCTCAGAGGAGGGACAGTGTTACCAACCAGGCCAAGCTGAAATTCATAACAGGTCACAGAAGTTCCATCGTCACAATAGTCACAGCTCCTGTGACAGTCACAGCTACAAATATTCTACAAAAAAAACATCCAAACTAACTAAAACCAAAGTGCCCTGTCACATATGGAATTATACAGCAAAGCCCGGAGTCGAATCCCCAATGTGTGCTGAGGTAACTGATTTCTGCAAGAGCAGGTATAGGGAGTAATCAGGTGGCCTTAGTGCTGTGATCTGGCGAAGAGTAAAACATTTCAAAGTTCCTGTTCGAGTGCTTTCTTGGAGAGCAAGTAAATGTGGACATTAGAGGGTAAATTCATTGACCTTGTACTCCTAGCAAGGAGCTGTACTCAAAGGAATTGTATGGTAGAGAAGTGGTATTAAAGTGTTGTTAATCTGTTTCTGACCCACACTTTGTTCAAGCCCAACTTCCCACTGCAAATGTGGAATCAGTGAATTTATGCTCAGGATCGAGTTCAACTGAGATGGCTCTCCAAGATCAAATAACCTGCTGACATTCGTCATCTTGGCTCACATATGAAGGTGGTTATTTGGATACAGTAGTCATGGAATTCTAGCCAGCAGGAGTTATGGTCTTCAGGAGAGGAGATTACAGAAATTAGGCAAACAAAACCTATTCACACCTTGATCGCTACTGATTGCAGTGAACGAGTGGAAATACACCCAATCATACCAATGAACTATCTACAAATACGCTTGCATAATCTGTATCTGTTGAGCCTACTAATCACATCATATCTTCTGTGTTGTACAGCCACAAGATTAAGATACCAGTAACTCTCTACCCTGCATGCCCCTCTCTGCCCCCGCCAAATTGACCTCGCACCAATTGCTCAAATACAAATCATGTGATATCTGCTCTGAGGCTATCACCTGTTGACAGCTATGGTCCCACAGGTTTGGGAGGGGCTGCATCTGATTGTCAAGGCACCTTACCGAGTTAGATTTTGCTGCAGCTGCCAGTTAGACCGTATTGTTTAAACTTTAAATAGATATTTTACGCCCTGAAGGACAGATGGCCAATCTCTTCACAGCGAGTTGTAGAGGGGAAAAAAATTATGATTTTATCCATGATGTAAGGACAGTATTTTTGTACAACAATACTCACTACCTCAAAGCCACTCCCAAGTGATGTTATAGATAATTTGCGGATTTTGCAGTCAGTGGTGAAGCATGGGTGCTCGCTGCTGACCTCCAAGAAAACTGCGCACAAAGATCTAGCGATCTCTGTGGTGTGGTTTCCCCTTCCCTGACATAACTTTAAACCTGGTGCCAAGTCAAGGGAATGACCTGACGGACAGGGGGGAGTTTTATCCTGGCGGCAGGGGTCTCGACGTCCGGACAAACCGACACCGAGATCCTTGTGTCGCCTCTTCTACAGAAGGACCACCAAATTTAGTGCCAATCAGGTACTTAACTGGACAGCGGCAGGCCTTCCATGGGATCAAGGGCCCCGGTGCCAGAAGTCCTGCCCTTGAAGAGCTGCCGGCTAATCAGAGGCCAGCGGCTGCAGCTCCACTACAGAGACGGTGGCTGCTGCTGCAAGTGCACTTGCCAGAGGCCCAGAAGCATCGCTGGAACCAGGACTCAGGGGAGAGGTCTCGCGGGGTAGGGGTTGTGGGGGAGGGGGTGTTGGCAGGGGATAGCCCTCAGTGGGCCTCCCCTTCTTGATGCCGGGTCTCTCATTCAGGCACCAAATGCCTTTTAACGATGGATTCCCCTCCCCCACCACCCCCCAGAAACGGGAAGCAGCCCACACAGTATTCTGTGCCGTGCTGCCCATGTGGCGATAGGGCTGCCAGCTGCACAGCTAATTGTGGCTGCAGTGGGTACAGGCCCTTAATTGGGTATTAGTTGCTCAGTTAAGGGCCTCAATTGGCAGCGGGGTGGGAAGGCCATTCACAGGCCGGACTAAATTTTGGCAGAGGTGGGATGGTGGTGGAAACTGATCCCATCCTACCCGATTTTCTGCTCTCCTTGCCTCCAAACCCAGTGCAAGGCAGAGCATAAAATTCCCTCCACAGCAACAGTGATGTCAGCAGACATCTAAGCTGCTAATCACACTGAAGTATTCACAGAATCACAGAAATGTTGCAGTGCAGAAGGAGGCCATTTGGCCCATCGTGTCTGCACCGGCTCTCCGAAACAGCAATTCACTCAGTAATTGTACTCACACAGTGGTCACACAGCAAACCAGGAAGTTAAAAGCACTTAATATAAAAGCACTTTTAATTCAAATTTTCAGATAGAGAAATAAATGATTATGATCAGAGTAAGAAAGAAGCTAAAATAAAGATTAGACATATTTTTTTAAAATAATTTTTTCTTTAGAGTGTGGATTTTCTTTTAAATTATGGAGAAATTGGACATTCCACAAATAAAAAAATTGCTTTTCAGGGCCAGTGTTTAGCAGTAATTCTGAAGTTAGTATACCATTAAAAACCTAGTTACATCTCATTCAACAAGGTGCAACTTTTTCAAGGGTTTTTAACAGTGAGACTAACAGTGTAAGAGTCGAAGTTCTCGTCAATTCAATTGATTTTCATTGATTCTGGGGATGCCTCAACAGAATCTTCTTGATTTCCTCATTATTTTTCATATGTGCAGACTTCAGAATTTGCTGTCAGTTTTAGTGGAGTAATGAGGCAAACGCTGACAGTTTCGCCATCACTAACACCACAAAATATGGGGCTTTATATTGTAAAAACACGAAAGGACAAAAGGGTAGAAAATACTCCCAAAAGAACGAACTTGCATTTATACAGAATCATAGAATGGTTACAGCACAGGAGGAGGCCATCAAGCCCATCCTGGCTCTCTGCAAGAACAATTTAGCTAGTCCCGCTTCCAGCCCATTCCCAGAAGCCTTGCAATTTCTTCCCCTTCAGGTGCTTATCCAATTCCCTTTTGAAGCCATAATTGAATCTGCTTCCACCACACACTCAAGCAGTGCATTCCAGATTGTAATCACTCGCTGCGTAAAAAAGCTTTTCCTTCTATCACCTTTAGTTCTTTTGTCAAGCACTTTAAATCTGTGTCCTCTGGTTCTCAACCCTTCTGCGGGTGGGAACAGTTTCTCTCTATCTACTCCGTCTAGACACCTTGATGATTTTGAACACCCCTGTCAAATCTCGTCTCAACCTTCTCTTTAAGGAGAACAACCCCAGCTTTTCCAATCTATCCATGTAGCTGTTGTAGGTTGCAACGGGACATTGACAGGATGCAGAGCTGGGCTGAGAAGTGGCAGATGGAGTTCAACCTGGAAAAGTGTGAAGTGATTCATTTTGGAAGGTCGAATTTGAATGCAGAATACAGGCTTAAAGACAGGAATCTTGGTAGTGTGGAGGAACAGAGGGATCGTGGGGTCCATGTCCATAGATCGTTCAAAGTTGCCACCCAAGTTGATAGGGTTGTTAAGAAGGCGTATGGTGTGTTGGCTTTCATTAACAGGGGGATTGAGTTTAAGAGCCGCGAGGTTATGCTGCAGCTCTATAAGGCCCTGGTTCGACCATACTTGGAATATTGTGTTCAGTTCTGGTCGCCTTATTATAGGAAGGATGTGGAAGCTTTAGAGAGGGTGCAGAGGAGATTTACCAGGATGCTGCCTGGACTGGAGGGCATGTCTTACGAAGAAAGATTGAGGGAGCTCGGGCTTTTCTCATTGGAGCGAAGAAGGATGAGAGGTGACTTGATAGAGGGGTACAAGATGATGAGAGGCATAGATAGAGTGGATAGCCAGAGACTTTTTCCCAGGGTGGAAAGGGCTATCACCAGGGGGCATAATTTTAAGGTGATTGGAGGAAGGTTTCGGGGAGATGTCAGAGGTAGGTTCTTTACACAGAGAGTGGTGGGTGCGTGGAATGCACTGCCAGCGGTGGTAGTAGAAGCAGATACATTAGGGACATTTAAGCGACTCTTGGATAGGTACATGGATGATAGTAGAGTGAAGGGTAGGTAGTTAGTTTGATCTTAGAGTAGGTTAAAGGTTTGGCACAACATCGTGGGCTGAAGGGCCTGTACTGTGCTGTAATGTTCTATGTTCTATGTAACTGAAGTCCCTCATCCTTGGAACCATTCTTGTAAATCTTTACTGCACCCTCTCTAATGCCTTCACCTCCTTCCTAAAGCGTGATGCCCAGAATTGGACACAATGGGCTGGATTTTCCCAGACCCATGGAGACGGGGTCATAGAGTCATAGTCATAGAAAGGTACAGCACTGAAACAGGCCCTTCGGCCCACCGAGTCTGTGCCGACCATCAACCACCCATTTATACTAATCCTACATTAATCCTATATTCCCTACCACATCCCCACAATTCTCCTACCACCTACCTACACCAGGGGAAATTTATAACAGCCAATTTACCTATCAACCTGCAAGTCTTTGGCTGTGGGAGGAAACCAGAGCACCCGGCGGAAACCCATGCGGTCACAGGGAGAACTTACAAACTCCGCACAGGCGGAGTCGGAGTCGGAGGCAGGAGAGGCCAGGAAAGCAGGGGAGCCAGGTCGCGATGGCTCCCTGACACATTCCCGTCACTGGGGAACATTCCCAGAGTTGGGCTGGTAACAGGATCAGCTGCCTGCTCCAGGGAGGTGGGCAGCCAATTAGAGTGGCTAAGGCCCCAATCAGGGGTGATTTTGGACGGTTGCCGGACTGTTCCCACCGGTAACGTGGTCTCTTGCTTCATACGGCAGACACGATGGCTTCCCTGTGGCAGGCTGATGGACCATTGGAGCCATGCCACAATGACAGGGCCATGTAGATGAATGGCCACAATCACACCTCATCCAATCCTTTGGAGGGATTTCTCCTCCGTTCCTATGACTCTACCGGCTTTGGGAGTTTTCAGTGCAGCCCTCTGTGTTGGCTGGTGAAAGTGCCCTCACATTGAGGTGCCCTCGCAGTCCCCAACTGGCCTCAGCAACGCCCACCTCTCCCAGTGGGGTTGTTGAGGCTCCAGAGCTGCCGGCCCTCTGGACTTGCTGCATTGGGAGCCTGCCGACAGTGAGCATGGAGGTGGCCAACTGCCGGCAAGTGTGGGCTCGGGACCCCATTTGGTGCTGACACTGGGGTCCCAAAGCCAGTGGGAAAATCCTGCCCAATACTCCAGTTGAGGCCAAACCATTATTTTATAAAGGTAAAATACTGCGGATGCTGGAAATCTGAAATAAAAACAAGAAATGCTGGAACCACTCAGCAGGTCTGGCAGCATCTGTGAAAAGAGAAGCAGAATTAACGTTTCGGGCTGAGGGAAAACAGATGAGCACAGGAGTGCAGTACTGGTACAGGGGTGATTGGAGGTTGCCACATTAATTAAATTGAGTCCAAGGCATGTAGAGGCTGAGATGTCTTTCCTACAGCATACTGTAAATGGAACTACAGATTTGAGCAGATAATCTGCTGTATTGTTCATAGGGTTGCATGTAATCCACCCACTACAGATTTTGCACACATTTAAAGCCGTTCTAATGAAAGGTCACAGACTTGAAGCATTGCAGAATTCTGAGGTGCAGAGGGATCGAGGTGTCCTAGTGCATGAGTCACAAAAGGTTAGTATGCAGGTACAGCAAGTAATAAAGGCGGCTAATGGAATGCCATCCTTTATTATGAGAGAAATTGAAAATAAAAATAAGGATGTTATGCTTCAGTTATTCAGGGCATTGGTGAGACCACATCTCAAATACTGTATGCTGTTTTGGTCTCCATATTTAAGGAAGGATGTGAATGCATTGGAGGCGGTTCAGAGGATTGATACCTGGAATGAGTGGGTTGTCTTATGAAGAAAGGCTGGACAGACTGGGCTTGTTTTCACTGGAGTTTAGAAGAGCGAGGGGAGACTTGATTGAAATATGTAAGATCCTGAACGGACTTGACAGGGTGAATGTGAAGGGGATGTTTCCTCTTGTTGGGGAGTCCAGAACTAGGGGGCACTCTTTTAAAATTAGGGGTCGCCCTTTTAGGACAGAGACGAGGAGAAATTTTTTCTCTGAGGGTTGTGCGACTTTGGAATTCTCTGCCTCAGGTGGTGGTGGAGGTGAGGTCATTGAATATTTTTAAGGCAGAGGTACATTGATTCTCTTACCTAACAAGAATCTAAGTTTATCGGGGGTAGATGGGAGTGTGGAATTCGAGACAGAAACAGATCAGCCATGATCTTATTAAATGGCGGAGCAGGCTCGACAGGCTGAATGACCGACTTCTGCTCCTAATTCGTATGGTCGTATTAACTCTGCTTCTCTCTCCACAGATGCTGCCTGACCTGCTGAGTATTTTCAGCACTTTCTGTTTTGATTTAAAGCTTTCATTCTTGGTCTGAGATAGGGTGGGACGCACCTCAGAAAATACTTTTTGTATAATGTCCTTGGAGGGAGAATTGAAATTAGGAGGAAAAAGGTTTTATGCAATATGATTGGTGAATAACAAACATAGAAAATAACCAATTAAGAGAAAACTACTGCAAATTAACAATCATGGGATGAAGAAATTAATATAAATACTTTCTTTTGCCTTTCTTTAACTAACAGAAAAAAGAAAATTGATAGGCAGGCTCGATGTTACAACATGGACAACAGACACAGGTAAAGGGTTATGTTAATATTACTGTATTTGTCTTCACTTTCAATTTATTTGCTGAATTTCACTATTCACTTGGGCGTTGGGGGAGCAGGGTGCGGAGTTGGAGAGTGCCCCAATTATGGCAGGTAATAGAGATGCTATGTGTTTTCTTTACAACTACGGTCATAAAGTTAGCTTTTCATACCTCCAAGCTATACTGCTTAAGCAGACTTAACCCCTGACAGACTGAACTTATCTGGTATGGTTGAAAGCCATGGTAAGAGAACATATCAGACTGACCACAGCTGTGCATTCCGGGCAAGCACGAGTCAAGCAGGGCTAGACAGCAGAGAGCTGGATTGGTGGGACTAGACAGTGGTGAGTCAGAATACTGGAGTGCAAAGGGCCAGGTAACTGGAGCATTAAGAGTTGGGGAAGGCTGCAACCTATCATACACGGACACAGTGTTTAGGAACAGTGTCCAATCTGGACAAACCAAGGAAACACTTAAAGAAATTAACATCCTTTGTTTGGGCAGGTGCAGACTGGCCTAATTGTCTCGACAAGGTGCGTTCGTTACAAGTGGAGTTCACTGTCGTGTGGGGCTATGCTGCCTAATCCTGTAGTAGGTTAACCTGCAGTACTTCCCTTTAATTGTGGAAGTCTGGTTTTGACAACTAGAATTTTGGTAACTGAAAATTAACTAGTAAAGGTCTGTTTTTCGACTTAATGCATATGCCACCGAACCAGGTTTGTATCTGCACTGAGCGATTCGTGCATTTACATATTGTTGTTTTAATACAGAAAATTCCCTGTGTAAGTTCTGCTCCCTGCCAGCCCATGTCTGATTTTGGACTTGAGCTGACAAAATGTAGTACTGTGAGCCCGGCTCTACAGTGATTTAATTGTGACATGGTCCAGCCCAGTCTGTCTTCATCAGAAGCTATGCACTCCTTTTCAGGTCAGTAACTAAACTGGACAACCAAATAGACCCCAAATGTTCCTCAGTTTCCCCTTCATTCAAAGAGATGTTAGGATAGCCTGATCGTCCTTGAACAGAGGCTACTAATTATGGTGAGAAATCACAGGTTGCAATAAATAATGATCAGTCATGATGAGGGCCTCTAGTTTATAACCATGATTCAGTCACAGAGAGATACAATACTGAAACAGGCCCTTCGTCCCACCGAGTCTGTGCCAACCATCAACCAACCATTTATACTAATTCTACATTCATCCCATATTCCCTACCACATCCCCACCTTCCCTCAATTCTCTTACCACCTCCCTACACTAGGGGCAATTTACAATGGCCAATTTACCTATCAACCTGCAAGTCTTTGGCTGTGGGAGGAAACCGGAGCACCCGGCGGAAACCCACGTGGTCACAGGGAGAACTTGCAAACTCCGCACAGGCAGTACCCAGAACTGAACTGGGGTCGCTGGAGCTGTGAGGCTGCGATGCTAACCACTGCGCCACTGTGCCGTCAAATTCTGTTTTTATTACCCAGATTTTCATGGCTTCTGGTGATCACATTATGTAATTCATGGTGTGTTACTGCACCAATCTGTATGATTAGTTCTGAAGCTGAAGGCTATTTGCATTTTGTTGGGAGGTGATGTCAAACTGCACTCAATGGAGCCCTCTAGTGACATCACAACGAAAATATAACAGGCTGAAGGGGGAGCTTACATTGTATCCACTTGTAAGATTAACATTCTGTGAAGAAAAATGTTTATTTCTACTCCCCCCCCCCCCCCCCCCTCCCCCAACCCCGGAACCCTCAGGCAATTGACGATGCCTTGGCCAAGTGACTACCATTGCTTTCTAATTTCCCCTCCCTGTGAGATACAACAGATATTTGCACTGTATCTGTTCCTGACACAGCGACCGAAACAACACGGAAGGCAGCAGTTACGGGTTATAAGTCCAGCCAAAGGCAGGAAAAAGACAGGAGCGCAAGGAGAGAACCAACTGTGTAACAGCCCCGACAACCAATTTTATCTGCAGCACCTGTGGAAGAGTGTCACTTGAGAATTGGCCTTTATAGCCACACCAGGCGTACAAACTACTGACCACCTCCAGGCACTTACCCATCGTCTCTCGAGACAAGGAGGCCAAAGAAGAAGAAGAAGAAGGAAGGACTGAGACCTTGACATGACTGAGAACCCATGTCCTGTCTTTGTATGTATTCATACACCACCATGTAATTTTCCAAAACACAGGGAAACGACACATTATTGTGGTGAAACCGCTCCAGAAAAGCACCTACTTATAGGGCTGACTGTCTATAGGGACATCAACATCTTACATTTATAAGGTACCTTTAATGTAGAAAATGCCCTAGCCATTTCACAAAGAAGAAATGAACACTGAGTTAGTAGTGAAAGAGTTAAGGGAGGTGACCAAAAGCACGGTTGAAAAGAAGAGTTGCAAACAGGCTTTTAAAAGGTGGGCAGAGATATCCAGATGAAAGAATTCTGACAGGGAATACCAGAAACAAGGGCTGAGACAGCTGAAGGCTTTGAAACTGATGGTGGAACAGAAAGAGGAGGGGATGCACAGGAGACGAAATTTGACCAAAGTGCAAAGGATGGGATGTTAGGCGAGAAGAAATTGCAAAGGTAGAGCGACAAGAATTTAGAATTTATCATACAGTTAGCTAATAGAGATTCTGAGGACTAGGATGACAGGCTAGAAGAGCTTAGTGTGCAACAGAATACAGGCAGCAGGAGTTTGGAAAACTAGAGTTTGTGAAGGGTGGAGCTCGGGAGACCACGAAAGAGCGTGGTGGAGAAGCGGAGTCTGGAGATAACAAAAGCATGAATAAGGGTTTTAGCAACAGTGGAAAAAAGAGGTGGAGCAAGGGATAAGGCAGATAATGTGGAAGTCTCAGTAGTGGATAGAATATGGGGTTTTAAGTTCAACTTTGGTTCAACAGGTTAAACATCGGTTATGGGCCACCTAGCTACAGGGCCCAGCTGTTCTCTAGGAACAAACAGGAGACCAACCCTGGTTCAATGAAGAGTGCAGGAGGGCATACCAGGAGCAGCACCAGGCATAGCTCAAAATGAGGTGTCAACCTGGTGAAGCTACAACCCAGGACTACTTGCATGCCAAACTGCATAGGCAGCATGCAATAGACAGAGCTAAGTGACCCCATAACCAACGGATCAGATCTAACATTTGCAGTCCTGCCACATCCAGCCGTGAATGGTGGTGGACAATTAAACAACTACCTGGAGGAGGTGGCTCCACAAATATCCCCATTCTCAATGATGGGGGAGCCCAGCACATCAGTGAGAAAGATAAGGCTGAAGCATTTGCAACAATCTTGACATCTCCCCTTGACATTCAATGGCATTACCATCACTGAATCCTCCACTATCAACGTCAAAGGGGCTACCATTGACCAGAAACTGAACTGGAGTAGCCATATAAATACTGTGGCTACTAGAGCAAGTCAGAGGCTAGGAATCCTGCGGCGAGTAACACACCTCCTGACTCCCCAAAGCCTGTCCACCATCTACAAGGCACAAGTCAAGATCCATCTCGGCCTCCTCCTGAAGTTCCCAGCATCACAGATGCCAGACTTCAGCCAATTCGATTCACTCCGCATGATATCAAGAAACGACTGAAGGCACTGGATACTGGGCAGCACACTTTAGGGCAGCACAGTGGCACAGTGGTTAGCACTGCAGCCTCACAGCTCCAGCGACCCAGGTTCAATACTGGGTACTGCCGGTGTGGAGTTTGCAAGTTCTCCCTGTGTCTGCGTGTGTTTCCTCCGGGTGCTCCGGTTTCCTCCCACATGCCAAAAGACTTGCAGGTTGATAGGTTAATTGACCATTATAAATTGCCCCTAGTATAGGTAGGTGGTAGGGAAATATAGGGACAGGTGGGGATGTGGTAGGAATATGAATTAGTGTAGGATTAGTATAAATGGGTGGTTGATGGTCGGCACAGACTCGGTAGGCCGAAGAGCCTGTTTCAGTGCTGTATCGCTAAACTAAACTAAACGCTAAACTGCAAAGGCTATGGGCCCTGACAATATTCCGGAAATAGTACTGAAGACCTGTGCTACAGAACTTGCCGCGCCCCTAGCCAAGCCGTTCCAGTACAGCTACAACACTGGCATCTACACTGCAATGTGGAAAATTGCCCAGATATGTCCTGTACACAAAAAGCAGGACAAGTCCAACCCGGCCAATTACAGCCCCATCAGTCTACTCTCAATCATCAGTAAAGTGATGGAAGGTGTCATCAATGGTGCCATCAAGCAGCACTTGCTTAGCAATAACCTGCTCAGTGACGCTCAGTTTGGGTTCCGCCAGGGCCACACAGCTCCTGTCCTCATTACAGCCTTGGTTCAAACACGGACAAAAGAGCTGAACTCAAGAGGTGAGGTGAGAGTGCCTGCCCTTGACATCAAGGCAACATTTGACCGAGTATGGCATCAAGGAGCCCGAGCAAAACTGAGGTCAATGGGAATCAGGGGGAAAACCCTCTGCTGGCTGGAGTCATACCTAGCACAAAGGAAGATGGCTGTGGTTGTTGGAGGTCAATCATCTGAGTTCCAGGACATCACTGCAGGAGTTCCTCAGGCCCAACCATCTTCAGCTGCTTCATCAATGACCTTCCTTCAATCACAAGGTCAGAAGTGGGGATGTTCGCTGATGATTGCACAATGTTCAGCACCATTTGTGACTCCTCAGATACTGAAGCAATCCGTGTTGAAATGCAGCAAGACCTGGACAATATCCAGGCTTGGGCTGATAAGTGGCAAGTAACATTTGCGCCACACAAGTTCCAGAGAATGACCATCTTCCCTTGACATTCAATGGCATTACCATCACTGAATCCTCCACTATCAACATTCAAGGGGCTACCATTGACCAGAAACTGAACTGGGGTAGCCATATAAATACCGTGGCTACAAGAGCAAGTCAGAGGCTAGGAATCCTGTGGCGAGTAACTCACCTCCTGACTCCCCAAAGCCTGTCCACCATCTACAAGGCACAAGTCAGGAGTGTGATGGAATACTCACCACTTGCCTGGATGGGTGCAGCTCCAACAACACTCAGGAAGCTCAACACCATCCAGGACAATGCAGCCTGCTTGATTGGCACCCCATCTACAAACATTCACTCCCTCCACCACCAATGCACAGTGGCAGCAATGTGTACCATCTACAAGATGCACTGCAGCAATGCACCAAGGCTCCTTAGACAACACCTTCCAAACCCGCCACCTCCACCAAATAGAAGGACAAGGGCAGCAAATGCATGGGAACATCACCACCTGCAAGTTCCCCGACAAGTCACACACCATCCTGACTTGGAACTAAATCGCCGTTGCTTCACTGTCGCTGAGTCAAAATCCGGGAACTCCCTTCCTAACAGCACTGTGGGTGTACCTACCCCTCATGGACTGGTGCGGTTCAAGAAGGCAGCTCACCACCACCTTCTTAAGGGCAATTAGGGATGGGCAATAAATGCTGGCCTGGCCAGTGACGCCCACATCCCATGAATTAATTTTAAAAATCTACATGGCACCCAGCTTTGGAGGCCATGGGGTATATTTACAACTTGCCACAAGTTATAGGGTTAATGGACAGGTGATCCACAGCACCAATTTTACACCGTTTATAGGTTGCTGATTTTTCCCTTCCCTGGACCAGGGCTGTGCTGAAGCCAATTATAGAGTTCTTGCTGTTGCATCAGCTGTTTTCATCTGCAGTTCCTAGAAATTTTGATTCAACGCAAAATGGTTGGTATACATTCTTGATTTTATGGCCTTCAGATTGTATAGATTCAACTAACTAAACGAAAAGGAAAAAATTTGTTCTGAGCCGCAAAAGTGAAGTTTTGTAGTGCAGTATTTTGCAATTAAAATTCATTATTTTTAAAAGGCTGAAAAAGTTTGTGTCTCCTGTGGTTAACAGTTTAACATTCTCGCTCAGTAATAATACAGCCCATTCAATATTTGGCTGCAGATGGTGTAACAGAGCTCCTAGCTGACAGGCTTGGCTTGGTACATAATTAGTATGTCAAAGGATGCTTCAACTCTGCCTCATTCCACTGTCCCCAGGCCAAGGCTATTAAACACGCTCAGCTTCCCTCCATTAAGACAGGTTTTGGTGGGAAACATTTGAAGAGGGAAAAGTTCACGTTTCGGAGGGAATCAGATTTCAATTGAAAAGGATTATGTGCATCACAGTATGTGGTATTCCTGTTCAGTAACTTGTCTTGCAAATAATAAAAGGACACCATCAATGAAAATTTCCTCGAGAAGACTGGCAAAAACCCAATTGACCAATCTGAAGAAGCCCCGGGCAAATTCCCAGTACGTGACTTGATAAGCTAAAGCTAATCTTTCATGAAAATAGAAGTGGCAGAGGAGGCCTTATAAAGGTATACAAAATACTTAACAGATGAGAAAGTATAACCCCAGAACAATAGCTTCACAGACATGCTAACCTAAAAAACTTTTTTAAAAATTCAAAATTCAAATTACAGCCAACAACTCAAATATTGTATAGCGCTGAATATAGTATGTCCAGGGCCACTGCTTTAAGTTAATTTGTTTTACTACGTGCAGAATTACAGGATTTTTACCAGTGTTCTGGGGATTACATGTTGCAATCCTGTGCATTTTTCTTTGATAGCCAAAAGCCATAGTGCTGCATATGAAAACGTGTAGACCTAGAAATTCGCGCACACCCATTTTTGGGTGATGCAGGGTACAAACCCTGCACTTGAACAGTGAGGCCCGAGGTGTCCCCAATATTGGACCATATTTTCATGGAGCCAGCAAGCTGTGCAGAGCTGACGGAGCAATGTAATTGAAGACTGGGCCACTGCTGACATCACAGAGGCCCTGTGGTTTCAAGGGTGGGCATTTTGGCTTTGGATCAGGAAGTGTAGGTGCTTAGGCCTTGGGCTGGGGGTGGGGGATAGGAAGGAGAAGAGTGGCCCATGTTCTTGTAATGTTGGGTCAGGAGTAGCCCTCCTGCCCCTTTCGGCTCTGCATTCAAGTAAATACAGGGCGTTCCTGCTGGTTAGTTTCACACTGTGCTGTGCAAATTGAGCACATGGAAAGTAAGGGGCATTCTAAAATCAAAAACTGATCCTACTTGGTGTGCAGGCCTTTAAATGTTCCCGACAAGTGATTCTGCCACCATTTACCATATCCAATCTAGAGGGTGGCGCATATCTGGCAGGAGTTGTGTGCACGCTTTTTGCATACCATATTGGGAGTTTGGTAGGATGGTTAGCACTTGTAAAACCTGGTGCCTGTGTAGCCAAATTTCTCTGCCGTAGTTACACTGTGAGTGCAGCTTATTGTCAACTGCTGGTATACCCAATGCATTTTCCAGCATTTTATAGTCTACTGTAATTCACTTTGAAAGCAAGAACCAGCATTTAGGTAGCACTTTATCATATTCTCAGAATGTCCTAATGGATTAATTTTGAAGTGAAAGAAAGAATGTTGGTCAGGACACAGGGAAACTTTAGGTTGTGCCCTGGGATCTTTTATGCCCACCTGAGCAGACAAATGGGACCTTGGTTTAATGTCTCATCTGAACAATGCCACCTCTAATAATGTTGCATTCCAACAGTGCTGCACTGAAGGGTCAGCCTAGATTATGTATTCATATCCTTAGGAGGGGCTTGAACCCATGACCTGACTCAGAAGCAAGAATACTAGCACTCAGCCAAGATGCCAGAAATTATTTATCCTGGAAAGATTATAAATATTTTAAGTATTAAAATTAAGTAGTTGTCACAAGAAAGAATTGATTCCTGACTTTTGAAACAAAAGACAATACATAATTGAGTACAATTTCTCTGGGGGCTCTTTGACGTCCCATTGTAATTTTGGTGGAATATTAGCAGAAATGCTGGAGAAATGGTTTAAACGGCCATTTACAAATTTTTCCAGGGTTTCCACTGATCTTCCAACAAGTTACAGTGGGAAATTAAACAAACCCCCACAAAAATTTGAGGTGAACAAGAACAACATAGCAGATCTCATGTATGCAGATGCCATCACTGAATGATACAATAATATAAATACTAAGCAGCCCTGGATCTCA
The DNA here is from genome assembly GCF_036365525.1 of Heterodontus francisci. NCBI lineage: Eukaryota > Metazoa > Chordata > Chondrichthyes > Heterodontiformes > Heterodontidae > Heterodontus > Heterodontus francisci. The sequence continues at coordinate 14,800,450 of NC_090407.1, read as the reverse complement.
CACATGGGCTGGGGAGAAGCCTTCAGGTGTAGGCTTAGGAGTTCCAAACGGTGACGAACTGTTTGGACATATATTTTGTGTACCACGAACCTAACCTGCACTGTGACGTTGATGTAAAAGGCCAAAGTCCCCTTTGCCATTTCTTAGTGAGTCCTGAACAGCTGTGTTCGGGCTCAAGTTGCCATCTATCACAACCTGTAAGTTTCTGATGTGAATGGACAATTAGGATAGATGACACTAGTATCTTCCAATCTCTGCCTCCGAGATTCCCTTTTTGAGCCGTGCAATGCCATAGTACCACCTGGGGACATCTACCATCATATCCCACTGGTTAGCCCACTGTCTGGTTATTCATTCATTCATCTGATGGACAGTACAGCACAACAGATCTGCAGTAAATAATAAAAATCTGCAAAAAAAAAGTGCCACAATTTCTTCAGCCTTGTCCAGCACAGACATGTTCAGCAAGACCATCTTTTACAGTGTCATCTAACACATTTTTGATGAAAAATGAATGAGTGGATGACAGTGGACCATCTCGCTTACTGCTCTTTTGAGAGATAAGTGCAGAGACTCCACCCTATCTTTACACAGATCTTGGAGTTGGACTCCATATCCTGAGTAAAATCCAAGATTTGACCACATACTCCCATGCTTTCAGCTTCAAGAGGGTCGCATGAGGCTCAAGGTTGCAAACCTTAACAAATTCAATGAAAGCACTGTAACTGGTTTTCCACCAGGACTTATAATGCTCTACAATCATGTATAAAGCGGCAACCTATCCTTTGCATTCCCTATTAAAACAAAGTGCAACCCTTCTGATTACTCAGCCGGCTGGCAAAGCATTCAATACGCACATCATGCCAACTCGAAGAACTGCTTCATCGGTAATTACTGGGCTCACCGGAATCCCATTCTTGTCAATGGAAACTGCAGTTGCACTCTGGAATCTTGAGAGTGTGAATGCCTCAAATATATCCTAATTTCCAGCCTCAGAAGTCAAGCCGGTAATATCTGGTACTGTCCTCCAACACCAGTGGCTGCTTGCCTGCAGCAAATCATGGATGGTTGACATGTGGGTATCATTTATTTGGTTATACATGTTACATCACTCTTTTCTATATACTTTAATGTAGAAATTTACATTTATATAGTACCTTTCACATTCTCAGAATGTCCTAAAGCGCTTTATAGTCAGTTATGTTTTGTAGGCAAACATAGCAACCAATTTGGCACAGAACAAGGTCCCACGAACATCAAGTGAATGGATGATCAAATAATTTGTTTTTGGTTGAGATAAACTGTTGAAAAACTTTGGGGTGTAACAAATGTAGTATCTGCAGTAGCACAAACTTATCATGCCTTATGGTAAATATGGTAGCCTTCAGCAAAGTTGTTAGAGCATCCTATTTTCAGTGTTGAACTAATAGCACTAAATTACCCAATATGAGAAGCCTGCTCTTTTAGGAAGTGTATATGCTATCACGTGTGTTCATGTCTACACACACACAGGCTTGTCTAGTTCTGTGTGTCGGTAGGTGCATGTACATGCATCTGTATGTGTGAGCAAAACAGGCATGATGTGTATGTGTTGAGGGTGATGGAACCTTTTAGATTGTTATGATCAGGTGAGGAGGGCTCGAAGGGCTCCCCTTTTTTCCCTCTCCTTGTTTGACCACAACAGATTTATTTCAAAATGGATATACTTTCCAACTCAGTGAATGTTTAACTGTTTATTCACCGTGATCATAAAAGAGCCAATTGGACAGGTTTTCCTGAGTTTAACAAGGAAAGAGGTTAACTTTATTGTACTTAAACCGATCTAAGTAAAAATAATAAAATACGTTCCAACTTCCATACATACACACACACACACACAAATAGGTTACAGAGTGGGGAAGGATAGATTGGTCGAATTAGAGTCCAGAGAAATAATAGGGGTATACAGTCTATGGAGGCTGGTGACTTGGTTGGCTTCAGGTAGAAATCGGTGGTCTTGAGGCTTCCAGTTTGAAGAGGTGGATGCTGATTCAGTGATTCTCCAGGAGACAGCAAATGCAGTTGAATTCCTTTGAGGGAGATCTCTGGTCTCTTCTTTCCAGAAGCTTCTTCAAAACTGTTTAGCTGAAAGAGGTTTCCGTCTTTTCTTTCCAGAGAATTCGCTACACCCTCTAGCTCCCTCACCAGGCTTAAGTAAGTAAGCACAGCCAGCATTGATCGATGAACAGACCAACCAAACCACCGAACCCCACAGTCTGCAGCACAGAACATGCCTCGGTTCTCCCATCAGCATAGAGAGTTCAAAGCTTGCAAGGTTTGAGTGTTTCATCTCCACCAGTTTAATATTCAGGTTTCTAGCCGGTGGATCAACTCTGTAACCTATTTGACCAAGCACATTTTTGTGACAAAAGCAACAGGGTTCCAATGACTCAGTTGGTAAACTTGATGCCTATTATGGAGCTGGGCCACGAAAGCTAGAAAGGTTCCAGGTGTAAATAGAATTTGTGCTGAGTTAGTTAATCTCAGCCAGGGTTGCAATTGAGAGTCTACAAATGATCTTAGTGCTCGGGACTAGGGAGGGGAAACAAATCAGCCACTTCTCATCACTTTCCATTGACTCATGGTATGAACCATGTGGATGTCAGATAAGAGGATTGCGCGCACACACATCCCCTCTGCCCCACACTGTCAAATAAATATTTGGGTGAAGTATTGGAGGGTATCTGGTATCTGTGTATCATCCTCAGCAAAAGGAAGTGCCTTTGGAGAGAACAGATGAAAATTGGAGCAGGAAAAAGGGGGAAAAATCTTTCAGACTAACATCTCAGTTTTCCTGGCTGCATTACTTATCCAAACCCAAGTTGCTTATTCTTCCTGGAATCCATCACACATTTTCTAACAAACAGCACTTAGTAATTAACTTCTTTTTAGCAGATGTCATAGTAACTATGATTCTTATGCTTTAAAAAGATCATAATGCAGGAAAATTAGAAGCTGTGATTATCATGTCCCACACTTTCAATTATCAGATTATCGGTATGCTGTGCCGCTCCATAATTCAACATTTTTTGATGATTATTCCATTACCATTCCAAGCAAAGTGAACCAAAAGAAGGCTGCTTGACCACACTCACCATCACAGATTCATTCATGTCCCTCATTTGAAACACGTCCATGCAAACTTCGGTTCGGTTCTGTGGTAAGCTTGGCACAGCCTCATTGCTGCCGGAGAGGTTGGTTTGCGGGATATCAAAGTAAGTACTGTCAGGTTCTCTGAAAAAGCAATTGCCATGGTTCACCAATTGTGACTGAATGAAACTGACCCTAAGCTCAGACTTGCCAACCTTAGTTATTATTAGTTGGTGAAAAACAACTGAAGCATCATTTAATTGACAAAGGATGGAAGAGATTTAAAAAAAAACTTTTTTGACTGCATTTTGTGCTCATCAAATGCTAAGAAATGGAACCCCTTCATTTTTAGTCACCCAGTGTCAAGATCAAGCACTTCCAGGTCAGGGATAGCATGAGTTATGCTGGTCTCCTGAAACGCCAGCTCCCCTGATGGCTCAGCTGGTTAAAATAGTAAATAACTGAATAATTCAACAAAGCTCGCTGGGGAGCGAAAAGGACTGGGAAGCCCAGCTGTTTTTTGACGTTTATTATATTATCTCTACCAAGAGCAGATCAGGAATCAAGTTGTCATCTTTCTGGTCTTCATAGTGCAACTATTCATCATTTTAATCAGTTGAGCCATCAAGGGAGCTAGAACTTACCCTGAAATATTTTCTGGTGTGTTGTCCCTCAGAAGTGGAACACCAACTCTCAAGGAAATGTCCAATTTTATCTGCTTGCTTCTCATCAGAAGCACCTTCAATAGCAAGAGAGTATTTGCAGCACACTGGTATTAATATTCTGTAAGAGGACAACTGGGAATAGAGCAAAGGGGGAGAATTTAAAAGGAGGGTATTTTAACTTACCTGATGCTGGGGTGGGGGAAGTCAGTGGCCTTGGGAGATATCAGAGGCCTGGGGAAAATTCTAAGTGTTGGGAGTTGGAGAGGCAGACACGCTAGAAGCAGCAGGTAAATGGAAAGGCACTTACGTCCTGGATCCAGCAAACCTCACCTGGATTTAACTAGCGGGTTTCCCAAGGCCCAGGAAACCCAGCCACCTAGCTTTAAATTTTGAATGGGGTAAAGCAATGAGGCATGCAACTTCATTATAATATTTAAACTGCCAACCCGCTTCCTTGGAGTGGGTTGGCTGCTCGACCCCCATGCTGTCTCCATTAAAATGGGAAGTGCATGGGTTGGGATTTAGAATTTTAACACTTTAACCCCCTCACCTGACCTAAACCTGTCTGATTTTTGGGGTCAAATTTGCCCCCCAAAGACACTATTTGGGGGGAAAAAAACACAACTGCAGACTTACAGACTACTCCAGAGATGTTCAAATGTAGGGCCTTCATCTGCTTGGGAAGATTGGGCCATCTTGGCTACAGGATGGTCCAGCAACGGATAAAGTACTCTGTGACCAAAAAAACAAACAATTATAAACATATTTCGCATCATGGAGTGATGGACAGATTTTTGATTATCTTGATACTTCTTGTATTCAGCTACTGAAATATTATAATCCAGTTGGTGCCTGCTCATAGCACAGCAACTTCAAGATTCTCAGCCCCGTTCCCTCCACGGTCCTGTCAAACTTTATCTGAGCAATTTTCTCCAGCCATATGGCAATCTAGAAGTGGTGGCCAACCAAACTGACAATTATATATACAGAGATTAAAATTAACTAAAAAAATTAAATTAAAAAATTAGATATATATTTTAGCCAGTACTGTGTAACAAAAGATCCTTAGCATCAATGCAAAATGAAAGTGTTGGCATTTCAACCTATTAGAAAGGTGCCATTCTTTTTAATGGAAGTTAGAATTGATCATTGACCCTGGTTACAGTTGAAATATTTTGAACTTATTTGTGTAAAATAAAACCCAGTTCTGATGAAAGGTCACAGACCTGAAACGTTAACTCTGCTTCTCTCTCCACAGATGCTGCCAGACCTGCTGAGTATTTCCAGCATTTTCTGTTTTTATTTCAGATTTTCAGCATCTGCAGTATTTTGCTTTTATTATTATGGCCCAGTCTCATTCATCCTTCCAACACCATAGCGCCCAAGGCAGGAAGGCCATGAGTCATGGTCGGCCCCAACCCTGGCATTAAAGTCCCCCAGCAGAAACAGGTGTTCGGTGTTGGGGATGCTGCTAATGATATTATGGAGTTCCTCGTAGAACTGGTCTTTAGCTTCAGGTGGGGAGCAGAGTGTTGGAGCATAGATGCTGAGTAGGTGTACTGGACCAGAGGCGATGAGCAGTCAGATGGACAGTATGCGTTCCGAGCCATTTGAGGGAGGCTCTATCATGCTGAGTAAGGAGTTTCTGATGGCGAAGCCCACTCCATGCTCTCTTGGTTCTTCAGGATCCCTACCCTGCCAGAAGGTGTAGTCTTGCTCTGTTAGAGATCCACTCGCAGGGAGGCATGTCTCCTGAAGTGTTGCAATGTCCACATTGAATCTACTGAGCTCGTTGTTAATGATGGCGGTCTTCCGAGAATCGTTGATTTGTGTAAGGTCTTCCGACAGGCCAGGACACATAGTTCTGACGTTCCAGCTTGCAAAACGAAGGGCTGGTACCTTCTTTCCTTTTTTCGTGCTGTTTGGTGCGGTGTTGCAGTCCACTTTTCGGGCAATGACCCTGAGCTCCAAGCACCCATTGAAGCAGGTGGACTGTGGCAGAACAGAACCTTATTGACCGGGGGCTGCCCGGTTTGAGGTGGGCGGTAGCTGTCCAGTGAGGTGCAATGACCTCTCCCACCGACAAAGGCAACCCGTGGTGCCCAATCTCTATGCCAATTGAGCTGGACTTATAACCCGTAACTGCTGCCTTCCGTGTTGCTTCGGTCGCTGTGAGGCGACTATGGAGTGACCTCTCCATGGCGCATGCCTGGGCGAATGTATGGAGGTTGAGAGTTGCCCAAGCGTCAAAACCCCCCTCTCGGCTTTTCTGGTGGGGTCCAAAGGAGTGCAGAGCACGACGGTATGGCTGCAGGAACTGCCTACGGGGTTCTGCTCCGGATTTTCTGTTAGGGTTTACTCCCTTAGCCTTGGTCTCTCCCGAGACGCCCACAAGGCAGTGGGGTTGTTAGGGCCCCTACACAGGGGTAGGAGGATGTCGGTGGGAGGAGGGGGTGCGAGGGGGAGGGATGGAGGGAAGGGGATGCGAGGGGGAGCTGGGAAGGGGGCTGTAAGGGGGAAGGGGGGGTGTGGGGGGAAGGGGGTGCAGGGGGAAGATGGTGCGAGGGGGGAGCTGGGAAGGTGTTGCGAAGGGGGGAGGGGGTGGGGGAGGGGGGTGTGGGGGGGGTGAGCTGGGAGAGTGGAGCTAGGAAGGGGAAAGGGAAGGGGAGGGAAATGGGGTGCAGGTAATAAACCATTTCATCAGTTCCCACCATTGACGCTGGGAAAGCTCATCCGCATCCTCCGGGAGGTGAGCGATAGCCTCGGGCGCCAGTAACAGCAGGAATTCGCCGACATTGCACTGCAGATGCGCTATGAGCCTCACATCTCCCACGGGCGCTTTGAAGTTGTGGCCGAGGAGCCGTTCGTGGCTTTTTACATGTTCGGGGCACCTTTTTCTCAAGGCTTCCCCTCTGTAACAGTCTTATTACCCTGGGGTTCCGCTGCTCCTTCCTCTCTACAATGGACTTACTGCACGCCGTGGCCGCGGACAATCTGGACGGTGTAGACAACAGGATAGAAGATCAGAGTATCACCAGCTGTACTTTGCAATTTCGTCCGGATTTCATTCAATTTCATTGAGTGCTCAATGAGGAAAACAAAGAGCAGGTATGGCTGGGGGAGGGCAGTGAGCCCAGGTAACATTAAACGAGCTGTGAACTTGTAGTTAGGGCTAAAATGTACTGAATAAAGAGCCAGGGTAATTTAAACAGTTTAAGAGGGTAGATTGGGGGAGAAAGCACTAAGAAAAGGAGCAGATGGCCATGGATAGAGTTGCACAGCAAGGGAGCTTCCTAGGGAGCTTATAGCCCAGGAGCCATCTTGAAGCTGCTTGAGTTGTGTACCTATCATAACCTCTGCATCACCAACTCGTTCTTTCACACTAAACCCTGTCACCAGGTTTCATGGAGGCACCCAAGATCACGTTGTTGGCACCAGATGGACCTCATCGCCACAAGGCAAGCCTCCTTAAACAGTGTTCAAGTCACACGCAGCTTCCGTAGTGCGGACTGCGACACCGACCACTCCCTGGTGTGCAGCAAGGTTAGACTCAAACCAAAGAAGCTGCATCACTCCAAGCAGAAGGGCCACCCGCGCATCAACACGAGCAGAATTTCTTATCCACAGCTGTTACAAAAATTTCTAAATTCACTTGTAAAAGCCCTTCAAAACACACCCACAGGGGATGCTGAGACCAAGTGGTCCCACATCAGAGACGCCATCTATGAGTCAGCTTTGACCACCTATAGCAAACATGTGAAGAGAAATGCAGACTGGTTTCAATCTCATTTTGAAGAGCTGGAACCTGTCATAGCTGCTAAGCGCATTGCACTGTTGAACTACAAGAAAGCCCCCAGCGAGTTAACATCCGTAGCACTTAAAGCAGCCAGAAGCACTGCACAAAGAACAGCCAGGCGCTGCGCAAATGACTACTGGCAACACCTATGCAGTCATATTCAGCTGGCCTCAGACACCGGAAACATCAGAGGACTGTATGATGGCATTAAGAGAGCTTTTGGGCCAACCATCAAGAAGATCGCCCCCCTCAAATCTAAATCAGGGGAAACAATCACTGACCAACGCAAGCAAATGGACCGCTGGGTTGAGCACTACCTAGAACTGTACTCCAGGGAGAATGTTGGCACTGAGACCGCCCTCAATGCAGCCCAGCCTCTACTAGTCATGGATGAGCTGGACGTACAGCCAACAAAATCGGAACTCAGTGATGCCATTGATTCTCTAGCCAGCGGAAAAGCCCCTGGGAAGGACGGCATTACCCCTGAAATAATCAAGAGTGCCAAGCCTGCGATACTCTCAGCACTCCATGAAATGCTTTGCCTGTGCTGGGACGAGGGAGCAGTACCTCAGGACGTGCGCGATGCCAATATCATCACCCTCTATAAAAACAAAGGTGACTGCGGTGACTGCAACAACTACCGTGGAATCTCCCTGCTCAGCATAGTGGGGAAAGTCATTGCTGGAGTCGCTTTAAACAGGCTCCAGAAGCTGGCCGAGCGCGTATACCCTGGGGCACAGTGTGGCTTTCGTGCAGAGAGATCGACCATTGGCATGCTGTTCTCACTTCGTCAGATACAGGAGAAATGCCGTGAACAACAGATGTCCCTCTACGTTGCTTTCATTGATCTCACCAAAGCCTTTGACCTCGTCAGCAGACGTGGTCTCTTCAGACTACTAGAAAAGATCGGATGTCCACAAAAGCTACTAAGTATCATCACCTCATTCCATGACAATATGAAAGGCACAATTCAGCATAGCGGCACCTCATCAGAGCCCTTTCCAATCCTGAGTGGCGTGAAACAGGGCTGTGTTCTCACACCCACACTGTTTGGGATTTTCTTCTCCCTGCTGCTCTCACATGCGTTCAAGTCTTCAGAAGAAGGAATTTTCCTCCACACAAGATCAGGGGGCTGGTTGTTCAACCTTGCCCGTCTACGAGCGAAGACCAAAGTACGGAAAGTCCTCATCAGGGAACTCCTCTTTGCTGACGATGCTGCTTTAACATCTCACACTGAAGAGTGTCTGCAGAGTCTCATCGACAGGTTTGTGGCTGCCTGCAACGAATTTGGCCTAACCATCAGCCTCAAGAAAACGAACATCATGGGGCAGGACATCAGAAATGCTCCATCCATCAATATCGGCGACCACGCTCTGGAAGTGGTTCAGGAGTTCACCTACCTGGGCTCAACTATCACCAGTAACCTGTCTCGAGATGCAGAAATCAACAAGCGCATGGGAAAGGCTTGCACTGCTATGTCCAGACTGGCCAAGAGAGTGTGGGAAAATGGCGCACTGACACTGAACACAAAAGTCTGAGTGTATCAAGCCTGTGTCCTCAGTACCTTGCTCTATGGCAGCGAGGCATGGACAACGTATGTCAGCCAAGAGCGACGTCTCAATTCATTCCATCTTCGCTGCCTCCGGAGAATACTTGGCATCAGGTGGCAGGACCGTATCTCCATCACAGAAGTCCTCGAGGCGGCCAACATCCCCAGCTTATACACACTACTGAGTCAGCGGCGCATGAGATGGCTTGGCCATGTGAGCCGCATGGAAGATGGCAGGATCCCCAAAGACACATTGTACAGCGAGCTCGCCACTGGTATCAGACCCACCGGCCGTCCATGTCTCCACTTTAAATATGTCTGCAAACACAACATGAAGTCCTGTGACACAGATCACAAGTCGTGGGAGTCAGTTGCCAGCGATCGCCAGAGCTGGCGGGCAGTCATAAAGGCGGGGCTAAAGTGTGGTGAGTCGAAGAGACTTAGTAGTTGGCAGGAAAAAAGACAGAAGCACAAGGGGAGAGCCAACTGTGTAACAGCCCCGACAAACAAATTTCTCTGCAGCACCTGTGGAAGAGCCTGTCACTCTAGAATTGGCCTTTATAGCCACTCCAGGCGCTGCTCCACAAACCACTGACCACCTCCAGGCGCTTATCCATTGTCTCTCGAGACAAGGAGGCCAAAGAAGAAGATGATTATGGCCCAGGTATGATCCCTGGTCTCTGCTCAGTTAGCTGATCTCAGTTGCACTGACATTTCAATTGGTCTTGATACTCCTTGGTTAGGTAGGAGAAAGTTGGCCAGTTTTCCTGCTCTTAATTGCAATCCAGATTGTTGACACTTTCATGTCAGGTAAGAACAGAATCAGAATCCAGATACTGAGCAGAACAGAATCAGACTTGGTTGTGATGCCTCTGATGGTCCAATAACCTGTTAACACTCACTGTTTAGGCTCATGAATGATAAATGGCCATTTGTACAAGGTATTAGATAGCAGGCAGTGCCCATGGAATCACAGAGGTTGGACAATCAGATCCATAGTGTTGTAGCTCTTCCCCAACCTGTGGTTCCAGCAAGAGCAGTTTCCTTGCTGGAAGCATAGGATTGTGGAATCATCCCTCATGATTCATGGCTTTCAGGACTTGAAGGAAGAAAATTGGAAGCAGTCAATGTGGTGCAATATATATAATAAATTGAGGGCAATATGGTTGTATGTGAAGCTGAAGCTCAACAGAATCCTAAGATGTGAGTGCACACCTACAATTCTCCAATATTTATCAGACCATTAGGGAAGATACTGAGCTGTGACAGATTGTTTCTCCAATGGCAGGGAAATCAGAAGGTTGGGTCACAATGGTTCTTTAACTCTTGCACCATTTCTGTTTATGTGGGTGCATGGAGTTGAAAAGGAAAGGCTTGCATTTATATACCACCTTGTCACATTTCATGAACAACAACGTATATTTATATAGTGCCTTTAATGTAATAAAATGTCCCAAGGCACTTCATAGGAGCGATATAAAATGAAATATGACACTGAGCCACGTAAGGAAATATTAGGTAAGGTGACCAAAAGCTTGGTCAAAGAGGACCTCAAAGGAGGAAAGCGAGGTTGAGAGGCGGAGAGGTTTAGGGAAGGTATTCTAGAGCTTAGGGCCCAGGCAACTGAAGGAATGGCCACCAAAAGAGAAGGCAGGTTATGCTAGAACTGTATACAACACTAATTAGACCATAGCTTGAATACTGCATACAGTTCTGGTCACCACATTACAGGAAAGATGTGATTGCACTGGAGAGGGTACAGGGGAGATTTACGAGGATATTGTCAGGACTGGAAAGTTTTAGCTATGAGTAAAGATTTGATAGGCTGGGGTTCTTTTCCTTGGAACAGAGGAGGCTGAGGGATGAATTAATTGAGGGTGTATAAAATTATGAGAGCCCAAGATAGGGTAATTAGGGATGACTTATTTACCTTAGCAAAGGGGTCAAAAACAGGGAGCATAGATTTAAAGTAATTGCTAGAAAGATCAGAGGGGGCATGAGGAAACATTTTTTCACCCAGAGGGTGGGAGGGATCAGGATTCACTGCTTGAAAGGGTGGTAGAGGGAGAAACTCTCACCACATTCAAGAAGTACTTGGATTTCTACTTGAAGAGCTATGACCTTCAGGGGTACAGACCAAGTGCAGGATTCGGCTGGACAGCTCTTCGCCGACCGGTACAGGCTGAATGGACTCCTTCTGTGTCGTAAATTTTCTATGATTCGATAATGCAAAAGCATAGTGATTAAAATCGGGGATGCTAAAAAAGCCAGAATTCGATGAACGCAGTTAACTCGAAGGGTTGTGGGGCTGGAGGAGATTACAGAGATAGGGAGGGGCAAGGCCATGGAAAGATTTGAAAACAAGGACGAGAATTTTAAAATCAAGATGTTGCTTGACCATGAGCCAATGTTGGTCAGTGAACACAAGGGTGATAGGTCAACAGGACTTGGTGTGAGTTCGGACATAGGCAGCAGTGTTTTGGATCACCTCATGTTTACAGAGGGTAGAAAGTGGGAGACCAGCCTGCAGTGTGCTGGAATAGTCAAGTCTAAAGGTAACAAAGGCAGGAATGAATGTTTCAGCAGGAGATAAGCTGAGGCAGGGGTGGAGTCAGGCAATGTTATGGAGGTTAAAATAGGCAGTCTTAGTGATGGCACGAATATGTGGTTGGAAGCTTATTTCTGGTCAAATATGACACCGAGGTTGCGAACAGTCTGGTTTAGTCTCAGACAGTTGCCAGGGAGAGGGATGGAGTCAGTACATAAGGAACAGAGTTTGGAGTAGAGACTGAAAACAATAGCTTCAGTCTTCCCAGTATTTAACTGGAAGAAATTTCTGCTCATCCAGCACTGGATGTTGGATAAGCAGTCTGACAATTTAGCAACAGCAAAGGAGTCGAGAGAGGTAGTAGTGAGGTAGAGCTGGGTGTTAGTAAGTGTGTAAATTAATGCTGTGCTTTCGGATGATATCGCTGAGGGGCAGCATTTGGATGAGATATAGAAGGAGTCAAAGGATAGATCCTTGGGGGATACCAGAAGAAACATCCGGGAGCAGGAAGAAGAGCCATTGCAAGTGATACTCTGGCTATGATTAGATAGATAAGAATGAAATCAGGTGAGAGCAATCGCACCCAGCTGGACAAGAGTGGAGAGGTGTTGGAGGAAGTTGGCGTGGTCAACTGTGTCAAAGGCTGCAGACAGGTTGAGAAGGACGAGGAGAGATAATTTACCTTTGTCACAGTCACAAAGGATGTAATTTGTGACTTTGGCAAGAGCTGTTTCGGTATCGTGGCAGGGGCAGAAACCTATGATTGGAGGGATTCAAACGTGGAGTTCCGGAAAAGATGGGCACATATTTGGAAGACGACAACATGTTCAGCGACGTTGGAGAGGAAAGGGAGGTTGGAGATGGGGCAAAGTTTGCAAGGACAGTGGGGTCAAGGGTTGGTTTTTTGAGGAGAGGGTTGATGGCAGCACATTTAAAGGAGAGAAGGACAGCAATTGAAAAGAGAAAACTGTTAACAATATCGGCTAACATGGGGACTAGGAGGGGAAGTTGGGTGGTCAGCAGTTTAGTGGGAATGGAATCAAGGGAGCAGGAAATGGTTCTCATGGACAAGATGAGCTTGGAGAGGGCATGGGGGAGATAGGAGAGAAACTAGAGTAAGATGAGAGTTCAGGGATGGGGCATGGGGGAGCTTTAGAGGAAGTTTGGCCCGGTGAGCTAGTGGAAGGGAGAGATGTGGGAGAGACAGCTAGTCTCGATCTTAGTGACAAAGAGGTCCGTGAGCTCCTTACACTTATTGTTGCAGGTGAGGGTGGAGGAGACAGTGGAGAGGGGTTTAAGAAGACAATTAGCAGTAGAGAAGCCAGGTGAGATTGTTGCATTCCAGGATGATCCTGGAACAGGAGATTTTTGAGTAGATGAAAGCAGGACCTGATAGAACTTTATGTGGTCCAGCCATATCTGGCAGTGGATGGCTAGACCAGCTGTCCACCATGACCTTCCAAGTCTGTGTCTTGGACTTAAGGGAGTGGAGATGAAAACCATACCAGGTAAATGGCTAGGGTGAGAGAGAGTAATGGTTTTATTGGGGACTAGAGTCTTGAATAGGAAGGAGATTGGCAAGATTAACCCCCAGCAGGCGCACCGGACAGAAAGATCAACCAGAGAGTAGGATGGGCAATTGAGTTTGGTGCTTGTGATGAGCCAGCACTGAGTGCCTCGAAGAACCCTTTGGAGGATGCCAAGAGAGGCACAGAGGGAAGCTGTAGGCTTATCTAAGGGGGAGTCAAGCCTGGCACGGTGGCAGGAGACCAGGAAAGTCAAGGAGTACTCAAGGGAATTTGGAGGGCAGAATACCTGAGAGGGGAGAATTGAAAGGAGGCAGCTTGATAGGAGAGGGGTATAGGAGGGGTAAAGAGAAAAGAAGTTTAAAAAAAAGAGCAAAAGTGGAAATAGAGTGATGGGTTCGGGTCCGGAGCAGCAGCCAAAATGCGCACATAAATGAATTTTCAGAGAAAGTTCAGGATTCATAGGCCTGGTTACATAAAAATTAGGATACATAAAAACCTGATAGTAAATGGGAAATAGAAAATAGATAGGAGACAATGGGAAGGAGTCCAGAGTTAAAGGCAGAGGCCCCATGGTGAGATAACAATGGCGTAGGTAGGATGGAGTCAGCATGGAGCACTGACGCACTGTTGTCCGAGTTTGGAGTCAGGCACAGCGAGTGAAGTCCAGATTTGAGGGTAGAGTATAAGAGGATGCACTGATAGAGGTTTTTCTGTGGGAATAAGGATGCTGAAGGTGTATGGAGTCAGTCGCAGGATCAGAAAGGAGATGGCGAAGTTGGAAGACACCATAAAATTCAGAAGCAGCAGAGGTTTGCCGTTTGGCCCAGGCGAGTGACTTCCTGGCCAGGAACAGACTGAAGCCGAAAAACCAGTATAACCAGTGGCCAGTCACAGGCTCAACAGGAGACTGAAATATCGCAAGAGTATCAGAGACAGAAGTTGGGCCTTACGGTATAGCCAGAGTAGTCCACAGCAGAACTGTCTTCTTGATGACAAGAGACGTCCACAAATTTGAAGCCAGGTTTTGGAGAAGATCTAAATCTAGATTTTTCCGGGATTTTTCAGAGCTCACAAAGCAAAGAACAGCAGCAGATTAAACAGATGCAGAGTCTTAGTTTATTGCAATGTAGTCTAGCGCAGAAACATGATCTTGATGTCTAGAGAAGTCCAGAGGTTTGAAGCCAAGTCTGAGAAAAAATTCCACTCCAGGTCTTTTTACCAGAGCTCACAAGTAAAGATCAGGGGAAGGAGGTTTGAAATAACAAACAGAGAGCATATAAACTAATAGTTTGAGCTAAAATGGACCCACTGTTTGAATCAAGGGAACTTAAACAAGAGAGGATTGAGGGGGAAAAAGAGCAATGCATGGCAGCAGATGGCCACGGGTAGACATGCATAGAATCATAGAATGGTTACAGCACAGAAGGAGGCCAGTCAGTCCATCAAGTCGGGGCTCTCTGCAAGTACAATTCAGCTAGCCCCCCTCACCCGCCTTTTACCCGTAGCCGTACAATTTTTTTCTATTCAGGGATTATCCAATTCCCTTTTGAAACCCATGATTGAATCTGCCTCCACCACACTTTCAGGCAGTGCATTCCACATCCTAAACACTTTCTCTGTAGAAAAGCTTTTCCTCACGTTGCCTTTGGTTCTTTTGCTATTCACCTTAAATCGCAGCCCTCTGGTTCGCAATCCCATCTCCTCTGTCCATAGAATCATAGAATGGTTACAGCACAGAAGGCGGCCATTTGGCCCATCGTGTCTATGCAGGGTCTCTACAAGAGCAGCTTAGTTAGTCCCGCTCCACCACCTTTTCCCCGTAGCCCTGCAAGTTTTTCATCTTCAGGTGCCTATCCAATTTTGAAAACCACAGTTGGGTCTGCCCTCATCACATTCTCAGATAGTGCATTCCAGATCCTAACCAATCGCTCTTGAAAGGTTTTTTCCCCATGTTACCTCTGGTTCTTTTGCCAATCATCTTAAATCAGTGTTCTCTGGTTCTTGACCCTTCTGCCAATGGGAACAGTTGCGTTCTATCTACTCTATCCAGAACCCTCATGATATTGAACACTTCTATCAAATCTCCTTTCAACCTTCTCTTCTCTAAGGAGAACAACCCCAGATTCACCAATCTATGCAAGTAGCTAAAGTCCCTCATCCCTGGAACCATTCTAGTAAATCTTTTCTGCACCCTCTCAAATGCCTTCACATCCTTCCTAAAGTGTTGGTGCCCAGAACTGGACACAATACTCCAGTTGAGACTGAACCAGTGTTTTGTAAAGTTTTACCATAACTTCGTTGCTTTATGCTTTATTTATAAAGCCCATGATCCCATATGCCTTATTAACGGCTTTCTCAACCTGCCCTTCAATGGTTCGTGCACATATACCCCCAGGTCCCTCTGCTCCTGCAACCACTTTAGAATTGTATGCTTTATTTTATATTGCCTCTCCTCATTCCTCATACCAAATGTATCACTTCACACTTCTCTGCATCAAATTTCATCTGCCACATGTCCGCCCATTCCGCCATCCTTTCTATGTTCTCTTGAAGTCTATCACTATCCTCCTCACAATTCACAATACTTCCAGGGTTTCGGGTCATCTGCAAATTTTGAAATTGTGCCCTGCACACCCAAGTTTAGGTCATTAATATAGATCAAGAAAAGCACTGATCCTAATACTTGACCCCTGGGGAACCCCACTGTATACCTCCCTCCAGTCTGAAAAACAAACGTTCACCACTACTCTTTTTCCTGTCACTCAGCCAACTTTATTTTTTATTCATCTGTTGGATGTGGGGGTCTCTGGCTAGGCCAGCATTGATTGCCCATCCCTAATTTCCCCTGAACTGAGTGGCTTGCTAGGCCATTTCAGAGGGCATTTTAAAAGTCAACCACATTGCTATAGGTCTGGAGTCGCATGTAGGCCAGACCAGGTAAGGACAGCAGATTACCTTCCCTAAAGGACATTAGTGAACCAGATGGGTTTTTACAACAATCGACAATGGTTTCATGCTCATCATTAGACTAGCTTTTAAAAAAAATTCCGGATTTATTAATTGAATTCAAATTTCACCATCTGCCATGGTGGGATTCGAACCCATGTCCCCAGAGCATTAGCATGGGCTCTGGATTACAAGTCCAGTGACATCCCCTTATGTCACAGCCTCCCCTTAAGCTTCTTATCCATGCTGCCACTGTCCCTTTTATTCCATGGGCTTTAATGTTGCTGACTAGCCTGTTTTGTGGCACTTAATCAAACGCCTTTTGGAAGTTCATATCCATCACATCAACCACATTACCCTCATCAATCCTATCCGTCACCTCATCAAGAAATTCAATTCAGTTAGTTAAACATGATTTGCCTTTAATAAATAAGTGCTGGCTTTGCTTAATTAATCCACATTCATCTAACTGACTGTTAATTTTATCCCAGATTATCATTTCTAAAAGCATTCCCATCACTGAGGTTAAACTGACAGGCATGAATTTGCTGGGCTTATCTTTACACCATTTTTTCAACAAGGGTGTAACATTTGTAATTCTTCAGCCCACTGGCACCACCCTTTTATCGAAGGAGGATTGTAAGATTATGGCCAGTGCCTCCATAAATTTCCACCATTAGCTCCCTTTGTATCGTCTGATGCATCTGATCCAGTCCTGGTGACTTATCAACTTTAAGTACAGCCCACCTTTCTAATATCTCTATTAATTTTAAACTCATCCAGTGTCTCAACTACTTCCTCTTTCACTATGACTGTGTCTTCTTCCTTAATAAAGACAAATGCAAAGTATTCATTTAGCACCTGAGTCATGCCTCCTGCCTCCATGTGTAAATCCCTTTATGGCCCCTAATTGGCCCTACTGTTCCTTTTACTATTTATATGCCTATAGAAGACTTTTTATGTTAGCTGCCAGTCTTCTCTCATACTCTCTCTTTGCTTCTCTTATTTCTTTTTTCACTTCCCCTCTGAACTTTCTATATTCAGCCTGCTTCTCACTTGTATTATCAACCTAACATCTGTCATATACACCCTTTTTATGCTTCATCTTACTCTCTATTTCTTTCATCATCTAGGGATCTCTGGTTTTGTTTGTCCTACCTTTCCGCCTCGTGGGAATGTACCCCCACTGTAGGGAAACATCATCGCTTTAAAGGCAGCCATTGTTCCATTACAGTTTTGTCTGCTATTCTCTGATTCCAATTCACTTGGGCCAGATCCTTTCTCACCCCACTGGAATTGGCGCTCCCTATTAATTAGTTTTACTCTGGATTGCTCCTTGTCCTTTTCCATAGCTAACCTAAACCTTATGATACTATGATCACTGTCCCCTAAGTGTTCCCCCACTGACACTTGATCTACTTGACCCACCTCATTCCCAGAACCAGATCCAGCAATGGTTCCTTCCTCATTGGGCCAGAAACAGACTGAACCAGGAAATTCTCCTAAACCATTTAAGAAACTCTTCCCCCCTCAGTCCTTTACACTATTACTGTCCCAGTCTATATTAGGATAATTGAAGTCCCCCATTATAACTACCCTACAGGTTTTGCACCTCTCTATAATTTCCTTGCAAATTTGTTCTTCTGCATGTTTCTTACTAGTTGTTGGCCGATAGAATTTCCCCAGTAGTGTAATGGTATCGCTATTGTTTCTTAGCTATAACCTTATAGATTTTGTCCTTGACTACTCCAGGGCATCCTCTCTCTCCAGCACTACAATATTCCCCTGAATCAATACTGCCACCCTTCCTCCTTTCTTTCATTCCCTATCTTTCCTGAACACCTTGGATCCAGGAATATTTAGTACCAAGTCCTGCCCTTTTTTGAGCCAGATCTCCATTATTGCCACAACATCATATTCCCCTGTGGCTATTGTTACAACCAGGTGAGAAAGGTGTCTAGGGATCCCTTTCGGCCTTCACCTGTAACAGGATTTAATTTTAAACACACTGTGGTTTGAGCTCCCCCTTGGTGAATCCTTGTTCACTGCTTTCCAATTATCTTCTTCTTTGGCCTCCTTGTCTCAAGAGACAATGGGTAAGCGCCTGGAGGTGGTCAGTGGTTTGTGAAGAAGTGCCTCGAGTGGCTATAAAGGCCAATTCTAGAGTGACAGACTCTTCCACAGGTGCTGCAGATAAAATTGGTCGTCGGTACTGTTACACAGTTGGCTCTCCCCTTGCGCTTGTCTTTTTTCCTGCCAACTGCTAAGTCTCTTCCACTCGCCACTCTTTAGCCCCGCCTTTATGGTTGTCCGCCAGCTCTGGCGATTGCTGGCAACTGACTCCCACAACTTGTGATCAATGTCACAGGACTTCGTGTCGCGTTTGCAGATGTCTTTAAAGTGGAGACAAAGATGGCCGGTGGGTCTGATACCAGTAACGAGCTTGCTGTACAATGTGCCCTTGAGGATCCTGCCATCTTCCATGCGGCTTACTTGGCCAAGCCATCTCAAACACCGTTGGCTCAGTAGGGTGTATATGCTGGGGACTGCTGTGTTGGAGGTACGGTCCTTCCACCTGATGCCAAGGATTCTCCGGAGGCAGCGAAGATGGAATGAATTGAGACGTCGCTCTTGGCTGACATACGTTGTCCAGGCCTCGCTGCCATAGAGCAAGGTACTGAGGACACAGGCTTGATACACTCAGACTTTTGTGTTCCGTATCAGTGTGCCATTTTCCTACATTCTCCTAGACAGTCTGGACATAGCAGTGGAAGCCTTTCCCATGCGCTTGTTGATTTCTGCATCGAGAGACAGGTTACTCGTGATAGTTGAGCCTAGGTAGGTGAACTCTTGAACCACTTCCAGAGGGTGGTCGCCGATATTGATGGATGGAGCATTTCTGACGTCCTGTCCCATGATGTTCGTTTTCTTGAGGCTGATGGTTAGGCCAAATTCGTTGCAGGCAGCTGTAATCTTGTCGATGAGTCTCTGCAGACACTCTTCTGTGTGGGATATTAATGCAGCATCGTCAGCAAAGAGGAGTCCCCCGATGAGGACCTTCCGTACACTGGTCTTCACTCTTAGACGGGCAAGGTTGAACAACCTGCCATCTGATCTTGTGTGGAGGAAAATTCCTTCTTCAGAGGACTTGAACGCATGTGAGAGCAGCAGGGAGAAGAAGATCCCAGTGTAGGTGTGAGAGCACAGCCCTGTTTCACGCCACTCAGGATAGGAAAGGGGTCTGATGAGGTGCAGCTATGCTGAATTGTGCCTTTCATATTGTCATAGAATGAGGTGATGACACTTAGTAGCTTTGGTGGACATCCGATCTTTGCTAGTAGTCTGAAGAGATCACATCTGCTGACGAGGTCAAAGGCTTTGGTGAGATCGATGAAAGCAACGTAGAGGGGCATCTGTTGTTTGCGGCATTTCTCCTGTATCTGACAAAGGGAGAACAGCATGTCAATGGTGGATCTCTCGGCTCGAAAGCCACACTGTGCCTCAGGGTAGACACGCTCAGCCAGCTTCTGGAGCCTGTTTAAAACGACTCGAGCAAAGACTTTCCCTACTATGCTGAGCAGGGAGATTCCACGGTAGTTGTTGCAGTCACCACAGTCACCCTTGTTCTGACAGAGGGTGATGATATTGGCATCGCGCATGTCCTGTGGTACTGCTCCCTCATCCCAGCACAGGCAAAGCAGTTCATGGAGTGCTGAACGTATAGCAGGCTTGGCACTCTTGATTATTTCAGGGGTAATGCCGTCCTTCCCAGGGCCTTTTCCACTGATTAGAGAATCAATGGCATAACTGAGTTCCAATTTTGTTGGCTGTTCGTCCAGCTCATCTATGACTGGCAGAGACTGGGCTGCATTGAGGGTGGTCTCACTGACAACATTTTCCCTGGAGTACAGTTCTAGGTAGTGCTCAACCCAGCGGTCCATTTGCTTGCGTTGGTCAGTGATCATGTTCCCTGATTTAGACTTGAGGGGGGCGATCTTCCTGATGGTTGGCCCAAAAGCTCTCTTAATGCCATCATACATTCCTCTGATGTTTCCGGTGTCTGAGGCCAGCTGAATATGACTGCATAGGTGTTGCCAGTAGTCATTTGCTATTATAAGGCAAAGAAATGAGCACAAAAAGGCTTTCAAAGGTTTAAAGAAGAAAAGTGAAATTTATTAAGCTTAAACTCTAATTCGGTCAATGCCTACGAATACATGACGTGCCCATGCTAGTATGAACACGGGATACACACATGCAAATAGGGACATAAAAGAACAGAAGAAAAAATAAAGTGAAAAAGTTTCAGGCAATCTCTGAAGGGGGCTTGTTACTGTGCTTTGAGCTCGCTGTAAAGTCCCTGATTATAGGTAGTCCTGTTTTTCGTTGGGGCCAAGTATTCTTCTTAAACTTCATTCACTGTAGGAGACTTTCCTCTCTTGGGGTTCATGTGTCTTCAATGGGTCCAGTTCCATGAGAAAGAGATGGGAGCAGACAGGAGAAACATGTTCTCAGTCCAGGAGCAAAGAGCTTTCTGAGTTCCAATTCTCTGTAGCAAGTTTAAATTTAAAAAAAACTCAGGTTGCCCAGCAGGTTAGTCATGTGACTAGGGGGTGAGACCACGTCCATTTGTCATAGAGTTATACAGCACAGAAACAGGCCCTTCGGCCCATCGTGTCTGTGCCGGCCATCAAGCACCTAACTTATTCAAGTCCCATTTTCCAGCATTTGGCCCATAGCCTTGTATGCTATGGCATTTCAAGTGCTCATCTAAATACTTCTTCACTGTTGTGAGGAGTTTGTGTATTCGGCCATCTTAGCAGTCAACCTGGAATGCGAGCTCCTCCACCCTCAACGTCTGGTAATCAAAACTCCATTGCGGATTGAATGTGTCAGGGCATGGTCTATTGTCCCTTTTAAGCACTGTCTGTAAAATTTTTTATTTTTTTTTTATTTTAGAGATACAGCACTGAAACAGGCCCTTCGGCCCACCGAGTCTGTGCCAACCAACAACCACCCATTTATAGTAACCCTACAGTAATCCCATATTCCCTACCACCTACCTACACTAGGGGCAATTTACAACGGTCAATTGACCTATCACCTGCAAGTCTTTGGCTGTGGGAGGAAACCGGAGCACCCGGCGAAAACCCACGCGGTCACAGGGAGAACTTGCAAACGCCGCACAGGCAGTACCCAGAATCGAACCCGGGTCTCTGGAGCTGTGAGGCTGCGGTGCTAACCACTGCGCCACTGTGCCGCCCATGTATTTCCAGTCAAGCGTCTGGTGTTGCTTTCTTTTCTCCAAGCAAGTTCTTTCTTTACTCCAGTAACAGTTTAAAAATCAATGTTCATGTGGCGAAATTAATGTGCCACTTCTTGGCAGGTAGGGGCCTGCATGACACCTCCACACACAAGGGAATGAAATGCGATTTGAAAAAAATGGCACATTTCATTAAAAGGTTTGAGAGAAATATAAGATACAGAAAGAAAAACCATGCTTTTCTCACATTCATTTCCATTCATTCATAACTCTTAAAGCTGAATAAAATTATCTTTTCAGGGTGCCATGGCTGCTTTAATTTCCCCTTTTTGGCATCCCCGTAACCATGTGGTTCTTTGGGGAAGCTTTTCTTCAGTTTGCCCATTGCCATAACTGCCTAGGGTTTTGTTCCTGTTGAGGTAATGTTTTTTCTCTGGAGAGTTAGTAGTAGGCGAGTCTATCCTGAACTCTCTCTCAGTGCTTTGCTGAGTCATGCAAAGACTTTTGTCTTCAGGGGATGGGTGGTTCCCTTTTCCTCTGACTGAGGGGGGATTATTTGTTAATCTCTCTTTTGTTCTCTGGAACATTCCTACCTGTAGGTATTTGTGCAGATTTGACTGTACTCTCCTGTGGCACTTCAACTAGGTGAGGCAGCACCCTCACGGTTTCGGTGCCACCTAGAGGTCTCTCTTTGTCTCTGCAGGTTCCTGTAAATACTGTCAGCAACTCTGGTGGGGTGCTTCTAGAGTCTGCATTTACATAGGAGGATGCGGCTTCTAACTTTTCCCATTTTGTGAGGTTGGCTGACGGGACAGTAGGGGTTTTCTTCTGGGATTCCTTCTGGACTTCCCTTAACCTGCCCTCTTAGTCACTTTTTCCTCTTCTCTTTCTAAACTTTTACCAGCCGTGTGCCAGCCTTTCCCCTTTTGCTCTCAGCGGGGGTACCTTACTGTTCACCAGCCCTCTGCTGGAGGGTCCTCCTAACACCGGTACAGGACTTAGGGGTGCAGATTTTACTGTAGTTTGGGGTTTCCCCTCAACCTGGCACATGTGGCAACTCCTGCAGTACTCCACCACATCTTTGTGGAGTTTTGGCCAGTCAAACTGCTGTTTTATGCGGGCTTTGGTCTTTCGTATACCAGCATGTACAGCCATTGTAGTCTCGTGGGTCCGTCTTAATATTTCTTTCCGGTACCTCTGTGGCACCACTAACTGGTGAACTACTGTCCACTCCTTGCTGTCAGGTCTGTGAGGAGAACTCCATTTCCTCATCAGTACCTCATTCTTTAAATAGTAGCAATCAGGGATTCCCTCTGCTTCACTTTCGACTGGGCAGCCTGTGCTAACTCTCGCAATACTGGGTCGGCTTGCTGAGCCTCAGCTAGGGAAAATCCATTTAATTCATTCCCTGGGTCTCCTAACTTTCCAAAGAAAGTCTCGGAAAGGCAGACCTCATGGTCATCTGCCTGCAGTGCCAATTCAGTCTCCTCTGGGGGAGCTGGTTTGATCATGGCCTGATCCACTACGCATTCAGGGAAACTGCAGGGAACCGTCTCCTGCCACTGCCCTGTCTCTCTGACCTCCTGCGGTCTTTCTTTCAGTACTGGAGGGGCTACCACCTTCACCCCCCGCCAGATCATTACCTAGGAGCAGGTCAATCCCACCCACAGGCAAACTAGGGACAATCCCTTTGGTTACCGGTCTCGAAACTAGGTCGCACTCCAGGTGCACCCGGTGTACTGGTACAGGCGTACACTGCCCTCCAATACCATTCACCACCATTTTGGTGTTCACTGTACTCTCTGGGGGAAAGGTCAGGCCTTTTCCCAGTAAAAGGGATCTAGTGGCCCCTGTGTCCCTGAGAATCACTATGGGCTTGCTTACCCCACTCGAGGGGTATGGGGTTTCTTTCTTCAGACACGAAACCCTGATAACCTTCAGGAATCCTACTAGCTTTTCCTGCACTGGCCGTAGTAAGCTTCCTAGGTTGTACTCTTACTGCAGTTAAAGCCACAGCTTGTTCTGCTATGCTTTCCATCAGGGTCCCGTCTTCACTGAGCAGGTTAATCCTACCGGTTTTCCCTTTAGTTTCCAGCAGTCAGCTTTTAAATGCCCTGTTTTATTACAATGGAAGCACACACGTCTCTGGGTCTCACCCTTGCTCACAGCACCTTTCTTTTTGGCTGGAGGAGGGGCCCATGTCTCCTGCTTTCCTTTCTCTCCCAAGACTGCCTGGGCGGAGATCACCTTCCCACCCTTTGTCCTTTTCAGATTTTTTGGGGTGATTAGGAAAAGTTCTCCCCTGGGAAACCGACATAAATTAAAGCAAACTCATCGGCCAGAACGGCCGCTTGCCGGGCTCCCTGAACCCACTGCTCCTCAACGTGGGTCTTTATTGAGAGTGGGAGAGAGTTTTTAAATTCCTCTAACAGAATTACTTCTCTGAGAGTTTCATAGATGAGCTGTATTTTTAGAGCCCTCACCCACTGGTCAAAAGCCAGCTGCTTATTTCTTTCAAACTCCAGGTAAGTTTGATTAGCTTGCTTTTTGAGGGTTCTAAACTTTTGGCGATAGGCTTCGGGTACTAATTCATATGCCCCGAGGATAGCATTTTTGGTCAGTTCATAATTTGATGAACTCACATCTGGCAACAAGGAATAAACCTCATGGGCTTTTCCAGTTAGCTTGCTTTGTATTAAAAGAGACCATTTTAGCAGCCTTGTCAGTTTCTCAAAAGACACAAAAAACATTACCACATCTTCCTCATTGAATTTTGGAATTAACTGAGCGAGTTTTAGCAATTTTGTACCCAGCCCTGAATTCTGCTCCTCCATATTGACCATGCTTTCACTGGGGTTACTCGGTCACCCCCTAGTTAACTCAAGCCGCTTCAACTCTTTTTCTTCGCATTCTTTCTGGAATATTCTTTCTCTCTCTCTCCTGCCTTTCATTTTCTTCACGTTCCTTCAGGAAGGCTCTTTCTTTCTCCCTCTCTCTTTCCTCAAATTCATGTTTCCTCTGTTCCAATTGTATCTTTGCTAAAACTACCCTGTTGGAGTCTGCTTCTAACCCAGTTTCTGCCTCTTTAGATTCATGGGAAAAATGGTTGGCCACTAGCCTTAGGAGTTCAGACTTCCTAGCCTTGCCACATACAGTGATCCCACACTGCTCAGCCATTTTTCTCAACTCCTCCATAGACATTGCTTTTAACTTATCCCCAGTTACTTCACCCTGGCTTGGAGAGCTACTCACTTCAGTTGCAGACATGTTAGTATTCAAGCACACACAACCACAAGAAAACCTGTATTGAAAACTTGCTCTTTTTTGATTGGGAACAATTTGGCTTCCCACTTCCAATTTCTTTCGTTTGTCTGTGGGTAAAATTCCAGACGCTAGCACCCAAATTTCCGTTACGACCAGGTGAGAAGGGTGTCTAGGGGTCCCTTTCGGTCTTACTGTAAGAGGATTTAATTTTAAACACACTGTTTTGAGCTCCCCCTTGGTGAATCCTTGTTCACCGCTTTCCAATTATAAGGCAAAGAAACCAGCACAAACAGGCTTTCTTAGGTTTAAAGAAGAAAAGTGAAATTTATTAAAACTTAAACTCTAATTCGGTTAACGCCTCCGGATACATGACACGCCCACACTAGCATGCACATGCGATACGCACATGCAAATAGAGACAGAAAAGAGCAGAAGAAAAAATAAAGTGAAAAAGTTTGCGGCAGTCTCTGAAGGGAGTTTGTTACTGTGCTTCAAGCTCACTGTAGAGTCCTTGATTGTAGGTAGTCTTGCTTTTCGTTGGGGCTCAGTATTCTTCCTAAACCTTGTTCACTGTAGAAGACTTTCCTCTCTTGGGGTTCACGTGTCTTCAATGGGTCTTCAGTTCCATGAGAAAGAGATGGGAGCAGATAGGAGAGAGATGTTCTCAGTCCAAAAGCAAAGAGCTTTCTGAGTTCCAAGTCTCTGTGGTAAGTTCAAATTAAAAAAACTCAGGCTGCCCAGCAGGTTAGTCATGTGACTAGGGGATGTGACCATGTCTGTTTGTGTATTCGGCCACCTTAGCAGTCAACTTGGAATGCGAGCTCCTCCACTCTCACCATCTGGTAATCAAAAGTCCATTGTGGATTGAATGTGTCAGGGCATGGTCTTTTATCCCTTTTAAGCACTGTCTGTAAATATGCAAATGTCTTTCCAGCCAAGGGCCTGGTGTTGCTTTCTTTTAAAAAGCAAGTTTTTTCTTTACTCCAGTAACAGTTTAAAAATCAATATTCATGTAGCAAATTTAATGTGCCTCATTCTTGGAGGGTGGGGGCCTGCATGACACTATCTGCACCTGCAGCTCATCAATCTTATTTACCACACTCCATGTGTTCACATACATGCACTCTAAACCTAATTTAGACCTTACTGCATTCCCTCTTACTCTGACCCCATCTAATACCTTACTATTTCTTACTCCAGTACTATCTGTCTCTCCAAATTCTTTGTACACCTTGTTTTTCCTCTCTGATGCTACATCCTGGTTCCCATCCTCCTGCCAACTTAGTTTAAACCCTCCTGAATAGCACTAACAAACCGCCCTGCAAGGATATTGGTCCCAGCTCTGCTGAGGTACAACCCATTCAGCCTGTAAAGGTCCCACCTCCCCCAGAGTCAGTCCCAATGTCCCAGGAATCTAAAGCCCTTCCTCCTGCACCATCTGTCCAGCCATGCACTCACCTGCTCAATCCTTCTATTTCTCTACTCACTAGCATAGTGAGGAATTCCCTCGAGAGCCGACAGCCCAGGAGGTATCTTGCATCCCAAATGTCAAACGTGAACCTCACAAAGCACTTAACATGATAAATTGGTTTTAGAGTACAGTGACTATTATTACATAGGCAAAAGCTGCACCCAGTAAAGCGCACAGCAAAATTTCACAAATAATAATGCAATGAATTGTTTTTTAGTGATGTTGTTTAAGAGAGAAATGATTGCTAGGGCACTGGGAGATCTACCTGCTCTCTTTTGAATAGAACCATGGAATCTTTAGCACCCACCTGATCAGGTAAAGGAGGTTCAATGCCTTATTGAAAGGATGATTATTTTGACAATGCAGCATTCTGTAAGCGCACTGGGCAGTCAGCCCAGTATGGGCTCAGCTCTTGAACCTAAACCTTCAGAGTAACATTGCTATCAACTGCATCAAACTGACACTTCGTTGTTGAATTACTGCAGGCAATAGACTTCTAGAATCAATAGAAAGATGAATCATTTCATAATCTATCCAGAAAAGTCTACTATTGCTTGCTTATAATTTGTATAATGTGTGAACCTAAATGTGTCTATGACAGCTTGTGGACAGTCTGTGCACAGAGCATGTATTTACTCTGTCTTCTCCATACTATGCATTTCATTGAATGTTAGTATTTCCAATGGGCCTCCAGAGGGCCTCAGTTTGTGACTATCAGATTGTTCCAGGAGTACTGTGAAAATGTAATCTTTGCCAAAATGGACGTGCCCAAACCTGCCCAGTAGGTTCGTATCACCCTTGATCTGCCACCTTATCCATCTGTTCATGTCGGCCTCCAGGGACCCAGATGAATGAAACATTACTACACACCTGAGCCCAAACCAACCTGGATTGGAAACATACGAGTAAAACTAGTCAGCCTGTCAAAACTGCCTTTACAACCTCCTAACACAATGATCCAATTGTTCTTTACATCTCTAACCCATTCCAAGCTATGGTGCCAATGCAGGACTTGCCTTTAACGCTTAGATTGCATAAGTCTCACACCTGCCAACTCCTCTACTTTCATTGTAAAAGAGACTTAACCAATCTCTGCATTTTCTCAAGGCATTTGTCTATAGTCTGAAGTGTCGCACAAGATGCTGCTCGCTGTTGTTCAGTGCAATATACACAGTGATGTCATTGTATCACTTCTTAATTTTAAGAAACTGTAAAAACGCTGACTGCATTTGTCACAATCTACTCTCATACAGCAAGTTCCCTTTAGGTTCAAAATCTCCAATCACCGTATTACCACAGCCGGTAGCACTTTTGCACTGAGTCAGAAGGTTGTGGTTTCAAGCCCCATTTCAGAACCTGAGCACATAATCTAGGCTTTCAGTGCAGTATTGAGGGAGTGCTGTATTATTAAAAGTACCTTCCTTCAGATAAGGCTTTAAACGTGGCATGTCTATCTTTTGAACAGAAAATAGCACTTTCAAAGAAGAACAAGGTGTTCTCATGTCTTGGCCAATATTTCTCCCGCAACGGGCTAACTTGTCACTCATTTCATTTGCTGTTTGTGGGATCTTGCTGTGAAAACTGGAGTATCTGAGCCCACTCACAAAAACATTCTGATCTGATGACAAGCCTTCAAAATAAATCCACCATTATCTTTAAGTTGTAGACGCTTCTACCTATCTCTGATGTGGTTGTCCTAAGTCCTCCATATTACAGTCAGGTGGACCCATGCTTGCCATGTGCTCCGTATTTTCACTTTGTAGAAACCTACCGAAAATCGTTGACTTGTATGCAGTGTAGATGAAGGTAAAATTACAAAGGGATATTGATAGATTAAGTGAACAGACAAAACTGTGGGAAATGGATTTCCATGTAGGAAAATGTGAGGTCATCCACTTTGAACCTAAAAAAGGATAGAACAGGGTACGTTCGAACTGGCAAAAGGTGAGAAACTGTGGAGGTCCAAAGAGACTTGGGGTCCAAGTACATAGATCATGAAAATGGCATGAACAGATAAAGAAATAATAATTTAAAAAGGCTAATGGAATGCTGGCCTTTATACCTAGAAGACTAGAAGTCAGGCTTCAGCAGTACAAAGTCCAGTTAGACCAAACCAGGAGTACTGTGAGAAGTTCTGAGTACCATACCTTAGGAAAGATATATTGGCCTCGGAGGCAGTGGAGTGTAGATTTACCAGAATGATGTCTGGACTCCAATGGTTAAATTACGAGGAGAGATTACACAAAACCCTGAAACTTAAAAGGTTAAGGGGTGATTTGACTGAAGTCGAAAGTTTTCAAGGTATTAGGGGGTACAGGTAGGGTCGAGAAAGAGAAATTATTCCCACTAGTTGGGAAGCCTAGGATTAGGGGGCATAGTCTAAAATTAGAGCCAGACTTTTCAAGAGTGAAATTTGGAAATACTTCTACACACAAAGTAGTTCAGAATTCTATTCTGCAAATGGCAATTGATGCTAGATCAATTGTTAATTTTAAATCTGAGATTGATAGATTTTCATTAACCAAAGGTATTACGGGATATAGGACAAAGGCGGGTATATGGAGTTAGGTCACAGCCACAATCTCACTGAATGGCAGAACATGCTTAAGGGGCTAAATGGCCTACTCCTGTTCCTATGTTCATAAGATGACCACAAAACTTGGATAAACAAATGATAGTGAGAACCTTTTCCTTGCTGGGCCAGAAGAGGCATTCTATGGGTACATCTTTCAGCTGAGCTAAGGAAAACAACAAAGGCTCTTCTAATATAAATGAAAGCTTGTTGTTTGATCAGCAATTCCTCCATCACTTTTGGCCTCCAATCTCTCCTCTTTTATAAGTTTATTTGTCTCTTTCTATTTTATCTTTACGTTTGGGTTCAGTCATCCTCTGAACTTTCCTCCCCTGCTCCTCCTAAACTCCGAAAATACTAACCTACAATTCCCTCCTCCTCTTTCCATACTCACTGTGTTAAAATTGTTTCATACCAACTCCTACTCTAACACATTCTTTGTGACAATCTCAAAAGTGTACAACTCCTTACCTTCCTCAATCTTCCCTTCCTCTGACAATTTATAGGTGTTTAAACCTAAGCTTGATGCTACTTCTTGATTCAGCTCATCTCTTGTCTGTTTCTTGACCTTAGTGCTGTCCTGCAGTAAGACCTTGGCTCTAAATACTTTCAATAAATCAAGTTAGACTCTAAAGGAGAAATTTTAATTAATTTTACTTTTTTTTTTACATAGGATGCACGACACAGAAACAGGCCATTCAGCCCAACCAGTCCATGCTGGTGTTTATGCTCCAATTGAGCCTCCTCCCATCGTTCCTCATCTAAACCAATCAGCATAACCCTCTATTCCCTTCTCCCTCATAGGCTTTTCTAGCTTCCCCACACTCTGAGCACAAATTTGTAAAATTACCCAGTCGATGTAAGCATCTGGAACCTTTTCCCCCAAAGGCTGCAGAGTGTATAAGGTAAATAGGGTATGAGATTTTCAAATTTAGTGACGAGGTGACTAGACTGTATCTTGTGCGATATTTCAGGTGGGAAATTGTTCTGATGAAAAATTTCACTTGAAATGTTAACTTGTCTTCTCCCTTTACAATTAGATTAGATTAGATTAGAGCTACAGCACTGAAACAGGCCCTTCGGCCCACAATGTCGACAGGTTTGCTGCGTATAGAACTTTTATGGATCATTTTCTTTGAAAAGACGTTAACAGGAGCAAGGCCTAGAAATGGTTTGGGAAAGATGCAGAGTCTGTTGATGAAGAGAGTTGGATTAATAAAGTGAAATTGAGTAATTAACCTGGGCAACTTCAACATGCAGTTTAATTCAGCCTCCTTCACACACTTGTGCTCAGTTATTTCTCAAGGCTGTGAACTCAATGTAGTGGCAATCAAAATAGTAAAGTTAAATCATGTTTTTTTAAAATAACTGCCTCAATTTCTAGAAGTCATGCTGGTGGGACTTGATCGGCCTCATATCTTGGCAACATCTTGGTAACTCATTAACCAGCAGTCACAGAGTTTTGATTCCATGACATTTGCCCTTGCATAATAATTCTACAAGGACATGTTGTAAAGCTACATGGTCCTGTGTCCAGTATGTACTATCCCTACAGGAGCTGAAAATGAGATATTCATAAATTTTAGTGTTTTAAATGACAGTGAACTACTCTTTTTAATCCATCCTGTACTGTACGTCTACAGAAGTGGTCACTGAGAAACACAGATTATCCAGTACTCAATGAGAATGAATTGTTACCAGTTACCAGGTATTTACTGTACATGTTCGAAAGCCAATACTGAGACACAACTAACCATTCAGACCCAGATGTGAATGGATTGTTCCTTTTTACTTGCTGCACACTGCATCTCTGATAAGGAAGGATTATGTAACAGTTACTTCAGATAGCCAGCAGCTGCCTCCTCTGTTAGAATGTCGCAAACAAGTACTTCCCTACAGCCATCCATCTTGTGCCATTAACTGAGAAGCACAGTGCGTACAGGCTGGGGAAAAAAATACAATTGGTATGACAGCTCAGCAGAAAACCATAAAAGCTCTGAATTTACAATCCCCTTTAAGAAGCAGTCCTCCTCGGTAACCTCCAAGGTCGCTGCCCCACTCGCGTTCTGGCCTCTTGCATATTCCCGATTTTAATGACTCTACCATTGGCTACCATGTCTTCAGCTGCCTAGGCACTAAGCTCTGGAATTCCCTCCCTAAACCTTTCTGTCTTTCTACCTCTGTCTCCTCCTTTAAGACGCTCATTAAAATCTACCTCTGATTAAGTTTTTGGTCATCTGACCCGATATCTCTTGATGTGGTTTGGTGTCAATTTTTGTCTAATGATGCTCCTGTGAAGTGCCTTTGGATGTTTTACTGCATTAAAGGCGCTATATAAGTGCAAGTTGTTGTTATCCTGGGAGCTCAATCTTGTACTATGGGCAAAATAGTTCTTTGGGTAAAATATTAAACAAAGTCCCATTTCCCTGTTCAAGTAGGCATTAAAGATGATGGTGTCACTATTCAAGGAAGAGCAGGACATTCTTTTGGTGTCCTAGTTAACATTCCTCCCATAAACAATATCACCAAACAAGATTGACTGGTCATTCATTTCCTTGCAGTATGTAAGGTCCTGGTGAAAATTGTCCACACAACAGTCAATGAGATTCAAAAAGTATTTCACTGTGCAAAGTATTTTGAGATGCTTGACAATATGCCTAGTAAAAGTGCTTATTTTTCTTAAAAATCAATCTTTTATTGTGAAAGAAAGAATCAGCTTGCAGTTACATAGCAGCTTTCAGAACCTCAGGACGTTCCAAAGTGTTTCACAGCCAATGAAGTAATTTAGAAGTGTAATCACTACTGTAATCTAGAGAAATCCTGCAAATAAATTGAACACAAGATCCTGCAGACAGCAATGAGATAATGACCAGACAATCTGTTTTACATGTGTCTTAGTGATGCTGTTTGAGGGATAAATATCGGCCAGGATACCAGACAGAACTCCCCTGCTCTTCTTCAAATAGCATCATGGGATTTTTTACGCCTACCCAAGAGGGCAGACAGGGCTTCAATTTAACGTCTCTTCCAAAAAACAGCACCTCCAACAGTGCAGCATTCTCTCAGTACTAAACTAGGGCTCAAATCTGGGATCCTCTTGGATCAACTAGCGCAGCACTGACCAGGAAGCAAACCTGGGATCCTTCTCAGTTGCCATTTTTTAATCAATGTACATGACCTCACATTTATCAATATCAATTTCTAGTTGAAAATTACCTGTCTCATTGCAAGATCTTTCCGCATAGCATTTTTTTTCCTTTCCTTCCTGCACAACTTGACTATTATCTGCAAACTAAACAACGATGGAAAGGTTTTTACATCATTCCAATACCTTCCTCTATTTCATTATTTTTTTCCCCCTAAATATGTGCAATGACAATGCTGGGTATGCTGAAGACTTGCTGCCCCACCTGGAATTGCACAAGAACCAATCCTATTTGGTACAGTTTCATTTGCGTTGAGTCTCAAACC
This sequence comes from Heterodontus francisci, assembly GCF_036365525.1. Lineage (NCBI taxonomy): Eukaryota > Metazoa > Chordata > Chondrichthyes > Heterodontiformes > Heterodontidae > Heterodontus > Heterodontus francisci. The sequence goes on along the minus strand of NC_090407.1, from coordinate 14,768,250 downwards.
ATCGTTGAACCTTCCATTTTCCCAGAAAATATTTGTTTCTAAGAAAATGGAAGGTCCAAAGACGATTTTGGAAAGACCAGAAAGTACAGATGAGGAAAAGCTCAAACTTCCATACAGATCAACAATTCCACATCACAGCATCTCACTTCATCTTGAATGTCTCCAGAGGTTTTGCCTCCAGTGCTATAGAAGATCAGGATATTGGCCACTCTTTGTCAGAAAGCAATTCTTCATACATTGGACATGAACTTGTCTTTTATCAGTTTGTCCCAAGGAAATAGATTTATCCTTTCAATGTTCTTTCCCATCATAAACAGACATAAAACTTGCTTGGGTACAGTTCCATAAGCATTTCTGAGACCTTTTTGCAAAGGCAGCCATTTTTCATGAGTTAATCTAGAAATTATTTACTTGACCATGAAGCAGGTTCCCAATCAAACTCAACAGTCTTCACCCAATGCACATAACACAAACATGTCTTCAAGTGAGTACTCTGGATGATTTTTGCCTTTCCTGGTGCTAAGGACAATTATAGCAGCCTAACAGAACTCAGTCCTGGAGAGTAAACCTGGGACCTTCTAGTCTCTATGGCTCAATCTTGCATTCTGTTCTGGCTTTATTCACTGAGCCGTTAGCAAGCTCTGGGAATAGGCTCATTGTTTTAATACTGGGCACTAGGGAAACCAACATACTCTCTGAAGTGTGCTAGCCCTACTGTATGACCCAGCACCTCTTAAAGCAACAATATGACACAGCTGAATTAATTGCTCCATCAAACTCAAAAATTGCCAATTTCCCCTTCATCAAATTACCCCAGTCTTCCAGGGCATAGCATGGTCCAGCACTTCCACAAATGAAAAACAATCCCAGATATGATTGAACTTGTCCTGGCTCAGGTCAGGTCACAGTTACAGCAACACAATAGGTAGGGTCAAAATGCACATTAACGCAAAAAGCATAACAACGCAAAGTTTACAGAAGTTTGTTCACAGCAATAAATCTGCTAATTACTGGTTAATATTTATTTGAAAAAATATGAATAGTGCAAGTAACTCAGAGGGGATTTTAAAACTCAATGCATCAGATGTGAGACCACTGTACATTCACCATCAGGCACTGGATGGAACAGTCCATGGGGAATGATTTCTTTGTGAACTACATACAACAGATCAATTTTAACTTTGGGGTTCATAGTGCAAGTGGCTCCAGAGGGGGATCTGAAGGGGTCCATGAGGTCATCAGATTTCCAACTGGGTCCAGGAATGTGATGTGCATATTTTTTTTTTAGAGATACAGCACTGAAACAGGCCCTTCGGCCCACCAAGTCTGTGCCGACCATCAACCACCCATTTATACTAATCCTACACTAATTCCATATTCCTACCACATCCCCACCTTCCCTATATTTCCCTACCACCTACCTATACTAGGGGCAATTGCTAATGGCCAATCTACCTATCAACCTGCAAGTCTTTGGCATGTGGGAGGAAACCGGAGCACCCGGAGGAAACCCACGCAGACACAGGGAGAACTTGCAAACTCCACACAGGCAGTACCCAGAATTGAACCCGGGTCGCTGGAGCTGTGAGGCTGCAGTGCTAACCACTGCGCCACTGTGCCGCCCCATTTGTTAACTTACTAGAACCAATTTCTGTGATGACAGCACTGTTTTCTTTTGTGTAGCTGACACTGCCTGAGAGTTAGGGCAATAGAGTCTGTCAATGTTTGCAGAGGTCCACTTGTACAGAAAAGTTTAAATACCACCTGTTTATAAAGAAGGTGTTTATGCTCTTGTTATGAAATCCTCCAAAATACACAGTGAAACCTGCCTCTTCAATAATGCCTTTGGCCACTTCCCCTAGTCCCACTCCTTTACTACTCTAGTCTGACCTCAACCTTGAAGAGATTTGGGATATTTTGCTATATTAAAGTAGTAATTAAAAGAAAGTTATCAATCCACATTCCAGAGGAAAGGAGCTTACGGCACATCCTCAGACCCTGCACTGATAATCAGCTCCCTCTAACAGTCAATCTTGCTACTAGGAAGAAGTCTGATTTTCAAACCTAGAACCTACTGGATTTGAAGTGAGAGCTGACACCTTCAAATGTTGCACTGACAAACTGAGGTGTGCTTTACAGCATCACTCTCTGATAAAACATGATCTGTTATTATGCACTTTGTGGTGGCACATTCAGTTTCTGGGCAGGTTTGCTTCCAGTGGAACTAGTGGAAGATTCTCTCCACCCCAATCTAAAGGCCCAATTTTAACCCCCCACCCCTTGCCTGATGACAATGGGTTATGCAGGGGAATAAAATTAATGGCAGTGTGGCACTGGCCTTGTCCATGTTGCACTTGTGCCTTATGCCATTTAACAAATGTGTTTTGGGCAGTGTACAAGGCTCTTGCTTCAGGCAGGCGAGGACCTTATGGAAATACAAAGGCAGGGGTCTGATGATGTAATGTAGAATCCAATGAGATTTTAAAGCACAGTCGTAGATTCAACGCCCAGTGCCGTCCCTGACAGGGAAAACTGGCACTAACAAGGAGCAGACCCATTCCAGACCAAGAAGAAAGTTGAAACGGTAAGAAAAAGTTTCCTTGTGCACCAATAGGAGCAGGACTGCTCCTCCCAGCCCACTCAGAAGCCTTGGGCCTCTCCTGACCTGGGCTTCCCACTGCCCTGACTGTGATCACACCCCACCCCACCAGCCTGCTATATGAATGAGAGCTATTGTAACTGTTTCTTGCTTTTCCTCTTTCCCGCTGAGTAAAGTTGAGATACAAGATTAAAGTATCTCATGCAAATCAAAGTGTAATTCAAGGATGTGCCACAAAAGTTCGGAATACAATCCCTGTTCGATCTTTGTAACAGCTCTTTACCTAATTACCAGCTGAATTATATAGCCCAATGTTTTTGACTATTTTATCAATAGGAGAATGACTTAAACACACTGAGGTTCTGATCAACTGCACTGCTGCATGAGGGAAGGGGGCAGGAGCAGGAATTTAAAGCAGAGGCCAGACACCTCTGCTTGGGAATGGGCAACTGTATGTTTGGTGCTTTAGCCACAAGCACTGTTAGCAGCATGGCAACAAGCAAATGGGTCAACTGGATGGGGAGCATCCACCTGCTCCTTTTGCATGCTTCTGGTGATTGGTCATAGCTGGCAATGGCCGCGTGAGAGCAAGTTATCAGCACAGCTGTCTCAGCCACTGCAAAATGCATGGCTAGAGGGATCTTTGAGGAGATTAAAGATGACATCCAAACTTATAACAGGCAAGTACCATAAACAATCTAGAACTTTCTAATGACTAGTTATCACCACACTGTAATACAGTCAGGCATGCATTCTCTTCTACAACTCTAACAACAACTTGCATTTATATAGCACCTTTAATGTAGTAAAAATGTCCTAAGGCATTTCACAGGAGCTTTATCACACAAAATTTGACACCGAGCCACATAAGGAGATATTAGGACAGGGGGGCCATAAAGGGAGATGGAGAACAACTAGAGAAAGATTTCAGTTCAGAGCGGTTGAGGCCAGGGGAAACTTTGCAGGAAGTTCGGCCTAGTGAGCTAAGGAAAGGGAAGGAAGTGGCAGAGGAAGCGGAACAGAAGGCCCCAAACTCAGTGACAAAGAAGTCCTCACATTTGTTGGAGGCAAGGGTGGAGAGGATAAGGGAGATGTGGTTAAGACAATAGTCTGCATGGGAATTTAAAAAACCATAAAACTCTCTGACAGCAATTGACAAATGAAAATAAAAAAGGTGAGAGATGTATAATGCACTGCTGAATCGATATTGCCCATTTTACACTATCACCCAAAGTCAAAATGACCCCTTCTCTCTATGACACTCATTATAACACAAATGTTTTAAGGCTCCCTCATTAATGCAGAACCAAATAAACATCTTCTCAATGCAGCATATATTCCTATAACATGGATAGACTATGGCCCTTTTTCCAATCAGGAAGACATGAATATTCAGTAACATGTACCATTATGACCTCTGATGTAACAACACAAAGGCGACATAGAATGAGAAAAGGCTATTCCTTCCTCAGATCATGCACCTTGTCATGGACTTCAACTATATTCTAATAGTTTTTTTTTCAAAATTATTAAGGGAGGTAACAAAGCTTAGTTCTGATGAAAGATCACAGACCTGAAACATTAACTCTGTTTCTCTCCCCACAGATGCTGCCAGACCTGCTGAGTATTTCCAGCACTTCCTGTTTTTATTTCAGATTTCTAGCATCCACAGTATTTTGCTTTTATTTAAGCTTAGCCTGGCAATTTGTCCAGTATGAGAAAATGTTCAGATACCAGGGGATGCATTTTAAATATGAAAACATTAAGAGTAAGAAGGGAAGTCGGGGGAACCTTTAACCCCAGTGGGTAATACAGCTGGATAACACTAGGGAAGGCTGCTGATGGGGACAGTATAAATGCGTCTGACACGTATTCTTCAACCCATTTATACAGGGTACAATTAAATGTGTTTCTGAAGACAGAAGTGATTAGGTGATAGGGCAGGAATGTGGGTAGGTAGAGTCTGTCTATCAAGAAGGGACAGGTTTATTGGTCTTCTAGTGTGCAAAGAAATTCTATGTCCTACAAAATCTGTTCCCATCATCAGCAAGGTAATGCAGCACAACAAGAATCTTCTGCAAACCAAATAACTTATATTACTCAAAAGCAAAATACCAGAGATGCTGGAAATCTGAAAACAGAAAATGCTGGCAATACTCAGCAGGTCAGATAGCATCCATTGAAAGAGAAACAGAGTTTCCAGTCGATGATCTGGTGAAAGGTGACTGACCTGAAACATTAGCTTATATTACTCATCTTTGGCCAAGCCATGTTGCTTATAGTTCTCTGCCTGTAATAACCTATCTGTAACAGATCCAATGCTATACACTTCCTAAATAGAGATGAAGCCAGTATTATAGAGAGGGTCCCTGTTATATGCTGATCCTATGCTGAAATCCTGTTGAGGTTAGGTGCTGACTGCAACAAGATGGAGTGGCTGCCTCTGTAATAACATACTGTTGTAAGTTGAATAAGCTGCTGGGAGAAGCATAGGCTTCATAATTGTACTCACCTCCTGCATTACACTATACAATAATCTCACCACCCACCCCCACACCACCCCCCTCCCCGCAGGCCACCGCAGGCCAGCTAACTATTAGCTCTGTCTCTCCTCACTGCATCGCAGGATGGATTAATACACAGGTGTGATCATGTAATACGAAGTCCTAGCTTTCTGACTGTAAGCCTCACATTCCTCCTCCCTTTACAACTTGTATTGACAGCCTTTGCTGAATGAACAATTAATACTTTCAATACCTCTCAAAGAGGCCACGAATTGCCACACTCATGAGGTAGGTCCAGCCTGTCTGAGGCAGTTCCTGCAACAGAGATGAGTGCAGAATACTTAGTGGCTTTCTTTACATGAAAATCTCAGATGCTCGAGTGTTATTGACTCTTTTTCATACTTCAGTGAAGCAATTCCACAGTATTAGTAACTAATAATACTTGTACATTAAAATGTCTCTTAGCACAATGAGTTACTTCTGAAATGCATGACTGTTGCAATGCGGATAAGTTTATGGTTAGGTGAGGTGATGATATGTTTTTGCCTCGTTTGTATTACAGCAACACTGAGATTTGTGCACTGACAGGTAAGTGATGCATTGCATATTAATATGTCTGACCCTGAACTTTCCCGGATGTTGGGGTAAGATCTGTGCAGTCCACCATTAAAAATAATGACATTGCTGGAATAAAAACAGAAAATGCTGGAAATACTCAGCAGGTCTGGCAGCATCTGTGGAGAGAGAAACAGAGTTAACATTTCAGGTCGATGATCCTTCATCAGAAGCTGCCAATCCTACTGAGTATTTCCAGCATTTTCTGTTTTTATTTCAGATTTCCAGTACCTGCAGTATTTTGCTTTGGTACTAATGACACTACTGACCTGTGCTGCTCAGTCCACCCATGGTAAAAATATATGATGACCAGCGGCACCCAAGATTGCCAAAACAGCCATATCCCATTGAACCCACTCCATCCAGTTGCCTATATCCAACTCGCACTGATGTAGATTCTTCCCAGTTTATCTCCTGAGGGTTGTCAACACATATGATTGTTGAATGAGTTCTGACTCAGCCTTCAAGTAGGAGTCTTATCGTGGTGCCAAGCAGAAGCCAAGGACAACACCTGAAAATGCACTTCAAGAAATTGTGCCTGTGAATCCTGAATCCACCATTCCCTAGTGTAACATCTGGTGTCAACTGCAGTTATTTATTCCATGGAGAAAGTGGGGAAGCTTCCAGGAGGCCTTGAACTTCATCATAGGAAGAAAAGGAGGAAATTGGCAAGTGGCACAGTGTTACAAATTTGGTTCTCTCTGATACATACTACATGCAATTGACACAAAGGTTAGCTTCCATGAGCAAGCTTGCACTTCCTATGACGAAAATTAAAGTTTGGCAAGGATCTATAATGGCAGAGAATATGGGTCTTGAGGATTTACCTCCCCCTGTTCCTACTGGGACGGCCACTGGATGCTCCTTTACTACCTGTCACAGGGGGCGGGCTCCTGCTGGATTTCCCTCCTGTCCACTATAGTTACTGCCACTTCTGCTCCAAGGGAAGTAGTAGTTATGACGTTGAGTATCCTAGTGAGGCTTCATCTCCCTCCAATCATGCCTGTATTTTCCTTCTTGGGTTTGCTTCACAGTCATTGCCTACAGATACTGTCTCAAGATCTTCAGTGCTTCCCTGCCCCTTTAACCACATGGCTAGCCCTCGTGGTGGTTCTGCGGCAGAAATGCTGCGATTTTGAAGCCGGATAATGGCAGGAATTTTTCTGGCAGCCTGTTGTGAACAGAAGATGAGCCATAACCTAATTTCCTGGGTTGGAGTTCTGGCAGTGATGGAGGGGTGGTTACAAGTCCTGCCCTTCCAGAACACTGCCATTACGGGGACAAACATAGCCTTTATGCGCAAAGTATCTAGAAGTTGGTGTCCCAGGTAAGAAATTACTTTTTAGGAGGTAGTGTGCCCAAGGCAAGCAATGAACACTTTTTTAAGGCACTGGGTAAAGCTCCCCTGCAACTCTTGATCTCTATGAAACTAGTGGAAGATAACAAACTTACAGATGCTGAAAAAGGATCATTTATTAACAAGAAGAAATAAAACAAATAAAATAGATCGATCAGCAGAATAAGTCCCATAACGGGATACTGATGCCTCAAAGTACTTTAAAATAGTTCCAAAACAATAAATGTCATCCCCAACCTCTGCCCTTGGCAGTTCTCTCCAATAAGTTTTACTATTTGAAATTTATAACTGTTGAAAACTTTCACTGCCTGGAAAGCCTATAGCTTCCAGCTGCAACAGCAGTGCAGCAACAAGGGAACAACAAAACCTAGACTGCTGGCACTTTTTCCTTTGAAGTCAAACTGGTACAAAACGAGTACTTCCTTATTTAACAAAAACGATCAAAAATAAATTTCAAATCTTCACAGCCATAAGGGTGGATTTTAACTTGCAGTCAGTTTTGCGTTGGTGTTAATTTTCTGCCCTTCTATAGCAGAATGAGGCTACAGCAATTTTAACCGCTGGAGCTCATTCGCACGCCACTGGCTAATTTCCTGCTGAAACAGGCAGGAACTGGGCGGGTAGTGGCAGCCAGGTTGTGGAAAATTAGGCAACCCATAGCTGCCCGACGACACCTAGGTCAGTGTGGGGATGGGTGTTCGGGGGACATCTTGCGGTAGCAGCGGGTAAGGGAATCCGCAGGGGAGGTCTGAATTTTCCTTGTGGGGCTGAAAGGGCACTCCTGCTTCTCCTGGCCCCAAAAATATAGGTAAAAAACTTGCCTTGAATGGTGTCTTCTGACAGGCCTTTATCTCGTGGTAAAGCTGCAGAAGCTTCCTTACTCAGGCCAGAGTTAAAATTGCCAGCAAGGCCCAAAGACATTGTCAGACCATCATCTTCATATTTAACAAAGATCCCACCAGCTTCAGTAAGGTGGCTTAACTATCTGTCTAAAAAAGTGTAAATGGTGGGACATTGGAAGCTGCATCACCTGACAGATTTTAATTGCTTATCCACTTGATTTCCTCCAGGCAGGCATGTTTAACAGCCACCCCATAAACTATAGGAATAGGTCATCAACAACTTTTAAATGATGTCATATCACCCTGAGTGATGCAGCAGCTTTTGTCCTGAATGCTTTCCCTGATTAATTAGCAGATCAGATTATCAGATCTGGTTTTTGCAGATTGCTTGCCTATCATATCATCCAACAACCAACTGGATGAGAAACTTGCATTTTTATGCAGCCAGTCCATAGTTGGGAGTTTCCATTAACCCAACTGCAGCATATTAGGTTGTGCAATTTTCTCATGCACTTGACTTCCACTGAACCTGGTTGTTGTTCCAGTAGAACCAATTTAAAGGGACTGGGTGAGCACTGGGCAGGACCAATGCCTCAGAATTACTGCTTGCTCCAAACTTGAGTTAGGAAGATGTGTACTGCTGCAGACCTTAAAGACTCTATCAAAACCCCTCAATTTTGAATACCTCTATTAAATCTCCCTTTAATCTGCTCTAAGAAAATCCCAGCCGCTCTAGTCTCTTCACATAACTGAAGTCCCTCATTCCTGGTACCATTCTCAAACAAACTGACTACTGAATCTGCCTACATAGTGGTTACTCTGCAGAAAGAACAGTTATCAATTGATTGTGTTGCACTTTGGGATGTTCTGAGGCATGAAAGGCATGCTATAAATGCACATTCTTTACTTCTGATCTACTGGTCTTCTTCATTCTCTACCACCTAAAAGAACAAGGGCAGCAGACACCTTGGAACAACGCCACTTGCAAGTGCCCCTCTGAGCCAAACACCATCTCAACTTGAAACTATATCGCTGTTCCTTCACGGTCGCTGGGCCAAAAACCTGGAACTCCCTTCCCAACAGCACTGTGGGTCTACCTACACCACATGGACTGCAGCAGTTCAGGAAGGCTGCTCACCACCACCTTCTCAAGGGCAATTAGGGATGGACAACAAACGCTGGCCTTGCTAACTCTCACATCCCATGAAACAATAAAAAATATTGCAGAATCATTGTAAAACAATGCAGGAGGGGTTATTACATCATGCCCTTATTATTGGCATGGCATTTAAACACACTTTCCTGTTCTAGGCAGTAAGTTCCTGCCTCCTTCCATTCTATCACAGAAAATCAGCATTGCACAATGGAGGGCAGAGCCTTGCCAAATACATGTCTTCACTCCATGTACAGTGCAGTTACAGTGCATGCTGGAGTGTGTAGGTATATGTACTGAACAGTGCAGTTACTGTATATATTGAAATGTATAGGTACTTCATGAAGTGCACAGTATAGGTACTGGCACATTGTAAGTACTGCATACACTGGATTATGTAGCTACTGTAGGTACTTGGTCAGGTGATCTTGCACCACTGAAAACATGGCAAAGATCTATTACCTGTTTGACTGGCAATCTTCAAACTTTTAGGGTCCAATTTTAACTCTATGCAAGTAGATGGGTTTTGAATGGGTTAAAATCTGGCCCTTCACGTTCAAACTTGGTGGTGTCATGCAGACCCCCCCACCTGCCAAGAATGAGGCATATTAATTTTGTTATATGAACATTGATTTTAAACTGTTGCTGGAGTGAAGAAAGGACTTGTTAAAAAAAATCACCAGACACTTGGCTGGAAAAATATTTGCATACTAACAGACAGTGCTTGGAGAGACAAAGAACTATTCCCTGGTCCACTTAACCCAAAATGGGCTGTGATCACTAGACATTGAAGGTGAGGAAGCTCACGTTCCAGGACGACTGCGAAGATGATACAATCCACAGAGCCAGGCCTAGTTAAACCAGCTGGTCACATGACTAACTGGCTGGTCCAGGTTTTTTGAACTAGCCACAGGACAGTTTGAATTCAGAAGGCAGTTGCAACTGAAGCTGAAACAAGCAAGTCTCTCTCTTGCTTTCTCCCAAGGCACCGGACCCACGAAAGACACATAAACCTCAAGAGAGAAAAGACTCCTACATCGGAACAAGTTGAAGCGTGAACTGGGCCCCAACGAATTGCAAGACTTACCAGCAACCAAAGACTCCATATGGAACTTAAAGGAATGTAACTACCAAATATTACCTCAAATTTTTCCCCTTTATTCCTTTTACTTTTTCTGTCTCTATCGGTGTGGGTGTTTATCGCGTATGCATGCTAGCGTGGTTGTGTCGCATATTCATGGTCGTCAACCAGATTAGGATTTAACATGAATAAACTTCTACCTTTCTTGTTTAAATCTAAGGAAAGCTGCTGATTTCTTTGCCTTACAATTGGAGCAGTGAACAAGGATTCACTAAGGGGGAGCTAAAAACATGGTGTTTTTAAAATTAGATCCTGTTAGGGTTAAACCAGGCAAAGGCTGAAAGGGAACCCCCAAGATCCCTTCTCACCTGGTCATAACAGTGTCATCTACTCACTGCTTAACTGATTTACCTTGTCCGTCTTCCAATAGTTTTTAAACTTTGGTGCTGTATCAAATAACAGGCCTGGTCCTTTTACAAGAAAAAGAAAAGGTTGTTGAACACTGTCCAATAAAGTTGGTGCCCATTTAAGAGAGAGATTTACACACTCTTAGTGACAGCTTGCCAAAATGATTCAAATTCCTTCCTTTACCTATCTGGCATTTTGTGAATAACTGTTTGAAAATCGATTAAGAACGCAATACAGCAAAGCCTCAGTTTTATTTTAAAACACAAACTTTGAAGCAGTTTTAAAATATTCAGAAGTTTGTGTCAAATTATTCCATAAACTCACAACATTCAAAAGATAAGTATTGGAACCAATTTTTTTCTCTTGCATTTGGACAGTTCTTTTGCAACTCGAGTGGCAATTATCAGTAGGCTTTCCAATTTTGTGACTTTATTTTTGCCAAATGTCAATGTTTGTTTAGCCATATTTTGTTTTTCTTCCATCAAATAAAGTAAAAATTGAGTGAAATTATTCAACTTCTCTCACCTCATTCAACCAGCTGTGGCCAGTCTAAACACACATCAATTAGGAATCATTAAATCTACTGGAAACAACAATACCATCCAGTAACATGCTCTTCCTGTTACTTTGGAACATAGCTTTTCATGCTGGAGTCCCCAGACCCTAGAAGGTCCACAAAGGAATTCTGGGTCCTGCAGTGGGTGGCTGGGACAGCCACAATATTTTAAGATGGTTTGTTGCATGGTAAAGTTTGAGGATCAGTGCTTTGGAAGAGTTCTAATCAGGTATGATTAAAAGTACATTTATACAAATTAGAATGAAATTATCAAATTTAAAGAACACATTTTGGATTATTATTTAGTGTTAAATAAATAAATACTGATCACAAAATTTAGCAATTGCCAGGGTGGGGAGGATGTTGGTTTAAGTCAAAAACCTCAAGGTTTACCTATGTCCAGACAGAAATAGCTTGGATCAGTCAAGTTTCAATCATTACGATGTAGTCAGCATCATTTTAGAAATAATTTTTTTTTTAAATGGAAAAATCAGATACATTGAATGGAGTGCAGCAAAGAAATCAACACAACAAATAGGTTTTTTTTCCTGTTCCCAAACTTTTCTCCCTTCCTGGAAGGTTCTCACTCTCACTGGGATACTATTCTAAAGGCAGTGGTTGCCTTCCTGTACGTCAACAGTGACCAATCCTCAAACACGAGCCTAAAAAGCCGAGAGACGGTGGGCTATTCCTTCATCTCGGGCATTATAGCCTGTTCTCAGCAACCTGTCTACACTTTCAACCATGAATCACTGGATCCCAATGAATTTTCTATCTTTAGCCCAGGAGCACTGAGGCCAACTGCATAACTCATACTGCCACACGAGCTGAGATTAGCTAGCTAACTCAGCATAAGCTGGATATTGCAACCGTGACAATCTTGGTACGTATGACTCAATTTCATACTAGGGAGCACACTTAACAACCTTGCCATCTGGGAAGCACAAGAGGAGTTGCAAATAAGCACTTCTTCAGACATATCTGATATGAACAGTGCCTGTTCACAAAGGGTTAAGCTTCCTTTCAGAATTCTAGACTCTGAACACAAAGCCTTGAATGAAGTACAAGATATCAATCCAGCTCCAGATTTACTGAAAAACCTTCCCCACGCAACTTCTCTCTACATTTTTCTCCTCAGCTCATTAAGAAAGAAGCACTAACTCAACATTTAAAAAGAGCGTCACTTGCTTATTACTGTACCTGAAGTGTTTTTTTTTAACTCCACAGGGATCTGGTGAGCAGGAGTGGCCTGCTATTGTGAAACCACATTATTTACTGCAACCCAGCATGTAGCGTCCCTATCTCCATGGCGACGGCATCTGGTGCCGGGGAGAAGATTAGGTGGAAGTGTGGCGGAGGCTTTTCCGGGCATGGAGGCTGGGCTTTGGGTGGAGACTCAGCAAACTTGAAAAGAAAAAGCATTCACACACACCAGTCAGTTGAGCCAGTAGCTGACAAGCCTGATTTAAAGGGAAAGGGTCAATGCTAAAGTGCTTGGTAGATCTGCCAATCATGGTTTAGACTGACAGTGGGATAACAATATCATCTACAACTCAATGATGTCACTCACGACCACGGATAAAAAGAATTTAAAGCTGTTCCACGACTTCCCCAATCTCTCGGTTGTTTGAAGGATTGAGTATCCAAGCTATACAGGTCAGGAACGTGTCAGGTTTGATTTCTGACCTGTGTTAAGCTGGCTGGTCTCAGCCAGAGTGTAATAATCAACCTCAGTGCCCTTGAGTTATGCAAGAAGGAAAAAAAATCTACACGTATTCACATGCGTGATCCTATCCAGTGATACCTGTTAGAAGTGCAAGTGTGCTGACATTAGGTGAGGGAAGTTCCTGGCTCACAGGAACATAGGAATTTCTATATGAAAAAAGACCGAAGTTCATCTAAAATAAAAGCAAAATACTGCGGATGCTGGAAATCTGAAATAAAAACAAGAAATGCTGGAAATACTCAGCGGTCTGGCAGCATCTGTGGAGAGAGAAGCAGAGTTAACGTTTTAGGTCAGTGACCCTTCATCAGAATTAGCAGATAGTTCATCTAGTTCGCCTTCTACCATCCTGGTAGTTGCAACAATGATGGAGTTGTTGACTAATCATAGCAATCAATCTCTATTAACTAATGTATATCAGATCCAGACATGAGACAAGGAAAACCATTGGTCATAAATCACCTGTCTCATTCCAAGTACATTTACTCAAATTACTCACATTTGGTATCCCAAAATATGATTTTCTAGAAGGAATCTATCTAAATTGTATCTGAATGACTCAATACTATCTGCTTCCACCATCTCCGTAGGAAGCCTGTCCCATAGATTTACCTCAGCTATGACGTCCTCAGTGATTGAATGACCTGGCAACACACACTCTCAAACTCATATATGAGCATCCATTGCTTATGAAACTGCACCACACAAATGAGTCAATGCCTTAAGCAGCGTAGAAAATGGAGGGATTGGGAATGGTAAAGGGAAAACCTGCACCGCAAATATCAAGTGCAATATCCGAGACAGATAACTAATTTCCTGCAGCCAATATAGCAGCTGTTCCAGAAGTGGAACCTGCAAGAACATTTTCTATATCCATGACATCCTCAACCCTGTCCTTGCTCAACTTGGTGGATATGAAAAGGCAGATCTATTTCAGGATATTACAAAATATTTTGGGAATTGAACTTTGGCTTTATCAATATTTCATCCACTTACTGCAAATCTACCTCAATATTTGACTATTTAAACTGAGTGGCGGCAAGGTGGGGGGAAGAGAGTAGAATGAGAATTAATAGAGCAGGCATGGTAAGGGAGGAGGTGGGCAGAGTCAAGCCTCGAGGAAGAAGCAAAATGGCTGGTTCAGGGGTGCAGAGCTGGAGCAAAGATAGTTATAATATAGCCCTGGGGCTTCTTGCCTCCTCTTCAGCTCTGACCTCAGCAACAGTGCTGTTCCATGTATTTCTGGGCCTCCGCCCATGGCTTGCCTGGCTGTGCAATGTCACCAGAACTGGAATTTAGATTGTTTCCACTCACTGGCCAGCACAAGAAGGAGACAAAGAACATAAGCAAGAGAGGAGGTGGTGGCGTAGTGGTATTATCACTGGACTAACAACCCAAAGCATCCCTCGGGAGACATGGGTTCGAATCCCACCATGGCAGAAGGTGAAATTTTAATTCAATTAACAAAAAAAATCTGGAATTAAAAAAGCTGATCTAATGATGGCCATGAAGGATTGTTGCAAAAACCCATCTGGTTCACTAATGCCCTTTAGGGAAGGAAATCTGCTGTCCTTACCTGGTCTGGCCTACATGTGACTCACAGCAATGTGGTGGACTCCTCTGAAATGGCCGAGCAAGCCACTTAGTTGTACCTGCTTAAAAAGTCAATAAGGAATGAAACTGGACTGACCACCTGGCATCGACTTCGGCACCAGAAACAACAGCAGCAAACCCGCCCTGTTGAGCCTGCAAAGCCCTCCTTACTAACATCTGGGGGCTCGTGGGGGAGAGCTGACCCACAGAATAGTCAAACAACAACCTGACATAGTGTGGGTGGCGCAGTGGTTAGCACCGCAGCCTCACAGCTCCAGCGACCCGGGTTCAATTCTGGGTGCTGCCTGTGTGGAGTTTGCAAGTTCTCCCTGTGTCTGCGTTGGTTTTCTCCGGATGCTCCGGTTTCCTCCCACAAGCCAAAAGACTTGCAGGTTGATAGGTAAATTGGCCATTATAAATTGCCCCTAGTATAGGTAGGTGGTAGGGAAATACACGGACAGGAGCGGATGCGGTAGGAATATGGGATTAGTGCAGGATTAGTAAAAAATGGGTGGTTGATGGTCGGTACAGACTCCGTGGGCTGAAGGGCCTGTTTCAGTGCTGCATCTCTAAACATAAATAGTCATACTCACTGAATCATACCTTACAGCCAATGTCCCAGACACACGCACCAGCAGGACAGACCCAGCAGAGATGGTGGCACAGTGGTATACAGTCAGGAGGGAGTTGCGCTGGGAGTCCTCAACATCAACTCCAGATCCCATAAAGTCTCATGGCATCAGGTCAAACAGGGGCAAGGAAACCTCCTACTGATTACCACCTACCCCCGCACCGCTGTCCCCCCTCCCCCCCCGCTGACGAATCACTACTCCTCCATGTTGAACACCACTTGGAGGAAGCACTGAGGGTGGCAAGAGTGCAGAATGTACTCTGGGTGGGGGACTTCAAGGTCTATCACCAAAAGTGGCTCAGTAGCACCACTATTGACCGAGCTACCTGAGTCCTAAAGGACATAGCTGCTAGACTAGATCTGCGGCAGTTGGTGAAAGAACCAACAGGAGGGAAAAACATACTTGACCTCGTCCTCACCGCTCTGCCCGTTGCAGATGCATCTGTCCATGGACAGTATTGGTAGGAGTGACCACCGCACAGTCCTTATGGAGACAAAGACCTGTCCTTACATTGAGGATGCCTGCCATCATGTTGTGTGGCATTACAACAATGCTAAATGGGATAGATTTCGAACTGATCTGGCAATGCAAACTGGGCATCCATGAGGTGCTGTGGACCATCAGCAGCAACAGAATTGTTATCAACCACAATCTGTAACCTCATGGCCTGGCACATCCCCCACTCTATTATTACCATCAAGCTGGGGGATCAACCCTGGTTCAATGAAGAGTGCAGGAGGGTATGCCAGGAGCAGCAACAGGCATACCTCAAAATGAGGTGTCAAGCTGGTGAAGCTACAACACAGGACTACTTGCATGCCAAACAGCGTAAGTAGCATGCGACAGACACAGCCCTGCCACATCCAGTCGTGAATGGTGGTGGACAATTAAACAACTTCTTCTTTGGCCTCCTTGTCTCAAGAGACAATGGGTAAGCGCCTGGAGGTGGTCAGTGGTTTATGAAGCAGCGCCTGGAGTGGCTATAAAGGCCAATTCTAGGGTGACAGGCTCTTCCACAGGTGCTGCAGATAAAATTGGTTGTTGGGGCTGTTACACAGTTGGCTCTCCCCTTGCACTTCTGTCTTTTTTCCTGCCAACTGCTAAATCTCTTCCACTCGCCACACTTTAGCCTCGCCTTTATGGCTGCCCGCCAGCTCTGGCGATCACTGGCAACTGACTCCCACGACTTGTGATCAATGTCACAGGACTTCATGTCACGTTTTCAGGCGTCTTTAAAGCGGAGACATGGACGGCTGGTGGGTCTGATACCACTCTGTACAATGTGTCCTTGGGGATCCTGCCATCTTCCATGCGGTTCACATGTCCAAGCCATCTCATGCGCCACTGGCTCAGTAGGGTGTATATGCTGGGGATGTTGGCCGCCTCGAGGACTTCTGTATTGGAGATACGGTCCTGCCACCTGATGCCAAGGATTCTCCGGAGGCAGCGAAGATGGAATGAATTGAGACGTCGCTCTTGCTTGACATACGTAGTCCAGGCCTCACTGCCATAGAACAAGGTACTGAGGACACAGGCTTGATACACTCGGACTTTTGTGTTCCGTGTCAGTGCACCATTTTCCTACACTCTCTTGGCCAGTCTGGACATAGCAATGGAAGCCTTTTCCATGTGCTTGTTGATTTTTGCATCAAGAGACAGGTTACTCGTGATAGTTGAGCCTAGGCAGGTGAACTCTTGAACCACTTCCAGAGGGTGGTCGCCGATATTGATGGATGGATCATTTCTGACGCCCTGTCCCATGATGTTCGTTTTCTTGAGGCTGATGGTTAGGCCAAATTCGTTGCAGGCAGCTGCAATCCTGTCGATGAGTCTCTGCAGACACTCTTTGGTGTGAGATGTTAATGCAGCATCATCAGCAAAGAGAAGTTCCCTGATGAGGATTTTCCGTACTTTGGTCTTCGCTCTTAGACGGGTAAGGTTGAACAATCTGCCACTGATCTTGTGTGGAGGAAAATTCCTTCTTCTGAAGACTTGAACGCATGTGAGAGCAGCAGGGAGAAGAAGATCCCAAACAGTGTAGGTGCGAGAACACAGCCGTGTTTCACGCCACTCAGGATAGGAAAGGGGTCTGATGAGGCGCCGCTATGCTGAATTGTGCCTTTCATATTGTCATGGAACGAGGTGATGATACTTAGTAGCTTTGGTGGACATCCGATCTTTTCTAGTAGTCTGAAGAGACCACGTCTGCTGACGAGGTCAAAGACTTTGGTGAGATCAATGAAAGCAACTTAGAGGGGCATCTGTTGTTTGCGGCATTTCTCCTGTAGCTGGCGAAGGGAGAACAGCATGTCAATGGTGGATCTCTCTGCTCGAAAGCCACACAGTGCCTCAGGGTAGACACACTCAGCCAGCTTCTGGAGCCTGTTTAAAACGACTCGAGCGAAGACTTTCCCCACTCTGCTGAGCAGGGAGATTCCACGGTAGTTGTTGCAGTCATCGCGTCACCATTGTTCTTATAGAGGGTGATGATATTGGCATCGCGCATGTTATGTGGTACCACTCCCTCGTCCCAGTACAGGCAAAGCAGTTCATAGAGCGCTGGAAGTATAGCAGGCTTGGCACTCTTGATTATTTCAGGTGCCACATCCAGTCGTGAATGATGGTGGACAATTAAACAACTAACAGGAGGATAAAAGCAAAATATTGCAGATGCTAGAAATCTGAAATAAAAACAAGAAATGCTGGAAATACTCTGCAGGTCTGGCAGCATCTGTGATGAGAGAAGCAGAGTTAACGTTTCAGGTCAGTGACCCTTCATCAGAACTCCATATAACTAACAGGAGTAGGTGGCTCCAAAAATACCCCCATCCTCAATGATAGGGGAGCTCAGAACATCAGTGCAAAAGAGAAGGCTGAAACATTTGCAACAATTTTCGGTCAGAAATGTCAAGTGGATGATCCACCTCGGCTTCTTCCTGAAGTCCCCAGCATCACAGATGCCAGTCTTCAGCCAATTTGATTCACTCCACGTGATATCAAGAAACGACTGAAGGGACTGGATACTACAAAGGCTATGGGCCCTGTCAACATTCCAGCAATAGTACTGAAGACCTGTGCTCCAGACCTTGCCGCGCCCCTAGCCAAGCTGTTCCAGTACAGCTACAACACCGGAAATGTGGAAAATTGCCCAGGTATGTCCTGTACACAAAAAGCAGAACAAATCCAATCCGGCCAATTACCGCCCCATCAGTCTACTTCTCAATCATCAGTAAAGTGATGGAAGGTGTCATCGACAGTGCTATCAAGGGGCACTTGCTTAACAATAACCTGCCTAGTGATGCTCAGTTTGGGTTCCGCCAGGGCCACTCAGCTCTTGTCGTCATTACAGCCTTGGTTCAAACATGGACAAAGAACTGAACTCAAGACGTGAGGTGAGAGTGACTGGCCTTGACATCAAAGCAGCATTTGACCGACTATGGCATCAAGGAGCCCTAGCAAACCTGGAGTCAACAGGAATCAGGGGAAAACTCTCCACTGGTTTGAATCGTACCTAGCGCAAAGGAAGATGGTTGTGGTTGTTGGAGGTCAATCATCTCAGCTCCAGGACATCACTGCAGGAGTTCCTCAGGGTAGTGTCCTAGGACCAGCCATCTTCAGCTGCTTTATCAATGACCTTCCTTCAATCATAAGGTCAGAAGTGGGGATGTTCGCTGATGATTGCACAATGTTCAGCACCAATCGCGACTCCTCAGATACTGAAGCATTCCATGTAGAAATGCAGCAAGACCTGGACAATAAGTGGCAAGTAACATTTGTGCACACAAGTGCAAAGCAATGGTCATCTCCAACAAGAGAGAATCTAACCATTTCCGTTTGACATTCAACAGCGTTACAATCACTGAATCCCCCACTATCAACATCCTGGGGGTTACCATTGACCATAAACTGAATTGGAGTAGCCAATACCTTGGCTACAAGAGCAGGTCAGAGGCTAGGAATCCTGTGGCGAGTAACTCACTTCCTGACTCCCCAAAGCCTGTCCACCATCTACAAGGCACTTGCATTGGAGGCAGTACAGTGAAGGTTCACTAGGTTGGTCCCTGGGATGAGAGGGTTGTCCTTTGATGAGGGGCTGAGTAAATTGGGCCTATATTCTCTGGAGTTTACAAAAATGAGAGGCGATCTCATTGAAACATACTAGTTTCTGAAGGGGCTGGATAGGGTAGACGCTGAGAGATTGTTTCTGCTGGTCGGGGGATCTAAACGGAGAGCCACAGTCTCAGGATAAGGGGCTGATCGTTTAGGACTGAGATGAGAAGAAATTACTTCACTCAAAGAATTGTGAATCTTTGGAATTCTCTACCCCAGAGGGTTGTGGATGATCCATCGTTGAATATATTTAAGATTGGGATAGTCAGATTTTTGGTCTCTCGGAATCAAGGGATATGGGGAGCCGGCAGGAAAGTGGATTTGAAGCCCAAGATCAGTCATGGTCATATTGAATGGTGGAGCAGGCTCGATGGGCCATTATTACTAAGTTATTATTACAGATTGTAAATAGCTGAGGCTCCAGCACTGATCCTTGCGGCACTGCATTAGTCATAGCCTGCCAACTTGAAAATGCCCCGTTTATTCCCACTCTACTTCCTGTCCGTTAACCAATCATTTGTCCTTTGCTCCATATCCCTGAATACCCTTACCTAACAAAAATTTATCTGTAACAATCTGCAAAGCTCAATTGCCCCAGAATTCACAGCATATTGGGGAGAGAATTCCAGATTTTCACTACCCTTCTCTGTGAAAACCTGCTTCTTGATTCTTGTTCCTGAACAGCCTAGTTATAATTTTAAGATTATGTCCCCTCGTTCTTGATTCTCCCACCAGAGGAAATAGTTTCTCAGTATCTAGTCTATCAAATCATTTTAACATTTTAAACACTTTGATTCGATCACCCCTCAATCTATACTCAAGAGAACACAAATGAGGTTTCTGCAACCTATTCTCATAATTTAACTGGCAAGAAGATGGTACAACTGCAACTTGCGTGAAACAAAGATTCAGAAGTTTCCACAGCTGACTGTTCCATTAACTGTTAGCACATTTTCTGGGCTTTGAATTCCTAGGCTATAAAGCAATGCATTGACTGCAGCATAACTCAAGGCTGCCAGCTCCATGCAGATACTGCTCTCAAGCTACATAGAATTACACAGCACAGAAACAAACCATCTGGCCCAACAGATTTATGCCAGTGTTTATGCTCCACATGAGCCTCCTCCCAACATACATCATCATCAACATATGCTCTATTTTTGTCCCCCGATGTACTTACCTAACTTCCCCTTAAATGCATCTATGCTAATCGCCTCAACCATTCCTTGTAACGAGTTCCACATTCTCATCACTCTCTAAATAAACAAGTTTCTCCTGAATTCCTTATTGGTCTTATTAGTTACTAACTCACATTAGCTTTTATTTTTGGTACGCATGGAGTAATCATACCCTTAACGAATCAACAATGATGTAGCACAATACCTGAGGATGTTATGTGATGGGTTAGGGGTTTGTTATTGTGGAATGGGATTTGGATTCAAGCAGCCTAGTCATCTTTATCAGCAGCCTGGGTCACTCGAACTGTATTATTTTAAAAAATTAAAAACTACACACCAATGAAGCCCCCATGAAGTGTTTGTTAGAGTAATTAATTATCTTATTTAAATTAATACGACCTTTGCAAGTAATCCCATGAGTTGCACTATAGTGCAGTCTCTTGGTCCTGAGCTGTGCTTCGATTGTCAAGTCTCTGCAAGGTATCACCCTTACAACACGACACTCGAGACAAAATACTTTGCAGTGGAGGATTTGTTAATTCTCAGCTTTGATAAGCTGCTGAGAGGCCACTCGTTGATTTTAACTCCTAATGCAGTCACATGATATGTCAGGCCTTCAAAATAAATGTCTCTAGCAATCACAGTCCATTGGTCTGGGTCTCTCCATGCTACCCACTTTTCCTTTCCTTTTCTCAATTTCCTCTTATCCTTTCTTGAAAGTGTGGCTCTTGCTGATGTATGGTTCCACAAGTGATAGGGACCCTCTTACACCTGACTCAGGTGAGCATCATTTCAGGAATAATTTCCTAACTCAACATCCAGACATACATTTTATATCATGGGTCAATGGATGATGATTAGGAGTGGGGACCTTAACTAATACTCTCCTAGCCTAGTCACACTGAAGCCATTATAACTCCCCTACCATTTTCTGGATAAGATTAGCTAAACAAGCACAGATGGGATTGAACTGTTTACCTAACAGTATAAATAAACTGGACCAATAGTAGAGAGCAATGTTGGCTGCCAGCAGTTACCTGGTAGGTATTTGAAACCCAACATGACTGCAGGACACAACCCTAAGCATCTAAAGTCAGCCAATTAATTGGGTAATTAACCATTCAGCTGTCAACCCGCTAACAAAATAAGTTAACCAATAACGAGTTCTCTTGATTTCTACAGCTGCCTGGTACATCCTTGGGCTCTTCCAATAAAAACAAGTGCAGGAACTGCTTGGTACCATGCTCGAACTGCCAGTATTCCCGCTGACTTGATAATAAGCTGAGCCACGCCATTCAGGTTTTTCCAGCCAAGGATGGGTCTGGTGATCCAGAGATTAATTTAACACTTTCCTCTTCCTCTTTTCTGTTTATTTCTCTCTTTTTACACTCTCCTCCTCCAGGAGCCATTAAAGCAGTGGGAATGGGCAACCTTCCACTCTCAGCACCCCAGGTCAGTATCAAGCACTCCTATAGCATAGTTAGAGCTGGAGAAAAACACCTACTCTGCTCCAGCAATGTGCTGGCTCCTTTCCACAAGAGTGTCACATTTTTCATTTCCCACTGGCCTTCTTGAGTGAAGGTGCAAACTAGAGCACATTTTGTGCTGTTATCATACATTCACTAAAAAAAAAGGACTAAAATTGCTCAAACTTAGGAGTAGATAAGAAGATTTTCACGACTGGCTGGATTTGAACTCTCACCCTAGAGGTGAAAAGCTAGTGTCCAGTTTAATTTCTAATGGCTGAGTTAACCTGTGCTAACCCAGGTTAACCTCCAGTGTTACAGATTAACCTGCACTAGTCCAAGTTTATCTACACTGGCTTGTATTAATCTGAAGCAGCCAGGTCAACCTGCAATTACCTAACTTAACCTGGGGTCCTTCATTGTTAACACTGAAGAGTTAATAAGTGTTTAACTGTCCTGCAACATTTTTCAGACCTTTTGGTAGAATTTCCACCTTCTATTTGTAATTAAGTTACTCCCCTAGGTTCAGAAATGATTTTCTTAAACTCCTGTTTTGGGTACGCAGAACATAATTTTGGCATGTGCATAATTTTTACAAAGAATCTAAGAGTCCAAGACTAGTATTTTAAACTTAAATAAGGGCAATTATGAGAACATGAAAGCAGAGCTAGCTAAACTGAACTGGAAAATTAGGTTAAGAAATAGGTCAATAGAGATGCAGTGGCAGATATTTAAGAGGATATTTCAGAATACACAGAATAGATACATTTCAACGAGAAAG
Organism: Heterodontus francisci; assembly: GCF_036365525.1. Taxonomy (NCBI): domain Eukaryota; kingdom Metazoa; phylum Chordata; class Chondrichthyes; order Heterodontiformes; family Heterodontidae; genus Heterodontus; species Heterodontus francisci. The sequence goes on along the minus strand of NC_090407.1, from coordinate 14,745,652 downwards.
AAAAATTCCAAGGGTGGGACCTGCCATCCATGGTTAACTAAAACAGTTAAAGATAGTATCAAACTGCGCAAAGATAGGAGGCAGGTCAGAAGATGGACAGAATATAAAAACAGCAAAGAATGACTAAAAGATTGATAAGGAAGGTAAAATTAGAGTACGAGAGAAAGCTAGCTAGAAATATAAAGACAGATAGTAAGAGTTTCTATAGATGTTTTAAAAAGAAAAGAGTTAACAAAGTGAGCTTTGGTCCTACAGAAAGTGAGTCTGGGGAATTAATGGATAATAAGGAGTCAGCAGATGAATTGAACAGGTGTTTTGCATCGATCTTCACTATTGAGGCTACAAGTAACATCCCAGTATTAGCTGTAAGTCAGGAAATGGAAGGGAGGGAGGAACTCAAGAAAATTACAATCACCAGGGAAGTGATACTGAACAAATTGTTGGAGCTGCAGGCTGGCAAGTCCCCGGGTCCTGATGGACTTCATCCTAGGGTGTTAAAAGAAGTAGCTAGTTGATGCTTTAGTTTTTAATTTCCAAAACTCCCTAGATTCGGGAAAGGTTCCATTGGATTGGGAAATAGCGAATGTAACTCCTTTATTCAAAAAGGGAGGGAGACAGAAAGCAGGAAACTACAGGCCAGTTAGCTTAACATCTGTCTTAGGGAAAATGTTAGAAGTTATTATTAAAAATGTTATAGCAGGGCATTTAGAAAAATTCAAGGTAATCAGGCAGCATCAACATAGTTTTGTGAAAGGGAAATCATGTTTAACCAATTTATTGGAGTTCTTTGAGGGAGTTACATGTGCTGTAGATAAAGGGGAACCGGTGGATGTATTGTACTGAGATTTCCAGAAGTCATTTGATACGGTGCCACATCAAAGGTCATTGCAGAAAATAAAAGCTCATGGTGTAGGGGGTAACATATTGGCATGGATAGAAGATTGGTTAGTTAACAGGAAACAGACAGTAGGCATAAATGGGTCATTTTCTGGTTGGCAAGATGTAACAAGTGGTGTGCCACCGGGAAAGAAGGTATGGTTGCTAAATTTGCTGATGACACAACGATAGGTAGGAAAGTAACTTGTGAAGAGGGCAAAAGGGGGCTACAAAGGGATATAGATAGGGTAAGTGAGTGGGCAAAGACCTGGCAAATGGAGTATAATGTGGGAAAGTGTGAAATAGTCCCCTTTGGCAGGAAGAATAAAAAAGAAGCATATTATCTAAATGGTGAGAAATTGCAGAGCTGAGATGCAGAGGGATCTGGGTGTCCTAGTGCATGAATCGCAAAAGGTTAGTATGCAGGTACAGCACGTAATTAGGTAAGCTAATAGAATGTTATTGTTTATTGCAAGGGGAATTGAATACAAAAGTAGGGAGATCATGCTTCAGCTATAAAGGGCATTGGTGAGACCACATCTGGAGTACTGTGTACAGTACAGGTCTCCTTATTTAGGGAAGGATGTAAATGCATTGGAAGCAGTTCAGAGAAGGTTTACTAGACTAATACCTGGAATGGGCGGGCTGTCTTATGAGGAAAGGTTGGACAGGCTAGGCTTGTATCCGCTGGAATTTAGAAGAGTAAGAGACGACTTGATTGAAACATATAAGATCCTGAGGGGTCTTGATAGGGTGGATGTGGAAAGGATGTTTCCCCTTGTGGGAGAATCTAGAACTAGGGGTCACTGTTTAAAAACAAGGGGTCGCCCATTTAAGACAGAGATGAGGAGAAATTTTTTCTCTGAGGGTCATGAGTCTTTGGAATTATCTTCCTCAAAAGGCGGTGGAAGCAGGGTCTTTGAATATTTTTAAGGCAGATGTAGATGGATTCTTGATAAGCAATGGGGTGAAAGGTTATCGGAGGTAGGTGGAAATGTGGAGTATTCAATTCAGCCATGAACTTACTGAATGGCGGAGCAGGCTCAAGGGCCAAGTGGCCTACTGCTGCTCCTAATGTGTATGTTGCTTGCTGATTGAGTATTTCTGAGAAATGAGTCACACAGTAATGGGGAAGTGGCATTGTGTGGTCAATCTATCCCACTCCAGTAGGCTCACCTACTGTTGGGTTGGCCAGTCACCCAGTAATATGATTTTGCATTGATGTGTGGATCAGGTAGTCACACAACAGTAAAGTAGCATGGTTGTGGGGTCAGCTAATCACACATTAAGAGGGTATGTACTACTGCACAGTGATAACCCAACTTTAAATTCACTCTTTCAAAGAGAATAAATTGTAAATAATGAACAAGGAGAAAGGTGAACTTTGCAAAGTCTTGCACCAAATTTAATTTGAGGTATGTGCTCCCTTCCTCCATTCAAGAGCAGGTATATTTTTCCACAGTAAAATAAGAGCAAAGTACTGCGGCTGCTGTAACTCTGAAATGAGAACAGAACTGACAGCAAGATTATTTGAGTATAGCACCAGGAGGTGAGGTGGGTCAGAGTGCCACTCTCAAGGTGCTCTGTAAACATAACCTTGGTGTAAAAATGGCTTTAGGTTACCCACTGCACACCTGCTACTGTTGGTGTGTGTGAGACAGTGAACTTTGTGGACTTCTCTTTTTTGAAACTAGCAGCACCTGTACAAAATTAGCAATATCAATCTCAGCTGTTTGCTGTGTTTATCTTGAGATACATTTGCTGTAGTTGGAATATTCTGATTATTAGCTAGCACAAGTTGTATGGTTGCCTTGGACACAGTCAACAGGAAGTACAAGAGGGCAACTGAACTTTTACTTCTGCACAGGACCGAATCCAGTTTAGAGGGTTGAACCTCCTCTCTCTGCTGGATGGTAGGACCCTAAGTGAAATCAGTTTGAGCAGTCTTAACTGTTCCTCGTGGACGTAATAGCATGCATAATTTGGTAATATTTGATAATAAACAGATAAATCGCACTATAAAAGCAATGCAAATAAAATACTGGAGAAAATCATACATGCACAGCAAAGGGTCCTCATCTGAGATTGGTTTTAAGGAGCATACACTGAGTGGGTACTGAATAGAGACAGGTAACACCAAGCAACCATTCTGCAAGCACTGGTCAGAGAGTGAGCAGCCATTGAGCAGGCGCTAAGCACACAGTGAGCAGCGCTGAGCAGGCATTGAGCAGATGATAAGCAGACAATGAACAGGCATTGAGAGAGCGAGCAGGGGCTGAGCAGGCACTGAGCAGATATTGAGCAGGGGCTGAGCAGACACTGACGAGAGCGCAAGCAGGCATTCAACAGAAAGTGAGCTGACGGTGCGCAGGTATTGAGAAGACAGTGAGTAGATACTCTACAGACATTGAGCAGACACTGAACAGAAAATCAGTAACTACTTAGCAGGCAATGAGTATGCATTGGGTGTGTAGTGAGCAGGCATTGAGTAGATGTTGATCAAGCATTTTATGCAGAACATTTATCAACTACTTAACTACATGCAGAAGAACAGAGGAACTCATGGAATAGTGTCAGTCCTGTCACCGAATCACTATCCATTTCTGCCAAAACAAATCTGCTGACATCACTATGGAAATATGTTTTGTGTGATAAGGCATGAGCCCTCTACTGGACGGAGGATGATATTACTGCTCAGAACTTAGCCACTTAACAGTTTGAAACTGAAGAGGCAGCACTCCATGCAGCTAATATTGCAATGCCCACAGGAAAATTTAAAAACCTCAAGTATTTTGCCCTACCAAATATCTCTGATCCTACTCTGAAGATTCTGGAATTTGCTTAGTGGCAATTTCACACTCTCTGATACGCCACCAGAGTGGCCATTCTTCATGTGTGAGACTTGACAGGTTTATTCAACCACAAAAGACATCACAGTTGAGCCCAATCCTGTTTTCAATTGATGCTTACCTACATGCTTGGTTAAACTATCTAATAAATGAATATTCTCAAAATAGGCTGGTGTGCACTCCAAAGCTTTTAATGGAGCATGATTATACTTTATGACATGGGCCTGGACAGCAGTTTATCACAAGGCTTGTTTCACAAATACAAAAACAACCCCACTCAATAATTCCAGAAGCCAGGATGCCAACATGTGAGAGGCCTGTACCATACCGAGATACTCTGATACAGGGCTTCAGGAACTCACGGAAATCCTTCAGTACAAGTACATGTACTGAAAACTGCCTCAAGTAACAAGAGGCAATGTAACTAAAGGAGACTGCTGCAACACTAGGAGGTGCTGAGAAAGTATCAAAAATTGCAAAAGTTAGTTGCCTGGGGAGGAAGGGTTGGGGGAGGGAATAACTGATTTCAGCTTCTTAATAAGTATTTGCCTCTATATTAGGATCTTGTCACGTCTCTCAGAAACATCTCAAGCCACTCCACATACAGTGAGTTAACTTAAAGTACAGTGACAGTTGTTGTGTAGGCAAACAACTTGCACATAGAAAAAACAGCAATAAGATGAATGACCAAATAATCTAGCAACATAGGAACAGGAATAGGCCATTTAGCCCTCAAACCAGTTCCACCATTCAGTTAGATCATGTCTGATCAATGCCTCAATATCATTTCCTTGCCTTTGTTCTGTATTCCTCGATACCCTTACTCAAGAAAAATGTATTCATCTCAGTCCTGAAAACTTCCATTCACCTAGCACTGCAGTCATTTTAGGAACAAATGTCAGATTTCCATTAACCTTTGCGTGAAAGTCTGTTTTAGGCAGCATTTGTTGAGAGGAATATTAGTTAGGACAACTCCTTGTTATTCCTCAAATAGTACCATGGCATCTTTAACATCCATCTGAATCATAGCTATAGGTCCTCTATTTAACCTCTTATCTATGACTGCACTGTCACTGACAGGCTACATTATTTGTTCAAGTAAATAAAAGCAAAATACTGCGGATGCTGGAAATCTGAAATAAAAACAAGAAATGCTGGAACCACTCAGCAGGTCTGGCAGCATCTGTGGAAAGAGAAGCAGAGTTAACGTTTCGGGTCAGTGACTGGTTTGGAACTTGAATCCATAACCTTCTGGCTTAGAGACTGGAACTCTATCTACTGAACCCAGCCGATATGACTGACCTTGTGTACTGTCAGGGCAAGTGATCTGTTGTGAACCAGCATCCTGTGATCGTTCCCACAGTTCCACATTAAAACATTCTGGAGACAGTGAGAATGACAGCTTCTGAGCAATAGCAGCTTACTCGCCTTACTTAACTGTTAAAGTCAGAGCAAGATTCTACTTTATACAAAACAAAATCATTTTACTGTTGAGTGCAAAGAACAAAGAAAAAATCCTGTCCAACATTCTTCCCTCAACTAACACCACTGAAAACAGACAATTTCATCATTCATTCATTTGCTGTTTGTGTGACATTGCTGTGTGAAACTTGGTCACTGTACTTGTCTGTAAAAGTAACACATTGGTTGTGTGGTGCTTTGAGATGTCCTGGTGATGTTATATAAATGCAAGCTCTTTGTTTCTTTAAAGGAGCTTTACAGAGGGTTTAACATCTTCCTCCATTGCTATAATTGTCCATCCAAGGAGGTTGCAGGTGTGCCTGAATTGTTTCATATCAGAGTATTGTTAAACCAAATGTAGTAAATAAATTGCTGAAAGTAAAGCACAAAAGAAGTCATAAAGGCTAGACCTTCTTACTAGCAGCTGTGAGGGAATTTTTCTTACCCATTCCTATTTATAGATACAACTGACTATACAAAAGTATCATCCTGTATCTCCATCTTAAGCTAGCAAGGTATATGACTTGTCATTCTACTCTGCTTTGCAATAAAATACACTGTGGTGTAGTTTTTGCTTTTTTCCATAAGAGTCCATCATAAGCAATGCACATCGTCCCCAGCTTTTCAGCTGCTAAGGAAACATAGAAAACCCTTCCCTGCTGCAATGCATGTAATAGTCTCAGAAGCTGCACAGGATCTGGGAAACAGTAATCATTGTTAAGACAACAGCACTCTTGGTTTGTGCCCTACTGCGAAGCGCAGTATGGAGGATCACTGCACTCAAGCCACAAGCCCAGGAAGAACAAGCTGGCACTGTTTCATCACATCCACCTTAGCCCTCTGTGCCATCCACATCACATGAAGCAGGCACCAACTCAGGCTCACACACTTTACAGACACTTGTGAGTTTGAGGCAGCACAGCTTGTCACTGATCATAATGAGGAAGGGGCAGACGTGGTGTATGAAAAAGGATTGATTGTTACTGCGCAAAGCACAAGCACAGATCCTGCTGTATTGCTCTGTGATTCTAGCATAAATGATTGAACTATTGACTTGTCTCATTACACAAGATGATATTAACTGGTCTGGTTAGAGCAGAGAAATTCTATCCTCCAATAAGTCAAAGTTGTGCAGCAAGAGCAGTGTGCCTTGTGAATGGCAATGAAGCAACACGCATCAGTAGCATCAAAATTTAAGAGATGCAGGTAGCAAGCACATGTGTAGCGTCTCTCAAGGATGCTACACCTGATGAAATTAGATTGTTGAGGTCCAGAGTGCAAAACACTTCTATGCCCAATTTTTCTTGAGCTTGGAAATACACTAGGACCACGGTTGAAATGTCACTGTACATCTTCGATATAAGAATTGAAATAAAACATTCAGGATCAATGGAACCCAGAAGAACAAAGCAACAATGCAATGAATCCTCTCTTCTTCATTATGCTTCAACTATGGATCGCACACACTAGTAAATGCAAATATTAAGATAAAGATAAGACTAAGTACATTGTAATTAAGAAAAACATCCTTCCGGAAAAGATTACCAGATCCTTCTTTGTACGTTTAGCATGAGTCTTCATCGGATATTGTTTACTTATAATTCAGTTTTAATTTGCATGCTGCACAAATTGGTGAAAACTTTCACAACTTGTCTGGCATTTCCTCTTCCCAATTTGTGTAATTAGTTGACAACTATCAATAATCTGGAATTTTAGAGAAAGAGAGGATGCCTGTTGAGGCTTGCCTGGGTCTGAAAGTGATAGGTGAAAGCTCTAATTACCAGGGACTGTGCGCAGCAAGGGGACAATATGGATGCGAAGAAGTGAAAATGAAAAACAGTAAGCGACAGTGGTTCTAATACTTTTGCAGCTATCACTATCTATAGTGCCAATGGCCTGTCAGTATTACCGAATGTTGCTCTTCCCTTTTACAAATATAATTGGTATCTGGAGCTAACGACCAAGCCTCAAATTGCTTCCAACATTCAGCCTGTGTTTCCTAATGCAATCTTGCTGGGTGTTACCTCCTAAAATTTCTTATAACCAAAAGTGGCCGCCCACAGACCTCTGTTATACAGGCCTGAGTAGAAAACCCCTGGAAATTAGATCAGGTGGGGCACTATAATTGGTGTCGGCCTCCATAGATCAACCAAGGTTCAAAAGGAAGAAAGACAGAAAGACAGACTTATATTAATATAGCGCCTTTCATGACCTCAGGATGTCCCAAAATGGTTTACAGCCAATGAAGTACTTTTGCGGTATAGGCTCTGTTGTCATGTAGTCAACATAACTAAAAACAGATCCAGTAATCTATATTGAAAAGTGTGTCTACATGGATGTTGGGAGAGGACAGGAATAGGCATTTCTGTGAAGCTCTCTGGTTAAACAGCCTGCCTACAGAGACTGTACAAACGCACAAAAAGAAAAGGTGATTTGGAAGATTATTTAGTGTTTACAACCCAACAAATACATCTGTCTCTTTCAAAACCAACAACAATGCCTCAAGGTTCTCATTTAATTAACTACTCGATGTTCCCTTATGAGAAACACATACATTAGACTAGTTCATTGATCAATCTACCAAGCCTGCAAGCTTCAGTCTGCTGAACCTCAGAAATTTCAGTTTGCTGACTCTGTGGTTTTAGTCTAATGAGAATGTACGTCATAGGTGTATGACGTTTTAGTCTACTAGGTTTGAGTTGGTGGGTTTGAGTCTACTTGGATTTGAGATTACAATCCACCCGACCTGTGGGATTTCAATCTTTGGGGTTCATGGGGTTTCGGTGAATAGGGCCAGCTGGATTTCAATCTAGTGGGTCTGTGGGATTTATAGTCGTCTTTGCTGGCGTACACTCTGCAATCCTTTGAATTATTAAAAAAAATCTACATATTTCCTTATACATCCCAAATAAATCGACAGGCTTCCTCCTTCAGCTGGAACAATAAGTCTATCTGATAGAAACTTCATTATGACCATAAATGCAGACTGATGACCAGCAAACAGGTAACACAGGTGAGTGAGTCATTCCTCTCTGGGGTGGAGTACTCTGCTGCTCGATAAACTCCATGTCCTACACAGAACTGGAAACCATGACCCCCATATTAATTCAGAGACGTGTTGTGAGAGGGGTGGTCCGCTATCATGTAGGAAACCCAGAAGTAAGTTCAGCGTATCTGCCTGTGGCTTTTTAAACACAGTCACCTCATTATCATATTACTTTCAGGTTTGGCATTGATTGATTGCATAGCAGCGGACCTGATAATGACCCACATGATACGGTCTTAACTCCAACATGGGCCAACCCGAAGATGGAAGTTGCAGGAGCTCGGAATTGAAAGTAACAGAGGAATATCTCTCAGTATGGAATCAAGACACTCAAAAGATGCGTCCCGCTATAATGATGTGTCGCTTGACCTGCTTTGAGGAACTGGAGAGCGATACTTTTCCCCAGCAATGGGAGAAAGAAACTTACTGCTGACACAAAGAAGGTGTGGCTGGAAGTGGTCCAGGAGGTCACCAGCAGTAACACTGTGCAGGAGGTGCTTTAATGTCCTAACCAGGTCAGGAAAGGTGAGTACAGTTGCACATTCGCCTACATCCAGTTGTACACATCACTCCACCTCCTACTCTTGTCTTGTCAAGCCTACTCCATCACATTACTCCTCACACCCACTTACCTTGAACATGCACCTATCTTTCTTTTTATATGTACTTTCTCACAATCCTATCTATTCCTCCATCACTGGCACTCACCCTCATCCTTATGCAACTTCATGCCTCTCCCTGATAGTCAAATCAAATCACCAAATGTACTGCATCCATCAGGTGAACACATACCATTACAGTAACTCCAAGATCTGTTCTTTCCCCTGTTGCAGGAGAAGACAGCATTGAACACATGGGAGAGGGAGAGGAATGGAGCTGGGCCTCCATGGATCTTGCAGCTCACAACATAGGAGGCAGCACTGGAGATCAGTGGCGTTTTGGTGTCTTTGCTGTTGGAGATGGGGAGCTGGGGATCTCCCAGCTACCAGGTGACACAATTAAATATCAGTGACACACGTCATACAGCACTCAATCATGTTGACTTGATTTCAACAGCGAGTGAAATATGATCATCTTCATAACGATACGTTGCAACGTTCTTACCTTGCCAGTACTAATTCACATCTTTTACCTCCGCCAGAGCCTTCACGCAGCAGCAGTCGATGGACCTCGCATATGACAATTCCTCAGAGAAGTGGATTCCTTCTGAAGATGCACCATTCTAGGACTCATGTTTACCATACATCAACTCGGACACTCGCATTTCAGTGGGATCAGTAAGTTGGGTTTTCACCTGGTTATTCACACTTCACAAGTGAGCAAGACTAGATGGTGGTGGCAGGGACAGCAGTGGAGAATCTACATTAGATGGCGTAAGCCTCTCCAACTCTGCTCATTTGGACACATATGCTGTACCCTGGGAGCCATTGATAAAAAGGATAATCATTGAGAGCAGCAGAGAGTGTGCTATGTACTGACAGACCTTCCAAGAACACTGACCACAACTGCAAAGAGAATGGAGGGGATCGCCTCAAGCATGAGTGTGTTGATGTTGCAGGGCATTGAAATGATGTCTTCTTGCAAGGATTGAGTAGCCAACTCCGTAGAACATCAAATGCAACAATCAAATGAGTCCATGCATGCCTTGGCCATGGCCGTGCAGACTCAAATATCAACATGCCTTGGCCTTGGTTGTACAGTGCTGCACTGATCTGCACCAAAGTGCTTTCCAGTAGAGTGGTAACAGTGAAGTGCAGCTGGACCATGAGAGGGATGATGGTGAAAGGGTATATGGAAGTACAAACTCCACTCAAAGCGCTTCCATTTCTCACCTATTGCCCCAGACGCTCGCACCCCACTTTGATCAGGACCCAAAATGCTGCCTTGTGCCTCCGTCCCGATGGTCAAGTCTGTTCCTGTACAGGTGCAGGTTGAACAGTCTTTTGCGGGGCCCTCATGGGTTCCAAAACATAGATGATGTTGGGCAAGAATATCAATAGCCAAAGCAGGGATCACCTCTACATCTGCTGAAAGTACAGGGGTTGCATCATGTGGGAGTGGTAGAAAAAGTAAAGCTGTGTAGTTGTACAAGGGTATAGAATCATAGAAAGATTAAGGCACAGAAAGAGGCCACTTGGCCCATCATGTCCGTGCCAGCCGGAAAACGATCCACCTATTCTAATCCCACCTTCCAGCATTTGGTCAGTAGCCCTGCAGCTTACGGCACTTGAGGTGCATATCCAGACTCCTTTTGAATGAGTTGAGGGTCTCTGCCTCAACTATACTTTCAGGCAGTGTGTTCCAGACCATCGACATCCTCTGGGTGAAAAAGCTTTTCCTCATCTCCACTCTAATTTTTCTACCAATCACTTTAAATCTATGCCCTCTCGTCACTGACCTCTCTAAGGTGAATAGACCCTTCACCTCCACTCTATCCAGGCCCCTCAAACTTTTGTACATTTCAATTAGATCTCCCCTCAGCTTTCTCTGTTCCAAGGAGAACAATCCCAGCCTATCCAATCTTTCCTCATAGCTGCATGTTTCCAGTCCTGGCAACATCCTCACAAATCTCCTTGTACCCTCTCTAGTGCAATTACATCTTTTCTGTAATGAGGTGACCAGAACTGCACACAGTTCCCAAGTTGTGGCCTAATCAATGATTTATACAGTTCCAGCATAGCCTCCCTGCTTTTATATTCTATACCTCGGGTAATAAAGGAAAAGATTCCAAATGCCTTCTTAACCACCTTACCCACCTGTCATGCTACCTTCAGGGATCTGTGGACATTCACTTCAAGGTCCCTCACTTCCTCTACACTTCTCAGTATTTTCCCATTAATCGTGTATTCCTCTGCCTTGTTTAACCTCCCCAAATGTATCACCTCACACTTCTCCAAGTTGAATTCCATTTGCCACTTTTCTGTCCATCTGACCAGACCCATCAATATCTTACTGCAGCCTACAGCAATCCTCCTCGCTATCTACCACACTGCCAATCTTTGTGTCATCTGCAAACTTCTTGATCATGCCCCCTACATTTATGTCCAAATTGTTAATATACACCACAAAAAGCAGGGGACCCAGTACTGAGCCCTGCGGAACGCCACTGGAAACAGCCCTCCAGTCACTAAAACAACCGTCAACAATTACCCTTTATTTCCTGCAACTGAGCCAATTTTGTATCTATCTTGCTGCACTTCCCGGGATTCCACGTGATTTTATTTTTTTAACCAGTCTGCCATGTAGGACCTTGTCAAAAGCTTTGCTAAAATCCATGTAGACCACATCAACTGCACCACTCTCATCTATCTTCCTTGTTACTTTTCTTCAAAAAAAAATCGATCAAGTTGGTCAAACAAGATCTTCCCTCAACAAATCCATGCTGACCATCCTTGATTAGCTGTGCCTTTCTAAGTGACAGTTTATCCTGTCTCTCAGAATAGATTCCAATAATTTGCCCACTACTGAGGTTAGACTGACTGGCCTGTAATTATTCGGTCTATCCTTTGCTCCCTTTTTAACAGAGGTACAACGTTAGCAATTCTCCAATCTCCGGCACCATACCTGTATCTAGTGAGGACTAGAAAATGATGGTCAGACCCTCTGCTATTTTCTCTCTTGCTTCTTTTAACAGCCTGGGATACATTTCATCTGGCCCTGGTGATTTATCAACTTTCAAGGATGCTAATCCCATTAATACTTCCTCTCTCCCTATGTTTATCATGTCCAATACTTCACATTCCTCCTTCTAACTACAATAACTGCATCGTCCCCTTCTTTTGTGAAGACAGACGTGAAGTATTCATTAAGAACCATACCAATATCTTCCGCTCCTGCACATAGGTTACCTTTTTGGTCTTTTATGGGCCCTATTCTCTCCTTAGTTATCCTCTTAATGTATTGATAAAACATTTTAGGGTTCACCTTGATTTTGCTTGCCAATATTCTTTCATGTCCTCTCTTTGCTTTCCTAACTTCCTTTTTGATTTCACCCCTCCACCTTCTATACTCCTCTTGGCTTTCTGTAGTATTGAGTTCTCGGTGTCGGACTTAAGCTTTCCTTTTCTGCCTTATTTTACCCTGAAGGCTCCTTGACATCCATGGGGCCCCATAGATTTGGCCGCCTCACCCTTTTTCTTTGTGGGAACATGTTTACCCTGAACCCCTTGAATCTCCCCTTTGAATGCCTCCCACTGTTCTGACACTGATTTGCCTTCAAGTAGCTGTTTTCAGCCCACTTTCGCTAAATCACTCCTGAGTTTAGTAAAATTGGCCTTTCTCCAATTGAGATCTCTAACTCCTGTTCTATTTCTGTCTTTTTCCATAATTATGTTAAAATTGACTGAATTATGAGCACTACCACCAAAATGCTCTCCCACTGCACTCCTTCTACCTGCCCATCTTCATTTCCTAAAACTAAGTCTAAAACTGCGCCCTCTCTTGTTGGACTTGCTACATACTGGGCAAAAATGCTCTCCTGAATGCACCTCAAGAATTCTGCTCCCTCAATTACTTTCACATTAAAACTATCCCAGTTAATATTGGGGTAATTAAAATCCCCTACTATTATTGCCTATTGTTCTTTTACTTCTCAAGAGATTTGCCTACATATCTGCTCTTCTATCTCCCTGACTGTTTGGCAATCTATAGTACACTCCCAGCCGTGTGATTGTCCCTTTTTTGTTCCTCAGTACAATCCATATGGCCTCATTTGGTGAACCTTCCAACATATCATCCCTCCTCACAGCTGTAATAGTTTCCTTGACCAAAATTGACAATCCCCCTCCTTTCTTACCCCCCTCCCTATCGCGTCTGAAAACCCTGTAACCAGGAACGTTGAGCTGCCATTCCTGTCCCTCATTAAGCCATGTTTCTGTAATAGCTATGATATACTGCCACATGGCCATCTGTGCCCTCAGCTCATCTGCTTTATTCGCTCTACTCCTTGCATTGAAATAGATATCCTTGAGCACTGCCAAACTTTTTTTTTATTTTCTAACCCTCGTTTCTTCTGTCTTCCAGACTCATCCATTAATTTTCCACCTTTCATTTTAAATTCTGATTTTGTCCTAGCTGAGTCTACCCTCAGGTACCCATCCCCCAGCCAAACTAGTTTAAACCCTCCCCAACAACACAAGCAAAATATCCCGCAAGGAACTCAGTCCCGGCTCTGTTCAGGTGCAAGCTGTATGGCGTGCACAGGTCCCATCTCCCACAGAGCCGGTCCCAATGTCCCAAGAATCTGAAGCCCTCTCTCCTGCACCATCTTTCCAGCCACGCATTTATCAGCCTTATCCTTCTATTTCTATACTCACTTGCAGTTGGCACTGGGAGTAATCTGGAGATTACTACTTTTGAGGTCCTGCTCGCTAATTTCTTACCTAGCTCCCTAAATTCTGACTGAAAGACCACATTCCTCTTTCTACCTAAGTCATTGGTTCCGATGTGGACCCTCCCCCTTCAGGATGCTCTGCAGCTGCTCAGTGACATCCTTGACCCTGGCACCAGGGAGGCAACACACCATCCTAGATTCACGTCTGCGGCCACAGAAACGCCTGTCTGTGCCCTTGACTATTGAATCACCTATCACTATGGCTCTTCCAGTCTTCCCTGTACCCCCCTGTGTAGCTGAGCCACTTGTGGTGCCATGGACTTGGCTCTGGCTGCACTCCCCAGGTGAAGCATCACTTTCCTCGGTATTACCTGTTGGAGAGTGAGACGCACTCAGGGGTCTCCTGCACTACCTGCCTGATTCTTTTTGACTGTCTGGTGGTCACCCATTCCCTCTCTCCCTGCATACTCTTAAGCTGTGGGGTGACCACATCTATAAACGCGCTTTTCACGTAGCTCTCATCATCATGAATTCACCGCAGTGTCACCAACTGCCGCTCAAGTTCCAAAACCTGGAGCTCAAGCTGCTTCAATTGATGACACTCCCTGCACAAATGGTTCTCCAGGATATGGGAAGTGTCCTGGAGCTCCCACATAGCATAGGAGGTGCATTCTCAAGGTTGAAGCCACCCTTCCATTCCTTTATTTACTACAGACCCTTTTCTACTGCCAAAAAAGCCTTACCAATACTACAACAGCTTAGAATTAATAAAACCTTATTACTACTGATAAATTCTACTAAAAATCAATACAGTTCACTATTTAAAATAAACCTTACTCAAAAAAAACAGTTACTCACTTGTTCCTAATTATTAAGCTATTTACACACACAAGCTAACAGTAGTTACTCACCAACCAATCACCTTGCAGCTTTCCTGTGACGTCACTGTGCACTTTGTTTTCAAACTCCGGCGTGCCTGGACTCTTCTCTGCTGCTCTCCCGGAAGGCAAATGCTCTGGGCCGCGATCCTTGGGCTCTATTTACCTGGTCCACACTCCATGTTCTTCCCGTAGGTCCGCTCCTCTCCACGGCTCTCCCGGAAGGTAAGTGCATGGGTGTATGAGAAAAATGTTACACTGTGAAGTTTCTGTTATTTAGTTCAATCACATAAATTTTATTCTTTTGCACCACTTTCCTGTCTTGTCCATTCTTGGTTTCTGGGTGGTAAGTTGATTTTTAACTTGTTTTATGATGAATGGAAAGACATGAATTGACGGGAAGCAATGGGGGGAGGGAGGGAATGTGGAAGGGATGCTTAGTTGTTTGCAGACTTGCTTGTATCAGTGGCATTGAAGCAGAGGAGGAAAGAGCAGCTGTTGCATGGGTTTCTGACAAAATCGGTCCACTGCTGCAACCTAAGTGAACCTTGCATTAATAAGGACATCCCTGGCAGCAGCGTGAGCAGCTAGTGCATTGCCCTCACCACCTTCCTGCTCCTCCTTAGAATCATCTGAAGAGGGTTTGCACTCTGCACCTCGTTCTTCCTGTAGGTCCAAACCATGTTGCTGCGCAATGTTCTGCAGAGAGCAGCACACCACGACCTTTCTGGTCACCCTGGCTGGTATGTACTGAAGGGTGGCTCCAGATTTGTCTAGGCACCTGAATTGCATCTTTAGCATGCCAATGGCTTGTTCACTAACACATCTGATGGTCATATGGCAATCATTGTAGTGCTGCTGAGTTTCATTGGTTGGGTTTTTGACAGGTGTCATTAGCCAAGCCACGTGATGGTTATCCCTTGCCTCCAATCAGCCAGCTCTTAAATCTGCTTCCAGGTCAAAGCACTTCAGGGAGCTTAAACTGTCGCAGGATGCAAGCATCACGGCAGCACCCTGGGGATTTTATGCACACCTGCAGAAATATCTTTTTGTAGTTTCACAACAGCTGCACATAGATGGAGTAGAAGCCCTTACCACTGATGAATACTCCTGTTTGATCTGGAAGTGTGCAGTCAATGATGCACTGCCCCTGTGGGAAGCCAGCCAGAGATGCAAACCCAGTGCTTGCTTGTTCTGGCTGGCATCATCACAGGCAAAGTTCACATAATTTCCGGTCCTGGCAAATGACCCATCAATCACCTGCCTTATGCATTTGTGGGTTGTTGACTAGGAGATCCTGGATGTCTCTCCAGCAGAGCCCTGGGAGGATCCAGGGGCAAAAATGTTGAAGGTGGTGGTGACTTTGATAGCCATTGATAACACGTGGCCACCAGGCAGCAGCTGGTCTTCTAGCAGACTGCTGATGTCTGGCATTACCTCACGCAACAACCTAAGCCTCCTGAAATACTGCTGTTTCAACATGTCAAAGAAACTCAGCCTTTGCTTGTAGACTCTGTGTCACGGCTAGTGCCTCCGACAAGCTGCACCCCTCTGCTGCTCGTCTCTTGTCGTCTAGCTGCAGGTCTCTAAACAGCAGGCTGCTACTGCTGCTGGTCCCCTCTCTGATCTGCAGCTACAGGTCTCTCAACAGCAGGCTGCTGTTGATGCTGCTGCTGTTGCTAGTCATATTGCTCCTTGTCCGAGGTCCAATCTAAGGCAGCTGAAGTGCCACCCATCCTGAAGTAATCCAGAAAACCTCCCAAGTGTAGAAAGTAAACTCTCAGCAAATGTACTGTGAGTAGTGAGCATTTATTGCAGTATTTGAGGTTGAACCAACCCCTTCAATTGCCGTTGTGTTCTTGCCTTGCTATCACTGGTATCAAAAAGCACGGGAAACCTGTGGATGCACCGTTAAATTTAAAAGTCAGCTGAAATATCACTCCAATTGAGTGATTAGCTTATGTTAAAAGGCAACCCGCCTCTCCTGAGGGGGTTGCACACATGCAGCTTTATGCACAGAAGTCAACAAGTTGAAGCTGGCTTCCCAACTCGCTCACATTTTCCCCAGTTTTCATCCCTCACGTGCACCCGACCCCAGATGCTCCTCAAGGTTCAAATCTTACCCCCACCGCCCACCCCCCCCCCCCCACCACATCCATTCACTATCTGTCAGTTTAAACAACAGGAGAGACTTACTTTTAGAATTCACAAGGTAGAAGTGTTAGCTTGGCTAAGCTCGTAACACTCAAGTCTTCTGAGCTAGAAGCCACACTCCAGAATTTCAGCACCTAATTCAGACTGACGCATCAGTGCAGTACTGAGAGAGTGCTGGACTGTCAAAGCTGCTGTCTTCAGATGAAATATCAAATGCCATCCTATCTGTTCAGGTAAATGTTAAAAGATCCTATGGTATAACTGAAAGAATGCCTCCTCTCTAGCCTGTGCATTGTGCCACTCTCCAGCCTGTTTGCTATCCCATGTGCAACTCCCTCCAGCTTGTTCATTATCCCATATGTAAATCTCTCCAGCCTGATCATTGTCTGTATGTAACTCTTTCCAGCCTGTTCACTGTCTCACCAAGTAAGGAAAAGTTCGGAGAGCTATCTGATGCAGATCATCTATACACCTCACTGGTCAGATATGGAGTGGGATTAACAGGAATTGGGAAGAGGATAACAGCTTGATACTTAGAAAGGCACAGAATAATCAGGGATAGTCAGCACGGATTTGTTAGGGGAAGGTCATGTCTTACTAAATTAATTGAGTTTTTTGAGGAAGTAACAAGGAGGATTGATGAGGGTAGTGCAGTGGATGTGTCTACATGGATTTTAGTAAGGCATTTGACAAGATCCTGCATGGCAGACTGGTCAGTAAAATGAAAGCCCATGGGATACAGGGGAATGTGGCAGGTTGGATCCAGAATTGGCTCAGGGACAGGAAACAAAGGGTAGTAGTCGACGGATGTTTTTGCGAATGGAAAGCTGTTTCCAGTGGCGTTCCACAGGACTCAGTACTGGGTCCCTTGATGTTGTGGTCTATATTAATGATTTGGACTTACATGTGGGAGGCATGATTGGGAAATTTGCTGATGAGACAAAAATTGGCTGTGTAGTTAATAGTGAAGAGGATAGCCGTAGACTCCAGAATGATATCAATGGTTTGGTTGAGTGGGCAGAAAAGTGGCAAATGGAATTCAATCCAGAGATGTGTGAGGTAATGCATTTGGGGAGGGCAAATAAAGCGAGGGAATACACAATAAACGGGAGGATATTGAGAAGGGTAAAAGAAGTGAGAGTCCTTGGAGCGCATGTCCACAGGTCCCTGAAGGTGGCAGGACAGGTAGATAGAGTGGTGAAGAAGGCATTTAGAATGCTTTCCTTTACTGACCGAGGTACAGAATACAAAAGCAGGGATGTAATGCTGGAACTGCTGGGTAGGCCACAGCTGGAGTATTGCGTACAGTTCTGGTCACCACATTACAGGAAGGACATAATTGCTCCGGAGAGAGTACTGAGGAGATTTACAAGAATGTTGCCAGGGCTTGAAAGTTGCAGCTATGAGGAAAGATTGATTAGGCTAGAGTTGTTTTCCTTAGAACAGAGGAGGCTGAGGGGTGACTTAATTGAGGTATACAAAATTATGAGGGGCCTAGATAGAGTACACAGGAAGGACCTGTTTCCCTTAGCAGAGAGGTCCATTACCAGGGGGCACAGATTTAAGGTGATTGGTAGAAGGATTAGAGGGGACATGATAAACCTTTTCACCCAGAGGGTGGTGGGTGTCTGGAGGCAGAAACCCTCAATACCTGGACATGCACCTGAAGTGCTGTAACCTGCAAGGCTATGGACCAGGTGTTGGAATATTGGATTAGATATGGGACTAGTTTGTTTGGCTGGCACAGACATGATGGGCTGAATGGCCTCCTTCTGTGCCATAATTTTTCTATGGTTCTATGGAAGTAGGAGTACAGCACAGCTGTGGGAAGGAGAACCTTACATATAGAAGAAAATTCTAGAAAACATTAGTGGGATCGGCAAATAATAAATAAACCCCTTGAACTAGAGCGTGGATACCCAACCCAAACCCGATGGGACCCGACGACGTGTTGGGTTCGCGTCAGGTCAGGTCGCTCTTCCGGGTCCGGCATTCAGGCTCAGGTCGGGTCGCACACACTCTATCACCACCTCCGGTACGTGGCTCCAATGTTATTGTACATTTTGGACTTGAAAGGTCGTTTAGTTACAGTTTTTTTAAGCTTGTGCAGATAAGCAACAAAGTGAAAAATGGAAGCTAGGTTAACTGATGGTCGGGCCGGGTCGGGTGCGGGAAAAAATGAAAGGACTCGGGCCAGGTTGGGCTCAGGTCGGATGTGGTTCTGTCAGGCTCGGTTCGGGTTTCACTTGCAGACCCGAGCCGGCCTTTACCTTGAACTACTGAATTATGGTACAATGTGACAATTTTTGATGAATACAGGAAGGCCATAAGACCACAAACCAATGAAAAGGCTTGCTGGCACCAAAAGCCTATTGTTGGTACTCAACGCACTGACTAACTCACACACACACCACGCATGCAAAAGCAACCATTTCCAATATTAATTTGCAGCTAGCTGTGATTATGTTCCACACACCTGCCCAATTACACCATCACATTCCCCAAGTAATTGCCCTCCGGAGAGACACAGGCTGGGCCAACACAGCAACATGACAATTAAATAACAGCGATTCCTGTAGGTGATGAGAGCAATTGAATTTCCATTTGGACCTAAACCGAGAAACATGTTGTTCCAGAATGCAGAGTGTGCTGTAACTTCACATGCTGGGTGTTGATTCATTTAACCCTTTGTATGCAACTGTGCACTCATGATTTCTCATATTCTGCTAATTTAACTCAAAATTTTTAAAAACCCATTTTTCCCATTCAATGAATTTTCCTCCCCCACTCTCCTGAAGGAAGTATGGATGAGGAAGACCATTCAATCCACGTTAGCTCTTCCATCTGAAAGAATCTATAATCCATCCCATTACAGCATCTCTCTAAAGCCCCGTAAGTGTTGGCCTCCTCCACCCTTCCGAGATGGCCACTGCAACTGCGGTGATGGGGCTGGTTCCAAGGTTGCTGGAAGTCCTCTGATGACTCATGCAAGGCATTACACTTCACATGCAAGCCTATACAGTAAATGTGGATACGTTATTTCATCATGAAAGGCATCATAGCTGAGCCCTACCTTGATCTCACTCAAAGTCCAACAGACATGTAGTAGGAACCATGGTGGATTTTTTATTCGCTTCTTAATCTAGTTGCACTGAGTCAATTGTAGCATCCCAACTCCTATTCTAGTTGAGGTCAGCTAACTCAGCACAATCAAGAATTAATTTGTGACCTTCTGCTCTATGTTGTTGGCTATCACATGCCACCTTTAATCAATAGGTAATTAGAGAGGTCTTTTGGCAAGAATTCATATCTGTGAATGGAACATCTTGATAATTCATGAGAGCTAAAGTAACATTTTGGTTTTAGCTGGCAACTTGGAATATAAATTGTATCACACAGGTCTTTTGTTATTTTTTTTTCTCATGGGATGTAGGCATCGCTGACAAGGCCAGCATGTGTTGCCCATCCCTAATTGCCCTTGACAACTGAGTGGCTTGGTAGGCCATTTCAAAGGCCAATTAAGAGTCAACCACATTGCTGTGGGCCTGGAGTCACATGTAGGCCAGACCAGGTAAGGACGCAGATTTTCTTCCCTAAAAGGACACTAGTGAACCAGATGGGTTTTTACAACAATCGATGATAGTTTCATGGCACCATTACTGAGACTAGCTTTCAATTCCAGATATTTTAATTAATTAAATTTATTAATTAATTGAATTTAAAAAGTTAGAAATCTAGAAAGTTAGACAAAGGACCAAGATCCATAGTGCAGCACACAACAAGATTGAAAAGCCATAAGGTGAGATAAATCAAAATTAGTGGTTTGGGAATGACCAGCTTAGTATTTAAAAGCTTGTAGGTTGTACGAGGAAGAGAAGGGAAGGCATTGCAAGTTTGAAATCCTAGAAAAGAATGTGTCACTCTTGATTTCCACACAGTAAGGATATAGGGAGCAGGGCGAGCTTGTAGATTTCATGTTATGTTTCTACCACCTGTTAGACAATTCAAATGATGAATTGTTAGGTATAAATATTGATTTCAAATCCAAAAGGAACTGGTGCAGGCAACAAGCCAGTGCCACAGATTTCAGTATGTTTTTTCTCATTCCCAACTGTGATGCCACCTCCTAATTCTTGGCCTCTGTCAGTGCTGTTCCATTTCCTGCCTGTGGGGGGTGAGCAACAGCAATCTCAGGATAAACTGCAATCCTCCTACCTGTGGTGGGGTTGGAGGGGTGGTGGAGAATAGAGGCATTTATACTAAAACAGGAAATAGTGAGAAAATTAAAAACTAGAACAATATGTGTATTTAAAATTATTTTACATGTAAATAAGCATAGAATGAGCACAGAAAGAGGCCCATCATCTTAGTGTCTGCAGTTTCCAAGAGTAGCTCAGCTAGTCCCGCTCCCTGGCTTTTCCCTGTAGCCCTGCAAATATTTTTTCTTCAGGTGCTTATCCAATTCCCTTTTAAAAGCCATGATTGAATTTGCCTCCACCAAACTCTCTTCATGTAGCAGATTAGTCTGATCATTAGAAATAGCGACAGGAGTAAGCCATTCAGCCCCTCAGGCCTGATCCTCCATTCAATAAGATCATGGCTGATCTGATTGTGGCTTTAACTCCACTTTCTTGTCAGCACCCCCATAACCCTTGACTCCCATGTCGATCAAAATTCTGCCTAACTCAGCCTTGAATATATTCAATGAGCCAGCCTCCACTGCTCCAAAGACTAATGATCCTCTGAGAGAAAAAATTCTTCCTCATCTCAGTCTTAAAAGGGAGACCCTTTATTCTGAATCTGTGCCCTCTAGTTCGAGATTCCCCCATGAGGGGAAACATCCTTTCAGCATCTACCGTGTCAAGCCCCCTCAGCATCTAGTATGTTTCAATAAGATCACCTCTCATTCTTCTAAACTCCAAAGAGTATAGGCCCAACCTGATCAGTCTTTCCTCATAAGACAATCCCTTCATCCCAGGAATCAGCCTAGTGAACCATTTCCAAACTGCTTCCAATGCAACTATACCCCTCCTTACATAAAGAGGCCAAAACTGTACTCAGTACTCTAGGTGCGGTTTCACCAATGCCCTGTACAGCTGCAGCAAGACTTCCCTGTTTTTATACTCCATCCTCCTTGCAATAAATGCCAACATTCCATTTGCCTTCCTGATTATTTGCTGAACCTGCACGCTAATATTTTGTGATTCATGTACAAGAACACCCAGATCCTTCTGTACTGCAGCATTCTTCAGTCTCTCTACATTTAAGTAACATTCTGCTCGCCAGAGTGGGCGAAAGGTTATCGGAGGTAGGCGGGAATGTGAAGTTGAGGTTACAATCAGATAAGCCATGATCCTGTTGAATGGTGGAGCAGGCTTGAGGGGCTGACTGGCCTTCCCCTGCTCCTTATTCGTATGTTCATATGTTCCCCCATTATATTCCATACTCTGCCCACTCACTTAACCTATCTATATCTCTTTGATATCGGGGAAGATCTTTCTTCTAATCCATCAGAAAAAGCAGTTGAAATGGACTGTACGCAAGCAAAAGGGAAGTACAGAGCACAGGGAGGCAGTGATCATGGGATTTTACAGTCAAATCTCTGGAGTGGGATTTGAACCCACAATCCATAATAGGATGCTGCATGTTCCTTACTGACTTGTTTGCTGATTGCACAATTATCAGACTGAGGAGTTGTCATTATCAAATCAGGAAATCCACTTATAACAGACATCGAACATTTCAATTCTGTAAATTGTGTACTGTACAGCAACCCCGGGCACCAAATATAAACTTTAAATTCATGTCCCCATTAATTTACATGTATCTCAAGTTGCTGACATGAACAGATCCTTTTTTTATATATTCATTCATGGGATGTGAGTGTCACTGGCAAGGCCAACATTTATTGCCCATCCCTAACTACCTTTGAGAAAGTGGTGGTGAGCTGCCTTCTTGAACCGCATCAGTCCATGTGGTGGAGGTACACCCACAATACTATTAGTGAGGCTGTGCCAGGATTTTGGCCCAGTAACAGTGAAGGATAGTTCCAAGTTAGGATGGTGTGTGACTTGGAGGGAAACTTGCAGGTGGTGGTGTTCCCGTGCTTTTGCTACCCTTGTTCTTCTAGGTGGTAGAGGTTGCAGGTTTGGAATGTGCTGTCAAAGGAGCCTTGGGGAGTTTCTGCAGTGCTTCTTGTCATGGTACACAAGATGGTACACACTGCTACCACTGTGCGGCAGTGGTGAAGGGAGTGAATGTTGAAGGTGGTGGATGGGGTGTCAATCCAGCAGGCTGCTTTGTCCTGGATGGGGTCAAGCTTCTAGAGTGTTTTGGAGCTGCACTCTTCCAGGCAAGTGGCAAGTATTCCATCACACTCAAGTGCTGTGTAGATGGTGGACAGGCTGTGGGGAGTCAGGGAGGTGAGTGACTCACCACAGGATTCCCAGCCTCAGACCTTCTGTTGTAGCCACGGTACTTATGTAGCTGGTCCAGTTAAGTTTCTGGTCAATGGTAACCCCATGATGTTGATGTTGGGGGATTCAGCGAAGGTAATGCTGTTGAATGTCAAGGGGAGATGATTAAATTCTATCTTGTTGGAGACGGTCATTGCTTGCCATTTGTGTAGCGCGAATGTTACTTGCCACCTATCAGCCCAAGACTGAATGTTGTCTAAGTCTTGCTGCACGCAGATACAGACTGCTTTAGTATCTGAGGAGTTGCAAATAGTACTGAACACCGTGCAATCATCAGCGAACATTCCCATTTCTGACCTTATGTTGGAAGGAAGGTCTGGATGAAGCGTTGAAGATGGTTGAGCCTAGAACACTATCCTGAGGAATGCTCTCAGCAATGTCCTGAGGCTGAGATGATTAGCCTCCAACAACCATCTTCCTTTGTACTAAGTATGACTCCAACCAGTGGAGAGTTTTCTCCTTGATTCCCATTGACTTCAGTTTTGCTAGGGTTCCTTGATGCTACACTTGGTCAAATGTTGCCATGATGTCAAGGGGTGTCACTCACACTTCTGGAATTCAGTCCTTTTGTTTGGGCCAAGGCTGTAATGAGGTCTCGAGCCAACTGGCCCTGGTGCAACCGAAACTGAGCATCGTTGAACAGGTTATTACTGAGTAAATGCCACTTGATAGCACTGTCGCCAACACCTTCCATCACTTTGCTGATGATTAAAAGCAGACTCTAGGGACAGTAATTGGCTGGATTGGATTTGTGCTGGGCAATTTTCCACATTGTTGGGTAGATGCCAGTGTTGTAGCTGTAGTGGAGCAGCTTGGCTAGGGGGTGCAGCTAGTTCTGGAGCACAAGTCTTCAGCACTACAGCCAGGATGTTGTCAGAGCTCATAGTCTTTTGTGTGTCCAGTGTGTTCAGCTGTTTCTTGGCATCATGAGGAGTGAATTGAATTGGCTGAAGACTGGCATCTGTAGTGCTGGGGACCTCAGGAGGAGGCTGAGATGGATCATCCATTCGGCACTTCAGGCTGAAGATGATTGCAAATGCTTCAGCCTCAGTTTTTGCACTGGGGTGTTGGGCTCTGCCATCATTGAGGATGGGGATGTTTGTATAGCCTTCTCCTCCGGTTAGTTGTTTACTTGTCCACCTCCATTCGTGGCTGGATGTAGCAGAACTGCAGAGCTTTGATCTGATTAATTTGTTGTGGGATCGCTTTGCTCTGTCTATAGCATGCATGTAGTCCTGTATTGTAGCTTCACCAGGTTGGCATCTCATTTTTATGTATGCCTG
This sequence comes from Heterodontus francisci, assembly GCF_036365525.1. Lineage (NCBI taxonomy): Eukaryota > Metazoa > Chordata > Chondrichthyes > Heterodontiformes > Heterodontidae > Heterodontus > Heterodontus francisci. Next base: position 14,721,297 of record NC_090407.1, on the reverse strand, counting down.
GTGCTGCTCCTGGCATGTTCTCCTGCACTCCTCATTGAACGTGGGCTGGTCCTCTAGCTTGATGGTAATGGTAGAGTGAGGGATATGCAAGTCCATAGAATTCTGCTGCTGCTGATAGCCTATAGTGCCTCATGGATGCCCAGTTTTGAGCTGCTAGATCGGTTCTGAATCTATCCCATTTAGCATGGTGCTAGCACTGCACAACATGATGGAGGGTGTCCTCAGTATGAAGACAGGACGTCGTCTCCACGAGGATTATGCAGTGGTCATTCCTACCAATACGGCCATGGACTGATCCATCTGTAACAGGTAGATTGGTGAGGATAAGGTCAAATAGGATTTTCCCTCTTGTTGGTTCTCTCACCACCTGCGGCAGGCCCAGTCTAGCACATATGTCCTTCAGGACTTGGCCAGCTCAGACAATAGTGGTGTCACCAAGCCACTCTTGGTGATGGCTAGAAGCTCCCCACCCAGAGTACATACTTTGCCCTTGCCATCCTCACTGCTTCATCCAAGTGGTGTGCTGTAATTTAGGATTTATCTAAAGCTCCAGACCCAGAAGGTTGAAATGGAAAATCCAGTGGATAACTGACTTGTTTGGGCTTCAAGTTCCAGATTACCAGGGTTTGGGGGCAGCAGATTGCAGACTCCTGACTTATAGAACATTAAAATGTTTGTGACTTCTAGTATGCTAAGATTAAGCTAAAAGTAAAATGGTGCAGTATTACCATCCTTTCTTGGCTATAACACAAACAATGCACTTCTTTCTTGTAGGCAACAATCTTTGCATAAAATAAGTAGTCGCTAGTTTCTCAACTAACTTTTAGTTGTAAAATAATGCATATTATATGTGAAAATTATTTCATCAATTGTTTTTGTACAATTTTCACATGGAACACACACTCAGTTCAGAACACTTGGATTTCAGACCTTCTTTTCAGTGTAAGATACTGTGCATTATATGCAAAAACTGATGGTAATCCCAGTGCAGGAAATGCTACTGCAGTGGTCGAAAAGTTAAAATTAGTTTCCCTGCTGTTAATGCATTTTTTACTTTTTAAACGGCTGCAAGACAACATTATCTCTGTGTCCCGATTTTCTGCCACTTGCCACTTTGCAGTCAGTAAGACTAATGGAGTAGAAGTTATATTTTAGCTAACCTCTCGAACCAGCCCTGTTACACTTTTATAATATCATATAAAAACAAGAAATGCTGGAACCACTCAGCAGGTCTGGCAGTATCTGTGGAAAGAGAAGCAGAGTTAACGTTTCGGGTCAGTGACCCTTCATCGGAACTGACAAATATTAGAAAAGTCACAGGTTATAAGCAAGTGAGGTGGGGGTGGGGCAAGAGATAACAAAGGAGGTCTAGATTGGACCAGGCCTGTTACACTTTTAGCTTGGGTTCACCTGCTACCCTCCTAGTTAGTTACACACATCTCCCTGGTAACATCCATAGTAACAGAACACAACTCTGTCCACTGGGGTCACCTACACAGTCTCAGAAGATCCATAGAGAGCATCAATGTTGCAATTTCAATTTACGGAAAAAAAAACCTGAAATCAACCAAATCCGTAACATTGTAATTCCTCTTGACCCTTGTCCTTTTCACAACACTGCGCACCAATTTAACACTTGGAAGGCATGTGTCATTCTCAGTAGCAAAAGACTCCTGTTTCCTTACACATACAGTTGCAAAATTAAACATATAAAAGGAATAAATTACTGAGTTTTGCACTTCTGGTGGAGAGCCTCATCAGCTGAGAACTCGTATTGGAAACTGCTCACATGCCAAGCATGATTTTCTTACCACTTTGGGCATCAATCCCAGACCTCTGCCGGCACAGCTCTGGCAGCATCTGCTGGGAGATCCTTAAGTTCAATGGCAACCCCTTTCTGATTATTCCTTTGAAAAGGCTGGGGATTGGGTTTCAAAAAGTATGAAGCCACATTCCACCACTCCACATTGCATCCTGTCGTTGCTCCAATGCACTGCCCTGCCATTTTAAAAAACATTTTAAACCAGACAGAAAACAATGAAGTTATTGGGAGGGAGTATGCTGTTGACCCTTGACGTACAGAAGCGATTCAAATAGGAGGAAAGGTTGACAGAATTGGACTTGTTTATCTTTGGACTGTTCAGAAGATTAACTGAGGGCATGACCTATGTCTTTAAAGCTGTATTTATACTGTAAGCACTGCACCAGTACGAGGTAGTTTCACTTTGTACCAATTGTAAAATAAAGGGTTATTTTGTGAGGCTCTTTTCCCACTGTGGAGTCTTGGAAGAGTGTGAATCAAAGATAAAGTTATGATGCTACCAGGGTAGATTCTGCGACTTCAGCACTCGTCTAGCATGCAAGCCTCACAAAATCATCTCTAGAATGTAAATCCAGAGTGAGGGGTTGATCTGACTCCAGAGGGAGGCAGAATGACACCGGTGTGACACTCCCAGCTCAGATGCTACAGGGTTAATTTTGCAACTTTCTGCTCCCAATATACAGCTTCATTAGATGGGTTGCAGAATCTGGTATGTAAGTAATAGCCGCATCTCCAATCTGCGCTCCTGTTCAGCAAAACTCCACACTGAGAGTGCAGCCTCACAAAATGACCTCTTTCAAACTTCATAGCATTGGTCCAGAGTGAAACTGCCTGGCACTGTTGCCATAATCGTATTGTAATTGCAACCCTAAAGGTTGAAGGAGCTGTACGTCAGCAAGATAGTTAACACAAACAGCAATCATTAAATTAGCAAGCCTCAGGTGAGAGATTGTTTCCCCTTAGGATTAAATATATGTTGAATAGTTCTCATTGAAAATAATTAAAAGATGAATGTGTAGGGGGAGTCCCTTTCATATAAATATTGCACTGTATTTTGGTGAAAAGAAGGTTAAAATACTAATAGTTTCTGGTACTGTTTTCAAGACTATATGTACTTATCACATAAAATCATGCTGCTTGGCTGGTCCATCGCAGGAACGCTAACAAGCATGGGAAACCTGATGGATCAGAATCCCTCCAGGCCTTGATCTTAATCAGAAAGCATTTGACCCTGGAAAATCTAGTGCTGTATAGCTTTTTCAGAGAGGCGACATAGGCACGATGGGCAAATGACTTCCTTCGGGATGGTAAAATGCTACGATTCTAAAGAATGCACTCCTTCGCACTTTCTTTCAAATAGAGATCAATTGGCTCCTTGAAAAATGAGCTGGGGTAAGGTCTGGTTGTCAACAAAATTAAAGGGCAAAAGGGAGAAATTTGATAAAGAGCATCAAATGCTCTGAGATCAATTTGGGTTCTGGATCTGCTAAAACTTCAAGAGTGCTCCTGGTAGAACAGATATGATAAGGGTTGAATACCTGTAAAGTTAGCTTGAGATCCAGGCGTTTTTGGTATTATTAGTTTATCTCCTTGACAGATTCCCTATGGAAGCAGAATTTCTTCAGGAGGTTCAAGTTGGGAAGAGCCTATAAAAATGCAAATTGTTTATGGGCAGATGGAAGGAGCAGTTTTGATGGGGCAAATATACTTCTCTTGTTGCATGATTTCTTATGTTTTTCTGCTTTCAGACTTCAAAACACTCCACGCTACTGAAGTATCAGCCTTGGTTCAGTAATAGAACTCACTGTTGCCTCTGCATCATGAAAGCTGTGGGTTTAAGTCCAGCTCCAAAGACCTGAGCACAAAATCTAGACTGATACTTTAGTGCGATACTGACAGTGTGCTGCATTGTCGGGGTTGCTGTTACAGAGATAGGAGGGTAGGCCTATGATGGGATTAAACACAATGATGAAAATTTTAAATTGGAGGCTTTAGAGAACTGAAAACCAATGTGGGCCAGCAAGGACATTGGACGATAGTGATATAAAAACAAGAAATGCTGGAAATACTCAGCAGGTCTGGCAGCATCTGTGGCGAGAGAAGCAGAGTTAACGTTTCAGGTCAGTGACTTCTGATGAAGGGTCAATGACCTGAAACGTTAACTCTGCTTCCCTCTCCACAGATGCTGCCAGACCTGCTGAGTATTTCCAGCATTTCTTGTTTTTATTTCAGATTTCTAGCATCTGCAGTATTTTGCTTTTATTTTGGACGATAGTGATGTGGGTTCATGTAAGAGCAGCAGAGTTTTGGATGAGTTTGCAACTGTAAGTGTAAGGAAACAGAGTATTGGAACAGTGCAGTCTGGGAGTGACAAAGGCATGGATGAGGGTTTCAGTGGCTCAGACAGGGGCAAAGACAGTAGATGTTAAGGAGAATGAAGTTGGCAGGCTTTTTGATGGAGAGTAAATGGGATCGGAAACTCAGCTCCAAGTGAACAAAGATTCTAAGATTGCGTTCAGACTGAGACAATGGTTCAAGAGGGATGTGGAAATGGCACTGAGGGTACAGAGTTCATGACGGATGGCTTCAATTTCACCAATGTTTAACTGAAGGAAATTATGGTCATTCACAACTGGATATCAGACAAGCAGTCTGACATTAAGGAGAAGTGGGAGGGTCAAGAGAAGTAGCAAGGGTGTAATCCTGGGTGTCATCAGCATAAATGTGTAAGCTGACTCCATGCCTCTGGATGATGTCACCAAAGATGTAAATGAGGAACAGTTGGGGAACAAGAATAGATCCTTGGGGGGTACCAAAGGTAATGATGTGGGGGTAAAGAGAAAAGCCATTGTGAAACTGATCAAGGGTAATTGCAGGTGAGCTGGACAATGGAGGAAAGGCTTTCAGAGGAGGGTGGTTTGTCAAAGAGTGCAGAGAGGATAAGGAACCACAGTCATATAGAGGGCATGATTTCTGACTTTGGTTAGGCTGGTTTCAGTACTGTGGTAGAGATGGACACATGATTGGAGAGATTCAAACACAGTTGTAGGAAAGATGGATATGAATTTGGGAGGTTTAGGAACTTTGGTGAGGAAAGGAATGTTGGAAATGGGGTGATAATTTGCAAGGGCAGAGTGACAGATATGCTATTTTTTGAGGAACTGAATGATGACAGCTGTTTTGAAAGGGAGGGAGCCAATAATAATCTCAGCTAGAATGGGGGCCAGGAAGGGAAGTTGAATTGTCAGCAGTTTAGTTGGAATGAGATCAAGGAGGTGGGCCTCATGGACATGATGAGCTCCTAGAAAGCATGAGGGTAGAAGTACACTGTGAAAGCTCTGCTAAAAATCGTATCAGAAAGAATAAAAAGAAACTGGTGTGGGAATTAAACAGGGAACAGACTGGTTTTAGAAAATGAGGAAGGAACATGTGATAATTATATATTAATTGTGTTTAATTGTAGGTAGTGCAGGTTGTGGGCATTAACTGGGGATTCACTTGTGCCCCTAGAAATAGACACAGACTTAAACTGTGGCTGCTGGGTTAGGAGGTGCATATTTATAATGTGTAACTCCGTAAATAAATGTTTATCTAAGTGTGTAAAGGTTGGCTCCAATTCTATCCTTCACTAACTGGATTTCTGGAGTAGAACAGCATGCAAAGGAATATTTGCTTTGAGATGGATTTGTCACATGGCAATAGAAACACAGAGTGAAGTGTATCTATGCTTCATCGATTTTGAGAACATGCTTGACAGGATAAATCACAAACGATCAATAGATATCCTGCAATGAGTTGGAATTGCAGGTAAATGCATGAGAATTAGCAATCTTTATAGGAAACGTGGCAGTAAAAATTAATGAAACATGGATGATTTATATTAGCAAATTGTTTCAATATGTACTATACTCCAAATTCATTATGAGCGCCTTGAGAACTGACAAGATGGATTCAAGATCAATAAAAGATTGATAAACAACCTAATTGTACCCTGATGATACAGTATTAACTGCAGATACATAAGAGATTATGAGTGATACATGAGGTAATTGAGTCAAATTTGGAACATAGACTTAAAATAAATGTATGGAAACACAGTCTATAAAAAAGACAAAGTAATGACAAAGTAATGACAAAGTGAGAAGGGCTCCCAAAAACTTGCCTTAGAGTATGGAAACAGAGCAAATGGATAACATTGTTTAATGGAATGGTGCTGTAATGCCAGGTGGCTGAAGCAACCTGGAAACTACAGATAGTGATTAAAAAGAGATATTTAACAACATGAAGCAGCTCTGTGCCATACTGGTGATAAGTAAGAATAAGTCTTATTCTTACAAGAACAAGGAAAAATATTAAGTGAAGCAGAATACCAACTTTTTATGTGAATGGAAATACAGAAATATGTAGGAAGGTTTTTTATTGGCACTTTTTCTACAAATCATGAACAAGCGGGGGAGGGGGGTGGGGGCACATATCAGGAAATTATGTATCCTGGCCCATGATCTTTCATTTGTTAAAATTAATACAGCAGAAAATCTTCCCTATGATCTAATTTCTCCTAACTTTTCCCATGCAACAGATCTGTTTTGCTGTCCAAAAAGTAGTGCCTATTTTTATTTAGTTATATAACTCCAATAGGACCATCTGTGCTTTTACCATTGGTATAACACTTCTGATCCTAAAACTACGCACCAACAATAAATAAACTAATCTCTGCTTTCCTGCCTGATTAACAGGCTAAGTCTGGCATTACCTCACACAGCAATCACTTAAATGATAGATTTCAATTACAATTAATGTTTGTGGTGCATTTAAATTTTTTGTAACTAAATAACAAAGTTATCTGCAACATTTCAACAGTGCTACACCTCCTCTTGTACAAGTAAGGTTTGTGCTATTATGTGAGACTTGTCCCAGTACAGGTACTGCATGTACTCTGTTTGACATAAACAAGGAAAGATAATGTATACAATGTGTTAGACCTGTCTAATACAGGTACAGTGTATATTGTATTAGGCCTCTCCCAGTACAGGTACTCTATGTACTGTTTCAGACCTGCAAACCCTATATTAGACCTGTTCCAATACAAGTTCTATATAAGCTGCAGCACCTCTACTGTACATTCTGGATTTGAAGGTATGATTTGTGAATAGACAAACAAACATGGATTGAAATAACATTGTGCAATAATTAAAAGTTTTGGATTCTGGTCAATTGATTGGATAGGGTCATTGAGGAGCCACAGGTCCTATTACCTGTACTTTATCCTAACTACTCAGTATAACTTCTGACGGCACTTATAGATGAAGGGACTGAACAGAGAAAAAAAAAAATCCAATTAGACTTACCAAAGTTGGGTTAGCATGTAAACCATTGCATTTATTTACAGTTACAAATCAAAAACTGTGATTCTCTGCCACTTGCAATCAAATTAGTTTTCTTGACAAGGCCAGAATTTCGATATATGTCTTCAGTGGGACTTGTGTTTGGATTTTCCTTAGACAACAAATTTTCCGTTAGCTTTTCTTGAAGGTCGGGGGAGGGGGCGGTTGGGCAGGGCAGATAATGGTGAAGTTTCTGTCATTGTTTAGGTCTGTCTCCTGATTGGTTAACTACAGAGAGGATTGATGGTGTCTGGGGAGATGTCCGTAAACTTCAACCATTCAATAGTATGATAGTGATGGATTAACTTTGTGAATCATCGTATTCCTTTAGAATCTCTAAAGTCCAGAAATTTATATTTCATCAGGGGGACAAGCTATTCTTCTTCAGTATGCTTAAGGAATGAGTTGAATGAATCAAAAAAATCAGACATGAAAGATTAACCCAAACCTTTTCAGTGTGTGATGACACATAACTTGTGATGAGTTACCTATAGAGCTGTTTGATTGTTATTCTGAATTAGGGACTGTTTCATTTAAATCTTTAAAGATACTTTGCACATGGAACAATTATTGACTTCTGGAGATTTATTTTCCCCAAATGGTTTTTTATTTTATCCCCTCTTGATGGTCTCCCCAAGCCAGACACCATCCACAATCAAGGCCAGGTGACCTGGAATTATAGAATTTAACAGCACAAAAGGAAGCCATTCAACCCCTTGTAATGCCATTGGCTCTCTCAGTGACTCAAGCCCTTTTGCCATACACTATTAAATTTTCTTTTTCAAATATTTAACCACTGTCCTTTAAAAGCTATTATGGATTTTGCTTCTACCACTGTAAGGTGTCCAAATCTGTGCCCTAATCAATGATTTGCACAGCTTTAGCATTACCTCTGTTTTTACACCTGTACACCTGTAAGTCCGAGTGTATCAGGCCTGTGTCCTCAGTACCTTGCTCTACGGCAGCGAGGCCTGGACAACGTATGCCAGCCAAGAGCGACGTCTCAATTCATTCCATCTTCGCTGCCTTCGGAGAATACTTGGCATCAGGTGGCAGGACTATATCTCCAACACAGAAGTCCTTGAAGCGGCCAACACCCCCAGCTTATACACACTACTGAGTCAGCGGCGCTTGAGATGGCTTGGCCATGTGAGCCGCATGGAAGATGGCAGGATCCCCAAAGACACATTGTACAGCGAGCTCGCCACTGGTATCAGACCCACCGGCCGTCCATGTCTCCGTTATAAAGACGTCTGCAAACGCGACATGAAATCGTGTGACATTGATCACAAGTCGTGGGAGTCAGTTGCCAGCATTCGCCAGAGCTGGCGGGCAGCCATAAAGACAGGGCTAAATTGTGGCGAGTCGAAGAGACTTAGTAGTTGGCAGGAAAAAAGACAGAGGCGCAAGGGGAGAGCCAACTGTGCAACAGCCCCAACAAACAAATTTCTCTGCAGCACCTGTGGAAGAGCCTGTCACTCCAGAATTGGCCTTTATAGCCACTCCAGGCGCTGCTTCACAAACCACTGACCACCTCCAGGCGCGTATCCATTGTCTCTCGAGATAAGGAGGCCCAAAAGAACTTGAGCCTCTGCTTATGCCTGGAGTTTCCAAACTAAATTTTACAGGCCGCATGCGACCCATGAACAATGGCAATCCAGCCCATCTACCCAGCCATCTAATCCTATTTGTATTTACATGTCTGACTCACTGCTTTGTCTTGCAAATGTTATGGGGCTGGAAATGGCTTGTTGGTAGATAAATCTTAAATGAGAACATTTAGATCTGTCAGTATATATACCTTGAGATCAAAATTAATGGCAACAAGTATAAATGTTACATTCCTGATTTTCTGAAAACGACAAAATAAAGACTGGCTCAACACACAGGTGTGCTGGCAGCTGAGAGGACACACTGGACCAATGTTTCCAGTGGCAGTCCCTCCTCCTAAGGCTATTGGCATATGAAAAGCTTTCCCATAGAACTTGGCATTTAGCACACTTGGTTGGGGAGTGCAAAATCCGGCAAGGCAGCAGCTCTCGAAGGGATGCAGCTATCCAGTAAAGGCGAAGTCATGGTAGCAAAAGTAGACTATTTTCAATGATACAGCAGAGATGTATGGGCAACACTGCTTCCTGAAAAGTTGGAGGTCTTGCTGCATCAAAGAAAGGTTGCCCTATTTGGGGCAAAAATGCCAGCTGATTGGAGTAATGTCACCAAGTGAGTCATTACAGTTACTTTTGTACCTGGCTGTAAATGAAGGACACGTTTGTTTAAAACCACAGTTAGACGAACAAGCTCCTTTACTTTTGCACACATTTGTTAATGCACTCATCAATCAAGGAGCAAATTTAAGTTGGGAACTGCCATACCCTCTAGGATGCCCAACTGTAAGTATTGTACATAATCATTGCCTTTTTGCAGACACTCTTCCACTGTGCATGGCACATTTTTTCTTGCAGGTACAATTAACAACTGAAGAACAGCAAACAGATTGCAAGATATCCAGACCAAGACTCCTCTCTTGTTGGGGGTGGTGGGCGGTGGTCGGAGCAGTCAGTAGCTCTGGATGCAGAAGATGGTTTGTTTCTCCTAAGATCCATTAACACAGCATTTCATCTCCTTCAAATAATGCAGGCACTGGAGACTACTGCACAATGAAGCCATTACAGCTTATGCTAGTCTAGGCCTGTGCATAGCTGTTGCTGGAAAGCGTGTCAGACAGACCCAAGGTGACTATTTGTATAAGTTTCCCTTACTTCTGTGGAAGAAAGCAGTTGGTTCTTGTTTGAATGGAAGGCATGTCAGAGATGGGAAACCTGGCATATTATTGCAAATTTGCTCAGTGTCAAATTTGGTATGATTATGTTCCTGTGACATGCCTACAGATACTTTCCTACATGAAAGGCACTATATAAATACAAGCTGTTGTTGTTTCTTTGGTGATTGTCAAACACAACTTTGTTTACCTCGAAGTTTCTTCCCCTCCCACTTTATGCACTAGTCCTGACGAAGAAAGTAACTTGCCAACCAAGGTCTGCCAATCTCACTGTCAGAATGGTATGCCAGTGTATAGAACCAAGGTTTTGTAGGATCAGGGATTTCTTCCTATGATTTTCCACATGCCATGTCACCATGTGGAGGGTCAATTCCAGTCTCCTCCACAGGAAGGAAGCAAAAATCACAGCATACTCCTGTCATTGCCGGGATGCTATATGAAACTCTTAGTGGGCGGCACAGTGGCGCAGTGGTTAGCACTGCAGCCTCACAGCTCCAGGGACCCGGGTTCGATTCTGGGTACTGCCTGTGCGGAGTTTGCAAGTTCTCCCTGTGACTGCGTGGGTTTTCGCCGGGTGCTCCGGTTTCCTCCCACCGCCAAAGACTTACAGGTGATAGGTAAATTGGCTGTTGTAAATTGCCCCTAGTGTAGGTAGATGGTAGGGAATATGGGATTACTGTAGGGTTAGTATAAACGGGTGGTTGTTGGTCAGTACAGACTCGGTGGGCCGAAGGGCCTGTTTCTGTGCTGTATCTCTAAAAGAAAATGCAGATGCCCGGGAGCAAGTTGTTAATCTGCCCTCTTGGTTACTGATGGTATATGGTACAAGGAATTCAGAGAAAGCAAACAAGGAGAAAGTACCCTAAAAAAAAGAAATTGAGTGTCACTGTCAGTAAACAATTTCATGCTCCGCCAAAGACCTACTGAGTAAAAGCACCGATAGAGAGACCAGACATCCCTGAGCTAATCCTCAGTCTTTGCTGAGTTACCTCCACTAAGCAAGGCAGTGCTAGGAGACTCCGGATTGATATCCACTGACTCCACATGGGAAAGTGTGTTCTTGTCGACGTCAAGAAAGAACAGGAACAAGCTCAACTGTTATAGTCTCCATGATCAAAAAGCATCCCAAGTCTCACTGTCTACGAAAGAAATTACGTTTATATAGCGTCTTTCACAGGATGTCCCAAAGTGCTTCACAGCCAATGATTTACTTCTGAATATGGTTACTGTTGTAATGTAAGCAAAGGAAAAATACACATAGCAAGGTCCCACCAACAGCAGTGAGATAAATGAGCAGTTAATCATTCGGTAGTGTTGGCAGGAAGTGGGTAGGGTAAATGTTGACCAGGCCACCAGAAATCCTCTGCTCTTCTTTGAGTAGTGCAATGGGACCATTTCCCACTACCTGAGAGAACAGAGGTGGCTTCAGTTTAAACTCTGATGCAAAACTCAGCAAATCCAACGGTGCAGCACTCCCTCACTGAAGTGGCAGCCTAGATTTTGTGCTCAAGTCTTTGGACTCGGAGGTAGAAAGTGCCACTACTAAATTATGGTAAGACTCAGATATGAAGAATGGCCACATGGATAATGTCCTTGAGGACTCCTGGCCCCATCAAAACTCATCATATTTGGGAGAAAAGGGGGAAAAATTGACAAAAACAAAACGACTTCCATTTCAGGAATCCCACGACAGGATTCAAACTGTAAAACACAAAAGACGGCAGCTACTGGTGAAGATTCGGCTTTTCCCATTTATAGCTCCTCTTGACCTTTTGTTTCTTTACTTGTCCCGTTACCATTTCCTTTTGCTTTGTATCATCATCCCTGTTGTCATGTAATCTCGTCTGCCTTCTATCTTATCACAGAGCTTCCCTTTTGTTCTTTTCCCCCTCCCTCTTCCCTGCCTCTGTACTTATTTAAAACCTGTTACATCTCTAACTTTTTCCAGCTCTGATGAAAGGTCATCAACCTGAAACATTGGGCTCAGTTTTCACTTTGGGGATGGGAAACAGGACCTGGGACAATTCCTGGGTCCCAAGCCCGCCCCCGGGGGCAAATTGTCACTGGTTGGAATTTTGACCGGGGCACTCCTTTAATTTGCATGGAGACAGGTTCCCTGTGCAATGAAGGGCAGCAGGCGAGCTCTTGAAGCTGGAGGGCCAATTGGAGGTCTTCCAGCTTCAGAGGAGCACCCGGCTGCATAAAAGGTAGGTAATTGAGAGAACGCTTCAACATGAAGGTGCCTTTCAGCCACTTTAAAAAAAAATGTAAATAAGAAATACAAAAAGCAGCTATAGAGGGGATGATGTTGGGGGAGAAATCACTCTACAGGGCAGCCTTTGGCTGCACCCCCAACCAGGCAGGCAGGAAGGCCCTGTAGGCCTCCCTGGAATGCTGGCACCCTGGCCTGCCACTAGGCAGTTAAGCTGCGCGCCCCTCCACCCCAACATCGCGTTGGGAAACTGAAGGCCGACTGAAAAATCCCAGTTGGCTTCCATTACTTACCCATAACGAACCTAATTAGCTACCCGCCTAGTGGAGATTGAAGGCCTCAAACCCGCCTTCGCCAAAACGCCTAATGGTGGGACCAGGGTCAGGAATGCCGGCATGCCGACCCCTAACAGTATTTTCGGGCCCTGTCTGCCTCCATTCCCAACCTCGGTGGGTCCTGAAAATCCTGCACATTAACTCTGTTTCTCTCTCCGCAGTTGCTGCCTGACCTGCTGAGCATTTCCAGCATTTTCTATCTATTATTTCAGATTTCCAGTATCCGCAGTATTTTGCTTTTGTATTTAATTCATTGCCACTTCTCTTCCAGGGATGCCCACCTTGGAGTTTTGCTTTTCTCTCTGACAGAATTTTTGTTTGAGTCTTTTACCTTGTTCATCTTCATTGCTCTCTGTTTCCCTTCTTGTGTTTGATCAGGTTATTTACCAAAACCTACTTTCACAGCTGCATCTCTTTTCTTGTCTCCAGCTCCGACTGAAATTCCACCCTTCATTTTTCAGATCTACCCATAATTACAGATATCTCCAAGATGTTCAGCATTTCTCGAACAACAACTCTCATTGCATTCTGAGATCCACGCTCAATGTCACCACATGCATGCTGTAGACCTCTCTCTTCAGCAGCACCAACTCACTGGGCTGAATTTTGTAAGCACGCTGACATTCTCAGAAGAATGCACGGCGCACGTGCGACTTGTGCGCTGCTGAGCCCTGCGATATTTCGTGCGGGGGGCTCATTTAAATGGAGGTGATGGTGCGGCTGCTCCCGATGACGTAAAGGGGGAGGCCGCTCCACCCATGGTAATGGCATCCGGCGCTACCGTGCAGGCACCGACGCCATTTTTAAAGAGCTTTAAGCCTTTACCAGTACTTTAAATTTTTAAAGTCACATTGTGGGCAAAGTAAAATTGTAAATTTTATTAACAGATCAAGGCCCCTCTCCCACCGCCCGCCAAAGACTATTTCATGTTATTTACGCACCGGAAAACCTCTTCTTCCTAATCATCAACTCTGCCCCCCGAACTTAGTAACTTTGCCCTTCAACTTCTTCCCACCATCCCTCAGCCAATGGAAGGGTTTTTCCCCATTTCCCCAACACCCCGCCCTGAGAATTTCACTCCAGTGTCACGCCTTGGAAATCCAAATGGAGTTCTGAAGGTGCAGGAGTTCTGGCCAGCGGCCGGAATATCGGTGTGGAATGGCCGCCGGGACAAGTTAATTTGCATGTGTTTTAATTAATTTTAATATTAAAATGAAGGCCGCATTGAGGCCTCACCACCGCTGGTAAAATGCAGCAGGGCCTTCTCGGCGGTGGGGAGTCGGGGGTGGGGTGAGGGGGGTGGTCGTGGCGGGTCTCTCCCGGAAGAATTTTCCAGCTCCCCCTGCCACAACCCCCAACGTCGGAGGGCTAGTAAAATTCAGCCCACTATCTCAAAGCTGTCCTGGCCCACAGTTCCATTTTATCCATCTCCTCATCTGCACTTTAACAAAAATTTTCTTTCTGCCATTCAGGTGTCAAGGATTGCAAGCTTCAATAACTCTTGGATATCAATGCGCATCCAGATCCTTCTTCCCCTTCAATTTCCTGGGACCCCATCCCAATCTCACCCCCAATTCCGGACAGTCCTCTTCTACCTCCTTCCCAAGATCCACAAACAAGGCTGCCCTGGTAGACCCAGCAATTCAACCTGCTCTTGCCCCACAGAACTGATTTCTTCCTATCGTGATTCTATTTCTTCTCTCCCTGTCCAGTCTCTTCCCACCCACATCATGACTCTTCCGATGACTTCCACCTTTTTAGCACTTTCCAGTTTCTTGGCCCTAACCATCTCCTTTTCACTACTATGCCCAATCCCTCTATACCTCCATCTCCCACCAGGTCAGCCTGAGGGATCTATCTTCCTCTAACAGAGACCCAACCAGTTCCCATCCACCACCATCCTCCTCTGCCTGGCTGAACTTGCACTCACATTGAACAAGTTCTGCTTTGACTCCACTCACTTCCTCCCAATAAAAAGTGTGGCTATGAGAACCCATAGGGATGCTAGCAATGCCTGCCTTTTCATGGGATAAGTGAAACATTTTTTGTTCCAGTCCTACTCACATCCCCTCCCCCACCACTTTTTCCATACATTTGTGCAGTTTCTGGCTCCTGCCTTGAAGTGGAAAATTTCATCAACTTTGCTTCCAATTTCCACTCTTTCCCCGCCTTCACATGGTCCATATCTGAATCTTCCCTTCCCTTCCTCAACTTCTATCTCTCCATTTCTTTGGATAGGCTATTGATCAATATCCACAATAAGCCCAGTGACTCCCATAGCCATTTTGACTTCACTTGCTCCCACCCCACTTCCTGTAAGGACCCTATTCCATTCTCCCAGTTTCTCTGTCTCATCTGCTCTGATGATGCCACCTTCCATACCAGCGTTTCCAATATTAGTTTTAGTTTTAGAGATACAGCACCGAAACAGGCCCTTCGGCCCACCGAGTCTGTGCCAACCATCAACCACCCATTTATACTAATCCTACACTAATCCCATATTCCTACCACATCCCCACCTGTCCCTATATTTCCCTACCACCTACCTATACTAGGGGCAATTGCTAATGGCCAATTTACCTATCAACCTGCAAGTTTTTTTGGCTTGTGGGAGGAAACCGGAGCACCCGGAGGAAACCCACGCAGACACAGGGAGAACTTGCAAACTCCACACAGGCAGTACCCAGAATTGAACCCGGGTTGCTGGAGCTGTGAGGCTGCGGTGCTAACCACTGCGCCACTGTGCCGCCCTAACCACTGCGCCATTGTGTTCTGTTTTCCTCAACTGAGGATTCCCCTCTGCTGCAGTTGACAGGGCCCTCAACATGTCCGTTCCAATTCCCACACTTCTACTCTCATCCCTTCCCCTCCCTCCCAGAACCATATTAGGGTTCCTCACGTCCTTACCTTCCACCCCACCGGCCTCCACATTCAAAGGACCATCCTCTGCCATTTCCGCCACCTCCAGTGTGATGCCACCACCGAACACATCTTTCCCTTCCCTCCTCATTTAGCATTTCAAAGGATGCATTCTCTCCGCAACACCCTGGGCTACTGCTCAATCACCCCATCCCCTTCCCACTCAAGCGCAAGGGATGCATTTATGCCTCCTCTAGACTCATCTTTTGTTTCTTTACTTGTCCCATTACAATCCACATTGCCTTGTACCATCATCCCTTTAGTCATTTAATATTTCCTGCCTTCGATCCTATCACGGACCTTCCCTTTTGTTCTTTCCCCCTCCCCCTGCCTCTACTTGCTTAAAGCTTGTTACATCTCTAACCTTTTCCACTTCTGACAAAAGGTCACTGACCTGAAATATTAACTCTGTTTCTCTTTGCACAGATACTGCTTGACCTGCTGAGTATTTCCAGAATTTTCTGTTTTGTTTTTGTGAAAGAAGAATTAAACATATAGTAGGGCAAGATGCCATATATTCAAATCAGTGAAAGATAAATTTAGGATTAATATTAAGAAGTTCTACATCACAGAAAGAGTGTTCAACAAACAGAATGGACTTCCAGATGCAGCAGTGGAGGTGAAACCATGGAATAATCTAAAAACTAATTGGATGCTGCAATGAAGGGACTTTTGAATCATTCTAGAAAGATGAAGTAGGATGGCCAAATGGTTGTCAGCATCCATAATTATCTTAGGAATAGCTGATCTATCTGAGTCCATTTCACCTATTGATAAAACTATACATTTAATTTAAGGTGTCAGCCTTGGCCCATTTGGGTAGCATGCTCGTCTCTGAGTCAGAAGGTTGTAGTTCAAGTACCACTCAAGAGGCTTTGAGTAAACGATCCAAGCTGACAGGGCATTACTGAGGTTGTGCTGTACTGTATTTTGGATGAGACAATAAACTGATGGCCTGTCTGCTTTCTCAGGTGGACATAAAAGACCACATGGTACGATTTGAAGAAGAGCAGGAGAGTTCCCCAGTGCATTTGCCAATAATTTATCCCTTAGATGGTTGTGTTTGATGGAGGCCAATCATCTCAGACCCAGGACATCACTGCAGGAGTTCCTCAGGGTAGTGTCCTAGGCCCAACCAACTTCAGCTGCTTCTTCAAGGTCAGAAGTGGGATGTTTCCTGATGATTGACCAGTGTTCAGTACCATCCACAACTCCTCAGGTACTCAAGCAGTCTGTACCCATATGCAGCAAGACCTGGACAACATTCAGGCTTGAGCTGATAAGTGGCAAATGACATTCGTGCCACACAAGTACCAGGCAATGACCATCTCCAACAAGAGAGAATCTAACCATCTTCCCCATGACATTCGACGGCATTGCCATCGCTGAATTCCCTCATCACATCCTGGGGGTTACTACTGGCTTAAACAAAAACAAGAAATGCTGGAATCACTCAGCAGGTCTGGCAGCATCTGTGGAAAGAGAAGCAGAGTTAACGTTTCGGGTCAGCGACCCTTCTTCGTTACTACTGGCTTGATACTTAACAGGACCAGCCATATAATTACTGTGGCTACAACAGCAGGTCTGAGGCTGGGAATGGTATGGTGAGTCACTCACCTCCTGACTCCCCAAAGCCTGTCCACCATTTACTAGGCACAAGTGAGGAGTGTGATGTAACACTCTCCACTTGCCTGGATGAGTGCAACTCCAACAACACTCAAGAAGCGTGACACCATCCAAGACAAAGCACACTTGATTAACACCCCATCTGCCACCAGCACACAGTGGTAGTAGTGTGTACTATCTACAAGATGCACTGCAGCAACTTGCCAAGGCTTCTTCGACAGCACCTTCCAAACCCGTGACCTCTACTACCCAGAAGGACAAGGGCAGCAGATGCTTGGGAACTCCACCAACTGCAAATTACCCTCCATTTCACTCACCATCCTGACTTGGAAATATATTGCCGTTCCTTCACCACTGCTGGATCAAAATTCTGGCACACCCTCCCTAACAGCACTGAGTGTACTTACAACACATGACTGCAGCAATTCAAGAAAGCAGCTCACCACCACCTTCTCAAGGACAATTAGGGACGGGTAATAAATACTGGTCTTGCCAGCCGCACTCACATCCCTATAACGAATATAAAAAAAAATCAACACTGTTAAAACAGATTGGTCATTTATCACACTGCTTTTTGTGGGACATTGTTGTTTGCTATTTGGCTGCTGTCCTGTCCTACATTTCAACAGTGACAGCACTTATTTGGCTGTAAAGTGCTATGGGACGTCCCAATATAGTGAAAGGTGCAATAATGCAAGTTAATTCTTTCTCCTTACTCTAACCTTCCTGCTCACCCAACTGCCTGGAACACAAAAAAGTTCCTAAATCTGGCAATCTTACAAGTACAAATTGAAAACCACAAAGAGTAAGTTTACAGCAGCATTAGTAGAAAGAAAATAAAGCTGTTTAGTGCCTGTGACAGTTGAAGCTTCCAGCAGATAGCTCTTTGAGAGACTCTGCATCTTTAAAGGGAAACCATCTTCATGAAAAAAAAACACTTGTAAACCTATTTCCCACTGTTGGGGAAGATATGAAGCAAGGTGTGCCATTGTGCCATTTTTATTATGTTGATGTCATGCAGAAGCGAGGAGATGTGTTTTGACACAATTTGTGTCATTGTGCTAAAGTGTTTGCAAACAAATTTTGAAAAAGGGTTTCTCTGATTTTTAAAAAATGAAGACAGTGCATCTTTAAAAAGACTGAAGGTGCCGTTTGCAATTATTGGAGGAATTTGGAAGGAATAGCCATTGCTATTCAGATGCCATTTTCATATTTTAGCAGTACTGTACATTTCATTACACCAGTGTGACTGTTTCAGTGCTTTCATACACTATATAAATTTTCCGCTCACCCCATTATGTAAGGTAAGGAAGCCCATTCTTATGGAAAAGGAACAGGGAAACACAATGTACTGTAATATACAATTGCTGGAATCACAGGATTCCTTGGACCAGCCAACCTTTTAATAGTATATGGAATGACATTCTAATAGGATTCACCTACTCCTGACTTAAAAATAGTATTAAAATATTCTCCAGTATCTTGTTGAATTTAACTCATTTTTGCAACAATGATAGATCTTGCAGTATTTCTGACACATATCTATCCAAATACATAATATCCATGGATGATATTGCATAGATACATATATAATCTAGATATAAAAGACTATAACTTAAAATTCGCCGGGCACACCTACAATTAAATGAGATTCTATAGGGGAGATATGGGTTTTAATGCACGAAACATTCTAAACTATATAATTAATTTGTAAACGAAAGATTAAACACATATTAAAGAATCATTAACTGAAGTGCACTGTTCGTACTCGGATATCACAGCTTCTTTAGAATGCTAATAAATATTCAACAATTAATGACCAATATGCAGCGATACTTTAATTAGATAAACTTCCTTTGCGGTTAAAGCGAACTAAGCGAAACGACACCGCGTTATTCCGCAATCGAACAAAAGCCAAAATTATGCATACACCCTCGAATGGTTTGAAATTGAGCACTACAGGTACTTCGACAAGGAAAAAAAGCACTTTTCTGCCGTCATCAAATATATGTATATATAGTATAAATAAACACACAATCCACTCCACATCGGAGGAAATAATTTCGATGTAAACAGTAACTCTATCAAAATACTGATTAGGTATCCTGAACAGAGAATCAAAGGGAAAATACAATATTAATAATAACCATTGAATAGAGATCGAACCAACTTTCTAAGTTTAAAAATACCACAAGCTGTTTTAATGTTGTGCATGAAAAACGGGTCAAAGACAACTTGGAATATGTCTCCTCGGATCTACCGATATCTGGTGCAGAAACCGGGTGGTAAAATCCCCTTTCCTCACCTGAAGTTAGACGAGTTGCTGCGGTCGCCGTGTGAATGCAAATTCAAGCCACCGTCTGACTCCCTGCTGGTGGCAGGCGGAGTGTGTGCTGCCCAGAGTTCAATTCCCCAACATTGTCCGATTGCAAACGTTGCAGGGAAATCAAAGCAAGCGTCTCCGTCGCTTCAGCAACCGGAGAGTGCATTTGAGATGGGTTAGTGTTACCTGGGCTGGAGAAAGAGAGGGTAGAGACTGACAGCTCCGCCTGGCTGGGGGCCAGAGGGAGAGTCTCTGGCTGTTTATATATATATAAAGGCTGATTCATTCAGAGACAGAAGAGTGGGAGAGTCCCGTCTGCCAAAGGCACAGCCGCCACTCGAGCTTATACAGGCGGGAAGAAAATACAATCAACAGGGGAAGAGAAAGGTTCAGTAAGGAACAGTCGGGGGACAAAGAAAGGACAGGAGACACTTTCAGCAGTGACACTGAGCAAAAGATTAAATCCAAAGACACAATCAAGTGGAAAAGAAACAAAGATCCAAAAGGCATTTGCAGAACCAAATAGGGAGGCACTTTATAATGTGGAACATTAATCCTGCGGAACTCTTGGCTGATTTTTAATAGTCCTGAAAGAAGCTTGCAAAATAGAAGCAAACAAGCAATATTTACATCTACATATCACCTTATCACATCATCTAAAATGTCTGCATGTGCTTAACACAGTGAGTTTCTTTTCAAGTGGAGTGATTTTTCTAATATAGACAAATGGGGCAACCATGATCTGTCAGCAACACTCTGGAAGCGAAAAGCAGATAAATAACCAATTAATCTATTTAATTTTAGTGTTAGTGGTGAAGGGAGGAATACAAGTCAGGGCAATCCCTGCTCTTCTTCAAATAGTGCCAATAGATCTTTAACTGCCATCGGAACAGGCAGACAAACGTCAGTTTAATGACTTATCTGAAGGATTAATACCTCAACAATATAGCACTCCCTCATTATTGAACCAGTCTGCCTTGATTATAGACAAATCCTGGATAGTAACTGAGCAAAGCAATAGACATCACACAGGCCAGTGAATACTGAAGTACTAATACAGTAACATAAAACTGTGCAGAACTGTATAGAAAAGACTGTAAGATAAAATCAGAAAAATAATTATCTATATATGTCTTGCCCATACTTCCTTGATTGACACAAGTGTCAACATTTAGAATGGATAAAATGTATGTCAACTGTCTTTATAGTGGAAAGGCTCTATCTATCTATCACAATACAATTTTTCAAATTTCCTGCTATCTTTTACCTGGTCTCCTATCCCAGCTCATAAACCTCTTGGTTCCCAGTGAGCCACAGTCCTGCAATGCTCCACTTCTATTAGGGAAGACCTGATGTCTCCTATACTTTCTTTCGTTCACAGGATATGTGGGCAATGTTGGGTTTATTGCCCAAACACAGTTGTCCTGAGAAAATGGTGGTAGGCCTTCTCCTGGAACTGCTGCAGTCCATATCATAATGAAACTCTCACAATGGTGTTAGGCTGGGAATTCCAAGATTTTGATTCAGTGATGATAAAGGAACAGCGATACATATCCAAGTCAGGATGGTGAATGACAGCACAGGAACAGGCCATTCGGCCCTCCAAGCCTGCGCCGATCTTGATGCCTGTCTAAACTAAAACCTTCTGCACTTCCAGAGTCCGTATCCCTCTATTCCCATCCTATTCATGTATTTGTCAAGATGCCTCTTAAACGTCGCTATCGTACCTGCTTCTACCACCTCCCCCAGCAGCAAGTTCCAGACACTCACCACCCTCTGTGTAAAAAACTTGCCTCGTACATCCCCTCTAAACTTTGCCCCTCACACCTTAAACCTATGTCCCCTGGTAACTGACTCTTCCACCCTGGGAAAAAGGTTCTGACTATCCACTCTGTCCATGCCACTCATAACTTTGTAAACCTCTATCATGTCGCCCCTCCACTTCCGTCGTTCCAGTGAAAACAATCCGAGTTTATCCAACCTCTCCTCATAGCTAATATCCTCCAGACCAGGCAACATCCTGGTAAACCTCTTCTGTACCCTCGCCAAAGCCTCCACATCCTTCTGGTAGTGTGGCGACCAGAATTGTATGCAATATTCCAAGTGTGGCCTAACTAAGGTTCTGTACAGCTGCAGCATGACTTGCCAATTTTTATACTCTATGCCCCAACCGATGAAGGCAAGCATGCCGTATGTCTTCTTGACTACCTTATCCACCCTGCGTTGCCACTTTCAGTGATCTGTGGACCTGTACGCCCAGATCTCTCTGCCTGTCAATACTCCTAAGGGTTCTGCCATTTACTGTATACTTCCCACCTGTATTAGACCTTCCAAAATGCATTACCTCACATTTGTCTGAATTAAACTTCATCTGCCATTTCTCCGCCCAAGTCTCCAACCGATCTATATCCTGCTGTATCCTCTGACAATCTTCATCACTATCCGCAACTCCACCAACCTTTGTGTCGTCCGCAAACTTACTAATCAGACCAGCTACATTTTCCTCCAAATCATTTATACATACTACAAACAGCAATGGTCCCAGCACTGATCCCTGCGGAACACCACTAGTCACATCCCTCCATTCAGAAAAGCACCCTTCCAATGCTACCCTCTGTCTTCTATGACCGAGCCAGTTCTGTATCCATCTTGCCAGCTCACCTCTGATTCCGTGTGACTTCACCTTTTGTACCAGTCTGCCATGAAGGACCTTGTCAAAGGCTTTACTGAAGTCCATGTGGACAACATCCACTGCCCTTCCTTCATCAATCATCTTCGTCATTTCCTCAAAAAACTCGATCAAGTTAGTGAGACACGACCTCCACTTCACAAAATCATTTGAAAGGAAACTTAGGCAGGATGGTGTTTCTATGATATCTATTATTGATCTTGTTCTCTTGATGAGAGAACTCATGGGGCTGCCAGAATAAGCTTGGTGATTTGCTTTATTGCATCCCGTAGATACAATTTGTAGAGTCAAATCATTTCTACAAATATTTAAATAATATATTTTCTTCATAATATTGGGCTTGGGTGCATTAAGACGTATTCCACACAATGGGATATAGGAATTTTCTTTAAGAAGTCAAATTTTCATTTTGTGTGATAACATAATTATTCAAGACAGAAATCGATAGATTTCTGAATACTAATAACATCAAGGGATATGGGCATAGTAGGGAAAATGGTGTGCAGGTAGATGATCATCTATAATCTGTTTGAATGGCGGAGCAGGCTCGATGGGCCAAATGGCCTACTCTTGCTCCTATTTCCTATCTTCCTATTATTATAGAATCATAGAAAGTTTAAGGCACAGAAAGAGGCCACCCAGCCCATTATGTCTGTGCCGGCCGAAAAACGATCACCTATTCTAAGCCCACCTTCCAGCATTTGATCCGTAGCCCTGCAGATTATGGCACTTGAGGTGCATATCCGACTCCTTTTGAATGAGTTGAGGGTTTCTGCCTCAACTACCCTTTCAGGCAGTGAACTCCAAACTCCCACCATCCCCTGGATGAAAAAGTCTTTCCTCATCTCTCCTCTAATTTTTCCACCAATCAATTTAAATCTATGCCCCCTCATCACTGACCTCTCTGCTAAGATGAATAGGCCCTTCACCTCCACTCTATCCAGGCCCCTCAAAATTTTGTACATTTCAATCAAATCTCCCCTCAGTTCCATGGAGAACAACTCCAGCCTATCTAATCTTTCCTCATAGCTGCATTTTTCCAGTCCTGGCAACATCCTCGTAAATCTCCTCCATACCCTCTCTAGTGCAATTACATCTGTTCTGTAATGAGATGACCAGAACTGCACACAGTACTCAAGTTGTGGCCTAATCAATGAGTTATACACTTACAGCATAACCTCCCTGCTCTTATATTCCAAACTTCGGCTAATAAAGGAAAGGATTCTATATGCCTTTTTAACCACCTATCGACCTGTTCTGCTACCTTCAGGGATCTGTGGACATTCACTCCAAGGTCCCTCACTTCCTTTATACTTCTCAGTATTTTCCCATTAATTATGTATTCCTTTGCCTTATTTGACCTCCCTAAATGCATCACTTCATACTTCTCCAAGTTGAATTCAATTTGCCACTTTTCTGCCCATCTGACCAGACCACCAATATCTTCTTGCAGCCTACAGCTTTCCTCCTCGCTAGCTACCACACTGCCAATCTTTGTGTCATCTGCAAACATCTTCATCATGCCCCCTACATTTATGTCCAAATTGTTAATATATACCACAAAAGGAAGGGGATCCAGAACTGAGCCCTGCAGAAAGTCACTGGAAATAACTCTCCAGTCGCAAAAACACCCATCAACAATTACCCTTTGGGGTTTCCTGCGACTGAGCCAATTTTGTATCTAGCTTGCTGCATTTCCCTGGATCCCATGGGATTTTATTTTTTAATCAGTCTGCCATGTGGGACCTTGTCAAAAGCCTTGCTAAAATCCATATAGACCACATCAGTAGCACTACCTTCATCTATCTTCCTTGTTATTTCTCCAAAAAGTCAATCAAGTTGGTCAAACAAGAGCTTCCCACAACAAATCCATGCGGACTATCCTTGATTAATCCGTGCCTTTCTAAGTGACAGTTTATCCTGTTTCTCAGAATAGATTCCAATAATTTGCCCACTACTGAGGCTAGACTGACTGACCTGCAATTATTCAGTCTATCCCTCGCTCCCTTTTTAAACAGAGGTACAACATTAGCAGTTCTCCAATCCTCCAGCACCACACCTGTATCCAGTGAGGACTGGAAAATGATGGTCAGACTTTCTGCTATTTCCTCTCTTGCTCCTTTTAAAAGCCCAGGGTACAGTTCATCTGGCCCTGGTGATTTATCAACTTTCAAGGATGTTAATCCCATTAATACTTCCTCTGTTTATTACATCCAATATTTCACACTCCTCCTCCTCCTTAACTACAATATCTGCATTGTCCCCCCCTTTTGTGAAGACAGAGGCAAAGTATTCATTAAGAACAACACCAACATCTTCCACCTCTGCACATAGGTTACCTTTTGGTTTTTTATGCCCTACTCTCTCTTTAGTTATCCTCTTACTCTTTATGTATTGATAAAACATCTTTGGGTTCACCTTGATTTTGCTTGCCAATATTCTTTCATGCCCTCTCTCTGCTTTCCTAATTTCCTTTTTGATTTCACCCCTCCACTTTCTATACTCCTCTCGGCTTTCTGTAATACTGAGTTCTCGGTGTTCGGACTTAAGCTTTCCCTTTCTGCCTTATCTTACCCTGTAAGCTCCTTGACATCCATGGGGTTCTAGAAGTTATGGTTTGTCATGAACCAGGTGAGTCCTGGGTAAAATAAACAGACTGAACAAATATCAAGGACACATTTGTGCAAAGATTGAGGACATATTGTTGTAAGGGGACAGTAATGAAGTGATTATGAAGTTCATGATTTCAAATCTCACTATATTCAATAGTGAAATTGAGCAGTCTCCAGAAAAAATGTAATGTGCTGTAAGATGCTATTCTATTCGATGAATTTGCTATGACTGTTTTCCCTCATATTTTACCTTTGCTCGAAGAATCTCATTCCCAAATACCATAGCTCTCTCAAAAAACCGTTGGTTTCTCAACCGCCAATCATTAGAAACTACAACTCCCAGAATGCAATGGAATCATCTTCCTTTAATCCCCGATTCCATTGGTGGAAAGTGCTGTCATTCCGAGTGGAAAACCCAGCGCTTCCGGTGGGCTGACTGACTTTCCGTCCCGCCGCTGAATTGGCAGTTTAAACGGTTTTCGGAAACCTGAAGCGCAATTTAGAGTCAGACGTCTGGGCCGGAGTCAGGGCGAGGGGCCACTGTGCGGATAGGCCGGAGTCAGGGCGAGGGGGTCCGGTGCGGTCAGGGGAGGGGCCACGGTGTGGACAGGCCTGGAGCAGCTGCGATGAATTTCTCCGAGCTCTTCAAACAGTCGAATCAGCTGTGCAGACTGTCTCCTGACGGGAAATATTCGGTAGGTGCTTGCATCGCTGCACGGTCATTGAGAAAGACATAGGTTAGTTAACAAGGGCCGGCATGGATTTGTTAAAGTCGAATTGTGTCTGACTAATTGGGTGATTTCTTTGAAGTTACAGACGATTGGTCAGCGTAGTACAGTAGATGTATATATGGACTTCAGGAAGGCATTTGACAAAGTACTACACAGGAGGTTTAATAAGCTGGAAGCTTGTGAAATTAAAGGGGAAGTCGTACAATGGATACAAAATTGGCTGAGTGACAGGAAGCAAATGTTAGTGTAAAAGCAAAATACTGCGGATGCTGGAAATCTGAAATAAAAACAAGAAATGCTGGAACCACTCAGTAGGTCTGGCAGCATCTGTGGAAAGAGAAGCAGAGTTAACGTTTCGGGTGAGTGACCCTTCTTCGGAACTGGTTAGTGGTTGGATGTTTTTCAGACTGGGAGGTGGTGTTCCTAAAGGTCAGTTTTGGGTCCACTACTCTTTTTTTTCTCCAATTATTATAAACCCAAAGCTAGAGTTGGGTCTAGGAAGTAGTATTATGTTTACAGATAATACAAAATTTGGCGAGTAGTAGATGGTGATGAGGATAGTTATCAGCTTCAGGATGATATAGACAGGATAATGAAATGGGGGGGGGGGGAAGCATGGCAGATGGAGTTCAATGTGGTGAAGTGATGGACTTTGGAAGCACTAATATGGAAAGACAGTATACTATAAATGGCATAATTTTGAAAAGTGTAGATGAGCAGAGATCCCTTGGTGTCCATATACACACTTTCTTAAGGGTGGCAAGGCAAATTGATGTGTTTTTTTTAAAAAAGCACATGGGTTACTTGGGTTTATAAATAAAGGAATAGAATATAACAGCAAAGAAATCATGCTAGCATTTTATAAATCACGAATTAGCTGGAGTATTGTGGACAATTCTAGACACCACACCAGAAATGATGTGAAGACCTTAGAAAGGATACTGAGTAGGTTTAGCAGGATGTTATCAGGCATAAGGGCCTTAAGTTATGACGAGATTGGAAAAGTTAGGACTGTTCTCCTTGGAACAGAAAAGGTTAAGAAGTGTCCTAATAGAGATTTTCAAGATGGGTTTTGATAGAGTAGATAGAAAAAAATTATTCCCTGTGGTGAGTGGGTCAATAACTCGAGGTCATAAATTCTAATCTAGATCATTGGCAAAATCTCACGAGGGGAATAGAGAATATTTTTTTCCAGAGTTGTTGGGAACTGGCACACTCTACCTGAAAAGGTGGTGAAGGCTGATTCTGTAAATTAATATTAAAAGGGTTTTAGGCAGGTCCTTGAGGATGAGGAACTTAAAAGGTTATCAACAAAAAGCGGGGATGTTGGAACTAAGCATGACTGCTCTTTCAAAAACCCAGCACAGGCACGATGGGCCAATGGCTGCCTGCTATGCTGTATGTTTTTATGATTCTATGCACTGAGGATTTAAATAATACAATAATAAATGCCACCTCTTTCTTTTATAATTATGTACATCATTGACCGTGGTAGTAGCACTGCTAACAGTTTGAGGTGATGAATTAAGAGCATCACCTGAAGTGTATTCATTTGAGTTGGACTGCGAAGCTGCCAGTGCCCCTGAGTAGCAGCAGTGCTGCTCATTTTGGTTTAAAATGTTGATCTGCTTTGAAGCCTTTTGATTCTAAACACTGCTCCATTTGTTCAATTTGCTTTGTTTTGTGTTTCTTATGTTATGTTCAAGTGAGGAGGGGTCAAAGGGCTTCTCTTTTTTTCCCTCCTTGTTTTACCACAGCAGGTTTAATTCTTAAAGTGGATGTACTGGCCAATTCAGTAGGTGTTTGATTACTTACTAACTATGATCATAACAAGAACCAATCGAACAGGATTTCTTGAGTTGACAGAGGTTAACTTTATTGTACCTAAGCCAAACTTATAAAAAAATAATAAACAATGTACCAACTTTCGCTCACACACACACATACTCTGGAGGTTTACACACACACAAATAGGTTACAGAGTGGGGAAGGTAGATTGGTTGAGTTAGAGAGCATTTAAAAAATAAGTGTACAGTTTGGCGTTTGATGATTTGGCTGGCTTTTAGCTGAATTTGGTGAGCCTGAAGCTTTTAGATTGAAGAGGTAGATGACTGGTTTGGTTGGTCTCTTAGGGACAGCGATGCGGATGATTTCCTCCAACGGGGTTTCTGATTGTAGCCGGAGTATGCAAAGGTGGTCAGTCAACAGGCAGGATTTGAAAGCTTTCAAGTTGGAGTAGAGAGAGAACCCCCCACATGGGTCTGCACATGTCAGAGTCCAGTTGCTTCCCCTCTGCTGTAGAGAAAACACCAGCTTAAAAGTACAGATGGGTAGGGGCTTGTCACATGACAATCACTCTGATTCAGACATAGCAGTGAGCAGAATTTCTTTCTTTTGCTAAAAGAAAGAGAACCAACAGTTCCCTTAAACTTCTTGGGTCTTGGTTCTTGCTGTGGAATTAGCAGACATTTCGTTAGCCTCATCATAGTCCTTGCAGTGCAGGACCGACCTTAGGCTAGCAAAGTCATTTTTTAAAAATGACTTTTTTAAAAAAAAAAAAATACATATATAAATTCAGATCTCCAGTCAGTGGATTAAAGAAAATTATCATTCAACAAAGCACATTGGCATAACACTTTTTTAAAAAAATCATTAAAGCTTAATGTTTGCTTGATATTGATTGTCCTAATACCATTGAAGGTGAGTGAGCTAGTGTTGGAGCTTATCTCTGAATATAGCTTTAGGTGAATAAAATATCTATATTCCCTGTTATAATTGTGTATCACATGGGAACTCTATGCTGTGCGATTATGGGTGTGAGTACTTGCTTTTACATAGCAAGTCTTGTGTGATTCCACTGCATGGTACAGTTTGATGGCTCCACTTCGAACAGTTTTGGAGTGAAACCTGGTTGTATCCTAGCCCCTGCTCTGTTTGGCATCGTCTTCTCCATGCTCCTGACCTTCGCCTTTCCTGCAAATATGGAAGGAGTCTACTTGTACACTAAGTCAGATGGCAAGCTCAACAATCGATCAAGGCTGACAGCAGAGACAAAAACACATCACGTCCTGTTCAGAGAACTCCTCTATGCTGATGCTGCGCTCATCGCTCACACGGAATCTCAGCTACAAAGACTCCTGGACTGTGTCTCCCGTGCCTGTAACTTGTTCTCCTTGACTATAAGCATCAAGAAAACTGTAGTCATGGAACAAGGTGTTGCATCTCCATCCCAATCACACTAAATAACACCCCACTGGAAGTGGTTAGAAAATTCTGCTACCTTGGGTTCACGGTGACAGACAATCTGTCCCTTGAAGCAGCGCTTGATACTCGCATAAGGAAAGCAGCTACCACCTTTGTCCAACTTGTGAAATGCGCATGGAATAACACCAAGCTGATCCTTAAGACCAAGCTCTTAGGTTATAAGGCCTGTGTTCTCAGCAGCTTGCTGTATGGCTGTGAAACGTGGACGACTTGCAGCTACCAGGAAAAGAGGCTCAATTAGTTCCATCTTCGCTGTCTGTGGCACATAATGGGTATATCCTGGCAGGAAAAAATCATGAATGCAGCAGTCCTCTCAAAGGCAGAGTTTCCAAGTGTGTTGGCACAAGTCAAACAGAGGTGGTTTTGGTGGATCGGACACGTCCACAGGATGCAAAATGGCTGCGTACCCAAGGACCTTCTGTACGGTGAGGTAGCCGGGGCCAGAAGACCAGTGAGGTGACCAAAGTTCCACTTCAAGCACGCTGGCAAGTGTGACATGAAGGCCCTAGGTGTCGACTGTCACACCTGGGAGTCACTAGCTGGCGAAAGAGGGAAATGGCGACACGTTCTGTGGACTGGTGTGCACCACCATGATGACCAGTTGCTCCAGCAGCTTGGCAACAGGCACCAACGGCAAACAACAACTCACAGCGTCACTTGGCAACTTCACGTGCAACACTTGTAGCAGAAACTGCCTCTCGGGGATTGGCCTTCTCTTGATGCACCTTTGTTGATGGCTGTGAAGACATTCCACCTAAATGGATTGTTTGCTGCATGTCTATCATCTCGTAGATGGAAGGATGCCAACCAACCTTGTGTGATTCAGGAAACTCTAGGCATTCCTTCATTCAGTCCCCTTTTTTCTTGCTCTGTTGCTGTTTTACCAAATTAAATTGAACATAGTTTCACTGTTAGATGCCACCCCATCCCACCCCAGCTAATACAAAGAGACTGTCATATGTGAAACATGAAGATGTCTGAGAGATCACAGTTGTCATAGATTTCTGTATTTGTTGACATATTGATATATACCAATAAAATCTTTTTGCAATGAGAGTACACTTTTTTCCTTTGAGATGTTAACAGACTTTTGAAAATTAGGACAAGTGGCTGGAATTGTCAATAGTTGCAGATGGTTGTCCACGGGCAAGTTTGAAACTTTGCTGCATTATTTTAAATAACATTTTTTTAAAGTTAAAAGATCATACACGTAAGTTTAAAAATAAGACATTCTAGGCCTTTTTAACTTGGAGAAGGAAAGTTATCACCCCACTGCCTACTAGTAGGATTTATGTGTAGGTCATTGATGTGAAAGGACAATGCTCTCCCACAGAGTCTCTTAGAATGGAGGTAGTATCCACTATTCTGGAGGCAATGAGACTGAATAACCAGTCCGCGTAGTGTGAGAAATAGATTTTTATTCCCAAAAACTAAAATTATTTATTTAAATTATTATGGAGAATTAATGTATTTGATTTTTTTGTGCAGGCTGTTTGCGTCCAATACCGACTGGTAATCCGTGATGCGCACACCTTGCAGGTTCTGCATTTGTACACGTGTTTGGATCCGATTCAATATATTGAATGGTCTGCAGACTCTCTCTTCATCTTGTGCGCTATGTACAAGCGTGGACTCATACAGGTAACATGGGTCTATGTCTGAGTATTTTCCTTTGTTTAGAATGTCTTTCACTTCCATTCATTATCCTTCAACAGAAAAATTAGTATTGTATGCCATACAGTTTTGCAAGTTGTCCACTCCAGTATATGGCTGCATTTAACAAACAGGAGGCCTGCTGCTAAGGACTGAGAACACGAATGATTAAATCAGAAAAGACCATTCAACCTGTTCTGGCTCCTGTGCATGATCCAGTCTGAATATTTTCCGTTTCTTTCCTGCTCTGCGGTGTATTTAGTGAACTAGTGGAATGTGCCTATTTTAGGCATTAGATAGTGGATTAGCTTAAACCAACACACAGATCTGAGCAATACATTTAAATAATTTGGTACATTCTTTACTGTATATAAATGCAAGTTTTTGTTGGGTCTGCTCAATTTAGATAAGTTATTTGTCACCAATTTTTCAGCCTGAAAAAGGAGTTGGCTAAGGCAACTGGATAACCTGCTGTAAATTAGTGAGGATTGTCGTCCATATAGTACTTGCAGCAGGGACCCAAATCTGTCGGAGCTTTCTGTCACTGCTGAGAACTATCTGAATGCAGTTTAGGATCGAATGAGTTGTTGGGGGAAGGAGCACTTTATTAACTTCTGTCTATTGTTTTATGGTGTCTGCCTTGGTTCAGTGGCAGCATTCTCTCTGAGGCAGAAGTTGTGTTATTCAAGTTCCACTCGAGATTTAAGCCCATAACCTTTGCTGACTCTGAGCAGGTGTTGCACTATTGGAGGTATCATCTTTTGAATGAGATGTTAAACTGAGTAATAGCACTCAGATGAATGTAAAAGATCCCATGGCACTATTTGAAGAAGAGTAGATAAGTTCTCCCTAGAACCCTGGCCCATATTTATCTCTCAACCAACATCAAGAAAAACAAATGATCTGGTAATTATCATATTGCTGTTTGTGGGACTTTGTTGTGTGAAAATTGGCTGCCATCTTTCCTACTAAGACCACTACACTTCAAAAAGTACTTCATTGGCTGTGAAGCACTTTGAGATGTTCTTAGGTTGTGAAAGATGCAAGTTCGCTGCTTCTTTATTTTATTCACCTGACAATCCAATTCATTTGAGCCAACTATTGCTTCATCCAGGTAATGCTCACCTTGCACAATCAGGATCTCCAGCCTTCTCTAAAATATGTCAAGCCATTGTGCATGTCAGTATGTGCCATCTCTTCTACATGTCTGCACACAGTGTAGAGCTTTGAAGACACTTGAGCATGATTGTCTTGGGCGAGCATTGCTTCGCATATGCACATTATAGCTACCCTGGTACTCACTATTTAGTACTTCAGGTGTTTGGATCTGTGTCGTGACCTTATCATGGGTTGGTACAGTGCACCTCATAATGTACATTGGCTTTTGCAGTATTGTTGGCTCCAATTGTTACACAGGAGCCAGCATAAGACTACTTCACTGCAGCGCACCTCTTTAGAGTGATCTCCTTAGAGGATGTGGGATGTTCCGAGTTAGTAGAAATGCATCAAGGGAGTATGGTGGATAGGTGGGCTAGATGGACTGATGCTCATCTACATGTTAATTATTACGCAGTGGGCTTCATCTCTGCTCTTAAGTCCAAGGGCGCAGACTTGAATGTAAATGGCAAACAACTACTTTAGCCATTCATCGTGAGATCTGGCTGGACCACAAAGCACCATTGGGTGCTGCTCTCCTCTACCAAATTGCTAACAATACCAGGATCATCCTGTAATACAGAAGTAGCCCTTAGCTGCTTCTCTCTACTGCAAACTGTCTTCTTAAACCCCTCTCCCCTGCCTCCTATATCCTCATTTCAAACAACAAGTCCAAGCAACTTATGGACAGCTTTGTCACTCAGATTGAGACTATCCGTTTAGCTGCCTCTGCCACTTCCCTCCCTTCCCCTAACCCACTGGCCAAACATCCTCTAAGGTTCCTCATCCCACTGGAGCCCTCAACTTCCATCATAGTCTGGCTTCTCTCCTATCTCCCCTCATGCTCTGTGATCCATGCGACCTCTCTCCTCTCAATCTTATTCCCAGCAAACTGTTAATCACCCAACTTCCCTTCCAGGCCCCCATGTTAACTGTTCTCCTTCAAATTTGTAGTCATCACTCCTCCTCTTAAAAAAAAAAAAAAAAAAAAAAAAAAATCTTGGCCCCTCAGTCCTGGCAAACCACTGCCCCATCTTTAACTTCCCTTTCCTCTCAAGTCCTTGAACATGCTGGTTCCTCTTAAATCTGTGCCCATCTTTCCCAGAAATTTATGTTTGAATCCCCCCAATCAGGTTTCTGCCCCTGCCACAGTACTGAAACGGCCCTTATCAGCCACAAATTACATCCGATGTGACTATTGTTATGGCCGACAGCTCAAGTCAAAGCCCCCAATCAAAATATATAATTCTGATTGCGGTGGGAGCAATGCACTATCAATTCAGTCCCGTCACTACACAGATCACCTAACATGTCACTTTAAACTTCCCAAACTAAAGAAATCCACAGCCAAATTGAACCATCTATTAACCCCCAAATGAGGTGAACCAAACCAGGTGTCTTTAGATCAACAAATTAACTGTTTAATTAGAAAAACTAAACTCTTAAACATCACTATGAAATAAACAACATTTAAAAAAAAAAAGTCCTTTCAGATTTATGCACCTGCTGAAGTGGAATCTTCCAATGTGGAACTGTCCAAGGTTCCTTGAAGTCCTCGCAGCTGTCCAAAGGGGGGGGAAAAAAAATGTCCAACATCTGAAGCTTTAACTCCTCATCCGTCCAGCAATGAATTCAGCGATTACAGTTCAGTAGTTAAAGTAATTGGTTATTTTCTTTGAAGAAATTAATTTGGCTTGACATCAGAATTCTGAGTATAATAAATAGGGTTTAAACAGGCAGAGGGAGAGCTCTCTTATTTCCTTTCGTATATGCTGGCAGACAGTCTGTGTCTGTCAGAAGCCAGTTTTTTAGCTAGTTAATCGCAACAGTGTATATTTTGCCCTTGATCTCTGGCTGTTGCCGGGTAACCAGGATGCATTTTTTGAAGCTGGTTGGTTCCCTCTGCGTATGGTTGTACCCAACGGCAACCATGCATCGTCTTGGTAATTCCTGAGGCTTGCTTGTTCTTAAAGCAATACTGATCCTTTTACAGCCTTAGAGGCACATGGCATACTTCCCGGAAAAGAAAAAAAACTAAAGGATCATAACACTATGATAGAGAAAACCATCTCAACTTGTCTGCAACCTTTGGCATGGTTGACTACACCCTTTCACCCCCAATGCCTCTCCACATTTGTACAGCTGGGTAGTAATGCACTCACCTGTTTCCATTCTTATCTGTCTTGTAGCCAGAGAATCATCTGCAATAGTTTTTCTTCCCACTTCTGTACCAGTACATCCAGAATCACCGAAGGATCTATCCTTGGCTTCTTCCTACTTTTCATCTACCTGCTACGCCTCAGTGAAATCATCCAAAAACACGGCGTCAGATTCCACATGTAAACTGAGAACACCCTGCTCAACCTTGTCACCAATTCTCTTGACACCTTCACCCTCTTAAGTGTCAGACAGCTTGTCCACCATCCAGTA
Source organism: Heterodontus francisci (assembly GCF_036365525.1). Classification (NCBI taxonomy): domain Eukaryota; kingdom Metazoa; phylum Chordata; class Chondrichthyes; order Heterodontiformes; family Heterodontidae; genus Heterodontus; species Heterodontus francisci. Next base: position 14,687,363 of record NC_090407.1, on the reverse strand, counting down.
TTGGCTGAGCAGGAATTTCCTGCAACTAATTTTGGGAAGACTGAAGCCATTGTTTTTGGTGCCTAATGCAAACACTGACTTCATCCCCCTCAGCAACTGCCTGAAGCTGAACCACACTGTTTGCAACCTTGGTGTTGTATTTGACCCCGAGCTGAGCTTCTGACCATATATTTGCACTATCGCAAAGATCGCCAATTTCCACCTCCATAACTTCACCTGACCCTACCCTTGCTTCAGCTCATCTGCTACTGGGACCCTTATGCCTTGTTACCTCTAGACTTAACTATTGCAATGCACTCCTGTCCAAACTTCTATCTTCTACCTTCATTAACTTAAGATCACTCAAAATTCCACTGCCTGTGCCTTAACTTGCATCATATTACATCCATTCTTCATCCCTGTGCTTGCTGACCTATTATGCCTCCTTTTTAAAAAAAAAAAAAAAATTCTCATTCTTGCTTTCAAATTCCTCAATGGCCTTGCCCCTCTACCTGTGTAACCTCCTAGTCCTGTAATCCTCCAAGATATCGGTGCTCCTCCAATTCTGATCTCTTGAGCAGCCTGGATTTTAATAGTGGCATCATTGGTGGCCATGCCTTCAGCTGCTGAGGGCCTAAGCTTCATCCTTAAAACTCTGCATCGCTTACCTCTTCAAAACCTACCTCTGACTAAAATGTTGGTCATCTGCCCCATCATCTACTTGTGTGGCTTTGTGTCAAATTTTGTTCGATAACGCTCCTGTAAAGCTCCTTGGGATATTTTACTACATTAAAGGTGCTATATAAATTCAAGTAGTTGTGATGAAAATTGGTAGGGAGTATTTCATGCATGGATAAGTGCAAGAAGTAGCTTTACTTTTGATGTAAATTACAGGGATGTTTATTTTTTTAAATTGTATGCCTAGAGCCATGCACCTTGAGGGAGTTGATGACCTCAGGTGGGAAGAGTAGAAAACTGGTAGGAAGTTACTTCAAAGTCAAGGTTAAAATCAGCAGCATGTTCATACTCCTAATGTTAAGTTCCAGAAAGTGATAGGACGTAAATTTGTGCTAGTGATGCCAAGTTCCAAAGCTCTTGACTGCTATCAGGGAGAGGTTTGTTTTAAAAACCAGAGTGGATTGGAAAATGTCTAGGTGGGCCAGTTTAATGCACATCTCGAGTGCCAAAAATGGACTGAAACAAATTTGCACTCCAGTATCTCTGGAATTCACCAGCAAAATGTTTACATTGCAGTAAGATGAGGAAGGAGGCCACCTGCTAGTTAGTTGGCCAGCTTCCACTTTGTATCTCCCTGCTATCCATCCACATTAATGTCGTGGTAAATGGGGCTTAATCTTTGGCCCACTGACTACAAATGAGCAGAAAATTTAGTCCTGTAGCATCATGTGGAAAATCAAGGTTGCATTCGCAGTGATATTTTATAATGTATCATCAATGTGCTTTGCCACTGCTTCACTTAAAATCCTAGCTGAAAAAATGCACATCCATGGAGGTGATGGTTGTCACAAAATTTTGTGGTTACTGGATATTTGTAATAAAATCAATAGATAAAAATGTACCATTTATTTTGTTAAATTAATCCGTTTACACATCTCTTGATAAACATAATCAATCTGACCGTGTTCTGACGTGTTACAACCAAGGCGGAAGGAGTGCACTGTTTTTCTGGTTCCACTTCTCCACAGGTCACAACATGTATTTAAATTTTTTTTTCCCGGTTACCGATACAGTAATGAACAAAATCCACCAACCAGATTTCTTTAATAAACAGCAAAATTATTTGTTTATTATAAAACCAGTCTTAACCAGTAATGAAGCAAAGCATAAACAGATTGAAATATAATAGTTCCCTTTTGACCTTAGTCTCTGTCTCTCTGTCTCTCTGTCTCTCTGTCTCTCTGTCTCTCTGTCTCTCTGTCTCTCTGTCTCTCTGTCTCTCTGTCTCTCTGTCTCTCTGTCTCTCTGTCTCTCTGTCTCTCTGTCTCTCTGTCTCTCTGTCTCTCTGTCTCTCTGTCTCTCTGTCTCTCTGTCTCTCTGTCTCTCTGTCTCTCTGTCTCTCTCTCGTTAACTAGAGCTCTATTACAGAAAGAAAACTGAATACTTTGGCCAAGTACTTGCTAATTCTTGAAAGAAAAAGAGAAGAAATGGAAAGATGTCAGATGTCCTTTGTTTTGGTTTGGCGTCCCAAGTATGCGCAGATGGCTGTCACTGGGATCTTCCTAGAAGAGTTCTTGTCTGGTGACATTGCAGATTAGTTTGGGCAGACTTTCCAAGAAAAATGCAGCAATAGTTTCAGTCTGTTTCTTACATTTGCTTCTCTGAGCTTCTTCAAAGAGATGGAAAAACTGTCAGGCTTTTCAAAGAGCTGGAACAGACTGAGTTGGGGTTTTCTCCAGCTGTCTTTTTAACACTGTGCACACACCCAACCCACTGTCCAAAGCGAAACCAAAAACAATGTCACAAGAGTCAAGCCTCCTGACCCCTATAAATCTTGAACTGTCACTTCTTCATAAACATCTTTCTCTAAGTCAAACCCCCTCCCCCCCTGCTGGGTAATTATCTGAAGTTGGGTGCCTTCAGTAAGGGCTTGTTTTTAGCACTCCTTGATTCTTCCAGTAACTGTTGTTTACAAGCTTAGTCCAAAAAAACTTCTGATTACCACTTTTGAAAAAAAATGTTCCAGCATCTATGGAATTTTTTATTCAGTTTTAATGCACAAATCCTCATAATTTAACAAAAAATATGGAAGCACTCGTAACACATGAGCATCTTTGCAGTTAAGCAGACTTAAAAATGTTTCAGATCAGAGATGCTAGAAGTTTTTAAATATAATGCACATTGTATTAAAATGCAAATTTAGGAGAAAATTGCAGCTTCAAACAAACCGAAACAGTAACCTTTCAGTTTTACATAATTTCCAGGAAAAATATAAAATGGCCTATTTGAGAGTATAACTATTATATTTTTACTGTGTGTGTGTCTGTGTGCATATCTCTTCTCCATTTTCAAAGTGTTAACTTGCACTTTTTCTGCCCTTTGGTGCCATCACCCCTCGTCACCCATCCATCCTTTGTGTTCCATAGGTACCTGCAACCCTCTACTGTCTCATCCCACAAGCGGTCATTCTTCGTGCGTGAGGCTTGACAGTAGTTGTTAGCAGACTGTTCAGCTACCTCATTAAAGAGAAGTGACCTAACCTTGGGCCTTTGTAGTTATTATGCCACAGTTCTATCTCAAATAGTGAACATATACTCTTGGCAGCTCAGTTGCTTTCATTATTTACCATTTTCTTGAATTGGTTGCAATGAGACTTGGTGCTGAATATTATAGAATACATTTCAGAATTTTAAATATTTTGGTAAGTTGCAAACGTGATTTTTTAGCATTTCTGTTCCAAAAGTCAAGTCTAGCACCAGGCAATCCTTTGCAGGTTACTAGTGTTCTTTGGAACAACTGCTGTATTGTGGGTTTTACTCTCTGAATTGCAGATGTATTGCAAGATTTGTAACTTCTGCCTAAAAGTAGTTACTGCACAGTGGGTGGGAAACAAATTGACCGCTCACGCTGGTACCTTGTATGTGCAAAATCTGCATTTAAAACCACATTGTGGGTATTAATTATGTTTTTAAAGTTTAGACAATTGTCGTAGCTACATATGAATAAACTTTATTCACCATTGAATGTAAACCTCTCAAGTCCATTACCTGCTAGCCAAGGTGAGCAAAACTTAGAAGTATCAACATTCTATTGCAAATTTTGATATCAAGAAAGGCATTTTAGGTAAGAACACCATTACCTTTGCAGAGGTATCCAGCGCCGGTCTTTCATGGTGCAGCTTCTTGTCTTCTAAAATTGTCTACAATTTGAAATGTGGGTTGAGTAGCTCTTCTCTATCTCCTTCAGACTGAGTGAGGGAAGCTGCCTATTTTATGCCAGATTGTTTGTGTAGTCTGTGATCGTATTTAGCTTGTGGCTTTTCTTAAAACAGGTCTGGTCCTTGGAGCAGCCTGATTGGCACTGCAAGGTTGACGAGGGATCGGCTGGGTTAGTGGCCTCGCGCTGGAGTCCAGACGGACGTCACATTCTCAACACGACAGAGTTCCATGTAAGTGAGGGCAATGCCCCCACAGCAGAGCATCAACTGTTGCTGTCAGTAGTCTTGTGCTGAAATAGGAATTAGGCAGTTGTTTGACTGCCACTTGCTCTGCTTATGTTACACAATATTATATGGCTATGAGGGAGTTAAAAGGCTTCTGTACAGTGATGGAATTCAGCTACCACAATAAACTGATAATACAGCTTGAATTATCTAAGTGTCTTGGATCCTAAAATATGTTTGTGACTTTTTAAAGTAACTTGCTTTCACTGGTGCCATGAGCTTTAGAAAAGCGTATGAAGTACAACATGGCAGGGTGTCTTTTGCAATATATACTTATTAAAATTGTTTTATTCTAATAATTGGGCGGCACAGTGGTTAACACCGCAGCCTCACCGCTCCAGGGACCCGGGTTCAATTCTGGGTACTGCCTGTGCAGAGTTTGCAAATTCTCCCTGTGACCGCGTGGGTTTTCGCCGGGTGCTCCGGTTTCCTCCCACAGCCAAAGACTTGCAGGTGATAGATAAATTGGCCATTGTAAAATTGCCCCTAGTGTAAGTAGGCGGTAGGGAATATGGGATTACTGTAGGGTTAGTATAAATGGTTGGTTGTTGGTCGGCACAGACTCGGTGGGCCGAAGGGCCTGTTTCTGTGCTGTATCTCTAAATAAAATATCATTGAAATTTGATCTCTTACTGAAATGCAAGGCATGTGGTGTAATAATTTTTTGAAGTCTGATCCATTTGTGGGTACCTGCTATTAGGCGGCTTGAGTGTTCCTTTCATTGGCAAATCAAATGTTAATTTATATATTATAATGAATAATACAAAGAACAAGTGTGTTTCCAATGCTGTCCTGGTGAGTCTCCCATTCTTCAGCGTTGGGCAACTTCAGCCCATCTAGAACTCTGCTGCCTTTATCCTACTCATCCATGACCACTGTCCTTTCTGATCTACATTGTCTCCTGGTTCCCCCAATGTCTCAAACTTGTGTTTAAACCCCTTCATGCCTTTGCCATTCCTTATCTTTATAACTTTCTCCAGCCTATAAAAATTCCTTCCCCCAAACTCTCCATTCCTGTGTATCGGTTCCTATTTTGCAGGCTCCCTTTGCACACCATCGGTGGCTGTACTTTAATTTTGGAGTTCCTTTCCTAAACACATGCACCCCCATCTCTCCTTTTAAGGCTCACTTCTTTCACCACATTTTTAATCTCCACCTAATATCCCCTCCTTTGGCTCGACTCCCATTTTCTGCTTGTGCATTTGAAGTGCTTTGGGATGTTTTTGCTATATCAAACATGCAATATAAGTGTGGAAAGCTGTCATAGTTTGGGGAAACTAAATATTGAGAACTTCAGACATTTTAAACAGAGCAAAGATAGATTGGAGGTACAATTATAGCCAATGTACATATATATGTACACTTTCCAAGTTTGCTTACTAGGTACTGATCAGGATTGAGGCCTTTGGTTGATTATTCCATCCCCTAGTCCAGAATCATTAAAGCTAATAGTACATATACTGGCATCTTGACTGAGATCAGTTAATTTGGCACAGATCAGATTCTGTACCATGCTGGATGTTGCAACTGTGTCTGCAATCGGGGGCCTGCAATTGCTATTTATGGATATTGATGCAGATTCACTCTATTCAAAGTGCTGTGAAAGGGAAAATTGAAAAGTGCATTTCTCTGTGAGGGATGCATTGTCTCCAGTTACTGTAGCTTTTAAAACATTTGGTACAGTGTGTTGTTGAATTTGTCAGTTCCATAGGTCTCCTCCTAATCTGTTTATTGTGTCTAGTCTGAAAAGGACTAGTGCGGAATACTTTGCGAGTTAAATTTCACCAAAAACGATACCATTCCCTTCTACTTTGTTAAATGAAAGAACGTGGCGGCAGGATGAAGTATTAATTTTTACCTTTTTGATGAAAAAAGATGAGGAAACTCTGAAAAAGCTTTTTTGCAGCTGTTCTGCATCAAATGACAAATAGACCACTTGAACATTTCAAACTCATCATCTTTTCATAATTTAAAATAAGTACATATTTTCAGATTATTTCTGCTTGATATTACATTGTTCTCTTCAGGGTAGCTGAAGAGGTAGGCAGCTTGCTTTGGCAATGCTGCTTTTCAGGGAAAAGCTAAGTTGTATATGATAATTAGGTGTGGGTCTTGCCTTTTGAATTACCATCCTCTTGAGAAAAAGCTTGGCCTTCAGTATGTACCTGAATTGCCCCTGCAAATATTCTTCCCTGTATACAAGCAGAGGCTACATAAGCTTATAATGTACCCAGAACGTTAATTTTGTATTTTATCTTGCAAATTTAACATTAACATCAACATCGGCGTAATGAATGGCGTGTTCGATCGCTGACCTCTTGTCTGGCTTGGGTAATAATTTCTGATTCCAAATTTAAGGTATGGACACACAAACCCAACACGAGTATTGATCATTACACAAGAAGCACAAGAAATGGGAGCAGAAGTAGACCATATGGTCCATTGAACCTGCTCTGCCATTCAATATGATCATGGCTGATCTTGCGCTTCAATTCCACTTTCCTGCCCGCTCCTCATATCCCTTGATTCCCTGCAAGACCAAAAATCTATCTATCCCAGCCTTAAATGTATTCAATGATGGAGCATCCACAACCCTCTGGGGTAGAGAATTCCAAAGATTCACAACCCTTTGAGTGTAGTAATTTCTCCTCATTTCAGTCCTGAATGATTGACCCCTTATCCTGAGACTGTGTCCCCGTGTTCCAGATTCCCTGACCAGTGGGAACAATCTCTCAGCTTCTACCCTATCAAGCCCTTTCAGAATCTTGTATGTCTCAATTAGATTGCCTCTCATTTTTCGAAACTCCAGAGAGGAAATTCATTTCAAAACAATGCGAATGGCATAGTGTTTTCAGGGCACCCGATTCATGATATCGTTGTCGAGTTTCTTTTCTATTGCAATTAGAGATTTAGTCAGACCCCCGAATAGGTATATCATGCATGTTACTCACTAAATTGTGTTGACCAGTCATGTGATCCTTAGAATCTCAAACTGGTCTAAGACTGAGGTGGTCATGGTTCACAAATGTTGTCAACTGAAAGGAATTGCTGATCTTAACTGGTTTGAAATGCTTGAAATGAAGCGTGAAGGAGCTTTTCTATGTTCATCATTTGTTAGTGATGCAGCAGAGCTTTGGGCGCATTCCAGCAAATTTTGAACAATGTTTTAGGATTGTGTAGTCCCTCTGTTACAGTGTGCAGGAATCAGATTGTGCCAGTCCTCGAAGCGTATGGTGTGCAGGAGTGTCCTTTTTGCTTCTGTCGGACTGCCCAGTGAATTTAGGCAGGGTGCCAGGGACCTACAGTAGACTGAGATACAAACAGTTGCTCTTAGCAAGTCTTTAGTGTAACTGTTTTTCAAAAACGTGCACCACAGCATCCTGACACATGTGGTGTGAAATTCTTACAGCTGGTAGAGTTTGGAGGCAGTGTGTCTGCTGCAGTCTGAACTTGCTTTGACCTCTCGCATCTAGATTCGCTGAAGTAGCATTGGCATCTGTCAGAATAAAGTTCTGTGCTTATTTTACCAGACTTTTGCTCTGCTTGATATGCAGGCAGAGTGCAAAGACCCTAGTATTTGATCATTCAAACAACCCCAACTTTATTTCTGTCCCCCACCCCCCATTTTAGAATTATTGGAAACTCTCCGCATAAACCTGTGCTCAAGGTAGGTTTGTGTGAGGCCCCGAAATAGCTTGCAGAACTTTGCATGTAGTGCTCATGTACTACTTTTGTACCCATGGGTATCTTCAACAAGCAATTGAACTGGACTGTCTTCATATAAATTGACCTGAAAATTCTGATAATTGTGTGCCCCTCAAACTCACGTGTTCCTGTGATGTGGGCAAGGGGAAACTTCAACTTCAAACAGATCTGGTTCTCTTTTTTTTTTCCATGCTTGATTTTCACACCTTTGTTTTGCAGGGAAAAGAACAGTAGCTAAGAAGTTTCATTTTAGATTTTTATTTTTATTTTTGAATAATCTACATAATTTGAATTTCAGACTATAGGAAATACCTTGGTCCTCATGTCTGGTGTGTATAGGGGAGTGTGGGATGGGGGTGGTGGAGATGGGGCTGTTAGTTGTGTTGCAAACTATTAGTCCTACAGTGCTGTACTTGCAATTGTGTCAAGGGAACAGTCATCACCTGGCCATTCCTGTGCTATTCACAAATGGCCATTTCAGATAGCATTGATGGTGAGATGAGTACTTTGAGGGGGAAGATGGAGAGAAAAGGAGGAAGTCTCAACTGGAATGTGAACACTTTGTGCTTTCTCTGGCCTCACCCCATCTATATTCTTGTAAGCACAATAAACTTTCCATGTGGGTACATGTAGACCTTGGAATGTATTCACTGTCGTTTGGATTGGTCACACTCGCTCTTGCTGGTCCTTTTGGAGGTCTCGCTTTCATGCTCCGGACCAAGAACTGGTAAGTGGAATTAGACTGGATAGCTGATTTTCAACTGGCAATGGCACAACCTATTAACTGTTTGGACATAAATGTAGCGGGCATGATCAAGACGTTTTCAGATGACACAAAAATTGGCCGTGTGGTTGATAGGAGGATATCTGTAGACTGCAGGAAGATATCAATGGACAGAAAAGTGGCAAATGGAATTCAACCTGGAGAAGCGTGAGGTAATGCATTTGGGGAGATCAAACAGGGCAAAGGAATACACGATTAATGGGAGAATATGGAGAGGTGTAGAGAAAGTGAGGGATCTTGGAGTGAATATCCACAGATCCCTGAAGGTAGCAGGACAGGTCAATGTAAGGTAGTTAAGAAGGCATATGGAATTCTTTCCTTTATTGGCCGAGGTATAGAATTTAAGAGTAGGAAGTTTATGCTGGAACTGTATAAATCATTACTTAGGCCACAATTTGAGTACTGTGTGCAGTTCTGGTCACCTCATTACAGAAAGGATGTAATTGCACTAGAGAGGGTACAGAGGAGATTTGTGAAAATGTTGCCAGGACTGGAAAAATGCAGCAACGAGGAAAGATTGGATAGGCTGGAGTTGCTCTCCTTGGAACAGAGGAGGCTGAGGGGAGATTTGATTGAGATGTACAAAATTGTGAGGGGCCTGGATAGAGTGGATGTGAAGGGTCTATTTACCTTAGTGCAGAGGTCAATGACTAGGGGGAATAGATTTAAAGTGATTGGTAAAAAGATTAGAGGGGAGATTAATAAGAATAAGGAGATGGCAGATGAATTGAACAGGTATTTTGCATCAGTCTTCACTATAGAGGATACAAGTAACATCCCAGAAATAGCTGTACATCAGGAAATGGAAGGGAGGGAGGAACTCAAGAAATTATAATCACCAGGGAAGTGGTACTGAGCAAATTGTTTGAGCTGCGGGCTGACAAGTCCCCAGGTTCTGATGAACTTCATCCTAGGGTCCTAAAAGAAGTAGCTAGTGAGATAGTTGATGCATTGGTTCTAATTTTCCAAAATTCCCTAGATTTGGGGAAGGTTCCATTAGATTGGAAAATAGCAAAGTAACTCCTTTATTCAAAAAGGGAGGGAGACAGAAAGCAGGAAACTACAGGTCAGTTAGCTTAACATCTGTCTTGGGGAAAATGATAGCTATCATTAAACACGTTATAGCATGGCACTTAGAAAAATTCAAGGTAATCAGGCAGAGTCAACATGGTTTTGTGAAAGGGAAATCATGTTTAACTAATTTATTGGAGTTCTTTTGAAGAAGTAACGTGCTACGACCCAGGCGGGAGCGGTGCACTGTCAATTCAGTCCCATCACTCCACAGGTCGCACATATTGTTTTCCCACCCAATTGGAAACAGCCAAATTAAACACTCCAGTAACCCCCAGTATAAAACAGACCAAATCGGGTAGCTTTAGACAACAACAAATTAACTATTTATTAAAACTAAATCTTAAACACTATTAAGATAAACCTAAGTCTAAAGACCTTAAGTTATTTTAACCTAACTCCCCCATTCTCTCACCCACACTCAAAAATCAACAATTAACCATTTTTAAAAAATGTTTTAAAAATCAGCTGTTTCTTAAGGTTAAATAAATAACTGGGTGATAAGTCTTTGTGGGTTACATTCCTGGGTGAGGTATCCTAGTGTATAAAAAAGATGCCCCTTGAAGTCTCCACGCGGATTTGATGAAACAGTCTTTTCTTGATGGGCATTCAAAGCACTTTGGCTGCAGCAGGCATCAAACAGTTCTTTCAACATGGGGTTTGGATTTTAAAATTGGTAGATTTCAGTCGAAGCTTTACTGCGAATTCCAGAAAATGCAATCAGTCAAGAGAGTTAATCTTGAAGCAAAGACTCTTAGATTGGAAGTAAAGAAAAAGGAATTTTGCTACCTCCAGCAATACAAATGTTCTCTTCAAAAGGGATTTTTTTCCTCCTCAGGAAATTAACACAGCCTGTGGCTCATTGTAGAATTTCTGCTGAGAGAATTCTCTTTCAAGGCAAGCACGCTTCACTGGTGTCTCAAAACTGGTTTTTATACACCGTTAAATTGAAACACTACACCATGTGACCTTCTTTCCTGCTGTTGCCTAGGTAACAGGTGTAGCTGTGGCACACTGTTCTCAGAAATCTCAAACTTCTCTCTGTTTTAAAGGTACACTGTTTTTAGACAGAGTCTTAAAGATACACTTTTTAAACAGAGGAGAATAAAAAAGCTCTGTGACACATGTGCTGTGGATAAAGGGGAACTGGTGGATGTACTGTATTTGGATTTCCAGAAGGCATTTGATAAGGTACCACATCAAATGTTATTGTGGAAAATAAAAGCTCATGGTGTCTAGGGAAACATATTGGCATGGATAAAAGATTGGCTAGCTAACAGGAAACAGAGTAGGCATAAATGGGTCATTTTCTGGTTGGCAAGATGTAACGAGTGGTGTGCTGCAGGGAACTGTGCTGGGGCCTTACCTTTTTACAAATTATATAAATGACTTGGATGAAGGGACTGAAGGTATGGTTACTAAATTTGCTGATGACACAAAGATAGGTAGCATATAGATGTTTGGTAGTACATAATTTGAGTATTACAAATAGAGACAAGTTGTCAAAGCTTTTCATCTTGCACTCATTAGGACAATCCATAAGGATACCAATGTAAGGGAAAACAACAACTTTATACTGTATGAGAAGAGAGTGCTGATTGGTTGGCAAGTGAACTCTGGTAGAGGCGTTGCCATGGAGAGTGCACCAGTTAAGTGACTGACAGTTAACTGCCAAGCTTTGTTTGGAATTTAAACCAGGCGGCTTGACTCTGGTCATGACATTGCCCTGAGGAATGAACCAGTGAATGGCTGTCACTTATTTTGTTTGGCTGAAACAGGTGCAATGTTTGTACATATTCTTTCTGTCTGCAAAGAACAGGGCCCTGTGTATTCTGCATGCAATAATTTCCTTGCATGTCTTGATAGGCTCCATCCTGCGCTCAAATTCACCTTTGAAATGGAGCAGTCAAATGACCTCCCTTTCCTTGGCTTACTAATGGAGAAATCTGCGAAGGGGTTCTCTACCACAGTCTACTGCAAACCTACCTTCACTGGTCAGTACACACGTTGGGATTCTTACAGTTCCACGCGCTACAAAATTGGCCTTATCGGCAACCTCGTAAATAGGGCCCAAGCTATTTGCTCACCATGCAAGCTTGATGCTGAAATAGGGTGAATCAAAGGCATCCTGCATGCCAATGGCTACCCTGATCAGATCATTTCTTCCTGTAGATCATGCAGACTCATGAACCGGCCTACGGCTGTCATTTGTGGCCCTGAAAAGTGCCCAGTCTACCTCAAATTACCCTGGAAGGATACTGTATCCCAAAAACTCGAACAGGTGAAGCTAGCTGTTTCACGCTGCTACTATGCAGTAGCAACATGTGTGATGTTCGCCACTAACTGGATGCTGCCGTCTAGCCAAAAAGATGTCCTGCCTATCACACAAATGAGTAATGTGATATATGAATTTCAATGCCAGTGTGATGCTAGGTATATAGGCCGTACGTCCCAAAGACTGGCGGATCATATCAAACGTGTCCCTTATGCTGTTTGCAACGGGCAAGGTACAGGCCATACCCAACCAGCCTGTGCTTGCAAAACTCAAAACACAGTGTCCAACATTAGATGTGATTCTGTGATTGGACAACATTTGATAAATAATCCTCAGTATGCAAAGAATTACGCTGACAACCAATTTAAGATTGTCAGTAGGGCTCGCAGCGTGGTGCATTTGCGCGTACTGGAGGCTACATGTATTAATACACAGGGCCCTGTTCTTTGCAGACAAAAAGAATATATACAAATATTGCGCCTGTTTCAGCTAAACAAAATAAGTGACAGCCATTCGCTGGTTCATTGGTCAAGGCATTGCCTTGACCAATCAGTCAAGCTGCCTGGTTTAAATTCCAAACCAAGCTTGGTAGTTAACTGTCAGTCACTGTTAACTGGTGTATTCTCTGTGGCAATGCCTCTATCAAACAGAGTTCACTTGCCAACCAATCAGCACTCTCTTCTCATACAGTATAAAGTTGTTGTCTTCCCTTAAATTGGTATTCTTGCGGATTGTCCTGATTACAAGACAAAAAGCTTCAACGACATGTCTTTTTCAGCAATAGGTAGGATAGTAAGTTGTGAAGAGGACATGAAGCTACAAAGGGATATAGATAGGTTAAGTGAGTGGGCAAAGATCTGGCAAATGGAGTATAATGTGGGAAAATGTGAAATTGTCCATTTTGGCAGGAAGAATAAAAAAGCATATTATCTAAATGGGAGATTGCAGAGCTCTGAGATGCAGAGGGATATGGGTGTCTTAGTGCATGAATCGCAAAAGGTTAGTATGCAGGTTCAGCAAGTAATTAGAAAAGCTAATAGAATGTTATCGTTTATTGCAAGGGGAATTGAATACAAAAGTAGGGAGGTTATGTTTCAGTTATACAGGGCATCGGTAAGACCACAGCTAGAGTACTGTGTACAGTATTGGCCTCCTTTATTTAAGGAAGGATGTAAGTGCGTTGGAAGCAGTTCAGAGAAGGTTTATTAGACTAATACCTGGAATGGGCGAGTTGTCTTATGAAGAAAGGTTGGACAGCCTAGGCTTGTATCTGCTGGAGTTTAGAAGAGTAAACGTATAAGGTCCTGAGAGGTCTTGATGGGGTGGATGTGGAAAGGATGTTTCTCCTTGTGGGAGAATCTAGAACTAGGGGTCACTATTTAAAAATAAGGGGTCACCTGTTTAAGACAGATGAGAAATTTTTTCTCTGAGGGTCATGAGTCTTTGGAATTCTCTTCCTCAAAAGGCATTGGAAGCAGTATCTTTAAATATTTTTAAGGCAGAGGTAGATAGATACTTGGTAAGCAAGGGGGTGGAAGGTTATGAGGGATAGGTAGGAATGTGGAGTTGAGGTTACAATCAGATCAGCCATGATCTTAAATGAAAGGCAGAGCGGGGTCGAGTGGCCTATTCCTGCTCCTAATTCATATGTTTGTCTGAGATGAGGAAAACCTTTTTTCACCCAGAGGGTGGTAGGGATCTGGAATTCGCTGCCTGAAAGGGTAGCAGAGGCAGAAACCCTCAACTCATTTAAAAGGTGTCTGGATATACACCTCAAGTGCTGTAACCTGCAGAGCTATGGACCATATGCTGGAAGGTGGGATTAGGCTGGGTGGCTCGTTCTTCGGCTGGCGCAGGCACAATGGGCCAAATGACCTCTTTCTGTGCTATAAACTCTGTTTGATTCTAAGAGTTAATTCTTTGGTCCTCAGATTGTATAATTCTTGATGGTATTACACTTCCTTTGAAATGTGCAGCTTGTATTTTAGTTGTAGTGAAGAGAGATCCTGTTTAGAATGATGCAATTGAAAATGGTGATTCATGTCTGAAAATCTTCAGACTGTCCCCTCTCTGCACTGTATCCTAAAATGAGCATCACACAAATGGTATTCTTAGGATCTTGCATCAACTAGTTAGAGCCAACTGGTCTGTGAGTATTGGTTTATTTTAGTCAACCTCCTAATAATTGTGTGAACTGCTTGGTAGTATGTTTGTGATTTGTCTGACGGACAAATATGCATTGTCTGATAAACCCTCTTCAAGATTGCATCAGTACATTACATTAAAAACTGTGTGCAGAAATATCAAGTCTGAGTTCTCTACTGTCTGGTCCCTATTATTTGAAAAGCATGCATGAGGAGTTGAGATGGGGTGATAATCTAAACCTGGGCAATGAAGCCAGAATTGTTTTTATTTTAAAATATTTCACTAAATTGAGCGTTTGTGGTCCACAGATGCTCCCTGAACGGTGTACAGATAACTCTAAAATGTGAAATGAAGCCCTTTTGAGTGGATGTAAAAAATCCCACTCCACTACACAAAAAACAGCAGAGGAGTTCTGGTGTCCTGGCCAACATTTTATCCCTCAATCCACCCCTGAAAAAGATCTGGTCGTTAATTTGTTTGTGGGACCTTGCTGTGTGCAAAATTGGCTACTACATTTCCTACAATACAACTGTGACTACAATTCAAAAAGTGTTTCATTTTCTGTTTGTTATGCTGTTTGGTGTAGTCAGTAATGTCTCCTCAAATCTAGTTTGGAATTAATGTACTGGTACCTCTGTCCCTGCAGTCGCACTGTATAGTTTCAGCGAGTGCCTCAATCCAGCTTTTGTAAGCTCGCTCCCATTCAAAAACAGCCAAAAAATTCCCTTTGAAAAATAACTACCTACCTGACTCTGGGCACTTGAATGTTTTAAGTTCTGCATGTAGAAATACTACCACTTTTTACATTTTTCTTTGGAAGGTGAAAGGAGTTAACGCTTAACAAATTAAAACAAAAAAGTCAATTCAAAGTTCAGGCAGTACGTTTTTACACACACGGTCATTGAACAGTTGCCTAGAGAAGACCATTGGGTTTAAGTATCCACTGGATGCTGGTGAAGGAGGGGATTGATAGACCATTGGAAAGCTAGGTTGAGAGAGGTACCATAACTTTTTCTTAATCTTAAAATTTCCTTTTTTAAAATTAAATGTTCACCAAACTCTAAGGGGATATTGATTTTATTTTCTTTCCCCATGCATAGGGACATTGATATCAGCTAACTTGGTATGAATCTGGGATGGTTGGGTATTACATTATCCAGTAGCCTTTATTCTTGTTAGGAGGGAGGAGAAAATTAATTTGTTGTTTCCTTCTATCACAGTATTCTGGTTATTATAACCCTTAGCTCTCATTGTCTAGGTAAGTAGTGAAGAGATTATGGAAGAGCTTCCTGACTGTAAATCATTTGTGATGAAGGAGGGAGAACTGAAGAGCAAGTCACCCTGGGATATCCTGACTGCTGTTCCAGGAACTGGCTACAGATGTGCAAGGGTGTGGAGAAAAAACTTCTTGCTGCCTGCTTGATCAATTTGCAGTGGCAAAAGAGGGGATAGAAAACAATTTATGTTCTTATTTGGATGGCTGTGCTCTGTATGAAGTGAGGGACTCGAGTGCTTGAAATATATGGCCCTCCTTGCCATTTTTTTATTCACTTTTTTTTAAATTTGTCTCATTCCTGTCAGAAGGTCCATATTCCCATGAGGATATGACTCCAGCAGTGCCAGGCACTCGCTTGCATTTTACCCCAATTGTTAATGTTCATTTTTGGACATTGACAGGGTACCAACCATGAGCTTTGGGGACCAGCACAGCCGAGCCTCATCCTGTTCTCATCTTGGATGTATACTCTTCCATGTTCCAGCAAGCATCTCTACTGCCGTCCTGACTGAGATCTAGTTCAGCAAAAGCCGAGGATTGAACCTTACATCTCTGTGAACCTACAAAACTGACTGGCAAGAAAAGACCAGCTGGTTCATCAAGCTGCCCCCACATCATGATGGCTGGAGCATCATATCTAGACATCTACCTCTTCCTGCATCCATGTGATAATCTCCATGCAATTCCAATCTGTGCTGGCCTAGTTTCATATTGACTTTACCAACTGAGCCATCAGAGAAGGCTAATGTTTAATATTGCACAATTAGATAATTACTTTGAGGATTATAGTAGAACAGAATATGTTGTCGTGCTCTGAGAATCTTTCAAAATCAAAACAAAATCAGAGTTGAAATATGATTGATTCCTATCTTCATTAAAATGTTTTGTGCTGTGGAATGTGTACTGAATAATCCTGCAAAATCCTGTGCTGACAGACATGGCTATGAAAAGAGCCCCTCTGACTGAGCAGAGTCTGGTTTACAAATTGAAGGCTATTTGAGCTGCTATTTTTTTCTTTTATTGTTGTTTTGTACAATGATGGTTACCAACATTGCACCTGTTGGAATGTTTCAGTAACAGTGGCTGGTGCCAACCAGCTCTGAAGTATGATTAGCCATCTGATATTTATGGATGGTATGAAACCATGCTTTTATATAAAGAGCTTTTTAAAAGTTACAAACTCTAAATAGCACAGATGTTTGCAGTGGTGATGATGGCAAAATTATCAGCGTTCACCATCATTACTCCACTTCACCTGAGGAGGCTGCCGGTAATACTAGGCAGCCTCCTTGCGGGTCCGGGGGGGTGTTGGTGGTGGAGGGGCCTCCTGATAGGGCACCCTGTGTCTCAGAGGTGACCCCCCCCCCCCCCCCCCCAAAAAGCACAAGCTGCCCCTGATGGAGCACCTCCCCAACCCCCCCTTTCCCCACCCTGCTCTTCTCACTGGGACCCAGCCAGTTGTCCCCTGCGTGGCCCAAATCGCCACTTAACTTTATGGAGGCTGATCTCCATGGTCCTTTTATGGCTGGGTGCAGTCCCAGGAGTGGCCACTGCTCCTGGCGGTGCTGCTGGGATTTGAAGAACTGCCGGCTCGCTGATTGGCTGGCAGTTCTTGGAGGCAGGACTTCCTGCCTTGGGCAGAAGGCCAATTAAGGGAAAATCATTCTGTGGCTTCCAGACCCAGTGGGGGCATGCTTACCGCTGAATTTTAAGTCTGTGGGAAGGGCCTCTGCCTCCAAGTGCAATTTCAGCCTGGGTTTTTAATGGCGTATTACCTTCATAATTACTGCTAAACACCCTCAGTGGCCCTGAAAAGCTAATTTTATATTTGTGGATGTTAAACCTCACCAGTATGATAAATTCCACATTTTAAAAAGTATTTTCATAGTTTATATTGATATTTTAGCTTCTATCTTATCCAATCATCATTTTTATTTCACTATCTGAAAATTTAAATTAAGTGAACAGTAGTGCTTTTAACTTCCTGGTTTGCAGCCTTCAGTGTGATTGGCTGCTTATTTTGCTTGTTGATATCACTGCGGCTGCATGCCTGCAGATCCCCTTGACTTGGTGTTAGATTTAAACTGCCATTGGAAAGGGGGAAGTCTGCGCTAAAGCATGGCTCCGATATAAAATTAACAACCGACCCGGGCCCAAGTCCTTTAATTATTTTTCATGCCCAACCGACCCGAAAAATATCAAACATATTATTGAAACAGAAAAAAAATTGCATCAAAATGTAGATTAAAAAGAAAATGCAGAACAGTCCAGTCCAACGCGACCCAAGCCCGAATGCTGGACACAGAATATGGACCGGACCCCACCTGAACCCGACACACATAGTCGGGTTTGGTCGGGTTCGGGTTGGGGTAGCCAGGCTTTGGTCTGCGCCACAGAGATCACACCATCTTTGTGGACATCTTTTATTTTGAGTTCAGCAGCAAGCGCCATTGTCTCGTCGCTGACTGACTATAAAATCTAGCTCGGACTTATGTGAATTTTTGATTTGGCTAAATAAGGAGAATTTAGATTTGTGTTCAGCCTGTGCCAGCATTAATCTTGTTGATCTAGGGCAAAGTCTGTTGCATTGTGTATATGACATTGGTAATCTGTATACAGCCCCTATTGAATTTAATGGAGTTCTACAGGGGCAAATGGCTGAGGAGGTATTGAAGGGAATCTTTATTGTTGGGACACGTTAGGAATGGTAAACCTGACTTAAAAGATATCTTGTTTACATGTCATTTACAGGCCTCTTCTGTTTAATTGCATGTGATAGGAAAGCCAGCATCTGAGGTTAGAAGCTACAATTAATGTTGCCTCAGACACTCATTCCTTCCATAAATCAATGATTTTATTTTTTTTAAATGGCTGCATTGTTACCCATGCTTCCTGGAGGTGAAACCACTCAATTTGGCTTATGGAGCAGCTTGTCATATTTGGGGATATGAGCAACAACTGCAGTGGATTTTACATGGGTATCCCAATCTGCAGCAACAGTGACAAGTCAGAATGGACATCATCCTTTTAATTTACTAAAAATCTTGCAATTTACTATGGTCACTTTATTTTTAATAGAGTCACTGGTTTATGATGACTGAATAAGTCCAGTTTCACTTTAATCATTTGGGATTCCAGAACTTTTACTGGTGATTTTGGGATTGCATTCCATGATCCCATTCTTTTTTTTTCTATGAAAATGGAAAAATAATGACTTTGATCACTGAATTTAACAAAAATTGAGGCTTAATCTCCCATTAGTTGGAACAGTCAGAGTTTAATATCCCTCAAACTGTGCCCAGTCTTGCCTTATCAAGTTACCGTTTGGAGAGTCTCAGCAACTTCGTATGCTATTTTAAAAGCGGCTGTATAGTGACAGAATTCAGGATCATTTTCTCTTGCAAAACAACAGCTGAGAGATGCCTCTTCTACAGCTGAAACTAAAGTGCTTAGCTTTTTATAAAGATAAAAAAAAATCAATAAAACTTTTGAGGTTAGGGTATCTTGCAATCTTAAAAATTTGTTTTTATATACTGGGCATGTTCTTTAAGATATTTTTTCCTCATTTGAGGTGTTTTGCTAGCAAACTCAAGTTTTCCCCCCCCCCCCTCGCCCCCCCACATTTTGCCCATTCTCATGAAGCTGCTGAACCATGTGGTTCCATGGGCAGAAGTCAAAGACTGAAACCTTGACTAAACTGGCACTCTTCAAAAATGAGCCTGATCACTGAGCAAGAGGAGCTATTCATGGCTTCACCTTCACCAATATGCATTTCACACTTATTTGCAGCACGAGGATGCTGGACCAGGAACTGTCTGCCCTTGGTATATTCCCTAACACAAGATGCCAAGGCCATTTGTTGCACCTCTAGTTGAGATTGGCTACCTCAATTCATATTGGGAATCAACTCTGGAATATGTGGTCTGTTTTGTTTCACTGCCATCTGCAGATTGTACCTACCTGCTGGTGAGGAGGAAGTTGTTATGGAGGAGCTCGGGCAGGTGGTATGTGTGGGGAAGTGTCCTTTAGATGCTTAGTTTTATTTTCAATCGGTGCTGGTATTGAAACATACCAAGTCTTTCCACAATCACTGCATCATTATTCTGTGTGCTTGCCTATTGTATGAGCTAGTCTGGTCATCTTTGTATACCTTTTTCAGATAGATAGAAATACAATGCTGAAAATTAAATCAAGGGAGAACCTTTCAAGTGTGTACTATCACTAATCTTTGGGGAAGGTTTAAAAACAGTGTTCAATAACTTACTGGGTTACTCTACACGATCCAACATTGGTAGAAGTTTTTGCACCTTCACCTAGCAGTATTTGTTTTCTGCCCTTTCTTTCTGAATCCACTAATGTAATGGAACTCTCCACTCTTTGGCATCTCACCTGAATGGCTATTCTTCAGGGATGTGTGTGCTAACAGTGGAGCAGCATCACAACCAAGTCTGATGCTGTCTTCGCCTGATGTCCGCATGTATACGTTTTTCAATGGGACCACTGACTGGGTAGTTGTCAAACAGTAACCCTAGCCACTTCCTCTGCTTCTCTTTCCCCGTCCCCATTCCTGAGTTCAGTCAATTGTCACGCCCTTTCTGCTGCTAACTCAGCATGAGTCATACCTAGTATTATTTTGTGTGTTTGGCTCAAAACTGTACCTTTTATCCACTGAACCTTGGGGAAGCATCCTTCCAATATAAACTAGATAGTTCACCTGCGCCCATCCCATTTAAAATCCAGTATGATTTTATCAAATTTGTTGCAAATGATGAGCTCAAAGACCTGTTACAAACTTCAGAAAGGGACATTTACTGCCTGAGTTAAGAGGAAGTCTTGACTGTGGACATGACTGGTGTATGTCTTTTCATTACTGTAAAAATGTTGAAATTTTGACCAAACTGTACATTAAGGTTAATAGTTTAATTGGGTTGCCATTTAAGTTGGGTGCCGTAAATTACATTCTTCCATACAGTTCTTGTAATTTCAGCTGCTGAGAAGGAATTTGTTGTTCTGTGTGTAAGTGTAGCCTGCAGGCTTGCACAGATTCATTTCTGAGGTCAGGTTTGGGTCGGAGATCCGGCATTCTACGCTTGCTGCGGCGACAAAATAAATAAACGTTTATCTCTCTCAACAGCTGAGAATCACCCTCTGGTCGTTGTGCACCAAATCTGTATCTTATATCAAGTATCCCAAGGCCTGTCAGCATGGTAAGTAGATGAGCAATTTTGTTTTGAAGGATAATGTATGAAACAAGAATTAAGTGGAATTGAGAAGGACATGTATTGTAAACTGTTTATTGATTTTGCTTATACCTGCAGTCCTCAATGTCTTCATTATTTGGTCAGTTTTGCTATTGTTACGGCCAAAGCGGGAGGAGTGATCTGTTAATTCAGTTCCACTTCTCCATGGCTCACAGCATATCAATAAATTAGATACTCTATTTGTCCCCCAGAATAAAGTACACCAACCAGGTTTCTTTAATCAACAACAAAATTAACTATTTATTATAAAAACAAGTCTTAACTAAAAGTGAGATAAACCTATATACAAAAAGCTCCTTATTTCCCTAGCCCTCATGCACATACACATACATATAAAAAAAAGTTAACCAGGGAAAAAGGATTTTGGTTTACAGCTGTTTCGTAAGAATAGAAGGAATAATAAAATAGCTTAGTTTGTCATGTTCGGGTAGGAAGTTCTTCGATTTGGTGAGGTGTCCCAGAGTCGAATAGTTGGATGCCACTCAGGCGAGGTTGATGAACAGTCTATGATGAGTGGGTGTTCAAGGCAATTCAACTGCAGCATGCTTCACATAGGTCTTTCATCAGGGGTGCAGCAACAAGTCTCCTTAGGTTTTACAGCAGCAGGATAGCAGTAGAAGATTTCTTCAGATTTCAGAATTTCTTAACACATGGGAGGCAACAGGAACCACACATGATGCAGGGAATCTTCAGAGACGGGAGGCAATTGGAATCTGCCACCTTTCAAGCACAGGGTTTCTTTGCAAGAGAATCAGGATTCCTTTACAGAGAGAGATAACACACTTTCTGGGTCTTTCTCACTGATCTCCAGGCAGGTCAAAAATTCAATTTCAAATGCCTGCTCTTTGTCCAACTCATTGGCTTTTTAAATGGTCCAAAGTTGAAAGCAAAACCTTCCTAACAGGTCACATGTCCAGACTTAGAGTCTCCCTTGTCATTCAAAGAGTTGCTCTGAGGAGGTCAAAACCCCTTGCTGGTTTCCTGGAAATTGCCTGCTTTCCTGTCATTGTATACAAAGTCAGCTTCCTTTTCAAAATATCCAAAACTTTCAGCTATTTGCAGGTGTCAATGTCCACTGAAAAATCCTTTCAGCATTCTCAGTTTTTAATACAAAAACCTTGTAACATTATCATTTGCACAACAGTTTCTGATCCCATTTTGTTCTTTGGGGGCTACTAAAGATTTTTGTTCAGTGAGATCTGTTGAAAAAGAATGAAACTTCAAAGGAAGCATCTCAGAAGGGTACCCTGAATCCTAATGTGCCACATTACAAAACAATGGGGCACTTCTGTCTGCATGCGACTTTTTTTCCCCTTGCAACTTTGCTGATCTTAACCAGGCTGCTTTTTGAGAAGAAGGGTTTCCCACAAGAAGAGATTATGTATATGCCTGGTCAGGTTGTTCTGTGCCTTTTGCTAGAGGCTGGTTACATGGTAGAATTGGCAGGGATGAAGGAGAGGGGAAGAAGTTTTAGCTTTGGAAGATATGACTAAGTTCTGTTCATAAACAATTACATGCAGTTTCATAGCATCTATGACACACATGTAAGCCATTCGGCCCAACTGGTTTTTGCTGGCATTTATGCTCCACACAACCCTCCTCTCGCCCCTCTTCAACTATTCATCTCAGCATATTGCCCCAGCCAGTTCAGCCTTTCCTGATAAGTATATCCTCTCAGTTCTGTTATCACCCTTGTGAATATTTTTAGCACCTTTGCCATGCCTCTGTAACCATTTTATAGTAAGGAGACTAGAACAGTGCGCAGTACTCTGAGTATGATCTAACTAAGGTTCATTACAAGTTTAACATAACATCTCTGCTTTACAATTCTACACCTCTAAAAATGAACCCCATTGCTTGGTTTGTTTTTTTAATAGCCTTATTTAATGTTCATCCTAGTTGTTCTGGTGCAGCAGAGTGGCTTACTAGGCCACCTTAGGGCAATTAAGAGTCAACCACATTGGCATAGGACTGGAGTCACAGATTGGATAAGGATGACTGGTTTTCTTCCCTGAAATATCAGTGAGACAGTTGGGTTTTTATAACAATCTGGCAGCTTCATATTCATTTCTACTGATATCAACTTTTTCTTTCCAGAATTTTTAAAAGCTGAATTCAAATTTTCAAACTCATGAAGGGATTTGAATCCACAGTATCTGGAATTTTTTTAATGCGTTCATGGGATTTGGGTGTTGCTAGCAAGGCCAGCATTTGTTGCCCATCCCTAATTGCCCTTAACAACTGAGTGGCTTGCTAGGCCATTTCAGAGGGCAGTTAAGAGTCAACCACATTGCTGTGGGCCTGGAGTCACATGTAGGCCAGACCAGGTAAGGACGGCAGATTTCCTTCTCTAAAGGACATTAGTGAGCCAGGTGGGTTTATATGACATTCGATGAATATTTGTTTCATGACTTCATTACTGAGACTAGCTTTCAATTCCAGATTTTGTAAATTAAATAATTGAATTTATTTATTAATTGAATTTAAATTCCACTAGTTGCTTTGATGGGATTTGAACCAGTGTCCCCACGACATTACACCTGGTCCTCCGGATTAGTAGTTCAGTAATATATTTCTCAGTAGCTCTGCAACGTTTTAGCATGTGCTATTGTTGAGAAACAAAATATTGTGCAGTTTCTCAAATAATAGTAACAGTATTTGTGCAGAATGCCTGGTACTCAGCAACACCCGTGAGACACCTCATCGAGGCCAACCTTAGAGTTCCAGGAATTACGGTTAAGACTGCTCATCAAGCACCACCGGATGCAGAGATTCTCACCCTGAATACAAATGTTCACAAACAGGGTATCAGACTGGGCTTGGATCACTTTGAAGAACTGATCAGCTCGTCATGAAAGCAGACTGATGTTCAGAACCAGCACAGAACATTTTTACCACCTCCTTTAGAGACTAAGACAATATACGTGTTAACATTCATTTATTCTTCAAATTGTATCTTAAACAAAAAAAAGCAGCACTGTCTGAGACTTGAATCTAAGGCAAGCTACATAAGGCATAGTTTTTCTAAATATTTTTGGATTCTTATAATTTGAAACTCCAATAGACGTAGTGTTAATTAAAGCAACACAAATTTTGAATACAGGTCTGAAAAGAAAAATATCCTCACTTTTTGAGCTGATCCTGGGGGTGCGCTGTGAGCTAATCTGAGCCAGGGTTGCAGTTAGGGCCCCATAATTGGCTTCAGTGCCCATGAGCTAAAGAGGGAAATCAGGCAGGATCCCTTCTGACCTTTGCCTAAGAAGTGTGTGAGGGCAGAAATGGACTTGGTTGTGATGTCCTCTGGTTCAATAGACTGCTGACGCTCCGTAATTTTAACCTAAGCTGCCTGACAAGAAACTAACCGGATCGTATCAGCCACCATTTTGTTTTTAATTCTTTCTTGGTATGAGAGCATTGTTGGCAAGGCCAGCATTTATTGCCTCAGCCTAATTGCCCTTGAGAAGGTGGTGGTGAGCCTTCTGCTTGAAATGCTGCATTCCATGTAGTGCAGGTACACCAGTGCTGCTACTGGGAAGGGAGTTCCAGGATTTTGACCCAACAGTTCCAAGTCATGATGATGTGTGACTTCTAGGTGGTAGAGGTCGCGGTTTTGGAAGGTGCTGTAGAAGGAAGCTTGGCGAGTTGTTGTAGTGCATCTTGTAGATGGTGTACACTGCTGGTGGTGGAGGGGTGAATGTTTAAGATGGTGGATGGGGTGCAGTTCAAGCAGGCTGCTTTGTCCTGAATGATGTCAAGCTTCTTAAGTGGTGGAGCTGCACTCATCCAGGCAAGTGGAGAGTATTCCATTACACTTCTGCCTTGTAGATGGTGGACAGGCTTTGTGGAGTCAAGAGGTGAGCTACTCACTGCAGAATTACCAACCTCTGACCTGCTCTTGTAGCCACAGTATTTGTATGGGTGGTCCAGTTAAGTTTCTGGTCAATGGTAACTCCCAGGATGTTGATAGTGGGGGATTCAGCAATGGTAATGCTGTTGAACGTCAAGGGAGATGTTAAGATTCTCTTCTATTGAAGATGCTCATTGCCCAGCACTTGTGTGGTGCGAATGTTACTTGCCACTTATCAGCCCAAGTCTGAATCTTGTCCAGGTCTTGCTGTATGCTGGCCTGGTCGTCTTCAGTATCTGAATTTTACATTTCCATTGGGAAAAATAAGATCAGACAAGGTGTAAATCAGGCAGCCAATCCCATCAGTTCCTTGCCGGGAGGATTTGGCTAAAATTATCCCCTGAATGTCGAGGCTTATACATTGAGTAGCCAACTGAGTGAGATTTCAGGGTTGTCAGTGCCCATGGGAGTCTACCTTAGTGCCTTCAGGAAAGAATGGGAAAAAATTGGGAAGGATACAAATAAATATTTGAAGGCTTGTTTGTAAAAGATTTTATTAGAAGTTTTATCCCTCAAATGGCTTTAGTTTAACCATTTCAACTGTAGATGATTGTATGGAGGATGGGTTTCCCTGTGTAGCTGCTTTAAAATCCTGTAAGATTTGACACACTAACTGCCGCTTTATGGCCTCAGGGATGGATTTCACCAAGGACGGGCACTACATGGCGCTGGCAGAGAGACGGGACTGCAAGGATCACATCAGTATCTTTGTGTGCAGTGAATGGCAGCTGTTGCGGGTAATTAACTTTATACATTATATTAAAAAAAACACACACCATTCCTCATTGAGAGCGGTGTGACCCAGTACTGACTTACACTGTGCCTGCTGTTCTGGAACTTCACCGTTGAAATCATGCTCTATTTCAAGAACTTTAAAAGTGCACTGCTATTATTCCAAGCAGCACATTGCTGGTATACCAAGAGTGAGGTCTTTTAATATATCATTGAGGTAAAAGGTTTCTAATGCTATGAAATGGAACTTCCCATCACCTCCCCCCATCCACATTTTGCACCCAGTACATGTGTCAAGCAGTTTGAATCACATACAGAATGGGTTAGGTGGAGGGTAAAGCTGCTTTTTATATTGCCTTAAATGAATCAATTCCCTATTGCACGAATGGGAAATTTCCAATTCCTTCCCCGCCATCTGAGCAGGACTGTGGATCTGTGTTGTGGATACGTACATTCCAGCAACTAAGACAGCAGTCAGTATAGAGAGATTTTAACACCATTAATGTGAACTGGATTTGAACCCATCCCAGAAGAGAATGAGATTACTGTAAGCCACCATGCAGCTCGCCGCATTGTACGATGTAGCATTTTATTTGCATTTCTGTACTGCACCTCCCAGCATCTTCATGTTGCAATGCCCAAAATTCTCTGGTCATCTGTTACCTTTAAATGGTCTGAAATAAATTGTTGTTTACAGTCAGATGTTAGGCTTTTCTAAAATTGATTTGGTAGCTGTCTTTTATTCATGATCCTCTTGTGTGTAATTTGTTCAGCATTTTGAGACTGAGACCCAGGACCTGGCTGGTATCGAATGGTCACCCAACAGCTGTGTGCTGGCAGTCTGGGATTCTTGTTTGGAGGTAAGTGGCAGCTCTGAGAAGGGATATTGCAGCTTGAAAGATTCCTGTCATTAAAATGCTAATTTTTTAAAGTAAATTTGGTGTCTAAGGTGTTAATTGATTGACAAGAACTGGGTTTTGACTGTATACTATATGACAGTTCTTGGCCTTTTGTTAGAGCAGAGAATTTTAAAATGTTAAAATTAAGTTTTTGGAGGAATTGATATGTGAAAGTGTGCAAAAAAATTAGACTTGGGTCTCTTCAAATGTCAGCTAGTGCACTCGCCTGAATCAAAAGGTTGTGTGTTCAGCTCCTAAATCCAGAAATTGGAGCACATAATCTAGGCTGACACTTCAGTGCAGTGCTGAGGGAGTGCTGCTCTGTCAGAAGTGCTGAATTCTGAGAGACATTTGAACTGAGGTTCCATCTGCCCTCTCAGGTGGACGTAACCGATGCCATGGCATGATTTCAAAAGCAACAGGGATCTTCTCTTTGTGTCCTGGCCATCATTTATTCCTCAACCAACATCACTTATAAACTAATTATCTGGTAATTTAACTCATTGCTGTTTGTGGGACCTTGCTGTGTGCAAATTGGCTGCCATGTTTCCAACATTAAATCTGTGATTATATCTTTAAAGTACTTCATTGATTGTGAAATGCATTGGATATCCTGAAGATGTGAAAGATGCTGCATAAATGCAATATTTTTCTTTCAACATTAACTGGGTGGGGGGGGTGGGTGAAGGGCAGGGATTAGCAGCACAAGCATACATGTTTCCCAATATTGATCTGCTCTAGAGGAAAACCAGAGATGATCCTGTGCTGTTCTCAATACTACATGGAATGCCTATTCTTCCTGCACTTTCTAAACATTTTTTTTGATGTATAAAATTGCTTTGTGGGACTTCCCCCACCCCCCCACTTCCCCTTTCTCCCTTTGTTGAGTAACTGTTTCGTTCCTTCCAGTATAAAGTCCTCTTGTATTCATTGGATGGCCGCCTGCTCTCCACCTATAGTGCATACGAGTGGTCTCTCGGTGTGAAGTCTGTTGCGTGGAGTCCAAGCAGCCAGTTTCTGGCCATTGGGAGCTATGATGAAAAGGTAAGAGATGTGACACAGGTCAGTGAAATTAATAACCACTGGCAGATCTTGGCAGGAATTGGTTAAAACTAATGAAAGCAAAGTTAAGGATGGCTTTCAGAATAATTTTTTTTTTCACATAACTGATATTTTTATAGCACCACGAATGTAGGAAAACGTTTCAAGGTTCTTCACAGGATCATAAGTAGACAAAAATTGACACTGAGCCAAAGAAGGGGATATTAGAGGTAACAAAGTCAGAGGTAGGTTTTAAACTGGTTCTTAAAGGAGGAGAGGGAGGTAGAGATGCAGAGAGGTTTAGGGAGGGACTAGAGCTTAGGACCTGGACGGCTCATTGTGGGGAAGTATGATCACAACTTGGAATGGTGTTCTGGTTAGAGGAGTGAGGGGATTAGACTGGTTGAAGACTCAGTCGAGGCAATGAGAGGAATGTAGGTGTTTCATTCTAATGGATTAGCTAAAACTGGGTAAATGGCCTCCCTCATCTATTTCCAATGGATCATTCACAATTGGGAAGGCTAAGTTTTTTTTTTTTAATATAGGTGTTGGAACTGGTAACCATTCAAGAGTATTGTTTTTAAGATGAACTTGTTTTTAAAGCCTAAAGAGCTAAATCTTGTGTATAGTGAGATCTTAATTGTATCCCATGTAGAGGGGACCCTGTGGCTCAGGCATCCTTAGTTAAGTTGATTTGAGTTATTGGTGTCTGATTAGTCTATTTAAATGATCTAATCCAGTTCACAGCTTGTGTAGGTAAGACTGGCCAACAAGGCAAGTACAACTCGCTTTCTTAGTATCAAATGGCCTTTGGTTGTTCAAGTATTTTAATTACAAATGGAAGTAGATCTGGAGCTTCAGCTGTTCATTTACCCACCTCTGCCAATTTGTATGCATAAATTAACAGGTGGGAGACTTAACTGCATTTTATCTTTGCCTTTTCATAATCAGTGGACCTAGCCTCAAGTTTCTAGTGCTTTTCACCTTTGTAAAAGGTGAACAGAGCTAAATATTTGTAACACAAGTGTGCTGCCACTTTTGAAATTCTTTACCAAGAACATTGTCATATGGTGAAAGGGTCTGCTGAGACACATTTTAAAGAAGTCCTCCCACTACCTTAAGTTGCAGCAAGTGACTTGGGACAGTTTGATATCCTGTGAGAAATGGCACAAGTTTCTGCAGTCAAGTTGTGTAGCACACTTTGCTGCCAGAGGACCACAATTGTGCAGGCAGTGAAAGCCTGCTTTATGAGCAATGTCCAATTACTGGCCCTAATTGTAGTTGCCATTATAGCGCAAGCACTTTTCATGCAAATTTGAAACTACTCAAATCATCAATCCACCAAGATTGCTTAGAATCTGTTTGAACTTGACAGATTTCACCATTTTGCAAATGTTGGTACTTGTTGGATCTTCTAAAGCCCCAATACTTTCAGATTTTGGCAGGCGGTCCCCTCCACCCTGAAATTGTGCTGGCTAAAATCTGTTCTAAAACAACAACTAGCACCTATATATCACCTTTATTGTATTTTAAAATATGTCCCTAGATCAAACTGTAAGCTGCATGGATCTCAGTCAGGAGGCATATGAAGATAAACTTAGTGGAATTTTAGAAACAGTGGTCCAGAAGACTTTTTATATTTAAAAAAAAAAAAGTCTTTCCAATAAGTATTGGCCCTCCTGGGGCACAATTTCAGTAGCATAGGAACAGGAGTAGGCCATTTAGCCCCTTGAGCTTGTTCCACCATTCAATGAGCTGTGGATTAGTATATAGTTGCGTCATAACAGTCATTACATAATTGGACAATTGGATCATTACATATTTTGTCCATAATGGTGATGGTGCAGTATTATGCTAGTGCTTCGAACCTGCACATGTACTGATGTGGAAATATCAGTCTAGTTTACAGGAAGCCTGATTGCATCACTTAATATATTTGGGAGAATGGCACAAGACCCAGACTGCAATATAAAACTGGTATAGTTGAGTATGGCTTTAGTCTGTGGTTTCCAACTGTCCCTGTATCAAACCAAAGATGCTGATTGCTTTGCCAATTTTCAATTCTCAGGAAGTGGTTTATGGTTTGACTTCTTCCTCTCCCATGTTATTGCTCACTTGAGTTCTGGTTTAAGCCATTGCCAAAAAAAAAAGTAGGCACCTGCCAAACTGATTTGATGCTCTCACTCGTATTTGCTTTCATCAAACAGTTATACTTCCAAGACTTTCATTTATCTATCGAAGCACAAATCTGTTCCTATGTTTTGGTTGCACCAGTCATTTAAGAGAATATACTACTGCAAATCTCTCAATTATGGATGAGGAAGACCATTCTGCCCATCTCTCTTTATCTATCCCAAATGATCATAAAGCCGTCCCCTCAGCCATTGCAGCACCCTGTTGGCTCTTGAATTATTCCATGATTATCTATGTCAGGGATGAATGTTCCTATGGCTGTTAGTCCTAAAGTTACCTTTCACTAGTTTGAACCAGTGGCAGCTTTGGCTCAGTTAGCAGCACTCTTGGTAGCAATCTCAGAAGATTGTGGGTTCAAGTCCCAGGCCAAGACCTGAGTATAAAAATCAAGGTTGACACTCCAGTGCATCTTTCAGATGAGACATTTACCGTGGTCCCGTCTATGCTCTCAGGTGGATGTAAAAGATCCCTGGGCACTATTTCAAAGACGAGCAGGGGAGTTATCCCCAGTGTCCTAGCCAGTATTTATCTCTCAACCAAATCACAAAAATCAGATTATTTGGTCATTATCACATTACTGTTTGTTGGATCTTGCTGTGTGCAAACTGGCTGCCGCAATTCCTACATTACAACACTGACTACACTTTTAAAAGTACTTCATTGGCTGTAAAGTGCTTTTAAGATGTCCTGTGGTCATAAAAGGTGCTATATAAATGCAAGTTTTTTTTTCTGTATCCCTACATCCTTCTCTAGCAGTTTAATTTAGTGATTTTCCAGATTTATCATTACCCCACTGTTTGCAATCTTATATACTCTATAATCGCCTCTTGGAATCCTCTTCCAATGCTGAAAAGCCTCAATGTACTTACTGTAGTAAAACAAAGGAGGGTAGACTTTGCCCACATGCTGTTTTCCCTTGACTGAATGAAGAAAGGAGCCACGTTGCGCCCATCTGTTATGTAACTGGTCGGGGAAACTTCACTGCAGTGTCTAAACATGATTATCAAATTAAAAGTACAAGTGGTGCAAAAGTACTTGCAAGGGTTCAGGCAAGTGCATATTTGCATGAACAAATTGGCACCATGTGTAGCCATTGCTGTCCAAACAGTTCGTGGTTTTTAAGTAATGCATCCTTTTAATGTTTAAAATGCAAGCAGATTTGATCAGTATCTGAAATAGAAAGATAAATTAATTGCAGTTCTGAGTGGTTAGACTGAAAAATATGACATTCTCTTTCAGGTACTGACTTTTTTGTTCAAATTTACTGTTCTCTTCTAAGCCATATTTTAAAGAGCCCTCGGGCATGTCATACACTGTTAAAGTTGTCTGCAACTCCTAATGACCTATAGTCATGGGATGCTGCTTTGGCAGCTTGACTTGCATTACTGCATTAAATCCTAATCTGGATCCACCATTTTTTCCTAAAATGGAATATTTTGGGTGATTTTTTTTTTTTGGAGTAAATTTTAATTGAAATGATCTAACCACTAGGTAAGAATCATAAACCATGTGACCTGGAGGAAGCTTGTGGAATTGGAACATCTCCCAACCATCAGAAACCCAAAAAGTGTAAGTAGGAGTTGTTGTTTTAAAAGGGAGAGGGAATTATTTGAACTGAAAGGGTAGCATACCTCCCTAGTTGTAGTTTTGAGCTGCGCATGAAGCTTGAGCACCTATTCTAGGCAGACACTCTAATGCAGTACTGGGAGAAGTCCTGTATTGTAACGGATGGGATTTGGTTCAATGGCCCAACCATTTGTGAAACATCCCATGGCGCAATCCAAAGAAGAGCAGGGCGTTCTCTTGTTATTTTGGCTAACGTTCATTCCATAGCCAATACCACCGAAAAAAAAACTAATTGCTGTTCATGATGGTGTAAAATGGTTACTATATTTGGCAACGTAAGTGACTGAACTAAAAATAATTTTTTATATGAAGTACTTTAAGATATTTTGACACTAAAACGCTATACAAGTCTATCTGCCTAATTGACAATTATTATAATTTGTGATGCCTGTTAAATGAATGTTAAGGTCTATAACTTATTGAAACCAGATTGTAATTGTACTTGTGAGCTAGTTACATTTCTGTTGCAGTGTAAGGTTTATCCTGTAGCTGAGGGGATCCCGTTTCTTTAATGTAGTATAGTCCAGGATGAGTGACTGGCTAAGTTGATGATTGTATCAGATGGCTGCAGAAGTAGAACATGTCTTGGGAAGTAACTGGCTCAGCACCTGAACCCCCATGTGCTTAAACAAATAGATATGGCAGTCCATACTACTCATGGCCTCCCCAGCTGCTTGAACAGCCTGCATGTGCATATTTTATTTTGCTTATCTTTAGCTTCAAAGAACAAAGAACAGTACAGCACAGGAACAGGCCATTCGGCCCTCCAAGCCTGCGCCGATCTTGATGCCTGCCTAAACTAAAACCTTCTGCACTTCCGGGGACCGTATCCCTCTATTCCCATCCTATTCATGTATTTGTCAAGATGCCTCTTAAACGTCATTATCGTACCTGCTTCCACCATCTCCCCCGGCAGCAAATTCCAGGCACTCACCACCCTCTGTGTAAAAGCTTCATGCAGTGACTGGCTAAGAATAGCCAGCATAAGAAATCTACAAATGTGACAGAACCACTAACCATTCCCTTTTTGCCTATAGGTTATATATAAGGAGATAGAAAGCCACCCACGTCTGGGCGGAGATGGCTTTTCCTTTCCTCCAATTCCAACTGGAGAAAGTTCGTTGTTCAGCTCGCAGAGTAAATGTAAGTAATGCAGGGAAGGAATGTGACTACCTGTTTATCTTCTTCATTTGGCCGAGGTTAGGGGGAAGGGTGAACCTGTGTTATCCATTAAACATTTATTACTAGCTTCTTTCTTGGTGGTTGAGATGGTGTAGTTACTGTTGTCTTTTTAAAGTATTTTGAGGTTTCCTTTCCTGCCTTTTCTCAGTTTCCCTGCAATTCCACAGATAGTGGCTGCCCACAGTACCTCAAAGTGGTGATCTTTCATGTGAGCTTAGACAGCAAAGGTTGTTAACCTTGAGGGACATCACAGTCTGTTCCCACCCAGAATTCACTCTATTCTGTTTGCAGCAGATTGCCATCAGCAACAGAAATCCTGCCTGACCTTTCTGTTCCCCACCACCTAACCCAGGGTGCTGAGCAAGGGGAATGCACTCTTAGAATTGTAGTTGAACTAAGCTACAACCCACTTGCACACCATAATTCCACATAGTTGCCCAGCCATAGCTTTGAACAGAACAAAGTAGAAGCTTTATGAATTAGCAACTTTGAGTACTCCACCTGTTTCAGTATCTGAGCTTGCAGTTCAAGCAAATGAACACTCGTAACCTGAAGCTTCCTACATTGTCATCCTAAGTGATCTCCTTCAGATCTGTGATTTCAGCTGAATGGTTTTACCTGGGAGTGACTGTAAAGGGCTACGGGCCTAATGGCTGGTTTCAGTGCTGTATCATTTTATACTTTTTTTGGTGGGGGCTGCTGTTGCGTTTAGCCTTAACTCCTTGACTGAAGATTAATAATTTATTAACATTTTATTGTGTACATTCAGCAAATCTCTATTTAATGACTGAAGGAATAAAGGAGTTTTATTATTCTGATGCTTTTAACAATCCCAGCACAAAAGATGGGATTTACAGTGCAGTCTTTTGCAGGAGCCACTGTAGTTATGGCGTTCTGTCTTTACCTTACTGATTCTTCGTTCTGTTTCAGATGAGATTTGCCAGCCTCCAGCTGAAGTCCCTATAGTGAAGCCTGATCCAGATCGAGCGAATCCCAAATTGGGTGTAGGGATGTTGGCCTTCAGTCCGGACAACCGTTTCTTAGCAACCAGGAATGGTACGTTAATACGACCAATGCGGTGGATTAAAGGTGGGCTTTGGTAGCTTTGGGGTAGCAGGTTTGAGTTGATGTGTAGACATTTTTGTAGTTGGGGTTTGGAATTTAAACTGATTTTGCGGGCAGTATGGTGTGAACCGTACCAAGGGACCAATACATGGAATGGCAATGTGGTGGAAGATGCAGTTTCTCCCTTCCACTTTGCTGAGTTTAAGATTCAGCAGCGTGCAGTGGGAAGGAGCTGGGTGGAGGCCGGTCACCTCTGACAGGGAAGGAGGGAAAGACTGAGACAGAGTCATCCTTGGGCTATTCTACTGTTCCTCCTGCTGTTTGTGTGCAGGAAGTTTAATGTGCAGAATTTTTGCAGTCTGCAACTTTGTGTGTCTCTAAGGTTGAGGTAGTTAATTTTTGTTGGACTAGTGACTTGTTTCCTTGCTACTGTCCTCCTTGTCTGATAGTTATGAACTTGGAGCACTCTAAGTGTCTTATTTCCTGTGAACAACAGACACTCATACTAAACCATGCAATGCAAAATATATCTCTTCTCCTCCCCCTTTTTATCTTCACACCCCATCCACAGGAAGAGCTGCTTTCATCTACGAGACAAAATTAGAAAGTTTTTTCTCACATTTGGTTTCTCTGTTTTATTTTGAACTCCAAGTTGGGCTATCTGTTAAATGTAGTAGTTTTCAACTTTTTGCTGCTCTTTTCATGCAGCACAGAAGGTCAACATCAGTACAAAATTTTACTGACGTAAAATTGTTTTCTTGGGTCACAAAGCTTTAGTTGAACATCCATTTGCAAATTTGGGCTATAAATATATTTTCTTTCAGTGGAAAGTAATTAAATACATTTAAGTACCATTACTGTGGTGCTTACCTCTAGAGCCCCTCCCACATTTATGACCATTTAATTGTTTTTCGTTCACAGCTATGTTGGTGACTAGTACGTTGGATTTTTTTTTTGGTGCTTACTTTCTTTCAATGAGTTTTGTGATGTTGACAGGGTTCTGTGTAGATGAAATCTTAAGAATGAGAGGGATTTTAATGATCCTGTCCCATAGAATTGCCTTCCTCATTAATCCTATCAAATAAAAAGCACAAACTAATTTATAATCACTTTCTTTTTCTCCTTTGCCAGATAATATGCCAAACACTGTGTGGATATGGGATGCCCAGAAGCTGAAGCAGTATGTGGTTTTGGAGCAAGTGTCTGCTGTCAGATCCTTCCAGTGGGACCCATGCAGGGCCCGTCTGGCCATCTGTACTGGCGGCAACAAGGTGTACCTTTGGTCTCCTGCAGGGTGCTTGTCTGTGCAAGTTCCAGCTGAAGGTAAGAGGAGGGAAACTCAGGGCTGAAGACTTGGGAACTGTGCATTTCATATTTTCTTAACTAATGCCAGAAATACTACTGACCTTTGTGAAGAACGTGTATTGGCACTTCTGATTTCTGTTTTCTAACATCTGAATTGTTGTCCTTTCTGCAGGTAGTTTCCAGGTTTTATCATTGCAATGGCATCCCAGTGGAGACTCTATAATGCTGATGAGTAAAGATCAAATGTGTGTGTGTTATTTAGAGACCACAGATGAAAGTTAACAATGTGCTCTCTAGAGCTGGAGGGTGCAAACAGTGTTTGGCTGCAGCTGTGTCTGCAATATTGCAGTGTTTTCCGGCTAAGAGCAAACAAGCATTGTGGACCGACTTGCAACAGTGCCAAATACTAATGGAATATGGTTGTCTTTTAAATGTATAATGGAAATTTGTTCAAAACAGATGTGAAAACTTTGCTTTTACAATCGTTATGTGGAGGGATTCAATAGCAAAGCCATTTAAAAAAAAAAAAAAAAATTGCACTTATAGTTTGTATTCTACTCTCATTTCTTTGAGTCTTTATTGAAGTCCTTTTTTCTTTTTGGGAATTGAATATTTTTATCCTTGTTCTGTCTGATGTTCGATCCCTTGTGAGTGATCACTTGCTATAAGTGAGACAGAGCTGCTAGGTTATTCTTGGAAAGATGTCCAGTCACCAACCAATGACAAGCTGGAATGACAGACCAGAAATTGTTGAACAAAACATCATCTCGAGTTGTACGATTGTCTCTGGATTTGACTTTTGGTGTATTCATCAACCTGAACACTTTCAACTAAATGAAAATTTGGGATCGCTTTCTTTAAAAGTCAACCAACATAGTACTTCAAAAGTACTTAATTAGCTGTAGAGTACTTTGGAACATCCCAAGAATGTGAAAGGCACTATATAGATACATCATCTTAAATAACATTTTAAATCACGTGCAGCTAGTTTCTCAAACATGCATGCTTTCTTGTTTGAAGTCCTGGGCAGCTCTATCAAATGCAAATTGCAAGTCATTTATTGATGTTTGTGATACCTTTTTGTGGAAGATGGCTAGTGCATTTGTCTACATAGGGACTGTAGTTGCATGGGAAAAGTTTTTACGATGCATTTTATAAAATGCATCTTTTTCTACTAATTCCTCCAGACTGCAGCTGTCACAAAGCCTTTTGCACATTTCATTGTGTAATATGACTGTCCTAAATTACTACTAAATCTTGCTCATATAAATGATCCTCGCCACTTGACAATCCTTTTACAAGTTCTTGTCAGTTCTCTGAACATTGCTGCCCTAATGTGAGTTGGTGTTGACTTGTCATAGAATCTCAGCATGAGGTCATTTCAGTCTATTATGCTGAGTCGAGGGAGCATTATGCTACCTCTCGTATATCTTACCTGATTGTGCTTAACACTAACGGGGAGTGTGCTAAAAGAGATCATGTATTCCATTTGCCAGCAGTGACCCCCTTCGCCTTGAGTACAAATCTTAACTAAAAGGATTTAGTTGAAACTGAAGCCTGTTCTAATAAATGTTTCATTCCATTGACCTGATGCAGACAGACCAATGTGTTGCTTATTTTTAATGCAATATCATTGGACCTCGACATTATCAGGGATTGGTTAATGCTGTAACTCTTGTATTCCATAATATAAGTTGTGCAATTAACAATTTGTATATTACGTGCACAAACATACTGGTTGGTGTGGATCATAGCTGATTCACAGGTAATCTTTTCAGAAGAGGCCCTTATAATGCATCCTTTTGTAGTGGGAAAAAAAATTAGCCACATCAAACCTGAATTGCCCTACCAAGTGCAGAAAAACCTTTTTGTTTTACACAGGTAAAACAGTACTTTAGTGAAACATGAATTAGTTTTAAAATTTGTAGCATTGGATTTATAGTTAAGATCTAATAAAATTTACACCAAATTCTGTCTGTATATTCTAACTGCTGTATGTTGATGTAAATTATATTGTAGTATAACCAGGGATGTTAGCTGAGGTTTGAAATTCTAAGCTATTTTATTGTTGAGGATTTGGGTGTAAATGAATGGAAGAGGAGATTAAAAAGTAAACTTTAAGTAGGTAAAGTGCATTGTGTCAAAATAAATCAAAAATGTACTCCATATTCCTAGAGGAGGTAGGACATAAAATGGTGTTTCATTCCCTCCCTGGGTTCAAACATCCTTCCTGGAGTGAAACAGCTGGCTCTGCCTAGCATCTTCCCTAGCATCACCTCAGATGGCTGAGGTGATTTTTACAACTTTGTTGTGCTATGTCTTTGCAAGAGTGGTGTGCCACCTTGCTTAATCTGTTGACCTGGTTCCCTCTCATCACCCAGTTGCTTTAAGATTTCCTTAACTTTTTCATTTGTTTGGATTTGAATCCAGATCCCAGATTTCTTTTGAGGAACATGAATATGAATGGATAAGGCCCTATGGGCCTTCGGCAAGGTTGACCAGAGTAGGATAGAAAAATAGATATACTAAACTTGGGATATAAAAGCTTTGAGTAGAAGGAACCATAATGTCATTTGAGTACAAAATGTTATAAACAAGGGTTTGCATTAAATATTGAGATTATTTTATTGGAAATTAGAGGCGTATGTAACATGGGTAATACAGTAATAATGGGCGACTTTAATTTACAGAGACTGGGTAAACCTAATTGGCACTAATGCTGTGGAGAAGAATTCCTGGAGTGTGTACGAGATGGGTTTCTGGAACAGTACGTTAAAGAACCAACGAGGGATCGGCTATTTTAGAATTAGTATTATGTAATGAGAAAGGGCTAATTAATCTTGCTATAAAGGAGCCTTTGGGAAATAGTGGCCATAATATGATTTTACATTAAGGTTGAAAGTGATATAGTTAATTCTGAAACTAGGGTCTTAAATCTGAACAGAAGAAACTATGAACGGCAAGTTGGCTATGGTGGATTGGGAAAATACACAAAGATTTGACAGTGGACAGGCAATGGCTAGTATTTAAAGTATTACATGGTGTACAAGAAATATACATTCTTTTAAGACACAAAAACCCAACCATAGCTAACAAAAGTTAAAGATTGCATTCACTCAAAGGAAGTGGCTTATAAGGTTGCCAGAAAAAGCGGTAAGCCCAAGGACTGGGAGCAATTTAGAATCCAACAAAGGATGACCAAGGAACTGCTATTGAAAAGGAAAAGAGAAAACGAAAGCAAGAAACATCAAGATGGACTGTAAAAGCTTCTTTAGGTGTGTGAAAAGGAAAAGATTAGCAAGGACAAATGTTGGTCCATTACAGGCAGGGACTAGGGAATTTGATAGAGTATAGGGAAATGGCAGAGAAACTAAAAAATTACTTTGTGTCTGTCTTCACAGAGGAAGATACAGAAAATCTGGAAATACTAGAGAACCAAGGGACTTGTGAAAATGAGAAATTCAAAGAAATTAGTAATGAAGAGGTAGTACTCGCAAAATTAACTGGGTGAAGGTTGATAAATCCCCTGGACCAGATGAGCTACATCTGAATGTTGAAGGAGGTGGCTGTAGAAATAAGTGAATGTATTGGTGGTTATCTTTCAAAATTCTCTAGATTCTGGAAAGGTTCCTGAAGACTGGAAAGTAGCAAATGTAACTCCACTATTTAAGAAAGGAGGGAGAGAGAAAATGGGGAACTACAGACCTGTTAGTTTGATGTCAGTAGTAGGGAAAATGTTAAAATCTATTAAGGATGTGATGACTAGGCACTTAGGAAATATGAATGGGCAGAATCAACATGGATTTATGAAAGGAAAATCATGTTTGACAAACCTGTTGGTGTTTTTTGAGGATGTTACTTCTAGCATAGATAGAGAACCAATGGATGTGGTGTATTTGGATTTTCAGAAGGCTTTTGATAAGGTCCCACACAGGAGGTTAGTAAACAAAATTAGAGCACATGGGATTGGGGGTAATATACTTCTCTGGATTGAGAATTGGTTCACAGACAGAAAACCGAGAGTAAGAATAAACAGGTCATTCTCAGGATGGCAGGCTGTTTTAGTGGGGTACCATAAGGATCAGTGCTGGGGCTATAAATGATTTGGACGTGGGGACAAAATGTAATATTTCCAAATTTGCTGATGACACAAAACTAGGTGGGAATGTAACTTGAGGATATAAGGAGGCTTCAAGGGGATTTGGATAGGTTAAGTGAATGGGCAAGAACATGGCAGATGGAATATGTGAATAAGTATGAAGTTATCCACTTTGGTAGAAAAAAGAGTATTTCTTAAATGGTAAGAGGTTGGGAAGTGTTGATGTCCAAAGGGACCTGGGTGTCCTTATTAGCTAGCATGCAGGTACAGCAAGCAATTAGGAAGGCAAGAGGTTTTGAGTACAGGAGTCAAGAAGTCTCGCTGCAATTTTATAGAGCTTTGGTGAAACTGCAACTGGAATATTGTAGAGAATTTTGGTCGTCTTATTTAAGGAAGGATATACTCTCGATAGAGAGTGCAACAGAGGTTCACCAGACTAATCCCTGGAATGGCGGGATTGTCTGAGGAAAGATTGAGGAACTGGACCTGTATTCTCTAGAGTTTTGATGAATGAGAGGCGATCTCATTGAAACTTACAAAATTCTTACAGGGCGTGACAGGGTGGATGTAGATGGGATGGTTCCCGAGTCCAGAAGCAGGGGACATAGCCTCAGAATAAGGGGTAGGCCATTTAAGACTGAGCTGAGGAGGAATTTCTTCACGCAAAGTGGTGAATCTTTCGAATTCTCTTCCCCAGAGGGCTATGTAAGCTCAATCATTGAGCATGTTCAAGACAGAAATTGAAAGATATCTGGATACTAATGACATCAAGGGAGATGGGGATAGTGTGGGAAAGTGACGTTGAGGTAGACAATTCGATGGCGGAGCCTGTTCCTATGTCCTGTTTAATTTTTCAACTTCGGTTAGAAATTATAATTGAGTTTATTCAATAGGAAAGCCAGCCTGGGTGAATAGCTGGAAGGATGAAAAACTGCCCACAGTAGACTGGGGTCACCTGCTACCTCCTCGAGAGCAAATTTGCAACCCTTGGCTCGATTGGAAATGGTCATTGAAAGAACCCAATTTAAATAGTCATAATTGTGGATTTGTTTTGGCTGTTGAATTACAAGTCTGAACAAGTTTTAGCAACATTATATAGGTTAATGCTCAGTTCCAGAGTATAGTTTTAATCACCCAACTTCAGACATGGATGGATTAGGAAAGGTTCAAAGAGTGACTAGAATGTTCTGTACCTTAGGCCCACATTATGAAAAGATAGAACAGTTCTTCAAAACAATGAACGGTATAGATAAACTTGAATTAAATACTGGACAATGATTGTAGGAGAGAACACCAATAGAAAATTCATAAGGTTAGAGATGAAATTTCCTCACAAAATAGTTGACAGTGTGGGGAAACCATTCCCAGGAAAGGGAATTGAGTTGGGGGTCAATTAATACTTTATATTAAAAAAAATCTGAGTAGGATTGAAGGTTGTAGAAGTATTTAATCCTCACCCAAGGGGCAATAGGAATGAACGGGTGCTGTGGGAAGGAAATGTATAACACTGACCACATAAATCATACATGGGCTCTGGATGGAATCAGTGTGTTGGAGGTTAAGAGGATTTTGTAGCTCTCGGTTTCCTGGATTCTTAAATGCCATTCAGTCTTCAAAACTGGAAGATGACTACATATCATTGTTTTACATATTTAATCTGTTTTATTAGCATGTGTGATGGCTTTAAATAGGGTACAGAAAAATGCTTACAAAAGACTGGATTATAGTTATCACTACACTTAACACAGTCTAAGCATCTTTTCTCAATCATTCCCAGTTTCTGGATTTACTGAGCATGCTTCATTAATTTGACTTTTTAAAAACTGACAAGTCATTGTACATAGCTGAGCATTCAACTACTGAAGCCAGGACTACCTATGAATGTTTGCAAATGTGCCATTTTCTTTATAGACTTTGATAATTAAAAACATTTTAATCATTGTGGAGAACTATACAGTCTGCCTCACTGCAGCAATGGGCTTCACATCTTTACTAATTTTAAAGCCACTGTTGAGGGATTAGAGTTTCCACGTGTAAAGTTAACAAAGTGCAGACTCTCATTTGACTTGTTCCTTAGTCTTTAAATGAGTTACTTTGAGAGGCAAATACATTTGATTGCATAATTGAATTTGCAATAAGGGTTGGAATGTTCTGGTCAGGTAGGGCCACTGAGCAGCAGTGTGCACTTGAGATATTTGCTGTTTTATATGTTTTTTTATGCTTTGCTAGTCAGCCTGAAGTGGATGTAGGTGGTTTGCTTTTGTAGTGATAGTGTCTACAATTGCATAGCTTGCTGGGCCACTTTGGAGCAACTTATCAACCATATAGTCCAGGACCAGCGGCCAGACTAGGTAAAGCTGTCAAGTTTCCTTCCCTGAAGGGTGGTAGTGAACCAGGTGTTTTTTTTTAAATCAGCAGCTTTTATGGTCACTTATTGTGCCAGCCCATCACTTACCAGAATTTTTGAATTTAATTTCACAATTTATGGTGAAATTGGAACTTGTGGTTTAGGTTGTTTGTCCAGCACCGTAAGCACTACACCGCTGTACCCCTACTTATCACTATGGATCAGCATTTAGAATGAGTGAAACTCCAGCCTTTGTTAATAATGCTGTCATTATTTGTAAGAACTCCCAATACCCTATATAATGGAAATAGCTTCCTGGTAATGAACTACACATTATTTCTGGATTACAACCAAGATACTGACATCAATCATGTTTTATTGTGTGATTATTCTACCTCTAGAATGAGGCATGGTTACAAATTAAAATTGCTGGTAAATAACTGAGTGGCTTCAGTACTGTTATACCTTGTGTTCATCTGGTGGTTTTAACTATCTGAATTATATTGCAAATCTCTAAAGGATGGAGTGTTTCCAATCCAATGTTTCTGAATTTGTATTATTACTCAACATTTAAAAGAGTTTTCAGTATTTGCATAACTTATTAAAATAGTACCACAATCTACCAATTTGGAAATACATAAACTGATCAAAGCAGAGGTTTACAATGATTGATTAAAAACAAATCTGACTACTTAAAGGCACAACTGAACTAGTCAATACTAATGACTCTCACATGGTGCTGTTCCCAATTCAGAGGGAAAAACGAAGAATGGAAAACCTTATTGTGTAAAACAATGTATTTTAAAATTACAAAGTCTATTTGCTGCTAAATAAACACTGGCTAAGTCTGTAAAGAGGTCAATTAAGAGGCTGCAACCATTCTGCCTGTTTTATATTCCATTGTTTACTTTTTTTGAAGTAACACGACGTATGCTGTACAGGAAATGTATTTCTGTAAAGTGTATAGAGATGGAGGGTAGTTGTCCAATGTTAGATTTTATTTCTAATAAAGGTCCTACCTCTGAACCGATCTTGAAACTCTTATTCAGCAAAAGGCACTGGGAAAATGAGAGGTCAAACTGCTGTAGATTGGGAGTGTGCTGGTTGTATTGCAGGGCTGTTTTTAGGCTGACAATGTTGCTTGCAGTACCTGTGCTGGTTTTCATTAATATCACAACTTAATTCTCATTCAACAAGCATCAAAATTATTTGCAACTCTGAACATTACTGACCTCAAAACCACACCAAAAAGGTGAAAACAAAACTGGAGTAGAGCAGCTTCAGTAATTGCATACAGTAGCTGTCTGTATTCCCTTGGAAGTACTGACTTAATCAGTTCTTTATCACAGGGTTTGCTTTACATCTTCTGCATACTCACCTGTGACTGTTCAGACTCTCCTTACTTTGGGATAACTATCAGAAAGGATATTCCCACTATCTAGATTGAATTTGAACCCTGGCATCCAATCTCCCTCACAGAGAACACTGTGCTATATTTGAAGGTGAAAGGGTAGTTTAGTACCTCACTGCATCACCTGTTTTCCCCTCAGATGAAAGCCCAGACCTTCATTTCCGTAGGTTCCCATGTGTCATAATAGCATTGCCCTCCTCCCCCCCCTTCTAACATGCCCAATTTCCATCAGGTTTCAAAAACACAATTGCTCAAGCACAGTAAGCAGGTCCATCAAAAACGATAACACACCCACGATACAAGCAGGTCACAGTGCTCTTCATTTTCCATATTGTAATGCTATAGTTTCTTGTGTATAATATGCAATAATTCTGAAGCAATTTGCTTTTAACAATGACACTATCACATGCTACAGTATAAATAATGTGCTCTCAGGATAGAATGCAACCTTGCCTGATATAGTCAACTCCACAACAATATACTTCTAAAACTGCCCAGTTCCAGAGTGAAGGTTGGATTAATAGAAATTGGAAAGGTGCAGAAGAGGCGATGTAAAATACCATAGAGGTGAAGGAAATCCTACCAACTGGGCACAACAAAGCTTAAAAACTTTGATTTAAAATCCAATTGTCCCCCTTGACATCGAATAGCCGAGTTTGGCTTCATTGTTAATGAAGGACATTAGACCAAGATAGGTCTGGATGAGAAGGGGCCGCTCCAGGATCAGCACTCCATTGGCCCGGCCTGGCAGTGGTGCCTCTTTGTGAGCCTTCTTCACGGCTTGGATCAATTGGGTCTTAAAATTCTCCAGCTGGAATTTAATAAAGAAAGTGTTGAAGTACAGTAAAACCAACAAAAGTCAACTTGTTTCAAGACTGGGCAGTGCACACTGAGAATTAAAAGTAATTTGGCAACTTATTAAAATCCAACAAGTGAAGCTTGTTAACTAAAGATTCATCTTGCTTTGGAAGATGAACTACCCCTATGATTATTATTCTTAATTACATCATGACACACTATGCACTAATAATCCAAGGATAACCCTACAGTGCACATACAGATGTCCTGTGATCAATGTGCAATTGAACATTTTGCTCAGACTGATCCTGCCCAGGTTCATTTGGTTGGGAATCGGGTAGCAACAGCAAAATATATTTAAGAGGAAGCTAGATAAGCACATGAGGGAGAAAGGAATAGATGGATATACAGATAGGGTTAGATGAAGAGGGGTGGAGAAGCCTTGTGTGGAGCATAAATGCTGGCATGGGCTGAATGGCCTGTTTATGTATTTCTATGCAAGCTCTCCACCAGTGCCTAATTTATAAGTCAGCTGAGTTACAGCTCAGAAACCAGCCTCTACGACCTTTATGCTCAGGCAACAGAACATGCTGCATGCCAAGTGTAGAAAGTGGCACCACGTGGCAAAAGATGCATTGTTGTGTCAAATCACTTGCCCTACTCATTAATTACCAGTTCTGGATGTTTACCTCGACCAAAAGGGCTGAATGCTTCTTACCTGGCAGAGGGATGCGATCTTTTCATCTGCATTTGCCATGGGGTGTTCAGTGAAGGTAGCATATGGCATGTCAGTGGAC
Source organism: Heterodontus francisci (assembly GCF_036365525.1). NCBI lineage: Eukaryota > Metazoa > Chordata > Chondrichthyes > Heterodontiformes > Heterodontidae > Heterodontus > Heterodontus francisci. Next base: position 14,643,285 of record NC_090407.1, on the reverse strand, counting down.
CATGGATTCCAGCGATTAACAAAGGAAGGTCTATCTCGCTTGTCCCACTGAACGCGAATCCCATGTCCCTCTCTCCTGTGGAAACAAACTAGGTGAATGACGCCTCCATTTAAAGTATTATAATGCACCTTCTTGGAAGCAATATTTGTGGCTTAATACAAAGGAGAAAAAGTAGGCTCATTATTTAACAGCAATTGGGGAATTCGGACACTGCCAAACAAGCCTATGGGCACAGGCAGAGAAAGACTCAAATAAAACAGAGTGTGACAAAGACACAGCAGGTCAGCTGGTATGTGTGAACAGGAAAGAGGGGTTAACGTTTCAAATTCAGATCTTTTGTCGGAATAGGCTAATTCCAAGTTTGAAAATCTGTCTTTTCTCATTACAGACACTAATGGACTATTTTGTATTTGATCTCAAGAAGTAGGTACAGTTGAAAAGCCACATTTACAGAGTCATAGAGAAATACAGCACAAACAGGCCCATTGCCCATCCCAGAGATGGAGCTTGAGGACTCCCTTCTTCAAATATAACCCAGTTGCGATTGAGAGTCAATCACATAGTGTGGGACAGGAGTCACATGTTAAAGAAAGACTTGCAGTTATATAGCTTTTTTCACAACCATTGGACATCTCAAAGCACTTTACAGCCAATGAAATACTTTTGAAGTATAGTCACTGTTGTAATGTAGGATGCCTAGCAGCCAGTTTGTGCACAGCAAATTCCCACAAACAGCAACGTGATAATGATCAGATAATCTGTTTTTTTGTAATGTTGTTTGAGGGATAACTCCCCAGCTCTTCTTCGAAATCTTCTACGTCCACCTGAGAAGGCAGACAGGGCCTGGGTTTAACGCCTCATCCGAAAGACAGCACCAGCACTCCCTCAGTACCTCACTGAAGTGTCAGCCTTGCTTTTTGGGCTCAAGTTCTGGAGTGGAACTTGAACCTGGAACCTTGTGACTCAGAGGTGACAGTGCTACCAAATGAGCCATTGCTGCTATTGGTAGGTGGCAAGTTCCAGTGGTTTTATGACTATCTGGTAGCCATCATGGTTAATTTGCCAACTTACAAGTTACCAGACTTATTGATTGTGGCATTAAGATTGGAATCAACCCTCTGGGTTGCTTGTCCAGTAGCATCACCAGTAAACTACCACACACATTTCTTTGGACCTGCTGTGTTCTTCGAGCATTTTCTGTTTTTATTACAGATTTACAGGATTTTCTTTGTATTGGCGAGGAGCTTGTCTGATGGAGTCCTGATACTGCAGGAGTTTGTGAAATCTGAACCATTTGTTTACAAACCTTTGCGTGAAATTTACAGCACAGAAACAGGCCATTCGGCCCCACCCTAATTCACCTCATCCTATCAGCATATCCTATTTCTTTCTCCCTCATGTACCTACCTAGCTTCTCTTTAAATGCATCAATGCTATTTGCTCCAACCACTCCATGTAGTAACAAAGTTCCAGAAGCTCACCGCTCTGCGTCAAGAAGTTTCTCCTGAATTCCTTACTGGATTTAAAAGTGACTATTTTCCAACTTCCACTGTATTAGTCCAGAACCTGGTGTGGGACCCACCACAGGGTCAGTGCAAAAACATTCAATAAAACAAAGATTTCACTAGAGTACTCACTTGTTCAGAGACTTTGGAGGGAACAGAAACTCTCCAATTGAAATGGTATCTACTGCGTTGAGTGAAATTCGAATAACCTGTCGGCAGATGAGGCTGATGAAGTCATATTTACAGAAGAGCAGGGATCGCTCCGTGATCAGTACCAGGCGTTCCTTCTCATTGTTCCAATGGTCAATCCTGCAACAGAATGGGAAAAGTTCATGTTCATAAAAAAGTACAAATAAATCCTCTAAAATATCTTCCACACTATAGAAATCACAATTTGTTCTTTTCCTCCTCGCCTGAAGTTTCTCTCCTCTTCTCTAGGCAGCAAGTCCAATTGGAATACAGCTCGACAGCTTCCCCCCAGCACCTCACCAAATCTACGCGAGTCTAGAAACTGAGCACTGGTAGGCTATGTGACTATGGAGAGCATCACAGCTGAACCCAACTTTCTGTGCCTGATGCGTACACGTCAATACATACACGCATGCACACTTATCCCAGCTGTGCTACCATGACTGGATCAGGCTGGCTAATATTTCGTGACTACAAACTCGTGGAAAAATTGCACAACAAAAGGACGGAGGTGGTATTTTATCTGTTTTCAGCACAGTAGTTTCTTGTTCCTTCTCAACCTTTGGATGATGCAAATAAAAAACATTTGGTAGAGTGCAACAATATCAGCACCAACTTGTATTTATATAGCAACTTTAACGTAATAAAACATCCTACGGATCTTCACAGAAGCGTGATCAAAGAAGATTTGATACCAAGCTATATTAAGGAATATTAGGGCAGATGACCAAGAGCTTGGTCAAAGGAGCATGTTCAAAGAAAGAGAGGCAGAGGGGTTTCAGGAGGGAATTTCAGTGCTTAGGGCCTTGGCAGCTGAAGGCACAGGCGCCAAAGGTGCAGCGATTAAAATAGGGGATGGTCAACAGGCCACTGGAGCAACACAGATATCTCAGAGTTGTATTGTTGGAGGAGATTACAGAGATAGGGGGTGAGGCCATGGAGGAATTTGAGAACAGGAATTAAAATTTTAAAATTGAGGCGTTGTTTAACCAGGAGCCAATGTAGGTCAGTGAGCAGAGTCCTGGGGTGAACAGGACTTGATGCGAGTTAGGACAAGGGCAGAATTTTAGATGATCTCAAGGTTATGAAGGGTAGAATGTGGGAGGTTGGCCAGGAGTGTGTTGGAATAGTCAAGTCTAGAGGTAACAAAGGCCTGGATGAGGGTTTCAACAGATGAGCTGAGGCAGGGGCGGAGTTGGGGTGATATTACAGAGGTGGAAATAGTCTTAGTGATGGCGTGGATATATGGTTGGAATCTCATCTCAGGGCCAAATGTGACATTAAGGTTGCTTGGTTCAGCTTCTAACAGTTGCCAGGGAAAGGGATAGAATTGGAGGCTAGGGAACGGAGCTTGTGGCAAGGACCGAAGACAATCACCACGCGCTGGTTCACAAACACACTGCATCTGACAAATGTTGGGTAATAAATGCCAACCTTGCCAGCAATGCCTATACACAATGATTTTTTTAAAAATCAGCAACGTCCCACAAATAGCAATGAAATGAATTGGTCAACCTGGGATTCCTTGGAGGTTCTGAACCCTCTGTTTAAATATGATCAGGGATTTTACATCATCCTGAACTATTGGAACAGGCAGGCAGGACCTTGGGTTATCATCTCATCTGAAGGATGGCAATAATGTGAAGCTCACAAATGAGCTTTGTTCATTTGATAAGGTATTCCTCTACCGAACATGCAGACACTTGGCATTAAGTCACTGTATTGTAACTCCTTCTGAAATCCACCAATCAGCATTAGGTCTAACTGAATGAGTAAATGTACAATGGTCATTGGTCATCCCATTTTAATGGCCTCCTTCTGTGCTGTAACCACTCTATGATTCTATAATATTGTGGAAATAAATCAAATTAGATAGTTTGTGTGTATAAATTGAATATAGTGCTGATGTTTTTTCCATTAGATGGTACCACCTCACCTGCTATATCCTGGGTCTCACTCTATGCTAAAACAGCAAAGTATCAATCACACAATACCTTTTTCAACACTTTGACTCTTCGAATCTAATGTTAAGTTCCTGACAAACTCCATGTGGAATTCGGAATGAACTATTTAATGTTAGAATACTGGATAGCAGTATTACCTAGCAACTATATACCGCAGCACACGATACCACTTGTTAAAAGGCCTCAAGCCCCAACACTTACTCAGTTAGCAGCCACACACTCTGCACGCTTCCATCCTCTGTTGGCATTGTGACGGATCGAATATCAGAAACAGCCCGTTCAATGGTCCCTGGCTAGGAGGAGAGAATATTTATGGTGAAGAACTATGCCAAGACGAATTTTAACAAGAGGTTAAATGTTGGTTGATAACACCACAATGCCACGATTAACCTACAACTTTTCACTTGAAGACTTCTATCAAGGTCTTTCCTGCCTGTCCATCAGCAACTTCTGCTGATCTTCCTATAGCTACAGGGAGCAAAAACGAACAGCACTGAATCCCAGCTCACTGCTCCAACTCAATCCCTCTCCATGGCAACATTCTAAGATAAGCCAGTCTGGTCACAATCTTGGTGTCACACTTGACCGTGAGATGAGCTTTCTACCTCATATTCGTGCCATCACTAAGACTGCTATTTCCACCACTGTTAACACCACCCGACTTTGCCTGTCTCAGCTCATCTTGCTGCTAAAATCTTCATTTGTGCCTTCATTACCTCTAGACTTGAATATTCCAATCCTTGTTTTTAAATCCCTCCATGGCCTCACCTCTTCCCATCTCTGTAATCTCCTCCAGCCCCACAACCCTCTGAGAAATCTGCGCTCCTCTAATTCTGATCCCTTTCATCGTTCCATCAACGGTGGCCTAGGCCCCAGATCTGGAATACCCTCCCTACACCTCTCCACCTTGCTTTCCTCCTTTAAGACACTCCTTAAAACCCATCTCTTTGACCCTCCTTATGTGGCTTGGTGTCATTTTATTTTCTATGCTCTTGTGCATTATGATGTTAAAGGCACTGTATAAATATAAGTTGTTGTTGTTGTTATTGGCCTGTGAGTGAAGGCCACAGAGACAGAAGGAACAGCATATCAGCTGAGGCCTTAGAAAGGTAGGTGACCATCACTCCATGTAATACATCGGAGTCAGGTTTGTGGGGCTGGTCTTATTCCACTTGCTTCAGTTACACGTAATCCAAACCGAACTGGTAATATTGTTTTCTGCCTCCTTGTTAACTCATTGCTATGGTTCCATGGTACTTGGCCCACAAACAGCATTCAACATGTCTGAAATGATATAGTGAGTTTTTTAAAAATTCATTCATGGGATGTGGGCGTCGCTGGCCAGGCCAGGATTTGTTGCCCATCCCTAATTACCCTCGAGAGGTGGTGGTGAGCTGCCTTCTTGAACCGCTGCAGTCCATTTGGGGTAGGTATACCCACAGTGCTGTTAGAAAGGGTGTTCCAGGATTTTAACCCAGCAACAGTGAAGGAACGGCGATATAGTTCCAAGTCAGGATGGTGTGTGATTTGGACGGGAACTTGCAGGTGGTGGTGTTCCCATGCATTTGCTGCCCTTGTCCTTCTAGTTGGCAGAGGTCGCGGGTTTGGAAGGTGCTAAGGAGCTTTGGTGCATTGCTGCAGTGCATCTTTGAGATGGTACACACTGCTGCCAATGTGCGTCGGTGGTGGAGGGAGTGAATGTTTGTCGATGGGGTGCCAATCAAGCGGGCTGCTTTGTCCTAGATGGTGTCGAACTTCTTGAGTGTTGTTGGAGCTGCACCCATCCAGGCAAGTGGAGAGTATTCCATCACACTCCTGACTTGTGCCTTGCAGATGGTGGACAGGCTTTGAGGAGTCAGGAAGTGAGTTACTCACCACAGGATTCCTAGCCTCTGACCTGCTCTTGTAGCCACGGTATTCATATGGCTACTCCAGTTCAGTTTCTGGTCAATGGTAGCCCCTAGGATGTTGATAGTGGAGGATTCAGCGATGGTAATGCCACTGAATGTCAAGGGGAGATGGTTAGATTCTCTCTTGTTGGAGATGGACATTGCCTGGCACTTGTGTGGCGCAAATGTTACTTGCCACTTATCAGCCCAAGCCTGGATATTGTCCAGGTCTTGCTGCATTTCGACACGGACTGCTTCAGTATCTGAGGAGTCACGAATGGTGCTGAACACTGTGCAATCATCAGCGAACATCCCCACTTCTGACCTTATGATTGAAGGAAGGTCATTGATGAAGCAGCTGAACATGGTTGGGCCTAGGACACTACCCTGAGGAACTCCTGCAGTGATGTCCTGGAGCTCAGATGATTGATCTCCAACATCCACAGCCATCTTCCTTTGCGCTAGGTATGACTCCAGCCAGCAGAGGGTTTTCCCCCTGATTCCCATTGTCCTCAGTTTTGCTAAGGCTCCTTGATGCCATACTTGGTCAAACGCTGCCTTGATGTCAAGGGCAGTCACTCTCACCTCACGTCCTGAGTTCAGCTCTTTTGTCCATGTTTGAACCAAGGCTGTAATGAGGTCAGGAGCTGAGTGGCCCTGGTGGAACCCAAACTGAGCATAACTGAGCAGGTTATTGCTAAGCAAGTGTCCCTTGATGGCACTGTTGATGACACCTTCCATCACTTTACTGATGATTGAGAGTAGACTGATGGGGCGGTAATTGGCCGGGTTGGACTTGTCCTGCTTTTTGTGTACAGGACATACCTGGGCAATTTTCCACATTGCAGGGTAGATGCCAGTGTTGTAGCTGTACTGGAACAGCTTGGCTAGGGGCGCGGCAAGTTCTGGAGCACAGGTCTTCAGTACTATTGCCAGAATATTGTCAGGGCCCATAGCTTTTGCAGTATCCAGTGCCTTCAGTCGTTTCTTGATATCACGCGGAGTGAATCGAATTGGCTAGCAGGCTGTTGACTGGATGGGACACTGGATAGCCACGGCCAATTGGTTCCAATTTACTGAAGTTGAATTCTGTTTGCCCATTCCACCATCTCAACAATATAACTTTTCAGCTTTCTTTGGTCCTCAGAATATTTACTGCATCTCCTACTTGAGCACTGTCTGTTCATCTGGCCCTACATCCAAATCATTGATGTTAGCTAAACAGAAATGTTTCCACAACCGAACCCTGTGGGACATCAATACCCACTTCCAATCACTCTGAGAAATTACCCTTAACTCCTACTCTTATTAACATAAGAACTTAAGAAATAGCAGCAGGACTAGGCCATTCAGCCCCTCAAGCCTGCCCCGCCATTCAATAAGATCATGGCTGATCTGTCCTAGGCCTCAACTCCCCTTTCGGGCCTGCTCTGCCTAATCCTCGACTCCCCGAGATTTCAAAAATCTATCAATCTCCTCCTTAAATACATGTAGTGTCCTAACCGCCACAACTCTCTGATGCCACAGATTCACCACCTTCTGAGAGAAGAAATTCCTTCGCATCTCAGTTTTAAGTAACTTATTCTGTAACTATGTCCCCTAGTTCGAGATTCCACCACCAGTGGAAACATATTCTCAACACCGGCACAGTAGCGCAGTGGTTAGCACTGCAGCCTCACAGCTCCAGAGACCCGGGTTCGGTTCTTGGTACTGCCTGTGCGGAGTCTGCAAGTTCTCCCTGTGACCGCGTGGGTTTCCTCCGGGTGCTCCGGTTTCCTCCCATAGCCAAAGACTTGTAGATTGATAGGTAAATTGGCCATTGTAAATTGCCCCTAGTGTAGGTAGGTGGTAGGAGAATTGAGGGAAGGTGGGGATGTGGTAGGGAATATGGGATTAATGTAGGATTAGTATAAATGGGTGGTTGATGGTCGGCACAGACTCGGTGGGCCGAAGCGCCTGTATCTCTCTATGACTCTATGACCTACCCTGTCAAGCCCCCTCAGAATCTTATATGTTTCAATAAGATCACCTCTCATTCTTCTAAACTCCAATTTCCTCCCTACTACTTTTTAATCCAATTTCTACGAACCCTCAATACTAGAGAGCATGGTTACCCGAGCCGAACCCGACGGGAGCCGACAACACGTGTCGGGTTCGGGTTGGGTCGCTCTTCCAGGTCCGGCATTCGGGCTCGGGTCGGACACAATCTATCACCACCTCCAGTGTTAATGTACTTTTTGGACTAGAAAAGTTGTTTAGTTACAGTTTTTTAAAGCATGTGCAGATAAGTAACAAAGTGAAAAACGGAAGCTAGGTTAACTGATGGTCGGTCGGGTCGGGCGCAGGAAAAAATGAAAGGATTTGGGCCTGATCAGACTTGGGTCGGATGTGGTTCTATCCGGCTTGGGTCGGGTTTCATTTGCAGACCCAAGCCGTGCTTTACTCAATACCCGTCAATTCTTACTAATAATCTGTTTGGTACCTTGATATTCTGAAAAGCCATCTACAGCACATTCACTACATTTCCCCCATCACGGTCACCTCCTCAACGAACTATCAGTTTGTCAATGTCTGCAGTTTGGTTCCAATCCTCTGCTTAGTGTAAATTCTGTGCAATGGAATGACAAATTCCCAGAGGTACTTTATCTGGTTAATGTCGGTGAAAATGTCCAAAGCTTAGGCCTCTTTCCAGCTTGCAAGCGAGGTGATCAGAGACACCAAGGTTTCTTCGACAGCACCTCCCAATCCCGTGACATCCAGCACCCAGTAGGACAAGAACAGCAGGTGCATGGGAATAGCATCAACTACAAGTTCCCCTTCAAGTCACAAACCATCCTGATTTGGACATGTATCGACATCATCACTGGATCAAAATCCTGGAGCTCCCTACCTAACAGCACTGTGGGAGCACCTTCACCACATGGACTGCAGCGGTTCAAGAAGGCAGATTACCACCACCTTCTCAGGTAAACGAGGGGTGGACAATAAATGCTGGCTTTGCCAGCAACACCCGGATCCTGTGAATGAAATTTTAAAAAATATTGATTTACAGAATAAAATTAAATTCAAATTCAATTTTTATTATAAGTAAATCCAGGATTTTCCACCAGTGCTTTGCTGACTGCAGTTTTCCCAGTTTCCATGAAAACCCAAAACCAGTGCTCCCTAATAATATTCGACACCTCTGCAAACTACATATCCGCAATCAAATATTGCCTCATTCCAGCATCCAATAAAACCATAGTCAAAACACTGCATGCCTTTTATAGCCCATTATTCTATCTTTTAAAAAATAAGTCATGATTCACCCCAGGTTAAAACAACTCTCATATCGATACACCTATACCAAAGAAATTTTTCTAAACAATTCACAACACTTGAGCAAGATGCTATTAGGACAATGAGATGCTTTTATGGTGTTCTAATGAAACAGGTGTGACAGATTCTAAGGGCATATTCGGACCACCTCCTACGTACCTGATCAGTGGCCTTGGGCACACCCTACCTGGAGTACTGCAGTCTGCAGTCAGTTCTTGGCACCGCACCTCAAGGAAGATATATTGGCCTCAGTGAGGGTGTAGCGCAGATTCACCAGAATTATGCAAGGGCTTAAAGGGTTAAATTACAAGGACTGGTAAAGTATGGCAAGCATGCCATACACCTTCTTCACCACCCTGTCTACCTGCGTTGCCACTTTCAGGGAACTATGTACTTGCACCCCAAGGTCTCTCTGCTCAACAACACTCCCCAGGGCCCTGCCATTCACTGTATATGTCCTGCCCTGGTTTAACTTCCCAAAATGCATCACTTCACACTTGTCTGCGTTAAATTCCATTTGCCACTCCCTTGCCCACTTTCCCAGTTGATCTATATCCTGTTGTAACTTTAGACAACCTTCTTCACTGTCCACTATACCACCAAAATTGGTGGTATAATCTGCAAACTTACTAATTGTGCCGAGTTAGGGATTGCTGCAGTCGGGTCGGGTTTAATCAAGCCAGGCTTTAAGGACTGGTTACAAAAACTTGGCTTCTATTTCCTTGAGTATAGAGAGCAGGGATGATCTAATCGTTTTAAAAAATATTAAAAAGATCCAATAGGGTAGATACAGAGAAACTATTTCCTCTGGTGGGGGAATCAAGAATGAGGGGATGTAATCAAAGAGCTAGGCCATTCAGGAGCAAAACCAGGAAGGACTTTTTCACAAAAAGGGTAGTAGATATCGGGAATGCTGTCCCCCAAAGTATGGGGCAACTGGAGCTTTCAAGAGTGAGATTGATAGCTTTTTGTTAGATAAGTCTATCAAGGGATATGGAACAAAGGTGGGTAAATGGAATTGAGGTACAGGCCAGCTATGATCTCACTGAATGGTGGAGAAGGCCCAATGGGGTTGAATGGGCTACTCCTGTTCCTTAGAAATGACAGACCAGATTTATAGCTAACTATCACAAACATGCTCGAGACCCCAACTGCCAATGAGCAGCTGGTGTATATATTTTCTTAAAAACCAACATCCTCATTCCCTAATCTCTCGGTTAGTTTCTCCGAGCCAGAACCTATCTGAAATTAAATACTGTGGTTAGGATAAAAGTGAAAAGATGATCACACTGTAACGAGCTCTTAAACACATCAATCAATAATTCAGAGAGCATTTAGCATCACCTTTCTTTTGAGTTTTATCTCAACAATTTGCACAATCCAATGCCAATGCTTTGTCAGAATCCTGGGCTGAAATCTCCCCTTAAAAATACTTCAGAGCAGCTGCCAAAACAGGAATAAAAGACACAAAATAACAAGCCATCTTATTTCAAATCAATGGCAAACTATCATTGAACAGGGCACCATAGATACCAGGAACAGCCTGTCTCTCCTGGATAGTGAAGTGAGTTCTTCCTCTGTCCTGAATTTGGTGACTTGTTTACATTTTAGAAATTGTGTATTGTTAGTGATGGATATAGAGAGAAATTCTATAGGGACGAGATGGGTAAATTCAGATAGATTTGAATAAATATAATCAGATATTTACAAATAAAGAAATAGACAGGTGAAGGGGTAATTGGTTCTACTGCTGACAGCAATGAGTTATTTGGATAAATTTAGAAGACTGCGTGGTTACTACGATGGTGTAATCGTTATGTTACTGAACTAGAAATCCAGAGACCTGGATTAATAATTCTATACAGGCCTAAATTCCACCAGTATGAGAATTCAGTTTAAAAAATCTGGAAATAAAAAGCTGGTGTCCGTAAAAGTGAGCATGAAGTTATCAGATTGTAAAATTCCAGCTGGTTCACTCATGTACTTTAGGGAAGGAAACTGGCCATCCTTACCCAGTCTGACCTGTACATGAGTCCAGTCCTACACAAATGTGGTTGATCTCTGAAGTGGCCAAGCAAGCCCCTCAATTTGTGTCAAACCACTATAAGATCCCCACCATAACCTTCTCAGGGGCAACTGGAGTTAGACAATAAATGCCAATTCTGCCAGTGAATAAAATATAGAGTAAAAAATAAAGGTGTAAGAAATACAGGCATAGATATAAATGAAAACAAAGATTTAGACATGAAAACAATTAAATAGCCATAAATATATATATGTAAACATATGATTCGTATATAGATAGTTATCTATAAAATGTAAATAAATAGGAATATATACAAATACATACACAAATATGGTTAGCTATAAAAAAAGATAAATATTAAGCGATTTAGATATGTAGATAGTTAAACGGTCTGGAAGGGATTTAGCAGGAGGAGCGGGACCGCAGCCCTTGGCCCTTACCCTGAACACGAAGTAGTCCTTGATCCTGGCCTGCAGAGTGGGATCCTTCACGCTGAACGGTGTCAGGGTCTCGGCCCCACGAGCTGCGGGAACCGCGCTCTCCGAGCTGCTGGCGGCCGCCGCTCGCTGTGAGGGAGGAGACTCGGTTCGTGCGGCAGCTCCAGCCGGGAAGCCCGAACCCGCGATGCCTTCGGTGGGGAGCACAGCCACCTCCGGCTCCACCGAATCATCCATCTGCAACATAGCGGAAAAACAACACGGCGCCCGGCCCAAGAGCAGGAGGAGGCTGGGAAATGACAGCAGGCCGCAGCATGGGAGGGGGCGTGGCCGGAGCAGGGAGGGGCGGGGCAAGATGTTTGGGGCGGGGAAGGGGCGGAGTCCAGAGACTGGGCGGGGCCTGCTGATTGGGCGGGGTCATGGGACTGGGCGGGGCTGGGGAATTAGGGGTTGTTAAGGACAGGCAGTTGGGGAAAGGAATGTTCGAGCTGGGGCTTGGGGAGGAGATGAGATCAGGTTGGCATTTGATGAGTTTGAGACTGAGGCAGGATAGTGGCTGCACTATGGGATCAGAGAAGGATTTGATATTTGGATTCGAAAGGGACTAGAGTGAAGGCTGGGATTGTGGAAGGTTTGGGGGAGGGAATAGGGACTGGGATTGGAGAGGGACAGATTTGGAAGATGTTGGAGTTTGGGGACAGGCTGAGGTAAGGATTATTGATAACAGGGTTTGTGGCTGGCAGATGAACAAGGGTTTGGGAAGGAACTGAGATCAGGGTGGGGATTGATGGTGGGCCAAGGTATAAAGGATGTGGTTGTACTGGGGGAGTGGCTGCTGATTGGTGGTGAGACTAGGAAAGGAGCAAGGAATGGGAATCAGGGAGGGCTAAACCAAAGGCTGAACAATGTTTTTGAATATGCTAAGGCAGGAGGGCGGGGGGGGCGCTCATTGTCAAAGTTCCAAAAAGCAAATCTGGAAGAGAAAACGTGTATTTCTTTACACTGCAGCTGACCAATAGCTGAAAAAAGTTGGTAGGAATGGAGATTGAGGCCACAACAGGGTAGAGTAGAATCAATCTTCTGGAGGAATGAGATCAAATAGGTCATAGGCCCCTCTTCATCCAAACCTATCTTCTAGATGCCAGTTTAGTGCCCACAATGCGTGACGCCCACACAATTACATTATCCAATGGAATTCACTTGGTAGTGATCAGGAGTGGGAACCTATGACAATTTTACTCTCTAGACTGGAGGTAATGAGGCTAACTGGCATTCCCGCTGCTGCTCCAGGTGAGATCAGGTAATTTGGTACAGACTAAGGATTGAACTCGGGACCTTATAGATTTGAATGGCTGAGTATTGTGTTGGACAATACAGTTATGCACTGAAGCCTGAAGTGTTCTAAGTTTTTTTTAAAGGGAAGCTATTCTGGTAGTGAAATTCAGATGTAAATAATGTGTTGTTATCACCCGTCACCCCTGTGCTCACTGACGTACATTGGCTGCTGGTCCAGAAACACCGCGATTCTAAAATTCTCCATGTTTTCAAATCTCTCCATGGCTTCACCCCTCCCTATGTCTGTAACCTCATTCAGCCCCACAACCCTCTGAGATCACTGCAATTCTGGCCTCTTGCACATCCCTGATTTCCATTGCTGTACCTTTGGTGACCGTTCCTTCAGCTGCCAAGGCCCTAAGCTCTGGAATTCCCACTGTAAACCTCTTCACCTCTACTTTATTTATTTAGAGATACAGCACTGAAACAGGCCCTTCGGCCCACTGAGTCTGTGCTGACCAACAACCACCCATTTATACTACCCCTACAGTAATCCCATATTCCCTACCACCTACCTGCACTAGGGGCAATTTACAATGGCCAATTTACCTATCATCTGCAAGTCTTTGGCAGTGGGAGGAAACCGGAGCACCTGGCGAAAACCCACACAGTCACAGGGAGAACTTGCAAACTCTGCACAGGCAGTACCCAGAATTGAACCCGGGTCCCTGGAGTTGTGAGGCTGCGGTGCTAACCACTGTGCCGCCTTCCTTTAAGATGCTTCTTAAAACCTACCTCTGATCAAGCTTTTGGTCACTTGTACTGATATCTCCTTGTGTGGTTGGTGACAAATTTTGTTTAATAAAGCTCCTCTGAAAGGCCTTGAGATCTTTTACTACGTTAAATGTGCCATATAGAGGCAAGTTGTAATTTGTTGCGGCTCTTCTCCGAATAACAGCGAGAATTTCCTTCATTGCTGTCCCTCTGAGCAATTGGTACTGTGTGTTCTCAGTGATTTGTTTGTACTCCTGTGCTAGTTCATATAAGGTACAATGGTGATGAGGTAAGCAGTCGTTTTCTTACTTTTGTGCCCAATTTTCACATCAGGATCAGAGCTGTAAAGGACAGATGGAGCTCACAATTCCACATATTAGCCCATCGAGCTCACTCAGGTCAGGGTTACCAAAGGTTAGGCAGAACATAAAGCTCTCTTGACCTGACTCAGCCCTGCATAGTCAAGGCACAGCTATCAGTGGTCAGTCAGAAAGTTGAGGTCCCCATGTACTATCCCGCTCAACATTCTTTGAGCAGAGTCAGTTTGAACGTGAGCGCCACAGGTATTAACCCCAGTAAGGAGGCTCAGATCAGGGAAGACAGAACTTCCATCATTAACCCATTGAACATACTCTGGTCAAACAGAATTGACTGCAATTTTCTTGGATTTCTTGTTATTGCAAATTCTCCCCTTTCTCTCTTGCCCCATGTCCATCCATGCCCACTTTCCACAGGATTCACGGACAGCAGTCAGTAGGATATGTGACTGAGTTTTCTCTTCCCCCAAGTCTGGGCTACCAAAGCCAGTTGCAGCACACCTACTGTTGCCCTTGGTCAGGTCAGCTAACTTAGTGCTGAATATATACACTCTGTGTTTGATAACTCAGTCACAGTGGTTATGCTGTGTGTATTAGTTGGTATCACCAGTAACCTGTCTCTAGATGCAGAAATCAACAAGCGCATGGGAAAGGCTTCCACTGCTATGTCCAGACTGGCCAAGAGAGTGTGGGAAAATGGCGCACTGACACAGAACACAAAAGTCCGAGTGTATCAGGCCTGTGTCCTCAGTACCTTGCTCTATGGCAGCGAGGCCTGGACAACGTATGTCAGCCAAGAGCGACGTCTCAATTCATTCCATCTTCGCTGCCTCCGGAGAATACTTGGCATCAGGTGGCAGGACCGTATCTCCAACACAGAAGTCCTTGAGGCGGCCAACATCCCCAGCTTATACACACTACTGAGTCAGCGGCGCTTGAGATGGCTTGGCCATGTGAGCCGCATGGAAGATGGCAGGATCCCCAAGGACACATTGTACAGCGAGCTCGCCACTGGTATCAGACCCACCGGCCATCCATGTCTCCGCTTTAAAGACGTCTGCAAACGCGACATGAAATCCTGTGACATTGATCACAAGACGTGGGAGTCAGTTGCCAGCATCCGCCAGAGCTGGCGGGCAGCCATAAAGGCGGGGCTAAAGTGTGGCAAGTCGAAGAGACTTAGCAGTTGGCAGTAAAAAAGACAGAGGCGCAAGGGGAGAGCCAACTGTGTAACAGCCCCGACAAACAAATTTTACTGCAGCACCTGTGGAAGAGCCTGTCACTCTAGAATTGGCCTTTATAGCCACTCCAGGCGCTGCTTCACAAACCACTGACCACCTCCAGGCGCTTATCCATTGTCTCTCGAGATAAGGAGGCCAAAGAAGAAAAAGAAGATTAGTTGGTAGTGGCTCAGTTGGTAGTACTCTTATTTCTCAGTTAGAAGGTTGTGGGTTCAAGTCCTGACTGCTATACAAAATCTAGGCTGACTGTTTTTCACAACCTCAGTCCCAAAGTGCTTTGCAGCCACGAAAGTATTTTTTTGAAGTGTAATCATTGTAATGTAGGAAAATCTGTAGCCAATTTGTGCACTGCAAGATCCCACAAACAGCAAAGTGATAATGACCTAAATTTAGTGATGTTGGTTGAGGGATAAATATTGTCCAAGACACTGGGGAGAATTTCACTTCTGTTCTTCGAAATGTCATGGGATCTTTTACATCCGCCTGAGAGGGCAGACAGGTTTAACATCTCATCCGAAAGACTGCACCTCTGTGAGTGCAGAACTCTAGATCAATAATTTAGCATATGGTAGAGTCACGGGCATTAGTCCCTCCCCTATTCCACTCATGCTGTTCCACCATAAAAAGCAACTTTAAATTATAAGTTAAAGGTAGGAAGGGAGGTTCAGTGAAAATTTTTCATTTAAAATGACATTGAAATATGGATTCAAATAGACATTGAATGTATTTTTGGAAAGAGAACATATTGCAGGATATGGTGAGAAAGTGGTTAGTGAGATTGAAAAACAGATAATGGCCTTTTCATGTTCTTAAAAATTATTATTCTTGGGTTTTAAGGCCATGGTATATATACCCAAATACATTGAAAAGCTTTTCAACAGGCAGTAGGTACCAATCTGTGCTGACACTAGGGGGCAGTAAATCCTGAGCAAAAAATAAACCTGCCCTTGAACAGTAAAGAATTTGGAAAGAACAGGAGATTTACGGTAATCTGCTTCTTCCATTACACAGACTCTTGCTAGAGGTATGGTTCGTGCTGGATATGGGCAATAGACTTATATTGGGGTTAATTGTTGGGGAGGTAATTTGTCAGCTTGGCAGGTGCTTCTAAATATCTAGTTTAGGTCAGAATAAACCAGCATGAAATGATTCTGTTTTAAAAAAAATACATATTTTGAAACTTTAAGTGTAATGTCTGAAGTGTGACTGATACTGGATGCAAGTCTTTTACATTTGAGACAAGGAATATATACGAAGATTGATATGCGCTAACCATTATTTCTTAGTCCTGTGAGTCAAATTGGAGTAAGTTCACATGCAAGTTGTGTCAATATTCCCTGGTACCACATTTCTCAGCCACTTGGACCAGGCCCGGTTCCAATTCCAGGTCTTATTTCAGAAACTGGATTTCAGTGTTTTTAATATAAATCTTTCTTGTTAAAAACTGTGACAGTGAGCATGGTGTTAAACTAAATCAATTTATGGAGGCAGTTACTTTTATTAACATTTCTGTCAATTCAGATTAAAGTGAATACCTTCCTTGGTGATGGTGTGCACTTGCCGTAAGTAATTCACTGTATGAGAGGACACCTTTGATCAGAAAGAAGGGAAAGAGAAAGAAAGACAGTGTTGCATTTATATGGTGCTTTATCCCATCTCTCATGCTTCTCGCACAATACGACGGATTTTAAGCAGCTCCGTTGAACAGGAGCAGGCCAGGTGGAAGGTTAAATTCGAGGTGAAGTACCTGCTGCCATGTTTCTGATGCGCTCCCTCTAGCCAGTATGTGAACTGCATAGTTTCCTGAGTCAGTCAGGGCACCATTCAGAGGCAGGAGGGGTCTCAGCAGGAGGGGTCTCATGACTACATGTAAATCGGGATCCTATAATACAGTAGGACCCCCAAATAGGTCTATTGTAATATGGGAAATGAGGCAGCCAATATTTCCACAGCAAGCTCTCACAATTTCCCACCTGTCCCAGGTGTCATTGACTGTACACATATTGCCATCAGGGCACCAGCCAGCAGCATTCGTGAATATGAAAGGCCACCACTCCATTAATGCCCAGCTAGGTCACAGAAACAGCATGTTGCAGTTTTATGCACAGTACCCAGGAGGCTGCCATGATGCATTTATCATACCATAGTTAGATATTCCCCCCAATATTTGACCTTACATAAATGTGACAGGGTGGCTGCTGACGTACAAGTGATATCCACATGGCTCATGACTTCACTCCGCATTCCCGGCACTCCGGAGCAACACAGGTACGCTCAAATCAAGGGGTCCACAAGGAGCATTATTGAGCACATCATGGGGGTGCTGAAGCAGAGGTTCGCCTGTCTCGATAAATCTGGGGGCTCCTTACAATACGCCCCACAAAGGGTCTTCATCAGAGCGGTGTATTGTATCCTGCACAAACACACCATGCAGGCAGGCAGACCTGCATTTGAAGGAAATAAAGCAGTGGACAATGAAAACCGGAGGGGAAGGGAAGGAAGCACCAGCAGGAGGAGAAGGGCCACCTCAATGCCTTGCAGCAAGAGATATGAGGGAAGAGTTAAATTCAAGTGATTCCAGTGACCTGTTTATTCTCCAGTCCTGAAAACACATGCAAACCCTCTCTACATTTGTTACATCCCTCACTACTGCAGTAATCCTGCATAAAAGAACATTGCAACCATTCACCCAACTTCTGTATCAATAACTTACTGACTTCAGACTCAGAAACTGCTATTAAACCACACTGCCGACCAAATGTGATCAAGGTGATGAATATAATTCCCAACACAATAATTGCTTTCTATTAATTTCTCACCCAAATACCAACTCACAGTGTGTTTCTTATGGGAAGTCTTCCTAACACTCTGCCCCTATGAGGTGTTGCCCATGTGACATCAGGGATGCAATCATAAACATGTTAGAATTGAATGTTCTTGTAACTTCATTAGAAGCACTGACCAAAAGAAATCATCATAGAGCCACTTACAGTATTGGTGCATTCAGGGACTGGGCATTACTGTTGGCGATTCCTATAGAAAGCTCATGATGTTGAGTAAGGGGAGACCGCTTGGTTCTTGAAGTATCTTGCCTGTCTGTTTTTGCTCAGTGCAGCACCGTGTCATTATCCAGGCCTAAAGGAACCTTGAAACCTACATGCTCGAACTTGAGCAAACTTTCCTCAATATTCTATATGGCCATACAATTCAATTTAAATGATCTTTCTGTTTTTATAGTTAGCCCCTCCCACTCCTTAATTTTCTGTCTCATAAGATACTGACTCTTGTTGAGTTACAGGCACAAGGATGCTGGGCAACCATTTGGCTATTTTTTCATGTGTGTTACTAGGTATAAATTGTTGACAGTTTAGTCACCACTGAACCCATCTCTTGCTCACATGATACAGTTTTCAGCAGGAAACAGCAGGAATACTGGCTGATTTTTCCATCTCTACCCTGCCCCCTCTTCTACCCTGAGCTCCATAACCAGTTATAATTCCAGGCTACTCAGCTACCGTCTCAGCTAAGCTTGGTTAACTTGGCACAGACAGGGGATGAAATGTGGGACCTTCCTGGTCTGGGTAGCTCAGTTTCATGGGCAGTGTATTTACCAACTAAGCTATCAGTGAAGGGATAACATATGAATTACAGTGGTATTGAGACTAATACCAACAAAGCTAATTGATGAATAACTGTTCCTTTTAAAAATCTGACTTCTCTGATCATTTATGTGGTTGGCAGAGCTGTCACTGTTCAATATATAAAGAACACCCTCATTGACTTTAGGACCCCTAGGCTCGGAGGAGTCAAACTCCACCATGGTTCCTACTCCTGGTGTAGTAACAGACCCCAATGGCAAATATGCCTGTATGGATCAAAGCAAAAAGTGCTTGAAATACTCAGCAGGTCAAGCAGCATCTGTGGAGAGAGAAGCAAAGTGTCCCATTCCCACTCAGAAATGATGAAAGGTCACCGACCTGAAACATTAACATTGCTTCTCTCTAAAGTCTGGCTCGGGTATAAAATTAAAACCCGACCCAGGCCCGACCCGATCGCAGCCAACCCGACCCAAGCCCGAGCCCTTTAATTTTTTTTCGCGCCCGACCCAATCTGACCCGACACGAATCTCCTTCATCTGTTCTGGCAGCAGGCCATTCCTGCAGCTGGAGTTGTGGGGAATCATGGGTAATCCTGATCCCATGACTTCCTGGAAGCAGTATCCAGCCCGACCCGACCCGAACCTGAATGCTGGAATCGGAATTTCGACTCGAATCGACCCGAACCCGACACATAGTCGCGTCTAGTCGGGTTCAGGTCAGGTAGCCAGGCTTTACTTCTCTCTCCACAGATGCTGCCAGACCTGCTGAGTATTTCCAGCACTTATTATTTTTGTTTCAGATTTCCAGCATCTGCAGTATTTTGCTTTTATGCCGCTATGGATGGTTGGCTGAGAACATGGTTAGGCTGGGGTCTGATAGTTCCCTTGTTCAAATACATCTGACCCTCACTGGACTCTCTTATAAAAGATGGTCAAGTACTTGTGATAACATAGAGGATGTGCCTGTGTTTATTGCAAGCTTGCAACTATTAGATGAGTAATGGGACACTCTTATATTGATACTGTGCTGTGGGTGGCAGATGCCAAGTACTCCCACTGGCTACAGAAAGAAAGGAAGACTTGCATTTATATAGCATCTTTCAGGACCTCAGGACATCACACAGTGCTTTACAGCCAATGAAATATTTTTGAAGTGTAGTCACTGTTGTAGGAAAGGTGACAGACAATTTGTGTATAGCGAGCTCCCCACAAACAGCAATTAAATAAATGACCAATCATCTGTTTTAGGTGTTGATTGAAGGATAAATATCAGCCAGGACAGCTCCCTTCCTCTTCAGTATAGAGCCGTGGGATCTTTTACATCCAACTGAAAGGGCAAATTGGACCTCGATTTGACATCTCATCTGAAAGGCAGCCCCTCCAACACTGCAATGCTCTATCAGTACTGCACTGGGAGTATTCATCAGGATTATGCGCTCAAGTCTCTGAAATGGGATTTGAATCCACAACCTTCTGACTTAGAGGTGAGAGTGCTACCTACTGAGTGAAGATTGCAGCACACTGCAGTGTAATTTATTTTGGCTGCTGCTCTGGACCTGAGCCCATCACTCTATTTCCAAATTTGCTCTTTTTTAAAACTTTTTTTCTCTTTACCCCTCCTAGACCCCTCTCTTCTATCATTGTGCCCCCTTTCACTTTTCCCCTCTAGATACTCTGCCCCCTCAGGTGCTCCGCCCTCCGAATTCCCTACTCCAACCCTTCAGTACTCCTCAACCTTCCTGCTCTCTTGCCACGGTCTCAAGCTTGACTCCCTCTTAGATAAGCCGACAGCTTCTCTGTGCCTCCCATGTCATTCTCCAAAGGGTTCATTGAGGCACTCAGCATTGGCTGAATATGAGCAGCAACCCCCAATTGCCCCATCCCATTCTCTCGTTGGTCTTCCCGCCCAGTGTGCCCGCTGGAGGCTAATCTTGCCAATCTCCATACTGTCCAACTCATCCCTTCTACTGCTGACCCTGTGAACTCTGTCAGCGGATCAATTCTCACTGACTTTTTATGCATCTCCCTCCAGAATGTCTGTTCACTTGTGGACAAGGCCCTTGTCATCCATGAACTTATTGTGGATGATTGCATCAACATCATTGCCTTAATGGAAACCTGGCTGAGGGGTGATGACACCTTTCCCCTGAATAAAGCCTCCCAGCCTGGCTATATCTTCCACCACTTGTCCTATCAAGACCATGACAGTGGTGGTGTGATGCTTATCACTAGATCACACCTTGACCTGACCCCCTACTCCTCTGGCACATTTTCCTCCTTTGAGCATCTCACCTTGTTCCACCCCTCTCTCCTTTCATTCAAAATCATCATTCTCTAACCCCCATCCCAAGAATGATAAAACTTTTCTCACCGAGTTATCTTAACTGTTTCCTCCCCCAGCTTCTCATAACTGAATAACTACTCATCCTCGGTGATTTCAACCTTCATGTAAACTCATCATGCTCTCTCTCCTCCGAGTTAACTGCTCTCTTATCCTCCCTAAGTCTCTCCCTCCATATAAACTCCCCAACCTATGTTCGTGGCCACCTCCTTAACCTTGCTATCTCATGTGGTCTTGCTAGTCCCATCATATCAATCACAGATAAAGCCATTCTGATCACTTCCTTGTATAACTTTCCACGCACATCCTCCACCTATCCCCGAACCCTACCTCCTTCTGTATCTGCCCGTGGAACAAACTATCCCCAATTCACTTACAACTGCACTTTCAAAATACCAATTGTCTAGCCTTCAGCCCTTCATTTGCCACAACATTTCTGCAGCTACTGATTTGCTCAATCACACTCTCACCTCCACCTTTGATGCTCTAATCCCCAATAAAACCATTACTCTCTCTCACCCTGGCTGATCCTCCAGTACAACGCACATTTCCGCTCCCTTAAGTCCAAGGGACACAGACTTGAAAGGATATGGTGGACCACTGGTTTAGCCATCCAGTGCCAGATCTGCCTGCACCACATAAAGCACTATTGGGTCCTGCTCTCATCTGCTAAAACTGCTCACTATTCCAGGATTATCCTGCAAGGCAAAGACAACAGCCAGCTTATTTTCTCTACTGCAATCCATCTTCTTAAACATCTCCCCCCTGTCTCCTTCACCCTCACCAAGTGCAAGGAGCTCATGGACTTCTTTGTCACTAAGATCAAGACCATCTAATCAGCTCCCTCGGCCTCATCTCTCCCTTCCACTAGCCCACCGGGCCAAACTTCCTCTAAAGCTCCCCCCTGCCCTCACTCTGAACTTGCATCTTTCTCTAGTTTGTCTCCTACCCCTCATGCCTTCTCCAAGCTCATCTTGTCCATGAGACCCACCTCCTGCTTCCTCAACCTTATTCCCACTAAACTGCTAACCACTCAAATTCCCCTCCTGGTCTCCAGGTTAGCCGATGTTATTAACTGTTCTCTCTCTTCAGGTGTTGTCCCT
This sequence comes from Heterodontus francisci, assembly GCF_036365525.1. NCBI lineage: Eukaryota > Metazoa > Chordata > Chondrichthyes > Heterodontiformes > Heterodontidae > Heterodontus > Heterodontus francisci. The sequence goes on along the minus strand of NC_090407.1, from coordinate 14,621,308 downwards.
CTCCCCTTTAAATCTGTTGTCAACGACTGTTTCCTCAAACAAAACAACCCTTGACCCCACCATCCTTGCAAACTACCACCTGTCTCCAATCTCTGATTCCTCTCCAAAGTCCTTGAATGTGTTGTCACCTCCCAAATCCGTGCCCATCTTTCCTAGAACTCCATGTTTGAATCCCTCCAATCAGGTTTCCACCCCTGCCACAGTACCGAAACAGCTCTTATCAAAGCCACAAATGACATCCTGTCTGACTGTAATAAAGATAAACTATCCATCCTCACTCTTCTCAACCTTTTCACCCTTTGACACCGTTGACCACACCATCCTCCTCCAACGCCTCTCCGCTGTCATCCAGCTGGGTGGGACTGCTGTCGCCTGGTTCCATTTTTATCAATCTAATCATAGCCAGAGTATCACTTGCAGTGGCTTCCCTTCCTGCTCTCACAACATTACTTCTGGTGTCCCTCAATGATCTACCCTTGGTTCCCTCCTGTTTCTCATCTACATGCTGTCCCTTGGCGACATCATCCGAAAGCACAGGGTTAGTTTTCATATGTACGCTAATGACGCCCAGCTCTACCTCACCACCACTTCTGTCGACTCCTCCATTGTTGCTAAATTATCAGACTGCTTATCCAACATCAGAAATTGCCTCCAGTTAAATATTGGGAGAACTGAAGCTTTTGTTTTCAAACTTTGTTCCAAACCCCGTTTCCTAGCTACCGACTCCATCCCTCTCCCTGGCAACTGTCTGAGACTAATCCAGACTGTTCACAAACTTGGTGTCATATTTGACCCCGAGATGAGCTTTCAAACACATACTCATGCCATCGCTAAGACCGCCTATTTCAACCTCTAACATCATCCAACTTTGCCCCCGTCTCAGCTCATCTGCTGCTGAAACCCTCATTCATGTCTTCAGTACCTCTAGACTTGACTATTCCAATGCTGGTCTAAACCAGTTGTCCACCATATCCTTTCAAGTCTGTATCCCTTGGACTTAAGGAAGCGGAGATTCTGGCTGGTCTCACACATTCAACCTCCATAAACTTGAGATCTTCCAAACTCTGCTGCCCACGTCTTAACTCACACAAAGTCCTGTTCCCCTATCACCTCTGTGCTCGCTGACCTACATGGCTCCCAGTCAATCAACATCTTACTTTTATTTATTTTTTTATTTAGAGATACAGCACTGAAACAGGCCCTTCAGCCCATCTTGATTTTAAAATTCTCATCCTTGTTTTCAAATCCCCCCATGGCCTCGCTCCTCCCTATCTCTGTAATCTCCTCCAGCCACTCAACCCTCCGAAATATCCGTGCTCCTGTAATTTTGGCTTCTTGAGCATCCCCAATTTTAATTGCTCCACCATTGGTGGCCATACCTTCAGCTGCCTGGCCCTAAGCTCTGAAATTCCCTCCCTACACCTCTCCGTCTCTCTACTTCAGTTTCCTCCTTTAAGGCACGCCTTAAAACCTATCTTTTTGACCAAGCTTTTAGTCATCTGATGTAATATCTCGTTATGTAGTTCAGTGTCATATTTTGTTTCATTGTGCTCCTGTGAAGTGCCTTGGGACATTTTATTACATTAAATATAAGTTGTTGTTGTTGTAGGTCAGGGTTGTCCAACATGTGGCCTGTGGGCCAGGATCCGGCCCATCAAAGATTTCCATCCGGCCCGCTGGTGTAAACGGTACCCAGAGCCATTCCTCATCCTCCCCTGGGGTCCGTGACTGGAGATAAGAAATTCCATATTGTCAGACTGCTTTTAAAAAAGATCGCAAGACAGTTTCACAGCTGACATCGGGAACAGCAGTTTCTGAACTTTGGACAGATTTGGGGTTTTCCAGCGGCCTTTTAAAAAAAACTCCAAATCTGTCCGAAGTTCAGAAACTGCAGTTCCTGATGTTAGGATCTGTCAGCTGTGGAACTGACTTGAAATTTTAAAAAAAACTGATCAACCATCTGCTGAGTGTTCCCGCTCTCTGCAACTGTCAGAGAGAAAGAAAGGGGGACAGTAAGACAGAGGGACTGGGGGCAGAGAACGAGAGAGACAGAGGGGGCAGAGAGAGAGGGAAAGTGGGACAGAGAGAGATAGGGAACATAGAGAGAGAGAGGGAAAGATGGACATAGAAAGAGGGGGGCAGAAAGAGAGGGAAAGGTCGGCAGGGAGAGAGAGGGTGGCAGAGAGGGAGGGAGAAAGAGTGATCAAGATCACTCCTGACAGAGTGACATCTATCCAGAATACTCCGCATCACTACAACAAGTATGCGGGCAAACCTTGACTACTTGTTCAAGTTAAAAAAGCTAGGTACCTCACTAAATCAGTGTCCAACATAGTGACCAGAAAGTAAGTCAGTAAATTTTCTTCTCATTTAAAGCATCTTCACAAAAGTGCAGTTTTGTTGTTGTTTTGATTAATAGTAAGATAAATTTTATTGCCTTTATCTTTCTGAAATTGTCTAACCGATCCCCTACATAAGACAAAAATTGTAATGTGGCTTCCGACCTGAAAAGGTTGGACATCCCTGTTGTAGGTGTTGACTCTGGCAGGGAGGCCTTTGTTACCTCACCTGATGGTAAATCTAGATATTGAGTGATAACAGGTCGTCACCTGTGGAGGGCATCATAGCCAAACCTAATTCTACATTGCAACAGTGACTACACTTCAAAATAAAAAGTACTTCCTTAGCTGTGAAGTGCTTTGGGACATCCTAAGGTCATTAAAAAAAATGCTATATAAATGCTAGTCTGTCTTTTTTAATTGTTGTACTAAGCACAAGAACGTGAAGATAGGATTAAAGTTGGAATGGTGCTCTTCCTGTGATTGAATAGTTCACTGTTTGGCTTGCATATGAGGAATGGCCACTTGGGTGAAGTACTGGAGGGCAGTTGGCACCTTGTGGAACCAGGCCTCAGAATGAGCCAGTGTCTGCAGGAGACGAGAGGTGGCTGGGATCTCCCATTGTTCTGCCTGGAGCAGAAAGCCTGGTTATATGTCCCAGGGTTCCTGCTTGAGCTTTGGAAGAGAATCCACCTTCCATATTTTGCTGTCGTTCATTCTCCCTTCGCCCAGTTGCGTCTTGTTAGCAATCCTCACTGACAACAGCAGTGAAGTCCAACCTCCTCCTTGCAGTACCAAGAGGGGAAGTCTGACTCAATTGTAGTTAGGTGATAGATCTGTGTGCACATAAACCCCAGGAGATAGCCTGTTCCCCTATTGGTTGCTGCTTAGTTACTGATCTTTCTTTTTGGCTTATAAGCCAAAATAAAATGTCCAACCAATTCTACCATAGCAGCTGGTGGAATTTAAGTTCAGTTAATTAATAAAGATCTGGAATTGAAAACTAGTCTCAGTAATGGTGCCATGAAACTAACATCGATTGTCATAAAAACCCATCTGGATCACTAATGTCCTTTTAGGGAAGGCAATCTGCTGTCCTTACCTGGTCTGGCCTACATGCGACTCCAGACCCACAGCAATGTGGTTGACTCTTAACTGCCCTCTGAAATGGCCTAGCAAACCACTCAGTTGTCAAAGGCAGTTAGGGATGGGCAACAAATGCTGACATTTCCAGCAACACCCACATCCCATGAAAGAATAAAAAAAACTATAATCAGACAAGAACAAAATACTGTGGATGCTGGATATCTGAAATGAAAATGTGAGGGAATTAAGTTACGTGGGTAGATTGGATAAAGCTGATGTTGTTCTCCTTAGAGAAGAGAAGGTCAAGAGGAGATTTGATAGAAGTGCTCAAAATCATGAGGGGTCTGGACAGAGTAGATAAAGAGAAGCTGTTCCCATTGGCTGAAGGGTTGAGAACCAGAGGACATCAATATAAGGTGATTGGCAAAAGAACCAATGGCGATATGAGGAAAAGTGTTTTTACACAGAGTCATAGAGAGATACAGCACTGAAACAGGCCCTTCGGCCCACCGAGTCTGTGCCAACCATCAACCACCCATTTATACTAATCCTACATTAATCCCATTTCCCTCCCACATCCCCACCTTCCCTCAAATCTCCTACCTCCTACCTACACTCGGGGCAATTATGTAGGTAGGATCTGGAATGCATTGCCTGAGTGTGTGGTAGAAGCAGATTCAATCGGAGCTTTCAAAAGAGAATTGGATAAGCACCTGAAGAGAAAAAAATTGCAGGGCAATGAGGAAAGGGCAGGTGAGTGGCACTAGCTGAGTTGCTCTTGCAGAGAGCCAGCACAGACGTGACTCACTGAATGGCCTCCTTCTGTGCTGTAACCATTCTATAATTCTATGAAAATGCTGGAAACACTCAGCAGGTCAGACAATATCAATGTTTCAGCTTGATGACCTTTCATCAGAACTGGAAAATGTTGGAGATGAGGGAAAGAACCAAAGAGGAGGATCTGTGGAGGGCAGGAGTGATTAAATGACAAAAGTGATAATGGTGCATGGCAAAAGATGGTGATCATTGGTTGACATCCTTCCATCTACAAAAGATGATGGACTTGTATTTAGGTGGGGTGTCTTCTCTTGGTGCACCTTTGCTGATGGCTGTGAAGGCCAATCCTTGAGAGGCAGGTTCTGCCACAAGTGCCGCACATGAAGCTGCCAAGTGACGCTGTGAATTGTTGTTTGACGTTGGTGCCTGTTGCCAAGCTGCTGGAGCAAATGGTCATCGTGGTAATGCACACCAGTCCACAAGATGTGTTGCCATTTCCCTCTTTCGCCAGCTAGTGGCTCCCAGGTAGGATAGTCAACATTTAGGGCCTTCATGTCACGCTTGCAAGCATCCTTGAAGCGGAGCTTTGGGCACCCCACTGGTCGTCTGGCCCTGGATACCTCACCATACAGCTGCCTCTGTTTGATTAGTGCCAACACACTTGGGAGCTCTGCCTTTGAGAGGACTGCTGCAAAAGGTGATGATAATAGGACAAATATAGACAAAATATGGGTTCAGAGAAGGTGTAGCCACCAGTTATATTTTTCCCTCAATTTTTTGTAGTTTATTTTCACCTCCAGTCTCTTCCCCATGCATGATTCCCTGACCATATAGCCCAGGTTTCCAATCAGTCTTGACCCTGTATTTCATTCTAACCCAGTGTAGACACATAAACCAATTAAAATTGTGCTGAATCATCCCTCCCTCCCTCTCTTTTCCAATGATTGTAAGTGAGCATGACTGAGTTTTGAACTGGTCGGGGGAGGAGCGGGAGGGCGGCGCGGGGTGGGTGGGAGTGGAATTAGTCGAGTGGATGAAGGGGGTGTGTTTGATTTGAAACTCCTCCTCCAGGGTGGATGCGAGTCGGAAGAGCTTCAGGACTGGATGTATTTTAGCAGTGATGTGATGCTGCTTCAGCGCCGTACTATCAGGCATATCTGTGCGTGAGAATATTGGTCTGTGCTTAACACCTTTTCCATATGAGCTAAGCAGTCATGGTAACGAGCGAAGCTCCATCCTTCTGTATGGCTGGTTATCACTAGGCATTTCAGATTCAATGTCTTTCCTACAAATAACTTGAGAGAGAGCTGAACCTGTGAAATTATCAACATAACCTTTTAATTCATTTTTTAAGCTGGGAGAGATTATTAACGAAAGGAAAACCAAAGAGACATAGGAAAATCAGCATTGCAGAAAGTCTCAGAAATATTTGAATTCCCCTGAAAAGATGCCTGTCCGATCTGGTGGGGAGTTTGCACTGAGCAGCAATTGAACTTTTTTTCTCGTCTTTTGGGAAAGTTTGAAAGTTCTCAAGCGGAAGAAATCTGATTTTGTTAAAGTATTTTTAAAATTTAGATGCAAGTATCACAAACTGTACGCCAAAAAATGGACCAAGTATCAGCAAGTGTCTGTATGTTGTTCCTCGGTGTGACCTCTGCTATTAACCCGGGAATACTCCAGCCTCATATGTAAGTATCGATTTTAAATAAATAGTCAAAAACTCTTAGCGACTTGAAACGTTAAATTTAAGATTTCCGAAAACTTTTATATTTATTGGTTTAACTTAGATATTGAAGTGTTCCCTCCAACTGTGCAACTCGGACAGTGGCTTTTTGAAAAACAGTAGCGCTGGTTAATTGCTTGGCCATTGAATCAGAAACACATTTGTGTCTGTCTGACACGATCGTGACATGAGGTAGAGCCGAGGCGATGGGTTCAATCGTCGTGAATTTCACTAATAACTCCTTAGCTTTTGAAGCAACAATTTAAAAACTTCATAGAATCATTATGGCATAGTAGGAGGCCATTCGGCCCATCGTGAATGTGCCAGCTCTTTGAAAGAGCTATCTAATTAGTCGCTCCCCCCTGCTCTTTCCCCATAGCCCTGCAAATCTTTCCCTTTCAAGTAAGTTTTGTCGAAAATTATTAAACCTTTAGAGAAGTTTTCCGGTAGCTGCTAATTTGTAAATTTTCCACATGTGTTGTGGCATTCGTATAAAAGCAATACAGATTTATTTTAAAAGGCATGTTTCTGATCTCTATTTTTTTTGAAAAAATACTACTTCGGCTCTAAAATTCTACCCTTCTCTTCAGAATGTGCCGTTCCTCACTCGGATCTTTAAAGCTGCTCTCCTGTACTTTGCTAAAACGATCATTCTCTGGGTGTTAATCTTGATCGTGAGTGTGGGTAGGATGTTTGACTGCGGAGGGCTCATCACAGCCAAACCCAATATCTGCATCTAACAATACTAGTTAGCGGTCAGGAGCAATACACCTGGCTGTAAACGGGATTGTACAAACTTGTGTGATTGTACGGGGCACCGAACAGATCCAGCGAAAGAGACACTACTCAGTGATAGTAGATGATCCCTAATCATTTTGGTTTTATATTACCTATTACAATCATGCCTTTTTACAATCTGTTTTGATACCTGATTTGGTTGGTATTTAATATCATTGTTTAGTAGAACGTTGGAGCCTCAAAACAAACCTTTTCAAGAGCTCCCCACCTGACAAACGTCGCTCCCAGTAGCATTTGGGGTTTGTAGAGAGCTCCAGGCTATAAAACTAAAGGGACGATTATCTGAACTGAGACCCTCTCAGGTGGATGTAAAAGATCCCAGGGCACTATTTCAAAGAAGAGCAGGGGAGTTCTCCCCGATGTCCTGGCCAATATTTATCTCTCACCCAACACCTGAAAACAGATGATCTGGTCATTACCACATTGGTGTTTGTGGGAGTTTGCTGCATGCAAATTAGCTACCACATTTCTCTACATTACAACACTGATTAAGAGGCAAAAGTACATCATTAACTGTGAAGCACTTTGAGATGTCCTGAGGAGTAAAACAAGTCTGTCTTTCTTATTTTGTGCAGCTGATTGGCTCTCTGAAATCAAATTTAAAAACTTTTTTGTTACTGGAGTGGAATTTAGCTTGCGAGGCAAAATTAGCTCCTGGCTCGGATATGCATCTAGGTTGTGAGTCATTAGATTAAGATAAAACTCGTGTACAACCTGAGCTGTGATGTAGGGGAACAGCATCAAGCTGACATGTGTATATAAAAGCAAAATACTGCAGATGCTGGAAATCTGAAATAAAAACAAGAAACGCTGGAAATACTCAGCAGGTCTGGCAGCATCTGTGGAGAGAGAAGCAGAGTTAACGTTTCAGGTCAGTGACCCTTCTTCAGAACTGGCAGATATAAGAAATGTATAAGATTTTAAGCAAGTAAAGTGGGGGTAGGGCAAGGGATAACAAAAGAGGTGTTGATAGGACAAGGTCCTAGGACAAGGAAGGGTCACTGACCTGAAACGTTAACTCTTTTTCTCGCTCCACAGATGCTGCCAGACCTGCTGACTATTTCCAGCATTTCTTGTTTTTATTTAAGCTGACATACATACCTGAATTACAATACAAGGGATTGTCACTAGGCTGGCATACACACCTGGAATGTGATTACAGGGCAATACCATCAGGCTGGTTTACGTACCTGGGTTGGGATATAAGGGATTAGCATCAGGCTGGTTCTGATGAAGGATCACTGACCTGAAATGTTAACTCTCTTTCTCTCTCCAGAGATGCTGCCAGACCTGCTGAGTAGTTCCAGCAATTTTGTTTTTATTTCAGATTTCCAGCATCTGCAGTATTTTGCTTTTAATTAGGCTGGTTTACTACCTGGGCTGTAATATATAGGATTAGCAATAGTCTGGATCTCAGTAGCTCAAGCTAATGTTCTGCTATTTAGTGTAGAGAAAAAATTTCATTGCATCTGTCAGGCTTGTAATTTAATACAACACATGTCTCGTGTATATGTGGAAACTTAGCAACCAACATATTTGATTGTTACAATCAACTGGGACTGTAACATAAATCTCGTGTGAATCATTGTTGTTTGATTATCAAATAAATCCAAAAGATTTTCCTCCTAACCACTGTCTGGTGTAAAGATTTTAAAAATATTTTCTTACTTTCCTCCTGCCCCCTCTATGTGCATGCACCTTCACACTATTCTTCATGTCGCATGATTCATGTAAATCTTGACACGTGCTGATCGAGTCGGTTATGCTATCTGCAGTTTCTCCCTTGGTGAAATATCTCGCCACACTTGAACTACAGGATGGCCACTTGTTGTGCCTGGTACCTGGGGAACCATACCTCTGTAAGAATCAGCACCTGCAGAGGAGGAGGGGAAAAAATTCTAAGAAGGGATGAGAATCATGATGTTGTGGTGCAGGAGGTGGGCGATGTGGGTCTGTCATTACATTTTTAAGGAGCATTTTCTCTGACTTACTAGCAAAATTGCTTTGTTAGTAATCACAGATTCTAAAGTTGCTTTGTTAGTTGGGAGTTAACTGAAATGCTATTTTCTCATTTTTTTGGTTAAAAGAGGACTTACAGGCCCTTGCTGCTCAATGGAATGTACTTGCAGCAGGATCACACTGTGCAACATTAGCATATAAACATGTTTGTGTGAAATTCCTCTGTGCTATTTCAATGGTCAGGTAACCAATTTATTTTCCATTTATTTGGTACCATTAATGTAGAAAATGAAGGCAAGGGGTTACATGTGAACATACGAATTAGGAGTAGGAGTAGGCCACTCGTCCCTTTTAGCCTGCTCTGCCATTCAATAAGTTCATGGCTGAACTGATTACTCCACATTTCCACCTAGCCCCGAAAGCCTTCCACCCCCTTGTTTATCAAGAATCTATCTACCTCTGCCTAAAAATTGAGAGAGGTGATGGAGAAGTAGAGCTAGCTGTGATTGATGCATGTGTGGACGCTGATCCCATATCTGTAGATGATGTTACTAAGGTGAAGAGGAAGGGGGCCAAAGAAAGATCCTTTGGTGACTCCTGATATGACAGTGTTGGGTTGGAGAGAGTAGCCATTGTTGGAGATGCTCTGGCTTCCTATTTTTATTAGGCAAGGTTAATATGGGATAGATGGCGTTAAGATACTGATCAACAATGATCTAATTAAATGGCGGAACAGGCTCGAGGGGCTGAATGGACCACTCGTTCCTATATTTGATAGGATAGGCAAGCATGCAACGAAACAAAGGTAGCTTCATCAGGCTGGGCAACAGTAGAGAAGCATTGGAGGAACATGATGTGGTCAGTTCGGTCAAAGGCTGCAGGGAGATCAAGGAGGATGAGAAGATGCAACCATTAGGTGGAACTGTTCCAGAGTCTATAGAATCTTGGAAGATGACCACCAATGCATCCATTATTTGATCACAGTCACAGACAGAATGTCATTCATGACTTTGGTTAAGCCTTTGGTGCTGTGTGGGGTGGGGTGAAATTTGAAGGATTATAATAGGGAGTTGTGGGGCAGTTAGACATGGATCTGAGATACAACAGCACGTTCAGAGGCCTCGGAGAGGAATAGTGCTGGAAGATGGGATAGGAGATAGTGAGAACAGAGGGATTGAGCATGGGTTTTTGGAGGAGGGAATGATGATAATGGTTTTGAAATGGAGGGGGTTTGTGCTTGAGGAGCGGAAACCATTTACAGTTGCAAACAGTAAAACCTATTTAGACTTGTGGGTGGAGGAGCAATTCAGTGTGTTATATTTTGGGTTTTAGATCACTCAAAGACACACTTTGTGTAGTATCTGCGAAAATCAGTTTCACCCCATGTGCATTGAATGAGAAATTTAGTGCACTAATAACCTCTACCCAAGATTAATTCTTTGGGTTTTTATATTTAACTTTTGTAACTTTTGAAAAAAGAAATAACTTTCAATATCACAAACTTAGATGATGGAAAGGTAGCATTTTTGCCCCTAATGTCTCGCACAGAGTTGCCGACCCCACTGTGCTGGGAAACCAAGTACTTCCCTACTGTGTCGGGGAAGAGAAAACCTCGCTCCCAACAGCTTACACTTGCTCAGAGTAGATAATTATAGAGGGCTAATAGCAGAGATTTTGGAAGAAGCTAGAAGTCTAGGGTGACTTTGGAAGTGAAAGAAGAGTGGGAAATGTAAGAAAAAGCTTAAGAAAAACGACATGTGGAGGCTGTTAACAATGCCCAGTACTCCGAGTTAATCAGCCCTCCCTGGGGGCTGCTACTGCAGATCTGTTGACCAGGACCATGTTAGTGTATCATATTATTTTGCTACATTTCTGCCCCCTGGTTCTGCCCCCAATCCTCCCATCTATGATATCTTGTTCAGTTCAGAGATATCCCCCTCCGTCTCCATTCCACAGTTAGCAAGGATGGTCCAGGCCTATCAGATACCTCCCCATACCCAGTCAGCACCCACTGCTTGCTCAAACAACCAGACTTGAAGCTCAAAGGAGAGGAGCCACCAGCAAGTTTTTCTCAGTCATCCTGAGTACCTGGACCAGTCTGTCAAAACCCGGCTTGGAAGCAAAGCCTGAGGATGAAAGTGTTGAGACTGGATGTGACGTTGGGTTTCTTACTCAGGACTTCAATGCTCTAGGCCCTTATCGTGTTGTCTGGGATTCCTGATAGTTCTGGGAGGTGGGTGGAGGGATGTTTGTGGTGATGGTTAACACTTTTTACATAGAAAGTGTAGTCTAGAAACAGGCTATCCGGCCCAGCTGGTCCATGCCAGTGTTTAAGCTGCACACAAGTCTCCTCCCAAACCCACTTCAGCTGACCTGAACAACATATTCTATCTTTTCTCCCTCTTGTACTTATCTAGCTACCCTTTAACTCCATCTATGTATTTTCTTCAAAAACTTCCCGTGATAGGGAGTTCCACATTCTAGCCAGTCACTGTGTAAAGAAATTTCTCTTAAATTCCCGATTGGATTTATTACTGTCTATCTTATATTGATCGCTCTCATTTCAGTGAATAATACTACATATCATACAGACATTTACTTCTGAATGGAACGCAGAGGATGTGATCCTGATCCAGGTTTGATCCTGAGCCAGGTATAATCCTGACCAAAGTAAACTTTGTTCTCACCTTCTCAGCGCAGAGGTAGAGAAATCCCAGATGCTCCGTCTACTTTCTGATGAATGTTAGGAAAGCCCATAGCCTGCAGGTATGGATCTGCATTTCAGGAATTCCTACTTGAACTCTAGTTGTACAGACTGGCGTCTGAGAAGAATCTAGTGTAGATCTACCTGGCATGAGATCACATGGCTCTGTAAGTGCACTGAGCTTGATATTAATTTTAATTTTTTTCCTCTAATTTTCTCCCCTCCTTATTTAAAAGGTGTGAGTCACACTGATTCCATGTCCAATGCTGACATTCAGTTCCTCAGGCATGTGCATCCTTTTCATGTGAGTGTCACCAGGCTATTTGACTGTGGAGAGCATCACAGCCTGTTATTCATCCAAAATTGACCTGTAAACTTTCCAGCAGGGATTGCTGGATAATAACAAGGGGGTAGATCTTGACTTTGTGCAATAGTGTGAAGTGGGTGAAGTCAATAGGGTTAAAAATTGGGAGAGATCTAAAACCGATTCACTATCACCCATTTTACACAGTTGCACGAAGTCAGGATCTACTTCAAGGAGAGGAGAGCTTAGGCTGTATTCCTCTCCTTTCCCATAGCCCAGAAGAAATGAAGCTGTTTAGAGAGCCCATTTTAAGTGCAATTAGATTTGACTAGCTCATGTTCCAGCGAAGCCAGTAACCCATACTTGGAATTTCCAGGCTTGTTCCTGAATATCTGCTACATCCTGTGATCAATTTAGTTTTATCCTTGGTTGATACAAAATATAATTTAAAGGGCCACCACCTTTAACCAAGGCAATGACCAACATGATGATGGATGGCCAAGGTAACATAGAAACATAGAAAATAGGAGCAGGAGTAGGCCATTTTGCCCTTCGAGCCTGCTCCACCATTCATTATGATCATGGCTGATCATCCAACTCGGCCTGTTCCGGCTTTCGCTCCATACCCTTTGATCCCTTTAGACCTAAGAGCTATATCTAACTCCTTCTTGAAAACATACAATGTTTTGGCCTCAACTGCTTTCTGTGATAGAGAATTCCACAGGCTCACCACTCTCTGGGTGAAGAAATTTCTCCTCATCTCAGTCCTGAAAGATTTACCCTGTATCCTTAGACTATGACCCCTGGTTCTGGACTCCCCTACCATCGGGAACATCCTTCCTGCATCTACCCTGTCAAGTCCTGTTAGAATTTTATAAGTTTCTATGAGATCCCCCCTCACTCTTCTGAACTCCAGCGAATATAATCCTAACCGACTCAATCTCTCCTCATACGTCAGTCCCGCCATCCCAGGAATCAGTCTGGTAAACCTTTGCTGAACTCCCTCTATAGCAAGAGCATCCTTCCTCAGATAAGGAGACCAAAACTGCACACAATATTCCAGGTGTGGCCTCAGCAAGGCCCTGTATAATTGCAGCAAGACATCCCTGCTTCTGTACTCGAATCCTCTCCCTATGAAGGCCAACATACCATTTGCCTTTTTTACCATCTGTTGCACCTGCATGCTTACCTTCAGCGACTGGTGTACGAGAACACCCAAGTCTCGCTGCATAGTCCCCTTTCTGTTTATAGCCACTCAGATAATCTGCCTTCCTGTTTTTGCTACCAAAGTGGATAACCTCACATTTATCCACATTATACAGCATCTGCCATGCATTAGCCCACTCACTCAACTTGTCCAAATCACCCCGAAGCCTCTCTGCATCCTCCTCACAACTCACCCTCCCATGCAGTTTTGTGGCATTTGCAAATTTGGAGATATTACATTTAGTTCCCTCATCTAAATCATTAATATATATTGTGAATAGCTGGGGTCCTAGCACCGATCCCTGTGGTACCCCACTAGTCACTGCCTGCCATTCAGAAAAATGTATCCCTACCATTTATCCATACTCTTTGTTTCCTGTCCGCCAACCAATTTTCTATCCATCGCAATACACTACCCCCAATCCCATGCGCTTTAATTTTACATGCTAATCTCTTATGTGGGACTTTGTCAAAAGCCTTCTGAAAGTCCAAGCAAACCACATCCACTGTCTCCCCCTGATCAACTCGACTAGTTACATCCTCGAAGAATTCTAGTAGATTTGTCAAGCATGATTTCCCTTTCGTAAATCCATGCTGACTTTGCCCAATTTTACCACTGTTCTCTAAGTGCTCTGCTATAAAATCTTTGATAATGGACTCTAGAATTTTACCGATGTCAGGCTTACTGGTCTATAATTCCCTGTTTTCTCTCTACCTCCCTTTTTAAATAGTGGGGTTACATTAGCTACCCTCTAATCTGTAGGAACTGTTCCAGAGTCTATAGAATCTTGGAAGATGACCACCAATGCATCCATTATTTCTAGGGCCACTTCCTTAAGTACTCTGGGATGCATATCATCAGGCCCTGGGGATTTATCAGCCTTCAATCCCATCAATTTCCCCAACACCATTTCTCTATTAATACTGATTTCTTTCAGTTCCTCTCTGTCACTAAGCCCAACATTTCTGGTATGTTATTTGTGTCCTCCTTTGAGAAGACCGAACCAAAGTATGCATTTAGTTGGTCAGCCATTTCTTTATTCCCCATAATAAATTCCCCTGTTTCTGACTGTAAGGGACCTACATTTGTCTTCACCAATCTTTTTCTCTTCACATACCTATAGAAACTTTTACAGTCAGTTTTTATGTTCCCCACAAGCTTGCTCTCGTACTCTATTTTCCCCTTCTTAATCAATCCCTTGGTCCTCCTTTGCTGAATTCTAAACAGCTCCCAATCCACAGGTCTGTTGTTTTTCCTGGCAAATTTATATGCCTCTTCCTTGGATCTAATGCTATCTCTAATTTCCCTTGTAAGCCATGGTTTGGCTACCTTTCCTGTTTTACTTTTGCGCCAGACAGGGATAAACAATTGTTGCAGTTCATCCATGCACTCTTTAAATGTTTGCCATTGCCTATCCTCCATCATCCTTTTAAGTAACGTTTCCCAATCCGTCATGGCCAACTCATGCCTCATACCTTCGTAGTTTCCTTTACTAAGATTCAGGACCCTTGTCTCAGAATCAACTACGTCACTCTCCATCTTAATGAAGAATTCTATCATATTATGGTCGCTCGTCCCCAAGGGGTCTTGCACCACTAGATTGTCAATTATTCCTCTCTCATTACACAATACCCATTCTAAGTACTCGACTTATTAACAGAAGTTTTTACAAAAATTGCATAATGTACATTATTCCACCCATCTTGTGACATCAGCATTAAGCTGATAAGGTGCAGGGGATTATATGTGTGATATATACATGGGAGGATATTGAGAGGGGTAGAGGAAGTGATAGACCTTGTTGTGCATGTCCACAGGTGCCTGAAGGTGGCAGAACAGATTGATAGAGTGGTTAAGAAGGGATATGGAATGCTTTCCTTTATTGGCCGAGGTATAGAATACAAAAGCAGTGGTGTAATGCTGGAACTGTATAAAACATTGGTTAGGTCACAGCTGGAGTATTGCGTACAGTTCTGGTCACCACATTATAGGAAAGACATAATTGCTCTGGAGAGAGTACGGAGGAGATTTACAAGAATTTTGCCAGGGCTTGAAAGTTGCAGCTATGAGGAATGATTGGATAGGCTAGGGTTGTTTTCCTTAGAATTGAGGAGGCTGAGAGATGACTTAATTGAGGTGTACAAAATTATGAGGGGCCTAGATAGAGTAGACAGGAAGGACCTGTTTCCCCTAGCAGAGAGGTCAATTACCAGGGGCACAGATTTAAGGTGATTGGTAGAAGGATTAGAGGGGACATGAGGAAAAGCATTTTCACCCAGAGGATGGTGTGTGTGTAGAATTCACTGCCGAGATTGGTGGTGGCGGCAGAAACCCTCAACTCATTTAAAAAGTACCTGAACCTGCATCTGAAGTACTGTAACCTGCACGGCTACAGACCAGGTGCTGGAAGGTGGGATTAGAATGGGCAGCTAGTTTTTTCAGCTGGCGCAGACATGATGGGCTGAATGGCCTCTTTCTGTGCTGTAGCTTTTCTATGGTTTGGTTCTTTGGTTCCTGGTGACCTGAGCTCATTTTGAGGTCCTGGTAGTTTGTAACTGCGGGACCCATTCAAACCCATGAATGTTAGTACAAAATAACAAATGAAAAAAATTACCAACCGTACTTTGACTGACAGTAAAATCGGACAACCTGCTCAAAAAAAAGAAAGGTGGCAAAATTAGAATCCTGGAATCATAGAATGGTTACAGCACAGAAGGAGGCCATTCAGCCCGTTATGTCTGTGCCCGGCTCTCTGCAAGTGCAACTCACCTCGTCTCACTCCCCTGTCTTTTTCCCATAGCCATGCACATTTTTTCTCTCCAGGTAATTGTCCAATCCTCATTTGAAAGCTATGATTGAATCTTTGTCCATTACACTCTAAGGCAGTGCATTCCAGATCCTAACCACTCGCTGCGTAAAAATGTTTTTCCTCATGCCGCCATTGCTTCTTTTGCCAGTCACCTTAAATCAGTGTCCTCTGGTTCTTGATCCTTCCTCCAATGGGAACAGTTTCCCCCTATCTACTCTGCCCAGACCCCTCATCATTTTGAAAACGTCTATCAAATCTCCTCTTAATCTTCTCTTCTCCAAGGAGGACAGCCCCAGCTTCTCCAATCTATCCACGTAACTGAAGTTCCTCATCCCTGGAACCATTCTCATGAATTTTTTTCTGCACCCTCTTTAATGCCTTCACATCCATCCTAAAGTGTGGTGCCAAGAACTGGACACAGTACTCCAGTTGAGGCTGAACCAGTGTTTTATACAGGTAATTGAATCCTCTGGTTTGCAAGACCCAAGTTTTAGCCCATATTTTACTTTGCTTACCAAGGGCATGAGGCCTCTGGCTTAGGATGCCATCAAGCTTGAAAAAAGTAGGAGAGAAGATGATTTTAAGTCAAGGAGTAGTGATTAGGTGACACTAAGCTTATGTTTTTAAGTGCTTTAGAACGTGCGAAGAAAGAAAGACCACGTGAGGTGAGTATGCACTGTATTGCAAGACTGAGTTAGAGAAGGAGACAGTGCGAGATATGTTGATTTTAACATGATAAAGATTGAAGGAACAGTGTGTCATTTAGACCTCGGAAAGAACCTTTCCCACTGACCTTGATGTGTCTGAGGTATTAGCAGAACTATCGCCTGCAAGAGGAAAGGATGACTGTAGTCCATAGTACATGTTCCTAAAGTGGGAACATTAGGATTGGCATTAATTGCCAAGTGGGAAACCCTGAGAGATGTGGCTTGTTCGCATGCAGAGTTCAGAGTGGTCTATTCCTCCTGCAATAGTAAAATTATTCCATCCAGAATCTACTGCCCATCCCGTGAGGTGAAACTTGCTTCCTTCTCTGAGAGGGTACCAATTTGACCCAGTTGTCTGTAAGCAAGAAACTTGAAGAAGGATTATGGGCTGGTGTGTGGACTCCTGGGAAGGAGCTGAAACAGCCAGAAAGTAGTGAACCTCTGGAATGTGTTGCTGGTTGTTGTGCTGGGTTGCTGTACTGGTCTTGATTAGGGCAGAGATTGCATCATATAAAAGGTAAGTGTCTTTACGGATAACACTTGGTCCATGTAATCTCCTGGACTGATTTCGTTTGCCTGAAGGACTTGGAGAGGAATTTTCCAGTTTTTTCCACTTTATTGGCTCTGGGTTTTTCTCTGTTTTTTAGCTTCTGAATGTGAAGGTTAAGAAATGTCTAGTCACAATACGGTAGCCATCATGTGGTATGGGCAGGCTTGATGGACCAGCTGGTGTTTTCCTGCCTGAAATTGTCATATGTTCGTCTGCTAGTGTGTACAAGGACCTACCTGTGATCAAGTATTATTTAATCCCCTTGTTTAGGCCCAATGTTTGTGAGGAGAGGGAAGTGATGATGATTGGCCACAGGCAGCCATGCGTCCAGGCCTTCACTCGGATGGTTAAAGTGTGGAAACAAGAGTGTGGAGGACAGAAGTGGTGCGTGGGACATGAGAGGAGGTATGCGACCACAGCAATGTCATTCAAATCAACAGCTGAATATGACTAGTTCACTGAAATAAACAGAAATTAAAATCCAATTCCATTTTCTGTCCACATTTGTTGATTGAGCCACTTTGGTTGAAATGCTTCTTAAAGTAGGATTGTTAGGGAAGTTTCTTTTCATCATTTTTCCTGAATGTACTGACTCATTCTGGGGTACAGATCCTCCTCCCCATTTACACCATCCCCCTCCCCGCCACCGTACCTCACCTAAGTGGGCTTCCTTCGCATGGCACCTGTAACAGAGAGGTGCTAGCAAGTTGTTCAACTGTGTAGAGCATCATAATTAAGACTAATTTTGCTGACATCCACACACACTTCCAGCAGGGGTTCACTAGCAATGTTCCCTCTAAGCTGTGCAGCTACGCAACAACCCGAGACTTCCTGTGCAGTCCGCACACTGGTTGGCCCCTTTAAGTTACCGGGTGTGCACAGCCATACAAAAAACTTTAAGGAGTTGCACACTTAAATGAATCAGCTGCACAGTCCAAAAAAAAAGAGGCTACTTTGGTCACTGGCTGGATATATCAGGAACAGGAACTTTGGCTGATTTGCCCTTCTTGGTGGAGGGGTGCTGAAGGTGAAAATGTTACCCTTAGCTGGGGTCTTCTCACTTCATTTCGGGTACTCACACACTTAAGGGTATGGTAGCATAGTGGTTATTTTACTGGATGAGTAATCCAGAGGCCTTTAATAATGACCAAGTTCAAATGCCACCACGGCAGCTGGGGAATTTAAATTCGATTAATTAAATAATTCTGGAATAAAAATTCATATCAATATTGGTGACCATGACACTACCAGATTGTTGTAAAAACACATCTGGTTCACGAATGTCCTTTAGGAAGGAAATCTGCTGTCCTTACCTGGACTGGCCTATATGTGATTCCAACTCACAACAACGTGGTTGACTCTTAACCTTCCCCTTAAATGGTTTATCAAGCCACTCAATTGTAGTCAAATAGGTGGTGGACAATTAGGGATGGGCAATAAATGCTGCCCTTACCAGTGATGCCCACATCCTTTGAATGAATAAAAAAAGCTGTATAGAAACCAGAGGTAAAACCTGGGTCTTCCCTGATCTGAATTGCTCAATGTCCACACTGGTCAGTGCATTTCCTTCTGGAGCCAATGCACAACAGAATAATTTTGAAAGTTTTTTTTAAAATTAGGAATGAGGCATCATAAACATATAATTATTTAAAAAGTTATTGGAAAGAAAAGATAAAATGTGATATATACCTTTTGAATAAATCTATAAATGAAAATGCATACACTGTTTTTGAAGCCTTTCATAAGCACTACAATAACCTTATTGTAAACCTCAATCCTTTCTCTCTTTGTCTCACTCTTGTTCTCTCTATCTCTCTTGCATTTGCTCACTCTCACTGCTTTTCTCTCTCTACCTCTTGCTTTTGCACTCTTGCTCTTCTTGTGTTTTTCTGTTCGTCTCTTGCATGTTCTGTCTCTCTTGTTTTCTTTCACGTTCTCATCCCATTTTCTCTCTTGCTTTCGTGCTCTCTATTCCATTTTCTCTTTCTTGCATTTTCTCTCTTGCTTTTCGCTCTTTCCCTCACTCTCTGTCACTCTCTTGTTTTCTGTTTCTCTTTCATGCTTTCTGTCTCTTGCATTTCCTCTCTTTCTCTTTACACTATTGTTCTTTTCACTCTTACTCTCTTTTGCTTTTCTGGTCTCTCTCTCCTTCTTCCCCAGTCTCTGTGTACCTCCCTGTATCTCCACACACCATCTTGAGGTATTTAAAAGTGTTGGTTTCCCACTCCTCCAACACCCCCATCTCTTTTTATTAGGGAAAATTGTCCAAATCTGGAAAATTGATTTATCATGACAGAAGTACCAGAAATAAAGATGATTCTCCTTCTGAGCCTTGATAGAAACATAGAAAAATAGGAGCAGGAGTAGGCCATTTAGCCCTTCGAGCCTTCTCTGCCATTCAATATGATCATGGCTGATCATCCAAACTCAGTAACCTGTTCCCGCTTTCTCCCCGTATCCCTTGATCCCATTAGCCCTAAGAACGATACCTAACTCTTTCTTGAATATATTTAATGATTTGGCCTCAAGTGCTTTCCGTGTTAGAGAATTCCACAGGTTCACCACTCTCTTGGTGAAGAAATCTCTCCTCATCTCAGTACTAAATGGCTTACCCCCTTATTCTTAGACTGTGACCCCTGGTCCTGGACTCCACCACCATCGGGAACATCCTTCCTGCATCTAGTCTGTCCCGTCCTGTTAGAATTTTGTAGGTTTTTTCTATGCAAAGGGAAAGTGTAAAAATTTTGCCCTTGCACTTCTCATTCTCCTTCCATGCTCCCACTCCTCCTATCTCCCCCTTTTCCCTCTGACGCTGAGCATGCTGATGCTGCAATCATTCTTTACTTCTGTTTGTACCCTCGAGTTGTGTGCCCATTGGCTTCAGTCAAATTCACTGTTAAAGAGGAAAGCCGATGTTTTCACAATCTCCAGCAATTTTAATGTATGGAAATCCAATGTGCACCCAAACAGGGAAATTCATGGGGTTTATTAGGTGATGCCACATTGCACCAAATCACTTACCTTACCCATAATTCACTTGGTTGCTCTCCCTGGTACCCCAGCTTGGAGCAGGCTAAAAACATCTGGGGTTATTTAGAATGTACAGAAAAGAAACAGGCAATTTGGTCCAACTGGCTACGCTGATGTTAATGCTCCAGATGAGCCTCTACCCACCCCTCTTCATCTAACCCTACCAACATAACCTTGTATTAATTTTTTCCTCATATGTATATTTGGCTTTCCTTTAAATCATTCTCCACTACAGTCTCCATGATCTTTCTTTAAAGTAAACATGGGGTTTGTAAATGTTTAGATTTTTTTCAGTTCTTCATGATCTGTTCTGCTCTTGTTTATTCAGCAGGTTAAGGGTTAACAATCAGCTCTCTTTCCACTTATGGCAGTTCATTGGGCAATACTGTGTACCTCTGTTCCTGTTGCTATGCTTGTGTGTGTGTACACAAACAGTCCCTGTTTACTTGCTCTAATATATTGTCATGACAAAGCAGTAAGAAACCTTTACTTAAAGGGTGGGAAGCTGATAGTACACAGGCCTGGTCAGAGAATTCAGCCTGGCAGAGACATTTATTGACCTTTTATTTTGCCTTGGCTATGGAGGAGAAAACTGTCTTTAGTTTCTGCTACCACAGCAATCCATTGACCACGCTAGAAAATGGTCCATATGGATGCCGGATGAAGACAGGGTCCTGCTCCCTAAGCGAGTTACTCACTGAGTGAACTTGCCTCAGTTGATAGCACATGCCTCTGAGGCAAAGATCGTGGGTTCGAACCCCACTTCAAGAGCCAAACTTCAGCTCTGAGGCAGCGTAAAATGAGGCATTAAAATGCAGGTCTGCTCCTGTACTTCAGGTGAATATTTAGTGGCACTACTCAAGGCAGAGCAGAGAGTTCTCCTGGTCAACATTCCTGCCTCAACAAATGCCACCAAAAATATGCACTCATTATCATTGTTCATGTGGGATGCGTTGTTGCTGTTCTAACCATAGTCCCAAAGGAACATAGGCATCTTTCCCCATGAGAGAGAGATAGTTGGTGATGTATAGCTTGAGGGACACCACTCCTCAAGCATGGGGCAAGGCGAGGAGACAGGCCTCCATGAACTACCACAGCCGGTACGGGAATTTAACCCGTGCTGTTGGTATCTTTCTACAGCACACTCTAGCTGTCTAGCACAACTGAGCTAACCGACCCCGCACTATGGGAGCTAAGTGTGTTATTGTGCTGCTGTGTTAGCATACATTTTATTTTATTGTGGGAATGTGGGTGTCGCTGGAAAGGCCGGCATTTATTGCCCATCCCTAGTTGCCCAGAAAAGTTGACAATTCTTGAATCTGTAGGGTTGTGGTTTGATACAAATGAGCAATTTGCTGGATCACATTAGAGGACAGTTAAGAATGGACTAGAATCACATATAGGCCAGACCAGGTAAGGACGGCAGATTTCCTTTCCTAAAGGGCATTAGTGGACCAGTTGGTCACTGCACTTTCAGTAATTGTTTATATAGAATCATACAGCACAGAAGGAGACCATTCAGCTGATCGTGCCTATGCTAGCTCTCTGAAAGAACGACCAATTTGTCCCACTTCTTTGCTCTTTCCGTGTAGCCATCTAATTTCTTTTCCTTTTTATTTATTTCCACTTTGAAAGTTATGATTGAATCTGCTTCCATCACCCTTTCGAGCAATGCATTCCAAATCATAACTTGCCAAGTAAAAAATATGTGAAGCATTTTGAAATGATAGATAGATGTGATAAGGTGCTATATAAATGCAAGTCTTTCTAATCCAACCCTTTCCTTGTATGGCAGCATGGTTATGGGGTAGAGAGATAGGGTATCTGTGAATAACTATAAATGACTTTGGTTTTCTTTACAGGACTGCGTATTACACTGCGTACAGACAGGTCTACAGCATGGACTTTCAGATGGTCTACAAGTGTTGTCCTGGGTGGTTACAGCTGAACAATGAAGCTGGATGCCTGTACCGTAAGTTGCCTTTTGGGAATGAAATAGCAGCATTGGACTGTTCCTGCCAAAAGGCTGTTCAGTGCTACGTCTTGAGTTTCATTAACAGTGTTGCTAGCCCCATCAGTCATTTTAGGTGGGCATAAAAGACCCCATGGCACCACTCAAAGAAGAGAAGGCCTGCTGTCCAGTATTTATCGCTCAACCAACGCTTAAAATCAGACTATCTGATCATTAGCACAGTGCTATTTGTGGGAGTGTGTTGTGCGCAAATTAGTTTCCAATTCACTTTTGCTTGTTTTGCATTACCACCCAATACGAATTTATATCCCAAGGTTTTTATTTCAAAACCCCAACTCAGCTTGCCATCTCTAATCTCTCTTTGTTTCTCAGTGTCACTTATACTGAAGATGTGTTCTGTCACGAACTCCCCATGAGAATGTCACTGGAGCTTCACTAGTGATCTGTTCAAACCCCAGATGAACACAAGAGCATTGCCCAGATTGGGTAAGAGGACAGATTGGACCAAATCCCATTCACACATTGCCACTGTATTCACTGACCTACATCTGCTCCTGGTCCAGCAATGCCTTGAATTTAAAATTCTTATCCTTATTTTCAGACCCCTCCATGGTCTCGTCCTTCCTTACCTCTGTAACCTCCTCCAGCCCGACAACCCTCTGAGATCTTGTGCTGTTCCAATTCTTGCCGCTTGTGCAGACCCCCTTCCTTTGTCCCACCATTGGCAACCATGCCTTCAGCTGCCTAGATCCAAGCTCTGGAATGCCCTCCGTAAATCTCTCTACCTCATAGCGCACTCCTGTATGACCAATCTTTTGGTTACCTGCCCTCTTGTCTCTTTCTTTGGCTTGGTGTCAGTTTTTTATCTCATTATGTTCCTGCGAAATGCCTTGGGATGTTTTATTACATTACAGGTGCTATATAAATGCAAGTTGGTGTCCAGGGCTTTCAGTAGGCTTATGAAGGGTACACAATGACTTGGAGGAAGTTGATCTCGAGTTTACTGTGGGTACGAAGACTACAGGGAATGGGGGTGATTTCTAACTTCTGTCCAAAATAGGTGCAAAGTTCATGAAGTGCCTGCCTGAAGGCAGCATCAGGAGGTCTGGGGGTCAGGAGGCTGGAAACCATTTTCAAATTAGGGGCCTGAGCAACATAACTCGAACCAGCTGCCAAGCATTTGATAAGCTCTAATGGGCAGTTCGCCACACACGGGTGGGCAAGAAATCTGGAAATCCAAGTCGTAAGTGAGTATAAAGGAGGAAAGTCACCCACCGTCTGGAATGGGACTGCGGGTTTAGATGAAGTCTTCTGCAGGACACTCTCTGCCTTTTAGGTTCTCTCTTATGTTGCTGCAGTAACGTTGATATTCTCCCTCCCTCTTCTTGCTGGCAGGCTCCGTCTTTGTGGCAGTGATCCACCAGGAGCTCACCATACAGACAACCAGTGAAATGGGTCGGGTGACATTGGGTTCGGAGGGGTGGGTGGAAGTCCGTCCAGATGGAACTCCGACCCAAAGAGAAGAATCCTGGCCCTGATCACTAGGGAATTGCGAGGTGAAAATAGACCAAGGTCCATATAGTTCGTCTTTTACCATCCTGGTAGTCACATGATACTATGATATTGGAGTTGACTAATTTTTTTTTACTTGCTTTTATATAGCACCTTTCATGACCTCAGGACATCTCAAAGCACTTGAAGTCAATTAAGTAATTTGAAGTATAGTCCCTGTTGTAATGTCGGAAATGCTGCAGCCTTTTTGCACACTTAGTGCAAATAGGGACTCACTTAGTGCTAGGGGCTTGGATGGGGCAGAATTTGTAAGGAGCATCCAGGAGGGCTTCTTGAAACAATACGTAGATATTCCAACTAGGGATGGGGCCGTATTGGACCTGGTATTGGGGAATGAGCCCGGCCAGGTGGTCGAAGTTTCAGTAGGGGCGCATTTCGGGAACAGTGACCATAATTCCATAAGTTTTAAGGTACTTGTGGATAAGGATAAGAGTAGTCCTCGGGTGAAGGTGCTAAATTGGGGGAAGGCTAATTATAACAATATTAAGCAGGAACTGAAGAATCTAGATTGGGGGCGGCTGTTTGAGGGTAAATCAACATCTGACATATGGGAGTCTTTCAAACGTCAGTTGATTAGAATCCAGGACCAGCATGTTCCTGTGAAGAAGAAGGATAAGTTTGGCAAGTTTCGGGAACCTTGGATTACGCGGGATATTGTGAGCCTAGTCAAAAAGAAAAAGGAAGCATTCGTAAGGGCTGGAAAGCTAGGAACAGACGAATCCCTTGAGGAATATAAAGACAGTAGGAAGGAACTTAAGCAAGGAGTCAGGAAGGCGAAAAGGGGTCATGAAAAGTCATTGGCAAACAGGATTAAGGAAAATCCCAAGGCTTTTTATACGTATATAAAGAGCAAGAGGGTAACTAGGGAAAGGGTTGGCCCACTCAAGGACAGAGAAGGGAATCTATGTGTGGAGCCAGAGGAAATGGGCAAGGTACTAAATGAGTACTTTGCATCAGTATTCACCAAGGAGGAGGACTTGGTGGATGATGAGCCTAGGGAAGGGAGTGTAGATAGTCTCAGTCATCTCATTATCAAAAAGGAGGAGGTGTTGGGTGTCTTGCAAAGCATTAAGGTAGATAAGTCCCCAGGGCCTGATGGGATCTACCCCAGAATACTAAGGGAGGCAAGGGAAGAAATTGCTGGGGCCTTGACAGAAATCTTTGCATCCTCATTGGCTGCAGGTGAAGTCCCAGAGGACTGGAGAATAGCCAGTGTTGTTCCTTTGTTTAAGAAGGGTAGCAAGGATAATCCAGGAAATTATAGGCCGGTGAGCCTTACGTCAGTGGTAGGGAAATTATTAGAGAGGATTCTTCGCGACAGGATTTACTCCCATTTGGAAACAAACAAACTTATTAGCGAGAGGCTGCATGGTTTTGTGAAGGGGAGGTCGTGTCTCACTAATTTGATTGAGTTTTTTGAGAAAGTGACAAAGATGATTGATGAAGGAAGGGTAGTGGATGTTATCTATATGGACTTTAGTAAAGCCTTCGACAAGGTCCCTCATGGCAGACTGGTACAAAAGGTGAAGTCACACGGGATCAGAGGTGAGCTGGCAAGATGGATACAGAACTGGCTCAGTCATAGAAGACAGAGGGTAGCAGTAGAAGGGTGCTTTTCTGAATGGAATGACTAGTGGTGTTCCGCAGGGATCTGTGCCGGGACCTTTGCTCTTTGTGGTATATATAAATGATTTGCAGGAAAATGTAGCTGGTCTGATTAGTAAGTTTGCGGACGACACAAAGGTTGGTGCAGTTGCGGATAGTGATGAGGATTGTCAGAGGATACAGCAGGATATAGATCGGTTGGAGACTTGGGCGGAGAAATGGCAGATGGAGTTTAATCCGGACAAATGTGAGGTAATACATTTTGGAAGGTCTAATGCAGGTGGGAGGTATACATTAAATGGCAGAACCCTTAGGAGTATTGACAGGCGGAGAGATCTGGGCGTACAGGTCCACAGGTCACTGAAAGTGGCAACGCAGGTGGATAAGGTAGTCAAGAAGGCATACAGCATGCTTGCCTTCATCGGTCGGGGCATAGAGTATAAAAATTGGCAAGTCATGCTGCAGCTGTACAGAACCTTAGTTAGGCCACACTTAGAATATTGCGTGCAATTCTGGTCGCCACACTACCAGAAGGACGTGGAGGCTTTGGAGAGGGTACAGAAGAGGTTTACCAGGATGTTGCCTGGTCTGGAGGGCATTATCTATGAGGAGAGGTTGGGAAAACTCGGATTGTTTTCACTGGAACGACGGAGGTGGAGGGGCGACATGATAGAGGTTTACAAAGTTATGAGCGGCATGGACAGTGTGAATAGTCAAAAGCTTTTTCCCAGGGTGGAAGAGTCAGTTATTAGGGGACATAGGTTTAAGGTGAGAGGGGCAAAGTTTAGAGGGGATGTGCG
The DNA here is from genome assembly GCF_036365525.1 of Heterodontus francisci. NCBI lineage: Eukaryota > Metazoa > Chordata > Chondrichthyes > Heterodontiformes > Heterodontidae > Heterodontus > Heterodontus francisci. The sequence continues at coordinate 14,595,366 of NC_090407.1, read as the reverse complement.
AGGCAAGTTTTTTTACACAGAGGGTGGTGAGTGCCTGGAACTTGTTGCCAAGGGACGTGGTGGAAGCAGATACGATAGCGACGTTTAAGAGGCATCTTGACAAATACATGAATAGGATGGGAATAGAGGGATACGGACCCCTGAAGTGCAGAAGGTTTTAGTTTAGGCAGGCATCAAGATCGACGCAGGCTTGGAGGGCCGAATGGCCTGTTCCTGTGCTGTACTGCTCTTTGTTCTTTGTTCACACAGAAAGCTCCCAAGACAGCAATAAGATAATGACTAGATAATCTTTTTTTTAATGTTGGTTGATGGATAAATATTGGACAGAACATCAGGGAGAACTCCTGTGCTCTTCTTCGCATAGTTCCGTGGAATCTTTTACATCCACCTGACAGATCAGATTGGCCCTGAGTTTAACATCTTACTCGAAAGACTGCACCTCCAACAGCGCAGCACCTCCATCAATAGTGCACAGGGATATCAACCTAGGTTATGTGCACAAGTCTCTCGAGTGGGACTGGAACTCAGAGGTGCCAGTTGTGGCTGACATTTCATACCTAGCATAATCATAGCAATCAATCTCTTATCAATTAGTCTACAACAGTCTCAGACATGAGGTGAGGAAAATCCCCAGTGGTGGAGAACACAAGAATTAGGAGCAGGAGTAGACAATATGGTCCATTGAGCCTGATCCACCATTCAAAACGATCATGACTGATCTTAGGATTCAAATCCACTTTCCCACTTGCTCGTCACATTTCATGATTCTCTGAGAGATCAAACATCTGTCTATCCCAGCCTTAAGTGTATTCAACGATGGAGCATCCACAACCTACTGGGGTAGGGAATTCCAAAGCCACGCATGCTGCACTTACCACATGTCATGCTTCAATCCCACTGCCACATATGTCACCCCAAGTTGGATTCTTCACCTCATTACTCCCTTTTAAAGCTGCTAGTTATCGTTCACAGCTGGCATGGCAGATTTCACAGTGGAATATGCAGGCTGACAGCAACCTTCCTGAAATGTTAAACAGTTAACAAAAATAGAAAATGCTGGAAACACTCGGCAGGTCAGGCAGCATCTGTGGAGAGAGAAATTGAGTTAACGTAACTGAGGGAGTAACTGCTAAGGAGTTGTGTCTGTTTCTCTTGCGGAGCATGGAGTGAAAACCAGATGGACACTGCGGGAGTCTGGAGCCTGCCTGTTAGTAGTTGGCATCATGGCACAATGTTTATAGTCAGTTGACAAGCTTGGGATAGAAGCTGGAAATTCAACATGGGTATATTAACTCCACAAGCTTGGGAATTCACTGATGGAGCTGATGAGGTGGCAGAGGGTAAGGCTCATCATATTCATTGAGAAAAATAAAGAACAGCATAATGTCCCATAGCACAACCATTGGATTACTTTTAAAGTCCAGTGATTGTTGTTTTGTAGGTAAACACAGCAGCCAGTTTGAACAGAGCGAAGTCCCACAAACAGCAATGAGGTAAATGACGAGTTAATCTGTCTTTGTTAGTTGAGTGCTTAAATGTTGACCAGGACACTCGAGAAGTCCCTTGCTTTCCTTTGAATAGTATCTCCGGATCTTTTACATCCATCTTTATAGAACCTCCCATCCAAAAGATGGAACCTTCAACAGTGTAACACTCCTTCAGTACTGCAGTGAAGTGTCAACTTCGATTATGTGCGTGAGTCTTTGGAGTGGGGCTTAAACCTTCTAACATTCAGCCAAATGTTACTGACAGAGCCAAACTGATAGTAGTTTAAACATTGGAAGTATTGTGTTTTAGTATTTTAAAACATAAAGTGTCAGAATTGCGTTGCACTTGGGTCAATTGCTAACAAACGTTTTCTAGTAACGGGTGCTTGGATTGAAGGCTAACTCCTCCGTAGCCTCTAAAGAAGCTTGGTTTTCTCTTTCATGCCAAATTAGTCTTTTTCCTTCAATATCTATTAACTCCCATTCTGGGGAGACTTTAACATTCCTCAAACACGCCTGGACAGGATACAAGAAAAAACTTGCTGTCAGATAGGTGACCTCTCTCTCACCTCCAGCCACCAACTCTCTTCTCTCTTTGTCTTTCTTTCTGACTTTTCCCTCTTCTTTCTCCCTCACTCTCTCTTCTTTCTCTTCCTTTTTTCTCTTTCTCTATTCCCTCTTCTGTCTCACTCTTCTTTCTGTTCCTTTTTCTCTCCTTTCCCTCTCTATTCTCTCTCTTCCTTTGTCTTTCTCTTCCTTTCCTCGCTTCTCTACTCTCTTCTCTTTTCTCTGCTCCTTTTTCTCACTCTATCTCATATTTCTCTCTCTCCTGTTTTTCTTTCACTTCCCTCTCTATCCTTTCCCACTACTCTGTCTTTGGCATGGACTCAATGGGCCGAATGGCCTCCTTCTGAGCCATAAATGACTCTATGACCTCTCTACTCTTTATTTCTTTCTCTTTTCTTGCTCCTGCTCCTCCTGGCTCCAGAAAGAAGTTAATGAGCTCTTTTATGGAGCAGCCACCAGTGGTCCCTTTAAACAGAATAGGTTAGGACACTTACTACCTGTGGAAATAGGCAGAGGTACAATGGGGTAGAATGTGCATATTTAAATTGCTTCTTGCCTGAAACATGTGGTTGTGCTGTGTGCCCAGTTATAAACTTGGCAGAAAATCGCAGTAGGTTGGACTTGGGTATCCAAGGGGCAATCAAGATTCTCCCACATTTCCCCTCCCACTGGCAGCCTGTGTTTCAAGTGCAAAACAAATGAGTGGAAGTTGAAAATCATCCCCAATGCCTCCAGGAAGGAGAGGAAGAAAACAGGGCATTGGAAAAAAAAATGCATAGGATTGCTGCAGTTCTGGAGGTGGCATGTATAATACTGTGTCTGGGCTATACTGACGGTCACAGTTGCTCGCCCGGATTTGTTACGATTGTGACATTTTTTGCTACAATGTTACTTGATAGTATCTTTCAAAAATCAGATGAAGTAACAATAAGATCACAATAAATAAAATCCCTTTTTACATAGAAAATGACTTTCCTGTCTGTATTTTAAAAATTCAGAAAATTTTGCCCTTGGCAGCCTCTGTGTCTGCGTTACTGAATGAAGAGGTTTACTTGCAAGCTCAGAGTGCACAGCAGTACTGGCTCATGCATCAGTCCATCTGAAGCACCAAGGAACTTAGCACGGACATGTAAATTAATAATTTAATCACACAACATTAGAAACAGTTGAGGATGAATGGGGTAGATGAGGAAAGAAAGTTATATAGTGTCTGTCATGACTTCAGGACATCCTAAACACTTCACAGCCAATGAAATTCTTTTGTATTGAGATCACTGTTGTAATGTAGGGAAACACGGCTACCAATATGTGTACAGCAATATCCACGAACAGCACTGAGAGACATGACCAGATCACCTCTTCTTAGTGGTACTGGTTGAGGGATTAAAGTTGGTCAGGACAATTGGAGAACTCCTTGTTGTCTTCGAATAGAGACGCGAGATCTTTTACTTCTACCTGAGCAAGCAGCTGGGGCCTTGGTTTAATGTCTAATCCAAAAAACGGCACCGCCAGCATTGCAACAGTCCCTCAGTACTGCACTGAAATGTCAGTCTAGTTTATTTTCTTAAGTCTTTGGAGTGGATCTTGAATCCACAACCTTCTGACTCAGAGGTAAGGGTGCTACCCACTGAGCGAAGGCTGACACCTTGGGTGACTGAGGAGCAAGGCTGCAGGGTGAGTCGGTCAGTCTGCCAGTCTCTGTTTCATTTCCACTGCAGGTAATGAGACCCATCTTGTAGTCCGTGTTCCTATTCCATATATTTGCTTCAGAACGACATCGATGGAGTGTTTTGGGTGAAAGGGAGGGTAGACAGGTTTGTTACTCACTTTTTCGAGGGAAGACCCAATGAGGAAAGGGGAATGGGAAGAAAATTCTTTAAGAATACAGGACAATTAGGTATGTATGATGGCTTCACTGTACTAAATTGGCAGAGGCACCCACACAGAAGTCCTGTGGTTATTGCCCTTGCTAGTGTAAAAGAGAGTCACTTGGCACTTTTTTGGTGTCCAGGAGCTCTCTTCTACTGGCTGCTGAGAGCTGCAGTCAGAGGTAGTGAAGGAAATGAGCCCCAGACGGAATGAACCTGAAACAAGGTCAATTTGTCAGCTGTGGCTCAATGATGGCACTCTCGCTTCCGAGTCAGACTGTTTCACTCCAGAGACTTGAGCTTATAATTTAAGCTGACACTTCAGTGTGGTACTGAAGGAGTGCTGTACTGTCAGAGGTGCCATCTTTCATTAAACTGAGGCCCCGTCTACCCTTTCAGATGGACCTAAAAAATACCATGGCGCTATTTTGAAGAAGAGTAGGGGAGTTTAGCCATTGTCCTGGCCAATATTTATCCCTCAACCAACATCACTAAAAAAACGGATTATTTGGTCACTATCTCATTGCTGTTTGTGGGAGTTTGCTGTGTACAAATATGCTACGGTGTTTCCTACATTATAACAGTGACTACTCTTTAAAAAGTACTTCGTTGGTGGTTGGGTCTGAAAGGTGCTATATAAATGCAAGTTTTTCTAACGGAGAGAGGTGGCACACTGTAGGCTACAGGAGGCAGAGCAGGGCTTGTATTTTGTGGGTCTCTACTTGTGCAGTGCCCGTCTGGTTCCCGAATCAACAGCGTAAAAGCAGTTTGCCCCCTGTGCTGATTCAGGAGAAAGTGGTCCAGACACCCTGTGTAAACTCAGCCCGATCCTCATACTACTTCTTAACACCAGGGATACAGTCAGGGAGGCAGTCGACCAAATATTTTAATTGGAACTGTTACTGTGACTGGCTGCACTCAACATCTCAATAATTAGATTACTTTAATCGCCTTGGCTGTACTTTTTAGTGCAGTTTACTTTTCTTCATTCAAAATGCTGTAATTAACTGTCTTTCATTTTCCCAGACTCAACTTTCTTCACAGATCCCATTAGGAAAATGAATCATTGGCAAAAAATTATCAGAGGAAAAGAATTTAAATTTGTGTTGATGTTATGACTGTTTTAATTGCTGATTTTTCTTTTTGCGGTTTGATTGAAGTTCTATGGAGATAGGGCTGGACAGGTTTGTAACTGTCGTCAGGCTTCCACATTGGTACTTGATTGAATTGTGGGAGAGCCATGTCTGAGCACCAGCTCCCTTTCTGGTTAAAACCGGTTCCCTTATCCTTGTGGTCCAGTTGGCATTGTGAAGACCAGGCCAGGAATGAGTGCTATTCCTTTGCAGTAGAAATTAAATGAGTGCCAGGGTGAGAACGACAGCTTTATATACCTGTGCTACATTAAAGATCTTATTTCTGTGTGCACTTCCAATTATAAATTTGTATAATTTATATGGAAATAGCTTATATAAAACTCATCACATTATCATTACACCTTCCCCCACCCCCCCCCCCACCACCCCCCACCCCAAATGAAGGAACTGCAGTGCTGCCACTGGCAGGAGAATGTAACCAAAGTGTGACAAGTTTACCTCGGCAGTTTCCATTATGAATGTGGACATACAAATTGTGCATACAGAAATAAGATTTTTAATACATTATAGGTAGATAACACCTGTTTCATTTATTTATGGCCAGAATGTATGACTTTAAAATGGGACTGTATCGCATATGCACACCAGTTATCTCCTGCCTCTAACCATGCGCTACCTGAAGACTGTACTTGATCTTGAATTCCTGTGTGCCATGCCTAGTAATATATAAAAGTCCTCGCGTCTTCTTGCTTTATCTCAATTGTGACGCATCTCTACTGAAATCAATGTATCTTCCTGTCACGCTGCACCCCCCACCAAACAGTTAATTGAAATCAAGAGTCGTACTGTTAAACTCCATCGAAATCTACGTGTCATGCTGTCACACTCCTGCACCATTGAAATCAATGGGTCACAATGTCACACCCACCGCATCCTCTAATTTTTTTGTTGTATGCGGCCGATTCATTTAAGTGTGCACAGACCCTTTAGATGTTTTTGTGCAGCCACGCACGTGTGGTAACAAAGGGATCGACTTATGCGTGGCCTGTACAGGAACCTTCACGCTGTTTCACAGCCTTGCAGCTAAAAGGGAATATTGGTCACAACCCCACACCATTGAAATCAATGTGTCAGTCTGTAACTGTAACACTTGTTTTCGGTGGCAGCATTGTTACAATAACTTAAATAGAAAATAATATTGAGTGGGGTGTTTAACAACCAGAGCCCACACATTTCCCGTCCAGTGGGTCAGGTTAACATGACCCCCATTTTTCTTCACTGACAGTTTCTGGTGGCCGAAGACTTCCATGAGCAGGTTACACCTTGTGCTATGTTTCTGGAGTGGGCTACATGGCTATTGTGATAAGCGCAGGAAGTTGTGTGTATTTTAAAATGAAGAAGCTGAGAGAACACACTATCCAGGACCCAGGTTGATCTTGGACTATGCTGAGTTAGCCGAACTCCATTGATGCAGCAGTCAGGGTGCCATAATTAGCTTCCATGCCCTTTGGCTGGGAAGGGGAAAATTCGACACACATGTCTTTGCTGTTTGCTATCCAGGAACATCCTGCTGAGAATATTTGTGTGTTTGGATGTTGCATGGGCAAGGCTGTTTATTTTATTCTTTCATGGCATGTGGGCATCACTGACAAGGCCAGTATTGTTGCCCATCCTTAATTGCCCTTGAATTGTGTGGTTTGCTAGGCCATTTCAGAGGGCAGTTAAGAGTCAACCACATTGCTGTGGGTCTGGAGTCACATATAGGGCAGACGAGGTAAGGATGGCCGATTTCCTTCCCTAAAGAACATTAGTGAACCAGATGGGTTTTTATAACAATCAGTGATAGTTTCATGGCATTGTTACTGAGACTAGCTTTCAGTTCCAGATTTTTTTTATTTATTAATTTAATTTAAATTCCACCAGCTGTCATGGTGGAATTTGAACTCATGTCCCCAGTGCATTAGCCTGGGTCTCTGGGTTACTAGGCCAGTGACATTACCACTATGCAACCGTCTCTCCATTTGGATGTTGGGTGGGTAAGAGAGTGTTTGGTTGTTGGGTGGGCAAGAGAGTGTTTGGTTGTTGGGTGGGCGAGAGAGTGTTTGGTTGTTGGGTGGGCGAGAGAGTGTTTGCATGTTGGGTGGGCGAGAGAGTGTTTGCATGTTGGGTGGGCGAGAGACTGTTTGCATGTTGGGTGGGCGAGAGAGAGTTTGCATGTTGGGTGGGCGAGAGAGTTTGCATGTTGGGTGGGCGAGAGAGTGTTTGGATGTTGGGTGGGCGAGAGAATGTTTGGATGTTGGGTGGGCGAGAGAGTGTTTGGATGTTGGATGGACAAGAGAGTGTTTGAATCTTGTGTGGGTGAGAGTTTATATTTGTGCATTCAGTGAGAAAAAGTTCAGATTTGGCTCAAGTAGCCTCTTGACGCTTGCTGTCTAGACTCAAAACATGAAGAATGACTACTTGACTGAGGTGGAAGAGGACATGCATACATAAGTACTGCTGGGAAGGGTTAGTACATTCCAGAGAGCAGGAAGGGTGAAAGTTGCCAAAAGTTTTAAAATTTGTTTCTTTAACTCTAGAGGTTTGCTTCATCCCTTTCAGGTCATGGCTCATTCTTGATGCGATTCTGTGACCGAATGGTGAAATACACCATCAAAGAGCTTATCACTGGGGACACAGGCTGCAATTGCTTTAAACAGAACAAGAAAAGGCCCCTTTTCACATAGCAGGCATATTTCTGTCCAGCACACAGGAACCTCTTAAGGTTCTTCAAAGAACCTGTGCAAAAATGTCGATTTGTTGGATTCCCATCTTCCGGTGTGCTGTGAATGAGCTGTTTATCTACTTTGAGCTGCGGGTTATTAGCGAATGATGTTACACTGTGCAAGAAAGATTAAATCCTCAGATAGAATCGGAGGTTTCAAAATTCTGTATTTCAACAGGGTCTCATTAGGAGAGGCATTCAAGGTTGAATGCTGCCATTGTTTGAGTTGACTTCAGTGACCAAGTTGGGCCCAGGCCTTTCAAAGACTTGCTCGACTTTTTTGCATTCAGCAGGGGAGACTCCTGAAATCCTGTCTGCAGCCCCAGTCCCTCAGGTGTGAAGTGATACCCCTCAAGGGTCAGTCCGACACTTTGCACTTCAGTCACTGTTTGTGAAATGTGCTACATAAATGCAATTTCTTTTTTCTTGCTATATCCATTGTTTTTAGGGAAGAAAACTGTTACCAATGCACCAGTCTCGTTAATGTTAAATTTGTGCCCACATTTTGTGCGTTTGGAATCCAATTCAACCAGCCTGCTGTAGCCTACATCAATTGCATTTTGAAAACCTGGATCATGTACACTGTTCTCTCTAAGCTGTGTGGCCGTGCAGCAATCCGCAATATATCATGAAGTGATACAAACAGGCTGTGCACACCCAAGATTCCTTTTAACATGCACAACTGTAGCCATGCAGCAATCTTAAAGGGACTGTGCAACAAACAGGCCATGCACAACAAACAAAAATTGGGGAAACATTGATCATATCCCCCTCTATCTTTTATCCAACCTGCTTTTATGCAATGAGTTGTTATGATCTGGAAGGTACAGTCTGAAAGGCTGGAGGAATCAATAATTACTTTTAAAAGGGAATTGGATAAATACTTGAAAACAAACATTTGCTGGACTATGGAGAAAGAGCAGCGCAGTGGGACTAATCGGACAGCTCTTTCAAAGAATGGGCACAGGCATGATGGGTTGAATGGCCTGTGCTGTACCATTTTGATTATATAATTTGTTAGCCTGTCCTCATAATTTGGGGCCCTAAATCCCAGTATTGTCCTCGTCAGTCTCCTTCGGATCCACACCAATGTATCAATGTCCTTTTGCCTACAAACACAGAAGAATTCAACTCATTGTCTGTGGTTTTCTGAGTCTGCAATCACCAAACGTGCAATTCTTTTTGCACATTTCCTTTAATTGCCTTTCACAACCTCAGGTGGTCCCTGGGCGGTTCATAGTCAACGAACTATTGGAAACAAGTCATCCAATTTGCACACAGCAAGGTCTCACAAACAGCAATGAGATAAATGATCAGCTACCATTTTTTTTGGTAGTGTTTGTTGAGGGATAAATGTTGAAAACAAAATCGCACAAGCTGGAAACCCCCACATCTTATTTAATGATTTAAATTTTTGGCCCTGTAATTCTGAGCGGTTCTAACCTGCCCCCCTGCATAAATCCGGTGAAAGATGGGTGGAACTCATGGGGAAGCAGCACAAACAGCCATTTTCAACCATTTTCCCAGGAGTTCACTGGAATTACAGTGGGAGAATGATGGCATCACAGCGGAATATCAGAGCCCTGAATGTTAATCTATCCACAATGTCATCAATCAGCAAGTCCACTGCTGTATAGTTTTAATGGGAAAATTGAGGGAATTATGGTATGTTTCCCAAAAGAGTGGTTAAAAAAAAACACTTTCTTGTGCATTAAATACATTTTCAGTCACCATAACCCAGTGGCCGCAGCCATCAGCCATTCAATCAGCTGGATCATCATTTATACTTTGATTGCTAATGAGCATTCAGATTGGCATCGCTGTTTCCATAAACAAATACCAATTAGTGGATGACTTAATTGCAAAAATCTGATTGGCGTCCAGACAGGGATTAATTGCTGCTAAATTCTACATTCCTATTACATTGTTAGAGTTTTAAAGGAAGTGTAATATTGGTTTTTAAAGGGACTGGGTACAGGAGGACCAGATGACACTGAGGGTTCGTGTGCACTCTCTTTCCACTCAAATCTAACACAAACTGATGGGGCCGAAGGAATGATTGTGCTCTCTCGGCAAACACCAGAGCTTGTAGGGCGCATAGCTCAGGAAGTCACCATATCCAAGACTTTGTTGCCTTATAGGGTGCGGGCCCACGGTTCAGAACAGAGGAGTGGGGTTAATTAGCTCTTTCAAAGAACCAGTACAGGAACGATGGGCCAAATAGCCTCCTTCTGTGCTGTGTGATTCTATGATTCATGCTCAGCACTAACGACCTTCCCACCCTAAGTTTCTTCATAACTGTGCTTTAGCAGACAGGTCTAGTAATTAAAGTCCCTGTGTGTTTTTCATTCATTCTTGGGATGTGGGCAATGCTGCAAGGCCAGCATTTATTGCCGATCCCTAGTTGCCTTGTAGGTGGTTGTGGACCATCTTTTTGAACCGCTAGTGGTTTTGATGTTACATCAATTGTATATCTTTACTTTGTCATTTTCAGTTAATCTGAACTCTATCGCGGCTTCACAGGTACGTGCTTCAGTATAGAAGAACAAAGATGCTCCTTTATCTTACATTGCATTGTTTAATATGGAGATCTGTGTGAAGACACTGGTGTTCTGGACAATATTTATGTCTCAACCAACACCTAAAAACAGATTGTCTGGTCATTATCACATTATGCTTAGGTGACCTTGCTGTGTGCAAATTGGCTGCCCCGTTTCCTACATTACAATAGTAACTACACTTCAGAAAAGTACTTCATTGGCTGTTAAGTGCTTTGGGATCTTCTGAGGTCATGAAAAGCGCTGTAGAAATGCAAGTTATTTCGTCCTTTCATTTGGAACAAAAAGATATAGAGGACCTGTAATGAGATAACACTGCAATGCATGACATGCTCAAAATGTCATGGGTTCAGGAGTCCCATTATTGTGCACCAGCAGCTATTAAAGAGCTGCTGGCTGCTCTTCAAGTGTCACCATATTTTTCTGCAGTTGTGTCTTGGACCAGTAATGGATGGTGGTCCTATACGGGGAGTACTACCAAGGAGTAAGATTTTTCGTAACATGGGCATCCCCTGAAGTGCTAGATGGAAACTGGGGTCCAGTGCCTGGAACGTTGCTTAATTTGCATCAAATGTGAGGGTTTGATGAGCCCTTCAAGCAGTGTACAGACCCTTAGCATGCTAGACACTTCCAAGCCACATTTCCTGATGCTCATCTCAGCTTCAAGTCTCCACGCCCAGTTGTATAGGGCTTTGAGTGCCGTTTAATGCATTATTGGCCCCTTAATTATAAATACCATGCTTTCTTCACCTCTTATCTGAAGCCTGGAAGATTGGTGGAACAACAACTTGGATTTACATAGTGCCGCTAATGTAGTAAAACATTCCAAGGCGCTTCACAGGAGCGGTTACCAAACAAAATTTGATACCGAGCACGTAGGTAGATATTGGGACAGGTGACCAAAAGCTTGGTCAAAGAGATAGGTTTTAAAGGAGGAGAGAAAGGTGGAGAAGCAGAGTTTTAGGGGGGAAATTTCAGAGTTTAGAGCCTAAGTAGCTGAGGGCACGGCCGCCAATGGTAAAGCGATGCAAATTGGGAATATGCAAGAGGCCAGAATTGGAGGAGCCCGAGAAATTAGAAAAACATTAAAACAGCAAGGATTAAAATAAACAAACCAATGACACCAGGGGCCTGTGCCATTTTGTTGGCCCAGTGGATTGACAAATTGAGTCCAAACCATTATGGTTTGTTAGAATTCGTGGTGACGGACACATCGACATTATCAGGAACTAGGGATTAGCCTGCCTTCCTGTACACCCTCGATTGGAGAAAAAATAGTGGGTGATGGAAACATGGAGGGGGATTTCTGCCTTGGCTTTTTGCTCAAGCTAGTTGGAGTCATTATAGGGTTAATCCAGCACTGTTAGCGAATGAATACAAGTCACTCCAGGCACTTATAATGGGCGTCTGCTTTCGAGGAAGCTCTGTCCAGTATATCACATTGTTTGGGTGTTTGTCAGTTCAAGCCTTGGCTTCCAGTCAAGACACTGTCCAAAGGATCGGAATCGATCGCTTGCTGCTGTCCTCTGCTTCCGGCAACTGAGGTTCCTCATTGTGAAAAAAGTTGGAAGGAAGCAGCCTTGGAAGGATTTCAGTTTGGGAAAAGGTTTAACTTGGATATTATATAACTCTGTCATACAACATAGAACAGCGCCAGTAATATCTTTACCAGATGGCTTACTATTAACCCTGAGTCTAACTGCTGTCATTTAGAGTAGGTCTGCCTATTAAAGACTGAGTGTTGTTATGAGGAAGTGGAACGAAACAGCCGCTATGAATTATGAGTAACTTTAACGTTCCTTATGATGTTTTCCATTCTCTTGGGGCAGGATCCCTCCCTGGCCTAACCCATCCCGATCTCTGTAACTTCCTCCAGCCCTACAATCCTCAGAGATATCTGCCAATTTTAGCCTCTAGCGCAATCCCCGATTTTAATCTCTCCACCATGGGTGGCTATGCCTTCAGCTGTCTAGGCCCTAAGCTCTGAAATTCCCTCCCTAAATCTCTCCACCACTCCACCTCACTTCCCTCCTTTAAGTCTCTGCTTAAATCCTATCTCTTTGCCAACTATCCCTAATGGACTAGATTTTGCGGTCAGTGACGAAACAGTGGTGCTTGTCGCTGACCGCGAAGAAAGCTGCCCTAGTGGTCTTAACAGTCTTTGTGGTGCAGACTTTCCCTTTCTCTGTGGCAGTTTAAATCTGGCGCCAGGTTAAGGGGATCTCCTGGTGTGTAGCAGATGCAATGTCAGCAAACAATTGCATTGAAGTATTCTCATAGGCAACAAACCAGGATGTTAAAAGCAACATATCCTTCACTTTTAATTTAAATTTTATGATCGTGAAATAAATATTTATGACTGGATTAAGATAGAAGCTAAAGTAAAGACAAACAAACTTTAAAAAAATTACTTTTAAAATGTGGTATTTTATCATAATAGATAAATTTGACATTCCACAAATATAAAATTAGCTTTTCAGGGCCAGTGAGGGTGCTTTGCAGTAATTATGAAGTTAATATGCCTTTAAAAGTTTAGTTATACCTCACTCAGCAAAGTGTAACTTTGTCAAGGGTTTTTACAGCAAGACTAACAGAGTAAAAGTGGAAGTTTTGTCAATTCACTGATTGTTTAGGGATTGCAGTCTTTGGGGGTGTGGGGGGTGGGGTGGGGACTTCAACAGTGCACCCTCTGGAGGAGCGTAGAATCACAAACAACAACTTATGGATACCTGTGTTATTCTGTGCATTAGCAGACTCCCGAAGTTGCTGTCAGTTTCAGTGGAGTAATGATGGTGAACGCTGACAGTTTTGCTGTCATTATCACTACAGAATCAGGGCCAATAGCTCCTTATGTGGCTCAGTGTCAAATTTTGTTTGATATGCACCTGTGTTTGGGAGTTTTACTTTGTGAATGGTGTTATGTAAATGCAAGTTGTTGTTGTTAGGTCTCAGGGGGTAAATATTACAACTAGGGCTGTTCCTATATTAACCCCTGAGACCCTTGTACTAAATCGTACTTTGCACTTGCTTTAAAAAAAAATAGGGAAACTGATTATGAATGCATTAAGCATCTCTCTGTAGAAAATTTACTCCTGTATTGCGGCATTGTGAGTGCACCTAAAAGAATTTGTTTACGATGTTGCCACATGCAATGATAAGTCCTTTTTGTCTAATCTTGTTTATTTAGCTGTTTTGAGTGTAGAGTACTTATTATGTTACTGGAGTAAACTGACTGTTAAAAATACTGACCTGTTTCTCAACAATTTTTTTCCGAATCCAACTTCCTTTCCTACTGACTCACGGTGGGCTTCAGGTTCCATGGACAATGGCTGCCCTCCAGTATCATAATCTAGAGCTTCACATGTGAGCCTGGAGTTGCGAGTATGAGCAGGCTTTGTGGCCAGGGTGGGCATTACAACCAGAGCTAATATTGTCTTCACCCAGTGTCCATACGTCAATGTACCTTCCCGTAGAGAGATGCTGGATAGAGATCAGAAGGAGAGGAACACTGGATAGGGGCTAGGAAAAAAGGGACACTAGCCAGAAATTGGGAGCAGAACTGGAGAGGGATCAGGAGCAAGGACTCGTGCTGATTTTTCTTCTCTTTAGTTCAGTGGTGCTGAAGCACTTTAGTAACTACCGTTGAGACCAACTAACTAACCCAATACTTCCCTGGGCTGTGTGGCTCAGTTCCACATTGAGCAGCACCTTATCAAATGAACCATCAAAGCAGTTCTCTTGCAAAGTTACTTATTCTATGTAACTATTTTAAGGAGAGATAAAGCCAAAATTTACATGAGGCACTAGAATAATACACCCAAGTAATTTCTCTTCCTTAATGTCAACAGTTGAAGTGTCACTGTGGCTGAGCATCTCAGGTTTGTGATCGTATCCCAAATGATGATAATTCCAAACCTTCATACTGTCTTTTTATGAGATGTTAAACTGAGGCCCCTCTGCTTGTTGAGGTGAATGTAAAAGATCAAAAAAGAGCTGGGGAGTTCTCCCAGTGACCTGGCCACTATTCCTCCCTCAAGCAACATCGCATTTGCTTAAAAACACAAGAACTTTCATTTATATGGCCCCTCTCATGACCTCAGAAAGTCCCAAAGCACTTTTCAGCCAATGAAGTAATTTTTGAAATGTAGTACCATATATATACTTTACAGCTGTACAGAACTTTAGTTAGGCCACACTTAGAATATTGCGTGCAATTCTGGTCACCACACTACCAGAAGGACGTGGAGGCTTTGGAGAGGGTACAGAAGAGGTTTACCAGGATGTTGCCTGGTTTGGAGGGCATTAGCTATGAGGAGAGGTTGGATAAACTCGGATTGTTTTCACTGGAACGACGGAGGTGGAGGGGTGACATGATAGAGGTTTACAAAGTTATGAGCGGCATGGACAGAGTGGATAGTCAGAAGCTTTTTCCCAGGGTGGAAGAGTCAGTTATTAGGGGACATAGGTTTAAGGTGAGAGGGGCAAAGTTTAGAGGGGATGTGCGAGGCAAGTTCTTTACACAGAGGATGGTGAGTGCCTGGAACCTGCTGCCAGGGGAGATGGTGGAAGCAGGTACGATAGCGACGTTTAAGAGGCATCTTGACAAATACATGGATAGGATGGGAATAGAGGGATACGGTCCCCGGAAGTGCAGAAGGTTTTAGTTTAGGCAGGCATCAAGATCGGCGCAGGCTTGGAGGGCCGAATGGCCTGTTCCTGTGCTGTACTGTTCTTTGTTCTTTGTATATTCATGTAAAAGTCGATCTTGTGTAAAAGTTGACCCATGACTTTAGACCGAAAAATCTTGAATTTTTCCTATATGTCGTGTAAAAGTCAATCTTAACTTTCAGAGTGCAGACAGAACATTCTAATCATGTACTGGTATAAATACCCGAATTCAGCTAGGAAAAGCTTTTTCACGCAGCAAGTTGTTAAGGTCTGGAATTTGCTGCCTGAGAACGTGGTGGAGGCAGTTTCAATTGACGTATTCAAAGGGGAATTAGAGAGTTATATGAAAAGGAAGAATGTGCAGGGTTATGGGGAGAAGGCAAGGGAATGGAACTGAGGGAATTGCTCTTTCGGACAGCCTGTATGGGCATGATGGGCCGAATGGCCTCCTTCTTTCAATATGGCACCAAGGAAGCACAACAAATACACAGTGCAGTTTAAATTAAAAGTCGTGTGGGTGCAGAGAAAGTGAATAATTGTGCAACAGCATGAGAATTCAAAGTATCAAAGAAGAATGTCAGAGATTGGAGAAAGCTTTCTACACAGCTTATGATGATGCCAAAGAATAAAAGTACCAACAAGGGAAATCCTAGAATGTGGCCGTAATTAGATAGGAAAATTGCAGAATGGGTCAGTGAACATCGCCAGGATGGATACATAGTTTTCCGCGCATCCATCTGACTCTGCCCCCTGTCTACATGGTGGCTATTATTTTAATAAAAGTTCAAAATATGACTGAAATAAAGTTGACCCCCCCAAATTTTAGCCTCAAAAATTTGATTTTACACGTATATACAGTAACTGTTTTAATGCACACAGCGAGATCCCACAATCAGCAGTGATATTGACCAGAAAATCTGTTTTAGTAATATTAGTTGAGGGAATAAATATTAGATGGGACGCTGGAGAGAACTCCTTTGCTGTTCCTCAAAATAGTACCATATCATATCATATCATACCCACCTGAGGGGGCAGATCAGGCCTCAATTTAGTATCTCATCCAAAATATGGCACCTCCAACAGTGCAGCACTCCTTCTGTACTGAAAAAGGAGCATCTTAGATTTTGTACTCATGTCTGTGGAGTGCAGTTTGAACCCACAAACTTCTGACTCAGAGGCACAAGTGTTAAGTGTTACCCAGCTGAGACCATGTAGTGAACAAGGCTTACCACATAGGTGAACAATTCAGATTCACCCCACTGAGTTAACTGTGTTAAATTCTGAGAACTGTAAATTATTCACATTACTGATTCCTGTCCAGAGACCCTGAGCTTCTGGGAGCTGAGGTTGGGTGGTCAGGCGTGTTACACCACAATTTCTGTCTGTGCCCTGTGTCTGAATTCACTGTTCACTGGCAAAAGTCTTCATTCTCTGACAGCTGTTGAGCTCCTCAGCCCTTAGTCAGTGCAAGTCTACAGCACTGAACTGAGCACAGATACTATCTGGCATAATTCTGTGAAGGGGAGATTGCTGAGGATGCAGTGAAGGAGAATTTAATGCCAGCCATGTTATTGTACAAAGGCTTGTATTGAATTCATCTCTGCTATTTTAATGAAGACACAGTTACTTTGGAATGTCTGGAGGGGGTGTAGTGAAAGCATAAATGTCTTCAAAAGGAATGCAAATACAGACCAGAAGACGTCGTCATGAATACATAGCAACTCATAACAACTGGAACATATCTTCCCTCCCAAATTTGGCAGTGTCACTTAGCAAGCCCACAGGAATGCCAGGTGTATCGCAGAAAACTAGTATGCAGGTACAGCAGGTAATAAGGAAGGCAAATGGAATTTTGGCATTTATTGCTAAAGGAATAGAGTATAAAAGTAGGGAAGTGTTGCTGCAACTGTACAAGGCATTCGTGAAACCGCACCTGGAGTATTGTGTACAGTTTTGGTCCCCTTACTTGAGGAGGGATGTAGTTGCATTGGAGGCAGTTCAGAGGAGGTTCACTAGATTGATTCCAGGGATGAGGGGTTTGTCTGATGAAGAGAGATTGAGCAGTTTAGGCCTTTACTCTCTAGAGTTTGGAAGAATGAGAGGAGATCTAATTGAGGTGTATAAGATGATTAAGTGGACTGACAAAGTAGACGTAGAGAGGATGTTTCCTCTTGTGGGGCAATCTAGAACGAGAGATCAGAGTTTTAGGATAAGGGGTAGCAGATTTAAAACAGAGATGAGGAGAAATTACTTCTCTCAAAGGGTCGTGAGCCTGTGGAATTCACTACCCCAGAGTGCAGTGGATGCCAGGACATTGAGTAAATTTAAGGAGGAGATAGACAGAATTTTAATTAGTAATGGGTTGAAGGGTTATGGAGAACAGGCAGGAAAGTGGAATTGAGGCCAAGATGAGATCAGCCATGATCATATTGAATGATGGAGCAGGCTCGAGGGGCTGAATTGCCTACTCCCGCTCCTAGTTCTTATGTAGGAAATGGGAATTGTCACATTGATGCAATAAAGTGGGTGGAGTGCTCTTGTGAGATAGGAACATAGGAAGATAGGAACAGGAGTAGGCCATTCAGCCCCTCGAGCCTGTCCCACCATTCAATGAGATCATGGCTGATCCGCGGCCTAACTCCATATACCTGCCTTTGGCCCATATCCCTTAATATCTTTGCTTAACAAAAATCTATCTATCTCATATTTAAAATTAACAACTGTTCTAGCTTCACCTGCTGTTTGTGGGAGAGTGTTCCAAACCTCTACCACCCTTTGCGTGAAGAAGTGCTTCCTAACATCTGTCTTGAACGGTCTGGTCCTAATTTTTAGACTATGCCCCCTAGTTTTAGAATCTCCAACCCGTGGAAATAGTTTATCTTTATCTAGCCTGTCTTTTCCTGTTAATATCTTGAAGACTTCGATCAGATCACCCCTTAACCTTCTAAATTCTAGCGAAAACAGGCTTAATTTGTGTAATCTCGCCTCGTAACTTAACCCCTGTAGTCCAGGTATCATTCTTGTAAACCCACGTTGCACTCCCTCCAAGGCCAATATATCCTTCCTAAGGTGTGGTGCCCAGAACTGCTCACAGTATTCCAAGTGGGGTCTAACCAGGGTTTTGTACAGCTGTGACATAACCTCTGTGTCTTTATACTCCAATCCTCTAGATATAAAGGCTAGCATTCCATTAGCCGTTTTGATTATTTTCTGCACTTGCTCGTGGCATTTTAAAGATCTATGCACCTGAACCCCCAAGTCTCTTTGGACATCCACTGTACTTAACCTCTTCCCATTTGGAAAGTACCCTGCTCTATCCTTTTTGGTCCAAAATGGATAATCTCACACTTGCCCACATTGAAATCCATCTGCCCAGTTTTGCCCACTCACCTGGTCTGTCAATATCTCTTTGCAATTTTATGCTATCATCCAGACTGTCTACAATGCTGCCTAACTTTGTATCATCAGCAAATTGAGATTGAAAGGGGTCACGCTTGAGAAAGAAGACAGAGAGCTTTAACCTGCATTTAAATTTGCATAGTGCTGCTCCTAGTATTGCTTGTTACTGATCATAGTCTCTAACCTTCTTTACATTGAACATGAAAATTTGGGGAAAAAATGAATGCAAACTCATTCAGGGTCAGTTTTCATGCTGTTCGGTCTGATTATTTTGTGAATATTCCACACAGATATCAATGCCGCAACATACAGCTGGCCACTGGGGTGTCATTATCCTGACTGAGAAGCCAACATCCTTAATTCCATAATCACAGCTCCCGAGTGCATTCAGTTTATATGTTAACAAAACGCACTGGTGATGATTTCAACATCTGTCATGTTCTAAGAAGCATCTGCTTCACTTCGTGACATTTCAAATATGGATGCTTTTGACAGCAATCTGGCAAGGAATGGAGAATCTTTAAAAAAATTATTAAACATTTATCAACGTTCTAGTCAGAAAGAAAGAATTGCATTTATACAGCACCTTTCACGACCGTGAGACATATAAGATCCTGAGGGGTCTTGACAGGGTGGATGTGGAAAGGATGTTCACTCTTGTGGGAGAATCTAGAACTAGGGGTCACTGTTTAAAAATAACGGATCGCTCATTTAAGACAGAGATGAGGAGAAATTCTTTCTCTCAGAGGGTCGTGAGTCTTTGGAACTCTCTTCCTCAAAAGACAGTGGAAGCAGAGTCTTTAAATGTTTTTAAGGCAGAGGTAGATAGGTTCTTGATAAGCAAGGGGGTGGAAGGTTATCGGGGGTGGTGGGATTGTGGAGTTGAGATCAGTCATGATCTTGTTGAATGGCGGAGCAGGCTGGAGGGACCGAGTGACCTACTCCTGCTCCTAATTCATGTGTTCAAGATGTCCCAAAGCGCTTCACAGCCAATGAAGTACTTCTGAAGTGTAGTCACTGCTGAAATGTAGAATTTGTATATAGTATAGTAATATGTAGAATGTTTATCTGAATGCACTAGATATCATCATTTTGGGTCAAGCTTTAATGCCAACATTTCACATTAGAACTGCTTATATATGT
Source organism: Heterodontus francisci (assembly GCF_036365525.1). NCBI lineage: Eukaryota > Metazoa > Chordata > Chondrichthyes > Heterodontiformes > Heterodontidae > Heterodontus > Heterodontus francisci. The sequence goes on along the minus strand of NC_090407.1, from coordinate 14,575,818 downwards.
GTTTAGAATGGAAATCCTGTATGTAAACAGTTACTTGTAACTTGTAGTTGCAGGTTACTGACAGTAGAGGTGCTATGCAGCATCTTTCGAGGTCTACTCCCAACTTTGTCGCCATCTTGTATATTTAAAAAAAACTTAAATTCCGCAAGTGGTCAACACCACTGCCAGTTTTTTTTTAAATAATGTGTTAAAAATAGTACATCTACTGTACAAAAACATCACTTTGTTCTGCATGAAAAATATGGAGCAATGTCTGTTTTTTCACCATGATTAACGACCTGCTAATGAAATTGTTGGACGTTTGGCTTTGAAGGGAGTGATTACTCTGAATGAGATTTCACTAGCAGGTCAATAATTTTGGCGGAACATTGGAAGTCTCCTGTTGGTGGCTGGAAATTGAGTTTTATTGCTGCTTTTTAAATAATTATTGCTGCATCTGAAAGTCAATCGAGAATGAAAGCTTTAAAGGAGTGTTTGGCAGAGTATTATCATCAGCAACAACTGCCGATGCCTCACTCATGAGTTTGCTCTCCAGCCACTGGAGGGCCAGATGTCAAGAATTTAGGTGCAGAAGTCAGTGAATCCTGTGAGATGTTCTACATCGACTGTTGACCTCTGCGACCACATTCCCAATAAGCACTGCCAATGACTGCAACTCTGCACTAGTACAATTTACTTTTAACTCTTTCTGGCCACGAAAAGTCAGATAATAATATGCTGACACATGATGCATTCATCTGAAGTTCATAGAATCAAACAGCACGGAAGGAGGCCATTCGGCCTATTATGTTTGAAAGACCTATCCAATGAGTTCTTCTCCCCCATTCTTTCCCCTACAATTTGTTCCTTTTCAGGTATTTATCTAATTACCTTTTAACAGTTACTGTTGAATCAGGGTGGTCCAAAACCAGACCTTAGGCCTTGGGCCTCATTTCAATACTTTGAACAAGCTTTCGCACCTGTTGTTAGGGATCAATTTCAGGCTGTCCGCATTGCTGCCAGCAGATCTGGGGAAGAACTACTAGGGGGTGGGGTGGTGGAGTGGGGAGGAAGCTCTCAGGACTGCTGTGGGACTCCTCCTGGCTCAACATCAAGCTGTTAAAAAAAAACTCTACTTACTTTGTTGGTGGCAGCCACTGATAAGGTTGCATCCACAAGAGGAAGACCTGAGCAGTGCAGATCCCATGCCGGCTCTGATGACGGCAGCCCAATTTGGCAGAGGGGCCCCAAAACAGTTATCAAGTCCCTTATTAACATGTGCAAGGGACCTAATTCCTGTTTTAGGTGGCCACCAGGGATGTATTCTTTCCTGAAACATTCCTTTTTTACTGAAGCTCCACCTTGTGAAGTGTCAGTGGATTTGTGTTCGGGACAGATGGATGGAGAATACTTTTTATTTATTTTATTTTATTTAGAGATACAGCGCTGAAACAGGCCCTTCGGCCCACCAAGTCTGTGCCGACCATCAACCACCCATTTATACTAATCCTACACTAATCCCATATTCCTACCACATCCCCACCTGTCCCGAAATTCTCCTACCACCTACCTATACTAGGGGCAATTTATAATGGCCAATTTACCTATCAACCTGCAAGTCTTTTGGTGGCGGGAGGAAACCAAAGTACCCGGCGAAAACCCACGCAGACACAGGGAGAACTTGCAAACTCCACACGGGCAGTACCCAGAATTGAACCCGGGTCGCTGGAGCTGTGATGCTAACCACTGTGCCGCCCAGGGCAGAGGTTGGATGGTTTCCTAATGCTTCAACATACTCAACTAATCCTTCCATTATGTACTCCAACAAGAACTGTTGGGTTCACGTTGATTAATTTGGAAGTATTAACATAGTGGAGGTAGGGCAGAGTGCTGTTTAACTTTCAAAAACAGAAACTGCTGGAAATATGTAGCAGGTCTGTCAGCATCTGTAAAGAGAGAAGACAAATTAATGTCTTGGGTGTGGAGCCGCCTTCATATTCAATGTATATTGAACGGAGAATAACACAGTGTATATTATAACGGACATCGCAGGATATCTTGTATGGAAACTATCACATGCAACAAAAGTATATTATAGAAATAGTCCAGCTTATGCTCTACTAGCTGAGAAATTGCTGCTGTGATTTTAGTGGGTAACTACTTTGTGAGTTCTTTCCTCAGCTCAGCTAGCAGTCTAGGATGTCAGCTTGATATCTAGGCTGACACTTTAGTGCAGTACTGTGGGAGTGCAATCTTTCAAATATAAGTTGCCAGTTCAAGGTAGTGCTGCTCTATTGGAGGCATTACCTTATGGATGTTAATCTAAACCAAGGCCTTATCTATCCTCTCAAATATACAAAAAAATCCCTTGGCACAGGTGTCCTGGCCCATATTTATTCCTGAAACTATCTGGCTTATTGCTTTTGAGGGATCTTGCTGTGTGCAATTTGGCTGGGCTCTTTACCCAGACAACAACATCAAAAGTAATTCATCGGTGGGTGAAGCACCTGTGTCATCCCGAGGGCGTGAAAGGGACTGAACAAACATGCTTTCTTTCTCTCTCTCTCAGGTCGGCAGTAGTACGTGTAGAGAAAAACAGGAGAACACAATGTGTGAGGAAAATACCTCAATTGTAGTGGGAAAGTCGGCACAGGGATAAAGTGAACATTGACTCATCAGACCTTTTGCTAAACTAAATGAATGCAGGAACTTTATCCCTGTGTCTTACAGAAAGAAGAGATAAAATGTTTGTTTCGACGAGAATAGCAACATGAAGATATATTTTCCAATCACTTTCATTTGGCTTTTAAAGCTGAACACATTTGTACCAAATTCCTGTCTCAGCTATTTAACGCAGGTTAAGGGGTTCTGTAGACAGTAACACAAGCTGTGTATATACGTGATGTATATTAGTAGGATCAGTATATATTACATTATTACATGCAGAAACATATAAAATTCTGAAGGAGCTTGACAAGATAGATGCAGAGAAAATGTTTCCCTTGGCTGGGGAATCTAGAACATGGGGTCAGAGTCTCAGAATAAGGGTTTGACCATTTAGGACTGAAATAAGAAATTTCTTCACTCAGGATTGTGAACCTTTGGAATTCTCTACCCAGGGAGCTCTGGATGCTCAGTGATGGAGTATATTCAAATAGCAGTTTCCCACATTAGAGATCATGGCCAGCATCTGCCAAATAAGACTTTGAGCTCCCAACAGCTGTGAGCTTGTCCTGTCACATCATACCAGACGTGCGGGCCTTATACTGCACTGAGGATACAGGATGTAAAACCACAACAGAAAAAGTTACATTCCTGTTTTACATTACCCATTCTTACCCCGGGAGTTATCAAATTAATCTTCTCACAAGTTGATGTGGCGATGTTAATAATGAAGGAGTTAACTCATCAGTATGAAATTTGTTTGCTGTTCTACTAAGACCCTGGTGCAGACTGAACTATAATATGAGCTGGTGAAGTGAGTCTTAGCTTCAGCAATAAGTTACATCCCTTCTTAAAATATCTGAAAAAAGATTTTCACATGAATGCATTCTAACAACATGTCTGCCATTGATAATTGTATGACGATTTTGAATCCTTCCAGATTCTTCATATGATCTTGCCTGTGACAAAGTATCTTGTCCACTGAGGGCACAGATTAGAAAATTATGGGCTCCATGCCTGCGATATGTTGATCTACACTTGCAGTGGGATGAGTATCTCACTGTGGGCCACTGTGTTTCAGTGGGCTAGGTGTATCTCATAGTGGGCCAAGTATTCTCAATGGACCAGGTACCTCTCACTGTGGGCCAGGTATCTCTCAATGAGTGGGAATTCAGAGAATCTGCCCTAATCTTAAGATTGCATTTACCTCTACTAAATGCAGAGATATTTCTTCCCCTTATTCCACCACCCCGTGCCTACCCCTGCCTCCACTCCCCCATTCTGTCCTCAAGTCAGTGATGTTGGGATAAAGTTCTGAGGGCGAGCAGCCCTCCAGTATGCACTGCAATGATGCCAGCTGCTCCTCAAGCTCAAAATCCAAAGCTCGAGCTCCTCCAGCTTACAATTTGCTGCACTTGTCATTGTCCAGGACACAAGAAACATCGTGGAGTTCCCACATGGCACTGGATGTATTCTCTATATATTAGACTGTTAACTAAACTTACCTGAAATAAGCTTAAGACTTAATTAGTTGATCTAGTTAAGTGATAGGTTGGTGAAATTAATGTTTACCTGTAAAATACCCCTTCCGCCCGTCCTTGTGATGTGACGTCCTCCTCCTCCTCCACGTTTAGCATGATGTCATTTTCTCAAATTTCCTCGATGTTTGTTTTCTGCAATCTGCTGATTCTGCTGCCGCTGTTCTGTTTGAACTTCAGATCTGTCCCTTAGTGCTCTGTGGTCGCACCGCAACTCACCAGTTTGGCCACATTTGGACAATTTGTAGGGAATGTTTGGCACTCATTCTTCATAATTTCCAACTATACAACAGTGACTACACTTCAGAAAGTACTTCATTGGCTGTAAAGCACTTTGAGACATCTGGGGTTATGAAAGGCACTATATAGATGCAAGTCTTCTTTTTATTGATTGGTGTATCAGCAAAGATCTGGGAAAGGGCAATGAGGGTGGTTGTCAAGATTTCAGTGATGAGGAGAGGTTTGTTTTCGATCATGAGCTGGTGTGGCATCCAATCCATAATTGTACATTTATTGCATTGCAGAATTTTATTCTAGTTCTAACCCATTCCATCGCTGACCCAGCAGAGCTATATCCATAGAGTCATAGAGTTATACAGCACAGAAACAGGCCCTTCGGCCCATCGTGTCTGTGCTGGCCATTAAGCACCTATCTATTTTAATCCCATTTTCCAGCACCTGGCCCGTAGGCTTGTATGTCACGGTGTTTCAAGTGTTCATCTAAATATTTCTGAAATGTTGTGAGGGTTCCTGCCTCTACCACCCCTTCAGGTAGTGTGTTCCTGATTCCAACCACCCTCTGGGTGAAAATCTTTTTCCTCAAGTCCCCTCTAAGCCTCCTGCCCCCTGGTAATAGATCCCTCTACTAAGGGAAAATGTTTCTTCCTATCTATCCTATCAATGCCCCTCATAATTTTGTATACCTCAATCAGGTCCCCCCTCAGCCTTCTCTGCTCTAAGGTAAACAACCCTAGTCTATCTAGTCTCTCTTCATTGCTGAAATGCTCCAGCCCATGCCACATCCTGGTGAATCTCCTCTGCATCCTCTCCAGTGCAATCACATCCTTCCTATAGTGCAGTGACCAGAACTGTACACAGTACTCAAGCTGTGGCCTAACTAGCATTTTATACAGCTCTATCATCACCTCCCTGCTCTTATATTCTATGCCTCGGCTAATAAAGGCAAGTATCCCATATTCCTTCCTAACCACCTTATCTACCTGTGCTGCTGCCTTCTGTGATCTATGGACAAGTACACCAAGGTCCCTCTGACCCTCTGTACTTCCTAGGGTTCTACTATCCATTGTATATTCCCTTGCCTCGTTAGTCCTCCCAAAATGCATCACCTCATACTTCTCAGGATTAAATTCCATTTGCCACTGCTCTGCCCATCTTACCACCCCATTTATATCATCCTGTAATCTAAAGCTTTCCTCCTTACTATTTGCGATACCATCAATTTTCGTGTCATCTGCGAACTTACTGATCATACCTCCTATATTCACATCTAAATCATTAATGTACACTACAAACAGCAAGGGTCCCAGCACCGATCCCTGCAGTACACCACTGGTCACAGGCTTCCACTCGCAAAAACAACCCTCAACCATCACCCTCTGCCTCCTGCCACTAAGCCAATTTTGGATCCAATTTGCCAAATTGCCCTGGATCTCATGGGTTCTTACATTCTTAACCAATCTCCCATGCGGGACCTTATCAAAAGCCCTACTGAAGTCCATGTAGACTACATCAACTGCCTTACCCTCATCTAGACGCATGCAATAAGGGTGCAACTGAAATTATGGGTGATTTTAATCTACATATAGATTGGGCAAACCAAATTAGCAATAATACTGTAGAGGAGGAATTTTTGGAGTATGTACGTGATGGTTTTTTTGGACCAATACGTTGAGGAACCAATTAGAGAACAGGCCGTCCTAGACGGGCTATTGTGTAATGAGAAAGGATTAGTTAACAATCTTCTTCTGCGGGGTCCCTTGGGGAAGAGTGACCATAACACGATAGAATTCTTCATTAAGATGGAGAGTGAGAGAGTTGATTCTGAGACTAGGGTCCTGAATCTAAATAAAGAAAACTTTGAATGTATGAGGCACGAGTTGGCTATGATAGATTGGGGAACGTTACTTAAAGAGTTGACAGTGGATAGGCAATGGCTAGCATTTAAAGAGCACATGGATGAATTACAAAAATTGTTCATTCCTGTCTGGCGCAAAAATAAAACAGGAAGGGTAGCTCAACCGTGGCTTACAAAAGGAATTAGGGATAGTATTAGATCCAAGGAGGAAAAATATAAAATGGCCAGAACAAGCAGCAAACCTGAGGATTGGGAGCAGTTTAGAATTCAGCAAAGGAGGACAAAGGGATTGATTAAGAAGGGGAAAATAGAGTATGAGAGTAAGCTTGCAGAGAACATCGAAACTGACTGTAAAAGCTTCTATAGATATGTGAAGAGAAAAAGATTAGTGAAGACAAATGTGGGTCCCTTACAGTCAGAAACGGGAGAATTTATAATGGGGAACAAAGAAATGGCAGACCAATTCAATACATACTTTGGTTCTGTCTTCACAAAGGAGGACACAAATTACCTCCCAGAAATGTTGGGGAACATAGGGTCTAATGAGAAGGAGGAACTGTATGAAATCAATATTAATAGGGAAATGGTGTTAGGGAAATTGATGGGATTGAAGGCCGATAAATCCGCAGGGCCTGATAATCTACATCCCAGAGTAATTAAGGAAGTGGCCGTAGAAATAGTAGATGCATTGCTGGTCATTTTTCAAAATTCTATGGACTCTGGAACAGTTCCAACGGATTGGAGGGTAGCTAATGTAACCCCACTATTTAAAAAAGGAGGTAGAGAGAAAACAAGGAATTACAGACCAGTTAGCCTGACATCAGTAGTGGGGAAAAAGCTAGAGTCCATTGTAAAAGATGTAATAGCAGAGCACTTGAAAAACAATGACAGGATCGGACAAAGTCAACATGAATTTACAAAAGGGAAATCATGCTTGACAGATCGACTGGAATTTTCTGAGGATGGAACTAGTATAATAGATAAGGGAGAACCAGTGGATGTGGTGTATTTGGACTTGCAGAAGGCTTTTGATAAGGTCCCACATAAGAGATTAGCATTCAAAATGAAAGCACATGGAATTGGGGGTAAGGTACTGATATGGATAGAGAACTGGTTGGCAGACAGGAAACGAAGAGTAGGAATAAACAAATCTTTTTCCGAGTGGCAGGCAGTGACTAGTGGGGATCAGTGCTAGGACCCCAGCTATTCACAATATATATTAATGATATAGATGAGGGAATTGAATGTAATATATCCAAGTTTGCAGACGATACAAAGCTGGGTGGGGTGTGAACTGTGAGGAGGATGCAGAGAAGCTCCAGTGTGATTTGGACAGGTTGAGTGAGTGGGCAACTACATGGCAGATGCAGTATAATGTGGATAAATGTGAGGTTATCCACTTTGGTGGCAAAAACAGAAAGGCAGATTATTATCTGAACGGCAATAGATTGGGAAAGGGGGAGGTGCAACGAGACCTGGGTGTCCTTGTGCACCAGTCGCTGAAAGTAAGCATGCAGGTGCAGCAGGCAGTTAAGAAGGCAAATGGAATTTTGGCCTTCATAGTGAGAGAATTCAAGTACAGGAGCAAGGATGTCTTGCTGCAATTATACAAGGCTTTGGTGAGACCACATCTGGAGTATTGTGTACAGTTTTGGTCTCCTTATCTGAGGAAGGATGTTCTTGCTATGGAGGGAGTGCAGCGAAGGTTGACCAGACTGATTCCTGGGATGGCAAGACTGACATATGAAGAGAGATTGGGTCAATTAGGCTTGTATTCGCTAGAGTTTAGAAGAATGAGAGGGGATCTCATAGAAACCTACAAAATTCTAACAGGACTGGACAGACTAGATGCAGGAAGGATGTTCCTGATGGCAGGGGAGTCCAGGACCAGGGGTCACAGTCTAAGGATAAGGGGTAAGCCATTTAAGACTGAGATGAGGAGAGATTTCTTCACCAAGAGAGTGGTGAACCTGTGGAATTCTCTACCACGGAAAGCAATTGAGGCTAAATCATTAAATATATTCAAGAGTTAGATATAGTTCTTAGGGCTAAAGGGATCAAGGGATACGGGGAGAAAGCAAGAACAGGGTACTGAGTTTGGATGATCATCCATGATCGTATTGAATGGCGGTGCAGGCTCGAAGGGCAAAATGGCCTACTCCTGCTCCTATTTTTCTATTTACACATCTAGTCACTTCCTCGAAAAATTCAATCAAGTCCAGCTCTAACCCATTCCATTACTGACCCAGCAGAGCTATGCTCTAGTTCTAACTCATTCCATCACTGACCCAGCAGAGCTATACTCTGTTTCTAACTCATTCTATCACTGACCCAGCAGAGCTATACTCTGTTTCTAACCCATTCCATCACTGACCCAGCAGAGCTATACTCTGTTTCTAATTCATTCCATCACTGACCCAGCAGAGCTATACTCTGTTTCTAACCCATTCCATCACTGACCCAGCAGAGCGATACTCTGGTTTTAACTCATTCCATCACTGACCCAGCAGAGCTATACTCTGTTTCTAACCCATTCCATCACTGACCCAGCAGAGCTATACTCTGTTTCTAACTCATTCTATCACTGACACAGGAGAGCTATACTCTGTTTCTAACTCATGCCATCACTGACCCAGCAGAGCTATACTCTGTTTCTAATTCATTCCATCACTGACCCAGCAGAGCTATACTCTGTTTCTAACCCATTCCATCACTGACCCAGCAGAGCTATACTCTGTTTCTAACTCATTCTATCACTGACACAGGAGAGCTATACTCTGTTTCTAACTCATTCCATCACTGACCCAGCAGAGCTATATTCTGTTTCTAATTCATTCCATCACTGACCCAGCAGAGCTATACTCTGTTTCTAACCCATTCCATCACTGACCCAGCAGAGCTATACTCTGGTTTTAACTCATTCCATCACTGACCCAGCAGAGCTATGCTCTGGTTTTAACTCATTCCATCACTTACCCAGCAGAGCTATACTCTGTTTCTAACCCATTCCATCACTGACCCAGCAGAGCTATACTCTGTTTCTAACTCATTCCATCACTGACACAGGAGAGCTATACTCTGTTTCTAACCCATTCCATCACTGATCCAGCAGAGCTATATCCAGCTCTAACCCATTCCATCATTGACCCAGCAGAGCTATACTCTGCTTCTAACCCATTCCATCACTGACCCAGCAATCTTTGATGTTGAGATTGACCACTAAAAGTAAATAGGGAAATGTTCTATTTCCCAACACTGACACCCATCACCTCAGAGAACAGAATGTTCATCCAAAAGCCACTTTAAACACGCAGAAGAAATACCACTGCAGCACACAGGCCCACTCACATTCCAGGCTTTGTGCCTTACCCGATTAGCATTCACTACAACACCAAGGAAAGAACAATGGCAAATGCCGCTTTATTAGTGGGCAAAGCAACCTGTGGATAGTCTGTAATCCATTAACACTGTAGCAGAAAGGGTTTGTAGGAACATGCCTCAGAGAGGTCTCGAGGCAAAATGTGGAGGTGTAGAATTTTAAGCATCCCTGGGACTCCTTTTGTGTATTCAGTGTCATTAGCAGATTTCCAAGCACATATGTTTCCTGTCACTCCACATCTGGGAAACTGATTTCCCAAACATTTCTATCGTTAAGATTGCAGAGTGGAATTAAACAAATGTAAAGAAACCAAAGCAAATTCCTTAATTTGCAGTTGTCATTTCATGAACTTTGAAAAAAATATATTTTAAACATTTTATTTGGCGCTGAAATGTTAAAGTGGGACTTAAATGCCAAAAGAAAACTGAACCCAAGATGGAGAAAGAGTAAATTCCTTTCATCCCTCTCAAAATTAAACTGTAACCCTGGACGGATGGGTTAATCTAACGGTTACATGTTGCTGAAATGGGGACATGCACACACTGTGTTACATAGGTGTCTTGGTGGAGCCCCCACAACCTCAGCCCTTCTGTAACTCAGTCTGTAAATGCAGTGAATCACACAGACAATGATCATCCCAGGCCCTAGCCTGTGCTGATCTGAAGCCAAGGCAGAATTGGGTTGTAACAGTGCCCTTGGGCTAGAGTAACAAGATAAACAGAGTTCCTGTCGCCGATGCTATGCAGCGACCCCTGCTGGAAAGTGCATGGATGATAAGCAGGGCTGTTGTACTCACCGTAGCAACAGAAGCCTAGCAGTTGTGGTACTGGAAGAGTAGTCCAGAATGAGTTTAAATCCCACCATGTAAATTATGAGATTTGTGGACTTTTAGTAGGACTGAATGCCACAGGTTGAGATGCCAGAGAGTGTTCTATTGCCGTAGTCAGTGTCTTTGGGAGAAGATGGAGCGGGAGGCGGAAGAAAAACAGAATGGTGATACTGTGAAAAGAAAACAAGTTAAATGAATTAAAACACGGGTCTCATTAAATCTGTCTCTTAAATAAGCAACGAAAAGTGGTAATAGTCTAATGCTGGTATAGTCCAGATATCCTCACTGCTTCAAGCCTAAGCTGCATTTGATGCCACACTACATCAAGCCCACTGCAGTAAATCTGTCCAGTGCTATTGAACCCAAGGGTACAATTCATTAAACTAGCCATAAATCCAATTGACTATAGTCACATACCACAACAGCACATGCTGAGTGACATCCTCTGACAATAAAGGTACCTCTGTTCCTGCATAGTTTGCACTCCAGGCGAACACCTCTGACATTCTGTGCTGTAGCCAAGCGAGTGGTAAAATACATTTTTAAATGGCAGATTAATCCTAGACATGTATAAGGGGAGGTCAGGAGAAAGCACTGAGACCATTGTCTCTGGCCCAGGTCTTGCCCTTCGCTCTATCTGTCATCACGTCTCTCTGGAGGCAAGTGCCTCACTAACCCATCTCCATCCTGTATCCTCAGGTAGGTCTAGCTCTGTCACTGAAGGCACGTGCTGCCCATGATCTCCTGATAACCACCACTGGTAAGTAACACTGTAAAATCAAACCAGTGCAAGGACAACGCTCAACATTCCCAAATCATAAACCCTGGGGTATACTTAATGGGCACATTGCCCCTCACAGACATATTAACTGTGTTATCTGTGGTTCTGTTGGTAGCACTATGGCATTTCTGAGTTAGGAGGTCATGGGTTCAAGTCCTGATCCAGATTCTTGTGCATGTAATCCAGCTGACACTCCAGTGCAATAATGAGGGAGTGCTGCATTATTGGAGCTGGGTGCCACGGGTTGCCTTTGTCGGTGGGAGAGGTCATTGCACCTCACTGGACAGCTACCGCCCGCCTCAAACCGGGCAGCCCCCGGTCAATAAGGTTCTGTCCCGCCACAGTCTGCCTGCTTCAATGGGTGCTTGGAGCTCAGGGTCATTGCCCGAAAGGTGGACTGATACACCGCACCAAACAACATGAAAAAAGGAAAGAAGGTACCAGCCCTTCGCTTTGCAAGCTGGAACGTCAGAACTATGTGTCCTGGCCTGTCGGAAGACCTTACACAAATCAACGATTCTCGGAAGAACGCCATCATTAACAACGAGCTCAGTAGACTCAATGTGGACATTGCAGCACTTCAGGAGACTCGCCTCCCCGCGAGTGGCTCTCTAGCAGAGCAAGACTACACCTTCTTCTGGCAGGGCAGGGATCCTGAAGAACCAAGACAGCATGGAGTGGGCTTCGCCATCAGAAACTCCTTGCTCAGCATGATAGAGCCTCCCTCAAATGGCTCGGAACGCATACTGTCCATCCGACTGCTCACCACCTCTGGTCCAGTACACCTACTCAGCATCTATGCTCCAACACTCTGTTCCGCACCTGAAGCTAAAGACCAGTTCTATGAACAACTCCATAACATCATTAGCAGCATCCCCAACACCGAACACCTATTCCTGCTGGGGGACTTTAATGCCAGGGTTGGGGCCGACCATGACTCATGGCCCTCCTGCCTTGGGCGCTATGGCGTTGGAAGGATGAATGAGAACGGGCAGAGACTGCTTGAGTTGTGTACCTATCATAACCTCTGCATCACCAACTCGTTCTTTCACACTAAACCCTGTCACCAGGTTTCATGGAGGCACCCAAGATCACGTCGTTGGCACCAGCTAGACCTCATTGTCACAAGGCGAGCCGCCTTAAACAGTGTTCAAATCACACGCAGCTTCCACAGTGCGGACTGCGACACCGACCACTCCCTGGTGTGCAGCAAGGTTAGACTCAGACCAAAGAAGTTGCATCATTCCAAGCAGAAGGGCCACCCGCGCATCAACACGAGCAGAATTTCTCACCCACAGCTGTTACAAAAATTTCTAAATTCACTTGTAACAGCCCTTCAAAACACTCCCACAGGGGATGCTGAGACCAAGTGGGCCCACATCAGAGACGCCATCTATGAGTCAGCTTTGACCACCTACGGCAAAAGTGCGAAGAGAAATGCAGACTGGTTTCAATCTCATAATGAAGAGCTGGAACCTGTCATAGCCGCTAAGCGCATTGCACTTTTGAACTACAAGAAAGCCCCCAGCGATTTAACATCCGCAGCACTTAAAGCAGCCAGAAGTACTGCACAAAGAACAGCTAGGCGTTGCGCAAACGACGACTGGCAACACCTATGCAGTCATATTCAGCTGGCCTCAGACACCGGAAACATCAGAGGAATGTATGATGGCATGAAGAGAGCTCTTGGGCCAACCATCAAGAAGATCACCCCCCTCAAATCTAAATCGGGGGACATAATCACTGACCAACGCAAACAGATGGACCGCTGGGTTGAGCACTACCTAGAACTGTACTCCAGGGAGAATGCTGTCACTGAGACTGCCCTCAGTGCAGCCCAGCCTCTACCAGTCATGGATGAGCTGGACATACAGCCAACCAAATCGGAACTCAGTGATGCCATTGATTCCCTAGCCAGCGGAAAAGCCCCTGGGAAGGACAGCATTACCCCTGAAATAATCAAGAGCGCCAAGCCTGCTATACTCTCAGCACTACATGAACTGCTATGCCTGTGCTGGGACGAGGGAGCAGTACCCCAGGACATGCGCGATGCCAACATCATCACCCTCTATAAAAACAAAGGTGACCGCGGTGACTGCAACAACTACCGTGGAATCTCCCTGCTCAGCATAGTGGGGAAAGTCTTTGCTCGAGTCGCTCTGAACAGGCTCCAGAAGCTGGCCGAGCGCGTCTACCCTGAGGCACAGTGTGGCTTTCGTGCAGAGAGATCGACTATTGACATGCTGTTCTCCCTTCGTCAGATACAGGAGAAATGCCGTGAACAGCAGATGCCCCTCTACATTGCTTTCATTGATCTCACCAAAGCCTTTGACCTCGTCAGCAGACGTGGTCTCTTCAGACTACTAGAAAAGATCGGATGTCCACCAAAGCTACTAAGTATCATCACCTCATTCCATGACAATATGAAAGGCACAATTCAACATGGTGGCTCCTCATCAGAGCCCTTTCCTATCCTGAGTGGTGTGAAACAGGGCTGTGTTCTCGCACCCACACTTTTTGGGATTTTCTTCTCCCTGCTGCTTTCACATGCGTTCAAATCCTCTGAAGAAGGAATTTTCCTCCACACAAGATCAGGGGGCAGGTTGTTCAACCTTGCCCGTCTAAGAGCGAAGTCCAAAGTACGGAAAGTCCTCATCAGAGAACTCCTCTTTGCTGACGATGCTGCTTTAACATCTCACACTGAAGAATGCCTGCAGAGTCTCATCGACAGGTTTGCGTCTGCCTGCAATGAATTTGGCCTAACCATCAGCCTCAAGAAAACGAACATCATGGGGCAGGATGTCAGAAATGCTCCATCCATCAATATTGGCGACCACGCTCTGGAAGTGGTTCAAGAGTTCACCTACCTAGGCTCAACTATCACCAGTAACCTGTCTCTAGATGCAGAAATCAACAAGCGCATGGGTAAGGCTTCCACTGCTATGTTCAGACTGGCCAAGAGAGTGTGGGAAAATGGCGCACTGACACGGAACACAAAAGTCCGAGTGTATCAGGCCTGTGTCCTCAGTACCTTGCTCTACGGCAGCGAGGCCTGGACAACGTATGCCAGCCAAGAGCGACGTCTCAATTCATTCCATCTTCGCTGCCTTCGGAGAATACTTGGCATCAGGTGGCAGGACTATATCTCCAACACAGAAGTCCTTGAAGCGGCCAACATCCCCAGCTTATACACACTACTGAGTCAGCGGCGCTTGAGATGGCTTGGCCATGTGAGCCGCATGGAAGATGGCAGGATCCCCAAAGACACATTGTACAGCGAGCTCGCCACTGGTATCAGACCCACCGGCCGTCCATGTCTCCGTTATAAAGACGTCTGCAAACGCGACATGAAATCGTGTGACATTGATCACAAGTCGTGGGAGTCAGTTGCCAGCATTCGCCAGAGGTGGTGGGCAGCCATAAAGACAGGGCTAAATTGTGGCGAGTCGAAGAGACTTAGTAGTTGGCAGGAAAAAAGACAGAGGCGCAAGGGGAGAGCCAACTGTGCAACAGCCCCAACAAACAAATTTCTCTGCAGCACCTGTGGAAGAGCCTGTTACTCCAGAATTGGCCTTTATAGCCACTCCAGGCGCTGCTTCACAAACCACTGACCACCTCCAGGCGCGTATCCATTGTCTCTCGAGATAAGGAGGCCCAAAAGAAAAAGAAAGGAACAAGAGATGTCTTTTGGATGAAATGTTAAACCGAGGCCTGTTTACCCTCTCAGGTGGATGTAAAAGATCCCATGATACTATTTCAAAAGGCAGGGGAGTCCTCCCCTGTGTCCTGGCTAATATTTATCACTCAACCAACATCACAGATTATTTGGTCATTTAGACTTTTGAAGTGTAGTCTCTGTTGTAATGTAGGAAGTGTGACAGCCATTTTGTAGACAGCAAGTTCCCTCATTCAGCAATGAGATGATGACCAGATAATCTGTTTATAAAGAGATAAATATTGGCCAGGACAACTCTGCTGTTCTTCAAATACTGCTGCAGATGTTTTACAGGATCTGTGAGGGCAGACAGGATCTCAGCTTTATGTCTCACCTGAAAGATAACACCTTGAACAGTGCAGCACTCCCTCAGTATTGGATCAGATTATGTGCTTAAGTCTCTGGAGTATGACTTGAACCCACAACCTTTGACTCAGAGAAGAATGCTACCCACTGAGCTGAAACCAGGAGAGTTCACTGTATTCCTTTAGGTTGCGAAAGTTTTAGTTTTTCTCCTTTGGGACTTCAATGGTGGTTGTAGACACAGACCTCAGATGGTAATACTGTTGTTGCAGTGACCTTTAACCCACAGCCAGTGTTCGATACAAACAATATTTTTTTGTTGTGTGTTTGATGAGCATTCTCCTGGTTGCTTTCTATCAGACCAGCAAATAGCAAAAAAGTAAATTGAAATTTGTATATTATATATGCATCCATTCCTTCCTGTTTGTCCCATTTGGTGCAGGAAATGTTTCTATTTGGTTTCTGCTGACGTGTCTTTCATTTTTATTGGCTGGGTCTGTAGCAGGTCCTCTAGGACAGGGGAAGGGCAGGGCAGGGATAGGGGTAGAGTGGGAGAAAAGTGACTATTGGTTCCATCATGATTCTATATATCCAGACATAGCACAAGAGACATGGTCACTTGTTTATAATGGATGCCGATTTGCGAGTTTTCTATTTTACAGTCGGGTAGACTAGCACAAGCAGTAACATTGAGTTTCATCGGCTGGGTGGGTAGCAGGTCCTGGGTGCTGGCAGAGGGCTTGAAGAGCAGGAAGAAAATCAGAAAAGAATGCTGGTAATGCTCAACAGGTCAGGTAGCAACTGTGGAGAGAGAAACAGAGGAGTTAATGTTTCAGGTTTGGACCCTTCGTCAGAATACTTTGGATGAGATGCTAACTTGTCTGTTTTCTCCATAGAAGCTGTCTGACCAGTTGAGCGTCTCCAGCATTTTTTAGTTTTGTTTCAGATTTCCAGCATCTACAGTATTTTGCTTCTTGAAGAGCAGGGTTGAGGGAATACTAACCCATGTCAAAATACTTTTGGTGAGATACATCCATCCCTTGTGCTTGAACCTATGGTGAGGCCCATTTTAATTTTTCCAAGATGTTTTATCTGTGGCCCAGTCAGCTTGAGCTCTGTTGGGGCCCTCTTATGTCAGAGGCTCTCTAGGACTGTGGGATTCACATTAAACATTAGGAACATACGAACATATGAATTAGGAGCAGGAATAGGTCACTCGGCCATTCAATAAGTTCATGGCTGAACTGAATACTCCACATTTCCACCTATCCCGATAACCTTCCACCCCCTTGCTTATCAAGAATCTATCTACCTCAGCCTTAAAAATATTCAAAGACTCTGTTTCCACTGCTTTTTGAGGAAGAGAATTCCAAAGATTCATGACTGAGAAAAAAAAATTCTCCTCATCTCCGTATTAAATGGGCGACCCTTTATTTTTAAACAGTGACCCCTAGTTCTAGATTCTCCCACAAGGGGAAACATCCTTTCCACATCCACCCTGTCAAGGCCCCTCAGGATCTTATATGTTTCAATCAAGTCGCCTCTTACTCTTCTAAATTCCAGTGGATACAAGCCTAGCCTGTCCAATCTTTCCTCAGAGAACAGCCCGCCCATTCCAGGTATTAATCTAGTAAACCTCTCTACCGCCTCCAACGCAATTACATCCTTAAATAAGGAGACCAGTACTGTACACAGTGCTCCAGATGTGGTCTCACCAATGCCCTGTATAGCTGAAGCACAACCTCCCGACTTTTGTATTCAATTCCCCTTGCGATAACATTCTATTAGCTTTCCTAATTATGTGCTGTACCTGCATACTAACCTTTTGTGATTCGTGCACTAGGACACCCAGATCCCTCTGCATCTCAGAGCTCTGCAATCTCTCACCATTTAGATAATATACTTCTTTTTTATTCTTCCTGCCAAAGTGGACAATTTCCCACTTTCCCACATTATACTCCATTTGCCAGGTCTTTGCCCACTCACTTTATCTATATCCCTTTGTAGCCCCCTTATGTCCTCTTCACAAGTTACTTTCCTACCTATCTTTGTGTCATCAGCAAATTTAGCAACCATACCTTCGGTCCCTTCATCTAAGTCATTTATATAAATTGTAAAAAGTTGAGGCCCCAGCACAGATCCCTGGGGCACACCACTTGTCACATCTTGCCAACCAGAAAATGACCCATTTGCCTGCTCTCTGTTTTCTGTTATTTAGCCAATCTTCTATCCATACCAATATGTTACCCCTACACCATGATCTTTTATTTTCTGCAATAACCTTTGATGTGGCACCTTATCAAATGGCCTTTTGGAAATCTAAGTACAATACCTCCACTGGTTCCCCTTTATCCACAGCACATGTAACTCCCTCAGAACTCCAATAAATGGTTAAACATGATTTCCCTTTCACAAAACCATGTTGACTCTGCCTGATTACCTTGAATTTTTCTAAATGCCCTGCTATACGATCTTTAATAATAGCTTCTATCCTTTTCCCTAAGACAAATGTTACGCTAACTGGCCTGTAGTTTCCTGCTTTCTGTCTCCCTCCCTTTTTGAATAAAGAAGTTACATTCATTATTTTCCAATCTAACAGAACCTTCCCCAAATCTAGGGAATTTTGGAAAATTAAAACTAACTCAACTACTATCTCACTAGCCACTTCTTTTAAGACCCTAAGAAGTCCATCAGGACCCAGGGACTTGTCAGCCCGTAGCTCCAACAATTTGTTCAGTACTACTTCCCTGGTGATTGTAATTTTCTTGAGTTCCTCCCTTCCTTCCATTTCCTGACTTACAGCTAATACTGGGATGTTACTTGTATCCTCAGTAGTGAAGACCAGGGAGGAAGCCATTCAGCACCTCGAATCTGAACCACCATTCAATTAGATCATTGGTACTCTGCACCTCAAATCCATTTACCCAATTTTTTCTCTATCTTTGGATGCTCTTACCCAACAAAATGCTATCAATCTCAGTCTTGAAAGCTCCAATTGTCCCAGCATCCCATCATTTTGGATGAGAGAATTCCAGAGTTCCACTATCCTTTGTGTGAAAAAGTGCTTCCTGATTGTGTTCCTGAATGGCCTAGCTCTAATTTTAAGATTATGTTCCCTTGTTCTTAAATCCCTTCTGAGAGGAAATAATTTCTCTGTACCTGTCCTATGGAATTCCTTTAACATTTTAAACCCCCTCATTCTTCTATACGCAAGGGAATACAAGCCAAATTTATGCAATTTAGGTTTAAATTTAAAATATAAGCACTGTTTGGCTCTGTGTGTGTCTCTGCATGTGTGCATGTCTGCGCAAGACTGTGTTTATGCATGTGTGTGCATGTGCATGCATATGCAGGTCTGCATTTGTGTGTGTGCATTTATTTGTGTGCTTATGTGTCTATTTATGTCTGTGGTTATATTCCACCTTTGTACAAGGCATATGGTGTGCCTGTGCAATATACTTGTCCAGCTGAAATATGCAGGGCAAGTGAGCGACCTTAATGTGTGGTATAAAAGTTGATTTATTTCTACTTAGAGGCTCAGTTGCCACACGAAGATGGTAACTGACTGATTACCATCTGCTTCAGATTTAATACTCAACAGCGTGACTGCCATCCCATTCAGGAATGTGTCTTGTGCATTGAGCTGCCTTTGAAATCTGCTCCAATTCTGTACAGCAGGACTCTGATTGATAGTGAGCTGCATGCTACCTGTCTCAATGAGAGGATTGAGCAGCTCCACAAGTTATACCATCATTGTAATACAATTTGAGATAACTTTCCGACTCTGTGCTGCCAGGGAGAGCTGCCTGGAGCTCAAAGTCAGAAAATGACCCCTTCCCTTTCCATCAGTGTTAGAGAGCAGGCTAAAAATACAAATGGAAAAGCAACAGGTTGCTTTGAAATTTAGAAACCTTATTAACCCAGTAAGTTAGTACAGACTGGGAAAGCCCTGGCTTAGATCCCTGATCTGAGTTAGATGCTCTCAGTTGGGACCAGAATGGGACAGTGTAGAGTGAGCTTTACTGTGTATCTAACCCGTACTGCATCTGCCCTGGCAGTATTTGATGGGCCAGTGTAGAGAGAGCGTTACTGTATCTAACCCGTGCTGCTGTACGTTTGGAGGAGGTGTTTGATGGGACAGTGTAGAGCGAGCTTAAGTCTGTATCTAACCTGTGCTGTACCTGCGCTGGGAAAATTTGATGGGATAATGTAGTGGAGGCTTTATTCTGTATCTAACCCATATTGTAATTGACCTGGGAATGTTTGATGGGACTGTGATGTTCCTTTGCTCCAGAGGTGCAGTTATCACCCTCAAGTAAAACCAACTGTAGTTTCAAAGTGGAGTTCAATTTCTGTTCCCTTTGTAGAAGTGCTGTCTTGGTCTTCATGTTTTCTAAGCCGAAGATTTGGAGTAACCTTTGGCAGTGTATGCTTTCAGTCTGTCTTACTATGTGCTGCTATTTCAGTGGAAATTGTATGTTTTATTGGGAAAACCAGTCTCCTCCAGGAGCTGTGCCGAACACAGTCAGGAAATTGACCTTGTAATGTGGAGATGGAGCAGTTCAGCTGCTAAAAACAGCCAAAGTTCTACCAAGTGATTTATTGACAGTGATTCAATCAGATAAACGCAGTGAGGGCACAAGGGTTCTGAAGTGAGAAAAATACGAGCAGTCTTTGATATAATGGGAGATGTTTTGGCCAGAGCAGATTGGACTGTAATTGGAAACATCACTGTTTTGAAATGATTATTTTTTTCCCTAAAAGGAAGGTGCTGTTTATGAGGAAGGTTTTCCAAAGCTTCCCTCTTTCTCACCTTAAGTCTCCAACACTATGGTGACCAGCCTGATTTTTCCCTCTTGTTCATCCTAGGCTGCAACTCTGCCTATCTTACACATAGAATCATACAGCACAGAGGAGGCCATTCGGCCCATCATGCCTGTGCCGGCACTTTGAAAGAGCTCTCAAATTAGTCCCATTTCACTGCTGTTTCCCCACAGCCCTTCACAATTTTCCTTTCCTAGTTATATATCCAGTTCCCTTGAGAAAGTTACTTTCGAGTCTTTTTCCACCCTTTCAAGCAGTACATTCCAGATTATACCAACTCGGTGCATAAAAAAAATTCTCATCTTCACCCACCCCACAACTTACCCAGTTCTTGTATCAATTATCTTAAATCTGTGTCCTCTGGTTACCAAGCCTCCCACAAGTGGAAACAGTTTCTCATCCTCACTACATCTTCACTTTGTTGAAATCAAGTCTCGCCCTATAATCCTGCACTCAAACACATTCTTTCCCAGGGACTCAAAACTTCTGAGCTCCTCACCTGTGTCATTGTTCCTTTTTGCACCTACAGTCTGTTGGCTTTTGAAAGCCAAGCTTGGTACATGAGAACAGATGTATGAAGGCACATTGCCAGCAACCTCCATGTTTACACTAAAGCTTGGCTCGGGTATAAAATTAAAACCCGACTGGGCCTGACCCGACCACAGCCAACCAGAATCTAACCCAGGCCCGAGTCCTTCAATTTTTTTTCATGCCGACCCAACCCGAAAATATCAAACATGTTATTAATACAGGAGAAAAATCACGTCAAAACATAGATTAAAAAGAAAGCAATACAAAACAAAACCAACTACAGTCAACCCGAACCCGACCTAACCCCAGCCTGAATGCTGGACACAGAATATAGACCCAATCCCACCCGAACCCGACGCATGTAGTTGGGTTTGGTTGGGTTCAGTTGGGTAGCCAGGCTTTAGTTTACACTATCTCTAAGACTGTTGGGGAATGGATGCCTGCTCTTATGATTTGTGTTGTTCCACAAGGTGAAAGGATTCAAAGGCATTTATTGGCTTACATAGGAAGTAAGCATACAATGATTAGTATTTTTACCAATAACTACTCATATGCAATGACAACTATTACTAATAATAATTACTCATATTCTTCAGATATGGTAAAACGACTTACCAGAGAATTTCCTGCGTCACAGGTTTCGAACTCGAGGGGGTCAGCTGGTCCAAACCTTGTCAAGTTCTGAAGAACCTATTATAACACCACTCTTTTTATACCTTTCTTTCACTCTGCCAACGTAAGAATCCACTACATGTTTCAAAGTATTACCTCATTCAATTAGATGGACTTCAGTTTTAACAAGAATAATGCCCATAAATTGTGCTTTTCAAGGCTGAGCGAACACAAATAATTTTGTGGCCTCTTCTTATCAGATAAAAGACTATCTGGCTGGAATCCCTTTTACTAACTGAGTATTGCTAACAGAAACTCACTTTTTGCTTTATAATGCTCCTGAGATGCACCTTGGGATGTTTTATTATGTTAAAGGTGCTATATGAATACAAGTTGTTTTTATTGTAAAACCTAAAGTTAATATGAAGAATTAACCATTTCCTTGCAAGATGTTGTTAACTCTTGCACCCACTTCCCCAACTGCTAACAATACAAACTTCTGGGGGAGGCAAAAAAAAAGGTAAAAAACCCTGTGACCTATTTCAGGAAAAACTAGGAAATTCTTCCCCAGTTCCCTATGCCAATCAAACAAATTCCAGAAGATTCATGGTTAGCCATGATGAATCACTGGGCAAACTTAACTTTCTGATAAATGCCTCCAATTCCCCCTTCATAAAGACCTGCTTTTTGTAATTTAGTCCATCTCTTCTATTCTTTCCAAACTTGATGATGTCTAGAAGTGTGGGCCTTGATCCTTCACTCTGGTATTGGACTGTGTGCTTTAGCCATTAGTCCTGGTGGTGCATTGTGGGCCTTGACTTTTCTCACGTGAGGCGCACTGTGGGTCTTGATCCTTCACACTTGAGGTGCATTGTGAGCCTTGACTATTCATACTTGAGGTGCACTTTGCGTTTTGGCTCATCATCCAAGTTACTCAGTAAGCAAAAGTCTGTTTAAAAAAACTAAAATAATAAATTAAACTTGTTCAGTGCTGCAGTTATTTTATTTACAAGGAGCTATAGCAATAGACATTTCCAGGGTACTGGCAATTGGTTGTTAACGGCAAATCTGATCTAAGGGAGGGGTTGGAATGTGGAAAACTGGGTAGGTAAATAGGAATGGGACAAGAAAGGAGACTAACAGAACTCAGGACAGAGGTAAGAGGAGATGAGAGAGCTGTCAGGAGGAAGGCAGCAAGCGCAGACACCAGAGACAATTAGGAGTACAGCTGAGAAGGAGCAAAAGAGATGAGGCAGGGTTACAATAGGGTGAGATAAATCCACTGCGGAGTAGAACTGATGGTGAATTTTTGACCCAAGTGTAGAAATTGTAACTGGCCTATGGGGAACATACAGGTATTTGACAAAAACTAGGTTGCTTTGGTCAAGTCTAGGTTGCAAATCAAAGTGGATGCTGTCCATATTTGCTGTTTTTGCCTAATGGGAGGTGTTTCTCTCTGTGTTACAGCCATTTGCAGTTATGACGTGTGCTTTAATGGTGGTAAGTGCATTGAGGGAATGTCGCAGCTGTGTCACTGCCCACAGGGATTCCAAGGACCCCGTTGCCAATACGGTGAGTAGCCCTTTAACGTGCCTGTTCCATTTCACACGTTGGATTTCTACTTTTGGTGTAACAATTTTATGTTGCAAGGGTTCGGGGAGTAAGGAGGGGGGAGAATTTACAGAAGACTGTGCCTCGGAATTTTAAACCAAGGTGAAAACTTTGAACCAGTGGAAAACTCTCATCCCACTGTAAGAGATGGATAATATTCCACGCAATTACTTGACTGTTTCAATCAACTCAGTAATCTTCATCTCTGGATTGTGAGCTGCTAGTCTAAGGAGCATCAAAATAAGAGAATAGGAACAGAATTTGGCCAGTCAGCCTCTGTAGCCTGTTCCCCCATTCAGTTAGATCATGGCTGACCTGCATCTTAACTTCACTTGCCTGCCTTGGTTCTATAACCCTCAGCAAAAATCTATCAATCTCAGTTTTTCAAATTTCAATTGATCCCCAGCCTCAACAGCTTTTTGAGGGAGAGAGTTTGAGACTTCCAATTCCCTTTGTGTGAAGAGGTGCTTCTTGACATCACCCCGAAATGGCATAGCTCTAATCATAAGGTTATGACCCTATGTTCTGGACTCCCCCACTCATCCATGGATTGTTTCTCTGTTACGTCTCATGTATAGCTTATAATTTTCTTGCTGGGGAAGGGAAAGCTGTGTTCATTTTTCCTTGGTTTTCTCGTGGACAGGGCTATTTGAATATGGCACTTAGGTTTCTTTCACAGTTGGCCTTCCCAGAATGCTGTATGTGGTTTCAGTTTGGGGGTCTTTCAGCTGCTCCAGCAGGCATATCCTTCTGTTGTAGATGCTCCAGGACCGAAGTAAGCTCAAAGCATGTAGTATGAGAATTGGAAGGGAGTGGGGGTCAGAATTGCTCTGATGTGCTGTGAGTGGAGCATCACCTGTGATAAGACGGGGAATGGGGATGTTGGAGGTGCAGTGTGAGCTTTGATGTTAATTCATACTTGATGGCTCCCCATGACTCTAGGCTGAAGTTACTGTGTCTGAGCCACACAGAGCAGGAAGGTCGCGGGTTCAATCCATAGCCTGTGGTGGATTGGCTGATCTGAGCCTGAATATCCATAGGACACTACTATTATCTGCAGTGCCCCTGAGTGATCCAACCTAACTCCTTGCCAAGGACTTATAGTCATGACCTCTATCCTGTCATCCCTATTCATTTC
The DNA here is from genome assembly GCF_036365525.1 of Heterodontus francisci. NCBI lineage: Eukaryota > Metazoa > Chordata > Chondrichthyes > Heterodontiformes > Heterodontidae > Heterodontus > Heterodontus francisci. Next base: position 14,551,819 of record NC_090407.1, on the reverse strand, counting down.
AAACAACTGATCTAACTTTGGGCGGCACAGTGGCGCAGTGGTTAGCACCGCAGCCTTACAGCTCCAGTGACCCGGGTTCAATTCTGGGTACTGCCTGTGTGGAGTTTGCAAGTTCTCCCTGTGTCTGCGTGGGTTTTCTCCGGGTGCTCCGGTTTCCTCCCACAAGCCAAAAGACTTGCAGGTTGGTAGGTAAATTGGCCATTATAAATTGCCCCTAGTATAGGTAGGTGGTAGGGAAATATAGGGACAGGTGGGGATGTGGTAAGAATATGGGATTAGTGTAGGATTAGTGTAAATGGGTGGTTGATGGTCGGCACAGACTCGGTGGGCCGAAGGGCCTGTTTCAGTGCTGTATCTCTAAACTAAAACTAAACTAAACTGGACTGTATGTAGTCCTGCCACCTTTTAAAAGCTTTACTTATATCCCCACTAAGTCCAGCATCCTCTGAGCCTGTCCAGGCCGAGCCCAGGAGAAAGTATGCTCAGCCTATAGTGAGTCACCCATTCTGTTGCCATGGCACTGCCTGTCCTAGGAAACAAAATAGCCCCAGTATAACATTAACATCATTGCCCCTTCACCAGAAGCAATTTGCTATAGACAGTGAAACAAAAGAGGAGTGATTAGCACTGCCCCCTCTCCCTGAGGACTGCAGCCATTTCCTGAGAATTAGACCCCAACCGTGCAGTAGGAATCATAAAGAATTCAGTGGCAGTCAGCAGACCAATCTCTTCTGGAGAAGTAACAGAGAATTTGGTGCAACAGTAAAGCTAATATCAGTACAAGGCACACTATAACTAAATATGCCAGTAACATAAGAAACACTGTAACTAAACCCAATGGTAACATAAGGCACTATATCTAAACCGACTGGTAACATAAGGCACACTATAACTTTCATATCTGGAGTGCGATATCAGATCACTGACCTGATTCCTTATCCAAACTGCAACTGTAATTGGGCCCCTATTAAATTGAAAGCATTGACCCTCTACTCCTAAAAGGTGTCCTTCTGTGTTGAACCCTGTTATTTTTAACGCATAATAACTGTTATTGACCAGTGTAAGCTCCTTAACTGTGTAACAGTTTTGAGTACACACTGCTGCTTGGAGAGCATTTGGCAAGGCTCCTGCATTCAAAGATCCTACTAAATATGAGCAGCACAAAGGAAGAAAGAGCTGTTATTTTATTCATTCTTGGAATGTGGGCATCGCTGGTAAGGCTGCCACTTATTGCCCATGCCTTGTAGCCCTGAGGTGGTGGGCCTTTTTGAACCAAATGAGGTTTTGATACAATTGAGTGGCTTGCTCGGCCACCTCAGAGGGCAGTTAAGAGTTAACCATGTTGGTGTGTAGGACTGGAGTCACATATAGACTAGATGGCAGGTTTCCTTCCCTAAAGGATATTAGTGAACCAGTTGGAATTGTTATGACAATCTGACAGCTACGTGGTCACTTTTACTGATTTTTATTTCCAGATCATTTTATTTGGAAATTTACATAGAATTACATCCTCCTGGTATTCACTCTATCAAGTCCCCACAGGAACTTATATGTTTCAATAAGATCACCTCTCATTCTTCTAAACTCCAATGGATATAGGCTCAACCTGTTCAACCTTTCTTCATAAGATAAGCCCTTCATCCCTGCAATTAGTCAAGTGAACCTTCTCTGAACTGCTTCTAATGCAATTATATCCATTTTTCAAATAAGGAGACCAAAACTGTACACAGTACTCCAGATGTGATCTCACCAAGGTCCTGTACAGCTGCAGTAAAACGTCCCTACTTTTATATTTGATTTCCCCGTTGCAATAAACGCCAACATTCCATTTGCCTTCCTAATCACTTGCTGTACCTGCATACTAACATTTTGTGATTCATGTACCAGGGCAACCAGATCCCTCTGTACCACAGGGTTCTGCAATCTGTCTACATTTAAATAGAATGCAGCTTTTCTATTCTTTCTGCTGTTATGGCCAAGTGAGGAGGGGGTCTCAGGCTTCCCTTTCGCCCTTTCTCTTGTTTGACCACAACAGGGTTTATTCCTTTTTAAAAATAGTGGTTGTGCTTACCACCTCAGTGAGTGTTTTACCTTGTTCCTCTAATGTGATTGCAGAAGAACCAATTGGACAGGTTTTCTTGAGTTTAAACAAGAAAGAGGTAAGTTTATTATACTTAACACTCTAACCCGATTAATAAATACTAGAAATACGTTACACATTCATGCACACATTCACACAAGAATCACACACACACAAATAGATTACAGTGGGAACCAGATTTGGTGGTTGGATTACAGTCCAGAATAAATGGAATTTAAATGCAGTCTGTAAATCCAGTAGTCCTCGGCTGAAGCTGTATTCTTGAAGTCCTCTCTGGTCAAAGTGCACTTTGGTTGGCTTGCTTTGCTCAGAGTTTTCCTGAAGGCAGAATTGGTAGTTGATTCTCTTCCCCTGGTTCCTGGTTGCTGGCTGTAGCGGTCTGTGGGCTTGGAGGATCCCCAGTTGAGGCCGGTTCTTTATTTGATATTTTCTGGGGAGAGAGACAGGGGAGCAGCCACCTACTTCGTTGCTGTATACTCATTTACTGCCTGTCTGCTGTCTGTGTTACAAAACTTCCAGTTTCTTCAGAGATGAGCAAGCACTTACATAGTTCTTTCAATCCCTTTGTTTTAAATGAGGTCCAAAGTCTAAAACCCAAAATTCCTCTTAGGTGGGGTTGCCAGTGTGCACTGGAGGGACGTCTCCACTTATGAATGCCTCAGGATGACTTTGAATGGCTCGCTAATGAGAATCATCTGGCTAATCTACTCAGTTAGCCAAAGCATTGTTCTGGCTGAGCTTCTTGTTAAGACTCTTTGTCTCCAGTCCAATCTCCTGGTGTTTCAAATGTAAATTGCAGTGGCCATCTTGGCTGCTCGTTTTTAAAAAGTTAACTTGTATGATTTTTCCCATTAAAAGCCTAAGGTAAGTTTCCAACCAATGAAATTAGTAAGTCCCATTTGGCATCTCGGGTTTTCCTATCACTGCCAAAGTGAAGTTCATATTTTCCCACATTATACTCCATCTGCCAAATCTTTGCCCACTCACTTAACCTATCTATATCCTTTTGTAAACTCTTTACCTCCTCTTGACAACTTACTTTCCTTCCTATCTTGGTGTCATCAGCAAATTTAGCTACCATACATTCGGTCCCTTCATCCAAGTCATTGATATAAATTATAAACAGTTGAGACCCCAAAACTGATCCCTGTGGCACTCCACTAGTTACAGCTTGCCAACCCGAAAAAGACCCATTTATCCCTACTCTCTGCTTCCTGTTAGCTAACCAGTCCTTTATCCATGCTATATGTTCCCCCCACACCATGTGCTCTTATCTTGTGTAGTAACCTTTGATGTGACACCTTATCAAATGCCTTTTGGAAATCCAAGTACACCACAGCTACAGGTTTCCCTTTATCCACCTTGTTTGCTACTTCCTTGAAGAACTCTAATAAATTAGTTAAACATGATTTCCCTTTTGCAAAACCATGCTGGCTGTGTCTGATCTCATTACAATTGTCTAAGTATCCTGCTGTATAAACTTTATTAGGTCACCCCTCAGTCTTTTTTCAAGAGAAAAGAGACCCAGCTATTCATCCTTTCCTGATAGATATAACCTCACATTTCTGGTACCATCCTTGTAAAACTTTCTTGCATCCTCTCCAGTGCTTCTGTATCCTTTTTGCAATATGGCAGCCAGAATTGTACACCGTACTCCAAATATGGCATACCCAAGGTTTGATACAAGTTTAACAATTTCCTCTACTGTATTGAACTGAATTAAAATTCTCAAACTACCCTGGTGAGATTTGAACTCAGCTTCCCTCGATTATTAGTCCATTAACATAACCCCTACACTACAGTATTAGTAGTCACAGCAAAATTGTAAAGCTGAATTTTATACCCAGTATTTGCAATTTCTTTATTCATAATCCCGGCATTGCTCCCAGCTGAGGGATCAAGTGATTGCTCCAGTCAGAGGCTTCTCACAAGAAAGGAAGGAGTGAGACTCCCTTCTCCTAAAGACGCAATGTGAATGTATCCCTTAGTCTCAAAATTATCGACCAGTCTGAAAATCCCACTGTCCTACTCTTTGAACTTGTTGCCGATTGCTTCAAGCTATTGTGCATAGTAAAGCACATGTTTGGAGGGGATAATCATGCTACAAATTATCAGGTTTGTGCTCCAGGAGCTAGGTAAGAGCCTGGTTCAATAGCTCCAAATGAAAGGGCTTGGACTATGCACTTGTAAAGCCTTTACATTGTGTCCTTCACAAGAGGAGTGCCCCATAGCCCAGTGCAATGAGATTAAACCACCTTGATTTCTTCAGTGTAAATACTCAAGTTCAAAGGCTAATAATCCTCCGTTATTTTTTTCTCGGTCTCTTCCCTCCCCCATTGCTCACTTTTCTAAGATTGGAGAGTCAACGATGGATGTCTACTCCCAGACCCTCTAACAACGACCTTTCCAATGTTCTCATAGTCAGCCTCCCATGTTTCACCCTACATAAACTTAGGCTCATCCAAAACTTTCATCATGGTCTGCAGACTGTAAGTTGGGTGAGGGTGGTTTGAAGGAGGTGAGAAGTTCAACAGCTTAAAGGCCATTGACAATGAATAAGTCAGAGTAGGAGATGAGTCTTTGGGGCTAATTCTAACCTAACCAGCCCGGCAGGAAATGGACGGAATGGAGTCAGATGCTGGTTTTACACCCCATCTGATTTTACACCCGCCTGATTTTACTCTCCTGTGACTTCGATAAGAGTAAAATCAGGAGGGTGTAAAACCGGCATTCAACCCAATCCCATCCATTTCCCACTGGCTGGTTAGGTTAAAATTACCCTCTTAATTTTCACCACATTGAGGATGCAGGAAGGAGAATGTATTTCAGTACTTTTCACTTTTTTAAACAGATTCTATATAGGCACTGCACCATTATTTTAACACTTTCCATTCAAAGAAGAGATAGGCTGAAATAAATACCATGTGCTTATTTAAGATAATTGGCAAAAGAACTGGGGGGAGAAGTTTATACCTTTCTGTAATGGGCAATCTGAGTGGTGGCCAACCGACATTAACCAATTCACCTTTAATTGGCCTCAAACCATGAACTCAGTCACTGCTCACACTTGTGGTCATATGCACGGGTCGGTGAGACTGCAGCATTGACCTTTGCACAGTGACATCATTGCGGTGTGTCAATAATTAAACAGAATTGGGAAACAACATAAAAGAATTCTAAATTGGACTCTCAGAATTCAGGAGCGCTTAGCTTTTGTAAGGATCCAGTTCACTCTCTCCAGCCATGGTTTTGCATCTTCACTGGCATCTGGAATGTGTGAGAAATTTGAACCTCTCTGTTTTGTGATTATTGGTGTGACTGGGGCATTATATCGAGAAAGCTCAGACTCGTGCTTTGGAGTCCCCTTTCTTAAAGCTCTGCTTGAAGCCCCTGCTCCCTGTGGCTATATAATTAACTTACAGGCAGGCCTCAACAGCAATGTCCTGAACTCTGGTATATCCAGCTGTCTTTCATTATCTCCACTGAACAGATGTCGGAGAGCCCCAGCACCCTCCATTGTACAGAGAGAATCACCAACTCAAACTCAAAGCCAAGGGTCTGTCATCCCTTCAGGCCATTTCTCATGAGGCATCTGTTCATAGAATGATACAGCACAGACAAGACCATTCGGCCCTTTGTGTCTGTGCCAGTTCTCTGAAAGATCTATCCAATTTGTCTCACTCCCCTGTGCTCTGTCCCATAGCCCTGCAAATTTTTCCTTTTCAAGTATATATCCAATACCCTTTTGGAGGTTACTATTGAATATGATTCCACCGCCCTTTCAGGCAGTGCATTCCAGATCATGCCAACTCACTGCGTTAAAAAATTCTCCTCTTCTGCCCTGGTTCTTTTGCCAATTATCTTAAATTTGTGTCCTCTGGTTACCAGCCCTCCGGCCAGTGGAAACAGTTTCTCCTCCTCACTACACCTTCGCTGTGTTGAAATCAAGGCTCACCTTCCAATCCCCCACTCAAACACATTCCTTTCCAGAGATTCTTCACCTGTGTCTTTCTTCCTTTTTGCTTCTATGCTTTACTGGCTTTTGAAAGCCAAGCTTGGTGCTGCCAACTAATACGTGAGAACAGATGTGTTTGGGCAGACTGCCAGCTCCCTCTGTGTTTATACTCTCTGAAATGTTGCTATCTCCTGCATTGCCTTCAACAATAACAACAATTTATATTTATACAGTGCCTTTAAAGAAAGAAAACATTCTAAGGCATTGCACAGTAGCATTACCAGACAAAATTTGACACTGAGCTACATAAGAAGATAGTAAAACAAATGAACAAAAGCTTGGTCTAAGTGGTAGTTTTTAAGGAGTGTCTTAAAGGAGGAAAGAGTGGTAATGAGACGGAGAGGTTTAAGGAGAGAATTCTAGAGACTAGGGCCTCAGCAGCTGAAGGCACGGCCACCAATGGTGGAGCAATGAAAATTGGAGGAGTGCTCATATATCAAAGGGTTGTAGGGCTGGAGGAGATTACAGAGACAGGGGATGGGTGAGGCCATGGAGGTATTTGAAAGCATGGATGATAATTGTAAAATCAAGGATTTGTTCAACTGGGAGCCAATGTAAATCAGCAAGCAAGAGTGATGCGAACAGGACTTTGTGAGAGTTAGGATCCAACTATAGTATTGCCTAACTACTACTTCTTGATTTACCTCATCTGCTCTTCTATTCATTTCAGCCTTGGTGCTGTCCTACCCCAAGAGCCTTGATCCCATCAGCAAAGTATCTCACTAATTATGTAAAATAATTCCACCACAGTGCTGCAGTTGCTGAAAAAAACAGAGATATGGCCAGTACCTCTATCTGTGTGGTCCTATTCAGATGATTACATTTCTAACAGGACTTGTCTCATGGTCCTATTGGTTTTTTTGATTCAACAACTATATACCTAACTGTACCACCTAACATTGTTTTTTTTATTTATTCGTTTGGGGGATGTGGGTGTTGCTGGCTAGGCCAGCATTTATTGCCCATCCCTAATTACCCTTGACAAAGTGGTGGTAAGTTTCCTTCTTGAACCGCTGCAGTCCTAGGGTGTAGGTACACCCACAGTGCTGTTAGGAAGGGAGTTCCAGGATTTTGACCCAGCAACAGTGAAGGAACGGTGATATAGTTTGAAGTCAGGATGGTATGTGGCTTGGAGGGGAATTTGCAGGTGGTGATGTTCCCATTCATCTGCTGCCCTTGTCTTTCTAGATGGTAGAGGTCCATGGGTTAGTTAAAAGTTGATATTCAGTAAACCTCAACAACTATGTAATCCCGCTATTCAACCACTGACCTCCCAATGTGCCCCAACTAAGATGATCTTTGAGAATCACCTCTTGGAAAAGCATTTTGGTTACTCCTACTTCTTTGAATTGGCATCCAATTAGCATCCACCTTTCCTCATGCCTCTTAACGTTAAAGTTGTTGTATAAATGCAAATTATTGCTGTTGAATAGCACTCTGAGTAAAACAGAAGAAAGACTGTCAGTTATATGGCTCCTTGTCACATCACTCTGAAATATCTCAATATGCTTCACATATAATTAATTGTTTTGAAGTACAATGACTACTGTTATGTAAGCAGATAGAGCAGTCATTTTGTGCACAGTAAGATCCCACAAATAACAATGAAATCAATTAACCTGTTTATGATATGTCGGTCAATGGAGGAATGTTGGTCAAGAAACCAAAATAATTAACTACTCTTTAAATAGTGCTATGGGACCTTTTATATCCACCTAAATAGGCAGATATAGGTTTCAGTATAATGTCTTATCTGACAACATTGCAGCACTCTCTCAGTATTGCACTGAAACGTCAGCTTAGATTATGTGCTTAATACTCCGGAGGGGGGCTCAAACTCACAACTTTCTCAGTGAGTGGTGGGAGTGCTACCCACTGAGCCAAGGTAAAAAGAGTATTTGGCAAACTTCTTTTGTCTTTTGCTGAGACAGAAAGTTCATGTGTCAGTTTAATTGGGTTGATATCAAACCCAAGTAACGGAAGGACACATTTTTATGACATTTAAGTTCCCCTCTCTCTTTATCTGCCTCTTTATCTATCCCTTCCTGTCTGTCTGCTCTCTCAGTCTCTCTCTGATAGTCTATCTCTCTGTCACATTTTCTGTGTCTGTGCCTCCTTTTGTTCATTCCTCTGGCTATCCCAATCTCTCTGACTCCAAGCCAAAAAGGGTGAAATTGGTCTTCGATGGTAATGTGTAATTGACTTGTAGCAAATCAGCAGTTTATTTACAACCTGCCCAATTTCCTTTTTCATTCATGTTGGTGATGACCAATTTTGATGCCAAAACTGCACTGATTTCACCTGGGAAACATCTTCCTGTTGCACAGCCTGTCAGCCCCATGCAGCGATATGAATCAAAGGAGAGATTGCAAGTCATCATTTCCCTTCATTGAGGTGCGATGTGCTATGGTAGGGTTAATGGTGCAATAGCTGCCTGTGGTCAGAATGGGTAGTTGTCAAAATGCCTCAGTAATAACTGTAGCACAGGCTGTTGCAGGGAGGAGGAGGTGGGGGCTCCAGACCTGTTTTAGAAACTTCTTTGGAGAAGGCAGGGAGGTTTCTGGAGTTGGAGACTGGACGACTTCTGCACAGAAACTGTTTTTTTATTTTAAGGTCCAAGGTCAGAAATTGAGACAGATTGTGAAGAAAATATCTTAAATTTAAGATGTCATGCTTGATTGATGGTCATTGACTCATCAGGAGTGAGGATAGTGAACAGATATTAATAAGAAAAAGGAAGTCTTACATTTATATAGCACCTTTCATTACCTAATATTGGCCTTTATAGCCACTCCAGGTGCTGCTCCACAAACCACTGACCACCTCCAGGCGCTTACCCATTGTCTCTCGAGACAAGGAGGCCAAAGATTACCATAGGACATTCCAAAGCACTTCACAGCCAATGAAGCACTTTCTGAAGTGTAATCACTGTTCTGGTGTAGGAAACGCAGCAGTTAATTTGCGCATGACAAGGCCCCACAAGCAATGTGTTAGTGACCATTTAAATTATGTTGGTTGAGGGATAAATATTGGCCAGGATACCAGGCTGAGCTCCCCTGCTCTTCTTCAAAATAGTGCCATGGCATCTTTTATCTCTGCCTGAGAGAGCAGGCAGGGCCTCAGTTTAACATCTCATCTGAAAGATGGTACCGCGGATGATGCAGCACTCCCTCAGTACTGCACTGGAGTGTCAGCCTGGATTTTGTGCTCAGGTCTCTAGAGTAGAATGTGAACCCTCAACCTTCTGACTCAGAGGCAAGTGGGCTACCTACTGATCCACCTACATTCTAAGTGTTATAGCTCCAGGCAAATGAGAGTATGTTTCAGGAATTTGGATGCAGAGCCATTTTATGGACAAAAACCTGTGTGGGCCACATATCGGGCAGGCTGACCTTTCTCGTCTGCATCCCCGTCCTGTGAAGCTCTCTTGCCAAGAGCAGTAACTCGTAAATTTAACCCTTAGTTTAACATGTCCGTTATCTGGGGACTGAGGAATTACTATTGAGCGATCAGGAGTGGGATGTCTGCCTGATTTTTCCACCTCCCTAAACCAGTGCTGCTGAGGCCAAATGTAGCTTGACTGTGATTGGCTAATTCAACACAGATTGGGGATTGAACCTGTGTCTTTTGCTCTCTAGTTCTCTGTAGCACGTCAGCTACCCACTAAGAAGAGCTGATAAAACAGATCTTGAAACTTTACTGGAGTTAGGGCAGTAATACAACCAGTCTCTAGGTGAAATTGTGCCACATAGTGAGTGAAGAATAATGCAGGAAAGTCCTTGGTTTGATTCCTGCTCTATGCTGAATAGTAATCTCAACTGTGCAGGTCAGTAATGCTGACTCACCTGGTGTTTTTCAAAGGGGAATTCCCAATTCAACAGGATATGGGGAGATGGAAGTGAAGATACAAAACAGCCAGTCCTGGTAACTTCCTGATGTTCTCAGATTCTTTAATGGACTGACTAGTCCTTATTGTGTAACTGAACATTCTGTACTTCTTTAACAGTCTACTTTGAAGTATAATTTCTCACAGGCCACATCTACCCTTCCCATTTAACCAAAAAACAATAGATTTTATCTGGCAACCACTTTGCTTTATTTCTTCAGGGTTTAATTCATTGTACAGCATCCTTTCGTTCATTACAAGAAATAGAACAGCCTGATTAAACTCAGAATACTGCACAGATGTACAGATACTCATACACACATACATACAGACATAGACAGACCCCAATATACACAGAGAGGGCTGACTTTTCCTGGCTCATGGTGGTGGACTTGGAGGTGGGGGAGGGGTGGCCGGGAAAATAACAGGGAGCTGCGTTGATGCGGCTCCCTAACGTATTCTCGCCGCTGGGGAAGTTTCCCGGGGTGGCCTGCGAAACAGCTCGGCTCCTGCTGAATGGAGGTCAACAGCCAATTTGCATTTTTAAGGCCTCAATTAGGGACGATTGAGGGCCTTCCTAGTGGCCCTCCCCCCTGCTGCACGCAGAGACTGTCAGCTCCATAGAAGCGGTATCCCTGCAGAAGGTTGGGGGCCAATGGGGCTGGGCGCTCCATCCCTCAGAAAAGGGGCTGCTGGCATCAAAGGCCGCACTTGCGGCCCAAAGGCTGCTACCAGGGGGATTTCCCTTCTGCTTTGAGGGGCCTGCTTGCTTGACCCCTCTGAATTTTTAGTTTAAATTTATGCCTCCGAAGGTGCCTCCACCTTCAGGCGCCCTCATGTTCTCAGACCTGCCTCAGCAACGCCCACCTCTCCTGGTGGGGCTGTGATTGGGCCAGCAGCGTTGGGAGCCCGCCCACTGTCCTTAATAGGACAGCAGAGGCGGCCAATTAGGAGGCCACGTCCAGAAAACAGCTTCCCCGGTCTGGCTTCCGGCAAGTGTGGGCTCGGGACTCCCATTTGGTCCCAATGTCGGGGTCTCAAAGCCCGTGGGAAAATCCTGCCGCTCATACTGACGCAGTCAAACACCAATACAAACACAGATAGCAGACACCAAATACGTACAGACACATACAGACAAGCACAGACACCATTACATACGCACAGACAGACAGACGCATGTACAGATGGAATGAAAGCAGAAAATGCTTGAAATACTCAGCATGTCAGGCAGCATCTATACAAAGTTAATGTTTCAGGTCCATGACCTTTCATCAGAATACGTACAGATGGGTGTTAACATATGGACCGACTGACAGACACATATCATAGAATTACACAGCACAAAAGGAGGCCATTTAGCCCAGCATGCCTGTGCTAGCTCTTTAGAAGAGATATACAGACAGGAAGTAACATAACTATGTACAGTCAGACAGACACTAAAAGTGAAGGGCAGTAACATAGACTTGCACTGACATTAACATGCTCATAGTGAGATAGGGAGACTGTAATATGAACAAATAAATGATCATTTCACACACCCAATAGAAACTAACAAGCTGGCAGATGGATAAAACTGAACAAGTTTTTTTTGGAAATATTGACTGACCCATGTAAGTATGCAATCACTTACAAACGTGCCTGTACTCATGTATACAAATACCGTGCATAGCAGAAGCTTTGTGTTTAAGGACTACATGTTTGTAACTTAATAGCAACTGTGGCTGTACCTACACCACATGGACTGCAGTGGTTCAAGAAGACAGCACCATCTTCTCAAGAGAATTAGGGATGGGCAACAAATGCTGGCCTTGCCAGTGATGCCCATATCTCATGAACGAATTAAAAAAAGCACAGAGTGAACCTTTAGCTTAGTAATAGCATTCCCGCCTCTGCGAGAAGGCGACGGGTTTGAATTCCACTCCCGACAGCCCTGGCGAGCAGAGACCAGAGCAACAGCTTTGCACACTATAGTAGCTTCAAGCAGGGGTTCTTGCATTCAGTGGGTACAGGTTGTTTCCCCCCCCCCCCCCCCCAACGTAAGGGGTAGCTGGGGTTCTTTAGCCTTATCCACAGTCTACCTAGGAAAAGGTACCATGAATATTAAAAACTGTGTGGCAATGAGAAATCATCTCAGCTACTCTCTCTAGTCTATGACTCAAGGATTTAGTGTGTGAGACTTGACTTAGGACCTGCCCTGAGGCAGAATACAATGCATGGACAGACAGACTCCATCCAAGAAAAAGTGACAAATCTTTCATGACTTCCTCATCCCTTCACCGGTGAATGTTGGATTGGTGTCAGTGGTGTTGGGGAGACCCTGAATTGGGGATGGCTAGAGCACAGGTATTTCAAGTGAGGATGGTCTGGATGTAACCAGCCTCCAGGTCATAGGTTGCCTACATAACACTTGAAAGGTGGGAGGCAACAGGTCCCTTTACTTCTCCACCTCCTTTGGGTAAGTTGTCTCTATTGGGCAGGGAAGCCTTTAACTTTTACGCAACTCTTTCTGGTCAGAAGGACAGACCCATCTGAAAGATCACATTCCATCAAAGATGATGACAGCAAAGGCTCCAAGAATCCAAGGCGATTAACATTAGACTCCTAATGATGTTAGGAATGTATTAGTAATTGTGGAAGGGAAATGTTTTCATGGGGTTATTTGTCTCTTGGTTGGGGAAGGATTGTGGGGGGGGGGGTGGTTGACAGAAGATGTAATTCATGTAATCTAAAGGGACACAGCTGTTGTACAGGGATCGAAACGTTGAACTGACTGAAGCAAGAATTTGTGGAACGTTAAGTGTTCTCACTGTTTGATTCCCACTGCCTCAGAGCCCTTATTTTCATACTTGCGTGTGAGAACTAAACTCCCAAACTTAACCCTTCGAAGTAAACCCAGAATGATACTTTCAGCTGTGCCAGGGCTGCAAAACATGAATGGACAGGATCAGGGGTGTGAAGGATGAATTTAGGATGGAAGACGGAAAGTATTTCTTTCACACAGAGGGTTGTCATTGGTCACTTGGGTGAGGTCACTGTAGTGAACCCAGTCTAGTCAGGGCGAGCTACTGGGAGTGTGTTTAGAATACACATTGCATTGAATACACGCAAGATCATGGTGTTCATAAACAGGACAAGAATACAAGAATTTTGCAAATAAAACAGCACGAAATGGTATTTAATGTAAAAAGAACAGACTCAATAAATCTGTCACTACATTTATTAAACTGTCAGCACGAGCTGCTAATACGAGCTGCTGGGAAGGGCAGATAGAGTCATTTAAGAAGCAGTGAGATGCTGTAATGGGAGACAGTGTGGTTGGTGTTGTGAAAGGCTAGGATCAAATGGGCTGTAAGGCCTTTTTCATTCCAACCCGTCTCTGACATGGTGTCAGCATAAGTGAAATAGCAACGAGGTAGATTTATGGTCTAACAGAGCAAAACTAATCACTGGCCCATTTCAATACAGGTAACTGTGTTTGTTTTAGGAGTCCATCATAAATAAATGACATTTTAAACCAAAATGAGTGGGTATCACTCCAAATGAGGGAGTTTTTTTAATCTACAAAGGGCCACCAACTCTCCACAATTGCCCTGGAGTCTCCAAAATTAAAGCTTAATCTCCAGGACACTACTGTGAGAAAACCCAGGAGAAAAGTCATAGAGAAATTCGAAAAATTATGCAGTTTGTTTAATTTTCTTTCAACAATTTTGTTTATTAGTTATAAAAAATGGAGATGGGGTAAAAGGCTGTTTGACTGACAGTCAAGAATCATCCAGTGGGGTGACAAGAGAGTCTGCTCCCTCTCCAATTGGCACAGGAAGGTGGGGCATCATAAGGATGGATGTGCCAAGCGACCAATGGGCTGGAGCCTTGGGGCCGGATGATTGGAGGCCACTTTATGAAATCTCCAGGAATATGGCCAATCACAGCTGACAACCCTACTGCTCAAGGACCATTGATGGCTCTGCAGGAGTAAAAGCTGAAGTCATCAGATACCAGAGAATTTAAATGGCTGCAAATACTGACAGGAAGCTAGCAGAGCTCCCCTAGGTGGCCCAGTGAGTGATGTTTGGTGTCTTACTGGGCCATAGGCCATACAGGCCAGGAAGCTCCCAGGATTGATTCCTAGCCTGGTAACTGCGTTATCGGATCTCAGCTGGGATGGCAATTGGCACGAGGAGGCTCCTACGATCGTCTTCAATGCCCCTGAATTAGTGACAGCAGCAAAATCAACATGGTCTCCTGCTCCTCATCTTTATTCTCTAACCAATTGTGTGGACATTGGAATAGGATTTACCTGATTGTGATTTCCTCATTAAAACCTTCTGCCTCTCCAACTTCCTTTCCTCCATTAAGACCCTCCTTCAATCCCACTTCTTCAGCCAAGCTTTTAGTCGCTCCTCCCAATATCTCTTTCTTTGGCTCAGGGTTCAGTGTTCTTCTGTGTGAAGCGCCTGGGGGCATTTGTCTACTACAAAGGCGTTATACCAATGCAAGTAAGATACTGTGATGCCTTCCATACTTGAACAGCCTGTTGATGCCCAATGTCTCAGTTCGCACCTAAAGAGTAACCACTTGGTGAAATTGCTGGTGGGAAAGGGACCTGGTATTGTCAGGGTAAAGCACTCTGAGATGTTTATAATCAACATTCCTTGAGACTCGGTCAAGAGCATGAACTCCTTAAACACAGATGGCTTGCAAATAAAATGGTCCAAAGCTCTGCTCAGTGTTAAAAGCATCAGTTCCTATTAATCTAGCACTATCTCTATTATTCTGCCAGCAGGAGCACCACATGTAACAAAAGTTGTAGAGCACCAGACATAACTGAACTGCAACCTGAATGTGAATGGACAGATTGATGATTTGTTGAAAAACACTAAGGTTCCCTTTGCACCCCCCCAGACTCGAAGCCTGGCTCAGCTGGTTGCACTGTTATCTCTGGCTATGGATTTGAGCTCGTATCTAGGCTGACATTCCATGCTGCATTTTCGAAGGTGCTGTCCTCCAGATGAGGCATTGAAGCCAGGCCCTGTCTACCCATTCAGGTGGTTGATAACAGAAGTAGGGCCTCCCTCTGCTGAGCTGTGTTAATGGAATGATCATATCAGAAAAGAACCTGGTGTTGGGTGTTCACAGATCTGCAATGGCCCTTTTCCCTTGTTTTGATGAACGAGGATGCTGCTTGTGCAGTTGAGAGTGTAGATCTGTGAAAATCCCATGCAAGAGCAAAGGGGCTTTGAACTTAGCCCAGCCCTTAGCCCTCTGAGTTGGGCTTTAGCCTAGAGGGAGAGAGAGGCAGGAGGTGAAAGGCTGGCTCGAATTGAGCCCAACCAAATTCCAGAATTTGAGATCTTTTGTGCGGGTTGTGATAGTGCATAGAGAAGGTTTGAATTAGGGATTCCATGTTTTACCTGGAGGTCCAATTATGCATTCACAAAGCAGCTCCCTCGTGGGTACTTGAAGGCAGAATATGTCTACTTGCATCTATCCAGCTGTTTTGAGCATCAGAGCCTATCGTGTGCAGTAGTCTGTTTCTGTTTACAAGAAACCACAAATGATAGTGATGCCATGAAGAAACAGCAGAAAAGATTTACTAGGGGTATTACCAGAACTGAGTGGGAGCAGGTATCAGGAAGACGTGATAAGTTTGGGGCTGTTTTCTACGGAAAAGAGAAAACTGAGGAGAAATGTGATCAAGGTCTTTAAAGTTATGAAGGGATTCAATAGGGTGGAAAATAAAGAATTCAGAAGGAATTTCTTTATAGAGTGTAGTGAGAATATGGAACTCACTGTGACATTATGGTTGAAGTAAAGAGTATTGATGCAATTAAAGGAATGTACAAACATGAGGGAGAAGAGAATAGAGAGATGGCAACAGTTTGGGAAGAGGTAATTAGAAATGGAGGAGACTCATGTGGAGCATAAACAGTGGCATGGAACAGAGGGCCACTGAATGGCCAGTTTCAGTGCTGTAAAAGCTGTCCTGTTTTCAAAGAAATGTATCCAATCAGTTACCTGAGCGTAGATCATATGCCATCCCTTGACTTCACACAGACTTTGAAGTGTGAAGAGGTTTGACAGGGAGTGGGGGGGGGGGGGGGGGGGTGGTGGGTGGAGGGAAGGTTAGAGCCTGTTCTGGGCACAATGCACAATCAGACTCCTTCCCAAGCATTACTGGAGAATGCCCCAGTGCCCTTTTCACACTTCCTATTTTGAGGTAAATTCTGTTCATTTTGTTCACGCTGAATATTCAAACAGTTTAAAACCTATCACATCAAACAATTTTTACACCACATTTCACAGCATATTTCTGTCTAATCACCTCATTCAGCTCCTTGGAAGGTTAAAAGGGCTGGCCTTTGACCCTTGACCCCCACAGGGAGGGGGTCAGTCTAATAAAACGAGACTGAGAAAGGCCCAGAGAGGATTGATGTCAACGTGGAGCCCTTTCACTGGCCTGCCTGTCAAATCTAATAGCTAAAAATCAGCAGAGTCCTGGAAAGGTGGAATGGATCGGGTCAGACAGTCGAAAACAAAGAGCAAGAAAGATACTTAAAGCAAGAGGAGCGAAGCTGTGCCAGCACTGACTTAGATGTAACCAGATGAGATTCGATGACAGCATGGTGATGTGTAAAATCACTTAGGGTTACCTTCCTGGACTCTCCAGGAATTGAAGCTTAATCTCTAGGACACTGGTGGGACAAGATGCAGGAGAAAAGGCATAATGGAATTAAAAAATATCAATTTCTTTCAACATTTTGTTTATTTATTTAAAAAAATTAAATCAGGTAAAAAGGAATCTGTTCCCTTTCTAATTGCCTAGGAAGGCAGTGTGTTGTGAGGATAGACATGCTGGACGACCAGTGGCGTGAGTGTGGGGGTGGGGTAGTTGGAGGGAGGAGGTTGAAACCTCCAGGAATGCATCCAGTCAGAGTTGGCAACTTTAAACACCCCTGAAGAGTGCGCTCCCTCAGTACACAGTATTGCTGTACAATCACAATGGACCTGGGCCTCCAGCCTCAAGTGAAGGAGTTGCCGATTCACAGCTTCAACACCATAGCCTAGAAACCACTGGTGCTGTTATTATGGAACAGCCTGATGTGTTTGCAGGATACCCCAGTCTTGAAGCTTTGACACATCACCACCTTCTCAGGGAAATTAGGGGATGGCCAATAACTAGCCTTGTCAGCGACACCCACATCCCCAGAACAAATATTAAAAAAATTTCCTCTGACCCTTCTAACGTATGTGTCAAGAGGTTTAGTATAAAGGGGTCAGCTCATTAAACTAGCCAACACAGGAATCCCTTACAGACCTGTGGAATATTGGTAGGATAATATCATCAATGGTAATTTCAAAACTAGTGTCAACAAACACACAATAATAAATCAAACTTTTAGATCAAGGTATTGTAAATACCGTCTATGGTTTCTGTGCTCAGTGAAAATCTCACCCCAAATGTGAAGCCGAAATATCCTGGGGCTTTACAAGACAATGAAAACAAAACCTTTTATAGACTTGCGCTAAGTTTAATAGGTTTTCAAACACTTCAGTAAATGTGAACTAGATGTTTCTCATCATGAAGAATGAGGTAGTTTTTTTCCGCTTTATTGGCGATGCACTGTGCAAAAGGATAAGAGGAGTTCACGCAACAGAGTAGAAGGAAGAGCTTCTTCCCCACAGCACTTCCCGGAATGGCATCATGCAATTCCATTTTTCCACAGTGATAGGAGCCAGTGGGGCCTGAGTGTTCCAGAGTCATTGCCTCAAGCAAAACTGCTGGAAAATGATTTGTTAATGTCCAGTCACCTGGAGGTTGACATCAAAGAGTTCACAAGTTCAAATTCTGGCCTTGACTGGTGTTATGGCTCAGCACTCTCGCCTCTGAGTCAGAAGGTCATGGGACACTGCTGCGCTGCTGAAGGTGTTGCCTTTTAGATGAGACATTAAACCAAGCTCCCCTTTGCCCTCTTGGGTGGATGTAAAAGATCCCACGGCACTCTTGGAGAACAGCAGGCGAGTTCTGTCCAGTGTTCTAGCTGGTAATTTTTCTTTAATCAACATCATTAAAAACCTTGCTCTCAAGCCCACATTTCTGCCTTCGGCCTGCTGCAGTGTTCCAGTGAAACTCAACGCAAGCTCGAGGAATAGCACCTCATTTTCCGATTAGGAACTGTACAGCCTTCTGGACTCAACATTGAGTTCAACAATTTCAGAACATGACTGCCATTTTCATTTTTTTAAACTATGGCTGGAATTTTACGTAAGGGGCGGGAGGCCCCGCCCACCAGCCGAAAGGTCAGTGACAAGCCTGCCTTTGGTGGGCCTTGGGAGCCACGCCAGGATTTTTTGCTCCCCAAGCTCTTACTTGGTCTTGGGCAGGATTTTCACCTCCTTGAGGCAGGAAGTCCCGCCTAATGGAGCTGCCGGGTGGCAGCTCTTAGTCCCAACAGCGCCCACTGGGAGCAGTGGCCACTGCTGGGAATACACCCAGCCATCAGAGGCTACAGGAAGGATGGCCCTGGAACTCAGGGTAAGTGTCCGCGGCGAGGCCCTAAAAATTCAGCCGGGCCCCGGCAAGGCAAGGGGAGTGGGTTGCGGGGTTGAGGGGAGTGTTGTGCGTTGGGGGCAGTTGGGGCTTCAGGGGCGGCCCTCCTTGGGGCACAGGGTGCCCGATCAGGAGGGTCCCCCCCCCCAGCGTGCAAGAAGGCTGCCTGGTTTTACTAGGCAGGGGTCTTGGGGCCTATGCCGTCCGGCCGCCCAAGGTAAAATACCCGCTGTGGCGGGAGGATGCTCTTAAGTGGCAGTTAATTGGCCACTTAAGTGCCTTGATTGGCCTGGGGTGGGCAGATGGGCCATTTCATGCTGCCGCCGCCCCGTATGAAATTGCAGCGGGGGCAGGAGGGGGTCCGGAATGGTCTCCCCCTCAGCTTCCCACTCAATTTTACGCCCCCCCCACCCCCGCGACCAACCGGCTCATCGTTGAGGGGTGGTGGGGGTGGAGGGGGGAAGCATAAAAGTCCGGCCTGTGTCTTGTTTTTCATGCTTTTGCTTTCGGACAGAGCTGTTCGTTATTCTGCCATTAACACTCTCTCTGGACCAATGTTTTGTCTTTTACTACAACTATTGCTACTTCCTTTGCCTTTTGTTCCATGACGTCTTTGTCATTTAATCACTCCCGCGCTAAGCCCTAACACTGATCTTCCCTTTTGTTCTTCTTCCCCCCCTTTCACTTACTCAAAAACTTATATTTCTAATCTTTGCCAGTTCTGATGAAAGGTCATTGACCTGAAATGTTAACTCTTATTCTCTTTCCACAGATGCTGCTACAGATGCTGAGTATTTCCAGCACTTTCTGTTTTTATATCACTAAAACTGATTATCTGGTCATTATTTCATTGCTGTTTGTGAGACCTTGCTGTGTGCAAATTGGCTGCAGGGTCTCCCGACATTATAACAGTGACGACACTTCAAAAATACTTAATTGCATGTAAAACGCTTTAGGACGTCAGGAAGTTGTGAAAGCTGCTATAGAAATTGCATGTCTTTCTATTCTAAAGTCTCTCAGCTTTTAGGCAACATTTAAAACTCATTCAGCCGCTTTCACTCTATAGTCACAGGAGAATCTGTCAGAGTTTAATTGAGCAGGGCATCAGAAGAGAGAGGAAAGCACGTCAAATAGTTGTTTTTTAATGGAAGGAAATCATGAATTGATCAGAATTAATTAGTTTTTAAATACAGAATCAGGTGGAGCTGGGTGCTTGGGCTGGGCACTTGGGTTGTGGAGGGGCAGAATTGGAGGGGATTATCCCTCCTCATCCTTCATGACCTGTCTGCAGCCTTTGATGTAGTTGACCACACTATTCTCCTCCAATGCCTCTCCTTCATCATCCAGGTGGGTGGGACTGCACTTGCTAGTTCCAAGTTGTTTTTTTATTGTTGACTGCAATAGGGTTCAAGCAAACCATTATTCAGAGTGGTCTGGCACAGTTACATGCTCACAGTGTGATTCCTGTCCACTGTAAATCTTCATATATTTGAAGTGAATTCAGTAAGAAGGTGTGACTGCGCTACAGCAGCCTGATGTATGTAATGTGATGTGCTGTGAGTTATTGGATGTTCACCCAAACTGTTGCGCTTTCCAAACCGTTTTGATGTCCTGGGGAGAAAAAGAAAAATTCCTCTTTTTGTTACGTGACCTTTGATTATGTGAGACTAAAGTTGAGGTATCTTCTCTCAAACTGATTAAGTTTTCTTTTTTAATTCTCTTCTAGTAAAATGGGAAACTAATTAAACAAAAAGCGGGAAGATCTTACCTGCCAGCCTGCTCTGTGATTTCCCTACATATATGCTCCTCCACTTCCCTCTGACTATTGGGGGGCCTATAGTATAATCCCATCAAAGTGATCACCCCTTCCTTATTTCTAAGTTCTACTCATATGGCCTCGCTGGACATTCCCCCCGGGATATCCTCTCTAAGTACTGCCGTGATGTTCTCCCTAATCAATAGTGCAACTCCCCCTCCTCTTTTACCTCCACCTCTGTCACGCCGGAAGGATCGGTACCCCGGAACATTGAGCTGCCAGTCCTGCCCATCCCTCAACCACGTTTCCGTAATAGCTATAATATCACAATCCCATGTACCGATCCATGCTCTGAGTTCATCTGCCTTACCTGTAAGGCTTCTTGCATTAAAGTAAATGCAGTTTAGCCTACCAGACCTTCCACGCTCCCTGTCCTGCCCCTGCCCGGCCTGCCTACTGGACTTGCTTGCTTTAACCTCTACATTTGCCTCAACTATCTCATCTGAGAGACTACTACTTTGGGTCCCACCCCCTGCAAGACTAGTTTAAACCCTCCCGAATAGTGCTAGGAAACCTCCCCGCAAGGATATTGCTCCCCCTCCAGTTTAGATGCAACCTGTTCTTCTTGTACAGGTCATCTCTGCACCAGAAGGGATCCCAATGATCCAAGTAGCTGAAGCCCTCCCGCCTACACCAGCTCTTCAGCCATGCATTCATTTGCCTAATCCTCCTATTCCTACCCTCACTAGCACGTGGCACAGGGAGTAATCCTGAGATTACAACCTTAGAGGTCCTGCTTTTTAACCTTCTGCCTAACTCCCTATATTCACTTTGCAGGACCTCATCTCTCTTCCTGCCTATGTCGTTAGTACCAATATGGACAACGACCTCTGGTTGCTCACCCTCCCCTTTCAGAATGTCCTGCAGCCGCTCCGAGACATCCTTGACCCTAGCACCAGGGAGGCAACATACCATCCTGGAGTCTCGTTTGTGGCCACAGAAATTCCTATCTGCACCCCTTACGATAGAATCCCCTATCACTATAGCTCTTCCAACCCTTTTCCTCCCTTGCTGTGCAGCAGAGCCCGCCGTGGTGCCACGAACTTGGCTGTTGCTGCTTTCCCCTGGGAGGTCAACGCCCCAACAGTATCTAAAGCGGTATATCTGTTTGAGAGGGGGATGGCCACAGGGGACTCCTGCACTACCTGCCTGCGCCTACTACTCCGTCTGGTGGTCACCCGTCTCTTTTCTGCCTATGCAGCCAATACCTGTGGTGTGACCACCTCACTAAACGTGCTATCCACGACTTCCTCAGCATCGCGGATGCTCCACAGTGAATCCACCCGCAGCTCTAGCTCCGTAATGCGGGTAGCCAGTAGCTGCAGATGGATACACTTCCTGCACACATGGTACCAGGGACACTGGAAGTGTCCCTGATTTCCCACATAGCGCAGGAGGAGCATATCACGGGGCTGAGCTCTTCTGCCATGACTTACCCTTAGGTTAATTAGTTACTCCCTTAATTAAAAAATACTATTATACTAGGGGCCTTGTTCTACCCACTTCAATCTAAAGTCCTTAAAAAAAAACACTTTAGTAGTACTCACCTTATCACCAGAGATTTTTTTTGCAACAAAAAAAACTTACCCTTTTTTTAAAAGATATTCTAACAGCTGCTACTCACCAACCAATCACCTTGCAGCTCTCCTCTGACGTCACTGTTTGCCTTTTTTTTTCAAAACTCCGGCGCGCTGGAAGAGGTTGACTGCTCTCTGCTCCCGGCGTTCTCCCCACAGGTCCGCTCTGCTCCCGGAAGGTAAGAGCATGACTCATAAAGCTTTTCAGACACCAGCAATAAAGTGCACGGGATGAAGTTAGGGCACGCTGACTTTCTTCCACTTGGAATGTGAATTTGAGAAGGTTGAAGTAGATTTAGATTTGATTTAGATTTAGATTTAGAGATACAGCACTGAAACAGGCCCTTCGGCCCACCGAGTCTCTGCCGACCATTAACCACCCATTTATACTAATCCTATATTCCTACTACATCCTCACCTGTCCCTATATTCCTCTACCACCTACCTATACTAGGGGCAATTTATAATGGCCAATTTACCTATCAACCTGCAAGTCTTTTGGCTTGTGGGAGGAAACCGGAGCACCCGGAGAAAACCCACGCAGACACAGGGAGAACTTGCAAACTCCACACAGGCAGTACCCAGAATTGAACCCGGGTCGCTGGAGCTGTGAGGCTGCGGTGCTAACCACTGTGCCACTGTGTGGCCTTGTAGCAGAATCCGATACTGCTGGAAATTCAGAGAGGTTGGATCACTGCTGGACTTCTGAACAATGTCAAAATGAATGTCACAGAGCGAAAACAACCCTTCGCACTTGGAGAGAATGCTGAGCTAAGACTTGACCTAAGTATGTCAACAACTGTTACAGCTATGTCTAATAGGAATGGTCAGGAAGGAAGTAAACAGCAGCCTACATTGGATGCTGTTCTTTGGGTACAGAAAAATGTCTCAATGGAAGGAGGAGAAAAACCAGTGGAATTCAAGTAGGTGGAAATGGAAAAATTGAAGTGGGAAAGGCTGAAGATGCAACTGAAGAGAAGGGTTTGAGGAGGCTTTTAAGGAAGACTAAGGTGGTGAGGTGGGTGGATCTGGGGAGGCAGTACCAGATGTTGGATGTATAGTAACTGAAAGAGCTATCAGTGATGGAATAGCAGAGGATGCGAGGGGGAACGAACATCAGGACTGGTTGGTAAGGTAGGGTTGGTGCAGGAAAGTGATGGAGAGCTTCATCTTAAAATACTCATGGTGTTTATATCTCTGGTAGGATGAACTGCGCTCTGTTGCAGGCCAGTTATACCGTGGAGTCTGCATTGAAGGAAAGCAGGTTCACCATCTCTTCCAATCAAACTGTGCAGCATAATTCGGGTGCGAATTCTGCCAAGCACATTAAGGGACAGCCCAGTGCGACCGGTTCAGCCTGTTGGCAGCTGGAATCCATTACCACCCAGTTTAGAAACTTAAGCATTCAAAAACTTTTCAAATGAAAAAGGAAAAAAAGTAACTGCAGATTGTTCTCCTTAGAACAGAGAAGATTAAGGGAAGATTTGATAGAGGTGATCAAAATTACGAGGGGTTTTGATAGAGGACATATGGAGAAACTGTTTCCTCTGATGGAAGGGTTGGTAATCAGAGAACACAGATTTAAAGTTATTGGCAAAAGATCCAGAGGCGAAATAAGAATTTTTTTACACAGCGCGTTGTAATGATCTAGAACTCCCAGCCTGAAAGGGCAGTGGAAGCAGTTTCAGTAGTAATTGAATATATACTTGAAAAGGAAAAAGTTTACAGGGCTGTGCGGAAGAGCAGGGGAGTGGGACTAATTGGATAGCTCTTTTCAAAAGACCAGCACAGGCATAATGGGACAATCAAAATGATTTTAAGATGCTGAAAACAATCCGCAGGTCAGCCAATATCTGTGGAGAGAACAGACAAGTTAATGTTTTGAGTATAATCCTAGGTTAGAACCTTCTGGGCTTCAGTTTTGTTTTTTAAAAAATATTAGCCGGCTACCAAATGAGTTTTCCAAGGTTCGGATTTAGCTGGTGTTTGATGCTGGAGTCGAGAGCTCTAAGTATCAGGGGTGGGAGTGCCAGGGCATTGCATGGAACTCATTCAGTCTGTGAGGGCAACAGTGTGTGGGGGGACTGCATGCCACCTGTCATTCCCTGCAGGTGCCAGACTGAGGTCAACACTGGAAAAGCAACTAAGCACCATACAGTGCAAGTATGTTCCCTTCATAGACTGACGAAGAAAATCTATCAGTGTTAGAAGACTGAGCAGGTCTTAATCTGGGAGCTAAAAATAGAACAGAGCTTAGTTCCAGAGTGAACATGTAACATGGAGACAAATTGCAGACCCTGCACTTCTCACTGTTTATCTTGCTCTGTGGAATGTTCCAGCCCGTTAATGAAGTTCACTTGATCTTCAGAGCATGCTGTATCTAAAGGAACTGCAGTCAAGTTTATTTTGTTTTTAGTTTAGATTCCATCCTAACTCTGAGAAAATGAGTGTAACATGTACAGAAAACATGTCAATACAGGCAGTCAGAACAAAAACACTGTGTGAAGTCTTGACATGATTTTGTGGGGCTGGGTACAACTGATTGGAGCTGGGTGCAAACAACAACAACATTTAAGTCGCACTTTTGACATAGTAAAACCGCCCAAGGCACTTCACAGGAGTATTATCAAACAAAATTTGACACTGAGCCACATAAAGAGATAACCCCAATTTTCATCACTCCACCATTGGAGGCCATGCCTTCAGCCGCCTAGGCACTAGCTCTGGAATTCTCTCCCTAAAACACTTCACCTTTCCGCCATTCTCTTTAAAATACTGCTTACAACCTACCTCTTTCACCAATCTTTTGCTCACCTGTCCTCATAATCTCCTTATTGTTGAGCAGTCGAGGCTTCCAGCTGCTAGACAATGGATGTGTTTTAGAGCTATATAAATGCAAGTTGTTGTTCAAAAACCCATTTACGCTATCATTCATGATGTGGGTGTGAAGGCCATACTTACATTACAGGGTTACTGACTGGCCAGATTTATAAGCTACAGATTCCAACTTGTGTGTGGTTGTGTTCTTTCATTTCACATTACAGCTGTTCACGCAAACCTTAGAGACACAAGGGAATAGTCATTAGAGGGACTGGATGCTCTTTAGAGAAAGTTGATGTTTACAGCAAAATGTGAGAGTCAGGAAAAGATTTAATGAAAAAAAAGACTGTGACGAATCTGAATAGATTAACTGAGTACATTACATGGAAAGGCTCCATTGAATGAAAGGATTTAAGGCTCTTGTCTTTGGCATCTGACTCGGTTAACATGAGGGAGTCCAAATGCTTTGTGTTATTTTTGATCCAAAGACTAGCTTTGGAGACCAGAACCAATCAAGGAAACCCAAATTGAGACTGGAATGTGGCTTTGGACCATGCAGATTCTCTGGAAGCCAACACCAAGATTGAGGCCAGATTTAACGCTCATCCATTCCATGGAATTCTTTCTGTTTCCCTGAATTTTCCTCACCTTTTCACCCTTCCTCTCCCAAAGGCTTTAATGTGGAAATCTTAGAGAGGGTGAGAAAATACTATAATGCCTATCAAGTCCCTACCCCATCCAATATGTGCCATGGCCTCACACTCAATCCTTCTGTACCACCCCCCATCCCCTACTAATGCTACACCCAATACTGTGGTACTGTTCCACAGGTGCCAGTAGCTCTCATTGTGCCATTACACATGTGTGAGCCCAGACAAGTGTGAGAGCAGGCTACTCGAGGGTGAGTCATGACATTTGAGTCCAATCTCTTCTTCGCTTCATGCCAACACAAGCATACCGTCGAGCAGAGGAGTCAGTAGAACGCATTCAGGACCGGGAATCCTCCCTAGGGGTTTCCTCCCCTCTCCCCATCCCAGTCCAATGAAGCCAATTATAATATCACTGCTGTGAGCAGCTAATGTGCACAGACCACAGATTAAATTTGGGACTGTCCCAGTCCACACTGCGTTTAAACACTTCAGGGAATACTATGGACAGGAGAAAAGATCCGTTTTCTGAATCCTCACTCATTGTGGCAGCAAGCATATGATCTTATGAAGCAATGAAATTTCATTCATTCAGTGAAAGGAACTGTTTGGTTCCTCAAAGTTAAAATAATTGCTAGGATAAGGAAGGACTTAAATTTATTTAGGGCTCAATTGTACAAGTTAGTGTTCCCATGAAGAGCTTTGTGCAGCAGGAACATGTCTTGGGAATGTGGGCGAAAGGAGTCAGCATCTCCAATTTGTAGCCAGTGCGATTTTCAATTCCTTGAAGCATGGGTGTTAAATTATAAGAGCTGCAACTGCAGCTGCATTGTCCTTTGTACCCAATTTTAAGAGTTGGCACTGCCAGCACTGTGTTTCCCGTAATAGGAGCACTCTTTACATCCTCCTGATTTGGTTTTGGGGCTGCGAGTTCTTTAAATAGAGCCTTATCACATCTCTAAGCAGCCTCTGTAAGCACTTACTATGTACAATGAATTGCTTCAAAATGTATTCGTTTAGTAAAGCAGCAGCCAGGCTGATTTTCTGAATGCAAGCTCCGGTCGGCGAGCTTTGCCTGCTGGGAGTGAGCATCAGGAAATTGTGGGCACGCTTCCTATGATTTTACATCCATAGTCAACTCGTAAAGTTTTCAATCCTACTATTTTCCTACTGACATACTCCTGGGGCTTGACTGTAACTTACAGAAAGAGAGAGAGAGAGAGGGCTTCTAAGTGAAAGGTGTTTCCTGCAAATGTGAGACAAAACTTCCCACGTGAAAGGAATGGCAAAGGCAGGCCATTGATACTCTGGCTGTGCTGATGGGATTAAGCGCTTTGATGTTAGGAAAGGGGTGGGGCCACTAATGAACAGAACTGACTAAAATATTCACAAAAGCTCTGCCCCATGATTCTAGTTTGAGAAGCAGGGTTATTTATTGGATTGCAGGTGGCTCGGTATGTGTCGCTGCCTTTCATCTTGTGTTGTCTCTCTTGGTTGAAACGTCAGTATTCTTTCTAATGCTGGCTAGAAGCTACCGCTTAAAGAGGAATTGTTGTCAGGGCAAAGAAACACTCGAGAAGTTATCAGGATAGGCAAAGGACATTAAGGCTCGTTGAGCAGACAGAGCATGTGAATGGCTGTTGGCTGTTGAAAGGGTTTCAAAAAAGAAGGACTTGCATTCATACAGCATCTTTCATGTCCTCAGGATGTCCCAAAGCATTTTACAGCCATTTAAATGCTTTTGAAGCATAGTCACTGTTGCAATGTAGGAAAGACAGCAGCCAATTTTCACACAGCTAGGTCCCACAAACAGCAGTTAAACAAATGACCAGATCAGGGCTTATAGCTGGTGGTTGATAAATGTTGACCAGGACATTGGGAAGAGCTCCCCTACTCTTCTTCAAATAGTGTCAAGAGATCTTTTACCTCCATCTGAAAGGGAAACTTTGGGGCCTTGGTTTAACGTGTCAACTGAAAGACAGGAGTTATAGCTCCAGGAGAATGAGAGCATGTTTCAGGAATTTGGATGCAGAACCATTTTATGGCCAAAAATGTATGTGGGCCACATATCAGGAAGGCTGATCTTTGCACCTGAATTCTCAAATTGCAAAACTCTCTTGCTAAGAGCAGTAACCTGTATATTTAGCCACAATAGGCGGCACAGTGGCACAGTGGTTAGCACCGCAGCCTCATAGCTCCAGGGACCCGGGTTCGATTCCGGGTACTGCCTGTGTGGAGTTTGCAAGTTCTCCCTGTGTCTGCGTGGGTTTTCTCCGGGTGCTCCGGTTTCCTCCCACAAGCCAAAAGACTTGCAGGTTGATAGGTAAATTGGCCATTATAAATTGTCACTAGTATAGGTAGGTGGTAGGAAAATATAGGGACAGGTGGGGATGTTTGGTAGGAATATGGGATTAGTGTAGGATTAGTATAAATGGGTGGTTGATGTTCGGCACAGACTCGGTGGGCCGAAGGGCCTGTTTCAGTGCTGTATCTCTAATCTAAAAAAAAAGGCTGCAGTATTCCCTCAGCATTATACCACTAGTGTCAGGCAAGATTTTATGCTCAAGTCCTGGAGTGGGACTTGAACCCACAATCTTCTGACTCAGAGCCAAGAGTGTTATTCACTGAACTACAGTTAACACCTAGGCCAGGTTCCTCTGGACAGAGGAGTGCCTCTTCCTCTTCCTGATGTCTGTTATCTTGCACCAGATGATCATTCAACATCATTCGGCAAATATTCCAGTTTTCCCAGCATTGGAGAAGGAAGTGAATCTTAGAAAAACTTGAAGAATCAAGGCTAATCTAATCACTTCTATGTGCAGGACTACGGACCAAATGCTGGAAGCTGGGATTAGACTGGGTGGCTCGTTTTTTGGCCCGCGCAGACACAATGGGACAAGTGGCCTCTTTCTGTGCCATGAACTTTCTATGATTCAAAAAAAAGTAATCTGGTTCAGGGTGAGAGGGCTGCATGTACATGACAACACAAAAATGTAACATCTCTGCACTGATGAATTAGAAAGGGATACTCATTTGCCTGTGCTACAAAAAGCTATTGCAATTCAAAACTGATATCGATAGATATTTGAAGGATAAAGGTATCAAGGAACATGGAGCTAAGGTAGGAACTGGATTTGAGGCATGGATCAGCCATAGTCTAATTGAATGCCGGTGCAGGCTCGAGAGGCTGAATGGCCTACTTCTGTTCCTATGTCCATGCGAATGCTAGTCAAACAGAGACAGGTTTGGATACAGGGGCCACTTGATCAGTTTGAGGCCCAATAATCACTGAGTAGTTTATGTTCAATTAAGGACATAAGTAAGGTAAGCTTTTCACTCAATACCTCCTCCCCCAGTCAGTGACAGTGGGTGAGAATGGATGTAGTGCGAACACGATACCCACTGCAGCAAAATTGGAACAGGAGAAATAAACGAGGGAATAAATATTTTTAAAGGTTGAGACAAGTGGCTCGGAATGTTGTTACTTCATGTTGAGCAAAGCTTTGAAATTGAGGGTGTGTGTAGGCTGGAGAGAAACAGATCCAATCTTCCTAATGGAGCCATCAACACTCAGGGACCGTTTGTTGTGGTTTGCGAAGGAACTGAAGAATTTGTTACAACCAGCTGCAGTTTGATGTTTTTAGCAAAAACCCTGGAATTCCATTCCAACTCTTCCCCCTCCAACCCCTTAAAGAAACGTGTCACCTTTTAAAACAAGCATTGGGTTTTAATCTTCACGCTGCAAGCATTGCAGGTTAAGGAAGTGAGCACATTTTTGCTGTTAAAATTCTTCAAAATTGCCAACATTAAAGGGAAACTGTTATCAGGAATTCTTTGGTTTTCAAAATAGAAATCGCTGATGTAGACCAGCTGCCAACTTAGCGGCATTTGGCAGTAGGTGAGTGTGTTTCAGTCAGAGTGAGATTCACACAGTTCGGCGTTCTGTACGAAAACTATGCTATTGGAATGATTACTGCAGATCTTCCCCCACTCTCCATGCCCTCCATTTTAGATGTGGTTGAGTTTCCTGGTTGGGTTTTCCTGTCATCAAGGAATTTATTGAAATAGGAAAAGGCTATTTGGCCCCTCACAATAACAGCAGCTTGCATTTATATAGTGCCTTTAAACATAGTAAAACATTCCAAGGCACATCACAGGAGCATTATCAAACATAGTTTGACATCAAGCCACATAAGGAGATATTAGGACAGGTGACTGAAAGCTGGGTGAAAGGGGTAGGTTTTAATGAGTGTCTTATATGAAGAGAGGTTGAGAGGCAGAGAGGTTTAGGGAGAAAATTCCAAAGCTTAGGGCCAAGACGGCTGAAGTCACAGCAGCCACAACAGAAATCACAACAGTGGGTGATGGAAATCGAGAATATGCAGGGCACTCATTCCTTACTGATGGATCTCAAATCCACCTACCTCTCTGCTCATCATATCCCCCAAACCCATCTCTATCTTTCCAGAAATGCATACAAGTCTCTTAAACTCACTTAGAATATTATCAATGCCTATGTTCTTCCATGGTAACCTATTCCACAACTCCATGACCTGTTGGGTGAAAAAGTTCCTCCTGACAAGTAAGTTCTGTTAAACCTTTATAAATCATTCGTTACACCTCAACTGGAGTATTGTGTCCAATTATGGGCATCACACTTTAAGAAGGATGTCAAGGCCTTGAAGAGGGTACAGTAGAGTTTTACTAGAATGGCACCATAGTTCAGGAACTTCAGCTATGTACAGAGGCAAGAGAAGCTGGTATTTTTCCCCTCAGAGCAGAGAAGGTTAAGGGGAGATGTAATAAAAGCATTCAAAATTATGAAAGGTTTTCCATTGAGTAAATAGGGAAAACGCTTTCCACTGGGAGAGGGTCAGTAACTGAAGGACAGATGTAAGATAATTGTCAAAAGAACCATGAGGAGAAAAAGTTTTACGCAACAAGTTGTTATGATCTGGAACGCAGTACCTGGAAGGACGGTGGAACTAGATTCAATAGTAACCAATAGTAAACCTAAACCTAACCCTAACGTGTCAATGGAGTATTAGATATATGCTTGAAAAGGAAAAATTTGCAGGGCTAGGGGGAAAGAGCAGATGGAGTGCATCTAATTGGAGAGCTCTTTCAAAGAGCCAGTACAGACATGATGGGAAGAGTGACCTCCTTTTGTGCTGTAAGATTCTATGAGTTACCTTCATACTCCTAACTTCCTTGTTTTTAGCTTGTATCCTTGGAATCTGAACCCCTCACCATAAGTCATTAAGTTGTTATGATCCGTTTAGTTAATGCTGCTTGTGTTCTAAGCAGAACGCTATAATCATTTATCACCCTATGGGGCAGAGGCACTTTCCATCAACTGTGCATTGGGTATGTATGTAGCTGCAGGAATATCCATCATCTGTGAGATGGTGTCATCAAGGCAAAGTGGCTGGCATAATATCTTACTGTGTTCATACAGTACAGACAGTGTGGTTTTTTTTATTCATTCATGGGATGTGGGCGTCGCTGGCCAGGCCAGTATTTATTGCCCATCCCTAATTGCCCTTGAGAAGGTGGTGGTGAACTGCCTTCTTGAACCGCTGCAGTCCATGTGGGGTAGGTACACCCACAGTGCTGTTAGGAAGGGAGTTCCAGGACTTTGACCCAGCGACAGTGAAGGAACAGTTCCGGTGCCTAGATCGATGCCGGGTGATCCGTCCGGTTTCATATTTATCACATGAGGATAGATGGAGTTGTTCATTTTGAGCCCTGAACTCCTTCCCTTAGAGTAACATTCCATTTTAAAGATGGAACAGAAATCCGTCCAGCTTGTTTTAAAGCTTTGACTGTAAAAAAACTCCTTTAAAAATATGTTTTTAAGAAGAAGTTGTCTCTGGATTCTGCATACCAGTGATGAACAAAATGTTATTGTTCCTGCTGCATCTGAAAAAATAGGTTTGCAAGCCAAAAATACTCTCTGAATGGTCTGTTCGATACTGTGGTAGATCCAGCGCCACATGGCCTGTTTTCTGGCATTGTAGCATTCAACCTGGAAACCTTTCTTTGATAATAAATCTGTAGGCAAAGCTCCAGAGGCCTGTGCCAACAGGCAAGCTTAGTGAACTAGAGTCAGTTAATGGCAGAATAGAATCTACTCTTTTCCCATTACTATTTCAAACATGTAGTGAGCCATACAAAGCATGAAAGAATTTGCATTTATAAAGCGTCTTTCAGAAACTCAGGGTGCCCCAAAGTTCTTAACAGTTCTTATCTTTTGAAGTGTAGTCACTGGTGTAGCTCCCACAAACAACTGAGATAAATGTTTTAATGATGCTGGTTGAGGGATAAATATATTGGCTAGAATATAGGCGAGAACACTCCTGCTCTTCTTCGAATATTTTCCAAAAGGTGACAGTTTGACAGTGCAACACTCCCTTAGTACTGCACTGGAGTGTTGGCCTAGATTAGGTACCCAAGTTTTTGCCATGGGCTTGACCCCATGACCTGAGAGGCGAGAGTGCTACACACTGAGCCAGTGTACCAACAGGGTGCATTGTGAATCCATGAAGGGAGGAGTTGGCATTAAGCAAGGAGAACTGTTAGGGAGGGAATTCCTCATAGTGAATGAAATCTTTAGAGACTGTTGAGATTACAATCAAGATAGCAGCTGTTACATAAGTGCCTCTGTTTTGTTAAATATATTTTTTGAGGAATAATTTTTGAAAGATTGAAGAAATGTTAAACTTTCAGGTTTTCAAAGAAGGGTCATGTAAAAGCAACTTGACTTTGAAAATCAGTCCCTGGAAATGTTATTTATAAGGGGCACTGAGAGCTCTTGTGAGGAAAACAAGCCTTTCTGGGAAACCACCTGACTTCCAGCAATAACAACAAGCCTTTCTGTCAGACTTTTCCCTGGGGGAGGGAGGGTTTAAGCCTGGTCATTGATGTCTTATACAGTTTATCCCCTGTAACATGAACCTGGTAGTGGGGTCTCTGCAGACTGTGAGCAACAAATGAGCCTTCATCTTCAGGGGAATATTCTGTTTTCTTTTGTTTCTGTATGGATTGTGCCTTGTCTGGGCGAGCCTCAGCTATTTATGTGTCTTTGAGCTGTTTCATTCTCTTCTTCTTAGGCAGTCCCTCTGGAATGTGGATGACTTTCTTCCACTCCTGGGTTGTGGGTCCTTAGGTGACTGAATAGTCCAATTCTGGATCCGCACACACTGCCATAGGTGGGGCAGGTGGTGTTTGGTGAGACGAGTGAATGGGATGCTCAAAATTCCAAACACTCCTTCCGCTGTTTGCACTTGGTCACTGCTTGGGCATGTCAATCCAGTTCGAACTTGCTGGCATCTTTGTGGATGCTTCTTCTCCATTTTGGGTGGTCTCGGGCAAGAGATTCTCATGAGTCGGTGGAGATGTCACATTTTTTCAGGGATACTCTAAGGACATCCTTGTAGCGTTTCCTCTGCCCTCCTGATAGCCTCTTGCCCTGATGGAGCTCGGAGTAGAAAGCTTGTTTTGGGAATCTTGTGTCAGGCATGCGGACGATGTGGCCCGCCCAGCGAAACTGACTAGTCATGACCAGCGTCTCGATACTGGGGATTTTGGCCTGAGAGAGGACACTAATATTGGAGCACCTGTCCTGCCACTGAATTTGCAGGATCTTGAGGAGGCAACGCTGGTGATATCTCCACAGGGCTTTGAGATGTAATGGTACACTAACAGCTTCTTAACCTGTGTGTCAGCTTGGTTCCATTGGAAGCATTTTCACCTCTTGAGTCAGAAGATTGTGGGTTCAAAACCAACTCCAGGACTTGATGGTCCAGTGCAGTACTGAGGAGTGCTGCATTGCTGGAGGTGCCATTCTGTGGCTGTGGACTATGGTTCTATTTGGAGAAAAGCAGGCATCCTGTCCAATATTTCTCCCTCAACCAAAGCAGGTTAAAGGGTCTTTCATCTAATTATAGATGGGGAAACTTTGCTGTGAGGAAAATATCTGTCACATTTGCTTACATAACAACAGTCACTGCACCTGAGAATGTTTCATTGTGGATGTGGCGTTTCATTGTAGATGTGGTTACTGATCAATGTGATAAAGCATTATATAAATGTAAATACGAACCATGACAGACCCACTGAACACAATGTATACACTCCCCACTCTACCTGAAAGGCAAATGATCTGCAAGAGGTGTAAAACCAGATGAAAACACAGGCTGATTAGATCTGAAAAAAAATCATCCTTGGCCTCCTTAAAAAGAAAAAAATTACATTTATATTACGCTTTTCATGACCACAGGACGTCCCAAGGCACTTTACAGCCAATGAGGTATATATGTGATTGAAATTAGCCCAGCAGAGAAATCTTCCTTAACATGCATTTCTAATAACAAAAGAGGAATTTAGAGAAATGTTACTGTGCAGGAAATATTTCCTAATTCCCATTATGTATTTCAAGTAATATAAAACTCCATAATCCTGTTACATTTTCATTATGCTTGTGATACTTTATATGCCGTACATCAACAGTAAATTGAGTCAAATCCCTGGTTGATGGTCCTTTTCAGTAAGTCTTGGATCAAGTTCCTTTTTGCTCTGGTCTCGGTGTGTGAGTCTATATTGTGACTGGAAATCTGGGACTGTTTGATATGGATCCAAGATTACCTACTTCAGGTGCCTGAAGCAACAAAACAGTGACATAAGGAATAGTTTAAAAGGCTCGTGCTTCTTCTTATAACATCTATTTAGAATTTAATTAGTGTAGAATAATGCTGGAAGAGCACAAAGTGCCTTTCATAGAGTTGGCAAGAGCAAATGCTCCTTTCTATTCTCTGAGTGAACTTTGAAAATGTTAGTCCAGTTCTGCCTTAAAATAAAAAAAAACTTTTTTTTTCATCGCAGGTTACCTGCATATCTGCCACATAGGACTACATTGAGCTCTCCAACCTTCTCCCCTCCCCTCCTCTTCAGTAGTGGTGACCCTTGCCAGGGTATGGTTCCACATGTACTGTCTGTCCTCTGGTAACACACCCAAGTGGCTATTCTTGATGTGTGTGGGAGACGGTAAATGTCAGCAGGATGTTTGACCCTTGCAGTTCATCACAGCTGAGCCCTATCCAGTCCAATGCCAGTGACCACATGCACATGCGTACTTCCTAGCAGGAGTCAAAAGTAGGTCCCACACCAGAGACTTGAGCACATAATCCAGGATGACACTCCCAGTGCAGTACTGAGGGAGTGCTGCACTGTCGAAGGGGCGTAAAAGATCCTATTGTTCTATTTCACAGAAAAGCAGGAGAATTCTCCCCGGTGTCTTGTTAATAATCAAACCCAAGCAGTGAGAAATAATGACAATCAGTGTGGTACTGAGTCATATAGAGTGGGGAGATTTTTCTACATTATAACAGTGACCAGTCTTCCCTTTAAAATTTAGTTGCTGTGTGCGGCCCCGTCTTAGTGCGTGGTCCCTTTAAATTGTTTAATGCTGCCATGCACACGCATTACTTATCCCAGAACAAGGCCTATGCGGTAGGGCTGCTGTACGGCTGCACACCCATGCAGCTTAGCAGGAACATTGACAGTTACTACACTTCAAAAGTACTTAATTGGCTGTAAAGTACTTTGGAGCATCCTGAAGTTGTGAAAAACGCTATATAAATGCAAGTTCGTTCTTCTTTCTTTAGCTTCTTATTTGCTGCCTCAGATCAACACTGCTAATGTGATACAAGGGGGAGATTAAAACTGAGGTCTTCCCACTCTGTATGTCTTAGCACCGCACTAATTGTCGTTATTTCCTCATGCTTGAGCTTGAGTTTTGACAGTAGGACCCAGTCCAGACCCTTGACTCTCCTTGAGCTTAATTTGATCTGGAGAGTTGGAAGTCCTTCCTTTCACCTGCCCTACCTCTGATTAATATAACCTCCCTACACAATGTCTCATTTCAGTAACATTGCGGAGTTGTGAAATGAGGCAAAATAGAAGCCGAGTGCAAGGCAAGTAGTTATAAAGCAAAACAAAAATCTGATGATGGGAAGCTCTTTATGGCACCGAGGGGACAATGTAATGGAATCTGTGCCCTTTCTGAGTGGGGAAGGATTGAGCAGCAAGCTGTTTCATCCTGTTCTGTTGATATTTCCTCTGAGTTTCTTTTTGAAATTCTGACATTCAGCCAAATTTGAAAGTCCATGTGAATCTCGTTCACCTTTCACTTCTTTTTCCTGTATGACGACAATCATTGCAGTCCTTACTTATCTGGGCAAAAACTGCAATGCAAAACTTCCATAAAAGGCCCTGAAAATACAGGAAATATTGTACATGACATTCCGTCCGTCCATCCACTCACCCACCTACCTTCCTGTCACTCTCCCCCTCTCTCTCTCTCTCTCTCTCTCTGTTCCTCTGTATATATCTCCCTGATTCTGTTCCCCTGTTGCTCCAATTCCCCATTCCCTTCTTTCTGTCCCTTTGTTGCTCTGCCACTTCCCTCCACTTCCCTTCCTATCCTCAGTGTTCATCAGACGGACTCTCTTGCCCCTCAGTTCTGCCAGCAGCACCACCACATGCTCATTGGAAAATATAGGGGGCTCTTCCTGCTGCCAACAGCCCTGAATGTTCCATGCTCCTTCTGCCATTTTGCTTGGAAGAGATGTTGCCCTTAAACTGGCTGCAGCCTTTTAATTGCTGCACCAGTGTTGTATTTCTCTCCCTCCCAGTGGCAGTAAGTTAAAGAAGGCTGGTTTTCCAGCTTGTAGACCACCCTACATGGCTAAAGAAGGTTCTGGGAGGAAATTGCCTTGGTTTAATGGCAGTTTCACATTGACAATCCTCAGGACTATCCCACAACAAACTCACCAACTGAAGGAGAATCCAGACTAAGGGGTCCACATTGGATAGCCTTTCAGTGAAAGAAAAATCAATGTTGGTTGCAGTATTTCCCCTTGGAAGTCCAGGAGGCCTGGGCCCAGGAACATTTACACAACACCTTTAATGTAGGAAAATGTCCCAAGCACTTCACAGGAATGTAATCAGACAAAAATTAACACCAAGCCAAAGAAGGAAATATTAGGAGAAGTTATGACAAGCTTTGTTAAAGAGGTAGATTTAAAGGAGGTGGAGAGGCGGAGAAGTTTGGGGAGGGAATTTCCAGTACTTAAGGCCCTAGATGGCTGAAGGCACAGCCAGCCAAATGGAGGAGTGAAGGGGGTGAGGAATGTGTATGAGGTCAGAGTTGGAGAAACACAGGCAGCGAGCTTTTCCAGCCCTCAAAGGGTTGAGATAAGGTTGGGAAACAGTCTAGGGAGACATGTAGTTGTTTCATCGGGAGTTTAATCTTTTGGCAAGAAAATGTCCCCATTGGTCATTTGACTGTCCAGATAAGGATTTTTTCTTTTACTGCTCCCAGTGTGTGTGGTTTAACTTCTTTTTAAGTAATTCCTTTCATTTCAGCTCAGAATTCTGAATCAGAAAGCTATAAAAAGCAGAGGAGATGAACTCGACTCCCACGAGTCAGCTCCTTGTAATTAGCTCAATGCAACATTTAACATCTGTTCTCCCTGTATGCATCAAATTCATCATCTTATGGGGGGCTGGTGGTAAGGAAAAGAGGTGCATGTGTGTGTTGGAGAGGAATGAGGGCAGGAGGGAATAGAGAAGTAAGGCAATGGGGGCAGGGTCAGGTGGACAGAGAGGGGATGAGATTGGACTGGAGGCTGGAGCAGGAGGGAGAATGGGGACAGGATAGAGGCAGAGGAACAATGCGGGCAGGATAGGATTGAGATGTTAGGGACAAAGGGGAGCAGGGACACATGTAGGCAGAAGGGAGTGGCAACCGAAGGGAATGGGGTGGAAGATGATGGGGCAGGAGGGAGGATTATGTTGGGATGGGACAGAAGGGCAGTGGGGTAGAGGAAGGATAGGTGCATGAGGGAGATGGGGATGGGTCAGAGAGACAATGGGGTTTAGATGGGGTAGGAGGACAATGGGACAGAGGAGGGCTTTGAACAAAAAGAGATAGGGCTGAGGAACAAGTGGTGGCAGAAGAATTAATTGAAGGGACTTAATTGGATAAGAAGGAATTCAATAACCATAACAAAAAATGTGAATAAGCAGAAGATTAAAGGGGAATTATGAAGTCACAAGATAGACACAGGTTGAAAGGGTTAAAAATGAATATAGTAAAGAAAGAAATAGCTAATGAACTGAAACCACAAGGTATGGGGGAGGAAGAACATGAAATAAAGTAAGAAATGTGAAAAGATAAGCTCAAAAAACTGAATGAGAGGAAGAAAGTGAATAACCTCATATCACTGGGTCAGGCTGGAAGAAAATGTGTTGAACTTAATTGAGGTTTTGGATACAAAAGGAGATTGAAAGAAGGGAAATGAATGGAGAAAGATTTTAGGGTTTTGCTAAATTAAAGACTGGTCCGACAGCCAAGAAAATTCCCATTTACAAACCAAGCAGTTTGTTAAAAGGATGGAGAGATGTATGTGTCTGCCCCACATGGAATAACAGT
The DNA here is from genome assembly GCF_036365525.1 of Heterodontus francisci. NCBI lineage: Eukaryota > Metazoa > Chordata > Chondrichthyes > Heterodontiformes > Heterodontidae > Heterodontus > Heterodontus francisci. The sequence goes on along the minus strand of NC_090407.1, from coordinate 14,513,913 downwards.
TCTTTCACAGGTAGAGGTTGTTGCAACCAGTGCCAAACTGTGCATCTGGACCATGGGATGGCAGGAAATGAGGTCATGCCTGTGATCCTCTGAGCAGTGAGTCACTCATCTTGCCATTGGTGGAAGGCGTAGAGAGGATATCAGAACTGAGAATTTCCTGAAGGGCTTCTGCCAAATGGCAGAAATTCCCAGGGAGGGTTTTCACCAGTGGTACCCCAAGTCCTGCCTTAGCTGAGATTGACGCATTCAGCACAGAGCAGGATTGAACCTGGGACGCTCCTGCTCCATATCGTTGAGGACCACACTGTGTGGTGCATTTACCACTTGAAGCTCATTTGGTGAAAACCTGCACTGTGCTTATTAAAGGCAGTAGTTGCAGGAATGTACATTTACTAGTTTAAATTTGGCTTCAGGTATTTGAGCTTATTTATGTGTTTCTGGTTCATGCTGCAATCTTCATATTTCAGTGTAAGTTCTCTGTGGCAGATTGCCCCGACTCCTCGCTGTCATTCTCTGATATGTCATAAAGTGTGGCACAAGCCCAAGTGAGGGTTCATGGCTACAGTGCCATAGGCTGTTCGGGCCCTTGGGTGATTAATGATTTTTTTTATCTGTTCTCTTGTTTTCTATGAAGCACTAACTCAAGAGCACAGAGATGTGGAAGAGAGGGAGTGAGGGAAGTAGAGAAAAGGGAAAGGGTGAGAGTCACAGAATAAGGGTGGGACAGAAGGACAGAGAGATGGGAGAAATGGAGAGAGGGCAGAGAGTTGGGGGAGATGAAAGGTGATGGGAAAGGGACAGAGATGCCAGATAGGGAAGAGAGATGGGAAAGAGGGATAGAATGGTAGAGGGAACAGAGCAAAGGGAAAGAGATGGGAGGAAGGAACAGGCAAAGTGGTGGAGGAACAGGAGAGGGAACAGAGGGAGATAGCAATATGCAGTAGGATTGGCAGTTTATACTGCTGTGTTTGGATTTGTCATGCACAGTTTGGTTTGCATTGCTTGTTTTCTGATGCATTTTCTATTATCACATTTGGTTTTTGCAAAAGTGAATAAACTGTGAAATGCAGACTGTACATATATCTGAAATCTCGCTGCTCAGAAAAACTATTGTAGTCAATAATAATCCCTTCTAAATACTGACAGTGCAGACTAATCCCAAATTACTGTATGGTGAAGACCTCTGATGGGATCATTGCCAATGTTTACATTTGTCTGGACACCAGGCGTGTCAACCTTAGACAAACTCAGGGAGTGGAATTATAGTCATCAGCCATATACCTGAGGTGTCAGCCTGCCCTAGAACTATTAGGACAGCTAAAAATGTTAAGATTTATTTGATCTGGGGGCCACAAGCAATAGCACGGGGTATTAATGCATTGCTTCCTCTGTTATGTTTTCTGTTCCCTGTTTTTCTTCTTTGCTGTCTTTTCTCTCCCTCTCTTTCTGTTTTCTTCTCGACAATCTTTCTCCCTTTGCACCTGTCTCTCCCTGTGGCCTTCACAAAAGCTCCCTCTCCTCAACAAGTGATAGAAACCTAGAGAGTGCAGTGAAAGTAGGATTGTCCCAGCATTCACAAAGGTAGTGATGTAAATATGCAGCAAGACTTGAAAAATCAAAGCTGTTTTTGTTAGAACTGATGAGATTTAATAGATGAAGAAAGGCTGAGACACCATAGTTAAAAATAGACTGTTTCCAGTGAATGAGAGTATATAAACATAGCATGTTTTATACAGAGAGTCTGTGGATTGCATGACTGGAGCTAGTGATTAAAGCGGAGACCATAGCTGGAAATTTATGGGACCCCTGGGGACGGGAACAGAAGGGGGGAGCCCATAAAATAAAGATGGAAGGCGGCAGGTGGAGTGCCCGTTGCCATCCCATCACCATGCGATTTTGTTGGGCGCAGGAAAGGCTCAAGACAGCCTTCCTGTCCAGAGGCCAACTGAGGCCCTTAATTGGCCGATTAATAGCCACTTAAGGGCCTCTTCCTGCCGCTGCTGGAATTATCTGGGGTCCAGGGCTCCAGCGATGGTCCTGGTCTCGGGCCTCTTGTAATACTAGCAGGGGCCACTGCTCCCGGTGGTGCTGCCCATATTTCTGAGATGCCAGCCCTTTGATTGACCAGCAGCTCTGGGAGGCTGGATCCCCATCCTTAAGGGACGGGTCCACGGCGCTGGGCAGTTAATTGTCTGAGCGCTGATATATAGAGCCGGGATGTGGCGGTGGGGGGTGGGGGGGTGTTCTCCAAAAGGGCCGAGGCCGGGTTCCCCTTGCGTTGGAACCCTCGCTGCCTCCATAAAATTCAGCCCCGTATCAACATTGAAGAACAGATTATATAGGTGTTTGAAGGAAAGTGGGAAGAGAGTGGGTACGTAGGATTAGGACTATAGCACGTGTGGAGAATAAACACCAACATGAGCTGGTTGAACTGAATGGCCTCTCTATGTTGGAATTTCATCAAAACTATAGCCTCTATAGAGGACTTTCACTACCGCTGTGGGTGCTGGGTAATCCCACTTCCATTGCACTCTGCTTTCTCTAAATCTCCTGTGAGGGAAAGTAAGAAAAATGTAGCTGGGATTTCTTGATCTTAAGGTGGGACGACAGGGGTCATCTTTGAGTGTTCAACACCAAATAGAAATATTGCCTGTTCTATCACACATATATCATATATGGAAGGCTGCACCCATTATTTATTGTAACATGCTGAAGACTGCATTTTATATCACAAATAAATAAGAACCACACTTTCCCTGAGGAATCATCTATTTCCATTATGATTTATCTGGGACCACTTAAGATGCCTTTAATTGTTTTTTGGCATGAAAATGGCTCATGGAGCTTCTCTTTTTATAGGCTGGAAATGAGTAGTTCTGCCCTGACAATAACAACTTGCCTTTATGTAGCTCTTTTGATATACTATTTCGTCCCATGGCACTTCACAGGAGCATTATGCATGCAGCATTGAGGAGCCAAATTAAGCAACTGCGTCACCCAATAGAGAAGATGCTGTCTTCTTGGTCACGTGTAGTACCATATCACATCTTTCAAATGAATTCCCTCTGAAATGGACACTAATTTAGTAAATGGTCATTACTGTTCTTTACGCTTCTGAAATGCAAATGCCTGCATTTCACCAGAGCTTTGAGTTGGCCTCATTTTGGCCCCTTATTATACCTGGTTTTCCCAGCGTCCAGCTCTTTCATCTTAGCTGGTTGTGAATTGCTTTAATCGCATGCTGTTTCTTTTGATCTACAAGCCCTCACCCCCACACATACCACCTCCTCACCTTTTACTTGTTCCTTTCTCTCTGTGATTTTGGGGATTTTTTGGTTTCCTTTCATTCTTGACACTCTTTCATGCAAACGGTGATTCCTCCCATCCCCCCCCCCCCCCCCCCCACCACTACCTCCCCACCAACCTCCACCCCCACCGTACTTGCTTGTGGCTCCACTTAGCTGAGGTCTAACAATTATGGTACATTATCACAGAAACATCTGTTTTACAGTTGAAGGAATATCCTTCACCCTATCCCAATTGGAAAGAGCCGTCAGCACAGGAGGTGACCCACCAGTTAGATGACCTCTTATACCATCCAGTTGCAATATTCTAGACTACCCCACTTGTGTGACAATCCAAACCCTACTCATAATAATGGGCCCCCTTCTCAGTGTTGTAAAACGTTGTTGCAACCCTAAAATTTGCCACCTTTAAGCTGCAGGGTAGATTCATAACTCCTGTGGCAAGATTTATTCAAAAGCTCCGATTGTGATTGCCGTGACTCCTGTTCAGGCTTGTGCTCAGTAGTTCAACCAAGAACCTTCAGTTATACTGATGGATACTTCATTTGGATCTTGGCCCACCTATCAGTAGAATAAAATGAGGGAGTGGTCTAGGTGCCATCTTTTGGATGAGGTGTGAAATCGAGGCCCCATCTACCCTCTCAACATAATAGATCCCATACCACTATTTCCAAGAAGGGCAGGTAGTTCTCCTTGTGTCCTATTAACCCTCAACCAACATCATTAAAAAACAGATTATCTAGTCATTATCACATTTCTGTTTGTAGAACCTTGCTGTACATGAATTGGATGTCACGTTTTCCTTCATTACAGTAGTGCCTGTACTTCAAAACGTACTTCATTTGCTGAAAAGGGCTTTGGGATGTCCTGAGGTCACGAAAGGCTCCTATAAATAAATACAGTGCTTTGTTTACAATGTGGCAACTTTTCTAACTATGTTTCCTGTTTGGAGCTCACCAGTTACCAGCTTTATTCAATTAATTTTTACAGTTTGTCAAAGGGAATGAGTTGAACTCATAAGATCTGGGTTACGGGTCCAATGCCAGAGCCCCTTGACAACTGTACCTAATACTGGGAGCAGGGACAGGGGATTGAGCTTGGCCGTGATGCCCACTGCAGTCTGCCAGCACCTACTGGTTAAATGCAGGCTGGTGGCCTGGGCTTGCTGGAACACCAGCATGAACCAAACCCTGCCGGGATCTTCCAGAGAGGAGAGGAGGAGACTGGAAAGAATTTTACTTTAAAGGTTCATATGTTGCTGCCTCTACAGTTTCCCGTCACAGGACCAAGTGAATAGAGCTTGACGACAATAGTAGATGGGGGGAGGGACGTGTAGCTGAAAATAAGTGTGTGGTCTAACACAACAACTGACTGAAAAATAATACTTTCACTTTCTCTAGGAAGTAAACGCTATGTTTTATATCTATAATAACAGGCCTCTCCGATAATCGGAATGGATTTTACTCATTAATTAAGCCTACATTGATCACAAAGTATAACTTGAGTAAAATTGTTATTTTACTTTTAGCAATGGATGACACATTTCACCTCAAGCCCACTGTATTTGCGTGCATCTGTAATTTGCTCTTCGTGGTCTCAACTTTAAATGAACATCTATTGTTTGTTTAGAAATCGTGATGCACTTTACCTTTTAAAGAGTAAGAATTTAATGAGCTCAGGATAAATGTTTAACCAATCCACATTACTTCCCCAACAGTAAACCAGTAATTTATGTTAAACATTTGTTTCATATCTGAATTTTCTGCACTCCACCAATTCTGGCCTCTTACGCACTCTGATTTTAATCGCTCCACCATTGGCGGCTGTGCCTTCAGCTGCCAAGGTGCCAAGCTCTGGAATTTCCTCCCTAAACCTCCCCACCTCTGTACCTCTCTTTCATCCTTAGAGACACTTCTTAAAACCTAGCTCTGTGATCAAGCATTTGGCCATCTGCCCTAATATCTCCTCATGTGACTCAGTGTCAAATTTTGTTTGATAACACTCCTGTGAAATGCGTAGGAATGTTTTGCTACATTAAAGATGCGATATAAATACAAATTGTTGTTCAGTTTCACTGATCTTTTAGCTCCTTTGCTTTGGACTTAGAAATGAGTGTTGTATTACACATTGTCAGGCGCAACCCTTAGAGTACTCTAGGGCAATTCCAGTGGGGCGCTACTGTCACAGGGATCCTGTACCAGAATCAGGGCTATCATGCTTTGGCCATGATCTCACACATGCCCCCTTAAGATCCCATGGCACTTTTTTGAAAAAGAGCAGGGGAGTTCTCCCCAGTGTCCTGGGCCAACATTATCCCTCGACCTATATCACAAAAACAGGTTATCTGGTCATTTATCAAATTGCTGTTTATGGGATCTTGCTGTGCACAAATTGGCTGCCGCGTTTCCTACACTTTAAGAGTACTCCATTGGCTGTAAAGCTCTTTCAGACATCCTGGAATCATGAAAGATGCCTGCTGAATGAAAGTTTTTTTTTACAGTTGATTGGCCGTCAGAGCTGAGCAATCTCCTCGAACAGAAATATGCAGGGAAACCCTCCATCAGTCGGAATTTCAGCTAACTCAACACTAGTAGGCTGGATGATTGGGTGCTTTGATTCCCTCCAGACACACAGTGAAGATCATTACTGCCCACTGATTCGACAAAGGGCTGTTTATTTTAACAATAGACACTCAGAATGGGCCTTTCGAAATGGAGACGTGAGAGCACAGGATGAATCAGTGTTGCTAAACGGGCGGCGTAGGGGCTTTGAGATGGGATCATTGTTGTTGTAGACACTGACAGTTGAATGACAGGAGCCATGTGGAGGTTGCAACCAGACAGCATGGATCAGCTGCTCTTGCTGAGGTGGCCACTTTCCAATTCATTGCAGCAGGTCATCTGAGCGCCTCTGGTGATCTCTTACTATTTGGCTTTCCTCTGCTACACTCTGTTTCCTCCTGTTAAAGATTTGATTAGTGCTCCTGTTGTAGACCTCAATTCAAGTATAGGAAATGTCATTTAAAATCCCTGTCCCAACATCTCAGTACTTCCCAGTTTGAGAGTGAGCCATGTAGGGCAGTTGGGGCTGCGGGGGAGATCTTTCCAGCATTGCCCACATCCTGAGAATGAATAGAGGAAAGGACCAGTTTGGGAGCAAAGTCAGCTTCTGTGCTGACCTGGAGCTGGTGCAGCACCGATGCTGCTGTTCTTCTCTGTGTCGCTGAGCTGCCTGAGGTGTGTTGTTGGGATAGCGCAGAGGGAGCTTTACTCAGCATCTAACCATATGATGCCTGAGCTGGGCACACTTGCTGTCAAAACTAGGTACATGAAATAGAAAGTCTTTCAGCACCAACATCCCACAACCTCGATGAGCACAGTGGGAAATATCAGAGATTGGGGTGGGTTAATTCAGTAGATACAATAGGTTACTTCATAGTTACGGGGGAGGTTGGTTCAGTAGATACAGGCCTTAGTTCAGCAGAGACGGGGGTTGGTTCATTAGATACAGGTTGTTAGTTCAGTAGGTACAAGGGGTTAATTCAGTAGATAAAAGGGGTTAGTTCAATAGATACAGGGGTTAATTCAGTAGATAAAAGGGGTTAGTTCAGTAGATACAGGTTGTTAGTTCAATAGATACAAGGGGTTAATTCAGTAGCTAAAAGGGGTTAGTTCAGTAGATACAAGGGGTTAATTCAGTAGATACAAGGGGTTAGTTAATTCAGTAGATACAAGGGGTTAGTTCAGTAGACACAGGGAGTTAGTTCTGTAGATACAAGGGGTTAATTCAGTAGATATGGGGGGGGGTTGGTTCAGTCGATACAAGGGGTTAATTCAGTAGATACAGGGAGTTAGTTCAGTACATACGGGGGTAATTCAGTAGAGACAGAGTTCAATTGGGACAGGGGGTTATTTGAAAAGATGAAGGGAGTTAGTTCAGTGCATACTATGATATGCCATGGGAAACCCACGTCTCTTGAAGCTTGCTTGGAGTTAGGAGAGATTTTATGTGTTAGATGGTGGTGTGGTTATTCCTGTATGTGTGCTGTGTATCAAGATCTCTGCATTAAAATTCCAAGATCTCTGAGTGCTGGATTTCATTGTGAGATTTTTGTGAAAGAAACTTCTTTTTCTGAACTACACAGAGTGTCCCCTCGAAAGTTAATATCACAGGCTGAACGCAGTCCATAAAGAGTTTATTGCTTCATCCACCCACAAATATTCAGTCCCTTTCGTGAGAACGATTATACATTTAACATCTGTCCAATCATCGATGACCTTTTAGCAAGTGTCCTTATTGTAAACACTTTTATTTTTCAAAATTCAATTAAATTTTATTGGAAGCAGATTGTTCTGTAAGTGTGAGACTAATTGCGAATCCGCCACGCTCTTGTTAGAAGTGTTTAAAACTGGTCTTGAGTGTGGGAGAGCGGCCTGTAGAGAGTGCCACTTTGCTAGTGCATGTAAACCATGCTAATGGTGTGAGTTACAAAAGTGCCTCTGTGTTTTGTTAAATATATTTTTTGAGGATTCATTTTTGAAAGATTGAAGAAATGTTAAACTTTGGGGTTTTCAAAGGGGTCATGTAAAGGCCACTTGACTTTGAAAAACAGTCCCTGGAAATGTTTTTAAAAGGGGTACTGAGAGAGCTTGTGAGGAAACAAGCCTTTCTGGGAAAGCACCTGACTTCCAGCTCAATAAACAACAAAGAACTTTGGATACCTGGAGAAGTTATTTCCAAAAAAGTGACAGGTCAAGATTGATGGAGGTCAAAAGGTTGACCTCCCGTTGTCTGTTTCGCTTTTGAATTGTTTTGAGTTAGGGTTAAACTTATAAAAAGGGAGAGAACTTCCATGGAGAGAAGAGAATTCTCAAGGAAGGAAAGAAGAGAATTACCAAGAAAGGAGAGAAGAGCACAACTCAGCTCAGTTTTCCAGCACCTCTCAGAAAGACCCTGAGAAGTCCACTGTGTCAACTCATCTTGTCTCCTGTGTTTGAAGATAAGCCTGCTAAGTTAATTTTCAACGCCGCCTGAAAAGAACTGTTCTAAAAGATCCCAGTGACCTGCCTACATATACTCAGAGGCCAGACTGTATGCCAGTTTTGAAACACAACATATCTCATTTGCTGTTTCTTCAAGACTGAGCAAGTATTCAGCCCATGTATGTTTTTGTCTGTAATAGAGCTCTAAAAACAAAAATCCCTTTATTTTTCCGGTTAACCGGCCTATGTGTGTGTGTGTATGTTTATGCCTTACTTCATTACTGGTTAAGACTTGTTTTATAATAAATTGATAATTTTGTTGTTTATTAAAGAAACCTGGATGGTGTGTTTTATTCTGGGAGAAAAATAGAGTCTATATTTGACCATATCGGTAAGTGGGAAAAAAGTTAAATACATGTTGTGACCTGTGGAGAAGTGGAACTAGAATAAACAGTGCACTCCTCCCACCTCAGTCATAACAGGTGACCTCAGAGATTGGAGTGGAGGTGAGCTGTGAATGATTGCACGTCAGCTGCTCTTGATTATAACGAAAGTGCCACAAAAAAATCCCTTCCCTCACAAAGCTTCAGTTGGAAAGTCATCGACTAGCGTTCGAAGGGCCACGAAGGCTATGTGGTGGATCCCTATGCTAAGTTAGCCAATCTCAGACGGGATGGCAGTAGGGGCAAGGTGACTCTCCACTGTGCTTCTGCACTGGGGAAAGGAAGCATTGGCCAGGTATCCCCTGCTGAACATGCTGGAATGACTCAACATGGAAAATTTGTGCATGTAACTGCGGGGGCGTCTGTGTGGCACAACTGTGTGTATGTATGTGTGACTGTTATGGAACGCACATGTGTGTGTGAGACATTCAGGAATGCTTGTGTGTGTGACCATTAGGGAGTGGGTATATCTGTGAGACTGTTAGGGAGAGTGCGTGTGTGTATGTGAGACTGCTAGGGAATATATGTGTGTGTGTATGTGTGAGTGACCGTTAGGGAGGGTGTGTACAGCAGGCCAGGCAAGAGGGATTGGAGGGTGAAAGAGCTGGGTTTTGTCAAGTTTTTTAAAAGGATGAGAGGAAAGTGAAAGAGGGATTTGGGGGAAGTTTCAGAATAAGACCCAACCAACTCTAGGCACAGCTGCCGTTGCTGTGTGAATGGAAATGGAGTCAAAGGAATTGGGTATTTGGGTTGTGTACATCTAGCTAGAGGAGCTTTTGAAGACGAGGTGTGGCAAAAATATATAGGGAGTTAAAGAGAACTTTAAAAGGATTTTACATTTATGATATTGGGTGATGGGCAACCAGAGTAGTTCAGCAAGGACAAGTAGTTTATTTATATAGAAAGATGGATGTATTAAGACACTGAGTTTAATGATAACTCTCATTGGATAAAGCAGTAATCAGGTCTCTGGGCATGTGCATCATGCAGTGACCGGGAGCTCCCAGCTTTAATAATGTCAGAAGGGGCCAAGGTGCCTGTTTACAAAACACAAACTTGTCAAGGATGATAGCTTTACATTCCTGGATTTACACAGAGTTCAGCGAGGTGGCTAATTGTTTAACTTTTTTTTCTTTTCTTCATTTCTACCAGTTCCTGTTGTCTAACCCAAATCCAGACAGGAGCTGGACAGAGAATGGGATTGTGGCTCTCAATTGGTGCCAATAAATGTTCCTTTGAAAAACCTTAATAAATAACGAATGTCATGCTAGGCCCCCACCCTGCCAAGAATAAGGCACATCAATTTTGTCATGAACATTGATTTTTAACTGTTGTTGGAGCGAGCAAATGACTTGTTAAACAGATCAGCTGTAGCTGGAAAGAAACATTTACATACTAATAGACATCGAAGGTGAGGAAGTGCATTCCAGGGCCTGCTAAGGAGGATACAATCCACAAGGGCCAGGACTGGTTAGACCAGCTGGTCACATGACTACCTGGCTGTTCCAGGGTTTTTTTTGAACTGGCCGCAGAAAGTTTGAAGGCAGAGTGTCTGTTTGCTCCTGGACTGAGAAGATCTCTCCTGTCTGCTCCCATCTCTTTCTCACACGCCTCTGAAGACACAGGAACTCCAAGAGAGAAAAGTCTCCTGCAACGAACAAGGTTTAAGAAGAATACTGGGCCCCAATGAAAAGCAAGATCTACCTACAATCAAGGACTCTACAGTTAGCTTGTAGACCCGTAACAAAAACTCTTCAGATATTGCCTCAAACTTTACCACTTTATTTCTTCTGCTCTTTTCTGTTTCTATTTGCATGTGTGTATCGCTTATGCATGCTAGCGTGGGCGTGTCATGTATCTATAGGCGCATCCGAATTAGAGTTTAAGTTTAATAAAATTTCATCTTCTTTAAACCTAAGAAAGCCTGTTTGTGCTGGTTTCTTTGTCTTATAATTGGAAAGCGGTGAACAAGGATTCACCAAGGGGGAGCTAAAAACACAGTGTGTTTAAATAGAAAACCCTGTTACAGTAAGACCAGGTGAAGGCTGAAAGGGAACCCGAGACCTCTCTCTCACAGTTAGAAACTGACTTGACTAATAATGGTCTTAATTAATAACTGATGCCACCACATCATGAGGCACAGGAGTTTGGGAGAAGGGGTAGGAGGGAGGATTTCAGTCACTCAGACAGACTTCTGCTGTTCAAAGTACATTTTAAGAATCCCCAGACTGCTGACTAGAAATCAGAATCATTTGATCCAGAGATAGTTTGGCTGGCAATGGTTTACCAAATCATTTTGTTTCGACTTGAACGATCTGAGCCCAAAGGCCCAACCTGGGCCTCGTAGTAGTTCAAAGAGTGATCGCATGGGTCTGACTGATGTACATAAAAATTTTGACATAATTGTAGAGAAATGTCTTTCGGACGCAGCTGTTTCTCAACCGTCTGGGGCCTTCAAACTACCGGGAACCTTGTTTTTTGTAAAGTTGAAAACTTGTAAGAATATTGTGGGATGTTGCTGTCAAATTTGTGTTGGATTTTGGTTGTGGCTCTACAGAGAAGGATGGGCCTAACTAGTGTTAACTTGGCTCTTTGACCCTTTTCCTTCCAATACACCTCTACTAGGTCATATACTATAATGCATAACATAACATTATAAGAGATAATAAACATTGTGCTATTCTCTATTATATGGATATTTATGTTCACGCACATGAGGAATGGAACAATTTACATTTGAGACATTGAGCACTCCCTGCTCAGATATAGCATCATTAAATCCAGAATATTACTTTGAATCAAGTTGTGAGAGTAGGACATGGCCTACACCAGATTCAAATTAGTAAAAGGCAAATTTTGGACTGATAATAGGAAGTTTTTCACACTACAAATGGTCAAATAGGGCGGCACAGTGGCGCAGTGGTTAGCACTGCAGCCTCACAGCTCCAGGGACCCGGGTTCAATTCTGGGTACTGCCTGTGTGGAGTTTGCAAGTTCTCCCTGTGTCTGCGTGGGTTTCCTCCCACAAGCCAAAAGACTTGCAGGTTGGTAGGTAAATTGGCCATTATAAATTATCACTAGTATAGGTAGGTGGTAGGGAAATATATAGGGACAGGTGGGGATGTTTGGTAGGAATATGGGATTAGTGTAGGATTAGTATAAATGGGTGGTTGATGGTCGGCACAGACTCGGTGGGCCGAAGGGCCTGTTTCAGTGCTGTAACTCTAATCTAATCAATACATGGATGGAGTAGTGGAAATGGCCCATTTTGTCTGCGCCAGCTCTTTGAAAGAGCTATCCAATTAGCCACACTCCCCTGTTCTTTCCCCATAGCCCACAAACAATTTCTTTTCAAGTACTGTATTTATCGTATTCCCTTTTGAAAGTTACTGTTAAATTTGCTTCCACCTTCCTTTCATAACAATTCACTACGTAAAAAAATTCTCCTTAATTCCCCCCTGATTTTTTTTGCCAATTATCCTAAATCTTTATCCTCTGGCATGCGGTAAGTCCATTGAGGTGAAGAAGGAGCTGCGGGACCCGAGAGAAGTCCTGTGAAAAGGTGCCCCGAACACCCAAAACATCCACGAACGGCCCCCCCGGCCGAAACTTCAAAGCGCCCGCGGGAGATGGCTCGGAGAGCATCTGCAGCGCACTGTCGGCAATGCTGCATGCCTTTACTTAAACCACTGCAAAAAAAAAAAACCCTTAGCAAATGTAATCACCTCTAAGTCTGCCAAATGATGCTTCACCTCCCGAAGGACGTGGATGAGCTTTCCGGACGTCGATGGTGGGCACTGAGGAAATGGCTTATTACCTGCACCAGATTCCACCCCCCCTCCCCCCCCCCTTTACCCCCCTTCCACCCCCCTCCCCTTCCCTGCTCCACCCTCTCAGCTCAACCCCTCACAACCCCGTCCCAGCCCGCCCCCCCCTCGCACCATCTTCACCCCGCACCCCCTTCCCCTGCACCCCCCCCTCCTCCCTCTACCCCTCCCCCTTGCATCCCCTCCTCCCACCGGCACCATCCTACACCTGTGTAGGGGCCCCAACAACCCCACTGCCTTGTGGGCGTCTCGGGAGAGACCAAGGCTAAGGGAGTAAACCCTAACAGAAAATCCGGAGCGGAACCCCGTAGGCGGTCATGTGTCACCTTTGGCATGTTTCCGGCAGTTCCTGCAGCCATACTGGTGCCAAACGTCGTGTCCTGCACTCCTTTGGACCCCACCAGAAAGGCCGAGAGGGGGGTTTTGACGACTGGACAACTCTCAACCTCCATAAATTTGCCCAGGCATGCGCCATGGAGAGGTCACTCCATAGTTGCCTCACAGCGACTGAAACAACACGGAAGGCAGCAGTTACGGGTTATAAGTCCAGATAAATTGGCGTAGAAACTGGGCGCCACGGGTTGCCTTTGTCGGTGGGAGAGGTCATTGCACCTCACTGGACAGCTACCGCCCGCCTCAAACCGGGCAGCCCCCGGTCAATAAGGTTCTGTCACGCCACAGTCTGCCTGCTTCAATGGGTGCTTGGAGCTCAGGGTCATTGCCCGAAAGGTGGACTGATACACCGCACCAAACAACATGAAAAAAGGAAAGAAGGTACCAGCCCTTCGCTTTGCAAGCTGGAACGTCAGAACTATGTGTCCTGGCCTGTCGGAAGACCTTACACAAATCAACGATTCTCGGAAGACCGCCATCATTAACAACGAGCTCAGTAGACTCAATGTGGACATTGCAGCACTTCAGGAGACTCGCCTCCCCGCGAGTGGCTCTCTAGCAGAGCAAGACTACACCTTCTTCTGGCAGGGCAGGGATCCTGAAGAACCAAGACAGCATGGAGTGGGCTTCGCCATCAGAAACTCCTTGCTCAGCATGATAGAGCCTCCCTCAAATGGCTCGGAACGCATACTGTCCATCCGACTGCTCACCACCTCTGGTCCAGTACACCTACTCAGCATCTATGCTCCAACACTCTGTTCCGCACCTGAAGCTAAAGACCAGTTCTATGAACAACTCCATAACATCATTAGCAGCATCCCCAACACCGAACACCTATTCCTGCTGGGGGACTTTAATGCCAGGGTTGGGGCCGACCATGACTCATGGCCCTCCTGCCTTGGGCGCTATGGCGTTGGAAGGATGAATGAGAACGGGCAGAGACTGCTTGAGTTGTGTACCTATCATAACCTCTGCATCACCAACTCGTTCTTTCACACTAAACCCTGTCACCAGGTTTCATGGAGGCACCCAAGATCACGTCGTTGGCACCAGCTAGACCTCATTGTCACAAGGCGAGCCGCCTTAAACAGTGTTCAAATCACACGCAGCTTCCACAGTGCGGACTGCGACACCGACCACTCCCTGGTGTGCAGCAAGGTTAGACTCAGACCAAAGAAGTTGCATCATTCCAAGCAGAAGGGCCACCCGCGCATCAACACGAGCAGAATTTCTCACCCACAGCTGTTACAAAAATTCCTAAATTCACTTGTAACAGCCCTTCAAAACACTCCCACAGGGGATGCTGAGACCAAGTGGGCCCACATCAGAGACGCCATCTATGAGTCAGCTTTGACCACCTACGGCAAAAGTGCGAAGAGAAATGCAGACTGGTTTCAATCTCATAATGAAGAGCTGGAACCTGTCATAGCCGCTAAGCGCATTGCACTTTTGAACTACAAGAAAGCCCCCAGCGATTTAACATCCGCAGCACTTAAAGCAGCCAGAAGTACTGCACAAAGAACAGCTAGGCGTTGCGCAAACGACGACTGGCAACACCTATGCAGTCATATTCAGCTGGCCTCAGACACCGGAAACATCAGAGGAATGTATGATGGCATGAAGAGAGCTCTTGGGCCAACCATCAAGAAGATCACCCCCCTCAAATCTAAATCGGGGGACATAATCACTGACCAACGCAAACAGATGGACCGCTGGGTTGAGCACTACCTAGAACTGTACTCCAGGGAGAATGCTGTCACTGAGACTGCCCTCAGTGCAGCCCAGCCTCTACCAGTCATGGATGAGCTGGACATACGCGATGCCAACATCATCACCCTCTATAAAAACAAAGGTGACCGCGGTGACTGCAACAACTACCGTGGAATCTCCCTGCTCAGCATAGTGGGGAAAGTCTTTGCTCGAGTCGCTCTGAACAGGCTCCAGAAGCTGGCCGAGCGCGTCTACCCTGAGGCACAGTGTGGCTTTCGTGCAGAGAGATCGACTATTGACATGCTGTTCTCCCTTCGTCAGATACAGGAGAAATGCCGTGAACAGCAGATGCCCCTCTACATTGCTTTCATTGATCTCACCAAAGCCTTTGACCTCGTCAGCAGACGTGGTCTCTTCAGACTACTAGAAAAGATCGGATGTCCACCAAAGCTACTAAGTATCATCACCTCATTCCATGACAATATGAAAGGCACAATTCAACATGGTGGCTCCTCATCAGAGCCCTTTCCTATCCTGAGTGGTGTGAAACAGGGCTGTGTTCTCGCACCCACACTTTTTGGGATTTTCTTCTCCCTGCTGCTTTCACATGCGTTCAAATCCTCTGAAGAAGGAATTTTCCTCCACACAAGATCAGGGGGCAGGTTGTTCAACCTTGCCCGTCTAAGAGCGAAGTCCAAAGTACGGAAAGTCCTCATCAGAGAACTCCTCTTTGCTGACGATGCTGCTTTAACATCTCACACTGAAGAATGCCTGCAGAGTCTCATCGACAGGTTTGCGTCTGCCTGCAATGAATTTGGCCTAACCATCAGCCTCAAGAAAACGAACATCATGGGGCAGGATGTCAGAAATGCTCCATCCATCAATATTGGCGACCACGCTCTGGAAGTGGTTCAAGAGTTCACCTACCTAGGCTCAACTATCACCAGTAACCTGTCTCTAGATGCAGAAATCAACAAGCGCATGGGTAAGGCTTCCACTGCTATGTTCAGACTGGCCAAGAGAGTGTGGGAAAATGGCGCACTGACACGGAACACAAAAGTCCGAGTGTATCAGGCCTGTGTCCTCAGTACCTTGCTCTACGGCAGCGAGGCCTGGACAACGTATGCCAGCCAAGAGCGACGTCTCAATTCATTCCATCTTCGCTGCCTTCGGAGAATACTTGGCATCAGGTGGCAGGACTATATCTCCAACACAGAAGTCCTTGAAGCGGCCAACATCCCCAGCTTATACACACTACTGAGTCAGCGGCGCTTGAGATGGCTTGGCCATGTGAGCCGCATGGAAGATGGCAGGATCCCCAAAGACACATTGTACAGCGAGCTCGCCACTGGTATCAGACCCACCGGCCGTCCATGTCTCCGTTATAAAGACGTCTGCAAACGCAACATGAAATCGTGTGACATTGATCACAAGTCGTGGGAGTCAGTTGCCAGCATTCGCCAGAGGTGGTGGGCAGCCATAAAGACAGGGCTAAATTGTGGCGAGTCGAAGAGACTTAGTAGTTGGCAGGAAAAAAGACAGAGGCGCAAGGGGAGAGCCAACTGTGCAACAGCCCCAACAAACAAATTTCTCTGCAGCACCTGTGGAAGAGCCTGTTACTCCAGAATTGGCCTTTATAGCCACTCCAGGCGCTGCTTCACAAACCACTGACCACCTCCAGGCGCGTATCCATTGTCTCTCGAGATAAGGAGGCCCAAAAGAAAGAAAGAATTATCCTCTGGTTATTGACTCCCTGCTAGTGGAAAGTTTCTCCTTATTTACTCTATCAAAACCTTCATAATTTTGTACTCCTCTATCAAATTTCCCCTTAATCTTCTCTGCTCTAAGGAGAACAACACCAGTTTCCCTAGTTTCTCTACAGACCTGAATTTTCTCAACCCTGAAAGCATTCTAGCAAATTTCCTCGACACTCACTCCAAGGCCTTGACATCCTTCTTCAAGTGTGGTGCCCAGGATTGAACGCAATGCTAAATCAGACAATTCCATTGTATACCCTGTCAGATACAGAAGCTTAGATTGTCCAATCTCCAGCATTTTAATGCCTGTGGTAAATTAGCACTGCTTAAAAAATCCAGACTTTGGGAACTTAACTGTGGAAAAGTGGAATAAATGCAAAATACTGTAGATGCTGGAAATCTGAAATAAAAACAGGAAGTGCTGGAAATACTCAGCAAGTCAGGCAGCGTCTGTGGAGAGAGAAGCAGAATTAACATTTCTGTCTGTGACCTTTCATCAGCACTGGCAAAGGTTAGAAAAGAGTTAGGTTTTAAGCAAGTGAAGGGGTGGGGGGAGGGGGTTGGTGGGGAAGAGAACAAAAGGGAAGGTGTGTGATAGGGCAGAGGGCATGAGAGACTAAATAACAAAGCTGTCCTGGGACAAAAGCAAAGAGTGGAAAAGTGGAATCTGGATTTTGTATTAATGCAAAATGAATGGAATGCTCTTTGAACTGAACCTGTATACCAAGTTAGAGACAAAAATTGGAGAGACCCATATGTTAAAAACAAGTTATTCAAATAAACTCTTAGTAATCAGCTAGTGTCTGATTGTTTTTACTGTTTCCCACAGAGAAGTTTAATTTTTTTATATTAGAATCTGGCACTTGATCTAAAAATAGCATGGCTAATGAGCAAACTAACTAGCCCCAGGGTGCAGTTGTGTGCAGCCAAGTGACCCACTACCTCTGAGTTTTTATACCCCGAGGGGTTCTTCTCCCTGCTTTTGGAATAGCGCTTCTTGAAGCCGCATGTTTCCAGGTTGCTCAATACAGTTTCAACCCTACCCCTGCCCTTACCCAGTGTTTTTCAACACAGTTGTTGGATGCAGCCGTGAAGTTATTGTTCCGCTTTTGATGGTTTTCTTGTGGCAAATGTGCAATACTGGTGCTGTCAGGAATGTACACCCCTCGACTTTACCTTAACTTTGGTAATGGGTCTTGTGAGGTATCACCAAGCTTGCTTTTCTTCTGCCATGCCTCAGTGCTAGCACTCTCGCATCTGAGTCTGAAGGTTGTGGGTTCAAGTTCCATCGCAGTGACAAAACTTTAGAGTGACACTCTCAGTGCAATACTGAAGGAATGCAGCCCTATCAGGAGTTGCTGTCTTTGGGATGAGACATTAAATTGAGGCTCTGTCTTCTGTCGCAATAAAAGATCCCATGGCACTATTTGGAAAAACAGCAGGGGCAAACTCCTCAGTGTCCTGTCCAATATTTATCCCGCAATCAACATCACTGAATCAGATTCCTGATCATTATATCGTTTACTGTTTGTGAGATCTTG
Organism: Heterodontus francisci; assembly: GCF_036365525.1. NCBI lineage: Eukaryota > Metazoa > Chordata > Chondrichthyes > Heterodontiformes > Heterodontidae > Heterodontus > Heterodontus francisci. The sequence goes on along the minus strand of NC_090407.1, from coordinate 14,495,955 downwards.
CTGAATGCATTTCCTACATTACAAGAATGACTAAACTTTACAAGTACTCATTGGCTGTAAAGCACTTTGGAACATCCTGAGCTCGAGAGGGATGCTATATAACTACAAGTTCTTTGTTTAATGGTGGATTCAGAATACTAAACAGGGAAGAGTATGGATGGAGGAGGAAGGCCTGGTAAAGCACCACTCCTCCTGATAGCTAAGTTGGTAGGTATGTCTTGGGGTGTGTTATTGAGCCGTAAAGCCCTGAGGTCCCATAGATCCTGAGTTAGCTGAGTTCAGCCAGTGGCAGTAGTGGTGCTGCAATTGGTTTCAATGGCTCAGGCCTAAGGCGCGTGGGGCAAAGAATCCACTAGTGAAAATTTTAACACTTCCCACAGCAGCCATCCTTGAGATTGGCAGCCTTGTGTTGAGTACTCACATCCATTAAACACTGGGTGGAGGCTCATTTCGCACAAACCATTACATCCAGCAATCAAGAAGACTGGCTCAGTCAGAATTTGAGGTGAAATACCAATTGTCGAATCCACTGTACTACCCTGTTCCCTGAGGAACATGATTACAACAATAACTTGCATTTATATAGCATTTTTAATGTAGTAAAATGCCCCTAGGTGCTTTACAGAAGAGTAATCAAACAACGTGGATGAGCTTTCCGGACGTCGATGGTGGGCACTGAGGAAATGGCTTATTACCTGCACCAGCTTTCCCCTCCCTCCCCCCCCTTTACCCCCCTTCCACCCCCCCCCACCCTCTCAGCTCACCCCCTCACAACCCCGTCCCAGCCCGTCCCCCCCTCGCACCATCTTCACCCCGCACCCCCTTCCCCTGCAGCCCCCCCCACCCCTTCCCTCTACCCCTCCCCCTTGCATCCCCTCCTCCCACCGGCACCATCCTACACCTGTGTAGGGGCCCCAACAACCCCACTGCCTTGTGGGCGTCTCGGGAGAGACCAAGGCTAAGGGAGTAAACCCTAACAGAAAATCCGGAGCGGAACCCCGTAGGCGGTCATGTGTCACCTTTGGCATGTTTCCGGCAGTTCCTGCAGCCATACTGGTGCCAAACGTCGTGTCCTGCACTCCTTTGGACCCCACCAGAAAGGCCGAGAGGGGGGTTTTGACGACTGGGCAACTCTCAACCTCCATAAATTTGCCCAGGCATGCGCCATGGAGAGGTCACTCCATAGTTACCTCACAGCGACTAAAACAACACGGAAGGCAGCAGTTACGGGTTATAAGTCCAGATAAATTGGCGTAGAAAAACTGGGCGCCACGGGTTGCCTTTGTCGGTGGGAGAGGTCATTGCACCTCACTGGACAGCTACCGCCCGCCTCAAACCGGGCAGCCCCCGGTCAATAAGGTTCTGTCCCGCCACAGTCTGCCTGCTTCAATGGGTGCTTGGAGCTCAGGGTCATTGCCCGAAAGGTGGACTGATACACCGCACCAAACAACATGAAAAAAGGAAAGAAGGTACCAGCCCTTCGCTTTGCAAGCTGGAACGTCAGAACTATGTGTCCTGGCCTGTCGGAAGACCTTACACAAATCAACGATTCTCGGAAGACCGCCATCATTAACAACGAGCTCAGTAGATTCAATGTGGACATTGCAGCACTTCAGGAGACTCGCCTCCCCACGAGTGGCTCTCTAGCAGAGCAAGACTACACCTTCTTCTGGCAGGGCAGGGATCCTGAAGAACCAAGACAGCATGGAGTGGGCTTCGCCATCAGAAACTCCTTGCTCAGCATGATAGAGCCTCCCTCAAATGGCTCGGAACGCATACTGTCCATCCGACTGCTCACCACCTCTGGTCCAGTACACCTACTCAGCATCTATGCTCCAACACTCTGCTCCCCACCTGAAGCTAAAGACCAGTTCTATGAACAACTCCATAACATCATTAGCAGCATCCCCAACACTGAACACCTATTCCTGCTGGGGGACTTTAATGCCAGGGTTGGGGCTGACCATGACTCATGGCCCTCCTGCCTTGGGCGCTATGGCGTTGGAAGGATGAATGAGAACGGGCAGAGACTGCTTGAGTTGTGTCCCTATCATAACCTCTGCATCACCAACTCGTTCTTTCACACTAAACCCTGTCACCAGGTTTCATGGAGGCACCCAAGATCACGTCGTTGGCACCAGCTAGACCTCATTGTCACAAGGCGAGCCGCCTTAAACAGTGTTCAAATCACACGCAGCTTCCACAGTGCGGACTGCGACACCGACCACTCCCTGGTGTGCAGCAAGGTTAGACTCAGACCAAAGAAGTTGCATCATTCCAAGCAGAAGGGCCACCCGCGCATCAAGACGAGCAGAATTTCTCACCCACAGCTGTTACAAAAATTTCTAAATTCACTTGTAACAGCCCTTCAAAACACTCCCACAGGGGATGCTGAGACCAAGTGGGCCCACATCAGAGACGCCATCTATGAGTCAGCTTTGACCACCTACGGCAAAAGTGCGAAGAGAAATGCAGACTGGTTTCAATCTCATAATGAAGAGCTGGAACCTGTCATAGCCGCTAAGCGCATTGCACTTTTGAACTACAAGAAAGCCCCCAGCGATTTAACATCCGCAGCACTTAAAGCAGCCAGAAGTACTGCACAAAGAACAGCTAGGCGTTGCGCAAACGACTACTGGCAACACCTATGCAGTCATATTCAGCTGGCCTCAGACACCGGAAACATCAGAGGAATGTATGATGGCATGAAGAGAGCTCTTGGGCCAACCATCAAGAAGATCGCCCCCCTCAAATCTAAATCGGGGGACATAATCACTGACCAACGCAAACAGATGGACCGCTGGGTTGAGCACTACCTAGAACTGTACTCCAGGGAGAATGCTGTCACTGAGGCTGCCCTCAATGCAGCCCAGCCTCTACCAGTCATGGATGAGCTGGACATACAGCCAACCAAATCGGAACTCAGTGATGCCATTGATTCCCTAGCCAGCGGAAAAGCCCCTGGGAAGGACAGCATTACCCCTGAAATAATCAAGAGTGCCAAGCCTGCTATACTCTCAGCACTACATGAACTGCTATGCCTGTGCTGGGACGAGGGAGCAGTACCCCAGGACATGCGCGATGCCAACATCATCACCCTCTATAAAAACAAAGGTGACCGCGGTGACTGCAACAACTACCGTGGAATCTCCCTGCTCAGCATAGTGGGGAAAGTCTTTGCTCGAGTCGCTCTGAACAGGCTCCAGAAGCTGGCCGAGCGCGTCTACCCTGAGGCACAGTGTGGCTTTCGTGCAGAGAGATCGACCATTGACATGCTGTTCTCCCTTCGTCAGATACAGGAGAAATGCCGTGAACAACAGATGCCCCTCTACATTGCTTTCATTGATCTCACCAAAGCCTTTGACCTCGTCAGCAGACGTGGTCTCTTCAGACTACTAGAAAAGATTGGATGTCCACCAAAGCTACTAAGTATCATCACCTCATTCCATGACAATATGAAAGGCACAATTCAACATGGTGGCTCCTCATCAGAGCCCTTTCCTATCCTGAGTGGTGTGAAACAGGGCTGTGTTCTCGCACCCACACTTTTTGGGATTTTCTTCTCCCTGCTGCTTTCACATGCGTTCAAATCCTCTGAAGAAGGAATTTTCCTCCACACAAGATCAGGGGGCAGGTTGTTCAACCTTGCCCGTCTAAGAGCGAAGTCCAAAGTACGGAAAGTCCTCATCAGAGAACTCCTCTTTGCTGACGATGCTGCTTTAACATCTCACACTGAAGAGTGCCTGCAGAGTCTCATCGATAGGTTTGCGTCTGCCTGCAATGAATTTGGCCTAACCATCAGCCTCAAGAAAAGGAACATCATGGGGCAGGACGTCAGAAATGCTCCATCCATCAATATTGGTGACCACGCTCCGGAAGTGGTTCAAGAGTTCACCTACCTAGGCTCAACTATCACCAGTAACCTGTCTCTAGATGCAGAAATCAACAAGCGCATGGGTAAGGCTTCCACTGCTATGTCCAGACTGGCCAAGAGAGTGTGGGAAAATGGCGCACTGACACGGAACACAAAAGTCCGAGTGTATCAGGCCTGTGTCCTCAGTACCTTGCTCTACGGCAGCGAGGCCTGGACAACGTATGCCAGCCAAGAGCGACGTCTCAATTCATTCCATCTTCGCTGCCTTCGGAGAATACTTGGCATCAGGTGGCAGGACTATATCTCCAACACAGAAGTCCTTGAAGCGGCCAACACCCCCAGCTTATACACACTACTGAGTCAGCGGCGCTTGAGATGGCTTGGCCATGTGAGCCGCATGGCAGATGGCAGGATCCCCAAAGACACATTGTACAGCGAGCTCGCCACTGGTATCAGACCCACCGGCCGTCCATGTCTCCGCTTTAAAGACGTCTGCAAACGCGACATGAAATCGTGTGACATTGATCACAAGTCGTGGGAGTCAGTTGCCAGCATTCGCCAGAGCTGGCGGGCAGCCATAAAGACAGGGCTAAATTGTGGCGAGTCGAAGAGACTTAGTAGTTGGCAGGAAAAAAAACAGAGGCGCAAGGGGAGAGCCAACTGTGCAACAGCCCCGACAAACAAATTTCTCTGCAGCACCTGTGGAAGAGCCTGTCACTCCAGAATTGGCCTTTATAGCCACTCCAGGCGCTGCTTCACAAACCACTGACCACCTCCAGGCGCGTATCCATTGTCTCTCGAGATAAGGAGGCCCAAAAGAAAAAAAAAAGAATCAAACAAAATTGACACTGAGGCACAATAGTAACGATGACCAAAACTTTGCTCCAAGTGATAGGCTGTAAGGAGTATCTTAAAGGAGAAGAGGTTTAGGGAGGGAATTCCAGAACTTAGGGCCCAGACAGTTGAAGGCATGGCTGTCAATGGTGGAGTGATGAAAATCGAAGATGCTCAAGAGGCCTGAATTGGAGGAGCGCAGGGTTGTAGGGGTTGAGGAGCCTGCAGAGATAGGGTGGGGTGAGGCCATGGAGAGATTTGAAAACAAAGATGAAAATTTTAAAATTACGGTTTCACTTTGCCTCCTTTGTGTTTCTGCCGCACTGTGTATCCTTCTCTGTAATGTGCAGGCTGGGTGTGAACCCATGGCTTAACATTCCTGTCCCTATGGCCTCAGGCCAAGGCAAGGGGCAGGATCTAAATATTTACATTGAAGATGGACTTTGTTGAGCAGACTCCCACTTAGAAAGGAAATGGCCAAGTGTGTGTTGGGGATTGAGTCATGTCAGAGCAGTGTCACGGGGGAGCCAAAGATCCAAGACAAACAAAGGAAAATGTCATTTAGCTAGCGTCTAGATAGAAAGAAAGAACTTGGTTTTACATAGCTTCTTTCATGATCTCAGGATGCCCAAAAGTGTTTTACACCAATTAAGTACTTTTGAAGTGAAACCGTAAGTGTAGTCACTGTTGTAATGTAGGAGACACAGTAACCAATTGTGCTGACAAGATCCAACAAACAGCAGTGGGATGATAATCAGATATTCTCTTTTTGGTGATGTTGGTCCAAGGATAAATAGCGGCCCAGGGCACCAGGGAGAACTCCTCTGCCCTTCTTTGAAATAGTGCCTTGGTTTAGTGTTTCATCTGAAGGACAGCACTCCGGTACAGTACTAAGGGAGTGCCAACTTAAAATTTGTGCTCAAGTCTTCAGAGTGAGACTTGAACCAATGACCAGTTGACTCAGAGGCGAGAGTCTCTCCCTGAGTCATGCCTGACACACTACTGAAAGGATCCAGGCCTGATCCCTTATCAGTGTTGAATTAATTGGGCCATTTGGGGATGCTGCATTTGGCCTCAGCTGTCCTGGGGCAAGAGGAAGAAATCAGCCACTTCCAAGCACTCTCCAATGTCCTGGTTTCCTGGGTCGATGTAGTGGTACGGGATAGACAGAGTGGTACTCTGTGTTCCCTCTCGAAACTTCTATGCCTCTCTTCTCCTTTAAGACCATTCCTTCAAACCTACATCATCGACCAAGCTTTTTGGTCATCTGTCCTAATAGCTCCATATGTGGCTTATTGTCAAATTTTGTTTCATAACTCTTCTGTGAAGTCCCGTGGGATGGTTTACTACATTTAAAGATGCCAAATAAATGCAAGTTGTTGTTGGATGGACAGTCAGAGTGATACTGGATGACCAGTGATTGGCTAGAGTGGTACTGGATGGACAGGGTTTGTCCAGAGTTGTACTGGACGGACAGTGTTTGTCCAGTGTTGTACTGGATGGACAGTGTTTGTCCAGAGTTGTATTGGATGGACAGTGTTTGTCCAGTGTTGTACTGGATGGACAGTGTTTGTCTAGTGTTGTACTGGATGGACAGTGTTTGTCCAGTGTTGTATAATGGATAGATAGTGTTTGGTCAGAGTGGTATTGGATGGACAGTGTTTGGCCAGAGTGGTATTGGATGGACAGTGTTTGGCCAGAGTTGTACTGGATGGACAGTGTTTGTCCAGTGTTGTACTGGATGGACAGTGTTTGTCCAGAGTTGTACTGGATGGACAGTGTTTGTCCAGAGTTGTATTGGATGGACAGTGTTTGTCCAGTGTTGTACTGGATGGACAGTGTTTGTCCAGTGTTGTACTGGATGGACAGTGTTTGTCCAGTGTTGTATAATGGATAGATAGTGTTTGGTCAGAGTGGTATTGGATGGACAGTGTTTGGCCAGAGTGGTATTGGATGGACAGTGTTTGGCCAGAGTTGTACTGGATGGACAGTGTTTGTCCAGTGTTGTACTGGATGGACAGGGTTTGTCCAGTGTTGTACTGGATGGACAGGGTTTGTCCAGTGTTGTACTGGATGGACAGTGTTTGTCCAGTGTTGTACTAAATGGACAGTGTTGTCCAGTGTTGTACTGGATGGACAGTGTTTGTCCAGTGTTGTACTGGATGGACAGTGTTTGTCCAGAGTGGTACTGGATGGAAAGTGTTTGTCCAGTGTTGTATAATGGATAGATAGTGTTTGGTCAGAGTAGTATTGGATGGACAGTGTTTGGCTAGAGATGTACTGGATGCACAGTGTTTGTGTGGAGTTATACTGGTTGGATAGTGTACTCTCAGTTCCCTGTCACAGGTACGTTCTTTTTGATTGCAGAATGTGATCTGAGAATATGATGTGAGAAAATCTGCTACTTTTCTAAAAATATATCATTTCTGTTGCAAAACAGAGATACTTTACAGATTCCAGCTATTTGCTCGATATCCTGACTATGAATCAACAAGGGTAGGACTTTGTATTTCTTCTGGTTGAACCTTCTGACAACTCTCAGAACTATAAGAAGCTGGAATTTAGCCTGGGACAAATGTCTGTGTTTGAATCTAATCTATTGGAGAAAGAGGAGAGAGACTGGGATTTTCCCTTCTTGTGATGGCTTCTGAGGGTCTTCCAGAAAATCTGTATCCAGTTCCGTTAGACATAGGCCTACATTGGACTGATTCCTGGAATTTAGCACTTACTGCTCATGCTGAACAGATTGGTCCTAGGGGAGAGACAACAGGAAATTATAATGTCAAGCTTGTAAATGGGGTTAGGTTGAGCAGGATGCATGTTCTGCAGAGGTTGGGGTTGAAGAGGGTTGTTGGGCAACATCAAAGAGCCAGGAAGATGATTGGTCGAGGCTGTCACTATGCGGAAAGAGGATATTGTGACCTTTGACCCTTCAAGAAAAACAAAGAATTCTGGAAAATGCAGCTGAAATACAAATATTTATACGCATTTATTTTTAACTCACGCCCTCCCTCCAGTCTTTTCCTCCTTCTGGTCAGAAGGCATTGACAAGCACCTGGATACTCTCTACACAAATGCTGGGCTACCATCAGTATCTGACCCTAGTGGCCCTCATGTGTGAGCCCAGACAGTAAAGTTGGCATTCGAGTCAAAACCAATCCTGCCCTCACCTGACCTCTACGCAGGTGACCTTTCCAGCAGAGGTCACTGAATAGCAACAGAGAGCAGGAACTCTGGCTGTTAACTCCCCCTCCCTAGCCCAGGGATACCGAGACCACATGTAGCACCCCTATTGCACGCCAACTAACCCACTGCAGACCAAGTCTTGAGCCTCAGGCTTTCCTGGTGCAGAGGGTGATGCTTTTTATATCCAGTAGGCATTCAGAGGAACAGTAGCCAAGTGAATGTCTCACCTCGGCCAGAACCCAAGGCTGAGACATGGAGTATTAATGCATTTTTTTAACATCGAATTGACAACATAGAAACAGGCCATTCAGTTCAACTGGTCCGTGCCAGTGTTTATGCTCCACATGAGCCTCCTTCAACTCTACATCATCTCACCCTATCAGCATATCCTTCTATTGCTTTCTCCCTCATCTACTTATCTAACTTGTCTTTAAATGCACCTATACTATTCTCCTCAATCGCTCTATGTGGTAGCGAGTGCTACATTCCGACCACTCTCTGGGTAAAGAAGTTTCTCCAGAATTACTTGTTGAATTTATTGGTGACTATCTTTTGATCCCTAGTTATGGTCTCCCTACAAGTGGTAACATCTCTATGTCTACCCGACCAAACCAATTTATGACTTTAAAGATCTTTATTAGATAATTTTATTGCTCAGGTGTTTTTAGCTGGTTGGTGATGGAGCAGCATCAGTGAAGGCTGGGAGTAAGTTACTTTAGTTCACTCGTTCTGCCAGCGTGGAACTTCACCCACCTGTACCAGATGTTGAGAGATTGCTCATGCCCATCCTGTAGTTTTCCAACCAGTGATCTTACTGGATGGAAAATTACAGGCTGCAAGGGCACAGTTCCCTGATCTATACCGTCCCCAGGGTGAGGCCTTGTGTCGGGAGTATGCAAAAGGGAAATTGACTCTTGCATTCTTTCTGTCAGAGCTGGAAGCAAAGAAAGGGGCACAAGAGTATTGCCAACAGGTACCACAAACACTCTTAATTTCTCCCAATTACATTTGACAAAAATATGCTCACTCTGTACTTCAAGTCACTGCCAATCAAAGGGTTCCAGTCATGTTCTAACTGCCTTTTTATTGATATCCTATATAAATCGAAATCTGTCAGTAGTTTTGGAAGGAACTGACCATGTTGCCAGGAGACTATTTAAATGGAATTTAAATTGCTCCCCCTTGTACTGCAGATGCCAGTCACAATTAACACCTCCATCCAGTACGAGTTGCTTAAGGATAGGATAAAGCCCATGTGTTGTGGCCTGGCTACATTGTGTTGTGCTTCACTACAAACTCCTCCAACTGCAGATTTACCAGAGATTGCCGTTGGCTGTGTGAGTGAGACTTGTAGCTCAGCCTTGAGTGTCAGGTTATGGGTTCAAAACCCCTCTGTGACCTGAGCACCTAATCCAAATATGATTCTTTGGTGCAGCGCTGTTGGAGTTACCACCGTTTGAATGAGATGTTAACCTGAGGTTCAGATGGACAATTAGAGATCCTATGGTGCTATCTGAGGGAGAAGTAGGGAGCTGTCCTGGTCAGCATTCCTCCCTCAAGCCAGAACCATGAGAAAAATACCAGATTGACTTGTAATTCATCTTGTTGCTCTTTTGGAGTCTTGCTATGTGCAAAATAGCGGCTATGTTGCTTACATAACAACAGCCAATGCACTTTAAACATTGCACGCGAAGACCTTTAAGATCTTTCTGAGAGACGATATAAATATAAGCCCTTTTATGTTCAGACATTAAATAAGAAACCTGCACTCCTGACTCAGGGGAAACATCAGGGATATGGTTGGAGCAACTCAGAAGTCACATAACATGGTCATGGGCCAGAAATTCTTTGGAACTCTTCCCACTCTGCAATGGTAACTTTATTGGAGATGCAGCGGAATTCCCAACATTTCCGATGAAGTTACGATGGCAGAGCAGGAGCAGCTTCTTGGAAATTCACCCCGCACCCCCCACCACCCCCATGGTTGAGGATTGCTAACTCTACTTGGATGTATTCCTGGAGGTTTCATTACATGACCTGCTGCCTCCAACGGTTCCGCCTGGTCAAGCAGCTGTCTTTTCTCCATCTCCAATATATTTGTAACTAATAAACAAAAATCGTAAAAGAAAATGAAAAAACAAACATTTTTTTAATGATTTCTCTCCTGGGTCGTTTGTAGCAGTATCCTGGAGATTGATTTTGGATTCCTGAAGCCTCCAGGACAATCCTGGAGGGTTGGCAACCCTACTTGGATTATTAGCAGGCCAGATGACTCCTCAGATTGAGAAAGGGGTTGAACTGTCAGTTCAAAAAAATGTTACTTTTGGACAGGGCCTGATTAAAATCCTGCTCTGGGGCTGTTTGGGGTGTGTTTAATAGTTCTAGGTAATGTACTGTTTTACGATTGCTTGAGGACTGGGGTGTTGTATAACATAGACACTGTCACATGGCTGTACCGAGGAACAGGAGAAACCAGCCAGTCAGCCCTAGGATTGACCCTGAATCAAAGATCAAAACCAAAGTGTCAGTTGTCTCTCGTGAGGCACCTGGAGTTTTGATGTGTTCCAGTGGCGTCCTATCCAAGACTCCAGCTAGGAGGAACACAAATTCCATAACATTTCATTCTGATATAATAATAAACCTTCACCACTGACATTTGTTCGTGTTCTTTGGGGCAGTTATGTCAATGAAAATCAACAAAACGGTGTAAATTACTGTCCTAAGTGCGTTCAACCCCCCCACACTCCACCAAATCAGGGGCCTGCTCAGCAGCATTATACAATGTGGACATCCAGAGTTAAAACCTAAGACACATTTACAGCTTCCATTCCCTTCAGGCCGATGCAGTGTCAAGTCTACAATTTTACAAGCTTCCTCTAGGAGCAAAACGTACGAGTGGGTGAGGTCCATTTACAACCTTGAACTTACAGATGCAAGTGCTGCCCATTGACCAAGTTGATACACTTGGCATTGTGAGTAGGAAGTGGAGCGGGTAGTGTTGGGGGACGGGGGGGGGAGTATAATGGATGATGTTGGATAAAACCAGTCTGGACAGCTGGAGTCCAGCTGTGATACTAACTGGTGAATCAATTATTGGGTCTGTTGCAATCACGCGGCAGTGACGAAGTGGTCCCTATCCCTATCCCTATCCATGCATTGATGACCAGTTAACCCATAAACCAGCAGTCATTGTGATATGACACCTACTGGTTAAATATCCTCTTCTGCCTCTTGCATCACATTTGCGTGTATTGCACGCTCCCAGCTTGCAAGTCTCTGCCTGTTAACTGTGAATGGTGCCAATTCAGGGACTGAAAGTCTGCAGCTTCCTGCCATAAACTCCTGGGCAGCGATGAGAGAGTGCGAGGCAGAACTTTTACCCATTCAAATACATGGCCTTGTTACTACACATGACTGTGGTTGCAGATGGCAGCCTGTAACCATGGGAACTGTACCTCAGCATTATTCAGCACCTCCAGGAACTGGGAAGTGAAAGTCGAGGAAATTTGGCAGATGAGAAGGGAAGGAATTGGGTGGTGTGGTAAATTAGAGGACTGACCTTTTGGCCTAGATCTTTGCCTGGAGACGCCTTCTGTGTTGGTGGGGGTGGGGTGGGGGGGAGGGCTGTTTTGAGGTCAGGAAACCCAGAAGAATGTTTCCTGAAAATCCTGCACTTTTGAAACTTTTTCTGTTGATATCCCACCCACAGGCAGCCTGATTGATAGGTTAAAGGCCTGTCAGGTGGGAAAGCCTGCAACACAAGGCCACAGCCGAGGAGAGCTGGTGAGTGTAGTGGAGGTGGACGTGGTCCTGTTCATGGAGGAGTGTGGGGTTTAGAGGTTGATGGGGTCTGATGGTGGTGGGGGCTGAGTAGGGGAGCTGATGGTGATCAGGGGAGGGGATTTGATGCTGATAGGGGGGAGGGGTGTCTGATGGTAATCAGTGGGTCCGATAGTGAGGGGGCGGAACTGATGGTGGTCAGGATCAATGTTCCTTTTAAACTGTATGGGCACATGGCCACAGAACAACTTAGATGTTCCAGTGCAGGTCACACACAAGTTGGCCCCTTTAAGTTACCACACATTAGTGGGCAAAAAAATTCAAAGGGCCTGTGCACTTAAATGAATAGGCTGCGCACAACAAAAGAAAACATCAGAGGGTATGTTGGTCAGGACGTATGATGATGATAATCGGTTTTCTAGTGATGGTGGATGAGGGATAAATATTGGTCAGGCCACCAGGGAGAACTCCCCTGCTCTTCTTCAAAATAGTGCCATGGGATCTTTTACACGTACCTGAGAAAGCAGATGCAGCCTCGATTTAACATCTTATCCAAAAGGCAGCACCTCTAACAGTGCAGCACTCCCTCAGTGCTACACTGGAGTGTCAGCTTAAATTTAGTACTTAAGTCTCTGGAATGGAACTTGAACCCTTGATTATCTGACTTGGAGATGAGAATGCTACCCACTGAACCACAGTAGACACTGAAATAAGTTAACTGAATATGGATGACTCTCACTGGGTTAAAAATTGAGCTATGAAGATACTTGGGCAGGTGAGAAAGGTCTAGGGTTCCCTTTCAGCCTTCACCTGGTCTTACTGTAACAGGGGTTTTTTTTAAGCTCACTGTGTTTTGAACTCCCCCTTGGTGAATCCTTGATCACCACTTTCCAATTATAAGGCAAAGAAATGAGCACAAACAGGCTTTCTTAGGTTTAAAGAAGAAAGGTGAAATTTTATTAAACTTAAACTCTAATTTGGTAATGCCTATGGATACACGACACGCCCACGTTAGCATGCATATGCGATACACACATGCAGATAGGGACAGAAAAGAGCAGAAGAAAAATTAAAGTGGAAAGGTTTGAGGAAATATCTGAAGAGGTGTTGTTATGGTTCTTCGAGGTCACTGTGTAGTCATTGATTGTAGGTAGGTCTGGCTTTTCATTGGGGCCCAGTATTCTTCTTAAACCTTATTCACTTTAGGAGACTTTTCTCTCTTGGGGTTCATGTGTCTTCAGTCGGTTTTTTCAGTTCCGGGAGAAAGAGACGGGAGCAGACAGGAGAGGAGGTCTGCTTCAGTCCAGCAGCATTCAGCTTTCTCTCAGTTCAAACACTGTCTCTGCAATTTAAAACTCCCCAAGTTGGCCAGCAGGGTGTCACATGACCGACTGGTATAACCACTTCTGACTGTGTGTATTGTATTGGAGCAGGGGATAGCTGCTTTGTTCCAAGAAGTGTATGTTAATATGCAAAAATGTCTTTCCAGCCAGGGGCTTGGCAACCCCTTGTATCAGGCCATCTCTTCTTCCCAGCAACAATTTGAAATTTGATGTCCATGTGGTGAAATTAATATGCCTCATTCTTGGCAGGTGGGGGCCTGCATGACAACACTTATTGAAACTCTTAAGTAGGCACTGTGCTATTGAGTTTTATCTGCAGGGCCCATGTTATTTTATTCCCTGCATACTTGGGCTTTTGGCCTCTTTGAGTGAGCCAGGCTGGCCCTATGCTTGAGTGAAATTTATGCCACCCTCTGGCACAATGAGTATAGACATGAAACTAGGTAAGTGATTCATTTGCTTTGCTGCACAAAAAAAGAATTCTGGCTTGGCAACAAAGGAATGTTGTGGACTTGACAGCATACTGAGAACATAATGGACTGCTGGCCTGGAGAGGCCAATGGGTAGCTGATAAATTCACCACTTGTACAGGCAACAGCCAGTCTGGTGACTGGTTTAAAATGATTGAGGTAACCAGAAGAACAGCACCAAGTTATTAATTGTTTAGCTGGACACTTTGTCATCGTGAGGGAGGGAAATTTCTTTTTGTTTGGTTTTAAGAAGGAAAGGGGACTTACATAGAACTTACTGCACAGTTAGCTAGATGGCTCGTCTATGATGCAGAAAGAAGTCAATAGCATGGGTTCATTCCCCGTACTGGCTTTAATAGTTCATGGAGGCCTGCCTCCTCGCCTTGCCCCATGTTTGAAGAGTGGTGACCCTCAAGGTATACATCACCAACTGTCTCTCTAATGGGGAGAGATACCAATGGTCCTTTGGGACTATGGCTAGAGCAACAGCACAGAAACAGGCCATTCAGCTCTACTGGTCCATGCTGGTGTTTACGCTCCACACAAGCCTCCTCCCACTCCTCTTCATCTAACCCAATAGCATATCCTTCTATTCCTATCTCCCTCAGTTGCATCCCAATGATATCATCAAAGCGATGATCTACAGATTTAAAGAAGGACCCCACTGTCTTCCAGTGGGCGTCTCTCTCATCCCTGCTTAGAAGAGCAGGTTAAGATCTGAACCTGTGGGAAGGCAACAGGATCTCAGCAGGCAAGTCCCATGGGTAGTTCTAAATGGATGATCAGGGTTAAAATTGCCCCTTTTGTGTGAGGAGCAGGTAGCAGGTGAACAATTATCAACGCCATAGCAATTCGGTGACAACAAGACCACACCGTAAGTCGTAATATGACATAAATTGGATCCTGCCTCTGCTCATCGAGTGACCCTGGGAGGGCAGCTGTGCTAATGCGCTAACTTGCTTAACTCAGCAGCCTTCAAAGAAAAGCAAAAATGTGATAAAAATGGGGAGGCGGTGGCGTAGTGGTATTATCGCTGGACTAGTAACCCAGAGACCCAGGGTATTGATCTGGAGACATGGGTTCGAATCCCACCACAGCAGAAGGTGGAATTTGAATTTAATTAATAAAACTGGAATTAAAAGCTAGTCTAATGATGACCATGAAACCATTGTCGATTGTTGTAAAAAAAACCCATCTGGTTCACTAATGTGAACCTTTAGGGAAGGAAATCTGCTGTCCTTACCTGTCTGGCCGACATGTAACTCCAGACCCACAGCAATGTGGTTGACTCTTACATGCCCTCTGAAATGCCCTAGCAAACCACTCAGTTGTACCTAACTGCTACGAAGTCAATAAAAAGGAATGAAACCGGACGGACCACCCGGCATCGACCTAGACACCAGAAACGACAACAGCAAACCCAGCCCTGTCGACCCTGCAAAGTCCTCCTTACTAACATCTGGGGGCTTGTGCCAAAGTTGGGAGAGCTGTCCCACAGACTAGTCAAGCAACAGCCTGACATAGTCATACTCACAGAATCATACCTTACAGACAATGTCCCAGACACTGCAATCACTATCCCTGGGTATGTCCTGTCCCACCGACAGGACAGACCCAGCAGAGGTGGCAGGACAGTGGTCTACAATAGGGAGAGAGTTGCCCTGGGAGTCCTCAACATTGACTCCGGACCCCATGATGTCTCATGGCATCAGGTCAAACATGGGCAAGGTAACCTCCTACTGATTACCACCTACTGCCCTCCCTCAGCTAATGAGTCAGTACTCCTGCATGTTGAACAGCACTTGGAGGAAGCACTGAGGGTGGCAAGGGTGCAAAATGTACTCTGGGTGGGGGACTTCAATGTCCGCCACCAAGAGTGGCTCGGTAGCACCACTACTGACCGAGCTGTCCGAGTGCTAAAGGACATAGCTGCTAGCCTGGGTCTGCGGCTGGTGGTGGGGGAACCAACACGAGGAAAAACATACTTGACCTTGTCCTCACCAATCTGCCTGCCGCAGATGCTTCTGTCCATTACTGTATTGGTAGGAGTGACCACCGCACAGTCCTTGTGGAGACGAAGTCCCGCCTTCACATTGAGGATACCGTCCATCGTGTTGTGTGGTACTATCACCGTGCTAAATGGGATAGATTTCGAACAGATCTAGCAATGCAAAACTGGGCATCCATGAGGCGCTGTGGGCCATCAGCAGCAGCAGAATTGTACTCAACCACAATCTGTAACCTCATGGCCAGGCATATCCCCCACTCTACCATTACCATCAAGCCAGGAGACCAACCCTGGTTCAATGAAGAGTGCAGGAGGGCATGCCAGGAGCAGCACCTCCAATTTGGGGTGTCAACCTGGTGAAGCTACAACCCAGGACTACTTGCATGCCAAACTGCTTAAGCAGCATGCAATAGACAGAGCTAAGCGATCCCATAACCAAAGGATCAGATCTAAGCTCTGTAGTCCTGCCACATCCAGTCGTGAATGGTGGTGGACAATTAAACAACTAAATGGAGGAGGTGGCTCCACAAATATCCCCATCCTCAATGATGGGGGAGCCCAGCACATCAGTGCGAAAGATAAGGCAGAAGCATTTGCAACAATCTTCAGCCAGAAGTGCCGAGTTGATGATCCATCTCGGCCCCCTCTTGAAGTCCCCAGCATTACAGATGCCAGACTTCAGCCAATTCGATTCACTCCGTGTGATATCAAGAAACGCCTGAAGGCACTGGATACTGCAAAGGCTATGGGTCCTGACAATATTCCGGCAATAGTACTGAAGACCTGTGCTCCAGAACTTGCCACACCGCTAGCCAAGCTGTTCCAGTATAGCTACAAATCTGGCATCTACCCGGCAATGTGGAAAATTGCCCAGGTATGTCCTGTGCACAAAAAGCAGGACAAGTCCAACCCGGCCAATTCATAAGATCATAAGAACTAGGAGCAGGAGTAGGCCGTCCGGCCCCTCGAGCCTGCTCCGCCATTCAATAAGATCATGGCTGATCTTTTTGTGGACTCAGATCCACTTACCCGCGCTCTCACCGTATCCCTTAATTCCTTTATTGTTCAAAAAGATATGTACCTTAGCTTTAAAAACGTTTACTGAAGAAGCGTCAACTACTTCACTGGGCAAGGAATTCCATAGATTAACAACCCTCTGGGTGAAGAAGTTCCTTCTTAATTCAGTCCTAAATCTGCTCCCTCTAATCTTGAGGCTATGCCCTCTTGTCCTAGCTTCACCTGCCAGTGGAAACATCCTCTCTACTTGTATCTTATCTATTCCCTTCATAATTTTATATGTTTCTGTAAGATCCCCCCTCATTCTTCTGAATTCCAATGAATATAATCCCAATCTACTCAGTCCCTCCTCATAAGCCAACCCCCTCAACTCCGGAATCAACCTAGTGAACCTCCTCTGCACCCTCTCCAGTGCCAGTACATCCTTTCTCAAGTAAGGAGACCAAAACTGCACGCAGTGCTCCAGGTGCGGCCTCACCAGTACCTTATAGAGCTGCAACATAACCTCTCTGCTTTTAAACTCAATCCCTTTAGCAATGAAGGACAAAATTCCATTTGCCTTCCTAATTACTTGCTGTACCTGCAGACCAACTTTCTGCGATTCATGCACAAGGACACCCAGGTCCCTCTGCATAGCAGCATGCTGCAACATTTTACCATTCAAGTAATAATCCTTTTTACTGTTACTTCTACCAAAATGAATGACTTCACATTTATTAACATTGTATTCCATCTGCCAGACCTTTGCCCACTCACTCAATGTATCTATGTTCCTCTGCAAAGTTTCACAGTCATCTGCACACTTTGCTCTGCCACTCATCTTAGTGTCATCTGCAAACTTTGACACCCTACACGTGGTCCCCAACTCCAAATCATCTATATAAATTGTGAATAATTGCGGTCCCAACACCGATCCCTGAGGCACACCACTAGTGACTGATTGCCAACCAGAATAGCACTCATTTATCCCCACTCTCTGCTTCCTGTTAGTCAACCAATCCTCTATCCATGCTAATACTTTACCCATAACGCCATGCATCCTTATCTTATGCAGCAGCCTCTTGTGCGGCACCTTGTCGAAGGCCTTTTGGAAATCTAGGTACACCACATCCACTGGGTCCCCATTGTCCACCTTGCTCGTAATGTCATCATAGAATTCCAAAAGATTTGTCAAGCATGACCTGCCCTTCATGAACCCATTCTGCGTCTGCCCAACGGGACAATTTCTATCGAGATGCCCTGCTATTTCTTCCTTGATAATAGACTCAAGCATCTTCCCCACTACAGAGGTTAAGCTAACCGGTCTATAATTCCCCATCTTTTGTCTACCTCCCTTTTTAAACAGTGGCGTCACATCTGCTGTTTTCCAATCTGCTGGGACTACCCCAGAGTCCAGCGAATTTTGGAAAATTACCGTCAGTGCACCTGTTATTTCTCCCACCATCTCTTTTAGTCCCCTGGGATGCATTCCATCAGGGCCAGGAGACTTATCAATCCTTAGCTCCATTAGCTTGCCCAACACTACCTCTTCCGTAATAATGATTGTTTCCAGGTCCTCACCTACGTTTGTCTCTTTGTCAATTACTGGCATGTTATTAATGTCCTCCACTGTGAAGACCGATACAAAATATCTGTTCAATGCCTCGGCCATTTCATCATATCCCATAACTAAATTCCCCTTCTCATCCTCTAAAGGACCAACATTTACTTTAGCCACTCTTTTTCGTTTTATGTATTTATAGAAACTTTTGCTATCAGTCTTTATATTCTGTGCTAGTTTTTTCTCATGTTCTATCTTACTTTTCTTTATAGCTCTTTTTGTGGCTTTCTGGTGACCTTTAAAGTTTCCCCAATCTTCTTGTTTCATGCTGTTTTTGGCCACTTTGTATGCCTTCTCTTTCAATTTGATAGCCTCCCTTATTTCCTTAGACACCCATGGCAGATTACCCCTTTTCTTCCAGTCCTTCCTTTTCACTGGAATATACTTTTGCTGAGCACTTTGAAAAATTGCTTTGAAAGTCCTCCACTGCTCGTCAACTGTCCCACCATAAAATCTTTGTTTCCAGTCTACTTTAGCCAAGTCTTCCCTCATTCTATTGTAGTCCCCCTTGTTCAAGTGCAGGACCCTGGTATTGGATTTTATCTTCACACTCTCCATCTGTATTTTAAATTCAACCATACTGTGATCACTCCTTCCAAGAGGATCCCTAACTATGAGGTCATTAATTATTCCTGTCTCATTACACAGGACTAGATCTAGGATAGCTTGCTCCCTCGTCGGTTCCATTACATACTGTTCAAGAAAACTATCACGGATACACTCAACGAACTCCTCCTCAAGGCTACCCTGACTGAGCTGGTTCAACCAATCTACATGTAGATTAAAATCCCCCATGATAATTGCCATACCATTTTTACAGGCATTAGTTATTTCTTTGTTTATTGCCCCCATCAGTCTACTCTCAATCATCAGTAAAGTGATGGAAGGTGTCATCAACAGTGCCATCAGGCAGCACTTGCATAGCAATAACCTGCTCAGTGACGCTCAGTTTGGGTTCCACCAGGGCCACTCAGCTCCTGACCTCATTACAGCCTTGGTTCAAACATGGACAAAAGAGCTGAACTCAAGAGGTGAGGTGAGAGTGACTGCCCTTGACATCAAGGCAGCATTTGACCAAGTTTGGCATCAGGGAGCCCTAGAAAAACTGGAGTCATTGGGAATCAGGGGGAAAACTCTCTGCTGGTTGGAGTCATACCTCGCGCAAAGGAAGATGGCTGTGGTTGTTGGAGGTCAATAATCTGAGCTCCAGGACATCACTGCAGGAGTTCCTCAGGGTAGTGTCCTAGGCCCAACCATCTTCAGCTGCTTCATCAATGACCTTCCTTCAATCATAAGGTCAGAAGTGGGGATGTTCGCTGATGATTGCACAATGTTTAGCACCATTCGCAACTCCTCAAATACTGAAGCAGTCCGTGTAGAAATGCAGCAAGACCTGGACAATATCCAGGCTTGGGCTGATAAATGGCAAGTAACATTTGCGCCACACAAGTGCCAGGCAATGACCATCTCCAACAAGAGAGAATCTAACCATCTCCCCTTGACATGCAATGGCATTACCATCGCTGAATCCCCCACTATCAACATCCTGGGGGCTACCATTAACCAGAAACTGAACTGGAGTAGTCATATAAATACCATGGCTACAAGAGCAGGTCAGAGGCTAGGAATCCTGTGGTGAGTAACTCACCTCCTGACATCCCAAAGCCTGTCCACCATCTACAAGGCACAAGTCAGGAGTGTGATGGAATACTCTCCACTTGCC
This sequence comes from Heterodontus francisci, assembly GCF_036365525.1. Taxonomy (NCBI): domain Eukaryota; kingdom Metazoa; phylum Chordata; class Chondrichthyes; order Heterodontiformes; family Heterodontidae; genus Heterodontus; species Heterodontus francisci. The sequence goes on along the minus strand of NC_090407.1, from coordinate 14,476,120 downwards.
TGGATGGGTGCAGCTCCAACAAAACTCAAGAAGCTCGACACTATCCAGAACAAAGCAGCCTGCTTGATTGGCACCCCATCTACAAACATTCACTCCCTCTATCACCGACGCACAGTGGCAGCAGTGTCTACCATCTACAAGATGCACTGCAGCAAAGCACCAAGGCTCCTTAGACAGCACCTTCCAAACCCGCGACCTCTACCACCTTGAAGGACAAGAGCAGCAGATGCATGGGAACACCACCACCTGCAAGTTCCCGTCCACGTCACACACCTCCTGACGTGGAACTATATCGCCGTTCCTTCACTGTCGCTAGGTCGAAATCCTGGAACTCCCTTCCTAACAGCACTGTGGGTGTACCTACCTCACATGGACTGCAGTGGTTCAAGAAGGCAGCTCACCACCACCTTCTCAAGGGCAATTAGGGATGGACAATAAATGCTGGCCTAAAGAGTGACACCCACATCCCATGAATGAATAAAAAAATTGGGAGACAGAGCTTTGGTGAAACACAGGAAACCCTTGAAAGGAACTGGTTTGAGCATTTTGTGGTATGCTGGGCCATACCCTTTTGCTTGGCTGGGACTTATTTGTTATTTCGTGAAATTCTGTCTTGTAATTTGGAATGAAATTATCGCCAACCTTCAATTCTTACAATGTAAACCCTTACTTACCTTACATGGGATCAATTCACACCATTCAATTCATCAATCGGTCTCAAGCAATAAGATTCAATAACAGAAAGCCTGCATTCATATCGCACCTTCACTGTAGAAAAACAAAATAGATCGGTAAAAGTGAGCATTCAGTGTCGGTGGCCAATTTCAGCATCTTAGAATCGATAGGTTTGAGAAGGTATTTAAAGGCAGGGAGAAAGAAAGTGAGGCAGTGAGATTTGGGAAGGAGTTCCAAAGACAGAGACTGAGACAACTGAAAGCTGTATCATTGATGGTGGGGTGGAAGGAGCAGGTCATTCACAGGAGGCCAACATTCTTCTCTCAACCTTGTTAACAATTTACTCCTAATCATGGTAAATCCCATCCAGGGCAACATTTATACCTCAAGCCACACCACCAATAGGAACATAGGAATAGCATAGAACATAATAGAACAACTGTTTGTTCCATCTTGCTGTGGGCAAAATGTCTGCTGTATTTGCCCACATAATCATAGTCACTGTACTTCAGAACAATTCAATCTGCTATGACACCTATCTGGATGACGCCATATTTTTGCTAGTCTTTCTGACAAGGCCTGTGACAAATGAGATTTAAAGGAGGAGAATAGAGAAATGGAGAGGTTTGGGGAGTAAATTCCAGAGCTGAGGACCTACGCAGCTGAAGGCACAGCGACGAACGGTGGGGCAAAGGAAATCCAGGATGTGCAGGAGAACAGAATTGGAGGGACGCAGAGATCTCACAGGCTGGTAGGATCTAGTGGAGGTTACAGAGATATGAAGTGTAGCAGTCTGAGCACTCATGTGGAACAACTAGTGTGCTCTATTTAACAACCAGTTTTGTTCAGGTGTGAGTTGAGTCAGGCATCACCCTTTATCGAGGACAAGTTTATCTGGAACGTGACATAAGAGACAGGAATCGGGGTTGCTGGAATTCCACTGATATATACCCGCATTGTTTTCTTAGGCCTCTGTGTTTGTTTATAGGGCATGTCTGATGGATAAAACAAGAGGGATCTATTGTGTGACTCAAAGAATCTCCACCACTGGCAGTTTGACACAGTTTTAAACACACAACAGGTATCCAAATATAGGATTCCTTCAAACAATGGAGAGACATTTGGAATTCAGGCCAGTTGTTTGAATATCCTGCACCTGTTTTCACATGATGGGGGGTGGGGGGGGGGGGGGGGGGTGGGGTGGTTCTGCTGTGTGCCTTTAGTGGGAGATTTCCCCAGTTTTTTTCTTCCTGTCCTGGAAAGCACTGGCTTTCGCTGTGTTACGACCACTGATTTTAACTCTGGGTGGGAGTTGGGTGGGTGGGCGCCATGGGGTACAACAGCCCTTCTCCTTCTGATGCTGCCAACATGAAGCCTAGGCAGTTTTAAACTCTTGGGCCTCATTTGCATGCCCTGCTCCCTCCCCCTACCCTTACTCCAAGTCAGTATCTCTCCCCCACACCACTCCCCCATCGGAGGACAGGAGTGTTCCACTGGGCCAGAATTCAGAGCCAGAACTCCAGGTCTCCACTCACTGGGACTTGGGGTTACCAACTCTGTTTGGACATATTCTTGGAGATTCTATCACATGACCTCTAGCCTCCAACTACCCCACCTCCACTCTCCTGCCATTGGTTGCCAAACATGTCCATCCTTGTGGTGCCCTGTCTTCCTGCGGCCAGTCAGAGAGCATGTAGACTCATCATTGCCCGATTGAATGATCCTTCACTGTCAGTCAACAGCCTTTTCCCCCATATTTATAAAAATAATAAGCAAAAGTGTCCAAAGAACATTTTAAAAAGTTTCTTTTAATGCCCCATCTGAATTTTCTCCTGTATTGCTCACAGCAATGTTCTGGAGATTAATTTTCAATTCCAAGAGATTTAGCACCCTGACTGGGATTGTCTGGATCAGGGTTTGAAAGCTACATCTTCTGATGTAGAGGCAGGAATGCTACCACTAAGCCAAAGGCTCGCTTGCTACCTTGGTGTGATCGGCTAAACTCTCCACAGATTGGAGCTGAGGCCCATCTGGGTGGTTCAGTACAGAAATATCCATCTTATCAAATAGCAAATCATTTTAAAACATAAATGACACTATGTCACGGTGCCAAATATCTGGAAGTGTAAAAATATTGAGGGGTTTACAGAGTTTAACTTGATCGTAGATCGTGCTTAGCTACAAAGCTTTCTCTTCTCACATCTTTGCATTGCTGTTGGGGATTTACTTTAGCTAAGTGAACCCAGATGTTTTGTTGGAAGGGAGGGAGACGTGACTTTGTTACTGCCAACGAGCAGCTGGTTTTACCCGCAATGAGTCGGTAAATTTCTGACATACTTGAAGATATTCCCTTCCAAAATCATGTGGGACCCATTTCTATAATGTACATTTTGGTTGGAATTCGGGATGACGTATTTATTGGGAATGTAAATTGAATAAAAAAAGCTAACAAAGCTCAGAATAAGCATCTTGGGACATTTTACTATGTTAAAGGTGCTATATAAATGCAGTAGTATCACTAATGTTTTAAAGGGTGTTATATAATATATTAGCTAATCTCTGGTGGCATTGCACAGGTGAGTTATGGTCAAATGTAGTCTTCAGATGAAATAGGATTAGAGGGTGGGAGATAACAGCATTAGGGCATATGGGCATAAGCCCCCACCCCCGACCCCCTTCCCAACTTCTTCAGTCTCCTCCCTGTCTTCCTGTGGGTCACTGCAGCGATCCAATCTTCAAACAAGCTTTGCCGAGTGAGCTGCCTCTTGCTGTCTGCAATTCCTTTTAGTGAGGCCCGAGGGCCAATATTGGGGGGGCTTTGTACCCTGCACCCATACCCTCCCTACTTTCAGAAATGGCATGCCTGAATTTCTAGGCCATATATTGTGCCCTTATTTCTATATTCCCATTATAAATTCTAATGTCCACATTTATAATTGAAGCTGCCTCTGTAAACTTAAATGACACTAATCTGTAAAACCTATCCCTCAGTCCAACATGCAGTCTGGTATTTTTTCTTTCTTTTTTTCTTTTGGGCCTCCTTATCTCGAGAGACAATGGATACGCGCCTGGAGTTGGTCAGTGGTTTGTGAAGCAGCGCCTGGAGTGGCTATAAAGGCCAATTCTAGAGTGACAGGCTCTTCCACAGGTGCTGCAGAGAAATTTGTTTGTCGGGGCTGTTGCACAGTTGGCTCTCCCCTTGCGCCTCTGTCTTTTTTCCTGCCAACTACTAAGTCTCTTTGACTCGCCACATTTTAGCCCTGACTTTATGGCTGCCCGCCAGCTCTGGCGAACGCTGGCAACTGACTCCCACGATTTGTGATCAATGTCACAGGATTTCATGTCGCATTTGCAGACGTCTTTAAAGCGGAGACATGGACGGCCGGTGGGTCTGATACCAGTGGCGAGCTCGCTGTACAATGTGTCTTTGGGGATCCTGCCATCTTCCATGCGGCTCACATGGCCAAGCCATCTCAAGCGCCGCTGACTCAGTAGTGTGTACAAGCTGGGGATGTTGGCCGCCTCGAGGACTTCTGTGTTGGAGATACAGTCCTGCCACCTGATGCCAAGTATTCTCCGGAGGCAGCGAAGATGGAATGAATTGAGACGTCGCTCTTGGCTGACATATGTTGTCCAGGCCTCGCTGCCATAGAGCAAGGTACTGAGGACACAGGCCTGATACACTCGGACTTTTGTGTTCCGTGTCAGTGCACCATTTTCCCACACTCTCTTGGCCAGTCTGGACATAGCAGTGGAAGCCTTACCCAAGCGCTTGTTGATTTCTGCATCTAGAGACAGGTTACTGTAGATAGTTGAGCTCTTGAACCACTTCCAGAGCGTGGTCGCCAATATTGATGGATGGAGCATTTCTGACATCCTGCCCCATGATGTTCGTTTTCTTGAGGCTGATGGTTAGGCCAAATTCATTGCAGGCAGACGCAAACCTGTCGATGAGATTCTGCAGGCACTCTTCAGTGTGAGATGTTAAAGCAGCATCGTCAGCAAAGAGGAGTTCCATGATGAGGACTTTCCGTACTTTGGACTTCGCTCTTAGACGGGCAAAGTTGAACAACCTGCCCCCTGATCTTGTGTGGAGGAAAATTCCTTCTTCAGAGGACTTGAACGCATGTGAAAGCAGCAGGGAGAAGAAAATCCCAAAAAGTGTGGGTGCGAGAACACAGCCCTGTTTCACGCCACTGAGGGTTGGAAAGGGCTCTGATGAGGAGTCACCATGTTGAATTGTGCCTTTCATATTGTCATGGAATGAGGTGATGATACTTAGTAGCTTTGGTGGGCATCCGATCTTTTTTAGTAGTCTGAAGAGACCACGTCTGCTGACGAGGTCAAAGGCTTTGGTGAGATCAATGAAAGCAATGTCGAAGGGCATCTGTTGTTCACGGCATTTCTCCTGTATCTGACAAATTTATAGGTAGAATAAGTATGCAGTGAATGTGTGTTATGAAAACGTGCTAGGTTGAATGATGATATTTTAATCCACTGGCTGGAAACCTGTACTTTACACTGGTGGAGACGAACCACTCAAACCTTGCAAGATTCAAACTCTGCCTGCTGACAGTGAGCACCGAGGCATAAACCCTGCTGCAGACTGTCGTGTTCAGTGGTTTAATTGATCTGTGATTGATTGTGTTAGTCTGTTCACTGATCGATGCTCACTGTGCTTAATTACTTAAGTCTGAGGGTGGTGCTCATGGGCAGAGAAGTTTCTAGAAGGAACAGACAGAGACCCTCTCAAAGGATTTCAGCTAGATTGCTGCCTCCCGGAGAACCATCGAGTCAGCATCCACATCTTCAAACTGGAAGCCTCAGGACCACAAAAGGAAAGTCGCATGACCACTGAATTCAGCCTGAAGCCAGCCGAGTCATCAACCTCCACAGACTGTATACCCCCTTTATTTCTCTGGACTCTTAATTCGATCAACTATCCTTCCCCACTCTGTAACCTATGTGTGTGTGTGAAAGTTGAAGCATATTTTATTATTTTAATTAGATCGGTTTAAGTACGATAAAGCTAGCCCTCTTTCTTTGTTAAACTCAAAAATCCTGTCCGATTGGCTCTTTTTATGATCACACATGTAATAAAAGTATATCCACTTAAAAAAGTAATTCACCTGTTGTGGTCAAACAAGGAGATGGAAAAGAGGGGAGCCCTTCGACCCCTCCTCACCTGATTGTAACAATGTTAAACAGGCTTTCTGAATGCAACAGCAAAAATGCATTGGGGGTCATTTCAACTTTGTGCATTAGCGTAAGACTGTTGATTGCAAATCAGTGGCCCATTTTACATTTCTTATTGATTCCAATGGAAATAGAAGTCAGCTGAGGTGTAAAACAGGCTGCAGATTCGCTATTGCCCATCTTACACTTTCTGCACAAAGTTAAAATTACCCCCATTATTGGCAGGAGTTGAGACCGATCTTGTATTGAATGCACAGACTAACTGGATAGGTGAGTGTTGCTGATATAATTATATTTCAGCGATATTATCACATTAATAGGTACTTGTCAGGATCTGGAGGCTAATTTTTAGTGGATTATTCGGGATATGAAATTCTTTATTCAATGAAAATGGGAGAATGCTCCATTTACTCCATAATTAGCAAATTGCTAATGGAATTAGAGAATTGCTCATTTATTTTTGAAATGTGGCATTCTAAATGTGCGATTCCATTAGAGAGCATGGCCCAATATTATTAGAGCTTGGGGGGAAATAGAGAAAGGCTTGCTGTTCAATCATGATCTTATTGAATCACAGGACAGGCTTAAGGATTTGAATGGCTTACTCCTGTTCCTATGATGGGTAGAGAGAAAGATGGAGACTATAGACATCAGAGGGACTAGAAACTTCATATCCCACCCAGGGTGATGACTAAACTGACCTGGCTCACGTGCACTTTGGGATATGCTGCTCATTAGTGAGGCTTGTTAGCGACGTAACCTAAACATTCCGAATCGGGGGTTTGCCGATGAGTTTTGTGCAGCAGAGCTTGGAGGGTGAAGCTCTTGACTAAGATCACATATTTGGTTTATTGGACCATTTTATTACAGAGCACTTTATACTAACCGCTGCCAAGTTCCAGAAATGAGATCATAGAACAAAGTGGGGGAGACTGTGACTCTTAGTCTCCTCTAAAGTGCACCCCAACTCCCACTGCCCCCCGCCCTCCACCCCGCCAAGCTCCACAACCCAGTTCTTCGCAACTTTAATCTAAGTTCAGTTGATTTCTTCCAGTGCCAGTGGTTTATTACAGACATGACAAGTCTGTTTAAAGGGTGACTGCGGACAGTGATTGAATGTGAATTTGCAAAATCCTTGGAATGTCAGTCTGAAAAGGATACTGCACCTTGAGAATTAACCTTTTTCAAAGCCCCTGATCCATTATTTAAGCAACAAACACCACATGCTTTATCTGGTTTGTCAAAGGGGGCAGAAAGGAAATTGTGAACTCGTTAGATTGGGGGATGTCAATGTTGGGAATTGAAATTTTTTGCACCTTTTTAAAGGCTCACTGTTGTCATCAGTGCAGTACAGATGGAGTGCTGCATATCGGAGGTGCTGTCTTTCGGATGAGATGTTAAACCGAGGTCCCATCCGCCCTCGCAGGTAAATGCAACAGCTTCCTCTATTTCAAAGAAGAGCAGGGGAGCTCTCCCCACCCAGTGTCCTGGCCAATTTTTAATCCCTCAACCAACATCACAAAAAAAATTATGTGGTCATTAATTCATTGCTGTTTGAGGGACCTTGCTGTGTGCAGAATGGCCACCATATTTCCTGCATTACAACAGTGACTACACTTCTAAAGTTCTTCATTGGTTGTAAAGAGCTTCAGGATATCCTGAGGCGCTATATAAATGCAAGTTCTTTCTTTAATTGTCACAAATAAGTAATTTATGAGAGTGGGTTGTTTTATATAAGGATGGTGCGGTCGGTTCAATGAAGGCATCTTCCTCACCAACAGTTGAGATCATCACCGCCACTATTATTGGATCCCACGCTTGGACCCCTGAAATCAAGTCTGGGTGGAGCCTGTATTAGTATTGCTGGGCGACCCATACTTGTTTTCTGTGGTCATTAGGTAAAATGCAGACCAATGAGATCTCAACCTTTTCAATGGAAGCGAGAGAAGATTGAAGATCAACTCTCTTGAGTGAGCAGCAGCTATTTTTTCTTAATATAAGGCTTTAAATTAAGAAACACAGGAAGAAAGCTACGGCTGAATGTACAGGACTCTGCTAAGGTTGAAAAGAGTAGGTGAGGAAAAGGTGAAGTCAATCCAAAATCGTGGTTTGAGATTCATCAGGTTTGGGTTCTTAAAGCCTGTAGATTGTGAGCAGTGCAGGGAAGGTTGAGGGAAGTAGGAGTGAGTTGGAGCAGGTGATGATGAGTCTTGATTTCAATCAGTGTCTTGATGCAATCCCAGCAGACTCCAGCACATTGGACATTGATCATGGGGTTCACTCTGTACTGAGTGCTATGTCTCTATATATGGCACTTATATGAGCAGGGCTTATCCGGGCTCCAAGAGTTAGGATTATGAAGAGAGACTACAGAAAAGAGGATTGTAATTTCCTGGAATATGGAAGGGTAACTGGTGATTTTATTGAAGTTTTTAGGATTTTGAAAGGAATTGATAGGGTAGGTAGAGAGAAATTTCTCCTGTTGGTGGGAAGTCTAGGACAAGGGGCCATTCAGAAGCAAAGTTATGAAATACTTCTTCGTGCAAAGGATGGTGGCAGTGTGGAACTCTGTCCCACAAAATGTTGTAGATTCTAGCTCAATTGATAACTATAAAACTGAGATAGATTTTTGCCAACCAAGGGAGTAAAAGGATATGGAGCCAAGGCAAACGGATGGATTTAGCATACAAGATCATCCATGATCTCATGAATAATGGAACAGGCTCGAGGGGCTGAATGGCCTCCTCCTGTTCCTATATTCCTAGCATAAGTGGAAGGGTCCATGTGGGTGCTCAGCACAGATTCTCACGGTGAATCTCCAATACATTGTAACATTGAGATCAATACAGAGAGGGTCAATGTGTTTAGGTGACTTACATCCCATGAATAGATTGATGAATGTGTGAAAACAACTGAAGTGCCAATTCTTAATGAACATGCACCTACAGCACAAAACTGACTTGAATTTGGCACAGGTTGGTAATGTTTAGTAATGGTTCATGTGGGAAATGGAAAAATGCCAGGCTAGGGCAGTAAGGGATGTTCTCAGGTTGAGAGAAGTAGAGGGTGTTTTCTTTTCCATCCAGCTGTGCTCCTGGGCTGCACTGAACCAAGAGTGCTTGAGGCTGCGATCCCTCAAATTGATGAGCAGCAAAAGAATAAAAAGGTAAATCTCTAATTTGTTTAATGTGACTAGCAGATCAACCGTGACATTGCTCTTGATCAGTCACATAATGTGCCCTTTTATAACAATTGGAGCATTACATCATTACACAGTGTATTATTCTGCTGCTGAGGTGGAGCTATGTTTCATGTGACTATGCCTTTAAAGGCGAAAAGTGTTTTTAATGTGCCAAAGTCAATTAGAACTTAATTGTTGGAGAGAGAAGTTTGCAGCTTGCCAGGTGATAGTAAATCTCTGGCTCTGGGACAGTGTGTAAAATTCCCTCAGCAAAGACAATTAAGCTGTAACTGACTTTGGGGCCTTCTTTTGGCATGTTGAAATGTGATGTCTCACATATGATGGACACACCAAACATTGTTGTTTTTCATTTGCTTACTGATGCTAAACTGAAAAGTAGTTCATTATTTCTTTAGCAACTACTTACAGCAGAAACTCTACCAGAGAGACATGGAAAGTTGGTTCAGTTTGAATTAAAGAATGAATCTTTTGGTTCTATTGGAGCTCAGCCAAGATGAATATACAGTAACACTCAATTTCATTCTAATTGGAAACAGTTCCTCACTGCACTGGGTGTTGCATCGTTTCTCTCAATGAACATGCTATAAATTGATGTTGATCCAGAAGGGACTTGGGGATGCTGATTACAGGCTGGCTCAGGCTGTTACAGCTGAGTATGCTTGTACTTTCATACTTTAATTGGGTCTCTTGCAGAAGGTTCCTCATTCGTACTCAAGTTGTTGTGTGCTAACACTGTGTTGGTATGCACTCACACTGTATTGGGCACACACTAATCAGTGTGAACACACATCAATACAGTGTGAGAACACACCAACCAGTGTGAAAGCATCAACCCAGTGTGTGAACTAACCAGTGTGAAAATATACCAACACACTGTCAGAACACATAATCCAGTGTGAGCACACACTGACCAGTGTGAGAAGACACCAACACACTGTCAGAACTCAATAATACAGTGTGAGCGGACACCAGCACAGAGTGAGTGCGCATTGGGGTTTAGTTCCACAGGTGTCAATAGCCTTTCAGCACCTAATCCAAGGGGGTCATTTTTTTTATCTGCAAGTACGGACAGTGACTATTGGCAGGACATTTGAGCTCGATCTTGTCTTCCAGACACATGAACTCCCATCTCTAAAAACCTTCCCGAAACCCATCTCCTCAGCCAAGCTTTCATTCATGCCTATTAATCGTTTCCTTCCTGGCTTGCCAACTGTTTTCCTTGTGCCTATTTGCAAAGTACTGTGGGATCTTTCTTTACATGAATGTTGCTGTTGTCTGTGTTTTGGTCAGGATGACTGAAGAAAGGCTGTCCCAATTCCTGCCTGTCCCAATGATTATTGCTCCTTACATTTACATTTCCTTTAGTACCTTAATGAAGTAACACTATTTACATTGTTCCATGTAATTTATATCTCTCATCCTGTGATCAAAGCTTGAGACTCTTCACGTTGTTTCCAGTTACAATAAACAGACTTTAATCCCAGAAGAAAGGAGGTTCAACTTGATGCTTTGACCTCAAAACCAATCCTTCAAGAGAAGCAAAGTTAATCTCTAATATTTAATCACTCATTGCTCAGATCCTTTGCATCCTTGTCATATTGAGATTTTGTAGCTCATTAACATAGACACCCCTGACTTGTGACACAACGACAACGTTCAGGGGAGGGGTGTTTCTGGTTGCTGTGCAGTTGCTGGGATGTGTGAAGGGCAGTGTGAGCTCATTCTGTCTTCTACTTTCACATGCCTCAGGACTCAACTCTTCCACATTAGAATTTATAGACACCTGCCTCTCCCTACCCGTGCCACTCCCTTACTATGCCCCTCCCTAACCAGCACTCCATCCTATCACACAATTCCCACTGCCGCACATCCCTCCCTAACTCAGGGCGTCTTCACCCACACGCCCTCCTTACCCAGTACCCTTCCATGTCCCATGCCCCCACCCACCCCCACAACCCACATTGTTTTAGAAGTACTTCATTGGCTGTAAAGTGCTTTGGGACGTGCTAAGATCGTGAAAGCTGCTATATACATGGAAGTCTCTGACCGAATTTTATGCCCCAGCAATGAGCAGGCTGGTGGCCGGGGGCTGGTGGTGGGGGGTAAAATTGTGTGGGAGGTGGTGGGGGGGGGGGGGAGTGGGGGGTGCTGTGGTGGGGGGGGGGGTGGTGCTCCCGAACCCCTCCCGCCCCTGCTGCAATTTTACACGGGGTGGCGGTGGCGAGAAACAGCCTGGCTGCCCCAGGCTAATTAAGGCCCTTAAGTGGCCAATTAACTGCGACTTAAGGGCCTCTTCCCACCACCTTGGCGGGCAGATGGTAAAAGGCCCCTAAAACCCCGCCTGGTAAAACCAGGTGGCCTTCTTGCGGGCTGGGTGGGCAGCCCTCCTTATCGGGCACCCTGTACCCTATAGGGGACTGCCCCTGAAGCCTCAATCGCCCCCAACACACAGCTCTCCTGCAACCCCCCCACAACTGACTGCCCCTTGCCTCGCTGGGGCCCAACCGATTGTCCCCGGGGAGGCCCTAAAAACCTGAGTTCTGGGTACGTCCTTTCTTTTGCCTCCGATGGCTGGGTGTAGTCTCAGCAGTGGCCACCGCTCTTGGTGGCATTGCTGGGACTAAGAGCTGCCAGCCCGCTGATTGGCCAGAAGCTTTATTAGGCAGGACTTCCTGCCTCAAGGAGGTGGAAGTCCCGCCCAAGACCAATTAAAAGCCAGGGGAGCGAAAAATCCTGGCCTGGCTCCCCAGGCCCGGCGGAGGCGGACTCGCCACCGACTTTTCGGAGGGTGGCCTGCCCACCGTAAAATTCTGGCCTTTGTTTCTTTCTTCTAACAGCAAAAGATACAAATGCCTTTCTTAAGATTTACTCAGCTCTGTGCCTTTGCAGCAAGTACTTTCCTTTGCCATGCAGAGAGAAGCACGCGGTAATGCAGCCCTGCTAATTTGTAAATCCCTCGTGCCGGTTTAACAGTCCCAGACGCCAAGAATACAGAGCTTTCCTCGTACCTAAGGTGGAAATGATAGAAGAATCTTTGTCTGACTTATTCCCATTATCTTTGCTATTTTGGGTAGATGAATCCTGTGCCAGGTATCATATTCAGAAGGAAATCACAGTAGCAGAACCAGCAGAACAGTTCCTCAAACAACTTTATCTTTCTTGCCCACCCCAGGTTTACCCAGAGTTGGACAGAATAAATATTTCTCCGCCTCTGTTCCGATTTAAAGCCTGTGCTGACCTCTCATGGCCACTGGTTGCAAGTGAAAGAATCTGCATTGAAAAGCCATAATTTCTCACATGGGTTCGTATTGCAACCAAGATGCGCAATGTTTGGGAAGTTGCAGTATTGCTTTATCTCCAGTCTGGCCAGCTGGTTCGAGCTCCTAGCTTTGTCATGCTTGCTTTGTGTCGGTGAGCATGTTCATCAGTGAAGTTGGGAAAGCAGATTCCAGTAAAACAAGAGTCAGTTCGTCTCTGGTCCTCTCTAAACTATCACTCACCCAGAATAACTTAATACTCAGCTCTCTCAGATCATACGAACATAAAAATTAGGAGCAGGAGTAGGCCACTGGACCCCTTGAGCCTGCTCCACCGTTCAACAAGATCATGGCTGATTTGATTGTAACCTCAATTCCACATTGCCGCCTACCCCCGATTACCTTTCACCCCCTTGATTATCAAGAATTTATCTACCTCTGCCTTAAAAATAATCAAAGACTCTGCTTCCACCGCCTTTTGAGGAAGAGAGTTCCAAAGATTCACGACCCTCTGAGAGAAAAAATTCTCCTCATCTCTGTCTTAAATGAATGATCCTTTATTCTTAAACAGTGACCCCTAGTTCTAGATTCTCCCACAAGAGGAAACATCCTTTCCACATCCACTCTGTCAAGACCCCTCAGAATCTTATGTTTTGATCAAGTCGCTTCTTACTCTTCTAAACTCCACCGGATACAAGCCTAGCCTGTCCAGCCTTTCCTCCTAAGACAACCCACCCATTCCTGGTATTAGTCTAGTAAGCTTTCTCTGAACTGCTTCCAACACATTTGCATCCTTCCTTAAATAAGGAGACTAGTACTGTACACAGTACTCCAGAAATGGTCTGATCGATGCTCTGTATAGCTGAACCATAACCTCCCTACTTTGTATTCAATGGCCCTCACAGTAAACGATAATATTCTATTAACTTTCCTCATTACGTGCTGTACCTGCATACTTACCTGTTGTGATCCATGCACTAGGAAAGCCAGATCCCTCTGCATCTCAGAGCTCTGCAATCTCTCACCATTTAGATAATATGCTTCTTTTTTATTCTTCCTGCCAAAATGGACAAGTTCACATTTTCCCACATTATACTCCATTTGCCAATTCAGCAATGGGGCAGCCCTGGAACTCTGGATGCATGGAGTGATGTTGCTGGACCCCCGGATGATGATTCTCTCAAGGTCACAGGACACTCAAGTGACAAGTGTACCTGAGTCGTGGGACGCCCGCCCTGACCTGGATGAGGAGCTTCCTGGGTTATAGACACCAGGATGTTAAGTATACCTGGGTCCCTTCCCCTCCGGGTGAGGATCGCCCTGTGTCATAGACCCCCGGGTGATCAATGTCCCTGGTCACAGGGCCCACCCAGGTGATGGACACCCTTGGGACACTCAGCTTTCATCCAGCTTATTATTGGTGAAATGTTAATCTGTGGACTCACTACTTCAAAATTTCACTTGACTTCATGCAATTATAAATATTAATATGAAACCATAAATGACAAAGCATTGATGCTGGAGTACTCCTGAGATGATTTGATGAGTAGTAAAGCATTTTATCTAAAAATGCCCAATGAGTACGTGTGCATTAATCCATAATTTTCTGATTTTAAGGAATTGTATTACAATTCTAAAGGGAGTGCAGGAGCAGAGCGACCTGGGGGTATTTGTGCACAAAAGCATTAAAGGTGGCTGGGCAGGTTGAGAAAGCAGTTAATAAAGTATACAGGTTTTATAAATTAGGGGCATAGCAAGGAAGTTATGATAAACCTATATAAAACATTGGTTTGGCCTCAACTGGAGTATTGTGTCCAATTCTGGGCACCACACTTCATAAGGATGTGAAGGCATTAGAGAGGGTGCAGAAAAGATTTACGAGAATGGTTCCAGGGATGAGGAACTTAAGTTACACGGATAGATTGGAGAAGCTGGGACTGTTCTCCTTGGAGAAGAGATTAAGAGGTAATTTGATAGAAGTGTTCAATATCATGAGAGGTCTGGACAGAGTAGATAGGGAAAAACTGTTCCCGTTGGTGGAACGATCAAGATCCAGAGGACACCGATTTAAGGTGAGAGGAAAAAAAAGCAACGGCGTCATGAGGAAAAACTTTTTTATGCAGCGAGTGGTTAGGATCCGAAATGCAGTGCTTGAGAGTGTGTTGGAGGCAGATTCAGTTGTGGCTTTCAAAATGGAATTGGGTAATTATCTGAAGAGAAAAAAATTGTAGGGCTACCGGGAAAAGGTGGGGGAGTGAGACTAGGTGAGTTGCTCTTGCAGAGAACTGGCACAGACATGATGGGAGGAATGGACTCCTGTGCTGTAATCATTCTATGATTCTATGTATTTGATTTATATCCTGGGTCTAGGATGTGAGCTGGGAGCTGACTGAAAGGTGCAGTTGATGGTCTTTGCAATAACTTGCTGTTCTGTTGTGTGTGTCCCTGTGGTACTTTTCCAGCATATATGAGTGGGGAAGGATGGTAGGGATTCTGTGTTCTGCTCACCCTGTATGCTCAGGGTGCGATTTCATTCATTTAACCAGTACACATTAGAAGTCACATTCTGCTGCCCAGCAGTAGGCTCCTCTGGAAGAGTCAATGGATCTACCAGATGCACACTCGTAAAGCTGACCCATAAAAGTTTCTGAGGAACTAGCAGAAGATGCTGTCTGATCCAATCTCAGTAAAGTTCACCGAGCAAATGGGTGGAACAAAGGCAATGGTTAACGATTAGAAGCTGCAAAGTATTCTGCTCAGTACATTTATAATAGGACATGTACACAGTGTGGTACAGTTCATTTAAAGGTGTACCTCACATGCTTGCTGAATATAGCAGATGTATTCCAATGCATTCCTGTCTGGCCTTTCATTTTCCACCCTTCTTAAACTTCAGCTCATCCAAAATTCTGCTGCCTGTAGTGTATCCGAACTCGCACCAAGTCCCATTTACCCATCAATCCTGTGCTCGCTGAAATATGTTTGCTCCCAGTCAGACAATGCCTTGAATTTAAAATTCTCATCCTTGTGTTCAAATTTCTCCATGGCCTCATCTCTCCCTTTCTCTTCTCCAGCCCCACACAACTCCAAGATCTCTGTATTCCTTCAATTCTGGCCTCTTGCGCATCCCCAATTTTCTTTGCTCCACTATTGGTGGCCGTGCCTTCAGCTGCCTAAGCCCGAAGCTCTGGAATTCCCTCCCTAAACCTCTACCCCCTTTACCTCTCTCTCCTCCTTTAACGTTTCTCAAAACTTACCTCTTTGACCAAGCTTTTGGTCACAGTCCTAATATCTGCTTATGTGGCTCGGTGTCAAATTTTGTTTTATATTGGTCCTGTGAAGTGCCTTGGGATGTTTTACTATGTTAAAGACGGCATATAAATGCAAGTTACTGCCGTTGATTTGCAGACTTTTTAATGCTTGTGAACCACATAAGCAATTTTAAGTGCATATTAGATCTGGCAAGGCTTAGGTCCTGCTCTTTGTCAAACATTTCCACTTTATAACTGAGCAAAACCCCAGACTGCCTTTCCATCCACACATTGGTCTTGCAATGATACTGTGGAACAATTAAGCTTTTGTTTGCAGAAAGTCCTCCCTTTGCTAATTTAATAAAATGTGTTAATCCATTTATTTTAAACACGTTTGCACCTCCCTTAAAAAGAAAAGAGGGGAGTTTTTTTTTATCAATGTGTTAAGCTTTGTACATTCCTGTCCCACTGCGTTAGTTGAAAGTTTCTGGTGTGTTTAAATAGTAATGGCTGATATCTCCCACCAGGGGGCAGCAAGCCATGTGGATTTCATTGCATGTTTATTTTCACCGAAAATAAAGGGAACTAAATCTCAGCAGGAAATGTTGGCTTTAGCAGCTGTTCCTTTGCGCTGTGTTCTTCAGTACTTGAATATTTGCAACTACAAGCCGGCCTGCATAGCCACAGGTCACCATGTCCCTGAAGGGGTGATGTGCCAACACTGCATTGCCAGTTTTGCTTGAACCTGTCTGCTTTTGGTGTTCTCAGCTGTATTGGGTGAGGCTTTGTCTGTTTGTTTCTGTCTTTGTTTTTCTGCCTCTCTCCATATCCCTCTTTCTAGCTTTATCTCTGTATTCTTCTTTCCCTCGTGATTTTACATTGTGCTATCTCTCCACCTGTCTCCTTCTTGCTCTCTTTTTATCCATTTATTTTCATACACTTTCTTTTCTCTCTCTCTTTACCTCCTTCTCCCTGCCATTTTTATTTCTCTCTGTCTCTCCCAGCGTCACTCACTCTCACTCACTCTCACTTTCATTTCTGTTTTTATCTTATTTCTTTCCTGTCTCTTTCTCTCAATGTCACTCACATTAACCCCCTGTCCCTTATAATTCTTGCTCTTTTTCCCTCTCCCTCTTTGTGTCTGTTTCTATCATTCTGTCTCTAAAAAAAGCCAGGCCTAATCCTACACCTCATCCCTGGTCCTGGTCCAGGATTGGGAGTGAGGTGAACTGGAAATGACCCTGACTTGCCTCAGTGCTGGTCAATGGGATGGGGAACGGACTTGTATAATTTATAGTAAATCATTGAGCCCATCTGGGGCCACCTTTTGCTGCTCAATGGTTCACTTGCAGTCAGAGGGAGTAGGCACCCAGGCTATGAACATACATGCAGACTTACAAATTAGGAGCAGGAGTAGGCCACTTGGCCCCTCGAGCCTGCTCCGCCATTCAATAAGATCATGGCTGATTTGATTGTAACCTCATCTCCACATTCCCGCCTACCTCCAATAACCTTTCACCCCCTTGCTTATCAAAAATCTATCTACTTATGCCTTAAAAATATTTAAAGACTCTGCTTTCACTGCCTTTTGAGGAACAGAGTTCCAAAGACTCATGACCCTCTGAGAAAAAAAATTTCTCCTCATCTCTCTCTTAAATGGACGATCTCTTATTCTTAAACAATGACCCCTAGTTCTAGATTCTCCCACAAGAGGAAACATCCTTTCCACATCCACCCTGTCAAGACCCCTCAGAATCTTATATGTTTCAATCAAGTCACCTCTTACTCTTCTAAACTGCAGCAAATACAAGCCTAGCCTGTCCAACCTTTCCACATAAGACAACCCTCTCATTCCAGGAATTAGTCTAGTAAACCTTCTCTGAACTGTTTCCAATGCATTCACATCCTTCCTTAGATAAGGAGACCAATATTGTACACAGTACTCCAGATGTGGTATCACTAATGCCCTGTACATCTGAAGCATAACCTCCCTACTTTTGTATTCAATTGCCCTCGCTGGTCATGCACCCTCCGATATTTTAACAGGGCATCACTTTCAAGAAAATGTGAAAATGTGTGGCAGTGGTGTAACTCCCAGGGCCGCACTGTTCCACCACAGTGGTGTAACTCCCAGGGCCGCACTGTTCCACCACATGCACTCTCTGGCTCCTCCATCTGCACAAAAATACTTTGTTGGACGGTTTCCCCTTGAAACACTATCAACCTTGTGTTATGAACATTCTATTACATTCTCCCATCCTTCCCCTCCACCCACTCTCTTTTCCCTCCTTCTCTTTCACCTTTTTCCCCCTCTCTCCCCTCTCTCTTTCTCCTCCTCTTCTTTCCCGATCATCTCTCCTTTCTGTCTCCTTTCCCTCTCTCTCCTTCACCCTCTTTCTCCTTCCCTTTTTCTCCCCCTTTTTTCTTTTCCCTCTTTCTTCTTCTCCTTGCTCTCCTTCCTCTGTCCTTGCTCCCTCCTTCCCCTCTTTCTAGCCCTCTCGCCTTCCTCCTCTTTCTCGTTCCTCGTCTCCTTCCCCCTTTTTCTCTTTCCTCCCTTCTGTCCTTTCCCCATCTCTCAAGCTCTCCCTCTGTCTTCCCCATCTAGCACATCACAGAGTCACAGAAACTGAAACTTTAGCCCATTGCAGACCAGTGGAATCAGGCCTGCTCTGGTCTGGACCCCTCATTTATCCCATTGTAATCAGGACATCCCAAAGTGAAACAGAAGAGCTGAGGAAAGCAGCTATGCTTAGCCAGCGTTCAGAAACTTTGAGCTCCTGACCTGGGCGCAGGCCTGAATTCCAGCCTTTCAACATATGGCAGGCTGAGAGGCCTGGGTTTAAAATGACATTTGGATATCAATACTTTCATTAGCAAACCTTACATGGACATTTGCAAGACTGAAACACCATTTTCTTAGTAGGATCATTAAAAAAAGTCTGAGCCATTTCTTCTGATAACAGCTGCACCATCCGATATCGTACCAGCACGCAGAGCCTAGGTAAGGCCCAGACTCAATTCCTGATCTATGATGAACTCATTGGTCTTCACTGACCTGGTGTTACAGTTAGCCTCAGCTCCCCCTGGGCTGATGGAGGAAGTGGGGGGGTGGGGGGGGTTGGGGATAAGGATATCAGCAGGGTTCCCGCTCCATGATCCTTATCCAGTGACGCCACTATTCTTCTCGGGATGTGGACATCACTGGCAAGGCTAGCATTTATTGCCCATCCCTCATTGGCCTAACAACTGAGTGGCTTGCTCAACCATTTCAGACGGCAGTTCATAGTCAACCACGTTGGTGTGGGGGCTGGAATCACATGGAGGCCAGACTGGGTGAGGACAGCAGGCTTCCTTCTCTAAAGGGACCTTAATGAACCAGTGGGTTTTAGCAACAACCCAACAGCTTCATGGTGACTGATAGCATCTTTTTATTTTCAAGATAACTTTTAAAAAAGGAACAGAATTCAAATTCTTAAAGTGTCATGGCAGGATTTGAACTCATGCTCCCTCGATTAATTAGTTCAATAACATAACTTGTGCACTACAGTACCCACAAGCTGGCTGAGGGCAGTGTCAGGCTCAGCTGGGATGCCTTCCATGCTTGGATAGTCTGCTGTCTGCCTCAGAGCTGATGTGATTCGAAGCTGGGCAACATCCTCACCCCTCAGTGAACTTCAGGGTTGAGACAAAAGTAACATCTTTAAGCATCTGAGATTGACTGAAAGAAAGAAGACTTGCATTTATACATCACCTTTCACCACCTCTGGATGACCTAAAACACTTCACAGCCAATAAGGTACTCTTGAAATGTAGTCACTATGGTAATGTAGGAAGCGTGGCGACCAATGTGCCCACAACAAACAGTGAGATAACTCACCAGATAAGCTTTTTTTTAGTGTTGTTGGTTGAGGGATAAGTATTGGGCAGAACACTGGGGAGAACTCCCCTGCTGTCCTTCGACAAAGTGTTCTGGGACCTCTTGCGTCCATCTGAGAGGGCAGACCTCTGTTTAACATCGCATCTAAAAGAAGTCACCTCTGACAGTTCAGCACTCCCTCACTACTGCACTGGGGCTGTCAGCTGGAATGGGACACAACCTTCTGACTCGAAAGCTTGAGTGCTACCCACTGAGACACGGCTGTCAGGTTTTGTGCCTAAGGTAACGTGGCAAGCAGCAGCTTCGAATTATCCACTACTCCCGATACTCTGCAAATAATCTTTGATGCAGCCTGCCAGCTATTGACTTATTAATATCGTTTTTTCACATAGTAATTACGGGCCATGTTGCACATTCCAACCCCTCACACAGTGATCTATAACAGAGCTGTTTCAGTGACAAGCAGGAAGCAGGCAGGCTCGCTTAATAACTGACAGATGTGCTGCCTTGCTTTACATCTATTCCAGCAAGGTTCCTCCTCCTGCCCCCGTCCAGTCCCTGGATTCATTCATCCTCTCCAGACAGCACTTTGATGCTCTTAGTTGCCCCACTGTAACTAGGCCCACTGTGGCGATCATCCATCTTATGCCGAGCTCTGTGTGGGGAAGCACCCCCCTCCAGCCTCTGACCCTTTCCCATTGACCATGGAGTCTCTATTCTCTGGGTTATTGTCTCCTTGTGTGATTATTGGGCTCAGGAGACACTATACCTTTTGTTTCTGCTAGAGAAATGGAATATGAATGACTTTTGTGTGAGCCACTGGAGTCGGACTCCAGACTATTCTGTTTGGTTTGATCATTTATGGCACCGTCGAGGTCCTTGCCATATGGAAAACATTTCCCCACTTGGACATAGTTTTGCTGCCATGTGCACTCACAGATGCTTGAAATTCCTCCTCTTTCCCTTCCCAGATTTAGCTCCCGATTTCCAGAAGTTGCTGGGTACAGTTCCCTGCAACCTCACCCCACCCTCCCCCAGTATCTTGCCCAAGTGCCCAATTTTTGGACGTGAGCCTAGGTAGTCAGTGTTGCCAGGCTTTTGAGCCATGGGGGGCATCACATCGCCCCCACCCCACTTAATGCTGTCCTCACCCAAAGCCCACAATTCAGCAGAGGACTGTAGATAATCATCCCTTTCTGAACAGACCTCTGTAGCATTTATCCATCTCAATGGAGATTGACACAGCTTTGTGCTTCCGGTCTGAATCAGACACTGTATAGCATCCTCAATAACCTGGCTGCATTTTTATCTCCTCCCTAGCTCGGGGATGCAGTACATAGGAACAGTGAACTCCTGTCTGCCACACTTTTTCCTATTCACTTAGTCAAACAATGACACTTTGCAACTTTCTGCTCCCAACTACACGACTTACTGTGTCACCTAACTTAGAGTCATCAAAAAACTTGGACATATGGCTCTCTATTCCTTCATTCAAGTCATTGAAAAATATAGTGCAAAGCTGAGGCTCCAGTACAGATCCCTGGAGAACACCACTAGCTGCGTCCTGCCAATTGGAGTACACATCCATTGTCCCTACTGTCTGTCTTCTACCGCTTAACCAATTCCTGGTCGATGTCAATAGGTTGTGTTACAACCAGGTGAGGAGGGGGTCTCAGGCTCCCCTTTCGCCCCTTCTCTGGTTTGACTGCAACAGGGTTTATCCTTTTTTTTAACACAGTGATAGAACTTACCACCTCAGTGTGCACTTGGTCCTGTTCCTCTAATATAATTGCAAATGAACCAATCAGACTGGTTTTCTTGACTTTAAACAAGAAAGATGTGAGTTTATTTTCCTTATCACTCTAAACCGGTTAAAATTTACTAAAAATATGCTACACATCCATGCCCACATTCACACAAGAGCCACACACATGCATAAGTAGATTACAGAAAGAAAAACAGAGTTGGGAGGTTGGAGTAGAGTCTGTAATAAATGAAATTTAAATACAGTTCGGTAGTCCCAGAGTTCTTAGTTGAAATTGTAGTCCTGAAATCCTCGCTGGGCCACTTGCATGGTTGCAGAGTTGCTTGTATCCGAGTTGTTGGTTGTAGGGGTCTATAGACTTGGCTTCACCAGCTACAGCTTGAGCCTTCTCTGGATCTCTACTGGAGAGAGGGAGAGAGAGGGAGAGAGAGAGAACTGTTCCTTCGCTGGCTTTCAGTTACTGTCTGCCTTCTGAGTCATAACTCACAATCTCCCAGAGTTGCACAGGTGGTCACATGACATGACCACCTCTTTGCGTTTTAATGAGGTTCTTCTGGAATTTTCTCTGGATTTCAAGGCTCTCCCCTTAGGCTCTCCAGATATAGTTGGTGGCGTTTGGCTCTTTCAAAGTCAATGTGTGTTGATGGCTCTTGATGACCACATTGACAAGGTTATCTCAGGTAATTGAATCAGAGAGCACCCCATTGTTCTGGCTAGGCTGAGTCAATCATGTTTGTCTCCAATCTAATCCTTTGATGTTTCAACTGCAAATGTTCGTGGCCATCTTGGCTGCTAGCTGTTCTTTTTAAAAAAGTTATTTGTAGCAATTTCCAGTAAAAGTCTCAGGCAAAGTTGCAGTCGATGAAATTAATATTTCCCATTTGGCATGTGGGGTTTACATAACGTTGCCTCCAATCCATGTGCTTTCATTTTTGCTAACCTGTGTGGAACCTTATCAGATGCCTACCAGAAGTCCATGTAAATAATTTCCATAGACAGCTGTAGCACCTCTATTGCTACTCCAGCTGGCATCTGCTATCTTAGCACAGAGGAAGTACAGGGCCTAGGTTGGTAATCTTTCGGTCAGTTCTAATGAAAAGCTTGCCCATTCACTGCTCTAGTCATAGCCCTGCAAGTTTATTTCCTACAAATGCCCATCCAGTTTCCTTTTGAAATCATTCATGGTTTCTGCTTCCACTGCCCTTGTAGGTAAAGAGTTCAAGTTCATTACCACTCGCTGTGTAAAAAGGTTCTTCCTCAAATCCCCCTGTATCTCTTGCCCAAAAACTTAAATCTGTGTCCCCTAGTCCTTGCACCATCAGTTACTGGGAACAGTTTTTCCTTGTCTAATTTATCTAAACCTGTCATAATCTTGTACACCTCTATTAAATCTCCCCTCAATTTCCTTTGTTCCAAGGAGTTTCTCCAACCTAATATTGTAACTAAAATCCCTCATTGCTGGAACCATTCAAGTAAATCTCCTTTACACCTTCTCAAGGACCATTCCTAAAGTGTGGTGACTAGAACTGGGATGCAGCACTCTAGTTGTGGCCTAACCAGAGCTTTATACAGGTTCAGCATAACTTCCCTGTTGTGAAGCTCTGGTACTTTGCTAACTTTTCTCTCAATATGTCCTGCCACCTTCAAATATCTATGCACACTAACCCCCAGGTCCCTCTGTCCTCCCACTCTTTAGAACTGTGCCATTTAGTCAATATTGCCTCCCCCTATCTCCTCTGTCCAAATGCATCAGCTCACACCTCTCTGTACTAAATTGCATCTGCCACTTGCCTACCCATTCTGCTAGCCTATGTGTGTCCTGTTGCAGTTGATTGGCATCATCCTCATGGCCACACCTCCAGGTTTGGTACCAATGGCAAATTTTGAAATGTTATCATTTATATATATATATATCGAAAAAAATAAAGGAACTGCTGGATGAAAAATGTCCAAAGTCCATCTAATTCGCCTTCTACCATCCTGGTAGTTGCATGATACAACAATAATGGAGTTGCTGATTAATCATAGCAATCAATCTCTATCACTTAGTGTAAAACAGACCCAAGCATGAGGTGAGGAAAAACCCCAGTGATGGAGAGCTTTGGGAGCCATAAGTCCAAAGTCGCCTGTACCTCCCAAGCATGTTACACTTATCACTGGCATGTTTAAAATTACTCACATACTGTATCCTAAAATGTTATTTTCTCAAATAAATCTATCTAATTTTATTTGAATGAATCAATACTAACTGCTTCTGCCATCTCCCTGGAAAGTTTGTTGAAGCCATGGTTGATATTTAATTCTCTGTAGCAACATGTATCAAGCATTAAAAACATCTATAATATTGAAAAATTCCACAACAAACTACTTGAGGAATGAAGCCAGTGAGATTTTCCAGCACTAACTTCTGTCTCGTGTCCAGTACATTATAGAGAATACTTTGTACTTGTTTAAGTTGTTTACTTTCTCAGATATGCACTGACGTGTCAGCCTAGAATTTGAGATTAAGTCCTAGAGTAACATTAGGTCATTAGACCCACAATCTTGCTTTTTACAAAAGCAAAATACTGCAGATGATGGAAATCTGAAATCAAAACAGAAAATGCTGGGAATACTCAGCAGGTTTGGCATCATTTGTGGCGAGAGAAACAGAGTTAATGCTTCAGT
Organism: Heterodontus francisci; assembly: GCF_036365525.1. Lineage (NCBI taxonomy): Eukaryota > Metazoa > Chordata > Chondrichthyes > Heterodontiformes > Heterodontidae > Heterodontus > Heterodontus francisci. Next base: position 14,452,230 of record NC_090407.1, on the reverse strand, counting down.
CAGTTCTGATGAAAAGCTTGTTTTTTTTACATGGATTATACCTCCCTATCCACTTGCCCACCATAACCTTCAATCCTTTCCCTCTCTAAAAAGGATCCAGTCGCCTCCAGAACTCAATTATAATGTCACCTCAGTGTCCTTCCCCAGTAACTGATTCCACAGCTCGATCACTCTTTGAAATGAAAACATTCCCTTCTTCATTGATTAATGATCTCATAGTTAAGGATCCTGTAGGGATGAGTGATCATAGCATGCTAGAATTTCAAATTCAGTTTGAGGATGAGAAACTGGAGTGCCACACTAGCGTTCTGGAGTTAAACAAAGGTAATTACATAGGCATGAGGACAGATTTGACCCTAGTGGACTGGGCAGGAAGACTAAAAGGTAGGACAGTTGATGAGCAGTGGCAGATGTTTAAGGAGATATTCAATTCCTCCCAACTAAAATATATTCTAGAGAGGAAGAAAGATTCTAAGAGGGGGAGAAACATCCATGGCTAAGCAAGAAAGTTAAGGATAACATAAAGACAAAACCTAAGGCATACCATATTGCAAAGGCCAGTGGCAGGCTGAAAGATTGGGAAACTTTTAAAGATCAACAAAGGGTTACTAAAAAAGTAATAAAAAGAGCAAAGGTAAATTATGAAAGAAAACTAGCGCAAAATATAAAAATGGATAGCAAAAGTTTCTATAAGTATATAAAGGGTAAGAGAGTAGCTAAAGTAAATGTTGGTCCATTGGAGGATGAGACTGGGGAGTTCATAGAGGGGAACACAGAAATGGCGGAGGCACTAAATCAGTATTTTGTCTCAGTTTTCACGGTGGAGGACACTAGTACCATCCCAATAGTAACAGGTAATGCAGAGGTTATAGAAAGAGAGGAACTTAGAAAAATCATCATCACTAGGGAAAAAGTGCTGAGCAAACTATTGGGATTGAAGGCAGACAATTCCCCAGGGCCTGATTGCCTACATCCTAGGGTCTGAAAGGAAGTGGCAGCGGAGATAGTGGATCCATTGGTTATAATATTCCAAAATTCCCTGGATGCGGGAAAGGTTCCAGTGGATTGGAAAAAAGCTAATATAACACCCTTATTCAAAAAGGAGGGAGGCAGAAAGTAGGAAACTATAGACCAGTTAGTTTAACATCTGTCATTGGGAAATTGTTAGAATCCATTATTAAGGAAGTAATAACAGGACATTTAGAAAGTCAAAACGCAATCCATCAGAGTCAGCATGGTTTTATGAAGGGTAAATCGTGTTTGACTAATTTACTGGAGTTCTTCGAAGCTGTGACAAGCAAAGTGGATAATGGGGATGCTGTAGATGTAATATATCTGGACTTCCAGAAGGCATTTGATAAGGTGCTGCACAAAAGCTTAATACACAAGTTAAGATCACATGAGGTTAGAGGCAATTTATTAGCTTGGATAGAGGATTGGCTAACTAACAGAAAACAGAGAGTTGGGATAAATGGGTCTTTTTCTGGTTGGCAAGATGTAACTAGTGGGGTGCGACAGGGTTCGGTCCTCGGGCCCCAACTATTTATGTTCTATATTAATGACTTGGATGCAGGGATAGAAGGTACCATAGCCAAATTTGCAGATGACACTAAAATAGGTGGGATAGTAAGTTGCAAAAAAGAAATAAGAAATTTACAAATGGATATAGATAGGTGAGGTGAATTGGCCAAAATTTGGCAGATGGGGTTTAACGTGGATAAGTGTGAGGTTATCCATTTTGGTCGAAAGAATAGAAAGGCAAATTATTATCTAAATGGAGAGAAACTTCTGAGTGCTTTGGTGCAGAGGGATCTGGGTGTCCTCGTGCATGAATCGCAGAAAGCTAGTATGCAGGTGCAGCAGGTAATAAGGAAGGCAAATGGAATTTTGGCATTTATGGCTAAAGGAATACAATATAAAAGTAAGGAAGTGTTGCTGCAACTGTACAAGGCATTAATGAGACCGCACCTGGAGTATTGTGTACAATTTTGGTCCCCTTACTAACAAAGAACAAAGAAAATTACAGCACAGGAACAGGCCCTTCGGCCCTCCAAGCCTGCGCCGATCCAAATCCTCTATCTAAACATGTAAAAAAGAACAAAGAAAATTACAGCACAGGAACAGACCCTTCGGCCCTCCAAGCCGAAGGCTTGGAGGGATGTAGTTGCATTGGAGGCAGTTCAGAGGAGGTTCACTAGATTGATTCCAGGGATGGGGGGTTTGTCTTATGAAGAGAGATTGAGCAGTTTAGGCCTTTACTCTCTAGAGTTTAGAAGAATGAGAGGAGATCTAATTGAGCTATAGAAGATGATTAGGGGGATTGACAAAGTAGACGTAGAGAGGATGTTTCCTCTTGTGGGGCAATCTAGAACGAGAGATCAGAGTTTTAGGATAAGGGGTAGCAGATTTAAAACAGAGATGAGGAGAAATTACTTCTCTCAAAGGGTCGTGAGTCTGTGGAATTCACTACCCCAGAGTGCAGTGGATGCCAGGACATTGAGTAAATTTAAGGAGGAGATAGATTTTTAATTAGTAATGCGTTGAAGAGTTATGGAGAACGGGTAGGAAAGTGGAGTTGAGGCCAAGATGAGATCAGCCGTGATCATATTGAATGGCGGGGCAGGCTCGAGGGATTGAATTGCCCTACTCCTGCTCCTAGTTCTTATGCTCTTCCTAACTCAGTCAGCCTTGAAGTTACTTTGGTCCAGTGCGTTTATCTGATACTCTTCTCTCTGCTGTTATAGTAGAATGTTTGACCTACTTACTTTGAATCAGTTAATGTCTTTGCTTAAACAGTGGACAGAATTATAAATAAGCATGCTAAATTCCAATTTCTCAAACATAGCTAAAGGCCTCGGTTGTTTCTCCTTGTATTTAGGAACATAGGAGCAGGAGTAGGCCATTCAGCCCATCGAGCCTGCCCCGCCATTCAATATGATCATGGCTGATCATCAACTTCAATGCCTTTTTCCCACACTATCCCCATATCCCCTTATGCCATTTGTATTTAGAAATATGTCAATCTCTGCTTTAAACATACTCAATGAATGAGCTTCCACAGCCCTCTGGGGTAGAGAATTTCAAAGAGTCTCAACCCTCTGAGTAAAGAGATTTCTCCTCATCTCTGTCCCAAGTGGCTTCCTCCTTATTTTGAAATTGTATCCCCTGGTTCTAGACTCCCCAAATAGGGGAAACATCTTAGCTGCATCTACCCTGTCTATCCCTTTAAAGTATTTTGACGGTTTCAGTGAGATCACTTCTCATTCTTCGAAACTCTAGAGAATACAGGCCCAGTTTCCCCAATCTTTCTTCATAGGACAGTCCCACCATCCCGGGAATAAGACTGGTGAACCTTCGTTGCACTCCCTCTATGGCAGTAATATCCTTCCTAAGGTAAGGGGACCAAAACTGCACACAGTACTCCGAGTGTGGTCTAACCAAGGTTCTATACAATTGAAGCAAGACTTCACTACTCCTGTACTCAGATCCTCTTGCAATAAAGACTAAGAGACCATTAGCCTTCCTAATTGCTTTCACCCTCTAACACTATAAACAATTTGACAGGATTGGTCTCCCTCAATCTCTCTGTGACTTTACCTTTCTCTCTTCCTTTAAGATGCTCCTTAAAACCTACTTCTTTGACCAGGTTTTTAGTGACCTGTCCGAAAAAGAAAAATTCCAAGGGTGGGACCCGTCATCCGTGGTTAACTAAAGCAGTTAAAGATAGTATCAAACTTAAAGAAAAAGCCTATAATTGCGCAAAGATGCGAGGCAGGTCAGAAGATTGGACAGAATATAAAAAACAGTTAAAGATAGTATCAAAAAGATTGAAAAGGAAGGTAAAATTAGAGTACGAGAGAAAGCTAGCTAGAAATATAAAGACAAATAGTAAGAGTTTCTATAGATATTTTTAAAAGAAAAGAGTTAACAAAGTGAGCTTTGGTCCTATAGGAAGTGAGTCTGGGCAAGTAATAATGGATAATAAGGAGTTGGCAGATGAATTGAACAGATATTTTGCATCGATCTTCACTATTGAGGACACAAGTAACATCCCAGTATTAGCTGTAAGTCAGGAAATGGAAGGGAGGGAGGAACTCAAGAAAATTATAATCACCAAGAAAGTGGTACTGAACAAATTGTTGGAGCTGCGGGCTGACAAGTCCCCGGGTCCTGATGGACTTCATCCTAGGGTGTTAAAAGTGGCTAGTGAGATAGTTGATGCGTTAGTTTTAATTTTCCAAAATTCCCTAGATTTGGGAAAGGTTCCATTAGATTGGAAAATCGTGAATGTAACTCCTTTATTCAAAAAGGGAGGGAGACAGAAAGCAGGAAACTACAGGCCAGTTAGCTTAACATCTGTCTTAGGGAAAATGTTCGAAGCTATTATTAAAGACATTATAGCAGGGCATTTAGAAAAATTCAAGGTAATCAGGCAGTGTCAACATGGTTTTGTGAAAGGGAAATCATGTTTAACCAATTTATTGGAGTTCTTTGAGGGAGTTACATGTGTTGTGGATAAAGGGGAACCAGTGGATGTATTGTACTTAGATTTCCAGAAGTCATTTGATAAGGTGCCACATCAAAGGTTATTGCAGAAAATAAAAGATCATGGTGTAGGGGGTAACATATTGGTATGGATAGAAGATTGGCTAGCTAACAGAAAACAGAGAGCAGGCATAAATGGGTCATTTTCTGGTTGGCAAGATGTAACAAGTGGTGTGCCCCAGGGATCTGTGCTGGGGCCTCAATTTTTTACAATTTATATAAATGACTTAGATGAAGGGACCGAAGGTATGGTTGCTAAATTTGCTGATGACACAAGGATAGGTAGGAAAGTAACTTGTGAAGTGGACATAAGGGGGCTACAAAGGGATGTAGATAGGTTAAGTGAAGTGGGCAAAGAACTAGCAAATGGAGTGTAATGTGGGAAAGTGTGAAATTGCCCACTTTGGCAGGAAGAATAAAAAAGAAGTATATTATCTAAATGGTGAGAGATTGAAGAGCTCTGAGATGCAGAGGGATCTGGGTGTCCTAGCACACAAATCACAAAAGGTTAGTATGCAGGTACAGCCTGTAATTAGGAAAGCTAATAGAATGTTATCATTTATCGCGAGGGGAATTGAGTACAAAAGTAGGGTGGTTATGGTTCAGCTATACAGGGCATTGGTGAGACCACATCTGGAGTACTATGTACAGTACTGGTCTCCTTATTTAAGGAAGGATGTGAATGCGTTGGAGGCAGTGCAGAGAAGGTTAACTAGACTAATACCTGGAATGGACTGGCTGTCTTATGAGGAAAGATTGGACAGGCTAGGCCTGTATCCGCTGGAGTTTAGAAGAGTAAGAGACGATTGAAACGTATAAGATCCTGAGGGGTCTTGACAGGGTGGATGTGGAAAGCATGTTTCTCCTTGTGGGAGAATCTAGAACTAGGGGTCACTGTTTAAAAATAAGGGGTTGCCCATTTAAGACGGAGATGAGGAGAAATTTTTTGTCTGAGGGTCGTGAGTCTCAAAAGGCAGTGGAAGCAGAGTCTTTGAATATTTTAAGGCAGAGGTGGATAGATTCTTGATAAGCAAGGGGGTGGAAGGTTCTTGGGGTTAGGTGGAAATGTGGAGTAATCAGTTCAGCCATGAACTTATTGAATGGCGGAGCAGGTTTGATGGGCCAAGTGGCCTACTCCTGCTCCTAATTCGTATGTTAGTATGAATATCTCCTTATATGGCTCAGTGAAGCAGCTAGAATTATTTTACGATGTTAAAGACGCTTTATAGATGCAAGATGTTGTTATTTTTTTATGATTTGTGAATACTATTGATCCAAGAATTGAAACACAGAGCTACAGGTGAAAGCTAGGTTTGATTGTTTTTTTCCTAGCTGACTATTCAAACTCTTGAAAGGGTGCGGGACAGTCTGGGTGGCAAGTACCTTTATTTGGGTGTGTGAGCAGATCATTAAGAGAGCAAGACTACACCTTCTACTGGCAGGGTAGGGATCCAAAAGAACCAAGACAGCATGGAGTGTTTCGCCATCAGAAACTCTTTTCTCAGCATGATAGAGGCACCTACAAATGGCTCGGAACGCATACTGTCCATCCGACTGCTCACCGCCTTTGGTCCAGTAAAGCGACTCAGCACCTATGCTCCAACACTCTGCTCCCCACCTGAAGTTAAAGGCCAGTTCTATGAGGAACTCCATAATATCATTAATAGCATTCCTAATACTGAACATTTGTTCCTGCTGGGGGACTTTAACGCCAAGGTTGGGGCTTACCATGACACATGGCTCTCCTGCCTCAGGCGCTATGGCATTGGAAGGATGAATGAGAATGGACAGAGACTGCTGGAGCTGTGTACCTACCACAACCTCTGCATCACCAACTCGTTCTTTCAAATTAAACCCTGTCACCAGGTTTCATGGAGAAACCCAAGATCACGTCGTTGGCACAAGCTGAACCTCATCTTCACAAGGCGAGCCTCCAAAAACAGTGTTCAAATCACACGCAGCTTCCACAGTGCGGACTGCGACACCGACCACTCCCTGGTGTGCAGCAAAGTTAGACTCAAACCAAAGAAGTTACATCACTCCAAGCAGAATCGCTGCCCGTGCATTAACACTTCCAGAATTTCTTACCCACAGCTGTCACAAAAGTTTCTCAATTCACTTGAAAAAGCCCTTCAAAACACTCCTGCAGGGGATGCAGAGACCAAGTGGGCTCACATCAGAGACACCATCTATGACTCAGCAATGACCACCTTTGGCAAACGTGAGAAGCAGAATGCAGACTGGTTTCAATCTCACTTTGAAGGGATGGAACCAGTCATAGCTGCCAAGCACATTGCACTGCTGAACTACAAGAAAGCCCCCAGCGAGTTAACATCCTTAGCACTTAAAGCTGCCACTTAAAGCACCGCGCAAAGAACAGCCAGACGCTGTGCAAATGACTACTGGCAACACCTATGCAGTCGTATTCAGCTGGCCTCCAACACCGGAAATATCAGAGGAATGTATGATGACATTAAGAGAGCTTTTGGGCCAACCGTCAAGAGGATTGCCCCCCTCAAGTCTAAATCAGGGGAGATGATCACTGACCAACGCAAGCAAATGGACCGCAGGGTGGAGCACTACCTAGAACTGTACTCCAGGGAAAATGATGTCACTGATACTGCCCTCAATGCAGCCCAGACTCTGCCAGTCATGGATGAGCTGGACGAACAGCCAACAAAATCGGAGCTCAGTAATGCCATTGATTCTCTAGCCAGCGGAAAAGCCCCTGGAAAGGACGTCATTACCCCTGAAATAATCAAGTGTGCCAAGCCTGCTATACTCTCAGCACTCCATGAACTACTTTGCCTGTGCTGGGATAAGGGAGCAGTACCACAGGACATACGTGATACCAGTATAATCACCCTCCATAAAAACAAGGGCGGCTGCGGTGACTGCAACAACTACCGTGGAATCTCCCTGCTCATCATAGTGGGGAAAGCCTTCGCTCGAGTCGTTTTAAACAGACTCCAGAAGCTGGCTGAGCGTGTCTAACCTGAGGCACAGTGCGACTTTCGAGCAGAGAGATCCACCATTGACATGCTGTTCTCCCTTTGCCAGCTACAGGAGAAATGCCGCAAACAACAGATGCCCCTCTATGTTGCCTTCATAGATCTCACCAAAGCCTTTGACCTCGTCAGCAGACGTGGTCTCTTCAGACTACTAGAAAAGATCGGATGTCCACCAAAGCTACTAAGTATCATCACCTCATTCCATGACAATATGAAAGGCACAATTCAGCATAACTGTGCCCCATCAGACCCCTTTCCCATCCTGAGTGGTGTGAAACCGGGCTGTGTTCTCGCACCTACAGTTTGGGATTTTCTTCTCACTGCTGCTCTCTCACGCGTTTTAAGTCTTCAGAAGAAGGAATTTTCCTCCACACAAGATCAGATGGCAGATTGTTCAACCTTGCCCGTCTTAGAGCGAAGGTCAAAGTACAGAAAGTCGTCATCGGGGAACTCCTCTTTGCTGACGATGCTGCATTAACATCCCACACGGAAGAGTTTCTGCAGGCTTGCGGCTGCCTGCAACGAATTTGGCCTAACCGTCAGTTTAAAAAAAAACGAACATCATGGGGCAGGACGTCAGAAATGCTCCATCCATCAATATCAGTGACTACGCTCTGGAAGTGGTTCAAGAGTTCACCTACCTAGGCTCAACTATCACCAGTAACCTGTCTCGATGCAGAAATCAACAAGCGCATGGGAAAGGCGTCCGCTGCTATGTCCAGACTGGCCAAGAGGGTGTGGGAAAATGGCGCATTGACATGGAACATAAAAGTCCGAGTGTTTCAAGCCTGTGTCCTCAGTTCCTTGCTCTACGGCAGCGAGGCCTGGACAATGTATGTCAGCCAAGAGCGACGTCTCAATGCATTCCATCTTTGCTGCCTCCGGAGAATCTTTGGCATTAGGGTGGCGCAGTGGTTAGCACTGCAGCCTCACAGCTCCATCGACCCGGGTTCAATTCTGGGTACTGCCTGTGTGGAGTTTGCAAGTTCTCCCTGTATCTGCGTGGGTTTCCTCTGGGTGCTCCGGTTTCCTCCCACAGCCAAAAGACTTGCAGGTTGATAGGTAAATTTGCCATTATAAATTGTCCCTAGTATAGGTAGGTGGTAGGGGAATATAGGGACAGGTGAGGATGTGGTAGGAATATGGGATTAGAGTAGGATTAGTATAAATGGGTGGTTAATGGTCGGCACAGACTCGGTGGGCCGAAGGGCCTGTTTCAGTGCTGTATCTCTAAATCTAAATCTAAATCAGGTGGCAGCACCGTATCTCCAACGCAGATGTCCTCGAGGCAGCCAACATCCCCAGCATGTACGCCCTCTGAGCCAGCGGCGCTTGAGATGGTTTGGTTGTGTGAGCTGCATGGAAGATGGCAGGATCCCCAAGGATGTATTGTACAGCGAGCTCGTCACAGGTATCAGACCCACCGGCCATCCATGTCTCTGCTTTAAAGACGCTTGCAAACATGACATGAAGTCTTGCGACATTGACCACATGTTGTGGGAGCCAGTTGCCAGCGATCGCCAGAGATGCGGACAGCCATAAAGGCAGGGCTGAAGCGAGGCAAGTCAAAGAGATTCAGCAGTTGGCAGGAAAAGAGACAGAAGTGTAAGGAGAGAGCCAACTGTGTAACAGCCCCGACAACCAACTTCACCTGCAGCATCTGTGGAAGTCTGTCACTCTAGAATTGGCCTTTATAGCCACTCCAGGTGCTGCTCCACAAACCACTGACCACCTCTAGGCACTTACCCATTGTCTCTCGAGACAAGGAGGCCAAAAATGAAAAAAGGTGAGGAAGTGCAGCCACTTCACTCTGAATCTATCTCGGAGCAGGTCTGGGTCAGCACTATGTTCCTTACATGGGAGACTCTGCATTGCCATGCTTATACGATGTAGCCAGAAGGGAGAGACATTCTAGGTCTGAAAGAAAGAAAGAACTCCCTTTTTATAGCGCCTTTCAGGAAGTCCCACAGTGCTTTACAGCCAATGAAATATTTTTTGAGGTAATGTAGGAAACCCATCACCAGTTTGCACACTGCAAGATTCCACAAACAGCAATGAGGTAATGACCAAATAATCTGTTTTGTAGTGATACTGGTGAAGGAATAAATACTGACCTAAACAGTGGGGAGAACTCTCCTGCTGTTCTTTGAATAGTGCTGTGGGATCTTTTATGTATCTTACAGGACCGATGGGGCCTTAATTTAACGTTTCATCCGAAAGATGGCACCTCTGACAGTGGAGCAATCCCACAACCTTCTGACTCAGAGATGAAAGGGTTACCCACTGAATTAAGGCTTGCACCTCTGTGCCTTTAGCCATGTGGGTCAGGCTTTCAGGGACCTATTGTTTATGGCAGAGCAGGAGGACATTCGGCCCATTGAGTCCATGTCGGCTTTCAGGGACCTATTGTTACTCACCACCACCTTGCCCCTTTGCCCAATAGAATGGATTGAATATTTGATGCAAGGGCATATAAAGATGTGAGGGTCCTTGAGAGGGTGCAGAAGAGATTTACCAGAAAGATTCCAGGGATAGGGGATTTTAGTTGCAAGGTTAGGTTCGCAAAACTGGGGTTGTTCTCTTTAGAACAGAGGGGATTGTGGGGAGAATTTTAGAAATGTCCAAGATTATGACAGGCTTAGATAAGTTAGAGAAGAAAAAGACTGTTCCCATTAACTAATGGTACAAGGACTAGGGGACACAGATTGAAGTTTTGGGCAAAAGATGCAGGGGGAATATGAGGAAGAATTTTTTTACGCAGAGGGTGGGAATGACCTGGAACTCGCTGGTCACAAGGGTGGTGGAAGTGGAGACAATCAATGACTTCAAAAGGAAATTGGATGGCCAATTGAAGGAAATAGACTTGCAGGGCTACTGGGATTGAGTGGGGGAGTGAGACTGACAGAACAGCTCCATGGAGAGCCAGCATGGACTCGATGGGCCGAATGGCCTCCTTCTGTACCATAAGTAAATGATTCCAGGACTCTATGGTAGTGGGATGAACTCAGCTCTAGCAAAGAGCCTGGCGTGGACACAATACACTGACGGTCTCATTCTAAATCCCACTGAAGACATCCAATAGGCAACATACTTACACGGTGTGCATGCTTTGTTTTACAGATGTGAATGAATGTGAAGAGGACAATGGAGGATGCGAAGGTCAATGCTGTAACACTATCGGCAACTTCTACTGCAAGTGCCATGAGGGCTTGAAGCTGAAGGCCGATGGGAAAACCTGTGAAGGTAGGGGTATGGCTCATTGGGCATTGGAACTTTTGAGCAACGTGATGTGAACTCTCCGAGACTTGTTGTTATGGGAACCAAATTTGGAATTGGACTGTAGAGGCTTGAAATAGTTTTGTTGAATAGTTGGAATCACAACCTTCCATGGACTAATCCAATTTCACAACTGGTTTTTCAGCCGTTTACACTGAGACTATTTGGAGCTCCTGTTGATCTCAGTTTGTATGGCAAATGTCACCGTGCACCGATTTGTGTTATGGGGCAGAATTTGCAAGCACCTGCTCCCAGGGTAGATGGGAATATCAATTGAAAATGGCCATGGAGGTCAGTCCACTTAAACCACACAACCATTCCATAAGAGAGAGAGAAAGAGATGGGTGCTACAGATTAGAATGTGTCGGGTGGATGGGTACTGGAGATTACAAAGTTGTGGGGGGGATGGGTGCTACAGAATAGAATGTGGCGGGGGAGCTGGGTGCAGGAGATTAGAATGTGTGGGGGGGATGGGTGCTAGAGATTAGAATGTGTGGAGGGGGTGGGTGCTGCAGATTAGAAGGTGTGGGGGGGATGGGTGCTGGAGATTAGAATATGTGGAGGGGGTGGGTGCTGCAGATTAGAATGTGTGGAGGGGGTGGGTGCTGCAGATTAGAATGTGTGGGGGGGATGGGTGCTGGAGATTCAAATGTTGAGGGGGGGGTGCTGCAGATTAGAATGTGTTTGGGGGAGGGGGATGGGTGCTGCAGATTACAATGTGTGGAGGGGGTGGGTGCTGCAGATTGGAGTGAGTGGGGGGGATGGGTGCTGGAGATTAGAATGTGTTTGGGGGCGGGATGGGTGCTGGAGATTAGAATGTGTGGAGGGGGTGGGTGCTGCAGATTAGATTGGGGGGGGGATGGGTGCTGGAGATTAGAATATGTGGAGGGGGTGGGTGCTGCAGATTAGAAGTTGTGGGGGGATGGTGCTGGACATTAGAATGTGGGTGGGGGATGGGTGCTGCAGATTACAATGTGTGGAGGGGGTGGGTGCTGCAGATTAGAATGTGTGGGGGGGAAGGGTGCTGGAGATGACAATGTGGGGGGGGGATGGGTGCTGGAGATTAGAATGTGATGAGTGATGAATGCTGGTGATTAGAATATGGGGGAAGGGTGCTGGAGTTTAGAAAGCGGGTAGAAGATGGGTGCTGGAGATTAGAAAGTGGGTGGAAGATGGGTGTTGGAGATTAGAAAGTGGGTGGAAGATGGGTGCTGGAGATTAGAAAGTGGGTGGAAAATGGGTGTTTGAGGTTAGAAAGTGAGTGGAAGATGGGTGCTGGAGATTAGAAAGTTGGTGGAAGATGGGTGCTGCAGATTAGAAAGTGGGTGGAAGATGGGAGCTGGAGATTAGAAAGTGGGTGGAAGCTGGGTGCTGGAGATTAGAAAGTGGGTGGAAACTGGGAGCTGGAGATTAGAAAGTGGGTGGAAGATGGGTGCTGGATTTTAGAAAGTAGGTGGAAGATGGGTGCTGGAGATTAGAAAGTGGGTGGAAGCTGGGTGCTGGAGATTAGAAAGTGGGTGGAAGCTGGGAGCTGGAGATTAGAAAGTGGGTGGAAGATGGGTGCTGGATTTTAGAAAGTAGGTGCAAGCTGGGTGCTGGAGATTAGAAAGTGGGTGGAAGCTGGGTGCTGGAGATTAGAAAGTGGGTGGAAGATGGGTGCTGGATTTTAGAAAGTAGGTGCAAGATGGGTGTTGGAGATTAGAAAGTGGGTGGAAGCTGGGTGCTGGAGATTAGAAAGTGGGTGGAAGCTGGGTGCTGGAGATTAGAAAGTGGGTGGAAGAGGGGTGACGGTTATTAGAAAGTAGGTGGAAGATGGGTGTTGGAGATTAGAAAGTGTGTGGAAGATGGGTACTGGAGCTTAGAAAGTAGGTGCAAGCTGGGTGCTGGAGATTAGAAAGTGGGTGGAAGCTGGGTGCTGGAGATTAGAAAGTGGGTGGAAGATGGGTGCTGGATTTTAGAAAGTAGGTGCAAGGTGGGTGTTGGAGATTAGAAAGTGGGTGGAAGCTGGGTGCTGGAGATTAGAAAGTGGGTGGAAGATGGGGGCTGGATTTTAGAAAGTGAGTGAAAGATGGGTGCTGGAGATTAGAATATGTGGGGGATGGGTGCTGGAGATTAGAATGTGTGGAGGGGGTGGGTGCTGGAGATTAGAACGTGGAGGGGGGCATGGGTGCTGGAGATTAGAAAGTGGGTGGAAGATGGGTGCTGGATTTTAGAAAGTGGGTGGAAGATGGGTGCTGGAGATTAGAATGTGTGGAGGGGGTGGGTGCTGGAGATTAGAACGTGGAGGGGGGCATGGGTGCTGGAGATTAGAAAGTGGGTGGAAGCTGGGTGCTGGAGATTGGAAAGTGAGTGGAAGATGGGTGCTGGAGGTTAGAAAGTGGGTAGAAGCTGGGTGCTGGAGATTGGAAAGTGAGTGGAAGATGGGTGCTGGAGATTAGAAAGTGGGTGAAAGATGGGTGCTGGAAATTAGAAAGTGGGTGGAAGATGGGTGCTGGAGATTAGAAAGTGGGTGGAAGATGGGTGCTGGAGATTAGAAAGTGGGTGGAAGCTGGGTGCTGGAGATTAGAAAGTGGGTGGAAAATGGGTGCTGGAGGTTAGTAAGTGGGTGGAAAATGGGTGTTTGAGATTAGAAAGTGAGTGGAAGATGGGAGCGGGTGATTAGAAAGTGGGTGGAAGATGGGTGCTGGAAATTAGAAAGTGGGTGGAAGATGGGTGCTGGAGATTAGAAAGTGGGTGGAAGATGGGTGCTGGAGATTAGAATGTGTGGAGGGGGTGGGTGCTGGAGATTAGAACGTGGAAGGGGGCATGGGTGCTGGAGATTAGAAAGTGGGTGGAAGATGGGTGCTGGATTTTAGAAAGTGGGTGGAAGATGGGTGCTGGAGATTAGAATGTGTGGAGGGGGTGGGTGCTGGAGATTAGAACGTGGAGGGGGGCATGGGTGCTGGAGATTAGAAAGTGGGTGGAAGATGGGTGCTGGAGATTAGAAAGTGGGTGGAAGATGGGTGCTGGAGATTAGAAAGTGGGTGGAAGATGGGTGCTGGAGATTACAAAGTGGGTGGAAGCTGGGTGCTGGAGATTGGAAAGTGGGTGGAAGTTGGGTGCTGGATTTTAGAAAGTAGGTGGAAGATGGGTGCTGGAGATTAGAAAGTGGGTGAAAGATGGGTGCTGGAAATTAGTAAGTGGGTGGAAGATGGTTGCTGGAGATTAGAAAGTGCGTGGAAGACGGGTGCTGGAGATTAGAAAGTGGGTGGAAGCTGGGTGCTGGAGATTAGAAAGTGGGTGGAAAATGGGTGCTGGAGGTTAGTAAGTGGGTGGAAAATGGGTGTTTGAGATTAGAAAGTGAGTGGAAGATGGGAGCGGGTGATTAGAAAGTGGGTGGAAGATGGGTGCTGGAAATTAGAAAGTGGGTGGAAGATGGGTGCTGGAGATTAGAAAGTGGCTGGAAGATGGGTGCTGGAGATTAGAAAGTGGGTGGAAGCTGGGTGCTGGAGATTAGAAAGTGGTTGGAAAATGGGTGCTGGAGATTAGAAAGTGGGTGGAAGATGGGAGCGGGAGATTAGAAAGTGGGTGGAAGATGGGTGCTGGAAATTAGAAAGTGGGTGGAAGATGGGTGCTGGAGATTAGAAAGTGGGTGGAAGATGGGTGCTGGAGATTAGAAAGTGGGTGGAAGCTGGGAGCGGGAGATTAGAAAGTGGGTGGAAGATGGGTGCTGGAAATTAGAAAGTGGGTGGAAGATGGGTGCTGGAGATTAGAAAGTGGGTGGAAGATGGGTGCTGGAGATTAGAAAGTGGGTGGAAGCTGGGTGCAGGAGGTTAGAAAGTGGGTGGAAAATGGGTGTTTGAGATTAGAAAGTGAGTGGAAGATGGGAGCGGGTGATTAGAAAGTGGGTGGAAGATGGGAGCGGGTGATTAGAAAGTGGGTGGAAGATGGGTGCTGGAAATTAGAAAGTGGGTGGAAGATGGGTGCTGGAGATTAGAAAGTGGGTGGGAGCTGGGTGCTGGAGATTAGAAAGTAGGTGGAAGATGGGTGCCGGAAATTAGAAAGTGGGTGGAAGATGGGTGCTGGAGATTAGAAGGTCGGTGGAAGATGGGTGCTGGAGATTAGAAAGTGAGTGGAAGATGGGTGCTGGAGACTAGAAAGTGGGTGGAAGATGGGTGCTGGAGATTAGAAAGTTGGTGATAGATGGGTGCTGGAGATTAGAAAGTGGGTGGAAGATGGGTGCTGGAGATTTGAAAGTGGGTGGAAGATGGGTGCTGGAGATTAGAAAGTAGGTGGAAGATGGGTGCTGGAGATTTGAAAGTGGGTGGAAGATGGGTGCTGGAGATGGGAAAGTGGGTGGAAGATGGGTGTTGGAGATTAGAAAGTGGGTGGAAGATGGGTGCTGGAGATTAGAAAGTGGGTGGAAGCTGGGTGTTGGAGATTAGAAAGTGGGTGGAAGATGGGTGCTGGAGATTAGAAAGTGGGTGGAATATGGGTTCTGGAGATTAGAAAGTGGGTGGAAGCTGGGTGCTGCAGATTAGAAAGTGGGTGGAAGATGGGTGCTGGAGGTTAGAAAGTGGGTGGAAGATGGGTGTTTGAGATTAGAAAGTGAGTGGAAGATGGGTGCTGGTGATTAGAAAGTAGGTGGAAGATGGGTGTTGGAGATTAGAAAGTGGGTGGAAGATGGGTGCTGGAGATTTGAAAGTTGATGATAGATCGGTGTTGGAGATTAGAAAGTAGGCGGAAGATGAGTGTTGGAGATTAGAAAGTGGGTGGAAGATGGGTGCCGGAGATTAGAAAGTTGATGATAGATGAGTGTTGGAGATTAGAAAGTAGGCGGAAGATGGGTGCTGGAGATTAGAAAGTGGGTGGAAGATGGGTGCTGGAGATTACAAAGTGGGTGGAAGCTGGGTGCTGGAGATTGGAAAGTGAATGGAAGATGGGTGCTGGAGGTTAGAAAGTGGGTAGAAGCTGGGTGCTGGAGATTGGAAAGTGAGTGGAAGATGGGTGCTGGAGATTAGAAAGTGGGTGAAAGATGGGTGCTGGAGATTAGAAAGTGGGTGGAAAATGGGTGCTGGAGGTTAGTAAGTGGGTGGAAAATGGGTGTTTGAGATTAGAAAGTGTGGAAGATGGGTGCTGGAGATTAGAAAGTGGGTGGAAGATGGGAGCGGGAGATTAGAAAGTGGGTGGAAGATGGGTGCTGGAAATTAGAAAGTGGGTGGAAGATGGGTGCTGGAGATTAGAAAGTGGGTGGAAGATGGGTGCTGGAGATTAGAAAGTGGGTGGAAGCTGGGTGCAGGAGGTTAGAAAGTGGGTGGAAAATGGGTGTTTGAGATTAGAAAGTGAGTGGAAGATGGGAGCGGGTGATTAGAAAGTGGGTGGAAGATGGGAGCGGGTGATTAGAAAGTGGGTGGAAGATGGGTGCTGGAAATTAGAAAGTGGGTGGAAGATGGGTGCTGGAGATTAGAAAGTGGGTGGGAGCTGGGTGCTGGAGATTAGAAAGTAGGTGGAAGATGGGTGCCGGAAATTAGAAAGTGGGTGGATGATGGGTGCTGGAGATTAGAAAGTGGGTGGAAGATGGGTGCTGGAGATTAGAAGGTCGGTGGAAGATGGGTGCTGGAGATTAGAAAGTGAGTGGAAGATGGGTGCTGGAGATTAGAAAGTGGGTGGAAGATGGGTGCTGGAGATTAGAAAGTTGGTGATAGATGGGTGCTGGAGATTAGAAAGTGGGTGGAAGATGGGTGCTGGAGATTTGAAAGTGGGTGGAAGATGGGTGCTGGAGATTAGAAAGTAGGTGGAAGATGGGTGCTGGAGATTTGAAAGTGGGTGGAAGATGGGTGCTGGAGATGGGAAAGTGGGTGGAAGATGGGTGTTGGAGATTAGAAAGTGGGTGGAAGATGGGTGCTGGAGATTAGAAAGTGGGTGGAAGCTGGGTGTTGGAGATTAGAAAGTGGGTGGAAGATGGGTGCTGGAGGTTAGAAAGTGGGTGGAAGATGGGTGTTTGAGATTAGAAAGTGAGTGGAAGATGGGTGCTGGTGATTAGAAAGTAGGTGGAAGATGGGTGTTGGAGATTAGAAAGTGGGTGGAAGATGGGTGCTGGAGATTTGAAAGTTGATGATAGATCGGTGTTGGAGATTAGAAAGTAGGCGGAAGATGAGTGTTGGAGATTAGAAAGTGGGTGGAAGATGGGTGCCGGAGATTAGAAAGTTGATGATAGATGAGTGTTGGAGATTAGAAAGTAGGCGGAAGATGGGTGCTGGAGATTAGAAAGTGGGTGGAAGATGGGTGCTGGAGATTAGAAAGTGGATGTAAGATGTTTGCTGGAGTTAAGTATGTCGAAGGGGAAATGGGTGTTGGCAATAAGAATGTTTGGGGGGAGATGTGTGCTGGAAATGAGAATGTGTGGGGATGACGGGTACTGGAGAATTTAATGTGGGGGACAGATGGGTACTGGGTTCATGGAAGAAGAAGTTATGCACTCTTCTGTTGTGCTGGTGTGTGATGTTTACTTGTAGTATCTTGTGTAATGTTTGACTATCATATCAGTGTGTATTGTTTGCCTGAAGTATTGGTGTGTCCTGTTTACTTGAGGTATCGGTGTGCAATGTTTACCTGTAGTATTAGTGTGTAATGTATACCTGTATTATCAGTGCGTAATGTTTGACTGCGGTATCAGCGTGTGGTGTTTGACTGTCATATCAGGTTGTAATGTTTAATTGCATTATCAGTGTGTAATGTTTACCTGTAGTATCGGTCTGTGATGTTTGACTGTAGAATCGGTGTGTAATGTTGGACTGTAGCATCAGTGTGTAATGTTGGGCTGTAGTATCGGTTTATAATGTTTACCTGTGGTATCGGCGTGTAATGGTTGACTGTAGTATCAGTGTGTAATATTCACCTGTAGTATCAGTGTGTAATATTTGACTGTCGTATCAGTGTGTAATATTTACCTGTAGTATCAGTGTGTAATGTTGGACTGTAGCATCAGTGTGTAATGTTGGGCGGTAGTATCGGTTTATATTGTTTACCTGTGGTATCGGTGTGTAATTGTTACCTGTAGTATCAGTGTGTATTATTTACCTGTAGCATCAATGTGTAATGTTGGTTTGTAGTATCCATGTGTAATGCTGTACTGTAGTATCCATGTGCAATGTTTACCTGCAATATCGGTGCGTAATGTTTGACTAATACTGGTGTGTAATGTTGGATTGTAGTATCGATGTGTAATATTTTATTGTAGTATCAGTGTGTAATGTTGTACTGTAATATCCGTGTGTAATGTTTACCTGCAGTATCAGTGTTTAATGTTTGACTAATATCGGTGTGTAATGTTGGATTGTAGTATCGGTGTGTAATGTTTTATTGTAGTGTTGGTGTGTAATGTTTTATTGGAGTATCTGTGTGTAATGGTTTCCTGTAGTATCGGTGTGTAATATTCACATGTAGTATTAGTGTGTAATGTTTGACTGTAGTATTAATGTGTAATGTTTGACTGTAGTATTAGTGTGTAATGTTTGACTGTAGTGTACTGTGTGACACTTCTCATTTAATTTGTAACTGCTCATGCATGCCTCTCATGACAATTACATGATGGATCTGATCTGGCGAATGCTAATGGAAGATTCCAGAAACTCTGAGCCTGATTGTTAATGTTTATGGAGTTTATGAATAATACCTTATGATATTTGAACTACACTCTTTGATAGTGTGCTTCATTGCTATTTGTTTCAGCTGTTTATCTTGTCTCTGTAAATATTGGCAGTGATTTTTTTTCAATTCTAGAATTTATCTTGCTGGAAGGATCATTAGTTTCCTTTGTGTTTATCTGTAACAGTTTGTAATCAATAAGGTTCCACTCTGGTTTGGTCTGAAGTTCATGCCAACTTCTTTCTGGAGGTATAGATGTGATAAGTTCTATTCTAGACTTCTATGTGCATTGTATTCACAAATGGTTGTCTCTGTTGATATTTCAATACCGTGGTGGTTATCATGTTTTTAATAGGTTTTCAAGGTATATTTGTTTTCCTATCTGATATAAAACATTGTAATGTTTCTTCTGTTTCTTCATTTTACTTGGGTTCTGCAGTTTTATCTTTTTGTCATGCGAGGGTTCTGGTCTGATTCATCACTGTCTAGCTTCTGTTGAGAGTATTGGTTGCTCTGTGGGTCCATGTCTCTCTCATCTCTGTTGAAGATGAGAGTCCCAATTGTTTTATTGATGAGGGATACTGTAATAATAAGTGCTTAATGCTATTAATACTCCCGCTGGTGAGAGCTTGCTTTTATAACTGTTATTATTAGAGACACTGAGGGTTTATATTGTAACAGGTTGATGCTTCAGCAAGATCATAACTAACAGACGGTAGAAGTTATATTCAGACATAACAAGCCTGCATACACATTTCAAACTCACTTTCTAACACTGACAGACATGAATGGAACCCAGTTGAGTGAGATAGGGTAGGATGAATCTGTACCTTTAGGAGACGAGGGGAGAAAACTGGAGGGGGAGGATAAAAGTCAAAAGTCTAGATCATACAGAAGATTGCCAATACAGATAAAGAGGGTCTGTTATAAAGAGCTCTTGTAGACTTGACGTGGATATGTTCGAATTCCATTCTTATATTTTCATGAGAATAAGGAGGAAAGAAACAAAAATGCCTTGTAAAGAAACATTGGAGGAATAGCTATAACACAGGCAGTGGCTGCTGGGCTGTTTGTTCCTATAGGTGTGGAAGGTCTGATTGTGTCTATGGTTATTGGTAAAAGGTCACATCCCAAAGTGCAGGACAGCAGCGGGGTTGAAAAGTATAAAGGAGAAATAATGTAAATGAGGGAGTGGTGGATAGATGCCAGCTTGGCTCACTGGTAGCACTCTCACCTTAGGGTAATGGGTTCAAGCAGACATGAGCTTCTCAAAAGTTAAGATCTGTTGAACAGACCAGAAGTGTTTGGCACAAAAGGTGAAACTGAACTTATTGGAGGCAGATTTAGCTCTGGAAAGATGTGAGAGTTCCAGTTGAAGACAGAGGATACAGTGAGGCCAAGAATTTAATAGATGAAGCTGGATTTGGAAGATAATTCAATAAGAATGACGTGTAATTGGGTAACTTGGTACTTATAATAATAGTTTATTGTGTATGGCATTCATTACTAAAGGACAAACAAAAATCCACCTAGTTGTAATATATATTGATATAAAAACAGATAAAATAAAGCATAATTAAATTGGCAGTTATCTAGTGGGTAATTACTTGCAGTTTCTGGTATTTATTCCAACACAGTGGCTCCTGTTTAAAGATTGAAAACACTGCTTGTGTGTTGTCTCTCCTGAGGGACCTGTATAGTATAATTCCCATAATCTGCCTGTGTGGCGCAGTATTTAAAATAGTGGATGTGTTCCCATGGTGACCAATTCCAGGGGCCTACAAATCACAGTGCTAAGACCACATGCTGGCCTTGAACTCTGGTATTCTGGCTCTCCAAAGCCCAGGCAGCTCAGTTTTGTTGTGTTTATGTTTCTCACTTGTTGCTTTTGCCAATCGGTTTTTATGCTTCGACCCGGAGCCCAGTGACTAGAATTCGGTCACCTTCTTGACAGCATTAGTTCGCACGTTTCACATCTCCGCTCGCCCTGCCATCTCAGACGCGTCCTCCTCAGCCTTAGTCAGCAGCCTATGTCAGGGACTCCTCCTCCCATTTTAGCACACTCACGCTGCTTGTGACTTCATTTATCCTGCAGCAGACAGTGCAGATTTAATGACATGGCAAATGATGCATCACAACCATTGCATACATGCATCAACATCACTCATTCTGCATTGGCATTCACACGACACATCTAATCACATAAACAATACCAGTCTTCATCTTGGCACAACATCATTTAGTGAATTGCACCAAGGCTGCTTATGCATTCCATTGCTTTCCTTTCTATCCTCTGCCTTAAAGACACGGAGCCATGGAAGAAAACAATGGAGTAGCTTCACCAGGACCACTTACCCTCGCTGATCTGAGCAAGTCATTGATGTGCTTGCGGCACTGCACCCATGCTCTACGAGTGACCTCACGGTTTGAGACCTCCTTTGCTGCCTCCATCCAGGCTTTCTTGGTGAGGCAGGAGGGTCTTTGCACTCCATCTGCAGGGGAGAGGACCTCCTGCCTTTCCCTGACAGCCTGGAGGAGAACCTGCAGGGTGGCATCACTGAACTGTGGGACGGGACGCTGCCTGCTGGCTCCATTTGATTCACTTTGGCTGTAGGGAAAATAAATGATGTGAAGTTGGTGGTGGCTTTCACAAAATAAGGGAGGCAAAAACATTTTGATTTAAGTAAAAGCTTCAGTTTAAGTTAATTTGAAGATACTTACATGAAAGGAAGGCTGCTGATCTGTGAGGCTGTAAGCACAGAATGTTTTATATCTGTGGCAATAAAGGTGCTTGGGGCGATGACGGCAGGTTCCATCAATGAAAGGCCACCCCTGCTGCATGATCCCACGTGTCCCCCGTGCCCATCGCCACATGGCTAATTTAAATTCAAAATTGCGTGGAAACGGGATTTGCAGTGCAAGTTACAATAACTTGCCGTCCCGTCGTCGGGAACACTGCGGCACTCATAAGATTCCACCCGATGTGTTTGGGGTGGGGAAGGAGGACAGGTTTTCCCTTGTCCACCCTGACTGCCAGAGAAGGATCCTGGCCAAATGGGGCCAAACCGTGGCAAAGATCTGGCCCATGTTCCAGGCACCCTCCCCTCTGTTCATGTGACTTACACTCTCTCCAGTCCTAGGATTTTTGTTAGGTCAGGGTATCAAAGGATATGAATGCAGGGCGGGTAAATGGAGTTGAGGTACAGATCAGTCATCATTTAATTAAATAGTAGAACAGATTTGAAGAGCTTAATACCCAGAACTTAGAACATTATATTATGAGTGCAAGTTTCATAAACCTGGCTAAAATGCCATGAGTGAGTTTAGAATGTTGAGGGATGATCTAATTTTGGTGTTTAAAATGTTAAAAGGATTTGATAGGGTAAATACAGAAAAAAACTATTTCTTCTAATGGGGGAATCAAGAATGAGGGGACAGTGGCACAGTGGTGAGCACCGCAGCCTCACAGCTCCAGCGACCCGGGTTTGGTTCTGGGTACTGCCTGTATGGAGTTTGCAAGTTTTCCCTGTGACCGTGTGGGTTTCTGCCAGGTGCTCTGGTTTCCACCCACAGCCAAAGACTTGCAGGTTGGTAGGTAAATTGGCCATTGTAAATTTCCCCTAGTGTAGGTAGGTGGTAGGAGAATTGTGCGGATGTGGTAGGGAATGTGGGATTGATGTAGGATCAGTATAGGTGGGTGGTTGATGGTCGGCACAGACTCGGTGGGCCGAAGGGCCTGTTTCAGTGCTGTATCTCTCTATGACTCTATAATCTTAAAATTAGATCCAGGCCATTTAGGAGCAAAAGCAGGAAGCACTTTTTCACACAAAGTGTGGTAGAAATCTGGAATTCTCTTCCCCAGAAGTCTGTGGATGCTGGAAAACAATTGGAGCTTTCAAAACTGAGGGAGATAGACTTTTGTTAAGTAGGAGTATCAAGGGATATGGAGCAAGACTGGTAAATAGAGTTAGGATGCAGATAGGAATAGGGAGAGAGAGGAGTTGAACACGTGGCTGCAGGGATGGTGTAGGAGGGAGGGTTTTGGTTTCCTGGATAATTGGGGCTCTTTCTGGGGTAGGTGGGACCTCTACAAACAGGATGGTCTTCACCTGAACCAGAGGGGTACCAATATCCTGGGGGGGAGATTTGCTAGTGCTCTTCGGGGGGGTTTAAACTAATTCAGCAGGGGGATGGGAACCTAAATTGTAGTTCCAGTGTGCAGGATGTTGAGAGTAGTGAGGTCAGTGATAAGGTTATAAGGACACAAGAGGGCACTGGCAAGCAAGAGCTTGGTTTAAAATGTGTCTACTTCAACGCCAGGAGCGTCCGGAATAAGGTGGGTGAGCTTGCAGCATGGGTTGGTACCTGGGATCTCGATGTTGTGGCCATTTCAGAGACATGGGTAGAGCAGGAACAGGAATTGATGTTGCGGGTTCCGGGATTTAGACGTTTCACTAAGAACAGAGAAGATGGTAAAAGAGGGGGGGGTGTGGCATTGTTAATCAAGGAAAGTATTACAGCGGCAGAAAGGACGTTTGAGGACTCGTCTACTGAGGTAGTCTGAGCCGAGGTTAGAAACAGGAGAGGAGAGGTCACCCTGTTGGGAGTTTTCTATAGACCTCCAAATAGTTCCAGAGATGTAGAGGAAAGGATAGCAAAGATGATTCTTGACAGGAGCGAGAGTAACAGGGTAGTGGTTATGGGGGACTTTAACTTTCCAAATATTGACTGGAAATACTATAGTTCGAGTACTTTAGATGGGTCTGTTTTTGTCCAGTGTGTGCAGGAGGGTTTTCTGACACAGTATGTAGACAGGCCAACCAGGGGCGATGCCACATTGGATTTGGTACTGGGTAATGAACCCGGCCAGGTGTTAGATTTAGAAGTTGGTGAGCACTTTGGTGATAGTGATCACAATTCGGTTAGGTTTACCTTAGCGATGGGCAGGGACAGGCATATACAGCAGGGCAAGAATTATAGATGGGGGGAAAGGAAATTATGATGCGATTAGGCAAGATTTAGGATGCGTAGGATGGGGAAGGAAACTGCAGGGGATGGGCACAATCGAAATGTGGAGCTTATTCAAGGAGCAGCTACTGCGTGTCCTTGATAAGTATGTACCTGTCAGGCAGGGAGGAAGTTGTCGAGCGAGGGAGCCGTGGTTTACTAAAGAAGTTGAAGAGCTTGTCAAGAGGAAGAAGAAGGCTTATGTTAGGATGAGACGTGAAGGCTCAGTTAGGGCGCTTGAGAGTTACAAGCTAGCCAGGAAGGATCTAAAGGGAGAGCTAAGAAGAGCAAGGAGAGGACACGAGAAGTCATTGGCGGATAGGATCAAAGAAAACCCTAAGGCTTTCTATAGGTATATCAGGAATAAAAGAATGACTAGAGATAGGTTAGGGCCAATCAAGGATAGTAGTGGGAAGTTGTGTGTGGAATCGGAGGAGATAGGGGAAGTGTTAAATGAATATTTTTCGTCAGTATTTACAGTAGAGAAAGAAAATGTTGTCGAGGAGAATACTGGGATACAGACTACTAGGCTAGATGGGATTGAGGTTCACAAGGAGGAGGTGTTAGCTATTTTGGAAAGTGTGAAAATAGATAAATCCCCTGGGCCAGATGGGATTTATCCTAGGATTCTCTGGGAAGCCAGGGAGGAGATTGCAGAGCCTTTGTCCTTGATTTTTATGTCGTCATTGTCGACAGGAATAGTGCCGGAAGACTGGAGGATAGCAAATGTTGTCCCCTTGTTCAAGAAGGGGAGTAGAGACAGCCCTGGTAATTATAGACCTGTGAGCCTTACTTCAGTTGTGGGTAAAATGTTGGAAAAGGTTATAAGAGATAGGATTTATAATCATCTTGAAAAGAATAAGTTCATTAGAGATAGTCAGCACGGTTTTGTGAAGGGCAGGTCGTGCCTCACAAACCTTATTGAGTTTTTTGACAAGGTGACCAAACAGGTGGATGAGGGTAAAGCCGTGGATGTGGTCTATATGGATTTCAGTAAGGCGTTTGATAAAGTTCCCCACGGTAGGCTATTGCAGAAAATACAGAAGTATGGGATTGAAGGTGAATTAGTGCTTTGGATCAGAAATTGGCTAGCTGAAAGAAGACAGAGGGTGGTGGTTGATGGTAAATGTTCATCCTGGAGTATAGTTTCTAGTGGTGTACCACAAGGATCTGTTTTGGGGCCACTGCTGTTTGTAATTTTTATAAGTGACCTGGATGAGGGTGTAGAAGGGTGGGTTAGTAAATTTGCGGATGACACGAAGGTCGGTGGAGTTGTGGATAGTGCCGAAGGATGTTGTAGGTTACAGAGGGACATAGATAGGCTGCAGAGCTGGGCTGAGAGATGGCAAATGGAGTTTAATGCGGAAAAGTGTGAGGTGATTCACTTCGGAAGGAGTAACAGGATTTCAGAATACTGGGCTAATGGGAAGATTCTTGGTAGTGTAGATGAGCAGAGAGATCTTGGTGTCCAGGTACATAAATCCCTGAAAGTTGCCACCCAGGTTAATAGAGCTGTTAAGAAGGCATATGGTGTGTTAGCTTTTATTAGTAGGGGGATCGAGTTTAGGAGCCACGAGGTCATGCTGCAGCTGTACAGAACTCTGGTGCGGCCGCACCTGGAGTATTGCGTGCAGTTCTGGTCACCGCATTATAGGAAGGATGTGGAAGCTTTGGAAAAGGTGCAGAGGAGATTTACTAGGATGTTGCCAGGTATGGAGGGAAGGTCTTACGAGGAAAGGCTGAGGGACTTGAGGTTGTTTTCGTTAGAGAGAAGGAGAAGAAGAGGTGACTTAATAGAGACATATAAGATAATCAGAGGGTTGGACAGGGTGGATAGTGAGAGCCTTTTTCCTCGGATGGTGATGGCAAACACGAGGGGACATAGCTTTAAGTTGAGGGGTGATAGATATAGGACAGATGTCAGAGGTAGTTTCTTTACACAGAGAGTAGTAGGGGCGTGGAACGCCCTGCCTGCAACTGTCGTAGACTCGCCAACTTTAAGGGCATTTAAGTGGTCATTGGATAGACATATGGATGAAAATGGAATAGTGTAGGTCAGATGGTTTCACAGGTCGGCGCAACATCGAGGGCTGAAGGGCCTGTACTGCGCTGTAATGTTCTATGTTCTATCAGCTATGATTTAATTGAATGGCGGAGACGGTTTAAGGAGCTGAATGGCCTCTTCCCGTTTCTCTGTTGAAGGGTTACGGATTTTGAGGCCACTGCATTCAATGACCTTGGAATGGAGGCATCTTTAGATAAACAGGATGCCCGACAGGACCTGAACCAAATCCCTGCTCCCCTGACAGTCTTCATCTGTTTCTTCCAGTGCAATGCTTCAACCTGAAATATAGCTCATTGTGAAACTTTAATGATTTTGTAGCAAAGTGAACATAAGAGGGACATGTAAAGAGATTTTTATCTCTTAAATTTCTCTGAAATATGTAAGGAAATGAAAGTTACACTGGGCCCAGGACAACACAGAGCCTGAAGCAAGTAGTCCCTACTAACAGAGGTCAAGGGTTGCTCTGGGATTTAGCGGATAACCTGCACTGATGTATGGGAGTCAGGAGACTCAGTTTAATTTCATTCTGGCTTGATTAACAAGGTAAAAAAAGTTGCTGGCAAGGAGCCAGGAAATGAAAGACAATGAAATGTGGGCTTTTTCCACCTTAGAGTGCATTTGCATTTTATGAACTGAACGGGTGTCAGTCTGGTGTCAGCTATTAATTTTGCTTCACTGGACTAAAGTTTAAACACACAATGTTCCCATTGTTTGAGTGGGCTCCCTAACTGAGAGATCGCCCTTAAGAAATGTCAGTATGTACTCTCATCGAAATAACTTTGTGGCTTGTGCTGACTGTCGGGTTTGTGCCCTGTTTGTACCACACAGGTTGGGCTATTATTTGTAGTGGATTATTTTTCATATTAAGACTCAATTGTGGCTCCTGAAATTGTGTAATGCATGATAGAACGCGCATGCAACACAATGCAAATACTATTTTAGTAATTCGCACCCAGTAGAATCAATGTAATGCAGGAATATGCTCTTTTCTCCCTGTGGTGTCCACCTGTCCCCCTCCGGCCTTGAATTCTGTCCCTATTTCTTTGCATCTCTCCCTCTGCCTTTGCATCTCTCTGTTGATTGTTCTGTTTGGCTGTCTGCTTTCTGCTTCTTTTGGCTGTTCCTTTCCCTTTCTCTGTCTCTGATGCCTCCATCTGTCTCTCACTCTGTCTGTTTCTCTGAGGTGTTAGTCTCGACTCAGTGGGTAGCATCTTTGCCTTTGAGTCAGGTCATTGTAGCTTCAAATCCTGATCCAGTGTCTCGAGTCCATAACCTAGGCCGACGCTCCAGTGCAGATTTGAGGGAGTACTGAACTGTCGGAGGTGCTGTCTTTCGGGTGAGATGTTAAACCGAGGCCCGATCTGCCCTTTCGGATGGATACAAAAGATCCCTGGTTTTGGAGAAGAGCCTAGCAGCTCTCCCTGGTATGCTGCCCAATATTTATCCCTCAACAAACACCACTAAAACAGATTATCTGCTTGTTATCACATTACTGGTTGTGAGACCTTGTGTGCGCAAATTAGCTGCTAAGTTTCCTACATTACAAAAGTGACTACACTTCCAAAGTACTTTCTTGTGGTTGCAAAAGATGCTGTATACATGCAAATTCTTTCTTTTTTCTCTTTGAGTCTTTGTCTGATGACTTTGTGCAGGATGGTGTTTGCTCAGGGAGGGTCCTGTGTGAAGGTTCAGTTTGGTGTCCCTCGCACTGTGCTCACCTTTTCCGCTGAATCATGTGCAGCTCTTGGACCTCCAGCTCTCAACCACCACCCACCCCATGCCTGCCCGGGCCCCATCCTCTGACTGCAGCTTAGAGACGGACCAGAACCCTGACCCAGCTCCACCCCAACCTCAAGTTGTCCAAGAACAATCTAGCCAGTTTGCTCCACCTCATGATTCTACTCATAGACTCTCAGCTCAGGGCTGCATCCAATTGAACAGCCCTAATGCTGCCCCTGCAATTCCATCCCTCACTTTGCCTTTGTGTTTCTCTGTATTTTTTGAAAGAAAAGAGACTAGCATTTATACAACACCTCTCAGAACCTCTGAACATGCCAACATGCTTTACAGCCAATAAAATACTTTTGACATGCAGTCTCTGTTGTAATGTAGGAAACACAACAGCCAATTTCCATATAGCAAGATCCCACAAACAGCAATGTGATAATGACCAGGTTATCTGTTTTCAGGGTAAGTATTGTCCACTGCTCTCTTTGAAATAGTACCATGAGATCTTTTACATCCACCTGACCAATAGGCAGGGCCTCAATTCAAAGTGCCATCCGAAAGACAACATCTTCAACAGTGCAGCATTCTCTCTGTTCTGCATTGGAGTGTCAGCCTAGACTATGCACTCAAAAACTCTGGAGGGGGCTTGAACCTACAACTTTTTAACTCAGAAACAAGAGTGCTACCAGTGAGCCACCACAGGCATGCCGTTCTGCTGTCTCTGTATGTTGATATCCAGAGCTGAATTTTTGCCATGAGGGCAGCTTAAACAGGAGCCGGGTTTGTTTTCAGGTCAGAAACCTGCGTCCGGTGGGAAACTGACAAAAGTTCTGATTGTCACATAGGGAAGCCCTTAATTGGTATGGAGATGGGTTTCTTGTTCTCTTGGAGCCAGTGGGGGTGTGAATGGAGGCAGGTCAGATGAAGTGTAGGACTCATTTAGACACCCATGGCAGCCATCACTGAGGCTGCTGGATGTCCTGAGGGAGAGCTCCGCGGTTTGTACCAATATGTTCCACCACCAGAGGAAAGCGAGGTGTAACGGGGAGCCGGAGGCCTGGCACCCAAGGCAAGGCAGCCCATTGCTTCATTGATGCTGACCTGGATCTAATGCTGGAGGCTGTGAGGGAGAGTAGGGAGGTCCTCTTCCCAGACGGTGGCAGGAGGAGACCACCTCATCGTGCAGCAGGGCACCTCTCTGTTCGGCGTCATCTCCCTCCACCCCCTCTTCCTCCTCCTCTCTTACCTCCTGCTCCTCCTACAATGAGCTTCCTTCTTCCTGGACCTCATTGTCCTCAAGGTCCACATCTCTCTGGATAACCATGTAATAGAGAGCACAGCAGACCACCACAATGACTGAGACTCTTGCAGGAGGGTATTGGAGGCACCAGAATCACATCTGCAGAAAACCAATGGCCTGCTCAAATGTCCTATGAATAGGTGGCATTGGTTATATTGCCTCTGTGTACCTGTCAGGGGCTTCCGTAGAGAGGTCAGTAGCCATCTCTTCAAGGGATATCCCTTGTCCCCTGGGATCCATCCACATATTTTAGGGGTTGGAGTGAAGATCTGAGACAGCCTGGACTGGTGGAGGATGAAACTAGAAGCATAGAAAATACGAGCAGCAGTAGGGCATTTGGCCCTTTGGGCCTGCTCCGCCATTCACAAAAGATCATGGCTGATCGTCTAATTCAGTACCCTGTTCCCACTTTCTCCCCATATCCCTTGATCCCTTTGGCATTAAGAAATATATCTATCTCCTTCTTGAATATATTTAATGACTTGGCCTCCACTGCCTTCTGCGGTAGAGAATTCCACACGTTCACCACCCTCTGAGTGAAGAAATTTCTCCTCATTTCAGTTCTAAATGGCATACCCCGTATTCTGAGACTGTGACTCCTGGTTCTGGACTCCCCAGCCATCGGGAACATCCTCCCTGCATCTAGCTATGAAGGAGTCATGGCAGCCGCCAGGAAAGTGAGTGCACGTGGAAGAAGCTCTTGTTGTGATCGCAGACCAGTTGGGCGTTAAGGGAATGGAAGTCAGTGGCTGGTCACTGGGTGCCTTGATGGCCACGTGGGTGGAATTGATGATGCCCTGCCTGTGGGAGAATCCAGCGCTGGAGGTGAAACCTGATGCCTTCTGTCCATGTGAGGCTGTGCCTGTCGTGAAACGAATGTGCTGTCTAGCTCGGCAGAGAGGGCATCAGTGACCAGAGAGATGCAGTGGTGTGCTGCCATTTTCAAGATGCCACTGAGGTCTGCAGCTGATCCTTGGAAGGAGCCAGAAGCGAAGAAGTTCAAGGCCAATGTGACTTTGATGGCCACTGACAGGGCTTGGCGACCAGTGCTACGAGGTGCGAGGTCTTTGGTGGCATGGGCACAGATAGCTATGACCATCTGCCTGGAGAGTCGCAGTCTCCTGCGGCACTGGTTCTGGGTCATCTGTAGGTAGTTCCATTTCCGGTGGTCGATCCTGTGTTGAGGATTTGGCTTCCATTAGCTTCCTGTCCCTCTTTCCTCTGCCATGCCCTCCTGATGTCTGGGCTCTGCCCTTCCTGTGGACATTGTTGCCCCTCATTGCCACTGGACCTAAAATTTGACAGTCATGTCCCATTGCTGGATCCTTCTTTCTGGGCAGATGGCTGCCCAATTTCCCTTGGCAGCCTTGCCCCCTGCTCTTCTGCCCTCACGATGTCACGATGATGTTCAGTGCTGGGGTGCTGAGTGCCCACTCTTCCTTCCACCAGCGCAGTACCAAAGGCTCCCCCTTACCAAGTGCTGAGGCCCCCTTTGCCACACTGACCTTCTTACGGGACCAGGGTGATGCTTTGGGGCAGCCATGACTGGCTCCCCATGTTTACTCACTTCCCTTCGACTGATCTGTTTCGGAAGGGGCAGGTAATCCCTTTAAAAATTTCAACATCCAACCTTGACAAGATCTTAATGAGCTTTTTAACTGATTTAATTGGCCTCAATTGGGAGGAGAGCAAAATTCCTGTCTCACCCTCCCACCCACCCCCCCACTCCCCCCTGCCCTGGGAAACATTGCCAGCACCGGGAATGGCTTCCTGCAATTGACCTGCTGGCAAGCACTGGTATTTCTGGGCCCCCCACCTCTGTTCCCGTCTTCAGGGGGCTCTGAAAATCCAACCACCTGTGTCTCATTTGTCTGTGTGTTCTGTTGTCTTGCTGCTTTTTGGTCTGTATCCCTCAGTCTCAATGTACAGGGTCTCTCTCTCTATCCATCTCAGTCCTTATTTCTGCATTTCTCCTTTACCTTGTGTCTAATATACTCCGGTTATCCTTCTGGAGGCTTAATATATTTAAATGCTACACGTTTGCACTCTAATTTCTGCCACTCGTAGCAGCTGTAGGATAGTCAAAAAAGCCTCAGCTCCAAAGTTCACAGCATTTCTTTTGAAATGGCAAGTCCCCTCCTGTTTTATTCCATTTAAAAATAAGCTAAAATAAATTTGATGAAAAAAAAATGGATACGTGAAGGGACTTGTGGCTCAACGAGTTTTGCCAAAGTAAGTCAGCCATCTGGAGGACCTGTGAGTTATAGGTAAGGCATCACAAGTTTACCTTACAGCAAAATATAGAATCCAATCATGTGCTTAATTGGTGAAATTTCCTGAGATCCTGCACCATGCAGTGGACATCTTACTGAAAAATTGCAGGCAATGTGCCCATGGTTTTCCTGTAAGCCCTATATAAGTCCCAATGATCTATCAGAGTCTGTGTCACAGATGTGAAACTGCAATGTGCTAGTTCCGACCAGTTTCAGTCTGTTGGACTTCCCTCCGCCCAAGGTTTCATCCTCTGCAATCTTTGGATAAGGAAAATCCCTTGACTGTATTCCACTAAGAATGGATGTTTGGCTCTGCATATTTGGGCTCCGCAAACGGTTCCTTCAGGTCTGTGTAAAGTTCCCGGGAAGCTGTCACAATGCCTGCATACTAAGGCAGTCCCAGGTGGCAGACCTTTTCAGGCCCCCCACGCACTTTCAAGGATGGACACTGGGTGATAAGGCCTACCCACTGAAGACATAGTTACTGATCCCAAGCATTGATGCAGAGGAGAGATACAACACCTGCCATGGGAAACTCAAGCGACCATCAAGCAGGCCATAGGACTTCTGAAGATGCAGTTCAGATGTCTAGATTAATGCGGTAGAGCCCTTCAGTATGCCCCAGCAAGGGTCTTGCGTATTGTGGTGGTGTATTGTGCTCTGCACAACCTGGTGCTACAGCGGGGAGAGGCTTTGAAAAATGAGGATATCATGGAGCATGATGCCTCCTCTGACGATGAGGATATGGAGGAAGATGCTGGCCAGGTGCTGCAGGATGAAGAACCCCATTGACCACAGGCAAGGGGCAATGAGATACATGCAAGGGAGGCTCGCGAGTCTAATACAGGAACATGTCAGATGACCCTTAATGACAGATCCTTGCTATCCAATAAAGGTACAACCTTCTGCAGCACATTCCATTTCCTTCTTTGCCCATACCTTTTACCTGTACCCATTAATACATAAGACTGCAGCATGGGGAATGCATTGACATCACGTGGTGTGTTCCTTCCCATCACACCCTTTCTTGATGGAAGAAGCAAAACACGCACACACCAGAAAGATGATGGCACTCACAGCTCCTCCATTGTCCCTGCCAGGGTGAGCATAGTCTCTGGAAGCTCCGCCAGATGTTCCCACACCTCATGCTGCAGCTCCAGCATCTGCTGCTTTGCTGATGACTCCAGAGACATGTCATCAGCCTGAGGCTCAGCATCACCCACACCTCCCACAGTCCTCCAAGTATCTGCGGCTTCGGCTGTCACAGCCTCCACCAGCTGCTTGGGCATGTCTGTCATGTGCTGTCCAGGTTGTGACCCCAGATCTACACGTGAAAGGATACCCACTGATGTGAGAGTATCTGGACTGGTGGAGGGGTATGGGGGAGTGTTGTGATGGTGCATCCTCTGAGGCTCCCTCCTCCTCAGAGGTGGACGGCTGCCCCCTGGCCATCGGAACTGTCCGCTTGTCTTTGATCTGTGTGAGAGAGAAGAATAATTAGAGGGTTATGCACATTCCATTATGTCCTTCAGTGCACTCATCCTGTGGAGCTCCATGTGACCAGTGGTGGACACATGAGCACTGTGCATCATGTTCACCAGAGGCTCTTTTGTGCTCATCCATTCGGCCACTCACTCTCTCAGGGCTCCACTTCTGTCTCACCATCTGCTATTGACCTGACCACATGCTGAGCTCCAGGGCCTCCTCCTCCATCAGCATCAGGATGGCGAGGTAAGGGACGCCACCTCCTGTCTCGACCCTTTCTTTGGCTTTGTGGGCATTCTTCTCCTGTAAGCACAGAAATGGCCATTGTTAGCTGCCGGCCAAGGACACGCACAATGCCGATGCTGGTGGCAGTCTAACTGTCCATGATGGTGCCACAGGAATGTCACCTGCATGCAGCCACTGAGTAGCAGCAGTGCAGGAGTCAACTCTGACTGATCGGGGCTCTTCACAGAGAGGCTGACATGCCTCTGACAGGCAATGCTGCTGCCTGGCCATTGCCAGTGGTTGGTGGGAATGTCCTTTCTACCAATCTGACATGCATGCCTAGTCATTTGTAAGGCTGTAGGGTAAGCAATGTGTGGTACACTCACCTTGGCAGATCACATGAGGTTATTAACCCTCTTGCGGCACTACAGCCAGGTTCAAGGGATGACCCCACGGCTACCGACCTCCTCTGTGACCTCTGTCCAGGCTTGCTTTGTCTGGAGGGCCGGTCTCCTCCTCCCATCCGGGGGGGAAGAGGAATTCCCTCTTTGCCTGAGCAGCCTGGAGGAGAACCTGCAGGAGGCATCACTGAACCATGGGGCCACCCTGAATCTTCCTTCTACCATTTCTTCTGCTGCTTCTTCTTCAGGGCTTCACTGTGCTGTTTTTGTGGGTGGGTGGAATTGTCAGAGTGCGGGCAGCTCTTTAAGTATGGTGCCAGCACTTCCAGTGGTGTGATCTCACACTGCCTGTACTGCCTGAGTGGATGACACCTCCACCTCCTGGCAGTTAACTGGCCGGCTGCCACTGAATTGCATTCTCTAGCACGCATGGCACCCCCCCCCCCCCTCACCAACCTCACACCCCACCCCACCGACCCCCCCCCCTTCCCCCCGCAGCCGAAAGTCCTTGCCACAAAATTCAGCCCACTGTTTGTACGAGGTCCCTGACATCAGCCTTAATTGTTTTGCTAGTTTGAAGCTGTGTCCATTTTGTTCCACTGCCACCCTTTAATCTGAAATTATGGGGGTAATTTTAACTAAACTTTCCAGGCAGAAATCCATGGGATTGGGTGAAATGCTGATTTTGCACCCTATCCAATATTGCTCTCCAGTGACAATGGAGGGTAAAATCAGGTAGGATGCTAAACCAGGTTTCCACGATCCTGTCAGTTTCCCGACGGGTGGGTTAGGTTAACGTTACCCCCATTGTCCCAGATTTACCTTTTCCATGCCATCTGCTATTATAGGCCTCAGTGTGAGCTCTCGTAGTTGCCTCCTTTCATAGCTGGAAGGTTCTACTTTCTCCAATCCTTCACACAATTCAGTTCTCGCACACTCTCTTGGTTTTCCCCTGCAAGGTCTCCAGAGTTTGAAGGTCTCAATTGGGTCTTGGTTACTCAGGACAAGGCATCACAGCCTGCCTCAGAGTTGAGCTTCTGCACACAAGAGGCTGGTTGAGTGCCCCTCTGCGCCCTCCTCCTCTGTTCACAGTCCAAGGCTGAAGCTCCAGTTGCCCCTCTGGTTGCTGCTGGCCCACTACCTGTGGCTGCAGTTCTCTCCTTCGCTAATGCTCCTCTTCACTGGAGGTCTTGAAGCCTGTGAATGAGTCCCATGACAAATAATTGCACTTAGTTTCCAGAGCCTCTCACCCGCCCTGTTCTATTCTACTGCCACTTTTGAGATGGCATTCAAAAGGTATGCCCCCACTGTGCTGGCAAGTTTGTCCCTGTTCTTGACTGCCACTGCCAATGCCCATGCTCTTCCTCCTTCCCTGCCAAGCCACACTAGCATTCACAATGGCTGCCGCCTGCAGTCAGCACTGACCTCTTGCTAATCCATCGCTTCTTTATACCTGGTGAGACTCTGAAGTCCTGTTGTTCTTGTGCACTCTTGTAAAATTTGAAATCGCTGCTAAAATTATAGTTAACTGTCTGTTAAAAAGGCTTAATTACCTTCCCTCCGCATTTCATCGTGAGGTCCTCCTGCCGTGCTGGCTGCCCTTCAGAATATCTGGCTCCGACATAAAGAAGTCGGGTTTCCCTCCTGACGCCTTTCGTCACAATATTCCGATTCCTCCTGCCTTCCAGCCTGTTGCCATAGGGTTGGTAAAATCCAGCCCAGTGATTAAAATCCTCAGTGGATTGTACTGGTGGGTAGGGGAATAGAGGCATCGGTCTTGAAATCATTGAAGAAACAGCTGGTTGTCATGGTAAGGAGGGGTGGGTGCTGGCTGTAGTTTGTTCTTAATGGAGAAGGAAGATAGGCTGAATGGCTTTATTAATCTTATGAATCAGGTGGCGCAAACTGCCATGCACCTATCTCATTATTGCTGAGGTCAGTATGGGACAACAGAAGCAAATGAAATATTCTATGGTTTGTATGTCCATTGAGGCATCGTAATATATGATCTGAAAGCTGTGAAGTAACTATAAGTGCATGCTCCAATTTGAAGGAACAGCAGAATTCCTTAAGTGATCTATAGGAAACTACTTTTGCAGATGAAGTGATCACCTAGATTTGGGTGTGCAGTGCACAATGTCAAAAGCTGCAGATGACACAAAACTTGGAAGTCTTGTGAATTGTGAGAAGGCTAGTGATAGGCATCAAGTGGATATAGACAAACTGGTGGAATGGGCAGACATGCGCCAGATGAAATTTAATGTATATGAAGTGGTACATTTTGGTAGGAAGAATGAGGAGAGGCAATATAAAATAAAGGATACAATTCTAAAGGGGGTGCAGGAGCAGAGAGACCTGGGGGTATATGTAAACAAATCACTGAAGATGGCAGGGCAGGTTCAGAAAGTGGTTAATAAGGCATGTGGGATCCTGGGCTTTATAAATAGAGGCATAGAGTCCAAAATCAGGGAAGTAATGGAAACACTGGTTTGGCCTCAACTGGAGTATTGTGTCCAATTCTGAGTGTCACACTTTAGGAAGGATGTGAAGGCATTGGAGAGGGTACAGAAAAGGTTTACAACAATGGTTCCAGGGATGAGGGACTTCAGTTATGTGGATAGATAGGAGAAGCTGGGGCTGTTCTCCTTAGAGAGGAGAAGACTGAGAGTAGATTTGATGGAGGTGATCAAAACCATCAGAGTAGATAGTGAGAAACTGTTTCCATTGGCAGAAGGGTGGAGAACAAGAGGACACCAATTTAAGATGAACGGGAAAAGAAGCAGAGGCAACAAGTATTTGGATCTGGAATGCACTGCCTGAGAGTGTGGTGGAGGCAGATTCAATCGTGGCTTTCAAAAGAGAAGTGGATAATTATCTGAAGAACAAAAACTAGCAGGGCTATGGGGCAAGGGTGGGGAGTGGGACTAGCTGAGTTGCTCTTGCAGACTAACACGGACACGATGGGCCTAGTAGCCTCCTTCTGTGCTGTGACCATTCTATGATTCTAACACACAGATGTTGAACGGTAAGCATGACTTTCAGTATCAAAAAAGGTTAGTTATGAATTTTGTTGCAGATGAGTAGAGAAATCAACAGTCAAAATTGAAAGGGAAGAATTGCATTTATATAGAAACTTACTACATTTCTCAGACATCTCAAAATGTGTTCACATACAATGAATTAATGAAAAATGCACTGTCACTATGCCAGCGAACATGGCAGCCATTATTTTGCAGTGACTTAACAGTTTTTAATTGTGTTGGTTGAGGGAGGAATGTTGGCCAGGACGCCAGTATAACTCTTTGTTCTTCTTTGAATATTCCTGCTGGATCTTTAATGCCCAACTGAACAGACAAACAGAACCTCATTACTGCTCAGTACTTCCAAACTGGATTATCAGCTCAAATCCTAAAGCAGTTCGGGGAGTGCAAGGCGGGCGAGGTGGGGGGGGAGGGGGGTGGGTGGTGTGGGGGGCGGTGGGGGAGGGTTGTGGGGGCAACAAATAACCTCTAACCCAGAGACTGTCACCAACTGGAGGCAAATACACAGAATGCAAGTGGAGTTGACGATATTATTGATTAGGAGGCAAGCAGGGTATGAACAGAAATGTGGAATAAAACTGTGAAATAGGCACTTACTACAGAAACCTCTTACCAATGCTATTGTCAAGAGTTAATTACAAGGCAGTGTTGCCGACAGGCAGCCTT
Organism: Heterodontus francisci; assembly: GCF_036365525.1. Lineage (NCBI taxonomy): Eukaryota > Metazoa > Chordata > Chondrichthyes > Heterodontiformes > Heterodontidae > Heterodontus > Heterodontus francisci. Next base: position 14,415,581 of record NC_090407.1, on the reverse strand, counting down.
CTAAAAGCATTGTAACAGCCCTCAGCCACATCAAAGCAGCCTGTAAACTGAGAGAATGGGTTGGAGCCAGACTAAGTGTGCGTTCTGCTGCTGCCTCTGTCATGCATCTCTACTGGTTGCTGCTTTTCACTCTCTGCATTTTTCCCATTTTCCTCTCCTTAGTATTCTTTCACCATGCAGCACTCTGTCACCTGGTAGTTCCCATTAGGGACCAGGAACCCTAAACACAGTTCACATGTACTGTCTTTACTTCCCCACCATCACCGCCCCCACCAACCCCCCCCCCACTCCCCCCACGACCCCAGCCCTGAACAAATTTGTGTGCACAGACATGTCTGTGTTCACACTTAAGCTAACCACAGCTTAATGTACAGACTTTATTGAATTAAATTCTTTGCTGCCCACGTTCCTGCTTGGTCACGCTTGGGTATGGTTCCACAGGATACTGGCTGCCCTCCAAATGGCCATTATCCTTGTATGTGTCTAGACAACTCCTGTCTAGACTGGCTATTTGATCTTGAAGGGTTGGGGCAGTTTGGCCAAGCAGCTCCTGTCCTCACCTGACACTCAGGAGTCACAAGGCGTGCCACTTTGTAGCTCAGTGCATGCTGGGATGGAATTTGGGACCTGCTGGGCTGTTTTGTGCAGTACGGAATCGTGTGGTACATCTCCCGACTTCATCGGAGATTGTTGGTCACAGAATCACACACACATCAAAGGTCATAAATATAAGGTAGCCACTAATAAATCCAATAAGGAATTCAGGAGAAACTGCTTTAACCCAGAGAGTGGTTAGATTATGGAACTTGCTACCACATGGAGTGGTGAAGGTGAATAACGTTTAACACTGCCATGGAGTAGTTGAACAGAATAGCGATACGTTCTATGTAATATAAATACTAGGGATACACAGCAGCCGTGTTTATACATTTTCTTTCTAGGTTTTGTAGTTCTGCAAAATTCCCTCGCCGCAAGATTTTACAGTTCCATCTCCCACTTCCTGTTCTCCTGTTTGGACACTGTTTTGTGTTTATCTTGTTGAATCCGCCAATTGATCTTGTGGGAAACATGGAGAGGTCTAGGAAAACTACAGGGAAGGATGCATAATTGTAAACTTTGACAAATAAACTGGGAATAGGATTGGCTCATAGCAAGTTTACCAGGGATCATTTGTCATACAATCAGCGTGGTTCAGTTGGTAGCAATTTGTGACAGATAGTCGTGGGTTCAAGCCTCACTCTAGGACTTGAGCATGTAATCTAGACTGATTGTCCAATGCAGTCCTGAGGGAGTGCTGCACTGGCAGAGGTGCCATCACTGAGATGAAACATTGAACTGAGGCTCTGGGCAGATGTTAAACAGCCCTGGCACTATTAGAAAAAAAGCAGGGAGTTGCCTTGGTCTATTGGATTTTCCCCCCAACAAGCATTATCAAAAAGAGATTAACTGTTTGTCCATGTTGATTAATGAGGCCTTGCTTTGCACAAAATGCTGCTACATTTGCCTGTTGTACTTCAAATCATTCATTGTAAGCAACGTACTGTGAGATATGATAAGGTGCCACATGTGTTTCTTTCTAAACTGGGAAACGCGTGTCAAAAGAGGGAAGTCAGAAGTGGACATTTAAACTGAGGAATGATGTCTCAGACAGAGGATGAAACTATGAGAATGAAACTTAAAACAAGTCTACTTGAGACAGAACTGTGGACCTTGGCCAAATGAATCAGACAGAAAGACAAAATTGAATGGGCAAGAGTAGAGTTTTATATGAGAGGTCAGTTGTGAGATTACAACTGCAAGACACTGAATTTTTTGAATCCTTTTTTTTATTTTTTGCATTTGTTCATGGGATGTGAGCATCTCTGGCAAGGCCAGCATTTTTTGCCCATCATGGATTGCCCTTGAGAAGGTGGTGGTGAGCCACCTTCTTGAACCGCTGCAGTCCATGAGGTGCAGGTAAATCCACAGTGCTGTTAGGGAGGGAGTCTCAGGATTTTGACCCAGTGATAGCAAAGGAATGGCGATATAGTTCCAAAAAAGGATGATGTGCGGCTTGAAGGGGAACTTGCAGGTGGTGGTGTTCTCATGTGCCTGCTCCCTTGTCCTTCTTGGTGGTAAGGTTTGGAAGGTGCTGTTGAAGGAGCCTTGGCAAGTTGCTGCAGTGCATCTTGTAGATGGTACATACTGCTGCCACTGTGCGTCAGTGGTGAAGAGAGTGAATGTTTAAAGTGATGGATGGGGTGCCAATCAAGCAGGCTGTTTTATCCGGGATGTTGTTGAACCTCTTGAGTGTTGTTGGAGCTGCACCCATCCAGGCAAGTGGAGAGTATTCCATCACACTCCTGACTTATTCCTTGTAGATGGTGGAAAGGCTTTGGAGAGTCAGGAAGTGAGTTATTCACTGCAGAACACCTAGACTCTGACCTGCTCTTGTGGCCACAGTGTTTATGTGGCTGGTCCTGTTAAGTTTCTGCTCAGTGGTAACCCCCAGGATGTTGATGGTGGGGGAATTAAGCGATGGTAAAACCATAGAATATCAAGGGGAGATGGCTAGAGTCTCTCTTGTTGAAGATGGTCATTGCCTGAAACTTGTTTGGCATGAATGTTACTTGCCACTAATAAGCCCAAGCCTGAATGTGGTTCAGGTATTGCTGCTTGCGGGCGTGGATTGCTTCATTATCTGAGGTGTTACGAATGGTACTGAACACTTTGCAATTGCCAGTGAACATCCCCACTTCTGATCTTTTGATGGAGGGAATGTCACTGATGAAGCAGCTGAAGTTGGTTGGGCTTAGGACACTGTCCTGAGGAACTCCTGCAGTGATGTCCTGGTGCTGAGATGATTGACCTCCAACAACCACAACCATTTTCCTCTGTGCTTGATGTGGCTCCAGCCAGTGGAGAGTTTCCCCCCTGATTCCCATTGACTTCAGTTTTACTGGGGCTCTTTGATACCACACTCAGTCAAATGCTGCCTTGATGTCAAGGGCAGTCACTCTCACCTCACCTCTGGAGTTCAGCTCTTTTGTTCATGTTTGAACCAAGGCTGTAATGAAGTCAAGAGCTGAGTGGCCCTGATGGAACCCAAACTGAACATCTGTGAGCACTGTTATGTAAGTGGCACTTGATAACACAGTCAATAACACCTTCCATCACTTAGCTGATGATTGAGAGTAGACTGATGGGTTGGTAATTGGCCAGATTGGATTTGTCCTGATTTTTGTGGACAGGACACACTTGAACAGTTTCCCACATTGTCAGATAGATTTTTTTTTATTCATTCATGGGATGTGGGTGTTGCTGGATAAGACAGCATTTATTGCCCATCCCTAATTACCCTTCCGCAGGTGGTGGTGAGCTGCCTTCTTGAACCGCTGCAGTCCATGTGGGGTAGGTACACCCACAGTGTTGTTAGGAAGGGAGTTCCAGGATTTTGACCCAGTGACAGTGAAGGAACGGCGATATAGTTCCAAGTCGGGATGGTGTGTGCCTTGGAGGGGAACTTTCAGGTGGTGGTGTTCCCATGCATTTGCTGCACTTGTCCTTCTAGGTGGTAGAGGTTGCGGGTTTGGAAGGTGGTGTCTAAGGAGCCTTGGTGAGTTGCTGCAGTGCATCTTGTAGATGGTACACACTGCTGCCACTGTGCGTCAGTGGTGGAGGAAGTGAATGTTTGTAGATGGGGTGCCAATCAAGCAGGCTGCTTTGTCCTGGATGGTATTGGGCTTCTTGACTGTTGTTGGAGCTGCACCCATCCAGGCAAGTGGAGAGTATTCCATCACACTCCTGACTTGTGCTTTGTAGATGGTGGACAGGCTTTGGGGAGTCTGGAGATGAGTTACTCGCCGCAGGACTCCTAGCCTCTGACCTGCTCTTGTCGCCACGGTATTTATATGGCTACTCCAGTTCGGTTTCTTAATATCACATGGAATTAATCAAATTGACTGAAGACTGCCATCTGTGATGCTGGGACCTCAGGAGGAGGCTGAAATGGATCATTCACACGACACTTCTGGCTGAAGATGGTTACAAACACTTCAGCTTTGTCTTTTACACTGATCTGCCATCATTCAAAATAGGGATGTTCGTGGTGCCTCCTCTGCTCGTTAGTTGTTTAATTGTCCATCACCATTCATGACAGAACGTGGCAGGACTGTAGAGCTTTGATCTAATCAAAGTGGGATTGCTTAGCCCTGTACATAGTGTGCTGCATCCACTGTTTAGCATCTTTGGAGTCCTGTGTTGTAGCTGTACCAGGTCGGTATCTCATTTTTAGGCATGCTGGGTGCTGCTACTGGCATACTGCCCTGCAGTCCTCATTGAACCAGGGTTTCCTCCTGGCTTGATGGTAATGGTAGAGTGAGGGATATCCTGAGCCAGGAGGTTACAGATTGTGGTTGAATACAATTCTGCTGCTGCTGATGGCTCACAGTGTCTCATGGAAGCCCAGTTTTGAGCTGCTAGATCTGATCTGAATCTATCATTTTAAACACCCCTCAACCATCTAAACTAAAGGGAGTAAAGCCTAAAGGCTTAAAGATTTAGGAGAAAATGTTGTATGTACAATAGTTATAAAGCCAATAACTCAAAAGATCATACAAAATATTTCTTCTCCCATTTACTTTACCCGAAGAGGATTTCTTCACGTGTGTCCTCAGGTTTAAGAGGTCAGCTGTAGGCTAGGAAAACAGAATGGGTAGGGGACAAATTTGTTTCAGCAATAATTATTTCAGAGGCAATTATTTTGATAGCTCTCCTCTGTAACACAATTTAGCACCATCATCAATTGTTCTGCCCTAATTTGGAAAGACGTGGACTCATACATGTCTCAGAATAGTCCCTTTGATGTGTTTGCTTCGAATCACTGGCATGCGGTAAAAATTAACATCCCATAATGAGTTGGGGCACATAGGGCTTCTAGCGTTGTACTGGGATTTTTAAAGGTTGAATTTGTGAAAGGAGATACTGAGTAGAGGTTTCTTAAGAGCAGTGGGAAGAATGAATTTAACAGCTGCAGCAGCCTCTGGAGGAGTGCAGTATTGAACAGAATATTACTAACAAACACCAGCAAGAACAATCCAGCCACTAGTTCATTCATGGCTTCAGCATGTCACTTAGTTCATTTAGATATAAAGAAAACAGTGTCACTTGTTGACTTCATCATCGTATATTTCCACCCTTTAAATCTGGAGGACTTGTCAGCTTTATGTTAGTTGTTTTTAGTGTGTGAACGTATGACTCAGTTCTGGAGGGCTGGCATCAGCGCCAGTTTGATTTGCACGTTCAGAAGATCTTCATTGAGCTCACTTAACCGATGGATTGCAGACATTTCTTTTGTCTGCTTTTGCTGATTGGGAAGTGTAAAGCTGGGATTATTTGAAGTGGATCACAATTAACTGGTTTTCCCCTGTTAATGTTGTTGCAGTGTGTTTCACAAATCTGCTGGGAGGAAGATGGTGGTGAGACTGCTTTGATTGTCAAAATATTAACTGTAGAGGTTTACAGCACAGAGGAAGGCCATTCAACCCATCATATCTGTGCCAGGTCTTTGCTAAAACAATCCAAAACTAATCCCACTGCCCTGCTGTCATCCCTCATAACCCTGTATCTTTCTCTGCTTCAAAGGTTTCTTTATTCCTCCTTTCAAAGATACAATGGTCTCTGCCTCAATTGCTCTCCGTAGCAAAGCAGTCCAACATTTTTGCATCGAGAGATTTCTCCTATCCTCTTTCCGCACTCGCTTAGTGACAATTTTCAACAAGTGACCCTTATCACTGACTTCCAACCAGAAGAGATGGGGGCAAGTTTAACCCTACCTGCACAGTAGAAATAGGATGGATGGACAGTTAAAATGCCCCAGTTACTTACTCGCCCCGGAGCTGCCAGGTTTCCACTGATCGTGATTTTAGCCTGCTCTCTGGCGTCAAGGACACCTGCCCAAAGCCAGCGGGATCCTTCTTTACAGAGGCATTTTGGGTCCTGATGACACCTGACCAGAACCTTCATAATTTTTAAAGGCTCCATCAAATCTCCTCTGCCCCATAGTAAATAATCCCAGTTTCTCAAGTTACTCTTCGTATAACTATAGCTTCTCATCCCCAGCATCATTTAAGTTAACTTATGTATTAAACATTTCTTTCTTAAAGAGAAAAAGTACCCAGAGGAACATCTGTTCCAGCATAAGGTTAGTAACTGGAAGGGTTTAATTTGTTATTTGTATTGAAGATTGCATTGAAGATGATTACAGTTTATGTAGAGGAGTGCATTTTTTATGCGGGAGATGGTAGGGATGAGGATTCATTTGGACTGTCCAAACTTCAATGGTCTGAATCCAAAAAGCAAGGTTGCCTGGGAGTTGGATGCATACCTAACACTAGAGAGCAAGAAGTCAGATAGATAAAGTCTACTATGGCACTAGGATATCGATTGCTTCACTGCTACCAGATGATACAGTTACACAGGCTACTGCAGAAAATGGACACGTGACTGTTGAGTCACAAGACAAAAGGAAGATATGTTCCTTGAATAATTAGTCCAAATAGACACATGATCAGAAGATTATAATAGATACGGGTCATATAGTTAACAGACCACCTCAGAATACGGGCATTAGACACTAGGCAACCCTAGAAAATGAATTGTAACTGCTGTGCCAGTATTTCTCAAAGTGGGTTCCACGGAACGAAATGTGGCTGGCAGACATACAGCGCAGAGTGGGCTGGCTGTCTCACCTCAGAGGGGTACGTACATAGAGGAGTGCTGAGAGAGGCAGGAAGATCACCAGGTAGACCCGCAGTTACCAAGGCTGGTGGTGGTGCCAGGTGATTTCAGTCTTGTTCAAGAGAGGGGAGATTTAAAAAAATATTTAAGTACTACATACTCAATCTCAAAGAAAGGGTGCTAAAATACAAGTTCGCCCAGGTATAATGAATATTAGAATTTAGATTGGGGGTTGGGGGGTTTGGTGGTGGGGGTTGGTGTCTGTGATTATAGAGGGGTCCTTCAACCAAAAAGGTTTGAGAACCGCTGCATTAGGCAACTATAGAAAATGGGCTGTAACCACCAGATCAACTCATAAAATGGGCAGTAACCACTGGAACACCTTGTAAATGGGCAATAACCCCTAGGCAAGCACAGTAAATGAGAGGTAACCACTAGTCTACCTCAAAAAATGGGCATTTAGCCAAAAGTGCCATCAAATGTGGTCATTTTGGTTAGGGACCAAGCTGAAAATAATCTATTGAAGTTGTGGAGTTTCTTTAAAACTAAATAAAATACCACTTTAGCTGCCTGTCTTGCCCTACATAGATTATCAAAGACTTCTTTTGTTCAATGCATATGCGGAAGTGTGCGCGTGAAATGATTAATTGTAAAGGAATAGAATGATGAATTGGAAGCAGCTCCAGGCTCTTTGCAGATTCCTGGTGTCAGCAGTGATGTTTGTCGTTGAAGGAATCTCGGCTGACATGAGTCTGGAAGAATTCCAGTGCCTCATTGGGACATCCAACTCCTGGAGCATCACTAAAACTCTATGTGATGGTTTAAAGTAGAGATTGAAAATAAAGACAAAAAATATTTACATTTATATAGCGCTTTTCACGACTTCAGTGCTTCATGGTCAAGGAAGTACTTTTTGAAGTGTAGTCACAGTTGTAGTGTAGGAAACGCAGCAGCAAATTTGCACCCAGCAAGATCCCACAAACAGCAAAGTGGTAGTGACCAGATAATCTGTTTTAGTGATGTTGCTTAAGGGATAATTATTGTCCAGGACATCGGGAAGACCCCTGCTCTTCTTTGAAATATTATTATGGAATCTTTTATATCCACCTGAAAGGATAGACAGGACCTTGTTTTCACGTCTTATTCAAAAGACAGCTGGATTCCTTAGAATTTAGAAGAATGAAGGGGCTTGACAGGGTAGGTGCCGGGAGGATGTCTCCCCTGGCTAGGTAACCAAGAAATAGGGGTCTCAGTCTCAGAATAAGGGTCGGCCATTTACGACTGAGATGAAAGAAACTTCTTCACCCAAAGGTTTGTGACACTTTAGAATCCTCTCCACTGAAAGAAAAAAAAGACCTGCATTTATATAGTGCCTTTCATGACCACCTCAAAGTGTTTTTAGTCAATGAAGTACAAAGAACAGTACAGCACAGGAACAGGCCATTCGGCCCTCCAAGCCTGCACCGATCTTGATGCCTGCCTAAACTAAAACCTTCTGCACTTCCGGGGACCGTATCCTTCTATTCCCATCCTATTCATGTATTTGTCAAGATGCCTCTTAAACGTCGCTATCGTACCTGCATCCACCACCTCCCCTGGCAGCAAATTCCAGGCACTCACCACCCTCTGTGTAAAGAACTTGCCTCGCACATCCCCTCTAAACTTTGCCCCTCACACCTTAAACCTATGTCCCCTAGTAACTGACTCTTCCACCCTGGGAAAAAGCTTCTAATTATCCACTCTGTCCATGCCGCTCATAACTTTGTAAACGTCTATCATGTCACCCCTCCACCTCCGTCGTTCCAGTGAAAACAATCCGAGTTTATCCAACCTCTCCTCATAGCTAATGCCCTCCAGACCAGGCAACATCCTGGTAAACCTCATCTGTACCCTCTCCAAAGCCTCCACGTCCATCTGGTAGTGTGGCGACCAGAATTGCACGCAATATTCTAAGTGTGGCCTAACTAAAGTTCTGTACAGCTGCAGCATGACTTGCCAATTTTTATACTCTATGCCCCGACCGATGAAGGCAAGCATGCCGTATGCCTTCTTGACCACCTTATCCACCTGCATTGCCACTTTCAGTGAACTGTGGACCTGTACGCCCAGATCTCTCCGCATGTCAATACTCCTAAGGGTTCTGCCATTTACTGTATACTTCCCACCTGCATTAGAACTTCCAAAATGCATTACCTCACATTTGTCCGGATTAAACTCCATCTGCCATTTCTCCGCCCAAGTCTCCAACCAATCTATATCCTGCTGTATCCTCTGACAATCCTCATCACTATCCGCAACTCCACCAACCTTTGTGTCATCCGCAAACTAATCAGACCAGCTACATTTTCCTGCAAATCATTTATATATACTACAAAGAGCAAAGGTCCCAGCACTGATCCCTGCGGAACACCACACGTCGCATCCCTCCATTCAGAAAAGCACCCTTCCACCGCTACCCTCTGTCTTCTATGACCGAGCCAGTTCTGTATCCATCTTGCCAGCTCACCTCTGATCCCGTGTGACTTCACCTTTTGTACCAGTCTGCCATGAGGGACCTTGTCAAAGGCTTTACTGAAGTCCATATAGATAACATCCACTGCCCTTCCTTCTTCAATCATCTTTGTCACTTCCTCAAAAAACTCAATCAAATTAGTGAGCCACGACCTCCCCTTCACAAAACCATGCTGCCTCTCGCTAATAAGTTTGTTTGTTTCCAAATGGGAGTAAATCCTGTCCCGAAGAATCATCTCTAATAATTTCCCTACCACTGATGTAAGGCTCACTGGCCTATAATTTTCTGGATTATCCTTGCTACCCTTCTTAAACAAAGGAACAACATTGGCTATTCTCCAGTCCTCTGGGACCTCACCTGTAGCCAATGAGGATGCAAAGATTTCTGTCAAGGCCCCAGCAATTTCTTCCCTTGCCTCCCTCAGTATTCTAGGGTAGATCCCATCAGGCCCTGGGGACTTATCTGCCTTAATGCTTTGCAAGACACCCAACACCTCCTCCTTTTTGATAATGAGATGACTGAGACTATCTACACTCCCTTCCCTAGGCTCATCATCCACCAAGTCCTTCTCTTTGGTGAATACAGATGCAAAGTACTCATTTAGTACCTCGCCCATTTCCTCTGGCTCCACACATAGATTCCCTTCTCTGTCCTTGAGCGGGCCAACCCTTTCCCTAGTTACCCTCTTGCTCTTTATACTTTTTTTTTGTGTAGTCACTGTTGTAATGCAGGAAATGCAGCAGCCAATTTCACACAGCAAATTTCCCAAACAACAATGTGATAATGACCAGATAAGCTGTTTTTGTTATGTTGATTGAGGGATAAATATTGGCCAGAATACTGGGGTTATCTCCCCTGCTCTTCTTCGAAATAGTGCCAATGGGATCTTCTACATCCACTGCAGCAAGCAGATGGGGCCTTGGTTCAACATCTCATCTGAAAGACAGCACCTCTGACAGTGCAGTGCTCCCTTAGTACTGCACTGGAGTATCAGCCTTGATTTTTGTGCTCAAGCCCTGACAGCAGTGGATGTTCAGTCATTGAATATATTGAAGACAAAGGTTGATAAATTTTGGGGTATTAAGGGATATGGGAATAGTGTGGTGTTATACCAATGTGCTTTGTTGAATGATAATTTTATTTAATCCACTGACTGGAGATCTGAATTTATTTTTTTTAAAGACATTTAAGAAAAAAAAGCTACAAGGATGACTTTGTTGGCAGCTTAGGATGGTCACCTAATTTGTAACACTGTATCCTACATTGCAAAGGTCTGTGAGGAGGGAGACAAAATGTCTGCTCATAACTCAGCAAGAACCAAGACCCAGGAAGTTAAAAGGAACTGCTTCTTCTTTTTCTTTAAGCCAGAAGAAATACTGCTAACTGCTATGTTTGAATCACTGAGTGACTGTCATGTGACAAGCCCCTCCCCATCTGTGGTTTTAAGCTTGTGTCTTTCTGCAGCAGAGAGAGAAGAAACGTCTGGAGTCTGACATGTGCAGACCCTAAGTGGGGGGTCCCTCTCTCTCTCTCCATTCCAGTTTGAAAGCTTTCGAATGCTGCCTGTTAACTGACCACCTTTGCATACTTTGGCTACAATCAGAAACCTCATTTGAGGAAATCATCCACATCGCTGTCTCCAAGAGACCCACCAAACCAATCAACTACCTCTTCTAACTAAAAGCCTCAGGAGCATCGAATTCAGCTAGAAGCCAGCAGAATCACCAAACTCCACAGACGGTATACCTTTTTTTCCTATGGACTCTAACTCCAGCAATCTACCTTTCCCCACTCTGTAACCTTTTTGTGTGTGTGTAAACCTCTAGTGTGTGTGTGTGTGTGAAAGTTGGCACATTGTTTATTATTTTTATTAGTTCGATTTAGGTACAATAAAGTTATCTTTGTTAACTCAAGAAAACCTATTTGATTGGTTCCTGTTATGATCATAGCAAGTAAGTAATCAAACACCTACTGAATTTGCCAGTACATTCACTTTAAGAAAGAATTGAACCTATTGTGGTCAAACAGGGAGAGGGAAGAAAGGGAAGCCCTTCGACCCCTCCTCATTTGACAGCTGAAGTGGGAAGATGGAATTGAGATACATGATCATCCATGATCTTATTGAATGGCAGAGCAGAGCCGAAGGGCCAAATGGCCTACTTCTGCTCCGATTTCTTATGTTCCTCTGAATTGGTTCTATGCACTTTTTACTGATTGAGGTACAAACAGTTCACACTAAGCTCAGTAATGAGTTAAACCATTCCTTTGGTTGGTTCTCCAGTAATACCCCATCCTCTCGACTTCCTATTTATACCAAGTATTAAAGATGAGAAAAAAAACAGTTTGCTATACCGTATATTTTTAAACAAGTAGTTAAGGCTGTAAAAAACAATGCTGAGAGTCTAATAAATTAGAGTGATATGTACTTTGATTGACACAAAGATGGCAGGTTCAAGCTCCACTCCAGAATGTGAGGACACAGTCTGGGCCGATTATTCAGTGCAACACCAAGGGAGTGGTGCATTGCCAGAGGTGTCATCTTTTAGATGAAACATTAGCTCGAGACCCTCCCTGCCTCTTTTCATGTAGACATAAGGGAGCCTGTGGCATTATTCGAGGAAGAAGGAGTTGCCCCAATGTCCTGGCCAACATTTTATCCTCTAAACAACATCCCAAAACAGATTATCTGGTTATTCATTTAATTTGCTGCTTGTGGGATCTTGCTTTGTACAAACTGGCTACTGCCCAACAATAGTGACTGCACTTCAAAAGCAACTTTTGGCAGTGAGGTGCTTGGAGACGTCCCGACGGTATGAACAGTATATACACACAAGTTCATTCTTTCTTGCAAGATCTTGCTGTGCACAAATTGACTGCTGCATTTACCTACAGACTGATAATGTCAGGGTTTTGAAGAGTATTGCATTGGATGGAGAGTGCTTCGGGAGCTGCTGTGGCTGTGACAAGTATTATGTATATAAATGCAAGTTCTGAGCCAGCTATTGTGTGGAGCTGATGGTACGCAAGAAGCATGACCCTCGTACAAATGTGCTCAGCACTTGACCCAGTGATGCTGGTCAAGGCCGTGTCTGCCCGCCTTTTAAACTTAACAGGGTTAATGAATGAAAATACACTCCCATCATCCTTATAGTATTGAAATCAAGACACATTGGGGTCATTTTCAACCTGGCGGAGGCAATTACCTGCCCTTTTTTGAAGAAGAAAGAAAGAACTTGCACCATTTATCTAGCGCCTTTCATGACCTCAGGACGTCCCAAAGGGCTTTCCAGCCAATGAAATACTATAAATAAAAAAGGTAGTTACTGCTGTGCGCAGCAAGGCTTCACATATAGTAACACAAACAAGAAATGCTGGAAATACTCAGCAGGTCTGGCAGCATCTGTGGAGAAAGAAGCAGAGTTAATGTTTCAGATCAGTGACCCTTCATTAGAACTGGCAAATATTAGAAATGTAAAAGGTTTTAAGCAAGTAAGGAGGGGGTGGGGTAAGAGATAACAAAAGAGAAGGTGTTGATAGGGCAAGGTCACAGAGAATAACTGACCAGGAGGTCATGGAGCAAAGGCAAACAGTATGTTAATGGTGTAGTGAAAGACAAAGCATTAGTACAGAGAGGGTGTTAATGGACTGAAAATTGAGCAGCCTGGCCCCAAGCACAAACATGAAAAAAACAGTGGGTAGACACAGTAGAAACAAACTAAAATAAAATAAACACAAAAAAAATAACTAAAAATAAAAATAAACTTTGATTCAGTCAGAGAGCTCCACTTTAGAATGTGAACACCTAGTCTGGGCTGGTTATTCAGTGCAACACCAAGGGAGTGGTATGTTGCCAGAGGTATCATTTATTTTAGTTTAGTTTCCAGAATTTCTTGTTTGTGTTTCAGATTTCCAGCATCTGCAGTATTTTGCTTTTATCCACATATAGTAATGTGATAGTGAGCAGATTATTTTCTTTATATTGGTTGAGGAATAAATATAGGCTTATAGGGAGAACTCCTCTGCTCTTCTTTGAAGTAGTACCATAGGATCTTCATTCACCTTGAGAGGGCAGACGGTGCATTGGTTTAACTTTGACTGGATTGGTTCTATCCATGTTTTTGCTGATTGAGAACAAACAGTCCACACAAAACCCAATAAGGAGTTGAGCAGTTCCTTTGGTTGCTTCTCCCAGTAACACTCCATCCTCTATACCAGGCATTAAAGATGAGAAAAAACAGTTTGCTACACCGCACATTTCTCAACAAGTCGTTAAAGCCCAAAAATAAAATGGTGAGAGTCCAATAGACAAACATGTTGTGTACTTTGATTGAGTCAGAGAGCTCCACTTCAGAATGTCAGCACCTAGTCTGGGCTAGTTATTCAGTGCAACACCAAGGGAGTGATACGTTGCCAGATGTATCATCTTCTAGATAAAATATTAGATTGAAACTCTGTCTGCCTTTTTTCATTTAGACATACAATATCCTGTGACATTATTCAAAGAAAAGGGTGTTGTCCCAATATCCTGGTCAACATTCCTTCCTCAACCAACACCCCAAAACAGAGAACTCCCCTGCTCTTCTTTGAGATAGTGCCATGGAATCTTTTACGTCCACCTTGAGTGGGTAGATGGGGCATTAGTTTAACATTTCATCCAAAAGATGGCACCTCTGACAGTGCATCACTCCCTGAATCCTGGCACTGGAGTGTCAGTCTAACGTTTTGTGCTCAATTCTCTGGAGTGGGGCTTGAATCCAAAGCCTGCTGACTCAGACATGAGAGTGCTACACGCTGAGCCACAGCTGACACAGTTGGACCGCCAATGAAACACAGAAATCAGGCAGGTCCTACATGAGATAGGCAACCCGATCCCTTGATTACTGCCCAGATGGCAAAGTTGAAAATGATTCCCTTTGTAAGAGCTCCTACTTTAACCCCTTCTTTTCCAGACCTCAAATCTTGAAACTCCTTATCTCCCCCAGTCTGTTTTTTTTCCCAACAGGCTTTTAATAACTAGGCTTGCTATTAACATCCACTACTCGTCGATTTACCTCATCTCCTATCCTGCTCTTGTCAGCCTTGGTATTCTTGCTCTGTGAGCCTCATCTCTTCACCTTGGTTTCTCAGGTGTGATGAATTTGAACTGGTCTTAGGAATCTTTGTAATTCAAGGTTTGATTTAGCTTTTAGTAAGTTAAATTAACACTAATTACAGCACTTCTTAACTTTCCTCCTCAACAGCTACAACTTGTATTTATCTAGAGCCTTTAACATAATAAAACATCCCAAGACACTTCACAGGGGAAGTTTAATACAAAATTTGACATCGAGTCACATAAGGAGATATTAGGGTAGATGACCAAAAGCTTGGCCAAAGATGTAGGTTTTAAGGATAATCTTAAGTGAGGAAAGTGAGGTGGAGAGGATTTCGAGAGCTTAGGGCCCAGCCAGTTGAAGTCACAGCCACCAATGGTGGAGTGATTTAAATTGGGGATGCTCAAGAGGCCAGTTTCACATAGAACAACAAGCCAGGTTAAATACAAGTTTACATCTGTTCTTTTACAGATGCATTCTGTCTGTGGTTCTGTTTTAACTTTCCAGAATTTGCAGTTTTTCTTTTCATTGGTACAAGTCAGATACTCATTCTCAAGGGAATATCTCTAATTTAGCTTTATAACCCCGGTTATTTCCTTGGGCTTAACAATACCTGGAAATGGTCAACTGTTACGATGTAGCTGATGGTAAACGCGACAGGTCTGCTTTTGAACTGTGATGTTCTATGATTCCATGAACTGCATGATTCTCCCTTACATCTCCTGCTTCACGTATAAAGGGCCTAATCTTCCTTCAACTGAGGGCAAGGGTGACTTGTTTTTTTGTTATGATTTCCCCCAATTTGGAACAGCTACATCCTGCTCTAGCCTGCTAAACATTACAGGTACGGTAGTGTAGTGGCTTTGTTACTGAACTAATAAACCACAGTTGCTGTCTGACCCACTGAGCATTTTCTGTTTTTATACTATGTTAATAATCTAGAGGCCAGACTAATAATCTAGAGAATGCGAGTTCAAATCCCACCAGGGCTGTTTGAGAATTTGAATTCAGTTTGAAAACAATCTGGAAATAAAAAGCTGGGATCAGTAAAGGTAAACGTGAAGCTGTTGGATTGTTGTAAAAATCCAACTGCTTCAGTATAATGCCCTTTGAAGAAATGTCCTTACTAGTCTGGTCTATGTGTGACTACAGACCCACGCTGATGTGTTTGGCTCTAAACTGCCCTCTGAATAGGTGTTGCCAATTCTGGTTGGACATATTCCTGGTGATTTCATCACTTTTCCTCTTGCCTCCAACCACACTGCCCAGTCAAGCAGTTTTTTTTCCATCTACAATATTATAACTCATAAATGAAAGTATTAAAAAAACTCACAAAATTACATAATGCCCCTATGATTTTGTCCCAGGTTTGCTTGCTGCAGTGTCCATGAGATTAATCTTTAATCCCTGGAGACTTCAGGACAATCCTGGAGGGTTGGAGACCTTTTCTCTGAAATGGCCTAGTAAACCACTTGGTTGTATTAAACAGCAGTTTAAGAAGAAGGCCCATCTCCACTCTCTGAGAGTAACTAGGGAGCGGCAATAAATCTGACCTCATATCATGAATGAAAAAAACATGGAACAAGTCGACACAAGGAATAGAACAAGGCAACTTGTATAAACAGAGGTGGACCAGTGCACAGATGTCAATCCCCTGAACCCATGACTAAAACTAAAAGCAAGACTCTGGAACGTCACCTATAGCACACGTTTGTGAGGTGTAAGTTGCCTGGTCCCTGGTCCCTCCCCCTTCCCATTGAGAGAGAAGAGATATTGGGCAATTCACCCTGGGCCAGACCATCAAGTACAAGGTCACTCCAGGACGGTCTACGCTTATCCTCATTACATGTTGTTGCCCTAAGTCAAGCTTCTCATTCTCATTTTTTTTTAAATGACAAATCCTCTGCTGATCTGTTACACATCTGCATGGAATGTGCTGCTAAGGCTGTGTGTGCTTGGGTGGTCAGCTGACTGATCTTAGCAAGAAAAATGTGAGTTTTACATTTTTATTGTGAAAATAGTAAAAATATGACTAACCCTGTGGGGAACCTCTCATCGCCACTAAAAATACTGACATGTCTGTGGATAACCTATAAATAGAGACACGGTCCCAGGGACCTCCTGTTAAATACTGGCACATGTCTGGGACCAACTATAAATATTGGCACACTCCTGGAGACCACCTGTATATAGAGACATGCTTCCAGAGACCACCCCTAAATACAACAACTTCCAGGGCCCTCTGTAAATACGGACAATCATGGGGACCCCCTGTAAATACTGACACACTTCGACAGGGACTCCCTGCAAATACTGACACACTTCCACAGGGACCCCCTGTAAATACTGACACACTTCCACAGGGACCCCCTGTAAATACTGACACACTTCCACAGGGACCCCCTGTAAATACTGACACACTTCCACCGGGACCACTTGTAAATACTGACACACTCCCAGAGAGCCACTGTAAATGTTGACACACTCCCAGGGACAGGAGCAGTATTGAGATATCCTGCCCTCATCTCATCTCATGTATGGAGGATTCTTCCAGCCTTCAGAGAGAGGAGACCATCAATCCAGCAGTCCGGATTTCAAACTCGGCTCAGAGGTGAAAGGTTGGTGTCTACAGCTGATGTCTAAGTGATACATATGAACATACGAATTAGGAGCAGGAGTAGGCCACTTGGCCCTTCGAGCCTGCTCCGTCATTCAATAAGTTCATGGCTGAACTGATTACTCCACATTCCCACCTACCCCCGATAACCTTCCACCCCTTTGCTTATCAAGAATAGGGGGGGGATGTTCTCTGAAACAGAATTATGGGTGTAGCAGTGCAGAGCAATGAGATTCGGAGAGGGTGAGAACAAGATTTAGCCAGTGTGTCGGAACCATGTAATTGTAATCCTTGTGTGTTTGCGGGATGGAATGGACATTGACCTCCTTGCACTATCTGCAGATGCTCCCTGCTGTGTTGATGCAGCGTTTGGTGTCACAGGCCAATAGGGAAATGGATTTAAATACTGCAGCATGCTTCACCTTTTGCTGAACCCTGTACCGAATCACTTTTGGAAATGTCAGTAATCAGGGTCTGCAACCAGGTGATTATAGACAGCCATCACTGCAGGAATCAGGGGAACTCTTATGTCAGGGGAATGGATACAATTTGGACTTGGGGGTGGAATCATCAGTTTGGAAAACCTTCTTTCCTGATACTGGATAGGGGAAGAATGGGACTTGGGATCATAGGAGGGAGTTGGGTATTGGGGGTGGGAGATGGATTTGTGCCCTGAGTTCTGATTCTTGCTACAATAGAAATAGAATTAGAATTCCTTTCCTTTCAAGATAGTTTCTGCAGGGCACATGCCACCTACCCACACACCTTTACTTCCTGTTGCTCCAACGTTGGGTCAAATGTTTCTCTCAGCACTGAACGATTGCTCTGTGGGTCTTTCATAGCATTCTTACAATCTTGCTGGAAGTAGCAGAGGAAGGTTCCCTTAACTCGTTTTAAGATTTCAACATACATAACAATCACAGGAATTATGTCCTTGTCAGTATACTGTCTCCCCAAACTGTTTCTGTCTCAAACAAGTAATTTTGTACCTAAAAACAAGGCAGTGTAGCAATGTTAGAAAGATCACATTGTTCCAAGACATACTATAAAAGAAAAGACTGCGCTGTGCTAAATGCCACAGCTGATCACAGGCATAATGGCGCTGTATCCTTGCCCTGCAGAATTATTACTAGCTCCCAGTCCGAACTGACAGCATTGTACAGCAGAGCGGACTGTCAGACTAGACTGCTGTCAGTACGAAGCATGAATAGAAAAGTCGCTTTTCCACAGAACAAAATCCGTACCATTCTCTGATGGATTGAGGCTATAATAACAACAACTTGCATTTATATAGCACCTTTAATGTAGTGAAATCCCCGTGCTTCATAGAATTGTAAGCAAACAAAATTTGACACTGAGTGTATAAGAAAATATTAGTCCAGATGACCAAAAGCTTGGTCAAAGAGGAATATTTTGAGGAGTATCTTAAAGGAGGAAAAAGAGGTAGTGAGGTGGAGATGTTTAGGAGGGGAATTGGAGAGCTCCAGGCCTAGGTGACTGAAGGCACAGCCACCAATGGTGAAGTGACAAAAATCAGGAATGTGCAAGAGGCCAGAATTGGAGGAGCACGGAGATCTCAGAGGGCTGTTGAGCTGCAGGAGATTATAGAGATGGGGAGGGGCAGTGCCATGTAGGGATTTGAAAACAGAGAAGAGAATTTTAAAATTGAAGCATTGCCAAAGATGAGAAATAAAGAATTTGTTTAAGAAGGAGTTTCTCTCCCCTTCCATAACGACAAAGACTTGATGCTGCTGTCAAATTCTGTCCCGCAATACAGGCTGCATATTCTCACTGCACAGACTTTTACTGCTTGAAATAGGCTTGGGGGAATTTCTTTGAGCAGCTATTGGTGAATTTAGAATTTATCCACCAGCAGCAATGCAGAGTACGGATGTGGGCTAAACAAGCCAACTAGAAAGTACTTCTCTCCTGTTCTGCTAACAGAAACGCCCAGGAGACCCGCCCTCAGTTTCCAGGAGACCTCCGGCCAATCTGGGAGGGTTGATAACCCTAATTTATATTGTGTACCGTATTGTATTTGTTTTCCTCGTGCGATTTCCTGCCCCACCCCATGCCCACTGCCTTATTTCTAACTACCAGGTTGGACAAAACCCTGAAGTCTTGTTGGAGATACAATTGTAAAGGATGTTGACAAAGACAGAGTACAGTGTTTAATTCTGACTCCGGGCTTAAGTAGATAGCCTGTTATTCATTATATGCACGCAGGCACCATCTCCAACTCATTCTCTCTCAGGAATTCTTTACCTCCTGCAGTCATTTGTAAACTGAAGGTTGGTGTCACCTAACCACAATTCTTTGATTTACCTTGTCATTTTTCAATCCTGATGGTGACTTTTGCAATTTTGAGTTAAACCGCAGTCCAAAAACAAGAAGACAGAGTACTGAACTGGTAAAAGGCAAGGTTTGGACCAATGGCAGGAAGTACCTCTTCATGCAGAATGATAAATACCTGGAATGGTCTCTGTGTAGGGGTTGGAGTCAAAACTACTGGAGTCATCCAGGAGACAATTACATGTTGTGATGTTGGCTATCAGAGTTTCTATGGAAGGATGAGCTAGATGGGCTGAATGACGACACGCAACTACGTCTATCTTTCTCATCTTTTTCAGGGTCTTGGATTGTCACCCAGCTATCCCTATAACTATACAGCATTTTTGGCCTGTTATTTTTCTCAGAGGGAACCTTGCGCTCGTCAAATTGAGGGAAGTCAGTGCTGAGGAAGGTAAAACCCCTCCACTGTCAGCACTGGGTCAGGTTTAGCAGTAGGTGGGATGTAGAGTAAAGCTGCTCCAATAGTGAACCTTAAGCCACCTTAGACCCAAGTTCAGTTTGCTATGCCAACCCCAGCTGCTTGTGTAACCATTGAGTGAGACTGCCAACTAAAAGCCAGTTTGTGCAGTTTTGTACTGTGGGCTCCTACCCATTAGGAATTGGGTTGAGACTGACCAAACCCACTTCACTTAAGAACTTTAAGCCAGCAAGAAGATTTTCATCCCTTTCAATCTTGTCTGGATGCAAAGTCCTTACATTTATCTGATGGGAACACCCTGACTTCATTCATGCATCACCTCAATTCCACTCATGGATCGCCTCAAGAGGGAAAGCTCACTCTGCTCATGGAGGGAGAAGTCTTCAACTGCACTCACTGGGAGATCAGTTCAACACCACTCTCATGGTGGGGAGGGAGGACAGATCGCCAATGCTTGGAGAAACACCTCAAGTTAATTCATGATCTACTGCTGATGACATGGCTGAGACCAGGAACCTGACCCAGAAGGCGGTCATGTGACACTTGTGGCACTAGTAGGCCACATCATTGGGCCCCACACGCCATACAGGTGTGTGTCCAGCATTTCACCAAACATAGGCAGGCTGGCTGACTGAAGCCTAGGCTGAGTTCTAAATCCACGTCCCTTCAATGGACATTATTTATTTTCTTGTTTACAGACCTCATTCACATGTGATTAGAAATAAAGAACACAGTGGGTAGGGTGGGAATGGGAAGGTAGTGGAGTTGAATAATAAAAAGAGACATAACGTGGAAACTCGACAGACATGGTGCTCCCAAGAGGTCTGGGGGGAATGGGGGGATGCTCTGACTTGTGGCTGTGGGGTCCGCTGCTTCAATTAATGTTCCATGCCTGGCTGAGAAAGGTTACCTGCCGAGACCTGGACTCTTCTTGAGAGAAAGGCTGAAGCTGCATGTTTGAGCTGTCTTCATGGTGCAGCTGGTGACTGGTTTTACACCCAGCAGCTGCCAGGGCTGTGGGTCCTCACCTCGCTCTGTGTGTTGATGTATTTGTTTCAAGATCAGAATGCTGCCAGTTTATTTGAGGTTGGCACTCAGCTTAGAGTTGCCAACCCTCCAGGATTGTCCTGGAGTCTCCAGGAATTAATATCTTGAACTCTGTTGCGAGCAAAACCTGGGAGAAAATTCATTGGGGCTTTTTTTTAAAAAGCGATTCTTTTTAAATATAGCACCAGCAGTTAAAATGATCCTGGTATCATTTATACAGTTTAAAATGATGCTAGTGTTCCGATTTATGGATTCATGTATTAATGGGGCAACTGCACTAAGAGCAGCAATTTCCAAACCTCTTAACCCACAAGCTTCAAACAGGGCAAAGCAGCAAATAAGAAATATGAGAACATTAGGATTGACTTTCCAGGGCTTCAAGGACCAGATTGCCAAGTTTCGCGCCCAAACCTGGTGACTGTTAGGAACATTAGGAACAAGAGCAGAATATTCAACCTTTTGGGCCAGCTCCACCCATTCAGTTAGAGCATGGCTGATCTGCTTCTCAACACCATTTATCTGCCTTTACTCCATGTCCCTTGATATCCTGACCTAACAAAATCTATCTACCTAAGTCTTGAAAGCTCCAATTGTTTCCCAGCATCCATATCCTTTTGGCAGAGAGAATTCCACTACTCTTTTATGATAAAGTGCTCCCTGATTTTGCTCCTGAATGGCCTAGCTCTAATTTTAAAATTATGTCACCTTGTTCTTGATTCCCTCACCAGAGGAAATAGTTTCTCTGTATTTACTGATTCCTTTTAACATTTTAAACATCTTGAACAGATCACCCCTTGATCTCCTATATTCAAAGTTTATGTAACTTCTCCTCATAAATTAACACCCTTAGCCCCTTAAAGTTTCTTCTTCCGAACCTGATTAAGGAATTTATTGTCAGGCAACATTAAATAACTGTTGTGATTTCATACAACTTTATATGCAGGAGTGTAACCACTGCTTACAGATTCCATCCTGCAGACTCCAGGCTAATGCAGTCTGAGTCTAACTGATTGCCTAATTGATACATTGTCAGACACTGATTGTTAAGAGAATGACTCTAAATTACATGCTCAAACTAATATGAAATGAACACTTTAGTCAGGAAACTCCTATAAATGTTCCTACTATATTATTACAGCGAGCACACTGCACAGAACTCTTCCATATTTCCTATCAGTCACCCCATCTATGACTCAGTATCAGGTTCACATCGAGCATACAACAACAGTGGGCACAGTGGCGCAGTGGTTAGCACCACAGCCTCACAGCTCCAAGGACCTGGGTTCAATTTTGGGTACTGCCTGTGCGGAGTTTGCAAGTTCTCTCAGTGATCGCGTGGGTTTTCGCCGGGTGCTCCAGTTTCCTCCCACAGCCAAAGACTTGCAGGTGATAGGTAAATTGGCCATTGTAAATTGCCCCTAGTGTAGGTAGGTGGTAGGGAATATGGGATTACTATAGGGTTAGTATAAATGGGTGGTTTTTGGTCAGCACAGACTCGGTGGGCCGAAGGGCCTGTTTCAGTGCTGTATCTCTAAAATAAAAATAAAATAAACTTGCATTTATATTGTAACAAAGTACAATGTCCAGAGGCGCTTTACAGAAGCGTTAGCAAGCAAAATTCGGCTCCAATCCACATAAGATGTTTGAAATAATAACAGAAAATGCTAGAAATACTCAGCAGGTCAGGCAGCATCTGTGGAGCGAGAAGCCGAGTTAATGTTTCAAATCAATGACCTTTCATCAGAACTGGTGAAAGGTCACTGACCTGAAACATTAACTGTGTTCCTTTCTCCACAGATGCTGCCTGACCTACTGAACGTTTCCAGCATTTTTTGTTTTTATTTCAGATTTCCAGCATCTGCCATATTTTGCTTTTAAGGAGATATTAGGATAGGCAAGCAAAAGATTGGTTAAAGTGGTAGGTTTTAAGGAGTGGTTTAAAGGAAGGGAGAGAGGTGGGAAGATTTACAGAGGGATTTCCAGAGCTTAAGTTGAATGTATGGCTGCCAGTGGTGGGGCGATGAAAATTGAGGATGAGCAAAAGACCAGAATTGGAGGAGCACAGATACCTTGGAGAGTTGTAGGATGGAACAATTCATTCAGGTCGAGTGCTTTTTTTTGTCTAAATGTTATCGTTTATATAGTATACAGTATACTTGGTGGGCAGTGACTCATTCTTTTGCTGGGAAGTATCGCATCCTCCGCTTGATCAGTCTTGCATTGTAAGTGAAGCCCTGTGCCTCCCCAGCCATATGCCATCTCATCTGTCCCACACCAGTTCCATTGATCTGAACACCTAGAATCACAGTGTTGCTGAGTTCTATAGAATTTCACAGTATTGAGGAAGGCCATTCTGCCAACAAAATCTGTGTCAGTTCACTGACAGAGCTATCCACTTAGTCCCACTCCCTGCCCTTTCCTCTCTTAATTATTTTTCAAACATTTATCCACTTCTCTTTACACGCTGTTATGGATTCTGCTTCCACCACTGCTTCTGGTGGAGCCTTCTGTGGCTCAGTGGGTAGCACTCTCACCCCAGTTAGAAGGTTGTGCATTCAAGAGACTTGAACACAGAATCCAGGCTGATACTCAAGTGCAGTACCCAGGAAGCTCTGTACTGTCAGAGGTGTGTCTTCATTGGGACGTCCTGCAGTTATTGAAAGGCACTGTATAAATTCAAGCCTTTCTTTCTTTGTGGCCTCAGTGGAAATTTTTTATGATTTAACTGATCCATCATTACTTTGAACATTCTGATCTTTTAACCTAATTTATTCTAATGAAAAGAGCCCACATTTCTCTTTGTCTCTCCGAATAACTGAAGCTTCTTGTTCCTGGGATCATCTCAGTGAATCTCTTCTGCACCCTCTCTGTGACCATGCCATCTTTCCTAAAGTGTGGCCCCGGAAACTGGGTACTGTAGTCTAACTACAGCCTTTAAGAACTGTGCTCTGTAAGTGACAGCCACTTTACACAGTGTTTTTATTTTCACTCCAGGTTCTCTACGTACATGGTCTGGAACTAAATGCAAATTAAGCCCAGCTTAACCCTGCTGATGTTATTGCATCCCTGGCTCACTGGGGACTAATTCATAATAGAAGCTGCAGATCCAGCAACAGCCTGTGTGGACAGGAGTTATCCAGCTTCTCATTCAATCATTCCTTCCTTCATTAGCAGAGATTTTGGTTGGAATGATAGATTAGCTGGTTTCTTCTGAGCCCAGTCCTAAAATTAGTGCAGATACCAACACGCTTATAGCTCTAGGTTACCTTCTTTTTTGACAGGGTAGGTTGGAATTTGCAGCCATTATGGAACCTCTTTTTGTCACTTTGGTTCAGAGCTTGCTACCTTCCATTCCTACTACATGAGTAATCGGCCACGAATCTGCATTTATTTAGAGTTCACTCTTCCCAGTATCTGTTCCCTCCTTCAATTACAATTACACAATGATCTGCACCTGCTGGATCGGTTCAGTTCCAGGCACCACACCTAAGGAATGTTAGATGTGATGCGGCACAGTGGCGCAGTGGTTAGCACCGCAGCCTCACAGCTCCAGCGACCCGGGTTCAATTCTAGGTACTGCCTGTGTGGAGTTTGCAAGTTCTCCCTGTGTCTGCGTGGGTTTCCTCCGGGTGCTCCGGTTTCCTCCCACATGCCAAAAGACTCGCAGGTTGATAGGTAAATTGGCCATTATAAATTGCCCCTAGTATAGGTAGGTGGTAGGGAAATATAGGGACAGGTGGGGATGTGGTAGGAATATGGAATTAGTGTAGGATTAGTATAAATGGGTGGTTGATGGTCGGCACAGACTCGGTGGGCCGAAGGGCCTGTTTCAGTGCTGTATGTCTAAACTAAACTAAACAATGTAAATTTATCAAAATCATACCAGGGCTTAAAGGGTGAAATTATAAGGGACGTTTGCATAAATTTGGTTTGTATTCCCTTGAGTTTAGAAAATTGAGGGGTGACCCAATCGAGATGTTTGAATTAATAAAAGATTTCAATAGCATAGATAGAAATCATCAACATCAATAACAACTTGCATTTATATAGCACCTTTGACGTATAAAGACACAAGAGCAGGCGCCAACCAAAATTTGACATCGAGCCATATTAGGAGATATTGCTCTCATGCCCACATTTCTGTCTTCGGCCTGCTGCAATGTTCCAGTGAACATCAACACAAGCTCGAGGAACAGCACCTCATTTTCTGATTAGGCACGCTCCAGCCTTCTGGACTGAACATTGAGTTCACTAATTTCAGGGCCATAACTGGCCCTTTTTATTATTATTTTATTTTGTTTTATAATTTTTTTTTACCATGTGCCTGCCTTAAACTGGATTTTTCATGTTGATGCTTTTGGTTAGGGTTGTTCATTATTCTGTCATCAGCACGCTCTCTGCTCGAATACTTTGTATTTCACCACACCATTAGCACACTGTCTTTGCCATTGCCCCATGAGCTCCTTGTCAGTTAATCTCTCCGGCCAGTTGTCCTATCACACACCTTCCCTTTTGTTCTCTTCCCCCCCACCCCCGCTTTATTTGCTTAAAATCTATTACATTTCTAACCTTTGCCAGTTTTGATGAAAGGTCACGGACCTGAAACGTTAACTCTGCTTCTCTCTCCACAGATGCTGCCAGACCTGCTGAGTATTTCCAGCACTTGCTGTTTTTATTTAAGGAGATATTAGGTCAGGTGACCAAAAAGTTGGTTAATCAGGCAGGTTTCAAGGAGCATTTTAATGGAGGAGAGTGAGGTAGAGATGGGGAGAGGTTTAAGGAGGCTCATATACAACACGAAGGTTGCAAACAGTCTGGCTCAGCCTCAGAGAATTGCCAGGGAGAGGGATGGAGTCGGTAGCTAGGGAATGGAGTTTGTTGCGGAGACCAAAAACAGAGGAAATTTCTGCTCAATCAGTAATGGACGTTAGACAGCGGTGTGACAAATCAGAGGTAGTGGAGGGGTTGAGTGAGGTGGTAAGATAGAGCTGGGTGTTGGGGACGTTTTACTGCGTTAAAGTTGCTATGTAAATGCAAGTTGTTATTGTTGCAGTGCTCAATGTTTAAATTAGAACCGTCTTTTCAGAATGAAATCAGGAAGCACTTTTTCAGCCAGTGTGGTGGAAATCTGGAATGCTTTCCCCAAAAGTCTGTGGATACTGGGGGTCAATTGAAATTTTTAAGACCAAGATCGATGGATTTTTATTTGGGAAGGATCTGAAGGGATATGGATTGAAGATGGGTACATGGAGTTGAGGTACAGATCAGCCATGAACTAATTAAATGGCAGAAGAAGATTGAGGGTTGACTGCCCTGCTCTGTTCCCGTGATCACGTGCATTATTTTAATGCCTGATTTATGAATCAAAAATCCATGGTGTGATGGACACAGTGTGAACTGTTCACAGTTACCCGGATTCCCACTGAGTATGTACTCACTGAGATGAACATTGCTCCCTCGAAGGCTCAGTGCGTAACTCAATGCGATGTGCTACTGACCCACACAAACCAGAGGGGTCCCAAGTTTAATCCCCTGAGCCTGTGCTGAGTTAGTGCAGCAGCAGAAGTGCTGTAGCCTGCTTTAGCATCCCGATGAGGGAATGGAAAATCCATCCCTACAGTGGCATCCCTTCTGCCACCCAGGCTGAGAAGCTAACTCAGCACAGACCAGGGATCGAAGCTAGGAGTTTCTTGGTCTGTAACATCTCAGCGAGGTCATCAGGCAGGGGAAAGGTTGTCAGCTGGAATTTCTGGCTTGCAAGCGATAGATCCCTGTGTGCAAAGGGACAATTGAAGGGGATATTGCAGGGAAACTGACTGCAGCTGGGCATCTCCTCTGTAATTTGACAACAATTACCTTTCAAAAGTCAAAGCGACCACATCAAAGGGTCTGATCTACAGATGGGTTAAAGTCAACATGGTCCTTAATCCCCATGTGTTTGTCACTTTGATGCTGGTATTACCTGTTTTCATGATGAGGTCTGTGTAATGCAATAAACCTGTTACTCCCTCCCTCCTCGCTCCTACTCATTGCATTCCAGACTTTTAACAAAACAACAATAACCCATTAGTGTCTATTCACCTTGGGGAGTGGGGAAAAAGAGAGAAGCTGGGTGGGAGTCTCTCTTGGGTGACACAGAACCATGCCAACCCTCAATGGCAGATTCAATAACCCTATGCCTGAACAAGGCAGGTGGCAGTACTCATGAACAAGGCTGATACCCCCGTGGGTAGGCAGGATCCTGTGAAACTGTGAGTAAGTAAAGCTATAAACTTTAGTTTGGCTGGATGGGTCGCAGTCTCACCTCCGAGTCAGAAGGTTGTGTGTTTGTCACTAGATTTAAGCATAAAATAGGCTGACAATTCAGTGCGGTGCTGAGGGAGTGCTGCACTGCTGGAGATGCCTGCCTAGGTGGGTATAGTAGCTTAGTAGTTATGGTACAGGTCAAGAGTCCAAATCCTATCCTGGCAAGTTGTGAAATTGAACTAATAAAAAAAACTGGTCATTTGTGGGTTACCACCAGAAGATAACCATGAAAGATGCCAGATTGTCGTACAAACCACCCTGGCTCAATAAGCAGTGGAATGTCTACAAGTTGATTAAACTCCAGCAATACCCCTGTGCGTAATCAGTGAGGTCTTATTCCTTGCCTCAGCCAACCTGTGCCTCAGCTGTCTGACCTTAGGTAAGCGGTGTGTGTCTGTCAGGGAAGAGTGTGTGTATTCCATACGGGACACAAAGCTCTCTCCCTGTGTGGAGTTCGCAGTAGTTTGGTTGGAAGATATGGCAAAGGGATTCCACTTGTGTCGGGCACCTAGCTAACAACTCCTCCATCCAAAAATAATTATTAAGAACAGAAGGAATCTCTTCCAGTTGGGAAGTGCACCGCCTAAGGTGTTCCTGAGTCATGCAGAGCAGGAGGTCCAAGGTTGGGTCAAACTTTTCTCACATTTGCCTCTTTGAAAACCTGGAGCACAACCGGTGCCGAATAAACCTAGTTCATTTGATTCAGTCAAAACTGCACCTTCCAATCAATGAAGAAGCACAGTTGGGAATATTTTCACATTGATCAAATTAAATCAATACTTACCTTTTGCTAGGTTGCGTCAATGTTGCTAACACCTGGGTGTAATCTAGCCCAATATTTATCTATTAATACATAGCAGGAGGGAAATCAGACTGCAGGTGTGAAATGCACTTTCCATGTCTGCAACAGCCTTCTGCATGAATGAAACTCTCCCCTTCATAGACATTCATGTGACAGCTGACTCCTGGGTTCCACACAGCAGCCCTGAGCTGGTATAACATTGAGCCCACCCATGCTGATTTAATTGTTGAAAGACAGAATGTGTTGCTGAATCCTGCAGTCTGCCTCCACAGAGAAGGATCACCAACTTGTCCTGGAGAGGGGAATTAATTGAGCAAAACACGGACAAATAAAATGTTCAGCTTTAAGAATTCCCTTGTAAGGCTGTAATATTTTCAATTTTGACAGGTCCCTTTAAGGCTGTAAAATAGTCAAAGGTTGAGAAGTCCCTTTAAGGCTGATGCTTGCTTTTCTGGTTACAGTTCCTGAGTGTTTTGGAATGTGTAATAGCACTGCAGTGTTTACAGTGGGATTTTATCATAGACAGTTGTGGTGTTAATCCTTGTTAAATGAATATAACTGCACTTCTGCTGGAATATTTGTTTTTTTTCCCAGAAAAAATGGCTTGTGTACAGAAATTTGAAAGAATGATTAAAAACCATGGAGAAGAGAGAGACCAAATAACAGGAAAAAAATGAGAGATAACTGGAGACACAGAGACAGGGAAACTGCAAGAGGTAACCAGAGAGAAAGATGGAGATAGAGAGAGAAACATAGGGAGCAACGTTCCCTGTAATTTTTTTTGTTCTGTATGGGCCAATTAAATTTTTGTGCAGCTGTGCACACGTAGTAACTTAAAGGAGCTGACTTGTGCTCAGCCTGCATGGGATCTTCCAGGTCGCTGTGTGACCACACAGCTTAGAGGGAACATTGATGGAGAGTGACAGAGTCAGAGAAAAAACTGCGAGACAAAAAGACAGAGATTAAGCGAGACAATAACAGAAAGAGAGCGAAAGGAGGCAGAGTGAAATTGAGAACTATCAGAGTCATAGAGCAACACTGCAAGAGACAAGCCGGGAAAGGGAGACTGAGAAATGGTCTTAGAGAGAAAAACAAATAGAAACAGAAAGAAACTGTGAGATACAAGCAAAGAGAGTGAGACAAATATAAATTACAAATTGATTGAAAGGGACAACCATAGAGAGAGGCAGAGACAGTGAGAGTGACAGAGATGGGGAGAGGGGGTGAGAGAGAGAGAGGCAATGAGAGAGGGAGAGCCAATAAGAGAGAGAGAGAGAAAGAAAGGGAGAGCCAGAAAACAAGAGAACACAAGATACTCAGAGAACAACTGAGAGCGAGACATTATAGTCATTAACAAGTTGCATGATCTCCACAGGGCTGGAATCAGGTCTCACCAAACCAGCAATTTTTGACACATGGGGCTCACAGCCTGTGGGTTAATGAGGTACAAAAGATTGGATTTCTTTGCTGTTTAGCAAAATATTCAAACAATATTATTATTTCCAGACCTTTATTTTGACTCTAGTACATGTAGGGGAAATAATATTTGGCAGATTTTGTGCTTGAGTTTTTACACCCATTACAAGGATGGAGCTCTCTCAGGTAAGCTATACAGTATAAATCAGGTGCAGAGCTCCCTCTACATGAGACAAAATTCCCCACTCCCCCTCCAAATCCTAGCAGGGTCCAGCAAGCGAGACAGGGATGCAGTGATGTTGTCCAATCTCAAGCACAGCTTCCCTCTACTGAGAACATGATCACTGAATTTACCTCATTATCACCAATGAGGGACAGCCTGAGAGTGATAGAGCACAAGATATGCAGAGAACAACAATTGAACAACTGAGAGCAAGGCTTTCTAGTTATTAACTGGTTGCATGATCTCCCTAGAGAGAGACTGAATGGTAGAAACAGAGAGAAAGACTGAGAGACAACCAGAAACATAGGGTCTGCAAGAGATAACCAGAGAGAGAAACAAAGGGAAAATCTGAGCGAGACTCAAGACACAGAAAGAGAAAGACTGCATCTTTGGGGTCACCCATGGCTCATTAGCAGCATTCTTACCATTTAGTCAGGAGATTATGGGTTCAAGTCCCACTTTAGAGACTTGAGCATAAAATCTAGGCTGATTCTCCAGTGCACTACAGCAGGTGTGCTGCACCGTCAGATGTCATCTTTCAGAGGCGGTGTTAAACTGAGGCTCCTTCTGTCCTTTCAGATGGATGTAAAAGATCCCATGCACTGATTTGAGGAATGGCAAGGGCATTCTCCTGGGTGCCCTGACTGATATTTATCCAATAAATTAATAGAAAGAAAAAACTTGCATTTTTATACCACCTCTCATGATCTCAGGATGTCTCAAAGTGCTTTACAGCCAATAAAATACTTTTGAAGTGTAGTGACTGTTCTAATGTAGGAACATAAACCTAGAGAATATTGGAAACTGGGTGGTGCAGTGTGATTGACACTGGCCTTTCATCTCTGGGGCTGGGTGTCACATAAAGCAGCGGATGGGGGAGGATGTTTCTGCTGGTTGTACGGATGCTATGTCAAATGATTTGGTCAGTCTTCACAAAAAAAGCACTAATTCACATCACGATGTTCACTCACTTAGACTTGATGGTCAATGTTGGAAATGGAAAATGCCAGTAGGGGTCACTGTTTTGAGGTTGGGGCAGGCTCTGCACCTGCCTGTGACCTGGGATTGTTGCTGAAACTTTGGGGTAGAGGGGAGTGGGTAGGGGGGAAATTCACGTTTTTGGGGCAGAGTTTTGGTGGGGCACAACTTCTACCTGCTCTCCTGTATCCACTTTAGGCCCTCCCTGACCCATTTCCCTGGGTTGAGGGTTTCTAACCCTTGAGAGGGAGCCATCAGTTCCTCTGCGGAAACACCCAGCGGAACATCTTGCTGAGGGAGCCTAAAGGGGCAAGAGCTCCACTAAGGCTGGATTCTGGGTATCCACCAAAGGCCTTGGCTGAGACAGGGGTATTCATCACATGAGTCTCTGGGTTGACTGGAAGGAAGAGAAGGCCTCTCCAAGGCCCTTTCTCTCCATCAGGCAACTGCAAAGTGCTTTCACTGTCACCAGCCCCAAGGAGTGGGGGTAAGTTGGGGGATTGGGAGGGAAATTTACTGGGGTCTCTGGCCTTGTCCCCGCCTTGCGATGTTGTCCCTGGGGAACGTGTGGCCAGCAGTAGTCCCATTGAAGAGAGGAGGGGAATCTCAGCAGGTGATTGGCCTCACCACACACATTTTCCGAGTGTCTGAAGAGCGATGCGGGTGTTCCATTTGCTGGTACCGATGTTCTTCATCTTAATATGTTACTACCAGAGAATTTGGGCAGCGCCCTGTTTGGTTGTAATTTTTTTGCTTTTTAGAATTTTCTCCCTTCATCTCTTGATGGTGGTATAATTTCATAGATGTCAGCAGTACTCAACACTACACCCAAGTGGCAGTCTTCATGTGTGAAGCATGACAATTAGTAGTGATAGGCTATTCAACAATGGCAGGCATCCCACACAAGCCTGATCCTGTTCACATCCATCTGCTCTTCAACTTGGCCAGGGAAATCACTGGATTGTGATCAGGAGCTGAAACTCTGGCTGCTTTATTTCTCTCCATTACCCTCCCACCCACACCCCACCCTCCCCACCCCACTCTCTAGCCTTGGGTTTTATGCTGTTGCCCTGACTGAGATCAGTAAACTCAGCACAGATCACGGAGGATAATCCTCCTGGCCTGTGTGGCTTGGTACAGCATCTGACTTACTTGCTAAGCCACTGGGGAGGGTCGCTAAATAACTCTTCCACTAAATATCTCATACAAATATCTATCCGGGAATCTGATGGCTTCTCTGGTTCTGTGACTCCTGCAGGAGTTTGAGGTACAGCGAGTGATTCTGGTTGCTGGTTGATCCGTCTGTTCTCCGCAGTGCTATTAGTCTAAAGCCCTGTGTAAATCTCTCGATTGAGCTGCCCATTTATTTTTGCCCTTTCAAAACTAATTAATTTTCTTTGCCTCTTTATTGGAGGTTTTAACCGATTTACAAAATATATATATATATAAAACTAAAACACGGTTATGTAAGTGTGAGTTATCGTTAACTCTGACCTCTCGGCCCTGGCAGTCAGCGCTGAATACTGTCCTGAGACCCTCAGTAAACACAGCATACTGGCACAGACTCAGCTGAGTGAATGAGTGCCTTTTGGCTTCTTGCCAGAGTCTTTAAAGGAACTCTGAGGATGTTTGATGAGGCCAGTGGTGTGAATGGCGACAGTGAACTGCATGCACCCAGTCGTAATTTACTTACTGCCAGAGCCCTCTCTCTCTCCCTCTACCTTAGTCTCTCTCTCTCTCTCTCTCTTTCTCTCTCCCTTTCTCTCTCCCTGTCCCTGCATCTCTCCTTCTCTGGCTCTCTGTCTCTGTTTCTTTCTGACTTCCTCTGTCCCTCTCTCTTTCTCTCCCTGTCTTTCTGTTTCAACCTTTCTCTCTCTCTGTCTCTCCCCTCTCTGTCTCTCCCTTTCTCTCTGTGTCTGTTTTTCTCTCTCTCTCTATCTGTCTCTCCTTCCCTCTCTGTCTCTCCCTCTCTCTCTGTCTTTGTCTCTGTCTCTCTGTCCTGTCTGTCACTCTGTGTCTCTGTTTCTTTCTGTTTCTCCCTCTTTGTCTCTGTCTTTCTCCCTCTGTCTGTCTGTATCTCTCTCTCTCTCTCTGTCTCTTGGACTCTGTCTCTACATCTCTGTTTCTCTGCCACTGTCTTTCTCTCTGTCTCTCTGTTTCTCTTCCTCTTTCTCTCACTCTCTGTCTGTTGGTCTCTCTCTCTCTCTTTCTGTCTCTATCCAGAGATCATCGCACTTGTTTGAATGATTCGTGGATTTGGTAATCAAGAAAAAAAAATAACTGAGCATCTGTTTTCTATTTAACAGTTTTGAATGTAAAAAATGCTGGAGTCCTTTTAACATGAAAACCAGCAACAACCATTGCTGTGGGTTCTTGCGGAACACGCCAACACTACACAGAGCAGCAGAAAGAAATATTTATAAATAAAAAAAGAAATCCTTGGACCAGGTTTGAGTGGGAATCCTCTCTGGGTTGTGGAGTTAGTGAGCTGTACAGGTTTGGATCTTTTCTTTGCATAACAGTCCAGGCTGAGATCCCAGTTCAGCTTCAAAGCAGCTTCGACCAAATGGCCTGTGGCTTGAGAGGCATCAGACAGGAATTTTCCTTTATTGTCTTAATTTTTAAGGAATGTGATTTGTTTTTTTGCGAGTAGTTTTGTTTTGCTCAGCAGTGGACTGCTGACAGAAATAGGGGGCGGATCCTTACCTGGGGAGGCCTGCCCAAAGCTGAGACACTGTTAAAGCAGGAGGAGGATCTTCCAACAGCCCATTTAGGTTCTACTGAGGACAGTAGCAGGAAAAGACAGAAGTCGTTTTGACGGCTTGGGTACTGCAGGCACCAGCTGCTTCTCAGCTGCTCCATATGCTGCTTCTAACTTGCTGTTCCCCACTTGACATTTCTCTCTCTCCAGTGTTGGGCGGAGGGTGGGGGCGGTGTTGGTTGGCTGAGTGAATCAGCCTTTTTAGTGCCAGAGAAACTTGCCACTGGTTTCAGCTTTCTCTGTCTTGAAGGTGGACATGAGGCTCGTCCAGGGGTCGTGGGTTACGCTGTGCTCGTTGCTTTTCGCCTTGGCCACCGTATCTGGGTCAGGCGTCCGTTACCGTTATCACAGGAAGAACTGCTACTCGTGTTTTGTATCATACAGCAACCATCGCGTGGAGCAGGCTCCGGGTAAGTAGGCATTGAAACCTGCTTCCCATTCATTCATATAAAGAAAGGAATTACATTTATATAGCATCTTTCACCACCTTAGAACATCCTAAAATGCTTTACAGCCCACAAAGTACTTTTTGAAGCTTTTGAATGTAGGGAAATGCAGCAGCCAATTTGTGCACAGCAAGATCTCACAAACAGCAGTGTGATGATAATCAGATAATTTTTTTTTAGCAATGTTGGTTGAGGGATAAATATTGGCCCCAAGACACCTGTGGAGAACTTTCCTTTTCTTCGAAATAGTGCCGTGGGGTTTTAATTTAATGGCTTATCTGAAAGATGACACTACCAACAGTGCAGCACTCCCTCGGTACTACCAGCCTTGATCTGGAGTGGGACTTGAGTCCACAGGTGTCTGACTTTGAGGTGAAAATGCTACCACTGAGCCACAGCTGTCATCTGGTCAGTCCAATGTGGATCAATTCAGTGTTGGTGTGTGTGATCTCCTGGATTGGTTTCGATTGGTTTGAGGGGGTCAGAGAGGAACTTTTCAGTTCTATTTTCCTTTATTTGCCTTGGACTTTTTCCCCCTGTTTTTTGCCTCTCCAAGGAGATTACTTGGCTGCAAGGGTGAGGGTCAGACGTGTCTAGTCACGATGCTCCAGTTATTGTGGAATGTGCAGCAGGCTTGATGGACCAGCTGGTCTTTTCCATATGTTTGTATAGTATCTGCAGGAAAGCTGTTTGGATAGTGCAGGGGCACAACAGCACTGTCATTGGTTAAATGTTTGAGAATTTCCCTTCAAGGAGAAGGCAATTATTGGAAGGAATATTTTCAACCACTCCCATCTGGTTAAGAATTTTAAAACATTTGCATAAAAGTTTGTAATAGTTATAATTTAATGACATTCTGCTGAGTCTAAACATCAACAGCTCAGTGTATAAATGCCCAGCTGGTGTGGTACTGATCTGTACAAGACCAGGACAGTCTTGGGTTCAACTCTTGTCTCTGCTTGGTTGGCTAAGCTTAGCTCCGAGGCACTGGAATTGACCTCAATGCCCTTGGAACTAGGGAGGGACTTGCCCACTCCACCATACAATAATTCCTGGTGGGAAATGCATCTGTGCAGAGATCAAAGAGGCTACAGAACAGGAGGGGCTATTGGCCCATTGTGCAATGCTGGAAACCACTCTTTCCACTCCCTTTCCCCCGTTCTTTCCCTGTAACACATTAGGAAACAGGATCAGACTCGGCTGTGGTGCCTCCTGCAGTCAAATGTCCATGGCCTAGGCTCATGCATGAAGAATGACCATGGGAGTGAGGGTGTCCAATGCCAGTGAGACCATACTCCAGGAAGGAGTCAGCCCCTTCATGGGAGGCAGGGCGTCAGACTGGGGGAGAAAAATGGGGGCAGGGAAATATAAATTTCTGTGAGACCCAGGTCTCCAGATCCATTACAATCCATTCACCATGAATCAGCCATGGTCCGATCAGCCAATGCGATCTTTCCTGGTGTCAGACTATGGCGTGTGGTTATCAGCCAGTCACACCTGGCTCCCATGCACTACCAACACTGAGAGACTCAGGGTACAGCAGCCTCATAGCTATGGTAGTGCACTAGTACTCCTGAGGTCATGAGCTCAAATCCTGCTGTGACAAGTTGGGAAATGTAATTAAATTTTTTTTATTCGTTTGGTGATGTGGGTGTCGCTGGCTGTGCCAGCATTTATTGCCCATCCCTAATTGCCCTTGAGAAGGT
Organism: Heterodontus francisci; assembly: GCF_036365525.1. Taxonomy (NCBI): domain Eukaryota; kingdom Metazoa; phylum Chordata; class Chondrichthyes; order Heterodontiformes; family Heterodontidae; genus Heterodontus; species Heterodontus francisci. Next base: position 14,380,187 of record NC_090407.1, on the reverse strand, counting down.
GGTGGTGAGCTGCCTTCTTGAATCGCTGCAGTCCTTGGAGTGTAGGTACATCTTCAGTGCTGTTAGGAAGGGCATTCCAGGATTTTGACCCAGCGACAGTGAAGGACTGGTGATATAGTTCCAAGTCAGGATGATGTGTGGCTTGGAGGGGAACTTGCAGGTGGTGGTGTTCCCAAGCATCTGCTGTCCTTGTTCTTCTAGGTGGTAGAGGTCATGGGTTTGGAAGTTGCTGTTGAAGGAGCCTTGGTGAATGCTGCATTGCATCTTGGAGATGGTACACACTGCTGCCACTGTGCGTCGGTGGTGGAGGGAGTAAATGTTTGTGGATTTGGTGCCAATCAAGCGGGCTGCTATGTCCTGGATGGTATCGAGCTTCTTAAGTGTTGTTGGAGCTGTACCCATCCAGGCAAGTGGAGAATTTTCCATCACACTCCTGACTTGTGCCTTGTAGATAGTGGACAGGTCTTGGGGAGTGGAGGTGAGTTACTCGCCGCAGAATTCCTAGCCTCTGACCTGCTCTTGTAGCCATGGTATTTATGTGGCTACTCCAGTTCAGTTTCTGGTCAATGGTGACCCCCAGGATGTTGATAATGGAGGATTCAGCGATAGTAATGCCATTGAACGTCAAGGGGCAATGGTTAGATTCTCTCTTGTTGGAGATGGTCATTGCCTGGCACTTGTGTGGCACAAATGTTACTTGCCACTTATCAGTCCAAGCTTGGATGTTGTCCAGGTCTTGCTGCATTTCTACACGGACTGCTTCAGCATCTGAGGAGTTGCGAATGGTGCTGAACATTGTGCAATCATCAGCAAGCATCCCCAATTCTGACCTTATGATTGAAGGAAGGTCATTGATGAAGCAGCTGAAGATGGTTGGGTCTAGGACACTACCCTGAGGAACTGCTGCATTGATGTCTGGGACTGAGATGATTGACCTTCAACAACTACAATCATCTTCCTTCGTGCTAGGTATGACTCCAACCAACGGAGAGTTTTCCCCCCGATTCCCACTGACTCCAGTTTTGCTGTGGCTCCTTGATGCCAAACTCGGTCAAATGCTGCCTTGATGTCAAGAGCAATCACTCTCACCTCACCTCTGGAGTTCAGCTCTTTTTTCCATGTTTGGACCAAGGCTGTAATGAGGTCAGGAGCTGAGTGGCCTTGGCGGAACCCAAACTGAGTGTCACTGAGCAGGTTATTGCTAAGCAAGTGCCGCTTGATAGCACTGTTGACGACCCCTTCCATCACTTTGCTGATGATCAGGAGTAGACTGACAGGGCGGTAATTGACCGGGTCGGATTTGTCCTGCTTTTTGGGCACAGGACATACCTGGGCAATCTTGCACATTGCCGGGTAGATGCCAGTGTAGTTGCTGTACTGGAACAGTTTGGCTAGGGGCGTGGCTAGTTCTGGAGCACAAGTCTTCAGTATTATTGCCGAAATTTTGTCAGAGCCCATAGATTTTGCAGTATCGAGTGCCTTCACCCATTTCTTGATATCACGTGGAGTGAATTGGATTGCTGAAGACTGGCATCTGTGATGCCGTGGACCTCAGGAGGAGGCTGAGATGAATCATCTAGTCGGCGCTTCTGGCTGAAGATGGATGTAAATGCTTCAGCCTTGTTTTTTGCACTGATGTGCTGGGCTCCCCCGATTTGAGGATGGGGATATTTGTGGAGCCTCCTCCCCCTGTCAGTTGTTTAATTGTCCACCACCAGTCACGGCTGGATGTGGCAAGACTGCAGAGCTTAGATCTGATCCATTGGTTGTGGGATTGCATAGCCCTGTCTATAACATGCTGCTTGGGTATATTTTTAGGTATGCCTGGTGCTGTTTCTGGCATGCCCTCCTGCACTCTTCATTGAACGAGGGTCGGTCCCCAGTTTAATGGTAATGGTAGAATGGGGAGTATGCCAGGCCATGAGGTTATAGATCATTGTTGAATACAATTCTGCTGCTGCTGATGGCCCACAGTGCCCCATGAATGGACAGTGACTAGATCTGTTTGAAATCTATCCCATTTAGCACGGTGGTAGTGCCACACAACACAATGGTGGGTACCCTCAGTGTGAAGACAGGACAATGAATGTGCAGTAGTCACTCCTACCAATACTGTCATGGACAGATGCATCTGCGACAGGTAGATTGGTGAGGACGAGATCAAATAGGTTTTTCCCTCTTGTTGGTTCGCTCATCAACTGCCGCAGACCTTATCTCGCAGCTATGTCCTTTAGGACTTGGCCAGGAGTGGTGTTACCACTCAGTCCCCCACCCAGAGTACATCTTGTGTCCTTGCTACCCTCAGTGCTTCTTCCAATTGTTGTTCAATATGAAGAAGCATTGATTCATCAGTTGAGGGAGGGTGGTAGGTGATAATCAGCAGGAGGTTTCCTTGCCCATGTTTGACCAGATGCCATGAGACTTCATGGGGTCCTCAGTCAATGTTGAGGACTCCCAGGGAAACTCCCTCCTGATTGTATACCACTGTGCCGCCACTTCTGGTGGGTCTGTCCTGCCGGTGGGACAAGACATACCCGGGGATGGTGATGGTGGTGTCTGGGACATTGTCTGCAAGGTTTGATTCAGTGAGTATGACTGTGTTGCATGACTAGTCTGTGGACACTCTTCCAATTTTGGCACAAGCCCCCAAATGCTAATAAGGAGGACTTTGCAGTGTTGACAGCGCTGGGTTTGTCGTTGTCATTTCCAGTGGGTTGATGCCAGGTGGTCTATCCGGGCTTAGACTTTGTAGCAGTTAGATACAACTGAGTGGCTTGCTAGGCCATTTCAGAGGGTATTTAAGAGTCAACCACATTGCTGTGTGTCTGGAGTCACATGTAGGCCAGACCAGGTAAGGACAGCAGATTTATTTCCCTAAAGGACATTACTGAACCAGATGGGTTTTTTCAACAATTGATAATGGTTTCATGATCACCAGTATACTAGCTTTATAATTCCAGATTTTTTAATTGAATTCAAATTCCACTATCTGCCGTGGTGGGATTCAAACCCATGTCCCTAGGGCTCTGAGTTACTAGTCTAGTGACATTGACATTACCATTACCACTGCGCCACTGCCACCACCTCCCCTCTGCTAATTTATGGGCTGGCACCAGATAAAGCAGTTGGATTATTGTAAAAATCCTACTGGTTCACTGATGTCCTTTAGGGACCTGCCAACCTTTCATGTCTGGCGTACATGTGACTCTGGTCCCACACTATGTGGTTAATTATTAATAGCCTCAAGGCAACAAGGGATGCACAATAAATGTGGCATTGCCCACATCACAAGAACAAATATAGATTTAAAAAACAAACTCCTTGCAATGCAGCTGAGACTGTTAAAGATGCTGAAGGAGAATTGGATCCATTTGAGTTGCTCACAAGCTGACTCTTGGGGATGGGGGAGGGGGGACTTGGCAGTTTGTGGGATCTTGCTGCATTCAAATTAGTTGCTGTGTTTCCTACATTACAACAGTGGCTACACTTCATTGGCTGTAAAGCGCTTTAGGGTATTTGAGGCTATGAATGACATTGTATAAATTTATATCTTTTTTTAGGTAGCACTTGTCTTCAACAGACAGGAACTTCATAGTGTTATTGTAATGATGTGGGAGTGATGCCATTATGTCTCCTGCTCCTTTTTCTAGCCATTGCTCCACTTCCAAATCAGCCCCATTTATAATGGATGTCCAGGGTTGCTATGCAAATGCTACAGGTGGAATTTAATTTAAAGGGCAAAAGAAGAAGGTTGAGGGGAGATTCTGCTCTTTGGGAAATTGTGAACCCCTGACTCATGATTGTCCATCCACCAGTTTTAGGCCTTCATCAGATTGTTTTTTGTGGTAATTTGCTCCACTTTTTATTTTTTGCTCCCAACTTTATTGGTGCCATTGGGTTTCCCAGTGGAAACCCCCTCACATCTTGCAGCTTTAATCAAACAGCCAACACCAGGTCTCCCACTCTGCTGTGGTTTTTGGCTTTGGTTTGTGGTACTTTTTAATTCCATGATATGAATGCTTTTCCCACATGCCGAAACACAAGATAGTCCATGTTGGCTTGGGAATTGTATGTTGCCGTTCCATAATGTGTACAGTGTTTGTAGTGGATCCTCCAACCAGTGCAGTTATCAGCAGCTATGTTCCTAGGGACATGTACCACATGTGTCAAGACAGTCGCAAACCCCTTTGATCTTCAACCTGGCCATATTCACGTTTTTTTTAATAAGTTCTCAGGGTGATCCAAACTCCCCCCTCCCTCGGGATCTCGCCAACCCTCCAGGATTGTCCTGGAATCTCCAGGAATTATAGGTTAATCTCCAGGACATCGCTGTGAGCAGCCTAGGTGAACACTTCTGCTTATTAGTTATAAAAATATCAGAGGTGGCAAAACTAGGCTGTTTGACGGACAGTCAGGAATTATCCATTTGGATAACTTAAGGGTATGTTTATTTTCCAATTGGCCGCGGGCAGATGATGCAACATGTTGAGATAGTTGGAGGTGGGAGGTCATGTCATGACACCGCCAGGATTATGACTAAGCAGAGTTGGCAACACTCGCCCTGCCTGTCCTACCCAACTCCCACCTCCCACCCTATGCCTTTGTAGATGTTACTGAGACACTTTCAGTGCAATTGAGTTCTGATTGAGCCGACGTTTCACACAGCCTCAGTCTGTTTGCGTTTGTATCATGTCTCTGTTCTATGTGTGTGAAGAATGCCACAGACATACACAGTGAGGTTTTAATACACAAATAAATAAGGGGTGGCTTTGTAGAGGAATTGTAGCAAAGTGCACATTATCAGCGACATAACTATGTGCTCTGCTTGTCCTCTTGTAGACCTCCTGACTCCAGAGCAGGTTTGGTAAGTGGAACTTGACATAAGACTATATGAATTAGGAGCAGGAGTAGACCATTCGGCCCCTTGAGCCTGCTCTGCCATTTGATAAGAGCATGGCTGATCTGATTATAGCCTCAGCTCTACTTTCCTGTCTACCCCCTATACCCTTTGACTCTTTTGTCAATCAAGAATCTATCTTACTCAGCCTTAAAATATTCAATGACCCTGCCTCCACTGCTCTCTGGGGAAGAGAATTCCACAGACTAACAACCCTCCCAGAGAAAAAAAATTCTCATTTGATTTGAAATCTTGGATTGCATTTTTTTTCTTCTGTGTTCTAAACGGTTGTTGGCATTTGACACTTAAAAAAAAATTAATTTCCTTGTCTCTGAGAGGGCACAACAACCAGAAAATCAGAGGAAGGGTGAACCCAAGAGAGGAAATCTTGGAAGTTCTTTACTATTTGAATAAGGAGCGTGGCAAGGTCTGGATGGAAAGCCATGAATATAGATGTGATATTGAAGAAGCTAGGATGCAAGTTAATATTTTCTTAAGTCTTGGGATGTTTAGTTCTTACAATAATAACTTACCCTTAAACATGTTGATTTGACAGTTGTCGGGTGACAGATTTGATGGCATTTTTAAACACTCTCAGCTGCCTCTTATGTCTGATATTTCAAGAGAGAGAGGAAGGAGAGAAAGAGAGGGTGCGAGAGAAAGAGGGAGAGAATGAGAGAGGGAAAGAGGGAGAGAAAGAGATAAAAAGAGGATGAGAAAGACAGGATGTGAGAGAAAGAGAAGCAGAGAGTGAAAGACAGGGAGAGACAGGGAGAAAGAGACTGTCCAGGAGGGAAAGGTAATACAACATAGAAGATCCAGCCAGATTTGTGATGGAAAATCGAGTTTCTCCATCCCAGATGTGACACAAAACATTTTATTACCAAATTCAGGTGGAGCAATCAACATTGTTGGGGTCCCGCAGGTGCAGGTGAGGAAAAGTTAGGGTTCAGTTGTGATTTGCTGTCACCTCAACAGTCAGCCTTCTGACACTCTAACCAGGTTTACACATGAAAATTGAGCACCCGGGTTAGAAAGGAAAGTGGGTGCCAGCCTTGGCATTGTATCCCAGAAAAGTCGGCACCACAGGAAAGGGAGGATGGTGGTGTGGGGGGGGGGTGGGTAGATGTAGTGGGGACAAGTTTATTAAAATACAGGAGAGAGTTGGTTATCACGTTGGCCAAGCTACATGCTCAACTGGAGATCAGTGTGATTGCTGTACTGTGCTGGAAGCTATTCCATCAGTAAATACCATCTAACCTATTTCAGCAGGCTCCATTCTATACAATTTCGCTAAGCAGCTTGAATCTTGAATCGAGTAAACATGTCTATTGACAGGCATTATGCTTTGTTATAGAAGCAACACATTGCTAAACCATGACAATAGCACACACCCTCCAGAGACAGAGAGCAAGAGCAGGAGAAAATACCTCTCCACAGCCTGCCAATGTAACAATCTCCCCCAAAAAGATGGTCCTCTCGAAAGGTGGATTTCCCTCGTGAGTGCTCCTCCAAAGTCTATCACCGCCTTAACGAAGAGGAAGCAAGAGTAGGAAATTCCAAATGTTCCTCCAACATATTGCTGCCAATATTATCTTATTTCCTGCCCTTTACCTCAATCATTATTGACCCATTAGTTGCCTGTTCCAAAAGGCTATCTCTCTCCATCTCCCAGTGGGTCAACTTGAGCACATTGGAACAGCACCAATGTTCAAAATGTTCATACTCACCTCTTCCCTGAATCCATTACATGTTGTCATCTTGAAGTCCTACACATATACATTTGGGAGATAGAGAAGTGCAGAGGGCATCTGAAATAGTGGCTATAAATGAGCCCAATACATCAGCACCATGAGGTTTTAGGACACTATACTTGGTGAAGATTCTGGCAGATTCCATTGAGTCACTAATATGTTTGGTGCCATTCCCCAACAATCCTGATATAATGGAGGATAGAGTCCTGGTAAAATTGTGAACAGGGTGGTCTTAAATGGCTTTGATGTCGAGTTCAGTGAGTCTTTTATCTGAGCTTGGTCCTCGGCCAGAATTTTTCGTTGGGCGGGGGGCTCCGTCCACTGGCCGAAAAGTTGGTGGTATGCCGCACTCCGCCAGTCCTGGGGAGCCAGACCAGGATCTTTCGTTCCCCAGGCCCTTAATTGGTCTTGGGCGGGACTTCCACCTCATTGAGGCAGGAAGTCCCGCCTAATGCAGCTGCCGGCCAATCAACAGGGAGCAGTGGCCACTGCTGGGACTACATGCAGCCATCGCAAGGAAGATGAAGGATGGCCCCGGAATTACGGTAGGTTTTTAGGGCCTCGTCGGGGACAATCGGTCAGGCAAATGGGGTTGGATAGGGGGTAGGAGGGGAGTTGTGCTTTGGGGGCGGTTGGGGTTTCGGGGGGGTGCCCTTCGTGGGGCACAGGGTGCCTAATCAGGACGTCACCCACCAGCCCACTAGAAGGCCACCTTGTTTTACCAGGCGGGCTTTTGGAGGCCTCAGCCGCCTGCAAGCCAGGCACAAAATACCCGTGACAGCAGGTGGAGGTCCTTGAGTGGCAGTTAATTGGCCACTTAAGGGCCTTGATTGGCCTGGGGTGGGCGGGCCCGTTTCTCACTGCCACCGCCCTGCATAAATTGTAGCGGGGGCAGGAGGAGGTTGGGACTGCACCCCCCCACCCCCTCCCCCCGCCTCCCACTCAATTTTATGCCCGCCCCGCCACCAGCCTGCTCGTTTGGGGGGTGTAAAATTCCAGCCCTCATCAGGAATTTTGGCTAGAAAAGCCAACCTTTTCTGTCATTTAGTTAGATCATGGCTAATCTGTAACTTAAATCTATTTACCCCTTTAAGATTGTGCCCCTTTATATTGCTCGACCAGAAGAAATGTCTACTGTATCAAATCTTATCATTTTAAGCGTTTTGATTAGATCTCACCTCAACCTTCTAAATTCAAGGGAATAACAAGCTAAGCGTTTGCAGTCTGTCCTCGTAATTTTACTCTTTTAGCCTGGTATCATTCTGGTGAATGTGCACTACATTCCTCCAAGACCGCTATATCCTTCTTAAGGTGTGGTGCCCAAAACTGAATGCAGTACTCCAGATAGGGTCTGATCAAGGGACTGGACATCTAAATCCCTTTAATCCTCCACAATTCCTAATCTCTCGCTCTTAAGAAAATATTCATTCCTATTTGTCTTTCTTGGAGCTAAAATGGATGGCTTCACACTTCCTCACATTGAACTCCATCTGCCACAGTTTTGTCCACTCACTTAATCTTCCTGTCCTTTTGTAACTTCCTGCTCCCATCTACAGAAGTGGGCACAATGTTGACAAGTTAACCTTCCAGAAGCTTCTCCTCGTGTGAGCAAATCTCTTTAGTTGTATGATTGTCCTTAATTTACTGCCACATCCGAAAGCCTTCCCTAATAACCCATGTTTGTAAAAGAAGAATTTGACGGAATTAATATCAATCCTGAAGACTATTTTGAAGAGATTTCAAGATCTGAAAAAGATCATTGTTCAGATTAATTCCCTAATTCTCTTTGCTTCCTCTCACTTTAATTGGGTTTGTATTTATTTGGGGCCATTGAGGTGCAGTTGGCTGAACTTACACAGATGCAGAGATAATGACCAACCACCTACAGCAGTCAAAACGTCTGGTGCTGACAATGAACGCTAGCTCCAGTTTAATCGGGCAGTGAGCCTCAGTTGTAGGTGATTGATTTGGTTTGAACGTTGCAAATGGTGGGATCCACTGCAGAAAGGTAGTATCCTGATTCTGATGGGATTTCTTTTGGAAGAAAAGGATGGATAGAAAATTGGTTGGCAGACGGGAAACAAAGAGTAGGAATAAATGGGTCTTTTTCCGAATGGCAGGCAGTGACTAGTGGGGTACCTCAGGGATCGGTGCCAGGACCCCAGCTATTCACAATATATATTAATGATTTAGATGAGGGAACTAAATGTTATATCTCCAAATTTGCAGATGACACAAAACTGGGTGGGAGGGTGGGTTGTGAGGAGGATGCAGAGAGGCTTCAGGGTGTTTTGGACAAGTTAAGTGAGTGGGCAAGTGCATGGCAGATGCAGTATAATGTGGATAAATGTGAGGTTATCCACTTTGGTAGCAAAAACAGGAGGGTAGATTATTATCTGAATGGCTATAAACTGAGGGAGGGGAAAATGCAACAAGACCTGGGTGTTCTTGTACACCAGTCACTGAAGGTAAGCATGCAGGTGCAACGGATGGTAAAAAAGGCAAATGGTATGTTGGCCTTCATAGCGAGAGGATTCGAGTACAGGAGCAGGGATGTCTTGCTGCAATTGTACAGGGCCTTGGTGAGGCCACACCTGGAATATTGTGTGCAGTTTTGGTCTCCTTATCTGAGGAAGGATGTTCTTGCTATAGAGGGAGTGCAGCGAAGGTTTACCAGACTGAATCCTGGAATGGCGGGACTGACGTATGAGGAGAGATTGAGTCGGTTAGGATTATATTCGCTGGACTTCAAAAGAGAGGGGGGATCTCATAGAAATCTATAAAATTCTAATAGGACTTGACAGGGTAGATGCAGGAAGGATGTTCCCGATGGTGGGGGAGTCCAGAACCAGGGGTCATAGCCTAAGGGTACTGGGTAAACCTTTCAGGACTGAGATGAGGAGAAATTACTTCACCCAGAGAGTGGTGAGCCTATGGAATTCGCTACCACAGAAAGCAGTTGAGGCCAAAACGTATGTTTTCAAGAAGGAGTTAGATATAGCTCTTGGGTCTAAAGGGATCAAAGGATATGGGGGGAAAGCGAGTACAGGTTACTGTGTTGGATGATCAGCCATGATTATAATGCATGGCGGAGCAGGCTCGAAGGGCCGAATGGCCTACTCCTGCTCCTAATTTCTATGTTTCTAAAAACTTGCTCCATTTGACCAAACTACTGTTAAATTGTACTTTTTAAACAAGTGGAAATATAACCTGCAGATCTGGGACCAGCTGAATATCAGCTGTAGCATGCGGTCAGTGCTAAAGGGGCTGGAACATCACGCCACAGCTTAACATCAAGGTTTGTTTCAATACCCAGTAAGAGAGAGGAGAGACCTTTACTTCCTCCGTTTGACCTGCCTTAGAGGTGAAAACATTCAAACATTATGTGTGTACACACATACTCTCACTCGCGCTCATACTCACGCCAGAAACTCTCACACAAAAAATGACGGCAAGAATTGACCTACTAGCCCATTCAGCCTGTCCTTTACAGTTGTCACGGCCTTGTGCAATACAATACAGACACTCCCCACCCCACTTGAAAGCCATGTAATTTCCTGGGAGAGGCAAGGAAACAGCTGAAAACTGAGACCAATTGGGGAACAAAATCTGGTAACTTCCTCCCAACCCCCTGAGACAAGCAAAACGAATCCAGGAGACCACTGCACGTGTGCGCCCACACACACACACGCACGCACACACACCTGTGCACACACACACACACCTGTGCCCACACACACACCTGTGCACACACACACACATGTGTGCACACACATAATCTTATACAACTCCAAACAAAGAGATTTTCATCTCAGTGTCAGGGCAGTTCTTAAACCCTGTTGACCAAGGTGAAAGCTCCAGTACTTGTAGCTCCGCAGACCCCATTAATTCAAGATTTGGGAGATTTTTTTGTTGCCAAATTCTGCATTCAGTTTCTTGCCTTCTCCCCAATCGATCCCTGAAGACATTGATTCCACTGAGGTGTTTGCACTCCTCCAATTCTGGCATCTTGAATATCCGCAGTTTTAATTGCTGCACCATTGGAGGCCATGTCGTCAACTGCCGAGGCCTTAGCTCTGGAATTCCCTCCCAGACTTCTCCGCCTTTCTACCTCTGCTGCCTCCTTTAAGATATTCCTTAAAATCTATCTGTGACCAAACCTTTGGTCATTCTTAATAACTGGTTATGTTAAATTTTGTTTGATAACATGCCTGTGAAGAGCCTTCGGACGTTTTACTACGTTTAAGGTGCTGTATAAATGCAAGTTGTTGTTGTGGTACAGCAGGCACTAGTTGCCCCTCAGTAGATTTCCAGAATGGCCATTATTCAGATATGAAAGTTGCCAAGTCATTCAACCACTGGGGCATCATCACCAAGCCAAATCCTGTGACACCCAAATGCCTACCCACACTTAGCACAGATCCCAGATCGAACTTGGATCTGTCCCCATCTGTATGGCTGCGTTACTCATTGGATACTTGAACTGAATCACTGACTGGACACCTTGAAATTTAGCAAACAGCTTCAATGGAGTAACTCGAATCACATAAAAACACACCTTCCCATCACCTGTGGGTCACAGCATGACAAATTGTTTCCACTGGTTTCTCTGCCTTCTGTCTTTCACCAAAAGCATGGTCTTTGTTAAATACATTTTATGAAGACTGTACTCTTTTTAAGGGTGCTGAGTGTGTGTATTGGAGAAAAACTTGGTGTCCAGGGGTCTGAGCCCTAGGATCCTCCAGTGCCTGCTGCTCTCACATTGCTCATTACCATGCAATTCCCGACAGCTCATGAGGTGAGGGGTCTCTTGCAGCCGGCAACAACACAAGAGTAATTTGCTGGATTTACTTAACCCGGCAGTTGGGAAGACCTAGTAGGATCTAGCAATGCTGCTTTGGTGATGCCACTTGGCTGTGGGGAATGATCATAGGAATATAGGGATAGGGGTAGGTCATTCAGCCTCTAGAGCCTGTTCTGCCATTCAATTAGATCATGGCTGATCTGTATCTCAACTCCACCTACCTGCTTTGGTTCCTTAGCTGTTCATATTTTGCCTAATAAAAATCAAGTGATTTCAGTTTTACATTTTCAATTGACCTCCAGCCTCAGCAGCTTTTTGGGGAGTGTGCCAGGTTTCCACTACCCTTCGTGTGAATAAGTGCTTCCTGACATCACTCCTGAATGGCCTAACGCTGCCTTTAAGGTTACACCCCCTTGTTCTGGACTCCCCCATCAGAGGAAATAGTTTCTCTCTATCCACCCTATCAAATCCTTTAATCATGTTAAACAACTCAATTAGTTCACAGCTTAATCTTCCTTACGCAAAGAATACAAGCCTAGTCTATGCAGCCTGAGCTTGTAATTTAACCCTTCTATCCCCAGTATCATTCTGGTGTATCTGCATTACACCCCTCCGACACCAGTATATCTTTGCTGGGATCCAGTGGCCAGAACTGAACCCAGTACACTAGCTGGGGTCTAACCAGAGTTTTATACAACTGTAACATAGCCTTTTATTAAATAACCTCTGTCCATAACTCCATACAACTCAGCTCCAGCAACTTTGGTGTTGGCACTGACGTCACCAGAGCAGCACTGAGCAGCATAAAATACAAGTTTGTCTTCTTTTGATCTCCTTTCTGCACATAGCTTACTTTGGTTATGGCCAGTCTGCTCAGTGGCTAAACTGTCAGCAACAGGTGTTACTATTCCAAATGTTTAACTATTAGTTAACTTGTTAACCTTTGGTGAGTCTGCAGCTTGCTTGCAGCTCATCCCGCTGCTGCTTTTGCCAAAACCACCCATGCAGGCAGATAAAAAGGATCCATGGGTAGGGCTGATGAGTCACCTTTGCACCTTAACCTTATGTTTGATGGGCACAGCCTTTTTTTTCTGAGAAGGAAGGCAAAGGGATGAAGTCGTGATGATGTCGCACAAAGATGCAGTTCAACACATCCTTGCCTGTAGTGTGTCTTCAAATTGACCTTAAATAAAAGTTTGCCGAACGCTTTTGCTTGATGGTCAGTGACCCTTTAATTAATAGGACTGCATTTTCTTTGCAACAAATTCTTCAAGTGCTCTATCTCTCAGAGGCCTCAATCATGCCCTCAATGTGCCAACCCTATAGAATTGGTCCCTAGTAATTACCTTTCATTTACTGTCATCCCCTTGACTAATATTCACCCCTGACCCGAACTCCACACAACTGAGCTCCTAAATTATTCTTTCAATCTGGCCTATAGAATTTGCTATTATGAGCCAAATACTTCTGGGAAAAGTGATTAAGTTTGAGGCATTGCTTTGGTTTGTGAGTCTAATGAGCAGTGATCAGTGGCGTTCTGACCGACAGTACGAGTAATTAACTCTGATTACTGCAGTCAAAGGAGTGGTCAATCCCCAAAGAGCAACAGCAAATGTACTGCAGTCTGTGTGAGTTTGTTGCAGCAAGGCTTGCTGATGCTTGCTGTGATTAGCCACAGTTCATGCATTCTTCGTTGACCTGCAAGATTTTCCAGGTTGATCCCCAGGCCTGTACAGAGTTAGCTGATCACAATGGAGCTGTCAGTAATGGTCAGCTGTGGCTGAGTGGGTAGTCCCCTTATCTTTGACTCAGGAGATTGTGAATTCAAGAACTACTCCAGAGATTTGAGCACAAAGTCTAGGATGACACTCCATTGCATTAGTGTGGGAGTGCTGCACTGCTGGAGGTGTTTCTTTTTACCTTGTCTGCCTTTTCCGAAGGACATAAAAGATCCCATGGCACTATTTCAAAAAAGAGCAGGGTGTGGGCTCGCCCTGGTCTCCTGGTCAATTTTTAATCCCTCAACCAACATCACTAAACAGCTAATTATAAATCCACATCTGGTCATTTATCTCATTGCTGTTTGTGGGACATTGCTGTGTGCAAATTGGCTGACATGTTTCCTAGACTGGAGCAGTGACTACACTTCAGAAGTACCTTATTGACTGTAAAATGCTTTGGAATGTCCTGAGTTTGGGGATGGCGCCGTATGAGTAATGAGATAATAACCAGAGAATCTGTTTCAGTAATGTTGGGTGAGGAATAAATACTGGCTGGGAAAAATATCTCAGAACTTTAGCAGACAGCAGGAGGCCATTTGGCCCATTGAGTCTGTGTGGGCTCATTCAAAGAGCAATCCAGTTAGTTCCACTTGCCTGCTCTTTCCGCATATCCCTGCAGTTTTTTTCTCCTTCACGTATTTATCAATTCCCTTCTGAAAACTACTACTGAATCTGTTTCAACTACCCTATTTATTAGGCTGTGCATTCCAAATCCTAACTACTCCTCATGTCACCTCTGGTTCTTTTGCCAATTCTCTTATATCTGTGCTGTCTAGTTATTGACCCTTCAGCCATTGGAAACAGTTTATGTTATTCACTCTATCTAAACCCTTCATGATTTTAAACACCTCTGTTAAATCTCCTCTTAGACTTATGTGCTCTATGGAGAACAATCCAGTTTCCCCAGTCTAATCATATAACTGTAATCCCTCATCCCTGGTACATTCTAATAAATCGCTTCTGTACCCTCTCCAAAGCCAACATGTTCTCCCTGACGTCTGATGTCCAGAATGGGACACAATTTCTCATAGTGGAGAGCTCACCTGCTGTTCTTCAAAATCATCCATGGCAATCTTTAAAGTCCACCTGAAGCAGCAGATAGAACCTCAGTTTAACATCACATCTGAAAGATGGAAGTTCCAACAGTACAGGACTGGGGGTGTTGGTCCGGATTATGTTCTCAAGTCTCTGGAGGGGAGCTAGAACCCATGACCTTCAGAGTCAGAGGCAAGAGAGTTACTCACTGAGCCACAGGAAAGCCCTTCAACTTTGCTCTCAATCATTTCATAGTGACTGGCTGTAGAGTAGCATTGGCAAGAGGCCCATGGGTTGCTGTCTCAGCTGGGGAAGATGAGTGGGAGCAAAATAAACTATCTGCTATCCTCACCCAGTAAAACAAAGAGGCTCAGAGTTGAGAAGAAGTGTAGCTGATTGTTTTCTCCTATTTTTGATTGGGATTGTCAGTTGACTCAGGGAGGTCAACAAAGATCAGTGAGGACGCATGACACCAGCTAAGATGGGAGCTGTGACAAAATAATAGGAACATTGACACTAGCTGGAATCGAATGGTGTCCCTACCCAATGAACTAATCCTAAAATTGTGGTTTTCTCAACTTGGTCGCAATGAAGCAATCTCCTGCCCTGTAATCACAGCTGCCATATGACACACTTGTGGGCTCCCGATAGCCTCCCATTTTTTCCACTTGCGATTGGCCTATCGGCCAAGAGGTGGGCTGATTAATGCTGACATAAATGACATCTGAAAGACTTGTCGGTGGATTTCCTTGGTGAAACTGGCCTGCGATTTACCTGGGTACAGTTACTGAAATCTCCATTCGTTATCCGCCTTGTTGGAGAGAAGGAGAGAAGGGGAGGGGCAGGCCCTTAGCAACCCAGCTTATGCAAAAACCTTGTACTTACATTGTTCAGACTGTATTACACAGAATTTGATTACCCCTGGAGCCAATTTGCCCTAAAACCATTAAAGTAATTACAGAGTAAATAAGGAACAGATTTCTCTCCCTTTCTTAAATTTGGATGCAGCTGGTCTTCATTCTTTGTTTTCTTGTGAATTATTACCATTGAGCAAAGCAAATTCTTGTGATATTGTACGGTACGTACATTAACTGTTCATGCTCTGAACTGCTTCCTTTTTCCATCCAATTGTTTCCCCCTCAACTCCTGACTCATGCTGAGGTCAGTTTCATGGGTGCTGGACCCCCAAAGTACCTTGTCCAAGTGACCATTCTTCAATTATAGGAACATGAGGAGACCATTCAGCCCCTATAGCTAAAGCACAGCAATGCCCTGTTGGATAGCCTTATATGTGAGGTAAAGGTCTGCAAAGGAAACTTTAGCATGCACTGGAACTTTGTAAATGCTTCTAACAGGTGACAGGTTACATTGTTTGGCAAGGCCTGTCTGAAGAGGCATCATTAACAGGGCAGTAATTTATCAATTCCATACTGAAACCATTACCAGGACTGAGAGATCATAACTATCAGGTAAAGATTGAGCAGGCTGGAGCTCTTTTCTGTAGCAAAGAGAAGGCTGAGGGTGACCGAATAGAGGTCTTTAAAATTATGAAGGGATTCGATAGTGTAGATGTAAAGAAGATGTTTCCACTTGTGGGGAGACCAAAACTAGGAGTCATAAATGTAAGATGGTCATTAATAAATTCCAGTAAAGAATCAAGAGAGCAGTGAGAATGTGGAAGTTGTTACCACGATGAGTGGTTGAGGCGAATAGCATTTAAGGGGAAGCTAGATAAACACATGAGCGAGAAAGGAATAGAAGGATATGTTGATAAGGTTAGTTGGTGGCGTGTGGAGCATAAGCACCAGCTGTTGGGCTAAATGGCCTGTTTCTATACTGTACATTCTATGTAATTCTACATTACCACCCCATTAACCCCCAATTCCAACATGTTAAAATCGCCCTGCTACAACATGCACTGGAACTTTACTACCACAAACTGGGGGGCAGGAACTGATAATTGGTTTGTTCCCAGGACTCCTTCTTCTTGAGGTTTACTCTGCTGCCTGTAACAGAGTTTCCGCTAGGTTTAGGGAGGATTGATCTTGTGGTAATGAGAGAACATAAGAACATAAGAAATAGGAGCAGGAGTAGGCCATTCAGCCACTCAAGCCTGCCCTGCCATTCAATAAGATCATGGCTGATCTGTTCCAGGCTTCAACTCCTCTTTCAGGCCTGCTCCACCTAACCCTCGACTCCTCGAGATTTCAAAAATCTATCTACCTCCTCCTTAAATACATTTAGTGACCTAGCCTCCACAATTCTCTGAGGCAAAGAATTCCAGAGATTCACCACCCTCTGAGAGAAGAAATTCCTTCGCATCTCAGTTTTAAATGTGTGCCCCCTTATTCTGTAACTATGTCCCGTAGTTTGAGATCCCCCCACTAGTGGAAACATATTCTCAACATTTACCTTGTCAAGCCCCCTTAAAATCTTTTATGTTTCTACAAGATCACCTCTCATTCTTCTAAACTCCAATGAATAAAGGCCAAGCCTGTTTAGCTGTTCTTGATAAAGACAACCCCTTCATCCCAAGCATCAGCCTGGTGAACCTTTTCTGAACTGCCTCCAATGTTAATATATCCTTCTTTAAATACGGGGACCAAAACTGTATGCAGTACTCCAGGTGTGGCCTCACCAACACCCTTTACAGTTGTAACAGAACTTCCCTATTTTTAAACTCTAACCCCCTAGCAATAAAGGCCAAAATTCCATTTGCCTTCCTAATTACTTGCTGCACCTGCATGCTAACCTTTTGTGTTTCATGCACAAGAACACCCAGATCCCTCTGTACTGCAGTATTTTGTAGTCTTTCTCCATCTAAATAATAATCTGCCTTTTTATTCTTCCTACCAAAGTAGATTACCTCACACTTTCCCACATTGAACACCATCTGCCAAGTTTTTGCCCACTCACTTAACCTATCTATATCTCTTTGCAGATTCTTTGTGTCCCCATCACAACATGCCTTGGAACAAAATTCTGTCCCTGTTGGTAACGGCAGTGTGTGACTGAATTTCAGGGCACCGTGAGACACTGTCCTTTCAGGCCAAGGGATGACCTTGGATTGAGATCAATGTATTGCAGCCACCATCACCTATCTGATATATACTGAGTTGTTGTAATAGACTCATGAGTCAGGGCCTGTTGAGTGACACATTTCTCAAGGGGCATTAGCTCTCAGTACATAACCCTTTACTGAGTCATCCAACTTTTGGTTCTGCATGGCTGAAGCCAGTGCAGATTGTCCAGTGAATTAACCAGGTGTGCTCAGTTACAATTCAGGCAGCATGCTTTAGCTGCACAGAAAGAACTGAATGGGCCTGAGGCTGTGTTCCCAAATATACAGAGGCTCTTATATTTTATTTCAAATTTTCTCTGTTCTTCTCCTCAAGACAGTGGTTAGATGAAGTGGGGTGGGAGAAAGCTCATATAAAGCATAAATGCTGACATTGATCAGTTGGGCTGATTGGCATGTTCCTTTGCCGTATTATCTATGTAACTTTAAGTAGGCCCGGGTTTTCCCGTTTTCTCTTCAGCTCATGTCTTTCTTGACCATTAAAATGAATGGGGAGGTGGGGGTGCGGGGAGAATTATGGGGGTGGTGCTTGAGTGCACAAGCCAAGAAAAAAAAAGTGTCTCGTGCTGAAGTCCAAACCCCTAGAATCAGGAGGTCTCCAGTCCCTAGCCCAAAAGGTTCACGTAGAAGCCTGAATGATGACTGTTGACTGCACTGCAGCTGAAACCAAGTTTGCCCACACCTAATATTTACAAACATGCACCTTCCAGCAGTTAGCAACAAATAGCAATCCAGACTTGGAGCCATCACTGAGTCCAAGACCCAGGGACACTGAGGCTAATTGTGTTGTCTCCACCTTAGTCCCACCTTAGATCAACTAACTCAACAAAAGCAGAACAGGCTCAAGGGGGCTACTCCTGTTGCTATGTATGCCAAGGAATCGACTGAACTTAGCAATCTTCTTGGTCTGTACAGCTGGACACTGCACCGTATTGTGCTTTTATCCTTCAAGCCCGAGGCTGAGCTGGTGCTTTGTAATATGTCAAGAGATGAATGAAGCAAAACCTAGTGGTTTCAGTTCATAGTCTTATCTTGCTGGAGTGAAGGACTTCAACTACTCTACAATCTTTGAGTGTGTCCTTATTACTGCTTGTAGAATTATGTGGTAAATCTGATACCATCGAGTGTAACAGGGCAAGCAGTGATGGTGATTCCTGATATCAGGAATTGAAATTATGAGGGAAGGTTTAGAAGTTGGACTTGTATTTTCTGAAAACAAGGAGACATCGAGGTGATTGAATCGGAGTTTCCAAGATGAAGCAGGGAATTATCAAAGTTGGTTTGAACAAATTCTTTAACACTGAATAGTTCAAATACCAGGGGACAGCAGTAGAAATTAAACAGAACTTTCTGAGCCCAAGGACTCTAGACTTGTGCAATAAATTGCCAGGGAATGCAGCACTGATACAATGGGCTAAATGGCCTCTTTCTGTCCTGTAAACTCCTATGGTTCTACGCAAAGTAAACAATATAAATCGGTTTCAGAGAAAATCAAATATGCTTTTTCAGAAGATTGCAAAAGGTGGGTGGGTAGGGTGTGATTTATCAAAAGCAGTGGGGTCTGTTGGACTTAAAGATTCTCGTGATTTTTGACTTCAAGTGCGTATTTATTTCACATTAACAGTGAGCGTTTCAAGATTTGAGTAATTGTGACCACAGGCTGTTGTGATACTCGTTCTATCATGGTGTCCACATTACTGTAACATACCAGCACACCGCAGTACAACAGGTACTTACCTGAAAGATGTGAGGTTATTGTTGAACACATTAAGGGAACATCAGCATGCCCTGAACAGGGCCTCAGCAGCTGGGGAGAATCTGATGTAGAGGATAACCAGCAGCTGTACTTCATGTACACACTGATCTCTGTGTCCAAGTCTCTGACCTGTGCTCCTGTCCAATGAACTCCCTGTTGTATGTAATGGAAGTGTGGGGTTTTGGATAACAGTTGAATAACAACAGTTAATCATAGAATCTTGAGATGAAAGTCCATGATGAACTATGTAACCAATAGCTTTGCATGATCAGCAGTGATGCTGGGTAGAAATACAAACGTACAATAAACCAAATAAACCATTAATGCCATTTCCCAACAGTGGGCTTGACCTCAATAAAATTGTTGAATTTAGCATGTCTTTCTCAATGGTTGATCGTGTGTCTCAGACCACTTCGGGAGAACAAGTGGTTTCTTCACGGATTCCAGCAGTGATGTGGATCAGCACATTAACTTGCTCTTCATACTAGAGTCATCATAAGGTGAATTGATGTGTCCCTTTACTACAAGCTATGTACAGTAGTGGGCAATCCTCTACATTAATTTACTGCTATGTCTTTCATTCTCATTTTCAAATGTTCTTCCTCTGTTTTCTCCTCTCCTGAAAGCTATGTCTGAGCTGGAGCTTTCTCTTAAGGGCCCTGACTCCTGCTGGGGTGCGGTTGCTTGGGCACTGGGAGCCTCCTAGTATCTCGTTGTCTTCTCACACATGAAGAATGGCCATTTGGATGAGACCCTGGAAGCAAAGGAACAGCATTTTCAGAATAAAATCTTTATGATGCTATGCAAATGTATGATGCCATATGCTGTGAGCAATGTATCACACGGTTGTTCTGTTTGCAGTCAATTACTGGGTTATTGACTATGTTTATGTAGCACTGTCTGTGTGTAGACTCTTGTGCCAGCCACTCTGTGGGATTTGGGAATGTACAGGCGGCTTGGGAAATACCTAAGAAATTGGTTGTGTGTAATTTGTGTGTTGTTGGATTTTTGTTTAAATTATACGTTAGCTCAGGGACTCTTTCAATTCCTTGGAAGCAGCACTGGTTTAAAGGGACGTAGTAGTGGAATACCATGACTACAAGAGCAGGTCAGAGGCTAGGAATTCTGCAGCAGGTGACTCACCTCCTGACTCCCCAAAGCCTGTCCACCATCTACAAGGCACAAGTCAGGAGTGAGATGGAATACTCTCCACCTGCCTGAATGGGTGCAGCTCCAACAACACTCAAGAAGCTTGGCACCATCCAGGACAAAGCAGCCCGCTTGATTGGCAGCCCATTCACAAACATTTACTCCCTTCACCACCGACGCCCATTGGCAGCAGTGTGTACCATCTACAAGATGCACTGAAGCAACGCACCAAGTCTCCTTCAACAGCACCTTCCAAACCTGCGACCTCTACCAACTAGAAGAACAAGGGCAGCAAATGCATGGGAACACCACCACCTGCAAGTTCCCCTCCAAGTCACTCACCATCCTGACTTGGAACGATATCGCTGTTCCTTCACTGTCGCTGTGTCAAAATCCTGGAACTCCCTTCCTAACAGCACTGTGGGTGTACCTACCTCATAGGGACTGCAGCGGTTCAAGAAGGCAGCTTACCACCACCTTCTCAAGGGCAATTAGGGATGGGCAATAAATGCTGGCCTAGCCAGTGATGCCCACATTCCATTAATGAATAAAAAAAAGCAGTGGAAGCAGGATCATTGAATATTTTAAGGCTGAGTTAGATAGATTCTTGATTGACAAGGGAGTCAAAAGGTATAGGGGGTAGACAGGAAAGTAGAGTTGAGGCCACAATCAGATCAGCCATGATCTTATCAAATGGCAAAGCAGGCTTGAGGGGCTGAATGGCTTACTCCTGCTCCTAATTCATATGTTTGTATGTTAACCAAGCACAGGGAAACGTAGTCAACAGGAATGAATATATTCTAAATAAGGTGTCATCTTTTCTTAATTGGTAGCACTCTCTTTCCTCTCGGTCAGAATGGTATGGGTTCTGAGCATGCAATCTAGGCCGACACCTTCAGTGTAGTACTGAGGGAGTGCTGCACTGACAGGGATGCTGTCTTGGTAAGATTTGATGAAGAGCAGGGAGTACTCATAGTGTCCTGGCCAGCATTGCTCCCTCAAATAAAATGGATTAACTGGTGATTGCTCTCATTTGCTGTTTGTGAGACCTCACTGTGGCATGTTTGCCGACTTCTTCTTCTTCTTCAGCGATCTCTCGGGACTGAGGATGACTTGCTTCCACTCCAGTTCAGTGTGCTCTAATACGGCTAATGCGTCTGATGCACGAACCGCAGACTCTAGCATATGTGGGACAGGTGGTGTTTGAAGAGTTGGATAGGCGAGTTAATTGGGGGAATGTGCATTCCTTCCACTGCCTGGACTTGTCCTCCGTGTGCTTCCATCAAAATCTCACAAGGTGGTTGGTACCTTCCTGAATGCACCGTCACCACTTTGAGCGGTCGAGGGACAGGAACTCCCTTGAGTCGGTGAGTATGTTGGACTTCTTCAGGGATGCTTTGAGACTGTTCCTAAAGCGTTTCCTCTGTCCTCCTGGGAGTCTTTTGCTGCAACGAAGCTCAGAGAAGAGCAGTTACTTCAGGAGCCTGGTGTCAGGCATGTGGGTGACGTGGCCTTGCCCAGGGAAGCTGGTTTTGGGTGATTTGCACCTCAGTGCTGTGAATGTTGGCTTGGGAGAGGATGCTGACATTAGACCGCCTATCCTGCCAACAAATGTGAAGGATTTTGCGGAGACAGCATTGGTGGTATTTCTCCAGTGCCTTGAGGTGCCGGCTATAGGCGCGTATCCTGGAGGCCCAAAAGAAGAAAGAAGAAAGCATATAAGAAGTGCAGGGATCACTGCTGCCTACAAAACAACAGTGTCAACACTTCAAAAATAATTCATTGACTGTGAAGCGATTTGGAATGTTCTGAGGATATAAAATTTCTTATTTTCTTACATAACCTGCTGCTATTGCCAGGTAATTGACTCAGTCCTACGGAACTCGGTGATCTAACTGTATACATTCTACTATCAACCTCTATTTTAAAAAATGATTATTATTCATTCTTGGGAAGTGAGAGTTGCTGGCATGGCTGGCATTTATTGCCCATCCCTAGTTACCCCTGAGAAGGTGGTTGTGGGTGACCTGGAAGGCCCACGCAGGCCGAGCATATGTCAACTCCTTTAAGTTACTGTGTGTGCGCAGCCGTGCAAAAATTTAAAGGTCTCGTGTACTTAAATGAATAGGCCACAAACAACAAAAGAAAATTAGAGGGGCCGTTGCTTGTGGGACTGGAGGAGATTACAGAAATAGGGAGGAGCAAGGCCATGGAGGGATTTGAAAACAGGGATGAGACTGCCTAACTTTGTATGATCAGCAAACTTGGAGACATTCTTGGTTCCCTTATCTAAGTCATTGATATAGATTGTAAATGGCTGGGGTCTAAGCACTGATCCTTGTGGTACCTCACTAGTTACATCCGGCCAATGCGAAAATGATCTGTTTATTCCCACTCTGTTTTCTGTCCATTAACCAATCCTCAGTCCATGCTAACATATTACCCCCACTCTCATGAGCCCTGACTTTGCATAATAACCTCCTGGGTGGCACCTTATCAAATGCTTTTTGAAAATCCGAATACACTGCATCCACTGGTTTCTCCTTATCTACCCGGCTAGTTGAACCCTCAAAAGATTAACAGATTTGTCAAACACGATTTCCCTTTTATAAATCCTTGTTGATTCTGCCCAATCATGATTTCCTAAGTGCCCTGTTACCACGTCCCTAAATATATATTCTAGCATTGTTGAGAATCCAATGTGGCCCCAGACCAGGAAACTTATCCTGAGGGAAGGAGTTTGACAAAAGGAAGAAAAATATATTTTGGAGTATATATATATATACATACATAATATTAGTCTAGTTATATAACGTGCCAAATGCTCTGGGAATGTGACAGCAGCCTAGCCATCAAATAGGTAATTTACTGCTTAGGGTCAGTTCGATAGTCAGGTCAAAATTTCTTTGTGGTTCCACTGATCTTTTGCTGTAAGTCCGGTGTGAGAACACACTGGAAAAGGGTGGAGTCCTGGTTGCACCACAATGTCAGGTTCATATTTACGCTGACGACACCCCACTTCTACCTCACCATCATCTCTTTTGACCCTTCTATCGCCTCTTATTTGTTATGTTGCTTGTCTGACACCCAATATTGGATGAGCAGAAATTTCATCCAACTAAACACTGGGAAGACCAAAGCTATTGTTTTTTGAACCACAAACTCTGTTCCCTCGCTACTGATTCCATCCCTCTCCCTGGTCATTGTCTTAGGCTGAACCAGACCATTCGCAACCTCGCCAACCTATCTGATTCTGAGCTGAGCCCAACACCATATCCACTCCAGCACCACGACTGCCTACTTCCGCCTCCATAACATTGCCTCAGCTCATCTGCTGCTGAAAACCTCATCATTGCCTTTCTTACCTTCAGACTCAATTATTCCAATGCTCACCTGGCCACTGTCTCATCTTCCACCCTCTGTAAACTTGAGCTCATCCAAAACTCTGCTAGTCATATCCTAACTCGCACTAAGTCCCATTTTTAAAAATTCTTTCATGGGATGTGGGCGTTGCTGGCAAGGCATTTGTTGCCCATCCCTAATTTCCCTTAACAACCCGAGTAGTTTGCTAGGCCATTTCAGAGGGCAGTTAAGAGTCAAGCACATTGCTGTGGGTCAGGAATCACATGTTGGCCAGACCAGGTAAGGACAGCAGATTTCCTTCACTAAAGGGACATTAGTGAGCCAGGTGGGTTTTTGCAGCAATTGGTGATGGTTTCATGGCACCATTACTGAGACTAGCTTTCAATTCCATTTTTTCTTAATTAATTGAATTTAAATTTAAATTCTACCAGCTGCTGTGGTGAGATTTGAACGTGTGTTCCCAGGGCATTAGCCTGGGCCTCTGGATCACTCACAGGCTAGCTTTACCAAACAGAGTGGAGTTGAGGCACAGAATATTTCAGCAGCTACCTCATGATTGACTTAAATATCATGAGAAGAAACCAGAGATATGAAATATCGTCCAAAGCTAGTGGGTGAAAAAAATACTAGCCGAGTATGTTTACATTGCATGGTAGAATAATTCTGCACAGTGATAAGATATAATTAAGCACTGGGATATTAGGCCTGTCATAATCACATACAACATTCTGAAAAGCCATTTAACCTTTCTGCTAACTGCATTGACCCTTGGCCTCTCAAAACAAAAACAAAATATCCACTAAACTTTGAACATGAGGCCCATGTTTGTCATGCACAATATCAGTTTGATAGACACACGTACACCTTGGATTTGGAAGGAGAAATTGAAAAGTATTGTTTCCCCTATTAAATGCTGAAACTGTCCTTAAAGTTTTTTTTCATAAATTTTAGTTTACAATGAAACAGCTCTGAGAATTGTTAATTTGTGTAAAGGTGACCGGTGGAAACCAACTGATTCAAAATGCTGACACACGCCTACTTCACCTCCCAGACAAAAAGTTTACGAGGGAGGAATACAGATTTACTCTCACACGTTTGCAGCAGCCGTCACTTAAGGATTAAAAGGAATAAATGAGCTAATGCCAGTGCAGCATTGCAGATGGCCCATTTAGGAGCATCAAGAAAACTGGCTGTGAATCCAATGCAGAGCTGGGCTGGAGATCTCCGAGCCTGTGTGGGCCAGGCCAAGGGTTGGCAGACTTTGATTTAACTGGTGACATTTAAGGTCTTTCCTTCAAACAAAATACTGGTGTGTGAATGTTGTTTTTTTAATTTCAGAAATGGCAGCGCCTGGGAAATGCGTTCAGAGTTAGTGAAACCATTTCACAACACAGGCTACCATCTTCCTGAAAAAATACATTCTGACAACTGATGAAAATTCGAAGAGCGTAACTTGTGAGATTTATACCCCGTAAATTTGGTAACTTGTAGTCTGCCATTAATGATTTTATTATGTTCATTGAGCTAATGGCAGTGGTGGGAAATAGAACCATTTCTATTTCAGAAACCCAGTGTCAGAGCTCAACATTCTCGAAGTATAGCACAAGCTTTAGAGTAAAGTTCCCTCTACACTGTCCCATAAAACACTCCCAGGGCAGGTACAGCACGGGTTAGATACAGAATAAAACGCCTTCTACACTGTCCCATCAAACACTTCCAGGGCAGGTACAGCACAGGTTAGATACAGAGTAAAGCTCCCTCTACACTGTCCCATCAAACACTCCCAGGTCAGGTACAAAGTAAGCCCAAGCCAGAATAATGTGCACTTGGTAAGGAACTTGGAGCTGAAGGGGTTCCTACAACCTTGCTGCTGTTGTTCTTCTTGGTGGCAGAAGTCACAGGGGAGGGAACAGGATCAGGTTGTCAGCTGCCAAATTGCTAGCTGAACTTGGGTGTAGAGGTTTACAAAAGTAGCTCAAGGATGATGCTCACTTTGCTCCTGATAGCCCTGTTGGCTTCCACTCAGCACCTCTGTAAACCATCATGGCTGAGTTTGCCTACTTTTAACATGATAGGTGGGGTGGGTATAGAGAACAAAAATTATCCGCTTCCAACATCCAGTCTATGTGCTTGGGTCTTAAGGTATGTTTTGGCAGTGTCTTGGGAACAAATAACAGAGAAAAGTAACTAAAAACCTACCCTTCAGATAAACTCAACACACTTCCTGTTGGTGTAAGTGTCCTCCTGGCAAACGTAAATCAAATCAGTTACCAAATAAATTCCCTAGCTGCCATGTGCCTGGTTAGTTTTGAGATGTTGGCACATCTTACATCTCAAGGGTCCTAGAAGGAGTACTATCGCTTTAATTCTTCACCCTCTGGAGCACTTACTTCGGAATGAACACATTGGAACACTTTGAGCTAATTGCTGCTGAATTTGCAGTTTACAATCCGATACCTTAGTCTGTGTCTGCCCAAGGCAAGTAAGATGAAGCCTCTGGAGACAGCTGGCACACCGCTGCAAGAATATTAAACAGGGACTGAGTGATGAAGAGTGAGGGCACAAAGTGTTTGATGGGGTAGGCATGGAGAAACGATTTCTTCTGGTGGGGAAATCAATAATCAGGGGGTGGGGGGAGGACATAAGGTTAAAATTAGTGCTAGGTCATGTAAGAATGAATTCAGAAAGGGCTTTTTCACACAAAGGCTAGTGGAATCCTGTAACTCTTTCCCCCAAAAGGCTGTGGAAGCTGTGGGTCAGTTGAAACTTTCAAGACTGGGTCAATAGATTTTGGTTTGTTCAAAAGCAGTAAATAGAGTTGAGGTACAGATTGGATTGAGTGGCAGAGCAAACTTTTTCCATTCCCTCACCAGGGGAAGTAATTTCTCCGAATCTACCCTTTTAATATTTTAAACTCAATTCGATCACTCCTCAATTTTCCATATGCAAGAGAATACAAGCCATCATCATAATTTAACCTTTTAAACTCCAGTACCATTCTAACCCTAGAAAAAAACATCCGAGGCTCAGTTCCTTATGCACTATCCATTGACACCTTGCTAGAATGGGCTGTTGGTGTGGGGATGGAGAGTGTGTAAATGATGGGAGACGGCCTTATCAGGACCAGTTATGCTGCCCATCCCACCACCACCGCACCCACACCCCCCAAACACAGCTGAAAAGCCTACTAATGCTGAATGTCTAGATTCTCGAGTGAGGACTGGGCAACTGGGTGAGGGGTTGGACAGTAGTAGGTTCTTGACAGCCTTAATTCAATCAATGCCATCAAGACACAAAAAATGAAGAAAACTGAAGGGGATTGGGCCAAAAGCCAAAGGCATCAATCGTATGATTTGGCGCTGTCTATGAGGAACTTTGCGTAAGAGGAGCATTCGGCTGGCAGAGTGTGTTATGCCCAATCTGTGGCCTTCATGAGTTTTTCAGCTCAGAAAATTGGCACTTACGATTTAGCATTCCTGGCACAGAGGTGTCAGCTGTACCTCAGTGGGCATCACTCTCACCTCTGAGTCAGAAGGTTGTGGCTTTAAGTCCCACACTAGAGACTTGAGCACATGATCTAGGCTGACACAGCTAGTTCAGTACAGGGGGAGTGCTGTATTGTCAGAAGTGTTGTCTTTTGAATGAGGTGTCAAACCAAGGCCCCGTCTGCCCTCCAACGACACTATTTCAACGTGTAGGGGAGTTCTTCCGTGTCTTGGCCAATATTTACCCTTCGACCAACGTCACAAGAAATAGATTATCTGGTCATTAGCATGTTGCTAATGTGTTTGTTGGACTTCGCTGCCAAATCCCCTGCATTAAGTGACAACACTTCAAAGTTACTTGAATGGCTGTAAGGCATTTGTGATGTCCTGTAGTTGTGAAAGGTGCTATAGAAAAGTAAGTCTTTCTTTATTCTTTCCCTTTCTCCTTTTCTTCCTTCCTTCCTGAGGCAAATGTTTTGGAGTGATTTAAATGAACAGAAAAATTGGGAAAACATGCCACAGCGGCAAAGCTGATATCACAAGAGTGGAACTTATGGTTCCTGTTTAGAAACCTTCCTGTGGAGGTGATGGAAATTGTTGCCATTTATATTTGAGGATAATTTCTTTTGTATGCAGCTTGAAAGGGTGGTGGAAGCAGAATCAATAATAATTTTCAAAAGGGAATTGGACAAATACTTGAAGGAGAAGAATTTGCAGTGCTATGGGGAAAGAGCAGGGAAGTGGGACTAATTAGCAAGTTCTTTCAATAAGCTGGCACAGGCACAATGGACCGCATGGCCTGCTGTTGTGCTCTATCATTCTATAATTTTATGATATTTGAATAGCCGCCAGTTGGACTGTTGCTGATAACTACGTTGAAAATGAACCCTTCAGGCAATAATTTTCTTACTGAACTAATTCAGCTTCTGTTAAATCTCAGTGATAGCTGAGTATGGTCTCTGAAACTGTGCTGTTGGCTAGGAAGATGTGTGTCTATGTTTTGAGGGATTTCAAGTAGAGTTCCTAACACTCCAGGTTTGCCCTGGAGTCTCCCAGCATTGAAGATTAATCACTAGGACACTGCTGCAAGCAAAATCCAGGAGAAGAATTATGGGGGCATAAAAAATGGTGATAATTTAATTTTCTTTGACCACTTTTGTTCATCAGTTATAAAAATATTGGAGATGGGAGCATGTTTGACTGAGTGGGGCAGTTCAAGGAGGAGGTCATGTGATGAAACCTCCACAAATATGCCCAACTAGAGTTGGCAACCCTAATTTCAAAATGTCAGCCTACTACGCACAGGCCTTTACTGAAGCCTGGGGCTTTCCCGGTTTGAATTCCCTGTAGTACACAGAGCTGCACATTTACCAGCTGAACCTCCTGGTGCTGTATCCCAGTATTTTTAATCCACTCCATCTCATTTCATATAAATATGTTGATAGAACACAGTACAGTTTGCTTTGTTGTGTGACACATTTTGTAACAATGCTGTGAAGGACAGTTCAATTGTACATGTTTAGACACATACAGATCAAAACTTTTTATTTATTTATTTAGAGATACAGCACTGAAACAGGCCCTTCGGCCCACTGAGTCTGTGCTGACCAACAACCACCCATTTATACTACCCCTACAGTAATCCCATATTCCCTATCACCTACCTACACTAGGAGCAATTTACAACGGACAATTTACCTATCACCTGCAAGTCTTTGGCTGTGGGAGGAAACCGGAGCACCCGGGGAAAACCCACACAGACACAGGGAGAACTTGCAAACTCCACACAGGCAGTACCCAGAATCGAACCCGGGTCCCTGGAGCTGTGAGGCTGCGGTACTAACCACTGCGCCGCCCTAATAGAACTAATACAGTGTGTTAGCTTTGAGTACCTGCAGAGTTTTAACACATAGGTTTTGGGGCTATAAATTTGACCAAAGCTGCTCAACTTATTTGGGCTTAGCTGTACTAGCGCAACCTGAAGTTCTGAAACCAGGCCAGTTTACCCAGAGAAACTAGTACTGAACCATAACAGGGAACATAGAGGATAGCGGATTCCAGTCAGAGCTGTGGTAACCTCACAGATTGGGCATATCTTGTTAGCACATGAAGTACCTACCATGATATGGGTCTGCCACTGATACAGGTCTGCTGTAGCTACTGATTGGGCACATGCACTTGTCTGGCATTGGTACAGGTGTAGTGCTGGTAGAGATTTGCCATAGATACCTGTCTGCCACGAGTACAGGTTTGGTACTGGAACAGGTCTGGCACAGGTACTGTCCTGGCACAGGTACAGGTCTGTCACTGGTATTGGTCTGTCACTGGTACAGCTCAGGCATTGGCACTGGACTGCCACTGATACTTGTCCGAGAGTTGTACAGATCTAGGACTGGAACTGATTTGACACGAGTACAGGCTTGGCACTGGCACTGGTACTTGTCTGGCACTGATGCAGGTTTCTATTGGTACAGGTCTGGCACTGGTATGGATCCACCACTGGTACAGATCTGGCACTGGTACAGGTCTGGCGCTGGTACACGCTTTTTTCAACCTGGCTCTGTCCAGTATTAAAGGCATTCTATACTGCACACAATGACCAACCCTTGTTCTATTGACTTATGATTAAATTTCTCCTCCTCTGATCTCTGCAGATGTGGATGAGTGCCAAGTCCATAATGGAGGCTGTCAGCACAAATGCATAAATACCCAGGAATCACATTACTGCGAGTGTAAATCAGGCTTCCGACTTCACACTGATGGACGCACCTGTATTGGTGAGTATTGCTGATCTACAGAGTGATCGGACCTAGTAGTGAGTCTCTGGCTATCTGTCAGGGTCAGTGCTGCCCACTCATGTCCACAAGCAGAACCTTCACTGCCAGAATCCCTCCCTACCTCAGGAGTCCCTCCAAGTACCATTCTGTCCTCAAAATCGCCCTTGAAACATCGTCAACTCCATCCCATCCTTCCTCTACTGGTGCCAAAATCCTACCCTGTCCTTAGTGCTGTCCTAACACTTCCATCCTCCATACTTAACAAATTGCCCCTGTCTGCATTCTTACCCTCTCACAACCCCCATTATCCTGGTTCGCACCAGGTCTGCTGACTGTCCGTATCAATCTCTGTCCTTACCATCAAATACTTATACCATCTCTTCCCACAGTACCCCTTCAGTCCAATGTCCCTCATTGCATCTTCACTCTGATGCTGGTCTGCTCCTTGTTTCCTGTTCTCAAAGCTCCACTATTGGTTTCTGCTTTTTCAGCCCTGTGCAGGTCCCTCTGTCTCACTTCCTCCCTTTCTGCTTTCCAAAGCTTTCCCAAAAACATTTTAAAGCTCATTTAACCCCACCCTCCAATTCCATCTCTTCTTTTCTTCCCTCCTACTCAATGTCCACTTTAGTTCACACAGTTGTTCTAACACAAGGAACTCTCTATACACCCTGGTTGTATATTAACTGCGATTGTCCAGTTCCCTGCAGCCTCACTCTGTTCCTCTATGGTAGGCTTCACTGTCCCATGCTGTGTGCCTTCCACTGTCCCATGCTGTGTGCCTTCCACTGTCCCATGCTGTAGGCCTCTTATTGTCCCATGCTGTAGGACTTTTACTGTTCCTGTGCTGTAGGCCTCTCATTGTTCTCGTGCTGTAGGCCTCTAACTGTTCGCATGACATAGGCTTCTCACTGTTCCCATGAGGTAGGCTTCTCACTGTTGCCATGCTGTCGGCCTGTCACTGTTCCAATGCTGTTGGCTTCTCACTGTTCTCATGCTGCTGGCTTCTCACTGTTCCCATGCTGTTGGATTCTCACTGTTCCCATGCTGTAGGCCTTTCACTGTTCCCATGCTGTTGGCTTCTCACTGTCCCATGCTGTAGGCCTTTCACTGTTCCCATGCTGTTGGCTTCTCACTGTTCCCATGCTGTAGGCCTCTCACTGTTCCCATGCTGTAGGCCTTTCACTGTTCCCATGCTGTTGGCTTCTCACTGTCCCATGCTGTAGGCCTTTCACTGTTCCCATGCTGTTGGCTTCTCACTGTTCCCATGCTGTAGGCCTCTCACTGTTCCCATGCTGTTGGCCTCTCACTGTTCCCATGCTGTAGGCCTCTCACTGTTCCCATGCTGTAGGCCTTTCACTGTTCCCATGCTGTAGGCCTCTCACTGTTCCCATGCTGTAGGCCTTTCACTGTTCCCATGCTGTAGGCCTCTCACTGTTCCCATGCTGTTGGCCTCTCACTGTTCCCATGCTGTAGGCCTCTCACTGTTCCCATGCTGTAGGCCTTTCACTGTTCCCATGCTGTTGGATTCTCACTGTTCCCATGCTGTAGGCCTCTCACTGTTCCCATGCTGTAGGCCTTTCACTGTTCCCATGCTGTTGGCTTCTCACTGTCCCATGCTGTAGGCCTTTCACTGTTCCCATGCTGTAGGCCTCTCACTGTTCCCATGTTGTAGGCCTCTCACTGTTCCCATGCTGTAGGCCTCTCACTGTTCCCATGCTGTAGGCCTTTCACTGTTCCCATGCTGTAGGCCTCTCACTGTTATTCTGTAGGCCTCTCATTGTTCCCATGCTATAGGCCTCTCACTGTTCCCATGCTGTAGGCCTCTCACTGTTCTGCTGTAGGCCTCTCATTGTTCCCATGCTACAGGCCTCTCACTGTTCCCATGCTGTAGGCCTTTCACTGTTCCCATGCTGTAGGCCTTTCACTGTTCCCATGCTGTAGGCCTCTCACTGTTCTGCTGTAGGCCTCTCATTGTTCCCATGCTATAGGCCTCTCATTGTCCCTCACTGTTCCCATGCTGTAGGCCTCTCACTGTTCTGCTGTAGGCCTCTCATTGTCCTTATGCTGTCGGCCTTTTACTGTTCCCTTGCTGTCAGCTTCTCATGTGTCCTGACTGTAGGCCTTGCACTGTTTTTCCTGCTGTGCACTTTAGTCCCCGGCCCTTACTTTCAGTGACCAGTATTATTTTTTAATGAATTTTTATAGTGGTTGATCCCACGCCCACAGCAAGTAGTGGGAGTCAGAGATAGGGCAACCACATGTAGCCCTGACTTCCCAACTAATGATCCCTATGAGTGTGGCTCCCCTCTGGGAAAATTAGATTGTGGAATTACCTCATAAAGGAGCAGAAGGATCTTCTGATCGGATGAGATGAAGTAAGGTTGGAGAATGCTCCTATGGAGCATAAAAACCAACGTAGACCTGTTGGGCTGAATGGCCTGTTTCTGTGCTGTAGAACGCTATATATTTCCTTGTGTGTGCCCTCATTTGAAAACATTTGAAACAACTAGTCATGTTTAAATTATTCTGTTATTGTAGTTCAGAAGTTAAATTGTGACATTGATTCCTAACATGTAGTTTGAATTATTGCAGAGTAAACACAATCCTCACGTACTCTTGGCAAGAGTAATTGAGAGAGGGTGACGGTTGTTAAGTTACCCCCATTTATCACTGCTCAGAGGAGCTGTGCTGAGTACAATTGTACCCACTAAAAAAAAAAGATTTTCCCAAACCTCATCATGCTCTGCTGTCACATAGAGGGCCAATTCCTGGTGGGTTGGCAGACACATTATTGACCCTTTGCCTCTGGTATTGAGTGCAATTATGCAAGTGATAGAAATGGCTGTGATTAAGGAGGAAAGTCTGGAAGATACAAAGGAGACTGAATAAATACACAAGGTTTTAATATAGCAACAATATAACTGGAATGAGCCCAGCAAGCTCTGAACATGGGCCAAAGCTAACTTTGGATCCTAATCAGGCTTCTGCCCAGTTTCAGACGATGCTGTCATTAGTGATGACTGAATTACACTCAGCTTAGATTTTTAGGATTAGTCGCTTTCCAAAATGCTGAATTAAAATCTGGTGAAGGTACAGGTATAATATGGGTCAGCTGCACCAAGATTGAAAACCAGTCATGAGGTTGGGCAGACTTCTACTGTAGAGTTGATCTCAGCTCTCTGTTGTCCATTTTTGAACCTGGCTCT
Source organism: Heterodontus francisci (assembly GCF_036365525.1). Taxonomy (NCBI): domain Eukaryota; kingdom Metazoa; phylum Chordata; class Chondrichthyes; order Heterodontiformes; family Heterodontidae; genus Heterodontus; species Heterodontus francisci. The sequence goes on along the minus strand of NC_090407.1, from coordinate 14,347,101 downwards.
TAAGTTTTTTGAAAACCGAGAAATCGGAACCAAACTCATTGCAATGGCAAGTCTCATTCACATATCAGTCAAGTCTGGTAGGCCTGACTTTGAGTTTGATATTGTCCTCTGTTTAAAGAACCTCATATGCTAATTGGAAACACAAGGCTTTAGAACATGAGGTCACTTTGCACTGCTCTGCAATTACTGGAAAACATTTTTGACTAAGGTGACAGCTGTGACTCAGTGGGTAACACTGATCCTCTGTGATAGGTTTTGGGTTCAGGTCCCACTCCAGAAAGCACAAAGTCTGGTCAGAAACTCCAGTGCTGCATTGTCAGAGGTGCCATCTTTTGCATGAAACGTTAACCTGAGCTCTGTCCTCTCAGGTGGACATAAAAGATCCCATGACACAAAAACAGAAAACGCTGGAAATACTCAGCAGGTCATGCAGCATCTGTGGAGAGAGAAACACAGAATTAATGTTTCAGGTCGCTGACCTTTCTTCCGAAGCCTTGACACTTTTTCAAAGAAGAGCAGGGGAGTTCTCCCCAATGTCCTGGCCAATATATATCCCTTAACCAACATCACTGTGACAGATTGTCTGATCATTATCACATTGTGGTCTGTGGGACGTTGCTGTGTGCAGATTGTGTGCCCCGTTTCTTATCTTGCAACTGGGACTGCACTTCAGATAGTACTTAATTGGTTGTATAATGTTTTGGGACATCCTGAGGTCATGAAAAACGCTATAGAAATGCAAGTTCTTTTACGTTGATTGAGCTGAAAGAAAAAAAATGGGAGTTATGTAAAAGGGGCTGCTGAATTGATGTCACCCATTTTATACAATCGCATCAGGTTAACATTTACCTCACTGAGTGAAGAATTTTAAGACATCTTGACATGGAGTAGACTTTTGTCTGCACTATTTTGCTGGCTGAATCTGTGCCCCTATGAGGCCAGAAAGTCTGATCGTTGCTAAGTAAACACTAGTTGATGTCATTCAGATCTCATTTAAGAGACTGCGGACAATCTGCCCCCTTTGTTTGGCGTTTCTGGAGTGTTTCTTTACCTCTTTATACTTTTCTGTGAAGCATGATGCAGAATGTTCAGTGTGATACTTGCCAGATGTACCATATTAATAATATGAAAGATAGAGAGATATGAATAGATGATTCTGATGCATGGATTTGACAAGTTTTATCTGAGACTCATGGGCAATGCTTTCCTTACTTTATTTCACGGTGGAGGTAATTTTAACCTGTCCTCGGCAGGTGGAAACTGACAAGATCAGATTGACCGCCCCTTTACAACCCTACCCGATTTTCATTGAAGTCAACAGAAAGTAAACTCAGGTGCAATATAAATTGACTGGCTGATTGGATCCTGATTGCTTCCTGCGGGGCAGCTTAGCTGTTGGATCTTTCACGCCCACCCGAGAGGGCAGACAGGGCCTTTGGTTTAGCATCTCATCCGAAAGATGGCACCTCCGACTGCGGGCCCTCTTGGTAGACAAATAAGATAGAGAGGGACATCTCTGAACAAAACGCCAACACACCAAGGCGGGAGTGTATCAATCCTGCTCTGAAGCTGGTGTGTGTGTATCGATCCTGGTCTGTAGCTGGTGTGTGTGTATCGATGCTGGTGTGTGTGTATCGATCCTGGTCTGAAGCTGGTGTGTGGGTATCGATGCTGGTGTGTGTGTATCGATCCTGGTCTGAAGCTGGTGTGTGTGTATCGATCCTGGTCTGAAGCTGGTGCATGTGTATTGATCCTGGTCTGAAGCTGGTGTGTGTGTATCGATCCTGGTCTGTAGCTGGTGTGTGTGTATCGATGCTGGTGTGTGTGTATCGATCCTGGTCTGATGCTGGTGTGTGTGTATCGATCCCGGTCTAAAGCTGGTGTGTGTGTATCGATCCCGGTCTAAAGCTGGTGTGTGTGTATCGATCCCGGTCTAAAGCTGGTGTGTGTGTATCGATCCTGGTCTGAAGCTGGTGCATGTGTATTGATCCTGGTCTGAAGCTGGTGTGTGTGTATCGATGCTGGTGTGTGTGTATCGATCCTGGTGTGTGTGTATCGATCCTGGTCTGATGCTGGTGTGTGTGTATTGATCCTGAGCTGATGCTCGTGTGTGCGTATCGATCCTGGTCTGATGCTGGTGTGTGTGTATTGATCCCAGTCTGAAGCTGGTGTGTGTGTATCAATCCTGGATTGATGCTGGTGTGTGCGTATCGATCCTGGTCTGAAGTTGGTGTGTGTGCGTTGATCCTGGTCTGAAGCTGGTGTGTGTGTATCGATCCTGGTCTGATGCTGGTGTGTGTGTATCGATGCTGGTCTGAAGCTGGTCTGTGTGTATTGATCCTGGTCTGATGTTGGTGTGTGTGTATCGATGCTGGTCTGAAGCTGGTGTGTGTGTATTGATCCTGGTCTGATGCTGGTGTGTGTGTATCGATCCTGGTCTGATGCTGGTGTGTGTGTATCGATCCTGGTCTGAAGCTGGTCTGTGTGTATTGATCCTGGTCTGATGCTGGTGTGTGTGTATCGATCCTGGTCTGATGCTGGTGTGTGTGTATCGATCCTGGTCTGATGCTGGTGTGTGTGTATCGATCCTGGACTGATGCTGGTGTGTGTGTATCGATGCTGGTCTGTGTGTATCGATGCTGGTGTGTGTGTGTATCGATCCTGGTCTGAAGCTGGTCTGTGTGTATTGATCCTGGTCTGATGCTGGTCTGTGTGTATCGATCCTGGTCTGATGCTGGTGTGTGTATTTCGATCCTGGTCTGATGCTGGTGTGTGTGTATTGATCCTGGTCTGATGCTGGTGTGTGTGTATTGATCCTGGTCTGATGCTGGTGTTTGTATATCGATCCTGGTCTGATGCTGGTGTGTGTGTATTGATCCTGGTCTGATGCTGGTGTGTGTATTGATCCTGGTCTGATGCTGGTGTGTGTATATTGATCCTGGTCTGATGCTGGTGTGTGTGTATTGATCCTGGTCTGATGCTGGTGTGTGTGTATTGATTCTGGTCTGATGCTGGTGTGTGTGTATCGATCCTGGTCTGAAGCTGGTGTGTGTATATCGATCCTGGTCTGATGCTGGTGTGTGTGTATCGATGCTGGTGTGTGTGTATTGATCCTGGTCTGATGCTGGTGTGTGTGTATCGATCCTGGTCTGAAGCTGGTGTGTGTGTATCGATCCTGGTCTGATGCTGGTGTGTATGTATCGATCCTGGTCTGATGCTGGTGTGTGTGTATTGATCCTCAGCTGATGCTGGTGTGTGTGTATCGATCCTGGTCTGATGCTGGTGTGTGTGTATCGATGCTGGTGTGTGTGTATCGATCCTGGTCTGAAGCTGGTGTATGTGTATCGATGCTGGTGTGTGTGTATCGATCCTGGTCTGAAGCTGGTGTGTGTGTATCGATCCTGGTCTGATGCTGGTGTGTGTGTATCGATCCTGGTCTGATGCTGGTGTGTGTGTATCGATGCTGGTGTGTGTGTATCGATCCTGGTCTGAAGCTGGTGTGTGTGTATCGATCCTGGTCTGATGCTGGTGTGTGTGTATTGATCCTGGTCTGATGCTGGTGTGTGTGTATCGATGCTGGTGTGTGTGTATCGATCCTGGTCTGATGCTGGTGTGTGTGTATCGATCCTGGTCTGATGCTGGTGTGTGTGTATCGATGCTGGTGTGTGTGTATCGATCCTGGTCTGAAGCTGGTGTGTGTGTATCGATCCTGGTCTGATGCTGGTGTGTGTGTATTGATCCTGGTCTGATGCTGGCGTGTGTGTATCGATCCTGGTCTGAAGCTGGTGTGTGTGTATCGATCCTGGTCTGATGCTGGTGTTTGTGTATTGATCCTGGTCTGAAGCTGGTGTGTGTGTATTGATCCTGGTCTGATGCTGGTGTGTGTGTATCGATCCTGGTCTGATGCTGGTGTGTGTGTATCGATGCTGGTGTGTGTGTATTGATCCTGGTCTGATGCTGGTGTGTGTGTATCGATCCTGGTCTGATGCTGGTGTGTGTGTATCGATGCTGGTGTGTGTGTATCGATCCTGGTCTGAAGCTGGTGTGTGTGTATCGATCCTGGTCTGATGCTGGTGTGTGTGTATCGATCCTGGTCTGAAGCTGGTGTGTGTGTATCGATCCTAGTCTGATGCTGGTGTGTGTGTATCGATCCTGGTCTGATGCTGGTGTTTGTGTATTGATCCTGGTCTGAAGCTGGTGTGTGTGTATCGATCCTGGTCTGTAGCTGGTGTGTGTGTATCGATGCTGGTGTGTGTGTATCGATCCTGGTCTGAAGCTGGTGTGTGGGTATCGATGCTGGTGTGTGTGTATCGATCCTGGTCTGAAGCTGGTGTGTGTGTATCGATCCTGGTCTGAAGCTGGTGTGTGTGTATCGATCCTGGTCTGAAGCTGGTGCATGTGTATTGATCCTGGTCTGAAGCTGGTGTGTGTGTATCGATCCTGGTCTGTAGCTGGTGTGTGTGTATCGATGCTGGTGTGTGTGTATTGATCCTGGTCTGATGCTGGTGTGTGTGTATCGATCCCGGTCTAAAGCTGGTGTGTGTGTATCGATCCCGGTCTAAAGCTGGTGTGTGTGTATCGATCCTGGTCTGATGCTGGTGTGTGTGTATCGATCCTGGTCTGAAGCTGGTGTGTGTGTATCGATCCTGGTCTGAAGCTGGTGTGTGTGTATCGATCCTGGACTGATGCTGGTGTGTGCGTATCGATCCTGGTCTGAAGCTGGTCTGTGTGTATTGATCCTGGTCTGATGCTGGTGTGTGTGTATCGATGCTGGTGTGTGTGTATCGATCCTGGTCTGATGCTGGTGTGTGTGTATCGATCCTGGTCTGAAGCTGGTCTGTGTGTATTGATCCTGGTCTAATGCTGGTGTGTGTGTATCGATCCTGGTCTGATGCTGGTGTGTGTGTATCGATCCTGGACTGATGCTGGTGTGTGTGTATCGATGCTGGTCTGAAGCTGGTCTGTGTGTATCGATGCTGGTGTGTGTGTGTATCGATCCTGGTCTGAAGCTGGTCTGTGTGTATTGATCCTGGTCTGATGCTGGTGTGTGTGTATTGATCCTGGTCTGATGCTGGTGTGTGTGTATCGATCCTGGTCTGAAGCTGGTGTGTGTATATCGATCCTGGTCTGATGCTGGTGTGTGTGTATTGATCCTGGTCTGATGCTGGTGTGTGTGTATTGATCCTGGTCTGATGCTGGTGTGTGTGTATTGATCCTGGTCTGATGCTGGTCTGTGTGTATATCGATCCTGGTCTGATGCTGGTGTGTGTATATCGATCCTGGTCTGATGCTGGTGTGTGTGTATTGATCCTGGTCTGATGCTGGTGTGTGTGTATTGATCCTGGTCTGATGCTGGTGTGTGTGTATCGATCCTGGTCTGAAGCTGGTGTGTGTATATCGATCCTGGTCTGATGCTGGTGTGTGTGTATTGATCCTGGTCTGATGCTGGTGTGTGTATATTGATCCTGGTCTGATGCTGGTGTGTGTGTATTGATCCTGGTCTGATGCTGGTGTGTGTGTATTGATCCTGGTCTGATGCTGGTGTGTGTGTATCGATCCTGGTCTGAAGCTGGTGTGTGTATATCGATCCTGGTCTGATGCTGGTGTGTGTGTATTGATCCTGGTCTGATGCTGGTGTGTGTATATTGATCCTGGTCTGATGCTGGTGTGTGTGTATTGATCCTGGTCTGATGCTGGTGTGTGTGTATTGATCCTGGTCTGATGCTGGTGTGTGTGTATCGATCCTGGTCTGAAGCTGGTGTGTGTATATCGATCCTGGTCTGATGCTGGTGTGTGTGTATCGATGCTGGTGTGTGTGTATTGATCCTGGTCTGATGCTGGTGTGTGTGTATCGATCCTGGTCTGAAGCTGGTGTGTGTGTATCGATCCTGGTCTGATGCTGGTGTGTGTGTATCGATCCTGGTCTGAAGCTGGTGTGTGTGTATTGATCCTGGTCTGAAGCTGGTGTGTGTGTATTGATCCTGGTCTGATGCTGGTGTGTGTGTATTGATCCTCAGCTGATGCTGGTGTGTGTGTATCGATCCTGGTCTGATGCTGGTGTGTGTGTATCGATGCTGGTGTGTGTGTATCGATCCTGGTCTGATGCTGGTGTGTGTGTATTGATCCTGGTCTGATGCTGGTGTGTGTGTATTGATCCTCAGCTGATGCTGGTGTGTGTGTATCGATCCTGGTCTGATGCTGGTGTGTGTGTATCGATGCTGGTGTGTGTGTATCGATCCTGGTCTGAAGCTGGTGTGTGTGTATCGATCCTGGTCTGAAGCTGGTGTGTGTGTATCGATCCTGGTCTGATGCTGGTGTGTGTGTATCGATGCTGGTGTGTGTGTATCGATCCTGGTCTGATGCTGGTGTGTGTGTATCGATCCTGGTCTGATGCTGGTGTGTGTGTATCGATGCTGGTGTGTGTGTATCGATCCTGGTCTGATGCTGGTGTGTGTGTATTGATCCTGGTCTGAAGCTGGTGTGTGTGTATCGATCCTAGTCTGATGCTGGTGTGTGTGTATTGATCCTGGTCTGATGCTGGTGTGTGTGTATCGATCCTGGTCTGATGCTGGTGTGTGTGTATCGATGCTGGTGTGTGTGTATCGATCCTGGTCTGATGCTGGTGTGTGTGTATCGATGCTGGTGTGTGTGTATCGATCCTGGTCTGATGCTGGTGTTTGTGTATCGATCCTGGTCTGATGCTGGTGTGTGTGTATCGATCCTGGTCTGATGCTGGTGTGTGTGTATTGATCCTGGTCTGAAGCTGGTGTGTGTGTATTGATCCTGGTCTGATGCTGGTGTTTGTGTATTGATCCTGGTCTGAAGCTGGTGTGTGTGTATTGATCCTGGTCTGATGCTGGTGTGTGTGTATCGATCCTGGTCTGATGCTGGTGTGTGTGTATCGATGCTGGTGTGTGTGTATTGATCCTGGTCTGATGCTGGTGTGTGTGTATCGATGCTGGTCTGATGCTGGTGTGTGTGTATCGATGCTGGTGTGTGTATATCGATCCTGGTCTGAAGCTGGTGTGTGTGTATCGATCCTGGTCTGATGCTGGTGTGTGTGTATCGATCCTGGACTGATGCTGGTGTGTGTGTATCGATGCTGGTCTGATGCTGGTGTGTGTGTATCGATGCTGGTGTGTGTGTATCGATCCTGGTCTGAAGCTGGTGTGTGTGTATCGATCCTAGTCTGATGCTGGTGTGTGTGTATTGATCCTGGTCTGATGCTGGTGTGTGTGTATCGATCCTGGTCTGATGCTGGTGTTTGTGTATTGATCCTGGTCTGAAGCTGGTGTGTGTGTATTGATCCTGGTCTGATGCTGGTGTGTGTGTATTGATCCTGGTCTGATGCTGGTCTGTGTGTATATCGATCCTGGTCTGATGCTGGTGTGTGTATATCGATCCTGGTCTGATGCTGGTGTGTGTGTATTGATCCTGGTCTGATGCTGGTGTGTGTGTATTGATCCTGGTCTGATGCTGGTGTGTGTGTATCGATCCTGGTCTGAAGCTGGTGTGTGTATATCGATCCTGGTCTGATGCTGGTGTGTGTGTATTGATCCTGGTCTGAAGCTGGTGTGTGTGTATTGATCCTGGTCTGATGCTGGTGTGTGTGTATTGATCCTCAGCTGATGCTGGTGTGTGTGTATCGATCCTGGTCTGATGCTGGTGTGTGTGTATCAATGCTGGTGTGTGTGTATCGATCCTGGTCTGAAGCTGGTGTGTGTGTATCGATCCTGGTCTGAAGCTGGTGTGTGTGTATCGATCCTGGTCTGATGCTGGTGTGTGTGTATCGATGCTGGTGTGTGTGTATCGATCCTGGTCTGATGCTGGTGTGTGTGTATCGATCCTGGTCTGATGCTGGTGTGTGTGTATCGATGCTGGTGTGTGTGTATCGATCCTGGTCTGATGCTGGTGTGTGTGTATTGATCCTGGTCTGAAGCTGGTGTGTGTGTATCGATCCTAGTCTGATGCTGGTGTGTGTGTATTGATCCTGGTCTGATGCTGGTGTGTGTGTATCGATCCTGGTCTGATGCTGGTGTGTGTGTATTGATCCTGGTCTGAAGCTGGTGTGTGTGTATTGATCCTTGTCTGATGCTGGTGTTTGTGTATTGATCCTGGTCTGAAGCTGGTGTGTGTGTATTGATCCTGGTCTGATGCTGGTGTTTGTGTATTGATCCTGGTCTGAAGCTGGTGTGTGTGTATTGATCCTGGTCTGATGCTGGTGTGTGTGTATCGATCCTGGTCTGATGCTGGTGTGTGTGTATCGATGCTGGTGTGTGTGTATTGATCCTGGTCTGATGCTGGTGTGTGTGTATCGATGCTGGTCTGATGCTGGTGTGTGTGTATCGATGCTGGTGTGTGTATATCGATCCTGGTCTGAAGCTGGTGTGTGTGTATCGATCCTGGTCTGATGCTGGTGTGTGTGTATCGATCCTGGACTGATGCTGGTGTGTGTGTATCGATGCTGGTCTGATGCTGGTGTGTGTGTATCGATGCTGGTGTGTGTGTATCGATCCTGGTCTGAAGCTGGTGTGTGTGTATCGATCCTGGTCTGAAGCTGGTGTGTGTGTATCGATCCTAGTCTGATGCTGGTGTGTGTGTATTGATCCTGGTCTGATGCTGGTGTGTGTGTATCGATCCTGGTCTGATGCTGGTGTGTGTTTATTGATCCTGGTCTGATGCTGGTGTGTGTGTATCGATCCTGGTCTGATGCTGGTGTTTGTGTATTGATCCTGGTCTGATGCTGGTGTGTGTGTATCGATCCTGGTCTGATGCTGGTGTTTGTGTATTGATCCTGGTCTGAAGCTGGTGTGTGTGTATTGATCCTAGTCTGATGCTGGTGTGTGTGTATTGATCCTGGTCTGAAGCTGGTGTGTGTGTATTGATCCTGGTCTGATGCTGGTGTGTGTGTATTGATCCTGGTCTGATGCTGGTGTTTGTGTATTGATCCTGGTCTGAAGCTGGTGTGTGTGTATTGATCCTGGTCTGATGCTGGTGTGTGTGTATTGATCCTGGTCTGATGCTGGTGTGTGTGTATTGATCCTGGTCTGAAGCTGGTGTGTGTGTATTGATCCTGGTCTGATGCTGGTGTGTGTGTATCGATCCTGGTCTGATGCTGGTGTTTGTGTATCGATCCTGGTCTGATGCTGGTGTTTGTGTATCGATCCTAGTCTGATGCTGGTGTGTGTGTATTGATCCTGGTCTGAAGCTGGTGTGTGTGTATCGATCCTAGTCTGATGCTGGTGTGTGTGTATTGATCCTGGTCTGATGCTGGTGTGTGTGTATTGATCCTGGTCTGATGCTGGTGTTTGTGTATTGATCCTGGTCTGATGCTGGTGTTTGTGTATCGATCCTAGTCTGATGCTGGTGTGTGTGTATTGATCCTGGTCTGATGCTGGTGTGTGTGTATTGATCCTGGTCTGATGCTGGTGTTTGTGTATTGATCCTGGTCTGATGCTGGTGTTTGTGTATTGATCCTGGTCTGATGCTGGTGTTTGTGTATCGATCCTAGTCTGATACTGGTGTGTGTGTATTGATCCTGGTCTGAAGCTGGTGTGTGTGTATTGATCCTCAGCGATGCTGGTGTTTGTGTATCGATCCTGGTCTGAAGCTGGTGTGTGTGTATCGATGCTGGTGTGTGTGTATCGATCCTGGTCTGAAGCTGGTGTGTGTGTATCCATCCTCAGCGATGCTGGTGTGTGTGTATCGATCCTGGTCTGATGCTGGTGTGTGTGTATCGATCCTCAGCGATGCTGGTGTGTGTGTATTGATCCTGGTCTGAAGCTGGTGTGTGTGTATCGATGCTGGTGTGTGTATATCGATCCTGGTCTGATGCTGGTGTGTGTATATCGATCCTGGTCTGATGCTGGTGTGTGTGTATTGATCCTCAGCTGATGCTGGTGTGTGTGTATCGATGCTGGTGTGTGTGTATTGATCCTGGTCTGATGCTGGTGTGTGTGTATTGATCCTGGTCTGATGCTGGTGTGTGTATATCGATCCTGGTCTGATGCTGGTGTGTGTGTATCGATCCTGGTCTGATGCTGGTGTGTGTATATCGATCGTGGTCTGATGCTGGTGTGTGTGTATCGATCCTGGTCTGAAGCTGGTGTGTGTGTATCGATCCTGGTCTGAAGCTGGTGTGTGTGTATTGATCCTGGTCTGATGCTGGTGTGTGTGTATCGATCCTGGTCTGATGCTGGTGTGTGTGTATTGATCCTGGTCTGATGCTGGTGTGTGTGTATCGATCCTGGTCTGATGCTGGTGTGTGTGTATTGATCCTGGTCTGATGCTGGTGTGTGCGTATCGATCCTGGTCTGAAGCTGGTGTGTGTGTATCGATCCTGGTCTGAAGCTGGTTTGTGTGTATCGATCCTGGTCTGAAGCTGGTTTGTGTGTATTGATCCTCAGCTGATGCTGGTGTGTGTGTATTGATCCTGGTCTGATGCTGGTGTGTGCGTATCGATCCTGGTCTGAAGCTGGTGTGTGTGTATCGATCCTGGTCTGATGCTGGTGTGTGTATATCGATCCTAGTCTGATGCTGGTGTGTGTGTGACGGTGCTGGTCTGATGCTGGTGTGTGTGTATCGATCCTGGTCTGAAGCTGGTGTGTGTGTGACGGTGCTGGTCAGCCCTTCACACAGCCAGCACGGCTGCAAAAGGATCTGTGTTTCAGCTTTGAGGGATTTAGTTGTTGAAACAGGCGGCAGTTTGCCAAGTTGGCCTCGAAGCTTGAGCTGTGGTTAGCTTCAGTTACTCTTAATAGTCCACTTGGATGCGATGCAATCTCACCAATGGGGGTAGGGGGGTAGGGGGGAGTCTGTCTACATCTAATGATATTTCACAGGAAAGAAAAATAATCATGGTATAATGAAACTTAAAGGCTTCATTTGGAGATGCTTATTTAAGCAGAGAACAGGGGCCACAGGGTTTAGACACTGAAAAAATAAACCTACCTCAAGACTAGTTGTATCTTTTCAAGGAAGGACCACTGTGATTCCTTTGAGCTCTCAAATGTCATTTGCTGATTGGGAGCAGCATTGCAGCAATAGTCTTTCTGCCTTTGTTTAGATTTAAATGTATCGCTCATCCTCTATGTCTAGTCCTCATCAACGCTGGCTCCCAAACTGGCAACACTTAGATTTTAAAATTCCTATCCTTGTTTTCAAATCCCTCCATGGCCTTGCCCCTACCTATCTCTGTAACCTCCTTGGCTTGATGGCAGCATCCTGTTAGTGGCAAACAACACATGTGTTGCTACTGCATAATAGCAGCATGAAACAGCTAGCTTTACCTGTTGCTCAAATGTTTGGAATGCATTACCCTTCCAGGGTAATTTGAGGTAGACTGGGCACTTTTCAGGGCCGAATAAGATGGCTTTAGGTCCATTCATTAGTTTGCGTGATATACAGCAAGAAATGATCTGATCAGGGTAGCCATTGTCATGCAGGATGTCTTTGATTCGCCCTATTTCAGCATCAAGCTTGCGTGGTGAGCTAATGGCTCGGGCCCTATTTACGAGGTTGCCGTAACAGGATGCTGCCATCAAGCCAAAAAGACATCCTGCCTAGCACACAAATGAGTAATGTGATATGTGAATTTCAGTGCCATTGTGATGCTAAGTATATAGGCTGTACATCCCAAAGACTAGCAGATTGTATCAAACAACATGTCCCTTCTGCTGTTCGCAACAGACAAGGTACAGGCCGTACCCAACCAGCCCGTGCTTGCAAAACTCAAAACACAGTGTCCAACATTAGATGTGATTCCACGATTGGACAACATTTGCTAAATAATCCTCAGTGTGCTAAGAATTACGCTGACAACCAATTTAAGATTGTCAGTCGGGCTCGCAGTGTGGCGCATTTGCACGTACTGGAAGCTACATATGTTAATACACAGGGCACTGTTCTTTGCAGACAGAAAGAACATGTATAAACATTGCACCTGTTTCAGATGAACAAAATAAGTGACAGCCATTCGCTGGTTCATTCCTCAGGGCAATGCCTTGACCAATCAGAGTCAAGCTGCCTGGTTTAAATTTCAAACAAAGCTTGGCAGTTAACTGTCAGTCACCATAAACTGGTACATTCTCCATGGTAACGCCTCGACCAATCAGAGTTCACTTGCCAACCAATCAGCACTCTCGTCTCATGCAGTATAAGTTGTTGTTTTCCTTTACATTGGTTATTCTTGCAGATTGTCCTGATGAGTGCACGATGAAAAGCTTCAACAACATGTCTCTATTTTCAGCGACATTTCACTATGTTAAAGTCACTGTTGAAATCCAAATTGTTGTTGTAGTTGACAGTTGGTAGTACTCTCGCCTGAGTCAGAAAATTGTGGGTTCAAGTTCCAGCTCCAGACACTTGAACACAAAATGCAGGCTGACAGTCCAACGCAGGACTGAGGGAGTGCTGCTGGTGTCAGTTGGGAGGACGTTGGGTCTTAGCTAGGAGAATGGCATAACCTCAGAGAGTGATGGGTTGCACCCCACTTGGCAAGAGGCCTTTTGTGCAAGTTGAAGCCAGGATGGAGAGACCATGTATGAGGAGCACTGAATGGATGAGCAGATAATCAACAGACAGTTACAGGAGGTGCCAGAGGACAAAGTCTTGTGGAATCTTCTGATCAGCCCGATAACTGGGTAGCTGACTGACTGCTCCTGACTGCTGAGTATGCTTGCTCACTCTCTGTGCAAGAGTAATTGGAGTAATGCTTGGTCCTACCACCCCCGGCTTCTGGTCTCAGTAAATATTTGGACTGAGAAGAGATGAAGCATGAAATTAGCTGATCCCTGTAATTGAAGAGCTTCAGGAGATGAACATTCTCGACGTGTTTGACTGATGAAAAGACGCCTTCAATGCAACAGGTGGGCGCCAGACTACAGCCTACAGCACATCACCACATTCTTGGCCTCATACTCAAACCCTTGGGGCCTTGTGATTGTAAAGAGATTCGTGGTCCATAGGACCCACACTCAGAGTGGGAGCTGAATTGGTGCTGACAGGCTGCCTGCAGGAGGGCAAGAGTATTAGGAGATTGGCAAAAAACAGGTTTGCAGTTTAGGAAACTCATTATTTCTTCCCTCTTCTAAAGAAGTTGACTGCTCCTGGGCTATGGGGTGGGGTGGTGGAGAGGAGGGGAGGGGTGGTTAATTTTACTGGTTTGTACAAAGATCTGTGCATCAAGCATACAGGTTGGAAATTCAGATACAGGAGTCCTCACACCTGATACATGGCATGCAGGGTCTGATCCTCATATAAGCCTACAGATCCGTGAGTGTTGGCTGCCTTTTTGGCCATGAAGGCCATCGCTGCTGGGGTCAGTCCCATCCTCACTTGAGATCCGCGAGTGCGCAGTTTCCAACAGGAATCACAAGATAACAGTCAGGAGTAGGAACCTTACATCTTTTTCCTCTCCTGAACACGAGGCCATTTTAACATTTCCAATTGGTGCTCTGCGTGAGATAAACTCATTTAGCAAGGGTCAGCACCAGATCTAGAATTGTCCATCATGTTAGTACCAGACTAGGTAGTGTATTTACCCACTAGGCCAATGGTGGAAAGGCAAAATCATTAGTGAGGAAATATACACCATTGGCCCCTGTTTGTTACTGTAATTTCCTGTCTGTTGTTTCATTTTTATTCAGCATGCAGACAGACATTAGGCTGCAGAGAGCTGGGTACAGGGGCCATACAAGTATTACTTCATAGGATTGATTTCCTGCAGTGATTTTATGATATGCTGTCGCAGTGGGCCAAGTAGCTTGCCATGGGCAAGGGCAGTGAAATCATACCCCTGTCACACCCCAGAATGGATCTGTGGGTCCCAGTGATTTAAACATTTGGAGGTGCAGATTGTTACACTCTCCCAGGTCTCCCAGGAAGGATGCACAATGATAATGAATTTGCAAGGAGAGGACGGCATCTTGTGATAGTTTCTCCTCCACCCATGCCACCCCACCCCCATGCAAAGCTGCAGCAGCAAAACTTCTCAATCACACAAAGGCTTAGGCAGTGGTGGTCGGGAGCATGACCAACCATTACAGTGCTGTACTGCTTCATTCCAAACAACAGAGACTTCCACTGGATTGTTTCCGATCTGATACCACCAGAGGTTAAACGAGGATAGAAAGTGACGTTGAGATAGATGATCAGCTCTGATCTAATTGCATGACGGAGCAGGCTCCACGGACTGAATGCCTACTCCTGCTCCTGTGTTCCTATGTCCTAATGATTGGTCTCCAATCTGCAGTAGTCCTGTGTGCCTTCCTGACCTCAGTTCCGATGTTCAGTGCCCTGTTTATGAGAACTCTGTCTCCGAGGTGGGTTATGTGCCAAAGAGAGCCTGCCTGTGACGATTAATGATGACTTCAGTCTTCTCTAGGTTCAGCTCTCATTTGTTACATCTGAGTTGTGGACAAATGTGAAACCGACTAATTCCCAGCACTTGCCTCTGACAGTGCATAAAAAATGCTTCTGGGCTCTTGATGCCTTTCTTGGTGCTCCTCAATCTCTCAAGAGTTATTTTAGATTTTTTCTTTGTGCTTTTCTTCCCTCACAATCGATGCCCCTGCACATCTTTTCACCGATCAACAGCTCCATGGTGCCACGGCTCGTGGGTGTGACTACCTCGATTCACATCGTTTGAACACAGCCACATCCCCTCCTCCATAGTGCACCCACTCCAGACCCCTCATGGCCATTCTTCATGTGGTCAACTTTTACAGTGAATGTTCGCTATTTGACTGTGGAGGCCAACATTAACAAACCACAATCTGTATCCATACAGAGCACGTACTCTTCCACCAAGGCTTACTCAACAGTGACCAGAAGCAGGGTCTTGATTCTCCTCTCTGCACCTTGACTGACATCAACCAAGTCAGCACTGGCCAGGAATTGAACCTTGGACTTTCCTGATTTGAATGACCAAACAACTCCCTGCTGCTGTCCGTAATGATGATGATGATGGTTTGTCCATTGTCGATGATGACAGCTTGCGGTTCATCTTGAATTTAATACAGGTTGTACGTTCCAATGACTGTAAAGTCTGATTTCCACGAGGAATGTTTTTTCATACACAGGACATTGGACGTCAGATTGATCTAAGGGCTGATATTTCCTTGGTTTCCTTTGGCTGTCTTTGTTCAGCTAGCTTGAAATGACTTGCTTCAAGCTTTCTTGCGGCATTGTGAATCATCTTTTACCACATTCTCCTTTCGCAGACATTGTACTCTCATATGTCAGTTGAGATGCCATATTTTGTTTTATAGATTGGTCTTTAGGCAAACCTTATATTCTCAGTATTTCATCAGCAAAGACATTTTCAAAAAATAGTTTTCAGCTTTATGATTGATCTCTTTGCTCTATTGATTGAAGATGTTGTGCTGCTGAGTGAGCTGTGTTAAATTATCATTGTATGGATTCCAGACACAGTGCAGTGATTGACTTACATATTTTACAAATGATGTCTGGCTGGGTTCCCATGAATACTAATTGTACCGGATCGGAATGTCCTGAAGTTATTGGAGCTCATGAAGTCTAAGTATTCTGAGTTTGTGCCTCCCAATGACACCCCGTAGAGAGGTCGTTGCTCCCTACGGAGGGAGTGGGGGAGGGGGTTGGTCGTCCTAAAATGCTGGCAGTGAATATCTGCAGTGGCTGGAGAGGGCGTCTCTACCACACATCTGCATTTTTGTGCCTCCGACAAAGTTGCCTTGGGTGACTGGGTACAGGGCCTGTGGGAATTCATCCCCAGCAGCCTTTTCCCTCAGGATCTGAATACAGTTGAAACTGTTGGAGTGGGGAGGTGCTTTTGTTGTTATGCCCATTGCCAATATTAGCAAGCCCCCTTCCAGAGACTTGAGCGCATAGGCTAGGCTGACATACCCAGTGCAGAACTGAGGGAGTGCTGCACTGTCAGAGGTGCCTTTTTTCAGATGAGACATTAAATCAAGGCCCTATCTGTCCTCTCAGGTGGATGTAAAAGATCCCACTGCCATTATTGGAAGAAGAACAGGGGAGTTCTCACCAGATGTTGTGGCCAATATCTATCCCTCAACCAACATCAGTAAAAAACAGGTTATCTGGTCAGTATTACATTGATGTTTGTGGGATCTTACTATGCACAAATTAGCTGCCTCGTTTCCTACATTACAACAGTCACTATACTTCAAAAGTACTTTGTTGGCTGTAAAGCATTTTGGGACGTCCTGCGGTTGTGAAAGGAGCTATAGAAATGCAAGTCTTTCTTTATGTGTCCTTCCTCGACTGCCTCAAATCTTTTCAGCATGGATTATATCCCCTCATTTCCCCTCTGCTCACAACTCCAAGTCCTGGAACTACCCCAATGCCCCTTGCCCAGCTTTTTTTTTTACCCTGCTCTCATTCTGATGGGGATAGTGTTTTTGAACGCTGCCATTTTGACTGATGGATCTCAGTTCGGGCATACCCCAGACACCAGAGAGCAGTATGGTCCTTCTCTGCTGAGGATTTGTGGATTGAAATTGTGGTATGTGATATTAGTAACAAATGAGTTGGCGATTTTTTGTTTGACATTCCTCTACCTGCTAGTTTAACAAAGGTGCCAACCTATGGGTTTAAGCCTTTCATTAAAATAGTGCTCAAGGATACGGCAGTGGATTTGTTATGATACTAGATCTGCAACATGGAGGTCGTGAGTTCATATCTCCCCCCTTCCTGGCATGTTGTGAGTTGAATTTTAATTCAGATCTGGTCATTTGTGGGCTGGCGACAGATAACTTCCATGAAAGGTTCTAGATTGTTATTAAAACCCAATGGTGTCCTTCAGGGAAGGGAACCTGCGACCCCTGCCCTGTCCGACCTATACATGCCTCATTACATGCCTCATTTTTAATATCCTATGAAGAAGCCTAGCAGATAATTACTAGAAGGATTATCAACAGCTTCCCCAGACAAGCAGGAATGGGCAATAAATGTGGTCTTCAGAACCTCACCCATATCCTGAAAACAAATTTTAAAATTTCAAGTTCAAACAAGTCGGTGTTTGTTACTGATATCAGACAACGTGATTTAGGAACATAGAAACAGGAGCCTGCTCCGCCATTTAGTTAGAACATGGCTGATCTGGACCTCAACTCCATTTACCTGCCTTTGCTCCACACTCCTTGAGGCTCTTACCCGCTTTCAGTCTTAAAAGCTCCAATTGTCTCCCCGCATCCACAGCCTTTTGGGGGAGAGAATTTCAGATTGCCACTATTCTTTTGTGTGAAGAGTGCTTCCCAATTTCACTCCCGAATGACCTAACTGTAACTTTAAGATTATGTTCCCCACTTGAGGAAATAGTTTCTCTGTATCTACCCTGTTGAGTGCTGTTCACATTTTAAACACCTTTAATAGGTCATCCCCCTATTTTCCATAATCAAGTGAACACAAACCATGTTTATGCAACCTGTTCTCATAATTTAACCCTTTTAGCCCCGAAATCATTCTGTTGAATCTGTGAGGCACCCTCTTTCAAGGTCAATATATGCATCCTGACATCCCGAGGGGCAGTGCCCAGAACAGAACAGAGTACTCAAGATGGAGTTTGACCAAGGCTCTACACAATTGAAGCATAACTCCGTCCTCTTTGTAATCCAGCCTAATTGAGTTAACGACCTCTGCCTATCAGAGCCATGTTCTTACGGTTTAAATCCATGCCAAGCAGGGAAGAAACCTTCCTGTTGTGTTTGGTGTTTAGTATCCCAAATAAAGTAAACTTGGATATTGTTGCTCCAATTCGCCTGAGCTGTACCTTGCCAGTGTAATGCTAACCTCACACTTAACACTACCTGGCACTTTATAAAGTAAAACTTAATAAATGACAGTCCTGCTTATAAAAAAAAACAGGTAAATTCAGCATTCAACAAGGCTACAGATTCCTGATCGTCTTTCAGATTTGGCAGTGTCTAGAACGCTCTTTCCAGGACAAATAAATTCCTGTGGTTGTGCTGAAATTGGACCAAATAATCCCGGAAACCACAGGAATGAGTTCAGATAGGGATTACATTTCCACAGGCATGAGGTCACTTAATGAGAGCACAGTACAATGTGAAAGAAAAACCCAGTCTGCACGTTATGGCCAGTTGTCCTTGTTTTAAAGTCGCTGACCACAACTCGAGGCTGCGGCCTAACTCCCCACTGATCACAGCCGGAGACTCCGGCTGATCTCTGTGCTGACTGCTACTGGAGGCTCTGGTTTAACATACTGCTGACCACGACTGGAAGTTCCGGCCTAATGTCTCACTGACCACGATTCTGTCACCAGTGCTGGCTAGCATTCAGACTCACCACAACTTTATTTGTTTGGCAATTCTATCTGGGCTAATAGGGGTAACCATGGTAACTTGCCATCAAGAATAGTCACTTGGACCAGGGCCTCTGCCATCAGTGGAACTGTATCCCAGCATGAGTCAGGGCCTTCGGAAGGGAGGATCTCAACCATCGTCTCACAGAGTGGTGGTCATTGGAGGGCAGCAGCATTCTTACAGGGAGAACTGGCACCTTGGCGGCTGCAGCATATATCACCAGTTCAAGTAACGTTGGAGGACATTTGGGAGAAGATTATTGACGATCCGCTTAGCAACTAAAATGGGAGCATGAGAATCGTGCAAGGAGAAGAAAGTATCTTGTGAAGGCAAAAGAGACTTTGTCTCATTAAGAGAAGAAGCTTCAAAGGTAAGAGTCAAGATTGGGAATGAGATAGGGGAGCTTTGGCCTATGGACCTGTTGACAGGTGGGGACTGTGCACGCAAGAGCTGTTTGGTGTGGATGAAACTTGTTTATAAAGGCTGTATTGTTGCACCATCTCATTTCAAGCCCTTGTTTGTTTTAAGGACACACTAATGATGTACATCTGGGCTTTGTAGCCTAGTGGTCAGTGACTCATGCAGGCAAATGAGTGACTGTGATGTCTACAATCCATTGACTAAGCTGGGAATGGGCAGGCAACTCTTCCCACACCAGTCTGGCTTCATGGAAATTTGGAGGCTCTCCAGGATCTCCAGATGCTTGTTCTTTGTGCAAGGTACTGGAATTTCATCTGACTGCCAAGGTGGGATCTTATTAAACTCTGTGGGGTGCAATTGTAACCCAAAGCTACAGCAACATGAATGGACAGTCTATTCCCGCGCAGTCATAGACATGTCCAATTTCCAGAAGAGGATTTGACTACTTCCTGGGAAGAGATTTTCTTTGTCTTACTGAGGATTGAATTGTTCTGGTTCTTTGCCAGCCACATTCCTGTTTGTTTTTGCTTCATCTCAACAGAAGTGATGCTGCTTTTCTTTTTACCTTATATTTTAAACAACAACAATAGCAACTTGTATTTATGTAGCACCTTTAATGTAGTAAAACATCCTGAGGCTCTTCACAGGAGCGTTATCAAACAAAATTTGTCACTGAGCACATAAGGAGATATTAGAACAGTTGGAGAGGTATTTTAAGGAGATTCTTAAAGGAGGAAAGAGAGGTGGGAAGGTTTAGGGGGAGAATTCCAGAGTTTAGGGCCTTGGCAACTGAAGACACAGCCACTAACTAACTGTGAAGTGATTAAAATTGGTGATGCTCAAGAGGCCAGAATTGGAGGAACACAGGTATCTTGGAGGGTTGTAGGACTGGAGATTAGAGAGAGAGGGAGGGGCGAGGCCGTGGGGAGATTTGAAAACAAGGATGACAATTTTGAAATCGAGGCCTTCCCTAACTTGGAGTCAAAACAGGCCAGCGAGCGCACGGGTGATGGGATTTGGTGCAAGTTAGGACACAGGCAGCAGAGTTTTGGATAACCTTAAGTTTACAGAGGATAGAATGATGGAAGCTGGCTGGAAGTGCATTGAAATAGTCAAGTCTAGAGGTAACAAAGGCACAGATACGGGTTTTAGCAGCTGATGTGGGGCGAGTCAGGCGATGTTACAGAGGTAGAAATAGATAGTCTTAATGATGGTGCAAATATATGGTTGGAAGCTCTTCTTGGGTCAGATATGACATCAAGGTTGCAAACAGTCTGGTTCAGCCTTAGACAGTTAACAGGGAGAAGGTTGGGATCAGTGGCAAGGGAACAGAGTTTGTGGCGGGGACCAGAGATAATGGTTTCAGTCTTCCCAATATTTAGTTGAAGGAAATTTCTGCTCATCCAGTACTGGGTGTTGGACAAGCAGCATGCCAGTTTAGAGACAGTGGAGGGGTCGAGAGAGGTGGGAGTGAATTAAGAGCTGGGTGTTGTTAGCATGCATAGAATCATAGATATGGAAACTGATGTATTTTTGGATGACGTCGTCAATGAGGCAGGGTGTAGATGGGAAATATGAGGGGGCCAAGGACAGACCCTTGGGGGGATACCAGAAGTAATGGTGCAGGAGCAGGAAGAGAAGCCATTGCAAGCCTCACAGCTCCAGCGACCCGGGTTCAAATCTGGGTACTGCCTGTGTGGAGTTTGCAAGTTCTCCCTGTGTCTGCGTGGGTTTCCTCCGGGTGCTCCGGTTTCCTCCCACATGCCAAAGACTTGCAGGGTGATCGGTTAATTGGCCATTATAAATTGCCCCTAGTATAGGTAGGTGGTAGGGAAATATAGGAACAGGTGGGGATGTGGTAGGAATATGGAATTAGGGTAGGATTAGTATAAGTGGGTGGTTGATGGTCGGCACAGACTTGGTGGGCCGAAGGGCCTGTTTCAGTGCTGTATCTCTAAAAAAAAAAGTGCTTCTCTGGCTATGACTGGATAAGAATGGAACAGGGTGCAGTCCCACCCAGCTGAATGATGGTGAGAGGCGTTGGAGGAAGATGGTTTGGTCAGCTGTTTCAAAGACTGCAGACAGGCTGAGAAGGAAGAGGAGGGATAATTTACTTTGGTCACAATCTCATAGAATATCATTTGTGACTTTGATAAGAGCTGTCTCGCTGCTGTGGCAGGGTTGGAACCCTGATTGGTGGCATTCAAACATGGCGTGCCAGAAAAGATTTATGAGGCAATAGCACATTTAAGGATTTTGGAGAGGATAGGGAGGTTTGAGATGGGGCATGAGTTTGCAAGGACAGAGGGATCGAGGTTTTTTTTGAGGATAAAGGGGGATGACGGCATATTTGAAGGGGAATGGGACAGTACCTGAGGAGAGAGAACCGTTAATAATATCATTGACATAGGGACCAGGAAAGGAAGATGAATGGTTAGCATTTTAATGGGAATAGGGTTGAGGGTGCAAATGGTGGGTCTCATGGACAAAAAGATCCATGCTCTGGACACGCACCCGGTTGCCTTTCATTTTAATTCTCTACCTTGCTCTCATGCAGACCTCTCTGTCCTTTGCCTCCTGCAGTGTTCTGATGAAGTTCAATGAACAGCACATCTTACAATTAGCCACTCCACAGCCTTCCGGACTCAACATTGAATTCAACAATTTCAGACTGTAATCCCTGCTGCCATTTGTCTCTTTTTTCTTTGCAGGTTTCTGTTTTAGTCTCGTTTTCCCCATGTTTTTGCTTTCAGACAGTATCTGTTCATCAGTCTGCCATTCACACTTCCTCTAGATACATCTTTTGTTTCACTACTTGTCCTATTACTACTCCCTTTGGCTTTGCACCACCAACTCTTTTGTCATTTAATCTCCCCTGTCTTGCACCCCATCGCAGACCTTCCCTTCTGTTTATTTTCCATCTTCCTCCCTGCTTAAAACCTCTCACATTTCTAACTTTTCCCAGTTCTGATGATAGTTCACCAACCTGAAACGTTAACTCTGTTTCTCTCTCCACTGATGCTGCCTGACCTGCTGAGTATTTCCAGCATTTTCTGTTTATATTTCAGATTTCCATAATCTGCAGTATTTTTCTTTTGAGCTTAATTTCTCTGTTTGGATAAGATTTGAACCCAGGCCCAAGTGGTGGCAGGACAGTGTCCTAAGTCATTTTACCACCCAAAAAGATGAACCATCTCTGGATGAACCATCTTGGCAGCCTATGGTGTAGCATGTGGTATACAAAGTCATTGAGTGTGTGCCAATTTGGATTGGTAGATTGTACCACTGCTCTATACATTTCATCCCTTCACACTTGGTCAGGTTTGAACGTAAGTTGTAGTGGTGATTTCACAGTGTTCTAATACAAGGCTAGCTTGAATATTTTAAAATAATAATAAACAAAATAAAAAGCAAAATACTGTGGATGCTGAAAATTAATCAAATCTTCTGTAAATAGTTTTTTTCACAAAGTGTAACACAGAAATTTGCATGTGTGATGAACCTTCTTTAAACTTATATCTGATATCCCCCAGTGATGCTTTGGTGAATTGGTTACACTGTTCTGCAACCATGTAGGTCTTAGCAACCAAGTGTGACAGGATTTCAGTATGATATATGCAGAAAGAGCACACTATATGCAAAACTTCTAAACAACGATAGATTAGAGCAAAAGGGTTATTATTCAAAAGGCAGTTGCCTTGTTTCCCAATTTAGCCCACGTGTTGAGCAGGTTCCAGTAAATAGGTCTCAGCAGTTTGTGTCTTGCAACTGAGCAAGGATTGTCTGGCTTGATTCCCCTCCAGCAATGGCCCAAGGAACAATGAACATATGAACAGGAGGAGGTCATTCAGTCCCTCGAGCCTGTTCATCCATTCAGTGAGATCATGGCTGATCTGTATCCTAACTCCATCCACCGACCTTGATTTCATGTTTTTTTACACCCCTGGCTATCAAAAATCCATCATTTTCAGATTTAAAATTATTAATTGAGCTAGTATCTACTGCTTTTTGTGGGAGAGAAACCCACACTTCTACCATCCTATAAGTAGGAAATGCTTCCTCACTTCTCCCCTGAATGGCCTGGCCCTGATTTTAAGGTTATGTCCCCTTGTCCTAGACTCCCGCACCAGTGGAAGAAGTTTCTCTCTACTCTTATCAATTCCTTCCAAATTCCTAAAATCCTCCAACAAATCACCCATAACCTTCTATCCTGCAGGGATTACAAGTCTACTTTATGGAATCTCTCCTCATAATCGAAGTCTTGAAGCCCTGTGACCTTCTGGTGAATCTGTGCTGCACTCTTTCCACAGCCAATGTATCCTTTCTAAGGTGCAGTGGCTAGAACTATACATAGTACTCCATCATTATGAGAGAAATAATAATGATGCACTTGAAATTTAAATCATGGTTTTGCACTGTAACATGTATCACTCTCTCTTCAATTGAAATATTATGGTCCTCATTGTGATGGGGAGATAAAGCCAGATTGTTTTCAGATTAAATCCCATATTCCTGTTAAATTCAGGCATTGCATTCAGGACATTAAACGTGAGCTTCGCAGCCTTCCTGGTTAAGAAGTTGGGCAGGGGCCTGGTTCTCTGCAGACGCTGATCTTGAACTGACTGCTCTGAGTTCCTGTATCTTGTGGATCATCAATTGGCTTTTGCTGGCCCTTGCCCCTCCCTTACTGCAGAGGACACTGATAATACAACCCAGGCACCACTCTTGATCCACCTCCCCTCCACTTACTGCCCTCTGAAGACTTGTATTTTGGTCAGTTGGGTAGTTATGGGTGGGGATGTGGTAGGAATATGGGATTAGTGTAGGGTTAGTATAAATGGGTGGTTGATGGTCGGCACAGACTCGGTGGGCCGAAGGGCCTGTTTCAGTGCTGTATCTCTAAATAAATAAATAAAATAAATAAATAAATTATACGTAGAGGAACTGCCACCGCCCCTGCCCGCCCTCATGTTTTCGAATCTTCAATCTGCTGAGAACGTATATGCATGCTGTGTAGACTTGTCTCTGGACTGCCATTTACTATCTGCCTATCTATGGGATGTTCACTAAACTACAATACGTGCTCTTTTCTTGCTCGCCATTGAAAAAGAACCCCAATGACTACTACTGGGAGGGTAGGTTATCCCAACTTCCATTCGATGAGTGAAAGGACCCTATAAATACAGGATTGTTAAATAGATTTAATGGCCCCACAATACTATTTGCACTTCCTGTGGGGAGTGGCCAGAAAGCTGCCCACTCTGCTGGAAACATGAGGCACAAACCCATTATTACCTGATGCAACATTGTGTAAGGTTCCAGAGTCTCCCTCAGCAACTTATGTTTATATAGCATTCTTTATGTAGAAGAATGTGCTTTACAGAGATAGGAGGGGCACTGAGCAGGGGGCAGGGAAGTTTGAGGGAGGGAGAACTGAAAATACAGAGAAATTTGGTAGGTTTTTAATTGGCTTTTGAAGGAAGGGAATGAGGTGGTGAAATAAAGTGGTTTGGGAAAGAGATCCCAAGTAAGTAAAAGATCATCTTGAACAAGAAGGGAAAAAATTTACAGGGCTATGGGGAAAGAACAGGAGAGTGATATTAATTGGAAAGCACTACCCAAGAGACTACCACAGACACAATAGGCTGAATGGCCTCTTTCAGTGCTGTATCATTCTATGATTCTAAAATATTGGTTGGGATTGTGGCCTTCAGAAAAAAATGTGCTTTTTAGCATGAATGAGAATGGGAAGTTGGTGTGAGGATGAATCACAGAATGATACCCATGTCCTTGCCAGATTATGTAGAGCAGTCAAACACATATTTTTGTAAAGATTGGAGAAAGGCTCATCAGTGTGATTCTGAAAATGGATACAAAATTGACTGTGTGACAGGAAACAGAACAGTGATTAATGGATGTTTTTCGGGCTGGAGTAAGGTTTGTAGTGGAGTTCCTCAGGGGTCAGTGTTGGGTCCCTTGCTCTTCCTGATATATATTAATAACCTAGACCTTGGTGTACAGAGCACAATTTCAAAACTTGTGGATGATACAAAACTTGGAAGCATTGTGAACTGTGAGGAGGATAGTGTAGAACTTCAAAAGGACATCGACAAGTTGGCAGAATGGGCGGACAAGTGGCAGATGAAGTTCAATGCGGAAAAATGTGAAGTGATTTATTTTGGTAGGAAGAACATGGAGAGGTAATATAAAATAAAGGGGAACACTCTAAAGGGGGTGCAAGAGCAGAGGACCTGGGTGTATATGTGCATAAGTCATTGAAGGTGGCAGGACAGGTTGAGAGGGCGGTTAATAAAGCATACAGTATCCTGGGCTTTATTAACAGGGGCATAGAGTACAAGAGCAAGGAAGTTATGTTAAACTTGTATGTGACACTAGTTCGGCCTCAGCTGGAGTACTGCGTCCAGTTCTGGGTGCTGCACTTTAGGAAAGATGTGAAGGCATTGGAGAGAGTGCAGAAAAGATTCACGAGAATGGTTCCATGGATGAGGAACTTCAGTTTATGAAGATAGATTGGAGAATTTGGGACTGTCTGCTTTAGAGAAGGCTGAGAGGTGATTTGATAGAGGTATTCAAAATCATGAGGGGTCTGGACAGAGTAGATAGGGAGGAACATCAAGGGATATGGGGATAGCATGGGAAAGTGGTGTTGAGGTAGCTGATCAGCCATGATCTGATTGAATGGCGGAGCAGGCTCGACAGGCTGAATGGCCTACTCCTGCTCCTTTGATCCTATGTTGCTATGTTCCTAAACTGTTCTCGAATGGCCTCCTTCTGTGCTGTAACAATTCTGTGATTCTTGTGATTCTGTGAATTCCTTGGTTGCAGATAGAGTGTAGGTCATGCTTCACACTTAACAAATGACACCAGCTAAATTTCATCTGCCCTGTTGGTACCCGCAGGAAGAATTCCCATAGAATTTCCATCAGACTTGGGTCCACCTGCATACTGACTTGGATTCAGCCCCAGTCAATGTATACAGGTTGAAAGGGAGCCAAGTCTTACTTAAAGAAGTGGTCTTTGGCACTGAGAGGAAGTGTCAGAATCTTACAGCACAGGAGGCTTTTCGGCTCATCATGCCGATACTGACTGAAAAAACTGTTCAACTAGTCCCACTCCCCTGCTCTTTCCCAATAGTGCCGCAATCGTTTTCCTTTTCAAGTAGAAATCCAATTCCCTTTCAAGTATCTGAGTAAAACCCCCAAACTGTTCCCAGCGAGTTCCCAATCTTGGCCATAGAACAGAGAGTAACTTCTTCTCACTTGGGGAGAGGGCAGGTCTACTGGACATTGGCAGAGAAGCAAATTACCAGTTGAATTGCCACCACTTCCCTGTGCAATTCCCAGCAAGGGGGAGCGTAAGTGGATGGCAGAAAAAAGGAAGGGGGAAATATATAAAATAAGTGACTGCCTTCCCCACAAGGGTAGAAATTACTGCCACCAAAGTGCAAACACTGAACTTGCTAGTAACGAATTCTCTGTGACTTTAGCAGAGGTGTTAACATGTTTAAAGTGGGTTAAAATAGCAGAGAGAGGGTTTGAACTTGCTGAGAAATACAATATAATACCACCGAGAGTATCCTTTGCCCTAAACTGTTCAACATGAATCAGACTGTAGCCCCAGACAGATATTCCAGGGGAACCTTCCGATGCTGTGATTCCAGTGGGGAGACCAACACAAAGGGATCACAGATGAGAGAGACCGTGTTGTAGTCCTAGTTCTGATCTGGGTTTCATTGGATTATGACTCTACACCTGGAGTGTAGAATCGGAGAGTTTACTGTATGATTTTTCAACAGCTGCCATGGTGACAGTGGCTAAATAGACTGTCCAGTGCCATGACAAAACCGCAAAGCCCAGGGAGGCGGTCAGTTTTTGATTTCTGCACCCCAGCAAGAATATTGCCTTCAGGAGAGGAGAGTAAAGTGGGAACAGATTGAAAAGAAAAATGATTTCCATCTGTCTTTATTTAACAGGAGGCAGCTTCGTTTGTAACTGACACGATTTATAACACAAATGGCAGATGCTTGGCAAGATTTGAAACAGATCTGGTTAGCATCCAATCAAAACGGCAGTAGCTGAGCTGGTCAATTATTGCTTAATACATTACAGTTTCTGTCTTGAATCCCATCCACGGTTCTTGGTTTTGCCTCCGCTTATTCTCACAGCGGCTCCACAGCGCCGAGATAGTAGCGCTACTGAGTTGCTGTATTCTACTGGAATTACCTGTAGCGGGCAAGATCCCATAGGGAAATCCCAGGAGAGGTTCATTGTACAGTACATAATACTGGCTTCTGCCTTATAAAGGCCTCGATTTGTCCTCAAGCCCATCCTGTGTTAGTTATAAGGCAGTCAATATTCTTGCCCCTTGCCCCTGGGATACCCCCATTTTTCTGGGTTCAAACCTCAGGTAAAAGAGGCCAGAGACTTATTTCACTAAGGATTTGCCCCTTTGATCATGCTCTTTGGTTTCTGGGGGCTTATATGGGGAGGGCACCATATGTGGTGCTTAATACGATTGGTTAGAAAGAAGAAAGAATTTATATTTAGTTTGCATCTCTCATTATCTCAGGACCTCCCAAAAGCACATTACAGACAATTAAGTATTTTTGAAGTGGAGTTATTATTGTAATGTAGGAAATGCAGGAGCCAGTTGTGCACAGTAATATCCCACAAACAGCAATGAAATAATTGACTAGGTCATCTGTTTTTTGGTGATGTTGATTGCAGGATAAATTTTGTCCAGGACACCTGCTCTCCTTCAAAATAGAGCCATGTTATTTTTTATGTCCACCTGAGAGGGCAGACAGGGTCCTTGAAGGTCGTTGGTTCAGGCCAGAGTTGAGCACATAATCTAGGCTGACATGTCAGTGCAGTACAGAGTGCTGCACAGTTGGAGCCATCTGCTGTCTTTCAAATGAGATGTGAGATGTTAAACCAAGGCTTAATCTGGCTGCTGTGGTAGATGTAAACAGTCCTGCGGCATTATTCAGAGAGGAGCAGGGAGCTCTCCCTGGTGTTCTGGTCAACCAACAGCAGCAAAGATCTGGGGTTCTGCTGTGCACAAAATGGCTGCTTTGCACAATAATGTAAAATGGGTGTCAGCGAATCAGCAACCGGTTTTATATCTGTCCTGATTTTTATTTCCAGTAGAGTTGGGAGAGATGTCACATGGGCTGCTGATTCAATGTTTCAGTTTTACACCATCGCAGTCAAGATCTACCTCCTGTATGTCAAGTATTTTGGGATGTTTCACTGCAATATCATGCTGCAAAGATGCAACCCATGCACTAATCTAACCCTAGTCTTTGCAGTACTATACAGTTTTGAAAACATGGCAGAGGTGTGAAGAAGGAACTACGCGGCTGATAGGTGCCATGGGAAGTGGGGGTTCTTTTATCAAGTGAACTTTCACCTGAGACTGTGTTTATTTTAGTGGGGGGGGGGGGGAGGAGGGGGTTTCTGGGGAAAGAGGATGTTGGCCTGGTTTCTGTAGAAAGGATTTGTGGAAATCAACCTGCCTTTGTGTGGAACAGGAGCTGAGCACGGTGCTAATGAGAGGAGTCATCTCTTCACCTTCCTGCTGATGAATGCTGAATCTGTGACTGCGCGACTAATTTCGACATCCAGAACTTCAAAATTACAAGTGGGAGTGTATGGAGAGCAATTTTCAATGAACTGTGGAAAACCCCAAATTACACAGGTGTAGGTGAGGGGAGCAGGGACTGTGATACTGGACACTTAGAAATAAAGGGCAATTGTTATTAATTTAAGACAAGGGCAGGAGAGTTCAGGATGAATGAACTTATTTATATAGCGCCTTGGGCATCCCCAAGCATTTTACAGCCAATGACATACTTTTTAAGTGTAGTCACCATTGTAATGTATGAAAGGCGGCAGCCAATTTGTGCACAGCAAGCTCCCACAAACAGCAATGTGATAGTGACCATATAATCTTTTTATAGTGATGCTGGTTGAGGGATAAATATTACTCTTATTTGACTATTGCTGTGGGATTTTTATATCCACCTGAGAGAGCAAATGGGGCCCTCGGTTTAATGTTTCATCTGAAAGATGGTGCCTTCAACAGTGCAGCTCTCCGTCAGTACTGCACTGGAGCATCGGCATGAATTTTGTTCTCAAGTATCTGGAGCGGGGCTTGCACCCACAACCCTCTTGACACAGAGATGAGAATGCTATCCACTGAGCTACAACTTACCACTAAGTTATGCTGCCAATTCTGGCAGGAAAAATGCAGCCCACAGATTGCTAGAATTCTGCCGCCTATATTCAAACGCTGTTTTTAAATGTAGAATTTTACATAGAAATTACAACACAGGCACTGGCCATTTGACTCAATTGGTCCATGCAGGTGTTTATGCTCTGCGGGAGTCTTGACCTACCCTACTTCAAGTAACCCTATCAGGTTCACTACTTTCTTTCAGGAAAGGAAATCTGCTTTCCTTACCCGGTCTGATCTACATGTGACTCCAGACTCACAGCAAGAAGGACAAGGGCAGCAGGCGCATGGGAACACCATCGCCTGCAAGTTCAGCTCAAAGTCACACACCATCCTGACTTGGAACTATATCGCCATTCCTTCACTGTCACTGGTTCAAAATCCTGGAACTCCCTTCCTAACAGCACTGTGGGTGTACCTACCTCACATGGACTGCAGCGGTTCAAGAAGGCGGCTCCTCATCACCTCCATGAGGGCAATTACGGATGGGCAATAAACACTAGCCTTTTCAGTAACACCCATATCCCATGTGTGAATAAAAGATCCTTCTATTCCTTTCTCCCTTATTTTTTATCTAGCCTCCCCTTAATTGCATCCTTGCTATTTGCCTTAACTAATCCATGTGGTAACAAATTCCACATTATCACCACTCTCAAATAAAGAAGTTTTCTCTTGAATTCCTTATTGAATTTATTAATGAGTACCTTTTTTTTATTCGTTCCTGGGATGTGGGCATTGCTGGCTAGTTCAGCATTTATTGCCCATCCCTAATTGCCCTTGATGGCCCCTACCTTTTGATTCCCTCACAAGCAGAAACATTTTTTCTATATCTCTGTTGAGCCCCTTCATAACATTAACAAAGTGCCAACAGGATGCTTAAAATGGTGAAAGATTAAGTTGATCTGACAATTTTCTGTAGTTCCATTGTCTCATGTATAGTAGGAACCAGACTCCCTCCCCAAGCCCATCCCACTCAATTAGATTCGGCCAACCTTGCAGGCGGGCTTCACAGTTCTGAGTGCAGAGGCTTACCAGGCTATAGCAGAGGTCAGAGGTCAAACTGTAACACTACATGGGAGAATTCCCATGGTGGTGGAGGGGTGGGGGGGGGGGTTCCTAATCACCTTATAATGTAACTTTGGCAGTAGAGCCTTGGAATAAGGCAGAAAAGAGTGGGTAAAATGACAGTGTAGTAATTAGATACCTGTTTTAACTTTGTTTGTGTTCAATGAACATTAGAAACCATAATAAACTGGGAGGGAGGAGAGAAGAGAGAAGGGAAGAGAATCTTTCTTCATTAATGTTAATTCCATTTACAAAATAACAAAATGGATGAATGTTGAAGTCAGCTAATTATTTAACCTGTATTTTGTCCACAGTTAGAAAAGGCAAACGCTAATAACTTTACCTGTGATACAGAGATTCTAATTTCTAAAATCCACAGGACAGAGGGCTAGAGAGAGAGGTATAAATAGATAAAGTGAGAGAGAGGTGAGGTGAAGAGAGAGGAGCTGTGAGGGAGAAAGAGAAACACAAATAGAAAGAAAGACAGACAGTTTCTTCCCTTTAACTTATTTGTAGAAAACAGTTTAATTTTGAAAATAATCTCTTTCAGGGAAACTTTGAGGAAGGAAGCATAGGAGAGGGAGGGAAGAAGGTCAGGAGGTCAAGGGTGAGGAAAACCACCAGCCTCTTGCCATTTGAGGGGAGCAAGTGGATAGAGGGTTGAATGACGAGGTGAGTGACAGTGGAGTAAAGAACAGGGCAGGATACAGGGGTGAGGATAGTTCAAAGGGGGAAAGGTAGAGAGAGTGATGGGAGTGAGGGTGAAAGGAAGGAGTTAGTGGGACGATGAAAGCTTAAGGAAAATGATTGGAGTGAGCAGGTGGGGGAGCTGCTAAGGGTCATACTTTTCCCGTTCAACACCCACCCAAATTGCAGCCCTTAACCATCAGTGGCTCTTTTCCCTGCCACACCATGCCATTCCATCCAACATCTCCCATCTGAAAGGAACAAAGAAATGAAAACAAAGTCGAGAAGAGAGAGGGAAGAGAAGAGTTAAATGAACAGGAGAAGAGAAAAAGAAGCAGAACAGGGACAGAGCAACAGGAAGATAGCAGAGACGGGTAACTAGGGACCAGAACGCTCTGATGAAAGGTCACTAACCTGAAACATTAACTATGCTTCTCTCTCCACAGATGCTGCCAGACCTGCTGAGTATTTCCAGCACTTATTGTTTTTTTAACTAGGTACCATATTTGCCAATGTATCATATACAAGATCAACTTGATGTTCCTTGTACAAGATTAACTTGATGTACCATGCATATCTTCAGATAGGTGAATCTGACTGTGCTTTCTCATTTCCTAGGTATCAACTCATGCTCGATTGGTAATGGAGGCTGTGAGCATGATTGTGTTCAATTGTCGATAGCACACTACCAGTGTGGGTGTCGGCACAACTACCAGCTGAAGAAGGATGGAAAGCACTGCGAGTGTGAGTATCAGGGTTATGGATAGGAAGGGTGTGGTGAGAGGAAGATGACAATCTGCTATATCACCCTGTACATGGGCCTGTACCAGAACAGTATCTGTTGTGTGGACGCCTCACTAAGATTGGCTCCTGTCCTGTGTCTAACCAGACAGACCAGTTTATGAGTGGGCAGTCCAGAAATTCCTAAAATGTAAGCCAAACGCCTAGTGTCTGGTTTTCATTTAATTTCTTCTACTTTGTGATGTGAAGGTGTTAATTATTAGTTAAATGAATTATCAGTAACTTAGTTACTAAGGTTTTCAATAAATTTTCATCAGTAGCCAAGCAAACATCAACATTCAGGCCCTGATCTCGCTCATGTTGCTGCTGCTCTCTTGTCCCTTCCGCAGGTTGTACTTAACCCTAAATCTAGAGAGGCAGAAAAATTAAAGGGGAAATCAAATTAGAGTCTTGTCAAAACTAATGGTGGCATTGATTCATTTAAAACATCATTTGAATGTTGTAGTTGCCATTAATGCCAACAGTAATTTCTGACCTTATAGTTCTAATAGAGGGTTTTCTGTATTGCTAAGGATGCTGGGATAGTCACACCTCCATAGTGTTGTTTTCATTCACTCTCCAGGTAGAAACAGAGACAGCATTTGAAAATCCCATGGCAAGGTGAGATATGAAAAGAAGAAAGGATAATAGAGGGTTACAGAGAGAAGGAAAATGTACTATGTGTCACTTTATCATCTGACTGATAGAACATAGGAACAGGAGCAGGACATTCAGCCCCTTGAGCCTGTTCCTCTATTCAGTTAGATCATAGCTGATCTGTATCTTAACTCCATCTATCCGCCTTGTATATTTAATCCTTAACATGGCCTTAAATCCAAGATAGTTACTAAGAAAATCAATAAGGAAAAATTTCTTTAGTCAGAGAGTGGTTAGAATGTGGAACTTGCTACCACAGGAAGTGGTTGAGGCAAATAGCTTACATGCGATCAAAAGGAAATTAGACAAGTACATGAGAGAAAAAGGAACAGAAAAATATGCTGAAAGGCTGAGATGAGGTAGATAGAATGGGAGGAGACTTGTATGAGTATAACCACCAGCACAGATT
Source organism: Heterodontus francisci (assembly GCF_036365525.1). Lineage (NCBI taxonomy): Eukaryota > Metazoa > Chordata > Chondrichthyes > Heterodontiformes > Heterodontidae > Heterodontus > Heterodontus francisci. Next base: position 14,314,500 of record NC_090407.1, on the reverse strand, counting down.
AGTTGAATTGAATGACCTGTTTACGTGCTGTATATTCGATGTAACTCTGTGGAATACCCTTACCTAACAAAAATCCATGAATCATATTTGTGGCTTTTAACTGGATTGGTGGTATTTGGCACAAGGTGACACTTTGAAGGTGCAAGGTCACAGCTGTTCACAGAACTAAAGATCAGCCCAGCAATTGAGCACTAGGCTGCAATCTAAATCCCTTAGAACCTGGGGATTTGTGTTCCTAAGCCCTGATTTATTTAGTTTCATTGTCCAGAAACTCACAGTAGCTCACTTCTGGTACTTGGCCCAGCGTTACAGAGAGGGAAACATATGAAAAAAAAAAATGTTTTGGGGAGTTTTATTGGAGCTGCATTTTAATAAGTCAGTGAGCCAGTAACTAGAGGGCATGGTTAAAGTGGATAAACATTTGAAGCAGAGGATGATACAGGGCTATGTGGAGGGAGCTGGGCCGTAGGACTGTTTTGGATTGTTCTAGAAAAAAAACCTATGGCTTCTTTCTGTGCTGTAAAGTTCCAACATTCTAATATTGATACATTGGCCGGAATTTTATGGAACCCGTCGGGAAAGGGAGGGTGGAAGTGGCTGGAGGCAGGTGTTGAGGCAGCAGCCGCGTCATCACCTGACGTGGAAGAAAGTGCTGGCGTTCTGATGCAAATGCCCTTTGCTGCAGCATTCATCCCTGCAAGCATCCTCTCTACTCTCAGGCCTGCAAGCATCCTCTGAACCTTGAACCATCCAGCATCCTCCGAACGTTGAACCGTCCAGCATCCTCTGGACATTGAACTGTCCAGCATCCTCTGAACATTGAACCGTCCAGCATCCTCTGAACATTGAACCCTCCAGCATTCTCTGGACATTGAACCCTCCAGTATCCTCCGGACATTGAACGGTCCAGCATCCTCTGAACATTGAACCCTCCAGCATCCTCTGGATATTGAACCGTCCAGCATCCTCTGGACATTGAACCCTCCAGCATCCTCTGAACATTGAACCTTCCAGCATCCACTGAACATTGAACCCTCCAGCATCCTCTGAACATTGAACCTTCCAGCATCCACTGAACATTGAACCATCCAACATCCTCTGAACATTGAACTGTCCAGCATCCTCTGAACATTGAACCGTCCAACACCCTCTGAACATTGAACCCTCCAGCGTCCTCTGAACCTTGAACCGTCCAGCATCCTCTGAACCTTGAACCCTCCAGCATCCTCTGAACATTGAACCTTCCAACATCCTCTGAACATTGAACCGTCCAACATCCTCTGAACATTGAATTGTACAGCATCCGCTGGACATTGAACCGTCCAACATCCCCTGGACATTGAACCGTCCAGCATTCTCTGAACATTGAACCCTCCAGCATTCTCTGAACATTGAACCGTCCAGCATCCTCTGGGCATTGAACCATCCAGCATTCTCTGAACATTGAACCCTCCAGCATTCTCTGAACATTGAACCGTCCAGCATCCTCTGGGCATTGAACCATCCAGCATTCTCTGAACATTGAACCCTCCAGCATTCTCTGAACATTGAACCGTCCAGCATCCTCTGAACATTTAACCGTCCAGCATCCTCTGAACCTTGAACCCTCCAGCATCCTCAGAACAAATCCACACCGCCATCCCTCTATGGTTCTCCTCCTTGCTGGAGGACCTTCCGCCTGAATGACCAATGCCCATGGCACTTGGGTACTGCCAGCCTGACTGGGCCACCCTGCCAGTAGCTGTCGCAATGTGGACTCAGGCCCCTCTCAAATGATCCCCCTGCCAAGGGCATCACGGTGGAGCTCAAGCCCCGATCAATGGCTTCCCAATTCCTTCCTACCTATGAATGTAAAATGCCTCACTTCCCGGCTGCTGAATGCAGGTATGACAACAGCTGCCACCCCGTTGACACCTTAATACCTGCCAAGGCTCTGATGACCCGTATCTGCCTTGCGCTGAGCGTTACATCTGGACGGACCTGTAAAATTGTGGTCTGTTGACTTGTTAACTCTCTTAAATGTCTGTCAATTGCTCATTATGAAAATGTGAGCGGTGTCCCCACTCAGATTTCCATCTGCCGCATGTAAAATGCGGCCCCAGCGTGATGACACCGGAGGACTGACCCGACGCCATCCCACGCAATTTTACACCTCCCACCACCACCTCCATTTCCGTCTGTTTTGGAGGCATAAAGCCTAGGCCATTGAGTTACCAGAACAAATAAACTATTCTTCATAATAATTGTTTATTCTTAAATTAATAAATGTCTGTAGCTGGGTGGAAAAGGTTGTAATTTTTGGAGATTGATTTGGGTAAAGTCATTCAAATCTTACACAATAAACAAATGGAACCATCAGTCACGAAAATGACTTTTACAAAGAAAAATATAATGGCGATTTGAAGAGAGGGGGTGACAGGTTGGCCCTGCAGTGCCAGAGTCCCCAGTTTCCAATAGAATACATTTGACTGCTGCTCAGTGTGCCAGTGTGCCTCTACCTCTAGGGCAGAAATTTAGAATCATCACCTAAAGAACAAAGTGGGAGGTTAGGAGAAATGTTTTGACACAGATGGTTAGGTCATGAAATGCCTTCCCAGAAACATAAGGGGAAGCAGAATTTAAAAGGGAAGTAGTTAAATATTTGAATATTTAAAAGAATTTGGGAAAGGGCAGATGGAATGGGACCACATGAAAGCCTGTACAGGCACAGTGGGCTGAGTGGCCTCCTGTGTTGTAAATGTCAAGATGGTAGGACTTGATATGCATTCCACCCTTTTACCAGGTGAAAAGCATACTCATTTAGCAATGGGACGGCCTGTGCCCAATCTGCACAGGGATTAGTTCCTTGTGGGGACCTTTTTTTTAGTCATCCGAGGCCTACCCAGTTAGGATATTTCAGCTGTCCCCATGCCTACCAACAAAAAATAAGTTACAAATGCATAATACTACGGCTGCTGGAAATCTGAAATAATAAGCAGAAAACGCTGGAAATACTCGGCAGGTCAGGCAGCATCTGTGGAGACCGAAACAGAGTTAATGTTTCAGGTTTGATGAAAGGTCAGAGACCTGAAACTTTAACTCTGTTTCTGTCTCCACAAATGCTGTCTGACCTGTTGAGTATTTCCAAAAAGTAAGTTAATTATTTTTTGTTTCCTTAAAAAAAAAACCCATCCTGTGGAGCCAGGAGGAGCAAGAGTGCTCCCCCCATAGTCTGCTTTAATGCCTGCCTTTCCCGTGACTTACCTGAAGACTACTGCTGGTCAATCAGGCAGCTGCTATTGATCACTTCACTTGGGCATGCTGCCTGCTGATGAGGCCCAAGGATCCCATCGATCCTTGGCCTTCACGGTCCAGGCACGTGCTGATCAAGCAGTGTCAAGGCTGAGCCCAAAAACAGGCTCAGAAGAAAATCTACTCCTCTGATTCTATGAATTACATTCACTACCACTGAGGGAATATTATGTTAACATGGAGTTTGGTAGTTCAAGCTTGCTATCCATTCTCAATTTAAGACCTGAGCCTCGGGGCAGCACAGTCATGGGGCTGTACTATTGGCCTCAGTTCCTCTGTATTAGCAAGAGGAAGAATATATCAGTCAAATGTTCCCAGTCCCAACAGCTGTCTAGGGATCCCTGCTATAACTGTTTGCATGTGGCTTGCTGTTGGGCGAGGGCAGGCTAGGCTTTGGCCTGCAGACAGTCTCTGTGTAGGGTCACATATGATGGCTGGCCATTGAGGCAAGGTTCCCATGGTGACCATAAAGTTGTGACCTAACAAGAATAAACAACTTGTATCCTGAAGGTGCACAAGAAGCGCTAATAGGTACTATAAAGCCTTGGACCGACATTTGTGTATTCTCTTGTCTCTGCAGTGATGAATCCGTGTACAGATAAGAATGGCGGCTGTATGCACAAGTGCCACAACAACCATGGAGTTGCCAGGTGTGAGTGTCACCCAGGATATAGATTGGCCAATGACGCCAAAGGATGCGAAGGTAAAAGTCCTATTATCACTTTCACATACATTTACAGTGTGCTCGATCAGGGTTTGCATGGCAACCCGCACTACAGATAAACACTAAGGTCACAATAGAACAAGAGTGGGAGGTAACAATCTGCACTAGGCCCCTCCTGTACAGTGCAACCTGGACATTTGCCCTGTCCTAACAAACTGAATGCACTCAAATAACGTAACAAGTGATTTGGGAAAGAGTGTCATCCTACAGCAAATCCTGGGAATTCTTACACTTTACTGAACGCACCAAAATTTGTTGCTTGTGCTTTATAGTTTTGCACAGGAAGTCCTGTTGGAAGTGAAAATTCTGAGTGGAAACACATCATCTGTCTTAGGGCATGAAGCAGTGCCTCCCACACCCACAGTCTCCACCACCCAGAGAGCAAGGGCAGCAGGTTCATGTGAACATTCTCATCTCCAAGTTCCCCTCCGCACCATCCTGATTTGGACATATATCGCCATCCCTTCATCATCGCTGTGTCAAAATCCTGGAATTCCCCACCTAACAGCATTGTGAGAGTACCTTCACCACACGGACTGCAGTGGTTCAAGAAGGCAGCTCACCACCATATTCTCAAGGGTAACTAAAGCTGGGCAACAGATTGGAACAAAATTGTGGAAATCCACACGGTTTAAAGGATGCATTTTTCCAAAATGTGAATTTATTGGTGTCCCCAAGTTTTTGAACCCTTGCCAACGTGAACAACTAGCCTGGATCAATCTCCTTGAAAACGTCTAGTAGGTTTCCCGTAACTTGGATCTATGGAACCCGAGGGGCAATATTCCAAGTGCGCGTTACCAGCTCGGAGCCATGTTCTCCTCCTGCACATTTTTTTTTATTCGTTCATGGGATGTGGGTGTCGCTTTTGCCCATTCCTAATTGCCCTTGAGAAGGTGGTAGTGAGCGGCATTCTTGAACCGCTGCAGTCCATGTGGTGTAAGTACACCCACAGTGCTGTTAGGAAGGGAATTTCAGGATTTTGACCAAGCGACAGTGAAGGAACGGTGATATATTTCCAAGGAAATCACAGATATACTCATGAATTTTGGGTGTGCAGTAGAGCACATTCATATTATCATCCTCTCCAGTTGCCCCGTGCTGCACTAACTGAACAGTACAAATATCCTTCCAGTGCTATGGTGACCAGTATTACAATAACTTGCATTTATATAGCACTTTTAACAGTAAAAACATCCCAAGGTGGTTCACAGGTGTGTTATCAAAGAAAATTTGACCCCAAACCACATAAGGTGATATTCGGACAGGTGACCAAATGCTTGTTCAAAAAGGCAAGTTTTAAGTAGCATCTTAAAGGAGAACAGAGAGGTAGAAAATTGCAAAGTCGCCAATGGTGGAGTGGAAGAGACTGAGAATATGCAAGAGTCCAGAATTGGAGGAGCACAGAGATCTCGGAAGGCTGTGGATTTGAAAGAGGTTACAGAGATAGGAAAGGGCAAGGCCATGAGGCATTTGAACATAAGGATGAGAATTTTAAAATCAAGGCATTGCCGGAACAAGAACCAATGTAGGTCAGTGAGCACAGGGTTGATTGGTGAGCCATTGCTATTACTGTATACTGCTGGGCCTGTGATTGGTGTCTCTCTCTCTCTCTCCCCCTAGACGTTGATGAGTGTGTGCTAGGATTAGCAGATTGCTCGCACGGATGCCTTAACACTCGTGGATCCTTTTCCTGTGTCTGTAATGCAGGCTATGAGCTGGGTGCCGATGGGAAGCAGTGCTATCGTAAGTTAACCTGTTGAGTCCTGTGTACTGGTGCAGGGCAGGCAGCAGTTAGGAAAATATAGGGATATAAGGTCATCACACCAAGCCTACTAACAGGTTCCTAACATTGACTGTGGGCAACACAAACTCGAGGAACAGCAACTCATCTTTCAATTAGACACTTTACAGCCTTCTGGACTCAACATAGAGTTCAACAATTTCAGACCATAATCTCTGCCCCAATTTTGTTTCCTTTTCTTTGCATGTTTCTGTCTTAATTTTGTTTTTCATTTCTTTTTGCTTTCGGATGGCAGCTGTTCATTATTCTGCCATTCATCTCCTCTGGACACATCTTTTGTTTCTTTACTTGTCCCGTTACCAGTTCCTTTGGCTCTACCCCACCAACTCTTTTGTCATTTAATTTCTCCCATCTCCCGCCCTATCACAGACCTTCCTTTCTGTTCTTTTTCCACCCTCCCCCATTTGACCTACTTAAACCATATTACATTTCTAGCTTTTCCCAATTCTGATGAACGATCATCAACCTGAAACACAAACGCTGTTTCTCTTTCCATGGATGCTGCCTGACCTGCTCAGTATTTCCAGCATTTTCTGTTTTTATCAGATTTACAGCATCTGCAGTATTTTGCTTTTGTGTTGACGATGGGTTCCTGAGTAGAATTCACTATAAGGCAATAAATGCCATCATGCAAAGCCCCTGTGATGCCTTACAGAAGCACTGCATGTACAGGAGGACAGAAATGGCACAATGTTAACAGTAACAATTTCCCTGTATACACAAGGAGGCATTGTAAGTTGGTATTCTATAAATGGAGGCTAGAACCTCATTTCTTATTTAACAGTCACTGAGGGATGATGCAGAGCACAGTAAAAGCAGCTGTGAGAACTTCTAAAGGTACAATAAATATTTTTTATTGAGAACTAGGTAGTCTAGCTTGTGCTGTTTCATCTGCAGAGGCTAGGATTGGAATCCAGCCATGCCAATGGGTTTAAAATCTCCTTTATTTGTAGGCTGTAGTGGACCCGTGTGAAATAAGTCCGAGACAATATAGAGGAAAGTTTACCTTGAGTCTAACCCATGCTGTGCCTGACCTTGGAGTCTATTATGTGATAGTATAGTGGGAGCTTTACTCTGTATCTAACCTGTGCTATATCTACTCTGGGAGTTTGATGGAATATGTGTAGAGGGAGCTTTACACTGTATCTAACCTGTGCTGCTCCTGCTGCGGGAGTGTTTGAGGGAGATTTGAAATTACCAAAAAAATGTCTGCACAAAACCTGCAGGATAATTCCCTGTATTCGGCATGGTATTGATATGGTCATTTATCTCATTTACTGTTGTTGGGACCTTGCTGTGTGCAAACTGACTGTTGGTGTTTGTACATTCCAACAGTGACGACACTTCAAAAGTACTTTATTGACTAAAGCACTTTGGTACATCCTGCTTCTATCTCCAGGAGTTGTTTCTGAAACGTTTATAAGGTTTTATATCCCTCGGCCTGTAATATGCTGAAAGGCTGGAAGTTGACTCAGCATTTGGAGGGTTTTCAGCAGAGTACTGTGTGCTGGAGGTGTCTGGCCCACTGCTGCTACTGGCAATGCTTTAATGAAAGAAACAAAGACAGACATATTCATTTACCATCTTTCACCATCTCAGGACATCCCAGAGTGTTTCAAAGGCAATAAAGTACTTTTTGAAAGATTATTACTGTTGTAATGTAGGGAAACACGGCAGCCAATTTGTGCACAGGATGAGCCTGCAAACAGCAATGACATAATGACCTTATAATCAGTTTCAATTATGCTAATTGAGGGATAAATATTGGCCAGGACACCATGGAGAAACCCTGTTCTTCTGTAAATACTGTATTGCTTTCATACGATGCTCATTCAGACAACATTGGCAAATCCAGCAAGGTTATCCTTGGTGTTGCTATGGGAGCCACCAGAATAGAAATGGCACAAAAGAGTGCTAAAGGAGTAGTGAAAGTATCTGAATGCTTCATTTACAGGGATTGAGATGGAGATCGTCAACAGTTGTGAATCAAACAATGGAGGATGTTCCCATCACTGTCGCCACACAATCAGCGGTCCACTGTGCAGCTGTAATCAAGGTTTTCACCTGGATGCTGATCAGAAGACATGTGTAGGTAAGGCTGAACAAAGGTGATTTTTCTTCAGTTGCTGGTGGGCCATGTTCATATACAACAGTACTTAGAGGTTTAACTAACATATAACGATTCAGTTAAATATAAAATAGCACACAACCTACAGTCTGTTGAAAATAATTGATTCTTTGAAATTGAGGTGTCATCATAAACTCTTGAGTGGGTTATCACTGTTACCGCAAGTCCAACACTAGAGTTAGAAACTCCTCTATCACTCTGGGACCTGGATTTAGAATTCACTTCTGACTGATGGGATGACAGTCTTCTCTCCCTCTGTGACAGTCCTACATGAAACTATTTTGGACAATTTCAATGCAATTACTAGTGATCATCGGTGCACAGCATCAATCTGCTCATAATTTGGGAAACACTTTGGCACTTAAGTGACACTTGCCTTCAGAGGCACTACAGGATGGTTGATGTGGGAAATGTTGCATTGGTGCAATAAGGGACGCTGTCCTGAAGTTGAGGTTAAGATGTATTCTTGGGAGATACATCTTTTGCATCAAGCCTCCTCCATGCCAGATGTTTGGATGGTTGATACCGAATGGACATAAAATAGAATCATGTCCTGTTGCCTGTCGCTGTCCACAAATGAACAGTTCAAACTCATGGACAAATCACATTCCCTTTTTATGAACTCGATTACTGCTCACTAGCACTGGCTATTCTGTGTTAGCCATTGAAAGTAGAAATGATAATTTTAATAAACTGTTAGAAGTTTCACTCCTGGGGCTTCCCTGATATCGCACTTGGTAAGTAGACAGGCCAGTGCAGTACTGAACCACACAGAGCAAGAAGGGCCAAGTGTAGATGCTGAGTTCGCTAACCGTGCCAGGAGATCATTCTGTGTCCTACAGATTGTCTATCACTGGGCTGTGGAGGGAAGCATTAGCTGGAATGGTCGCTCTTTTTAAAATGTCATTCTAAGGGTGTGGACATTGCTGGCATTTGTTGCCCATCCCAAGTTGCCCTGAGATAGGTGGTGGGCTTTTTTCAACTGAGTGGCTTGCAAGGGCACTTTAGTGGACAGTTGAGTCACATTGTGTAGGACTGGAGTCACATATCGGGCAGACTGGGTGAGGACAGCAATTTTCCTTCCCTAAATTAGTGAACCAGTTTTACTGATACTAGATTTTATTTCCAGTTATTTTTTAAACTGAATTTACTTTCTCAGATTGCCACAATAGGATTTGAACTCACATTCTTTGGACTATAAATCCCAACTTGTGGATTGCTACTCCAGCAATACAACCACTACACTACCGTGCCATACTCTTGATCACTGTCCAATGGGGACATTGGCTGAGGAGATGATTCGGCTCAGATGTGATGCACACAGTCAGTAGTTGACTGACAGTTATTGCCAAGATTCACATGTGAAATGCAGCCACAGGGATGAAGCACTGGACTCTAGTTGGCATCTACAAGACTCCCCACCCCAGTGAGGGCCAGGAATCACGGCTGGTAAAAGCTTGGGCGTGGAGAGATTAACCCTTTCTCCTCAAAACCACAAAATCTTGTTTAATGATTAGAATTCAGTGATAGGAAGAGTTAAGTTGGCTGTGCGCTGGTTTTTGTGCTTTATTTGCCCAGTGATTAATAACCTCGTTTGCAGTTTATTGTTGCGTTCACTGTTATTAGACTGGCAGTTCCCAGAGGGGAATGTTGAGAATGTGATCAGGTTACAGGTTCGTGCTCTGCCTGAATCTGCAAACCAGCGTCTCAACATGTCTACATGTGTGTTTCTGATCACTTCCAGCACTCTACAACACAAATATTTGTGGCATTATGCAGAGTACTGTATAAAACAAACTGAGGTTCAGTAGATTTGGGCCAATAAAACACAGCTTTAGGAGAAGGAAAGTCTGGTTCATTAAAAAAGTGGTATTGACCCCCAGTGTTTCATGATTCTTCGGTAGGGGAATTTAATGCTTGCCCCCAAATGTATCCCATTCCATTTTTTTTACCTGATTTAATTTCTCCTGTCATTGTAACTATATTGGAACCAAAGCCTGATGTAACAATACTAATGCTTATACCTGTACCTGTATCAATACCAAGTGTGAATGATCTCAAGTGATGCCCAATTTGTAATCCTCATTGATATGCAGCTCTGTAATTCCCTTGCATGCTTCATCTGCAGTTTGCAGTATGCCTGATATGCGTGGAGAATTATTTAACCCTATTGGTCTCAAGTCCTCAATGAACTGGTTTTGCAGAAGTTCCAAGTCCAGTTTTCCAGGTAAATGTTCAGGGTGTGAAATGTCTAGAGGATCAATGAGCTGAAAGTCAGTGGGGATTGGAAGCTTGGTGCCAACTAACTCCATTCCCAGTCAGAACACCATGGCAGGAGATTGCTCACGTTCACTCCCACTCTGCCAATGTTACTTTGTGTAAATTATGTTCTGCTGCACTCCTCATGGGAGTAACATTACAGAGCAGGGGCAACTCTGAGGAATTTCTCAGCCCGGGTAGTTATTGTCTCCAATGTAGCATTTAGCTGTCACTTTTTACTTGGCTGTCTATCCCGGCTGGTATTAATGGTACCAATGAGTCAGCGAGTAAATGCAATGAACTGCTTTTAAATACATTCCAAGTGACTACACTCCAACAAAAGTACTTCATTGGCAGTGAAGTGTTTTGGGATGTCCTGTGATCATGAAAGGTGCTATATAAATGCATGCTTTTTCTTTAAGTTGTTTAAGTTATGCAACATTACCTGAGCAAAAGCATCAGTTTAAAAGCATGTTTTGATTGAGATTGAGATGTCACCAAACCCTGAGCAGATATACCACAGGATCAACAGTGTCAAGCCTCAGAATTTGTTAGGGTTGGCTGCTGAATGTGGATGGAGGGATGAAAAGTACAACACAGATCTGGGAAGGAGGGGGTTGGGAGTCTGGTTTGATGAAGCATTGAGATATGACAGGGCTGAACCAAATGAAGACGTGGGGCGATTGGAGGCATCAGTTAAACATAAATACAAACAACTCTGACTAGATAATTCTGGGATGGAGGTATGAATTATTCTGAGCATATGCATTATGGATCACATTTAAATCTACGTTCAGGGTGCTAATACTAATAACCAACAATGCCAAGTGCAGAGTGATCTAGTTTACGCATTTGAGCTGATCAGAGCTTGTCTTGCCCTCACACAGATGTGGACGAATGTGACGTCGGTGCTGGCTGCTGTCAAGAGGACTGTTTCAATACTCCTGGAGGATATGAGTGTGGCTGCCATGCAGGGTATCGGCTCAGTCTGGATGGCTGTACATGTGATGGTAAGAGTTGACAGTTGAGTTCATATACTGATATATGTCCTGGAATCTGACTGAATTCAAACTCAACTCAGTGTTTCTTGCCAACTCCAACAAGAAAATGATTGTCTTTTGATATCTTTACTGTCCAGTCTCTCTTGCTCAAGCTTTCTTGTCGATCAATAGCAGTATTATCATGCTCTTAGTTTCCTTCCTCCTTCTACTAAACATGTGAAAAAGGAGAGGAAAAGCCTGACCCATCCTTATACGATGCAGCAGGCGTGTGTCATCAACTCCTCTCCATCCACATCTACCACACAATCTCCAGAGATCGAGATAAAAGAATCAGAGGGAAAAACATTAGGGCAATTTATATTGCGATATTTCTTAAAACTCAAATGATGAAAACTTCAGATGGCCATGGTGACCAGTGTCACTATCCCCTGAACCCACATACCTTCTATAACTTGAGATGTCTTCCAATTACAGGAACTCATCCAGATCCATTCCGAGCACTTACAGTGATTCCACACTCTTTGTAACCTCCAAGTACTCCATCTTACACACTCTGCCTCCAACTTGCATCTTCACTATGTGGAAATCAAGACTCATTACACCATTTCCAACTCTTAACTTATTCTCTCACAGTTCCTCATTGACGTCCTTTTGCCTCAACGGTCTGCACTAACCTCTAATGATTAATTTCCCACCCAAATTGGCTTGGGTCCTTCCTCATCTGAGGTTAAATCAATTTGCAACATCTGTCAGATATAGTCTTATTAGCCAGTGGAAAGCCCCTGAGATGAATGTCAGCTTGGCTCACCTGACTGCCGTCTTTGAGGTTGGGAAGGTTGGAGATGCAATCTCTACACGATGTTGGTTGGTCACTGCAGTAGAGAGGGAGTGCAGCATTGTTGAATGTGCCATTTTTCAGATGAGATGATAAACTTAGGCTTCACTTGCCTGTTGAGGTGTATGTAAAAGCTCCCATGGTGTTATTTGAAAAATAGCAGGGAGCTCTCCCACTGTCCTGGCCAACGTTCCTCTCTTAATCAACACCACCAAAGCAGATTATCTGATCATTCATTCACTTGCTGTTTGTGAGACTTTACAATGCATAAACTCTTTGCAAAGAGTTGCCTAAGTAATAACTATAAGCAGTGACAACTCTGACTACACGTCAGAAGTGATCTATTGGTTATAACTTGCTTTGGGATCATAAGGCACTATATCATTGTAAGTTTTTTTCTCAGTACAAGTTGAGCTGTAATTGGGTGAAAACCTTATTGCTAATTTTGATGATAAAGTTGATGGCTGTATCTTTTTTTTCACTTGTGTAGACTTTAGGTTTGCCAGTGCTTTATATTTGCCTGTACCTTATATTTGCATCTGCTTTATTCTTGTCTGTGCTTTAGGCTTGTCTGTACTTTAAATTTGCTGGGACTTTATACTTGCCTGTTCTTTAGGTTTGCCTGTATGTTATATTCCCTATGTTTTAGGTTTGCCTGTGCTTTACGTTTTCTGGGACTTTACATTTGCCTGTTCTTTAGGTTTACCTGTACTTTATATTCCCTGTGCTATAGGTCTGCCTGTGCTGAGTGTTGGCCTGTGTTATATACATGCCTGTGCTTTAGGTGTTTCTGTGCTTTAGGTTTGCCTGTGCTTTAAGTTTGCCTGTACTGTAGGTTTGCTTCCCTGTGTTTGAGGTTTGCCTCTGCTACCGTTTTGCCTGTGCTTTATACTTGCCTGCGCTTTAGGTGTTTCTGTGCTTTAGGTTTGTCTGTAATTTAGGTTTGCCTGTACTTTATGTTTGCTTTTTCTTTTTACTTCCTTGTTTTTTAGGTTTGCCTCTGCTATAGTTTTGCCTGTGCTTTAGGTGTTTCTGTGCTTTATATGTGCCTGTGCTTTAGGGTTGTCAGTACTTTAGGTCTGCCTGTTCTTCAGGCTTGCCTGAAGTGCGTTTAGGATTATATTTCAGGACAGAATGAATTAAACCCAAATTGCTACTCTATCTAACCGAGCTGGCAAACTAGGACTATGCTTACTGTTAAGATCCACTTCCTGTGACTATTAAACTGTTGATGTTGGACTGGGATCAGTGGTTGTGAAGCAACAAAGCAAAACAAAAATAGAATATTTCAGTTTAAAAAATAATAACAATTAGTCTTGTGAGCATTTGAGAAATTGTTAATGTGAAGGAGACAGCAGTTTCCATCTGCTGCCCCTGCACCAAAATCAGTTCCAAAGGAGGGACTTTGGGAGGTTAGGGACTTTCCTTGTTCTTGGACTCAGTAATTGGAAATTCTGCACTAAATTTACTTTGAAATGATGCATATTCTTTTCCAAGTCCCAGGGAAATGTGAAAGCTTCTTATGTTTTGATTTTAGGTGGTTTTGAGTCAAGCTCTAATTTATTTCATGTAAGATTATTTTCCTTTTAACCCTTTAAAGGTTTTGGTAATAATTTTAGAATTTGGTGTTTTTCTTCTGTGCAGTCTCCATGACAGATTCTTCCTTATTTAACTAAGACAGGGAGTTGCGTTTTTTTTTGTGGGGGGTGGCGGTGAATATCCCAATTGGTTCTTGCTTACATGGGATCTCATGCTTAACTATAGTGGGTATGGCCATATTAACCTCTGTGAAACAGTGTTCCTAGATTAAATGAATTGGGTTGTCAGCATTTCACGGGAACACTGGTTGTCAAGCTTTCTGTGTGGGTCCACCACCACCACTCAAAAAGTGGTGATTAATTATGTGAAATTTGGATTTTAAAGCCTGGAGATTTTAGGGAAGAGGAAAGATTAATATATCCACATGAACATTCGACATAATTCAGGCAATTTAGCGATGAATAAGTTATGTCAATATTAATGCAGCAATTCCTTTCTTACCTCTGTGAAAATAGCTTTGAGATTGGTAGAGTGATGAATGGAGGCCTTTCTCACATCTACACAGACATCTCTTTGCATTTGCTTTCCAGATGTTGATGAATGCACCGCAGAAAATGACATCTGTGAACACACCTGCCAGAACACAGCTGGATCTTTCCAGTGCTTCTGTGACATCGGATACAAGCTGGAGGAGGATCGGAAGAGCTGCTCGCGTATGTTTCTGTCTTGCGTTGATGGTTACACTGATAGGGTTTCACATTTGCAGAACTGCTGACCTTTCATTTTACAAAGAGAGGTCACCTTGAAATGTATTGGTTGGGGGGAGGGGTTGTCCTTGAAAGTATTTGTAAATGCAGATGAAGTGGGGATATATTCTGATTCTTCAGTAAATCAGTGACTTCGATCCAAGCCCAGAATGGCCATGTGAAGGTCCTAAATGGATGTTAAACTATTGTTGCAAAATTTCGAACAACAGCTTAAATTTATACAGCAGCTTTAACATAGTGAAATATTTCAAGGTGCTTCACAGGAGTATTATCAGACAAAACTTGGCACCAAGCCACATAAAGAGATATTGGGCTGAATCTTCCTGGCCCTGTGATGGGAGGCTTGGAGGGGGGGTGGGGGAAGCTGGGTGCCGGGAAAATAGGGGGTACTGCGTCAGGACGGCTCGCTGATGCATTCCCGCCACCGGGGATCTTTCCCAGAGTGGTCTGGGAATAGGATTGGCAGCCCACTCCACCTTGGGTGAGGTGAAGAGCTGGGTTGATTCTTTGAAGTCAAAGCACGAAAGCTGCTCTGCAGGAATCTAATAGAGCAGGGTCAACAAAACTAAGATAATCTCAGTCATGTGTGGTCAGCTGGCTCAATAGTCTATTGTCAGGGAAAGTTATCTAAGCTGCATCCACAAATATCTGTTATTGGGAAAAGTATAGGCTTGCAATAGTAAACTGTGGTTTGGCATTTTATTTATAATGGTAACTGTACCAACCTAAGTATTGGCTTGGCTCAGTGGTTGCACTCTCACCTCTGAGTCAGGCGTTATGGGTTCAAACCCCACTCCAGAGACTATGAGCACATAATCTAGGCTGACACTCTCATTGCAATACTGAGGGAGTGCTACACTGTAGAGCATGGCTACCTGACCCGGACCTGACGACATGGGTCGGATCTCTCTTCCGGGTCCGGCGGTTGGGCTGGGTCAGACACAGTGCTGCCTTTTGGTCAGGGAGAGAAAAGCTTCAAAATTTGAACAGTCAGGACGTTAAGGCGGGAAACGTGCATCCTCTGCACTAGTCTGCAGTGAGCGATTCCATCCAAGGTAGAGTACAACCTCCTTGATAAAATCAACTTCATTCCAGTAGTCGTGTCGGGTCGGGTCGGGCGTGGGAAAAAAATCAAAGGACTCAGGCTTGGGTTGGGTTTCGATTGTATACCCGAGCAGGTCTTTACTACACTGTCATTGGGGCTGTCTTTTGGATGAGATGTTAAAACCCCCACTGCCCTCTGAGGCGGACAAGAAAGATCCTGTGATTATATTTAAAGAAGAACAAGGGATTTTTCCATGTCTTGGTCAATGTTTATCTCTGAACCAAAAGAGGTTAACTGCTCATTCCTCTGGAGCTGTTTGTGGGCTCTTGCTATGCACAAATTGGCCACTGCGTTTTTTTACATAACAACAGACTAACTTTCAAGAAGTAATTCATTGGCACTTTGGGGCACTCTGGGGATAGGAAAAGCACGATGTAAATGCAAATTTTTTCTTTCTTACCATTTCCTTCAAACCCAGTTCAAGCCCTTACATACCATGCCCTGCTCAGAGACATTACTGGTGAGCAGAGCTCACATTTCATTCAGATCGGTTTGCTAAGCAAACTCTTCCTCAGTGTAACTTTTATTAAACAAGAACACAACATATTATTTCCATATGTAATCCCTGTGGGAGGTTTCTCTTCCTTATTACCCGTGGTTCTATTAACCTCGCTGTCCTCATCGGTTTTTAGCCCTGTACCTCTGTTGTATTGGGTATTATTTTTTACCTCTCTCTCTCGATCTCCGTTGTTTTTGGCCAGAGATCTTGACCGCAGAGCGCAAGGCTGTCGCCAGCATAGCTTCGCCTGTTTCACTTTTAACTCTCTGTTCTGTCGTTTCAGACCCTGCCTAATATTAATGAAATCAGGCGTTATTTGTTTGACTGAAGTGGCCCATCTCAACTTCAGGCAAAACCTTTGCCAAAGCAAAGCTGTCGAATAAGCAGTATGCACGGAAATAATACTCGGCCCAGCTGCTGCTCTTGTCAACCCCGCAGCAGTTTGTTGCAATTAGACATTTTGCACAACTCCAAGAGCGTAGGAAGCTGAAGTCTATTATGATTCAAATATGTAAGGCATGCCTTTAAGGACAATGGAAAGAGAATAAATGTTTAACCAGCAATTGGATAACAACAACGCAGTTCCTGTGGATTGTGCGGCAAATTATTTGAAGATGTGTTTGTCGTTCTGGAGAGTCTGTCTCTGGTTATACTTTGTGGACTCTCCAACACACAAAATTGACCAAAAATAACCACTGTTCACATACTCCACATTAACTTTTATTTGCCAGGGATTAACACTGGGAGCCGGCCAAAACTCTTATGGCACAGAAGCAGAATTTAAAAAACAATACTTGAGTCATTGTCATATAGAATGAGACCCATTTAAAATCAGCCGTGATTAGGTTAAATTGTTTGCCGTGTAAGATGGGAATGGCAGTCTTAGACTATTTCAGCCTCTTGCAGTGGTGGTACACAATGGTTGCATACCTTCATGTTCATTGATAATGGGCCTGGATTTTCCCACGGGCTTCAGGACCCTAAGGGGGTCTCAAGTCCGCACTTGCCAGCAGCGAGACCAGCGGCGTAACTTTCCAGGAGGCGGCCTCCTAATTAGCTGTCTCCACGCTTGCTGTTCCTTTGAGGACAGCAGGGGAGTTGCCCATGCTGCAGGCCTAATCCGAGGGCTGACAGCTCTGGAGCCTCAGCAGCCCCACCAGGAAAGGTGGGCACTGCTGAGGCAGATCGGGGACTGTGAGGGCACCTCAACATGGAAGCGCTCTCACCGGCCAACAAGGAAGGGCTACACCGAATACTTCCAAAGCCAGTAGGGATATCAGGATGGAGGGGAAGCCCCTCCACAGGATCGAACGCAGCCATGATTGTGGCTGTTCATCCACATGTCCCTGTCATTGGGGCATGGAGCCTCTGGCTCCAATAGCCTCCTGGCCTGCCGCAGGGAGACCACTTCAAATGAGCTGGCAGTCTCCGCATGCTGCGGGGGGCTGTTTTACTCGTGAGAAAGTTCTGGCAACGCTGCAAAATTACCCCTGATTGAGACCTTAACCGCCCTAATTGGCTGCCCGCCCACGTGGAGTTGGCAGCTAATCCTGTTACAAACCCAACCCTGGGAAAGTTCTCCGGCAGCAGGAATGAGTCGGGCGTCATCCTGACATGGCTGCCTCCTATTTTCATGGCTCTTCCGCCTCTAATCTTGTTTCCATAGGGCTGGGAAAATCCAGCCGTTGGTGTCAGTGGAGGTGCTTCATTTGCTTAGAAATATCACGTCTTAATCTGGCCTGGGTGCTGATTTTGACGGGTGGCGCAGTCATCCTTGATCACCATCTCCCAAGTAATTGAGGACTGTGCACATCTATCTCATGATCTCTTCTCACTCCAGTCGGCCCCAGAGGCTTAGCTGCCGAAAGCTCTGATCTTGGCCAATGCCTTCGGGGGGACATCTCCTATAATTTTTAGGATGCTTCTGTTCCTTTATGGTCACTGCCTGGATCTTCTGGCCATCAGCATTCTCAACCTTTGCACTGGTAGACTTCCTCTTGGCCATGTATATGTAGTGAGCCCCAACTTAGAAAAACGGGTTGGAGCTAGGGCAGAAAGGAGTCAGGCTGCGCCAGAACTCTGCCCAAAAGAGGGGAATCACTCTCCTAAAGTTCTTTCAAGTGGGGTGAAAAGGGACCCTGATGAACAGAACTCTAATAATATGTTTGACATAATCACAGACTTTATAACTCAGAAGAGGCGAGATGAACAGGCAGCTTAGATTCACTGCTTTATATAGCGGGTGATGAATATTTGGAAGAGGGTAGGAGAATAGTGGTGACACATTCGAGAGAGAACTCTTTCAATGTTTGATATCGAAAGTGATTCAGAGTTATGTGAGTAGTGTGTAGGATTTTTTGAACTTTGGGACTGAGATTGACTGCATTGATCCTTGCCATGCGTAAAGTATTCATTATTTTTGCATATATCTTCTAATATTATTTCCATATTTTACCCATGAGAGTCTTTTTTCTTTTAGTGAAAGTTCTTCACGGAAGAGATGCAGCAGTGGAGTTGAGATACTTGGAAAACTGTTGTTTTCTGGCAAAACGGAGTTGAAATATTCAGGGTTCAATCAAAATGAAATTCAAGGCAGCTAAAGATTAGATTTTATGCCATCTGAGGAGGGGCAGGGTGAGTGATTGACAAGATGTCACTGAAATGCATCTCTTTCATTTGTATAGTTTGATTCTTTCTTCTTTTCCAGCCCTGGATGACCCAGTGGAGGCGCTGAACGGCCGCCCTGGTTTTGGAAGATTCATTCCTGAGGTGACCTTCGACCATGGAGAAGAACTGACTCAATTGTTTGATGATGAGAATGAAGATGGTGGGGAAGGAGAAGCACGAGGGGAATTCACCCTGTCACAAAGCTTTGGTGAGACCATCATCTGTGCGACAAATTCTTTGTAACCTTTTCTCTCAACTCCAAGTTCTATAAGGGGTTACGGGGGTGGGGGGTGGGGAGGGTGTCACTGTTTTTTACTGAAGCAGTAATTCTTGAAGGATCTACTTAAGTACCATCACCTGCTCAGGGGCTCGAGTGTGTGATATTATTGTGAAGATTGTGTCACTATGTATACTCCATTCTGTATGTATGTGTAAAAATCATAAACTATGAACTCACTACTGTTTTGATGGCCAACATCTAAGTTTGTCAATTCACAAATTTCATAGTGTAGGTGTTCCACCCAAATACACATGGTGATATGGGCTTGAAGTCTTTGATTATCATAAGTGTGCAGGTCTTCAGCCTTGATGCACTTAGGATAGGATTTAGCACAATTGTAGGTTTGTGACTGAGCTTCTGAGCATTGCGAGTGTGTTTGTTGGTCTGGACATATGGATGTTGGGTATAAGTATCCGCAACTGGATCAGTGAGCTCCTCACAAGGAACACAGTGCCACTGTTGGCACAAATACATATCCTATTGATTATCAGAATGAAAGAAATGACTGATTTTCAGACTTGACATGGCTTAGGGTTCAGAATTTAAGGACGGGAAAGGAGAGCTAGTTTGGCTTTTGAATAACTTTGAAGGGGTTGGGGGATTCAGTTCGAAGAGTAGGAAATGCTTGGGGGTTATTTACAGCTGAGAGAGATGGTAACGGAGTGATTATGGAGGGATATGGAGATAGAATTGGAATGGGATTAGAGAGATTGGTAGTTATTAATGAAGTGGCTCTGGAGGGGTTGAGAGATGGTAATTGAGTGGTTTTAGAAGGGTAGGCAGATGGTTTTTAATGGGTAGTGGTACAGGATTTGATTTGGAGGGATAGGGAGATGGTCAAGCAATGGTTTTGTAAGGACAGGGAGATGATTCTGGAGTAGTTCTGAAGTAATTGGAAGATGTTCATGGTTTTGGTGGGGTAGATAGATGTTCATGAAGAGGTTTTGGAGTGATCAGTAATTTGGATATGGCAGGCTACTGGAATTCTGTATTGGCTATGGAGGGATACTGCAATATCATAATATCCTGCTGGGATTCTATATTGGATCTGCTTGTGTAACTGTCTGGATATTGTTTGCAGTGTGCTGGGACGGTACCTTTGGGCATGACTGCAGCTTGATCTGTGAGGATTGTAGGAATGGTGGCATTTGCAACGAGGCTCGAGATGGATGTGTTTGCCCAGAGGGCTGGACTGGGATCTTGTGTAACCAGAGTAAGTAAACCTCAAACTCTCAAGTGTGGTGTGACCTTTGTATTAAAGTGTGTTTTAGAGCCATGTGCAAATCTTGTCAGTTCATGAACATGAGAGCCACATAAGAACATGAGAAATAGGAGCAGGAGTAGGCCATTTGGCCCCTCAAGCCTGCTCCAACATTTAATAAGATCATGGATGATCTGATTGTGGCCTTAACTACACTTTCCTGCCTGCCCCCCATAACCTTTGACTCCCTTGTAGATCAAAAATCTAACTCAGCCTTGAATATATTCAATGACCCAGCCTCCACTGCCCTCTGGGGAAGAGAATTCCAAAGAATAATTACCCTCTGAGAGAAGAAATTCTCCTCATCTCCATTTTAAAAGGGAGACCCTTTTTTGAAACTATGTCCCCAAGTTCTAGATTCCCCCATGAGTGGAAACATCCTCTCAGTATCTACCCTGTCAAGCCCTCTCAGAATCTCATATGTTTTGATAAGATTACCTTTCATTCTTCTATTCTCTGATATGTATAGGCCAAACCTGCTTAATGTTTCCTCATTAGACAGCCCCTTCATCCCAGGAATCAACCTAGTGAATCTTCTCTGAAATAAAAACAAAGTGCTGGAAATACTCAGCAGGTCTGGCAGCATCTGTGGAGAGAGAAACAGAGTTAACGTTTCAGGTCTGTGACCTTTCATCAGACCTCGCAAAATTTAGAAATGTAATAGGTTTTTCAGCAAGTAAAAGGGGGGAGGGGAGAAGAAGAACAAAAGGGAAGGTGTGTGATAGGATGGAGGACAGGAGAGATTAACAAGAGAGATGTCATGGAATAAAAGGAGTGTTAATAGCTTTAGTGAAAGATTAATCTATGAGTCCCGAAAGAGTGTTAATGGCAGAATAACGAACAGCTCTGTCTGAAAGGAAAAACATGAAAAACAGCTTTAAGACAGGCACATCGTTAAAATATAAAATAAAATAAATACATAAAATATTTTTTTAAATGGCAGTCATGCTGTGAAATTGTTGAGCGCAATGTTGAGTCCAGAAGGCTGTAGAGTACCTAATCGGAAGATTAGATGCTGTTCCTCAAGCTTACGTTGAGCTTCATTGGAACACTGTAGCAGGCCAAGGACAAAAATGTGGGCATGAGAACAGGCTGGTGTATTAAAAAGACAAGGGACTGGAAACTTGGGGTCATGCCTTCTTGGAACTGCTTCCAATGCAAGTATATCCCTCCTTAAATAAGGAAACCAAAACTGTATGCAGTGCTCTAAGGTGCAGTCTCACCAATGCCCTGTACAGTTGTAGCAAGACTTCCCTACTTTTATATTCCATCCCTCTTGCAATAAATGCCAACATTCCATTTGCCTTCCTAATTACTTGACTTTTTGTGAATCGTGGACAAAGGCGTCCAGATCGCTCTGTACCGCTGCATTCCATGTAAATAATATTCTGCTGTTCTATTCTTCCTGTCAAAGTGGACAACCTCATATTTTTCCACATTATACTCCATCTGCCAAGTTTTTTCCCACTCACCTAAGGTATCTATATCTCTTTGCAGACACATTGTGTCCTCCTCACAACTTGCTTTCCTGCCTATCTTTGTATCATCTGCAAATTTGGCTACAATACACTTGGTCCCTTCATGCAAGTCATTAATATAGATTGTAAATAGTGGAGGCCTCAGCACTGCTCCCTGTGGCACTCCACTAGTTACAATTTGCCAACCTGAAAATGCCCCATTTATCCCGACTCTCAGTTGCCTGTAAGTTAGCCAATCCTCTATCCATGGTTATATATTACCCCCAACACTGTGAGTTCTTATCTTGTGTAGTAACCTTTTACGTGGCACCTTATCGAATACCTGTTGGAAATCCAAATACACACCATCTATTGGTTGCCCTTTATCCATCCTGCTTGTTACATCCTCGAAGAATAATAAATTTGTCAAATACAGCGTCCCTTACACAAAACCATGTTGACTCTGCCTTATTGTATTATGATTTTCTAAGTGTTCTGCTACTACTTTCTTAATAATGGATTCTAGCATTTTCCCAATGACTGATGTTAGGCTAATTGGCCCAAAGCTTCCTACTTTCTGTTGCTCCCCCCTCCCTCTTTCTTGCATAGAGGTGTTACGTTTGCAGTTTTCCAATCTGCTGGGACCTTTCCAGAATCTAGTGAATTTTGGAAGATTACAACCAATACATCCACAACTTTGCAGCCACTTCTTTTAAGATCCTATGATGCAGGTCATCAGGTCCAGGGGACTTTACAGCCTTTAGTCCCATTAGTTTTCCTAGTACTTTTTCTCTGGTGATAATTTTTTTTAAAATTCATTCTTGGGATGTAGGCGTTGGTGGCTAGGCCACCATTTATCATCCATCCCTAATTGCCCTTGAGAAGGTGGTGGTGAGCTGCCTTCTTGAACCGCTGCAGTCCATGTGAGGTAGGTACACCCACAGTGCTGTTAGGAAGGGAGTTCCAGGATTTTGACCCAGTGACAGTGAAGGAATGGCAATATTGTTCCAAGTCAGGATGGTGTGCGACTTGGAGGGGAACTTGCAGGTGGTGGTGTTCCCATGCATTTGCTGCCCTTGTCCTTCTAGTTGGTAGAGGTCGCGGGTTTGGAAGGTGCTGTCTAAGGAGCCTTGGTGTGTTGCTGCAGTGCATCTTGTAGATGGTACATAAAAACAAGAAATGCTGGAACCACTCAGCAGGTCTGGCAGCATCTGTGAAAAGAGAAGCAGAGTTAACGTTTCGGGTCAGTGACCCTTCATCGGAACTGACAAATATTAGAAAAGTCACAGGTTATAAGCAAGTGAGGTGGGGGTGGGGCAAGAGATAACAAAGGAGGTCTAGATTGGACCAGGCTACATAGCTGACCAAAAGGTCACGGAGCAAAGGCAAACAATATGTTAATGGTGTGTTGAAAGACAAAGCATTAGCACAGATTAGGTGTTAATACACTGAATTTTGAACAGCAGCAAGTGCAAACCTGAAAAAAACAGTGGGTAAGCAAACTGAACAAACTAAGATGAAATGAAATAAATGCAAAAAAAAAGATTGTAAAGAATGTAAAAAAGAATGTAAAAAAAAAAGGAAGAAAAAATAACTAAAAATGAAAGTAAAATGGGGGGCTGTCATGCTCTGAAATTATTGAACTCAATGTTCAGTCCGGCAAGCTGTAGTGTGCCTAATCGGTAGATGAGATGCTGTTCCTCGAGCTTGCGTTGATGTTCACTGGAACACTGCAGCAATCCCAGGACAGAGATGTGAGCATGAGAGCAGGGGGGAGTGTTGAAATGGCAAGCAACCGGAAGCTCAGGGTCCGTCTTGCGGACAGGGCGGAGATGTTCCGCAAAGCGGTCACGCAGTCTGCGCTTGGTCTCCCCAATGTAGAGGAGACCACACAGTAAGCAGCGAATACAGTATACTACATTGAAAGAAGTACAAGTAAATCGCTGCTTCACCTGAAAGGAGTGTTTGGGGCCTGGGATAGTGAGGAGAGAGGAGGTAAATGGGCAGGTATTACACCTCCTGCGATTGCAGGGGAAGGTGCCATGGGACGGGGACGAGGTGGTGGGGGTAATGGAGGAGTGGACCAGGGTGTCACGGAGGGAACGATCGCAGAGGGAATGCTGACAGCATTCCGAAGGGATCGTTCCCTCCGCGTCACCCTGGTCCACTCCTCCATTACCCCCACCACCTCGTCCCCGTCCCATGGCACCTTCCCCTGCAATCGCAGGAGGTGTAATACCTGCCCATTTACCTCCTCTTTCCTCACTATCCCAGGCCCCAAACACTCCTTTCAGGTGAAGCAGCGATTTACTTGTACTTCTTTCAATGTAGTATACTGTATTCGCTGCTCACAGTGTGGTCTCCTCTACATTGGGGAGACCAAGCGCAGACTGCGTGACCGCTTTGCGGAACATCTCCGCTCAGTCCACAAGCAGGACCCTGAGCTTCCGGTTGCTTGCCATTTCAACACTCCCCCCTGCTCTCATGCTCACATCTCTGTCCTGGGATTGCTGCAGTGTTCCAGTGAACATCAACGCAAGCTCGAGGAACAGCATCTCCTCTACTGATTAGGCACACTACAACCTGCCGGACTGAACATTGAGTTCAATAATTTCAGAGCATGACAGCCCCCATTTTACTTTCATTTTTAGTTATTTTTTCTTCCTTTTTTTTTTACATTCTTTTTTACATTTTTTACAATTTTTTTTTGCATTTATTTCATTTCATCTTAGTTTGTTCAGTTTGCTTACCCACTGTTTTTTTTCAGGTTTGCACTTGCTGCTGTTCAATATTCAGTGTATTTACACCTAATCTGTACTAATGCTTTGTCTTTCAACACACCATTAACATATTGTTTGCCTTTGCTCCGTGACCTTTTGGTCAGCTGTGTGGCCTGGCCCAATCTAGACCTCCTTTGTTATCTCTTGCCCCACCCCCACCTCACTTGCTTATAACCTGTGACTTTTCTAATATTTGTCAGTTCCGATGAAGGGTCACTGACCCGAAATGTTAACTCTGCTTCTCTTTTCACAGATGCTGCCAGACCTGCTGAGTGGTTCCAGCATTTCTTGTTTTTATTTCAGATTTCCAGCATCTGCAGTATTTTGCTTTTATTGTAGATGGTACACACTGCTGCCACTGTGCGTCAGTGGTGGAGGGCGTGAATGTTTGTGGATGGGGTGCCAATCAAGCGGGCTGCTTTGTCCTGGATGGTGTTGAGCTTCTTGAGTGTTGTTGGAGCTGCACCCATCCAGGCAAGTGGAGAGTATTCCATCACACTCCTGACTTGTGCCTTGTAGATAGTGGACAGGCTTTGGGGAGTCAGGAGATGAGTTACTCGCTGCAGAATTCCTTGTCTCTGACCTGCTCTTGTAGCCATGGTATTTATATGGCTACTCCAGTTCAGTTTCTGGTCAGTGGTATCCCCTAGGATGTTGATAGTGGGGGATTCAGTGATGGTAATGCCATTGAATGTCAAGAGGAGATGGTTAGATTCTCTCTTGCTAGAGATGGTCATTGCCTGGCACTTGTGTGGCACGAATGTTACTTGCCATTTATCAGCCCAAGCCTGGATATTGTCCAGGTCTTGCTGCATTTCTACACAGACTGCATTTCTATCTGAGGAGTCGTGAATGGTGCTGAACATTGTGCAATCATCAGCGAACATCCCCACTTCTGACCTAATGATTGAAGAATGGTAATTGATGAAGCAGCTGAAGATGGTTGGGCCTAGGACATTACCATGAGGAACTCCTGCAGTGATGTCCTGGAGCTCAGAAGATTGACCTGCAACAACCAAAACCATCTTCCTTTGTGCTAGGTATGACTCCAACCAGCAGAGAGTTTTCCTCCTGATTCCCATCGACTTCAGTTTTGCCTTGATGCCATACTCGGTCAAATGCTGCCTTGATGTCAAGGGCAGTCACTCTGACCTCACCTCTTGAGTTCAGCTCTTTTGTCCATGTTTGAACCAAGGCTGTAATGAGGTCAGGAGCTGAGTGGCCCTGGCGGAACCCAAACTGAGCATCACTGAGCAGGTTATTGCTAAGCAAGTGCTGCTTGATGGCACTGTTGATGACACCTTCCATCACTTTATTGATGATTGAGAGTAGACTGATGGGGCGGTAATTGGTCGGGTTGGACTTGTCCTGCTTTTTGGGTACAGGACTTATCTGGGCAATTTTCCACATTGCAGGGTAGATGTCGGTGCTGTAGCTGTACTGGAACATCTTGGCTAGGGGCGCGGCAGGTTCTGGAGCTTCAGTACTATTGCTAGAATATTGTCAGGACCGATCGCCTTTGCAATATCCAATGCCTTCAGTCGTTTCTTGATATCATGCGGAGTGAATCGAATTGGCTAAAGTCTGGCATCTGTGATGCTGGGGAATTCAGGAGGAGGCTGAGATGGATCATCAACTTGATTGTTTTAAGTTCCTCCCTCCCTTTTCCCTCTTGATTCTCTGCTATTCTTGGGATGCTTTTTGCGTCTTCTACTGTGAAGACAGATACAAAATTCTGTTCAAAGTCTCTGCTGTTTGCTTGTCTCCCATTATTAATCATTACAAATGAGCCTGCACTGTGGCACTGTTGGAAAAAGCTCATTGGGACAAATTTAGGTTCAAAGTATTCTCGACGATGCTTGGGAGTCTCAGCTTGCTGTGACACATGACAGTTGGAGGTGGGTTCACAATTGGAATTTCCCGCAGGGTGTGTTCCCTTCACGTTGGATGGCTGGAGGAAAGGCACTTTTCCACAGGGAGAACGAAAGTCAACCCCAGCCATTGAGGGAAGGTGGGGATGTGAGAGGGAAAATGGGATTAATGTAGGATTAGTATAAATGGGTGGTTGATGGTCGGCGCGGACTCGGTGGGCCGAAGGGCCTGTTTCGGTGCTGTATCTCTTTATGACTCTGTGACACCCTCTGGATCTCCAGTTGGTCAGATAAGTAGGAACAACAGAGGCCTGGAAATGGTCATACAAAGCCTGTGAGGCTGAACCATAAAAGGAAATGGAAATAAATGTGTTCTAAAAGTGGTTTTCCCCATTCTTGAAGGTACAGACTCTTATTGGGTGCCAGCTCTTCTCTAGTATCCTGCCTATGGTGCGAGCCATGCGTTGGCAGGCTATCGACAGTGTAGTGCATCACAGCCAAAGCCAAGCCAATCCTGTCCTTATTTGACATTCACAAAGGGCACCTTCCAACAAATGTCACTGGATTGTAATTAGGAATGGATCCCTGACTGATTTCCCCCCCCCCTCCCCTTCCCTACTTCATGGGCCCTGAAATTAATTCTAGCACCCCTAACGCTGCCCCAATTGCAATTAGTTAACTCATCACAAACACTAAGATTGGACCTTGGACCTTCCAGATCTGTGAGGCTCAAAACTCACAGTATCATCACGGGATGATCATTCCTTTTTTATATTTCAAAAAACAAATGCATGCATTACTTTGAAGAAGTTAAATTGAGCAGCAGGCGGTTTAAACAGTCAAAGGGAGGAATGCTGTTTACAAGGAACTCAGCAAGCGAGATGTTGGATGTGTGTGAGAATTTACTTCCCCACAGACTTGCGACAGGCACATTCCCTACAGTTAGAATTCCAGAGAAAATCTGCTGCACAGTAGATGCTATTTCACTGATACAATAAACATATTAGCCATTACCATTGGGGTGCGTGAGTCACTCATGGAGACTGGAAATACTGGCCTGCTACTCTTCATAGGAACATAGGAATTGTCAGACATAAAAAGACCAAGGTCCCTCTAGCTCACCTTCTACCATCCTGGTAGTCACATGATACAATAATAATGTTGTTGAATAACTGTGGCTATCATTCTGTATCCATTAGTCCAAAGTCACCTGCTCCTCCCAAGGCTGCTTTGAGGGTTACCAATTCCGGTTGGAGGCATTCTTAGAGGTTCTACCATGTAACATTCTGACCACATGACATCTGACCATTTGGCAGCTGATCACGTGACATTTGATCACATGAACACCGGCATAGACCACCTGGGACGAATGGCCTGTATCTGTGCTATAAAGTTCTATGTAATTCTAACACGTTAGAACACGTTCCATTTACCGTGAAAAGATTGGTTTCCATAACAACATAAGAAACAGGAGCAGAAGTAGGCCATTCGGCCCTTCGAGCCTGCTCTGCCACTCAGTACGATCATAGCTGATCTTCTACCTCAACTCCACCTTCTCTGTCTTGAATATACTCAACAACTGAGCATCCACAGCCCTCTGGGGTAGAGAATTCTAAAGATCCATAACTCTCGAAGTGAAGAAATTTCTCCTTTTCTCATTCTAGACTCTGCAGCCAGGGGAAACACCTTTCCAGCATCTGCCCTCTTAAGCCCTTTAAGAATGTTATATATTTCACTGAGATCACTTCTCATTTTTCTAAATTCTAGAGAATATAGGCCTAGTCTACTCAATCTCTCCTCACAGGACAATGGCTTTATTCTAGAAATCAGTCTAGTGTACCTTAGTTGCACTTCTCCATGGCAAGTACATCTTTCTTCAGGTAAAGAGAGCAAATCTGTACACATTCTCCAGTTGTGGTTTCACCAAGGCCCTATAAAATTGCAGTAAGACTGCTTCACTCGTATGCTGCAATCCCTTTGCAATAAAAGCTAACATACCAGTTGTTTTCCTAATTGCATGCTGTACCTGCAGTGTTAACTTTCTGTGATTAATGTACATTGACACCCAGGTCCTTCTGAATACTAACATTTCCCAGTCTTGCACCATTTAAAATATATTCTGCTTTTCTGTTTTTTCTTCCAAAGTGGATAACCTCACACTTCCCCACATGATATTCCATCTGTCATGTTCGTGCCCACTCACTTAACCTGTTTATATCCCTTTGCAGCCTCTTTGCATCCTCCTCACAGCTTACTTTCCCACCCAACATTGTATCATCAGCAAACTTGGATATATTACACACAGTACGCTCATCCAAGTCATTGACATAAATTGTATATAGCCAAGGCCCGAGCATTGATCCTTGTAGTACCCTGCTATTTACAGTCTGCCATCCCAAAAATGACCTGTTTATTTCTACTGTTGGTTTTCTGCCCATTAATCAATACTCAGTCCATGTTCATACATTACCCCCAGTCGCATGCTCATACGTTACCCCCATTTGCATGAACCCTAATTTTGTGCAATAAACTCTTGTATGGCACCTAATTAAATGCTTTTTGAAAATTCAAAAACACTACATCAACTGGTTCTCCCTATCCACCCTGCTAGTTACAACTTCGAAAAACTCTTAACAGATTGGTCAAACACGCTTTCCCTTTTGTAAATCCATGTTGACTCTGCCTAATTAAATTATGATTCTCTATGTGCTGTGTTACCACGTCCCTAATAGTTTCTCGCAATTTCCCTACTATTGATGTCAGACTAATTGCCTATAATTTTCTCTCCCCCTCCTTTCCAGAATAGTGGGGTTACATTTGCTACCTTCCAATCCATGGGGACTGTCCTAGACTCTAGAGAATTCTTGAAGATCAAATACAATGCATCCGTTATCTCTGTAGCTGCTTCTTTTAAAATCTTAGGATGCAGGCCATTTGGACCATGGGATTTGTCAACTTTAAGTTCCATTAATTTCTCCAGTACTATTTCTTTACTAACAATAATATTCCTATGTTTCTCATTTTCACTAGATAGTTGGTTCATCACTATTTCCAGAATGGTTTTTGTGTCTTCTATCATGAAGACAGATACAAAGTATTTATTGAATGTCTTTGACATTCTGTTATTCCCCATTATAATTTCTGCTGTCTCTGCCTCAAAGGGTCCCACATTTACTTTCACTCATCTATTTCTTTTAACATGCCTATAGTGTAATGTATCCAAGAAGCTTTTACAATCTGTTTTTATGTCACTTGCTAGTTTATTCTCACATTCTCTTTTCTCTGTCTATCAATTCCTTTGCCGTTCTTAGCTGAATTCTAACGTCCTCCCAATCCTCGGACTACTACCCTTTTTGGCATCATTATGGGCCTCTTCCATTAATCTAATACTATCTTTAATTTCTCGTTAGCCCAGCAGGACTACTTTTCCCATGAGGTTTTTATTCTTTAAAGGAATGTACATTTGTTGCAAATTATGAACTAATCCTTTAAATGTTTGCGATTCCTTATGTACCATCATATATTTTAATCTAGTTTCCCAAACTACCTTAGCCAACTCACCCCTCATATCTAAGTAGTTTGCTGTGTTCAGATTTAAGACCTTGGTCTTGGACTTAACTAAATCACTCTCAAACTCAATATAAATTCTGTTATATTATGATCATTATTCCCGAGAGACTCCTTTACTACAAGTTTATTAATTAATCCTTTCTCATTGCATATACTAAATATAAAATAGACTGTTCCTCGTTGTTTTCTCATCATACTGATTTAGAAAAGTTTGCTGAAGTTGAGTATCTTTGCTCTTGGTTTCACGTCACCAGCTGTTTTGCAAGAAGTTCCAAGAACCAGATGCTACCCATGAGCAGATGAGGCAGGGAAAAGGGGAAAGCAGAGGTGGGAGGAACTTTGATTCCACCAGTAGCTAATGTTAATTCACTGAAATTGCACTAATAACTAATAGTAATACTGGTCTTACTGATTCCCCTCATAACCAGCAAATAACTCACTGATATGCAATTGGTAATAATAGATGTAAGGCCCCAATATTCTACCTGTAACTAATAGTAATCCTATAACTGATTGTGCTCTTGTGTCTTTGACTAAGTCTTGTTCTCAGCACCATGAAGTAGCACTGACTGGACACGAGGCTGGTACTGGGCGTCTGTGGGTATAGGAGATGCCCCTAATAAAGTTATTTGCTGCTCTGTATTATTTCATTACCCTGGAACTGGGATGGGTTTTGCTATGGTCTGTGCATTCCCATCTGTTTCAGGTTTTTGAGTTACGGACACATAGGGTTTGAAGAGAGTTGAAATGCGTCTTTTGTAAATGCAGCAAAATGCCAATATTTTTTATCAAACTGTAACGACATGCCCAAAGAACTTGACGGGCCTGTATCAGCCAGCTTTCCAATATTACTTGGAAAGAAAGAGATAGAAAATGAGAGCTGAGAGAGAGAGAGGGAGAGAATAAGAGATAATGAAGAGTGAAAATGAGAAAGAGTGAGAATGAGAGTGACAGAGAACTTTTATTCTCTTTCATCTAGCCAGAACTTGCATTCTAGAATGCAACGCACTGAACTATCCAGTTTTTGCTGCTGGAGAGGGAAGGCCTTCATCTGATCTATCTGAGCAGGTCTTGAACATATGCCCATCAATTAAAAGGAGAGTTTTTAACACTCAAGTTTCCTAGCAGGGAAAGCACACAAGTGTTTCCTCCCGTCCTGGGCCATAATTAGGCACTTAACCTCAGGATGAAAGAATAGTAATCAGTCACAACCCTTCAGCCACTTCCCTGCCAAGGGCAAAAGAACCTTCAACCATTCCATTTTTGGGTTAGGGAGAAGAACAATAGAATGCACTATAACATTAAAGAAACTGTTTAGAAAGCATCTATCTCAGAAAAGTCTGGAATTACTTTGAAGTGCAAGACTGTTGTTATGTAGCAAACATGGCAGCCATTTTGTGTGCAGCAAGGTCCCTCAAACAGCAACAAGATGAAGAGTCAGTTAGTCTGGTTTTAGTAGGGTTGGTTCAGGGAGTAATGTTGGTCAGGACACCTGGCGAACTCACTGCTCTTTTCCAAATGTCAACCTTGGCTCAGTGGGTAGCACTGACATCTCTGAATTAGAAGGCTGTACGTTTAAGTCCCGCTCCAGACACTTGAGCAAATCCAGGCTGACATTCCCAGTGCAGTACTGAGGGAGTGCTGCACTGGCAGAGGTGCTGTCTTTTAGATGAGGTGTTAACCGAGGCCTGTCTGCTTTCTTGGGTGGATGTAAAAAAATTATATAGCACTATTTCAACAAAGAGCAGGGGAGTTCTCCCTAGCATCCTGGCCAATATTTATCTCTCAACCAATATAACTAAAATAGATTATCTGGTCATTATCATCTGATTGCTGTTTGTGGGAGTTTGCTGCACTGCCATGTTTCTGACATTACAACAGTCATGACATTTTTAAAGTATTTAATTGGCTGTAAAACACTTCAAGATGTCCTGAGGTTGTGAAAGGCGCTATATAAATGCAATTTATTTTTCTCCTTTCTGTTGTTTCTTTAATGCCTATCGGACTGGAACAATGCACCACTGATTGTGTCAGTCTAGACTGTGTATTCAAGTCCTGAAGTGGAGCTTCAACCCCAAAGCCTTCTGACTGAGACCAGAGTGCCAGCAACTGAGTCAAGCTGAGTCTACATTGCAAAGTGCCAACCAGATGTAACAGACTCTTTTTAACATGGTGTTGGCACATTTATTATTGTTAGTGACGGGCGATGAAATGCTGACCTTGCCAGTGACGTCCATATCCCAAGAATTAAAAAAGTATTGTCTCCAGTCCTTTGCTTTTATGTTTCTCTTTGCCCAATTGTACATATTTTGTTCAGTGAATGATTAATTATTTGCTCTTTCTCTTTCCCTTTTTTTTCCAGCTTGTCCAGAGGGAACATTTGGCAAAAACTGCAGCTTCCTGTGCAAGTGTAAGAATGGTGCAACGTGTGATCCACTGACTGGGAAATGCCGCTGCCCTTCGGGAGTCAGTGGCGAGATGTGCGAGGACGGTATGTTGGGTTGTATTTGTGGGAACGTTATATTGTGGTAAAATTAACCTCCATTGTTGCATAGAAATCTATGGTGAGGCCAGTGATAAAGTCTCGTAGTGGCCTGGTCTGGTGTTGAATTAGGGTTGCCATTCATCCGGTTTTGTACCAAACAGTCCGGATTTCAGTGCAGCTGGCCCTATGCTCATTTTAATTAATTATATCAGCAGGCCTTAAGCTCATAGCCATTTTTACAGGTGTGCATGCACGAGGTTTGGCAGGCTTGGGAGTGGGGTCTGTGTCTGGTATTCCCAGCCTCCGCCTGTGGCCACCCTATGTGAATTGCCTCGAGCCCTTTAGAGAAACCCTGAAACGTTGCCTATTCTAGTTGGGTGTATTCCTGGAGGTTTCATCACATGACCTTGGCCAGAATTTTATGTTGGGCAGGAGGCCCTACGCACTGGCTGAAAAGTCGGGGGCGAGCCCGGGACTGGGGAGCCGCGCCAGGATTTTTCGCTCCCCAGGCCCTTAATTGGCTTTGGCAGGACTTCCACCTCCTTGAGGCAGGAAGTCCCGCCTAATGGAGCTGCCGGCCCGCTGATTGGCCAGCAGCTCTTAATCCCAGCAGAGCCACCAGGAGCGGTGGCCAATGCTGAGACTACACCCAGCCATCGCAAGCAAGGTGAAGGACGGCCCTGGAACAAAGGTAGGTTTTTGGGGCCTCACTGGGGACAGTTGGCCGGGCCTCGGTGAGGCAAGGGGCGTTGGTTGTGCGGGGTGGGGGGGAGTGTTGTGTGATAGGGGCCGTTGGGGCTTCGGGAGGGGCGGCCTTCACCACAGGGTGCCCGATCAGGAGGGCCCACCTTCCTCCCAACCTGCAAATAGGCTGCCAGCTTTTACCTGGCGGTGTTCTTGAGGCCTTTGCCATCTGGCCACCGAGGGTAAAATACCTGTGGCAGTGGAAGGAGGCCATTAAATCGGCAGTTAATTGGACACTTAAGGGCTTTGATTGGCCTGCAGCAGGAAGGCCTTTCTCACCGCTGCCGCCCCGTGTAAAATTGCAGCAGGTCGGGAGGGAGTCAGGAACGGGACACCCCCCCCCGCCTCCCACTCAAGTTCACGGCCCCCGCCACCCCCCCCCCCCCCCCCCCCACCACCAGCCCACTCATCCCGCCCCACACTCTTGTCATTGGTTCATGCTCTGGACACACTACCTTCCCACACCCGATTGGAAAGTGCACTGACTCATTGTCACCCAATTGGATTAATCTGGGCTGTCAATCAAACAATCTTTTCCCCCATCTACAATATTTGTATAATTAATAAACAACAGAGTTCAAAGAAATTAAAAGAAAGAACACTTTTATTTAATGTCCCTATGATTTTTATCCCGGGTCATTTGTAGCAGTGTCAATTCCCGGAGACACCAGGACAATTCCGGAGGGTGGGAAACCCTATTGAATCATTGCTTCTTTGTGTGTGCATGCTTGTGTGTGTGTGTCTATCCTTATGTGTGTGAGATCACATATTTATAGTTCTGTGCTGACTGCCTGTACAACGCCCCCCGCCCACCACCCCGGATGGTTTGCATCCCCCCCCCATTTTTCAGACCTTCCATGTGTGGTTGATCTCATGCATGTGAAAGTTTCCAAAATTTGCTTTAAAGTGTAACTGGTTGATTCCCAGGACTGATTGCCTTCTCCTTTAGGCTGTCCCAAGGGATTGTACGGGAAGACGTGCAACAAGAAATGCAACTGCGCCAATAACGGGCGCTGCCACCGCATCTATGGGGCCTGTCTCTGCGATCCTGGCCTCTATGGGCGCTTCTGCCATCTACGTAAGTCGGGAGAGTTTTGTTCTTGCTGTTTGTTTGTTAGCAGTTGCGGGATGGCAGTTTGCACAAACACCTGCTATTCCCCAAGACAGTGAGTACCGATCACGGCCGAGCTTTCCTTACCAACTCGCTGGTGTGTCCATATATACAAGTGTGTGTGTGCACACACTCACATGCACACACACATGCGCTTCTGCATATGTATACACTCATGCACACACAGTCACGCACAAATACACAACCATCAACCAGGAATCAATTGGCCATTTCGCAGTTGGATGTTCCTCAACTGGACAGGAACAGAACGTCAAATCTTTGCCCATGGACGCTTCCTGTCAACAACAAATACATATCATGTTCCACTTCATTAAATCGTGCCCACTGACTTAAATATCTGATGGCCTGCACCCTTTGCAGGCTGCCAGATATTTCTGTGCTCTGTGTTAGCCAGAACAAACTAAATAAATGGCAGGGTTGTTGGTGTTGAGCAGATATTGGGTACCTCTCTACTGAGATCCCTTCTGTTGGAGATCTGTGGATCTGCTGTAGTGGAGGCTTCATATCCAGGGAGCAGGGTGAATTACAGGATGCAGGGAACCTACAGAAAGTTGCCCATGTTTAAATGGAAGAGAAATATGTTTTGGAAAACAACAGGCCTGCTCTATCCCACTTGAAATTTCTAGTTTGCAAGCCACTTATTATCAGTGACACCAACGTGCCCTTGTTTGCTTTCCAAACCAGGTATTCAAGTGGCCTTTCTGGACAAGATTGTCAGTTTGGTGCCAGTTAATGGCCTGCACAGTTCTGCAGACTTGTACCCACTGGAATCCAAACTCAATTCGCTTCAGACCTTTAAGTCCAGCAGGTAGTTATGCCGTCTTCCTGAGGTGGCGATGTGGACTAAAACATTGTTCTTTCACTGCTGCGGCCTGGATTCAGATCCCAAGTTCGAGCTTCCAATTCAGCCTTGTTGCTGAGCAATTAATTACTTTGACTTCTTACACCTCATTACTTCATTTAAACAAACCTGCCACTTACTCAGCAACAGCTGAAAGCTCTTGGGGCCTAAATTGCCAGTCAGTTTTGGTTGTGTCTAGCTTCTTTGGCAACTGGTGAGTTTCCATCCTCGTAAAGTGTGGCTCGGGTTGGTAGGCCTGCCGAGAGGATGAAACTGGCTTTCAGTTGGCTGGGCTTTGAGATTGAAGAATGTAACGTTTATCACAGTTTGCTGAGGGCTGCTTTACTGAGGTGTATGTGGTTGCCAAATGGTTTGGCAATGGTACAGAGCATCCCACCAAGGGGCCTCACGTACAGACAGTGATAAGCCAGTTACATTGGGCAGTTGTGCCCATTGTAAAATACAACGGATGAATAATATGAGTATAATGAAGTCTGTTGTAGCATCAAGGCTGTTAGAAACAAAGAAAGATATTGTTTTTCTAAGGCGCCTTCAAGACCTCAGGGCATCCCAATGTGCTTTAGAACCAATGAAGTACTTTTGAAACATTGTCATTGTTGTAATGCAGGAAACACGGCAGCCAATGTACGCACAGCAAACTCCCACAAACAGCAATGTGAAAATAATCAAATAATCTGTTTCACCGATGTTGGTTAAGGGATAAATATTGGGCCAGGACACCAGGGAGAACTCCCATGTTCTTTAAAATAGTGCCGCAGGATCTGAGAGGGCAGAAGGGGCCTCAGTTTAACATCTCATCTGAAAGACGGTATCTCCAACAGTGCAGCACTCCCTCAGTATTGCAATAGTGCTGTCAGCCTAGATTGTGTACTCAAGTCCTGGAGTGGGACTTGAACCCACACTGTCATGACGTCGGTAAGGCAGCATTTATTGCCCATCCCTACTTGCCCAAAGTGCATTAATAGTCAATGACAAGGTGTGGGACTGGAGTCACGTGTAGGCCAGATGAGTTATGGATGGCAGGTCCCTTCCCTGGAGAACCAACAATTAACAAGCTTTTGTGGTTATTTTCTGGTACTGAATTTCTTGAAATTGAATTCATCAGTGGGCTCACAAATGGTACCACCATGTAAGCACTTTTCTCTCTTGTTTTCGTGATTTGGATTTAAACCTGCTGTGATTTAAGTTGCTTGTAATGTTTTTACTTTAGGACTTCATGAAGAAATAAGGGTCTGTTTTAATCATGATGCACTGTTTCTTTGTTCTCCCCTCCTCTGCTTTACCAGCATGTCCGAAGTGGACACATGGGCCTGGCTGTTCGAGCGAGTGCCGATGTGAACAGCGCAACACGCTGGAATGCAACCGTAAAGATGGAAGTTGCACTTGCAAACCTGGTTACCATGGTGTCACTTGCCACAAAAGTGAGTGCTCAATTGCTGAGAAGGATAATTAAGAGTTTAAAAATTGGTGACGGTAATCAGACAGTCTGTGGAACACGGTGGTCCCTCTGCTGCTTGGGACAAGAAATATCATCTCTGGAATGTGACTGGAGATGTGGACTGATATTCTGGAATTCCTCCTACAGATGGGGATAACAGGGCAGTGGAATTAGTGTTCGATTGTGCTAACAAAGTGTTGGAGCTGACACATGGGGCCAAATGGCCTCTTTCTATGCTATAAATGTCGGCCTAGATAATCTAGTAAATGTCATTCAATCCCCTCAGGAATGGGTGAAAGTATGACATCTTGGATTTATTAAAGCTTCATTCCTTCTTTTCTCCTTTCCTCTTGTCCAAAGCCTGTGATCTCAGCTTTTATGGAGATGGATGTAACACCAAGTGTAGCTGCCCAGACGGTGTTCCCTGTGACCATGTGACCGGCGAGTGCGAGATTCTGTGTCCTAAGGGATATCATGGAAGGAACTGTAGTCAAGGTATGTTTAACTTTCCACTTGTTTGGAAAACAAATTGAGAAGTATAGGCCAAGGGTCGTAATGTCACCAAAATTGAAAGGAATGATAGCATCAAACAGCACAGAAGGAGGCCATTCGGCCCAGTGTGCCTGTGCTGGCTCTTTACAAGAGCTTTCCAATTAGTCCCATCCTCCTGCCCCATCCCTATAATAAGTTTTTCCTTTCAAGTCTATATCCAATTCCTTTTGTAAAAGTTACTGTTGAATCTGCTTCCACCACCCTTTCAGGCAGGGCATTCTGCATTATAACAACTCACTGCAGAAAAACAATTCTACTCATCTCCTCCACGTTTCCTTTGCCAATCTAAGAGAACATGAGATACATCAGGAAGTAGTGAATGGGTGACGCCTCTCCTGGGTTTTGAAAGCTGACAGGTTGTAGGTGGAAAGGAAGTTCCTGAGAGGTTCGACAAGAATGAATTAGAGTAGAAGATGGTGCGACAAGTTTTGATTCCAAGAATGAAGATGAAAGGAGAACAAAGGCGAGTTCAAAGGAGGTATGATTATTGTTGTGTTGATGGAATTGAGTACAGTACAGCGGTAGTGAAGTCTTGCTTCAATTGTATAGAATCTTGGTTAGACCACACTTGGAGTACTGTGTGTAGTTTTGTTCCCCTTACCTTAGGAAGGATATTATTGCCATAGAGGGAGTGCAACGAAGGTTCACCAGACTTGTTCCCGGGCTGGCGGGACTTTCCTATGAAGAGAGATTGGGGAAATTGGACCTGTATTCTCTAGAGTTTCAAAAAATGAGAGGTGATCTCATTGAAACCTACAAAATACTTAAAGGGATAGACAAGGTAGATGCAGCTGAGATGTTTCCCCTGGTTGGGGAGTCTAGAACTGGGGACACAATTTCAAAATAAGGGGGAAGCCACTTAGGGCAGAGATGAGGAGAAAGTTCTTTGCTCAGAGGATTGTGAATCTTTGGAATTCTCTACCCCAGAGGGCTGTGAAAGCTCAGTCATTGAGTATGTTTAAAGCAGAGATTGACTGATTTCTAAATACCAATGACATAAGGGATATGGGGATAGAGTGGGAAAAAGGCATTGGAGTGGATGATCAGCCATGATCATATTGAATGGCGGAGCTGGCTCGCTGAATGGCCTACTCTTGTTCCTATTTTCCTATGTTCCTATGTTTCCTATGAAAGAGACAAGGAAGAATGCCATGAAATCAGTTTGCTTCCTAGCAGGAATGAGACAACTCCATAAAACTGGCTATAATCCAGTCCTAAATCTGATGTCTTCTACAGAGAGACTGATAGAGGAACAGAACACTGTCACGTTGCTATGGCACAGGCCACTCTTTGAATGTGTTCATGCGTTCACCCCATATACCAAATGGAGAAAATCTATCAAAATATATTTACAGCTCGCTACACATTAGGGGTGTGCTGTGCTAAAAGAGAGAAAGAAGTTGCGTGAATATATATTGCTTTTCACAACCTCAAGATGTCCCAGAGCACTTGACAGCCAATTAAGTACTTTTGAAGTGTAGTCACTGTTATAACATCAGAAACACAGCAGCCATTTTGTACTCAGCAAGCTCCCACTAACACCAATGAGATAGTGACCAAATAATCTGTTTTATGTAATGGTTAAGGGATAAATGTTGACCCAGTTGCTCTTATTTAAATAGTGCCATGAGATATCTTACATCCACCTGAGAGGGTAGCAAAGGCCTCAGTTTAGCATCTCATCCTAAAGAGGCACCTCTGACAGTGTAGGACTCCCTCAGCACTGCACTGAAGTATCAACCTAGACTATGTGTTCAAGTCGCTGGAATGGGACTTAAACCTACAACTTTCTGAGTCAGAGGTGAGAGTGCTACCA
The DNA here is from genome assembly GCF_036365525.1 of Heterodontus francisci. Classification (NCBI taxonomy): domain Eukaryota; kingdom Metazoa; phylum Chordata; class Chondrichthyes; order Heterodontiformes; family Heterodontidae; genus Heterodontus; species Heterodontus francisci. The sequence goes on along the minus strand of NC_090407.1, from coordinate 14,275,636 downwards.
CTGATCCACAACTGGCACCACTCCTGGTGGAATGCCCTGCTCACTTGGAGCATGAGCCCAAGAATCAGGGCTTCAGTGGTGTAGCCTTATCTCTGACCTGCACTCCCACTGGGAAAATGTGAATCACTCTTTCCCCATATCACGGCCAGAGGAATTCATACTTCATTGCTGGGGAGCTTTACTCTGTATTAACCCCAGGCTGTACCTGGCCTTCCTGACAGTGATTAATGCTGAATGTGGGCGCTGAATTCCCAAGCTGCTTTAAGGGCTCGGAGTCTGTATCAACCCTCACGCAGTGCAGTTTGTAATAAGATTGAAATAATAATAGTAAGATGGAATGTAAACTTGAGCTGTAAACTTGTTGTTAGATTCCCCTGAGCTGCACTGTGTACAGATTGGAATGATTTACCTTTAGTCAAGTCAGTATACTGACAGCACAGAGGGGCAATATCTCAAAATAAAATTAACAGAATAATTTAAACTGACGTCACCTTCCTGACAGTCACTCCCTTGCAGACGTTAGCGGAGAGGCCCATGAAAAATCATTGTTTTCAACGTCATGATACCATTGATAGATTCACAGGAAATGACAGCACGTCATCCTTTGGCTTGAAGAGGCAAACACGTTTAAATCCAAATGGTCTGATTCTATTATTCTGAAATACTATTTTTCTGAGCATATTTCCTATAAGGGGAAAGGGAAGTTCCAGACACCTTCATCCCTGACAGCTAAATGTACGAAAGATAGAAGGAACTTCCATTTATATTTCACCTTTCACGACCTCAGGATGTCCCAACGTGCTTTACAGCCAATGAAGTACTTTTGAAGTGTAGTCGCTGTTGCAATGTAGGAAACATGACTCCTAACTGACCTCTGAAACGTCCTGGCAAGCCACTCCATTGTAACTAGGGCAACTAGCAATGGGCAATAAATGCAGCCTTGCCAGTGATGCCCACATCTTGACAATTCATTTTAAAAAATGTGATATTTACAGGAAATGCATTCTACATACGAGACTTGTACAGGTGTGTCTTACATCTAATGCATAGTCATCACACTTCAAAGTGTCAAAATTATTTGAAAATAGAAAAGCCAATCACTTTTTAACTTTTTTGCTGATCTTGATAACCTGCTTCTGCCAGGAACCAGAGATTTACTAATAGTTTTCAATCATGATTCAAAAATTTACCTTATAAATGAACCTCAGGGCATGCCTACTTAGATAAGCCTAAGCACTGGCATTCAAGAGAAAGGCTATCATAAGGTCAGAAGTTGGGATGTTTGCTGATGATTTCATAATGCTGAGGACCATTTGCAATTCCTCGGATACTGAAGCAGTCTGTACTCGCATGCAGCAGGACCTGGACAACATTCAGGCTTGGGCTGATAAGTGGCAAGTAATATTCGTGCCACACAAGTACCAGGCAAAGACCATTTCCAACAAGAGGGAATCTAACCATCTCCCTTGACATTCGCATTACCATCACTGAATCTCCCCACCATCAACACCTTCAGGGTTACCATTGCCCAGAAACTTAACTGGACCAGCCATGTAAATACTGAGGCTACAAGAGCAGGTCAGAGGTTGGGAATTCTGCAGCGAGTAACTCACCTCCTGACTCCCCAAAGTCGTTCCAGCAACTACAAGGCACAAGTCAGGAGTTTGATGAAATACTCTCCTCTTACCTGGATGAGTGCAGTTCCAACAAAGCCCAAGAAGCTCAAAACCATCCAGGACAAAGCAGCCTGCTTGATTGGCTTCTCATCCATCACCTTAAACATTCACTCCCTCCACCACCGGCACACAGTGGCAGCAGTGTGTACCATCTACAAGATGCACTGCAGCAACTCACCGAGGCTCCTTCAACAGCACCTTGCAAAACCTAGAAGGACAACAGCAGCAGATGCATGGGAACACCACCACCTGCAAGTTCAACTCAAAGTCACACATCATCCTGACTTGGAACTATATCGCCGTTCCTTCACTGTCGCTGGGTCAAAATCCTGGAACTCCCTCCCTAACAGCACTGTGGGTTAAAGCCTGGCTACCTGACCCAAACCCGACTACACCCGACTCCATGTGTCGGGTTTGGGTGGGGTTGGGTCTATATTCTGTGTCGAGCATTCGGGCTCGGGTCGGGTCGGGTCGGGCCGGACTGTACTGGCTCCGTGTTTTATAAATAAATGCATTATTACATTTTAGTGATATTTGGATCGGGTCGGGCATGAAAATTTTTTTTAAGGACTTGGGCTCCAGTCGGGTTCGGTTTGGCTGTGGTCGGGTCGGGACCGGGTCAGGTTTTAATTTTAAACCCGAGCAGGCCTTTACTGTGGGTGTGTCTACACCACATGGACTGCAGCGGTTCAAGAAGGCAGCTCACCACCATCTTCTCAAGGGCAATTAGGGATGGGGCAAAAAATGCTGGCCTAGTCAGTGATGCTCACATCACATAAATGAATTCAAAAAAAAATCTCCATTTCAACAACTGAACCTTACATCTCGCTCCAGAACCGAGATTTTTTGCGAGCTATGCCATGGGATGTCAGCTTTCCTTTTAAAAATAAACCAGAGCTAAGTCTTTGCATTTTAACTATGGTATAAGGCTGCCAAGTCCATGTGTTACCGTCTGTGTATTACCTGAGCTCTTTGTCATCAGAGAAAGATAAAAATATTATGATGCAAGATATTATAAATCATAATGTTAAGACTTTCAGAAATGATCAAGAAAATTGTGTTGTTAATGAAAACCAGTATCAATGGTCATGACAGAGTAGTAACTTACTAAATTATTCTTGCTCTCATTTCATCATCCTATACATTAGTATCAATTCTCCAGATCCTCATATTAATATAGGATTACCAGAGTCAATCTTTGATTACGACAGGTGACATTGCAAAGGTTCTTGTAAGCTGGAGCAGGCAGGCAGGCCAGTGCTTCTGTGCACTTGGGGTTTCATTAGTTCCATGCATCACTATGATCAAAATCAGCCCCAATAGATTAAATACCTCCACTAGCAACAAAATTGCCTTTGAAGGTTCTCAGTCCCGGCGGATGTGAGTTCACAGAACGAGATAACTCAAGCCTGAGTCAGCAGTCACGCTGGCGCTGTCCTGATTTTGGAGTTGGTCTTGAAGTTACTCCATAAACTTAGCAGTCTTGTAATAAATTCCTTTATCTTGTGTTCTGGCAGAGCGCTAACTTGTTCCTGTTAAATGGGCCAATCTTAATGTGTATTTCGGGGTAAATTTTTAATGTGCGCTGTGTGGCTTAGATGGAGAGGTAGCGCCGCCAAAGTGGCTTTCTGGTGATCGCCATCATCAAAGGGGCGTTCTGCTGGGTGATCAGAGTGCCCGCTTCTTTCAGGCAGTAGGCTCCCTTAAGTATGCAAATTGGGGGTCCTATGACATACATACAAAATTATTGAGCAGGAAAAGACTAGCTGGTCCATTAATCTTGCCCACACTTCACGATGGCCAGAGCATTGTGACTAGACACTTCCCATACATACACTAACTCACCCCTAACCCCACAACTTTCAGCCATGCAATCTCCTGAGAGAGGCAGAACTCTGGAGGTAAAACCTAGGGCCAGAAGTAGGAATTCTCCACAAGAATAACGTAGACTGCTTCAGCCCCTGGTGCTCTTCCTCTGCCGTCGGCCCTCCTAAAACAAACCTGGATTGGCCTCTGGCACCCCGATATTGCCCCGGCCTGCAGTCAGTGAGTTGCCACAGGGACACCTGCGGCACGCTGGTGGGATAGACCAAGCCTGTCGCCGGAAGGATCAGCTGGTCAGAACACTTTACCATTTTGACACCCATTAATTAAGATTTGCCCCTTCATGTTTGTACACTAATAATACAATGGATTTTCAAGGTTGCTGTACACCCTGAATAAAGAGAATTTTACTCTGTGCATAGTTACCACCATAATCTAGAATGAGATTCCAGTACATTGCTGAGGGAGCACTGCATTGCGAGAGATGGCGTCTTTTGGATGAAATGTTAAATCATGGCCTTGTCTGCCTGTTCAGGTGGACGCGGCACTTTTTCAAAGAGCGGGAAGTTTTCCTGGTGTCCTGGCCCAGCATTGACCCCTCCTCCAATATCACTAAGCCATCACTGGTCATTGAAAACCTTTGCTGGGCCTTGCTATGCACAGTTTGTCTGGCGTGTTTGCCCACACAACAGTAGTGATTCTATTTGTAAAGTAATTCATTGGCTGCAAAATGCTTTGGGATGTCCTGAGGTTGTGAAAGGTGCTGTATAAAATGCAAGATTGGTCTTTCTTTACCTGACCCTGGATGCCAATAGCTGTGCTTCATTCCCCAACGGATGTCTTTAATTGAGAGAGCACAACGTTCTTTTGTTTGCCTAAGTACCTGCTCCATTTAAGTGAATAGAATTTACAAGCCATGTTCCCATTTAATCCATTCAATTAATCTCCATTGAAATCCTTACCGATTAATTATTACCACATGATTTTCAGTTTAGCTTAAATCCCTGACCTAGAATTGCTTGATTGGCCAGGAAAGAGGGAATAGCTTATGTTGCAACCATTGAGTAAAGAAAAAACTTGCATCTACATAGTGCCTTTCACAACCTCAGGATGTCCCAAATGCTTTACAGCCAATGAAGTACTTCTAAAATGTAGTCACTGTTGTAATGTTGGAAATGCAGCAGCCAATGTGCGCACTTCAAGTTTCCACAAATAGCAATGAGATATTGTCCAGATAAGCTGATGTTAGTGATGTTGATTGAGGGATAAATAATAGACCAGCACACATGTAGAAAACATAACTATGTAGAGAGTCAATTATCCTTCATTTAACCCATATGGTACCTAACTCCAAATATTTGATGGAAGGATATAGAGAGAGCTTTATAATATATGATATACTTGAATGCTTTTAGGAGCAATGCTTTGCCTAGTTCTGGTTCCATGCTGTAACTAACCAAGAAGTATTCAATGGGACAGTTTAATGGGAGCTATGAACTGAATCTATCCCTTTTTGTATTGAAAAACCTAGATGAAGGACCATTAGCGGTGGTTAGGTGATTCCAGCTTGGGTTTGAAAAGTTAATAGGTTATAAGAAAAAGGGGGGAAGATGGTAAGTTCCAGTTTTCAGGTTGTGAGAATAAATGAGTTGAATGGCTTCTTGGTGGGACAGTCTGGAGAATGCATTATTCAACATTTGCACTGATCTGTGAGACTTAGATCGACAGTCTAGAGGGGGCTTTATCTTCCATTTAACCCAAGTCCAATTTAACCTACAACAAGCTTCATCTTGACATGAGGTTCAAAGTGGAAATTGTCTCTCCTGAGCTGTCATCCCTAACTTCAACACACATGCAAAGGAAATAAATCTGTAAACCAGGGGCATGCAAAAGGGGTGAAAGAGCCACAGGATGGTAAGGAATGGGGATTGTAGCCTTCCAGACCCTTCAAATTCACACACTTGGATTATGTTGGTGTTACGAATACACTTTCCATCAAAAGGATTGGAAATATTCAATCGGAGATTTTTTTCCAACACACTCCGATCTCTTTGTTCCGGCTGAAGAACAGGAAATAACAGAAATATTTTGTTGAAACATTTGGTTTGCGGGCCACTGAGAGGGTCTGGAAATATTTAGAGCTTTGCTAAACAAGCAAAGATAGACATCTGCCAACAATTAGAGAGGAGGAGAGCATAGGAAAGAAGCCATGTAAAAGTGCTGAAAGAGTGACCTGAGACTGAGCTGTGAAACACGACTGCCCTGTGTGAGGAGTGGGGGGCGGTGAGGGGGGGGGCAAAGGCATAGCAGACAGGGGCGGCAGAAGGTGTTTGGGACGAGGCAACAGAAACAGCTTAAGCGATTAAAGTTCAGAGATATGGGAGCAACATAAAGAATATAATATTATGGAACAGCAAAGGATTATGGAACATAACAGATATGATGCCAATATAAGAAACATGGGACTAAGAATATGAGATTAAGGTACACAATAAGGGACCAGTGTTAGGAATCTGGAAATAGGACAAGGAAACAACATTCAGAATATAGGTTATGGGACCCAAATGCATATGAAACTGGCAAAGGGATTTAGGATCAAGGTATGGAGTTTGATTGGTATTCTGCCTTGGCTCCAGGCGGAAATTCAGGTCCTATATTTTTTGACTTTGCTATAAAAACGCACAACCTAAACTGATGGTACATTGTGCCCAGTGATTTCCTACTACCAATGCAACAACAACTTCCATTTATTTTGCACCTTTAATGTAGATAAACATCCTGGACTGCATCACAAGGGAAAAAGATGGTTGTCTAGCCAAAGATGATATTCGGATGGATGAGACTTTTCAGAGGAGAGGGAGAGGGTTTTAGTGCGGGAATTCCAGAGTGTGTAGCCTAGGCAGTTGAAAACAGGAGCAACCATGGTGGTGCGAAGCTGGAGGGACCCACAAGAGGAATGGAGAGTTTAAAGGGTGGGAGGGTGTGCTTCTAGGGTTGGAGGAGGTGACAGAGATAGGGAGGTGTCAGGCCATGGAAGGATTCAAACACAAGATTTAAAATTTTGAGGTGGTGGGTGAGCAGAAGCCAATGTAGGTCAGTGTGATAGACAAGCAGGACTTAGTGTTGGAAAGAATATGGGCAGCAGAGTTTAAAGGAGAATGGAGACTGGGAAGCTGGCTAAGTGGGGATTGAAATAGTTGAGTCTGGGGGCAACAAAGGCATGGATGAAGGCTTTAGTGGCAGAAGCTGGTGATGTGGGGGTGGGGTGCAGGGGTAGAATTTCCACAGGGGTTCCCTGATCTCCTATCATAACTTTGACAGAAGATCAGCAGCGCTAGAGCATTTCCTGGATAAGTGACATCAATGGCCATTTATGCCATTTCTGCGAGAATTGGTAAGATCTCCTACACTACGGCGGGAGTTCAGAAATATCTCTTCAGAAATTGCTGGCAAAGCTGAGGTAGGGGTGGAATGTTACTTAGCTGAAAGGTCTTTGTGATGCTGATCAAAATTAGTCCAAAGTAAAAGTGGTGCTTCATCTCCCCTGTGAAACATTCAGAAATTGGTTGAGTTAAATGTTTTATACAATGACAATAAATGTATTTGTTTCTGTGCTCTCAGTAAGTAAGGTTAACCAATAAAGAAACCAATCAAGGAACACTTATTTGACTGTCTTGGAGCACATCTCTTACAAAGTTCATTCCAAATCTTTTAATTTGTAATGTGCAACCCCTCACCTCACTCCCACAACCCAACAATAGTCACAAATCCAGGCATTCACCTAGAGCCTGAAATTTCCAGTCTGTTCTGATCGCCCTCAAGAACTACAATTATCTGGATTTGCCTATTCAGACCACTTCCCCGCAGGCAATTCTTGTCTTAGAGGGGTTGGTGAGGTTAGGAACTAAGTGTCACAAAATGTGCTCCACACTACCATGGGCAGTGCCACAAAAGATCTGATGGTGGAAACAATACATGGTTAAAAATATTTGCACAGATATGGCACACTAAGGCCAAAATCTTCAAGAGTGATTGAAGTATAGTCACTGTTGTAATGTAGGAAAGATGGCAGCCAATTTGTATACAGCAAGCTTCCACAAACAACAATGTGATAATCTGTTTCTGATGTTGCATGAAAGTATGCAACTATTACAGTAGTGACACTTCTCTTTTAAAACTATAAGGTCTGAAGTTTATCTGTAAGGCTTTCACTACTGCTGTGGGTGCTGAGACAGTGCTGTCTCCAATAGCTGATGGAGAAATTCTAAATCCATCTGGGCTATATAGAATGAGAAGAAGGAAGATGAAAGAAAGAAAATTTAAGGGAAAAGATTATTAGCAAAGAGAAATTTCTCCACTTGAAATCAACAGTTTAACCTTTAATGATGTTTCCTTTTTGGCATCAGGCAGTTCATTATTACAAGGCTCGTGGCTGAAAATCTCACACAACAGATTTGCGCCATATTGACAGCTCTGCTATTCATCAATACTTCAAGAGCTTTGACGCTCTTATAAAAATAGTCTTGGAAAATGGAAACTGCTCAGCACTATTCTTGGCAATATCTAAACACCTGACTCGGCACATGCAGCTTTTATGTTCCTACCCCCAGATGTTTTTAACCTGAATATCTGTCTGAAGAAATGAACTCTATCATTATATGTTTGCTTGTCCACACACCCAGATGGTGCTGGGCTGTGAGACGTAAGATCATCAGATAAATCCAACAAACTGCACAGCCCTAATTTTCTCTCCAGCTCTTTTCAAGCCATGGGTAGCTGAGTTTAGGCTCATTATGTAGGCAGAAGGTGCCAGCGATAGACCCTGATTATAGTCAGTTATCCTGCATTATTTCATTGACTGATACACAACTTGTGTTGTTTGGTGATGCTGGAGGAGATAAGGATGTGTGTCCTGATAACACCACTGCAACGGCAGAATAACTTGTGGAGTTGCTGGAGTTTTTCCTTCACTAAAAGTTATTGTTGAATTTTAGTTCAGTACTGCACTGATAGGACTGATTCAGACTTTGGGTTTAAACTTCTTGAATTTCTGGTACATTGTGTTCCTGTTATAGTGAGAACTTTAGCCGGTTCCCCCAGAAATCACTGATCAGTTTATCAGAAGATAGCAATCCCCAATGTGTAATGCTGATTCCCTGATCCATGATATATGTAACAAAATCATTAGGGAGATCCTTCTCAGATGTCCAGGGAAACACATCCCTCGCATTGGCCCAGTAGATCATCATTCAAACTGGATCAGTATCCCTCTGGTCTGCTTCCCTAACCCGTTAATGTACAGGATGTAGGCTCACCAGAGCAGCTGAGCAATTGGATGAGTCAAATAGAGGGGATTGACCGGTTGCAATCCTTTAACATCCAACACCACACTGGTGAGAATCTTCACGATCTTCAAACTTCTACACACACACACGCACACGACTAAATACTATTTTCTTGAAGGTTAAACCCATCCAAATTTGGTGCAAATTTAGTTTTTTTTCTCCCTCCTCCAAAATCACTTGGTTGAAACTAGACATGTTTGGATCCTGAAAAGGTTCAGGGTTGGTCTTTACCTTGCCAACAGAATATTGCTGTTGGGTAATGTTAACAGGGCAACGTCGACATTAGATAGATTATTCCAAAGGGAGTGTGGAATTCGAAACACAAACAGATCAGCCATGATCTTATTGAATGGTGGAGCAGGCACGAGGGTCTAAATGGCCTACTCCTGCTCCTAATTTGTATGTTCGTATGTAAAAGAGTAAAGTCACTGGCCGAATGAAAAAGAATGCTTCAGAGGAATGCTGGTCATTCTGTTGTGTCAGCCTCCTCCATTTGCAAACTACATGAGGTTTGCTGTTGGCCTCCCTGCCCCAGTGTCACCACCATTCCCTACATTACAGCAGTGATTACGATGCTTCATTGGTTATAAAGTGCTTTGGAATGTCCTGAGGTCGTGAAAGATGCTATACAAATGAAAGTCCTTTCTTTTGTTATTAACAGATGATAAAAGTCCAAGATCTTAGCAGGAGTCATGCAGATCAAAGGCCATCTCCTGCAAAGTCTTGAACTGCCTCAGTTGGCTCCTGTTTGTGTTTTCCCTTGTCTCCTTATGGTTGCAATGAGTTTCCCAGCAGGTTCTTTTTGGAGTGGTAATCTCAAACTTATTAAAGCACATTTTGACATAAAATCTACTGAAGCACTCATTAAACCACAAGCACACACCTGTGAATTCATTTACATCAGTGCAGCCAAGTTACCTTTGAAGTTTCTTTGCGTTTTGGGCAAGAATATGGACGCCCAGTTGTTCACCTGTTTTTTTCTCTTCTGTGTCATTCTGTCCACTGAGATGTCCACACGTCAAGCTGGATAATGGAACACCTCCCATCCAAGCACCCGGTGTTGGCATCAAGCACTCACAAACTACAGTGTGGTCCAATCAGAGTAAAGCCTCATCTACTTTGTACCTCCATACCAGACTCGGGAACCCACCTGGGAGGTTGGCAGATTAGGGGCGGTTTTGTGCTGTGGGATCCTGCCCACTTGGAATCGGAATTGAGGGGCATTTCATATGAAAACTTTACTCCCCAGGAGCCAGATGACACATCCAGTCAGTCAGCCTGAGATGGAATTAAACTCAGTTCACTTCAATCTGTGAATTTTCTGCGCAATTCTTTAGTACATGGTGCATTAATTCAGTGTTTTCGTCCATGGCACTTTACTATTCAGTGTTTCAGTGGCATTTCAGTATGTCATATTACATGGTGCAGTATTACAGCATATGGTTTTATTGTCTATAATGGTCTAGTATATGTTGCTTTTAAGAGATGAAGTTCTTTTTGGCCTTTAAAGTAGAATTGAAAGATTGTGTGATGAAATCCAGCAAGTTATAGCCTTTACAAACTCGATAGACTTTATTGTCTTTCTAGAGCAGTGTTGTCCAATAAAAATCACTGAGACACAGTTTTAGCCATATGCACTAATTTTAGTAGAAAACATCTTACACACAATATAGATAAATGTCTCTTGTGTGTTTATACAAATATATACCACCACTTGGTGTGAAATTTTGCAGTCTTTCTCTTTCACCAAAGTTTGGAATTTTGACATGAATTTATCAGACATCACGATCGAGATGTTAACTCACTCAAAATCCATTCACTTGCACAGAGTTAAAATCAGACCCCATATCTTAGTGCAGCTTCTAGCCTTTTATCAGCAGTTTTGAATGGGACTTGAGCTCCATTAGAATGATTGCAGAGAGTCTTCTCTCGGACCAGCCCCCACCTGCCACTCCCTCTCCAGTCACACCCCCAACTCCGCTCTCCCTCCAGACTCACTCTCGATCCAGACCCCTCAATCCCCACTTTCCTTCCAGAACTGCTCACACCCTCGCTGACCCTCCAGACCCAACCACCTCCTCTACCTCCAGACTTGCCCCACACCTACTCTCCCTGCTGACCTGCTCTCGATCCAGACCACCCCCACCCTCACTCTCCCCCCAGACTCACCACTACCCCGCTGTCCCTCCAGACCTACCCCCACACTCCATTCAGACCCACCCACAACCCCACTCTCCATCCAGACCCACCGCCACCCTCACACTCCATCCAGACTCACCCCTGTTCTTCATCTAGAATTCAGTTGGATGCTCCTCACCCTTTGCTCATTTGGAGCTGCTTGTTATTTGTTGGAATTCCTGTTTTCTGCTGGCCTGGAGCAGTTATTCCAAATGGTCGACCAGACATGATATTGCTGGTGTTCCCATAGTGTTGAAGTCTGGCCTTTTCTTTCTGTTACATACAACGTTAGCAGATATCAATAAGCAATAATTAAGGAAGTAAAGCACACACCATTAAAAAACATCGCACACTCTGCTTTTCCTCTGACCGTTTTAACAACAAACGCACAAAAAGGTTAATGTTCACATGCATATGTCATGTGAATGAGTATTAAGATCACATGACCAACAACAGTACCTATTACTCAATCTTATTTACTAATCAAAAATACAATTCGCCACATCTGGATTCCCAATTAGCCACATGTGGCTAATGGCTGGCGATTGAACAACAGCGTTCTAATGTAATAGCCTTGAACACAGATTCCAGACCATTCCTTATAATCCAGCTTGGTTGAAAAATGTAGTGACAGAAATCACTTGGGTGGAGCTAGGGGACATTACACCAGACAACTGACTCCACACCCCTCTCCTGATTGCAGAATGTACCAGCAACAAGTTTGGAGTGAACTGTCTGCAGACGTGTGACTGTGGAGGAGCCCCGTGTGACAGTGTGACTGGTGGATGCAGCTGCCCAGCTGGAAAAATGGGTCCTGGCTGCAAGAAAGGTGAGAGGGCAAAGGTCATAAACAATGTTTAATTTTCATGTTGCTCTCCATTAACATAGTCTGAACAGATTTACAGTAAAAACAAATTTTGAAACAGTTGTAATAAATAGAAATGATGCTTTCTGCACTGACAAATCCCTGAATGGCACTGTATAAAAATTCTATCTGACTGTTGCTTCAGGCAACGTCATGTATACAGTCCCCACCATTTACACCGTTCACACTCATAATGGGCAGCCGCCTATGTTGCGCAAATGGTGCTAACTATGTGTCATCACCACAGGAGTCAATTAAAGGGCTCTGCTTATATCGTATTAAGCACACTGGCTATTTTGGCTGCTCAATAAGTATTTAGCCCGTATTTACCCATTTAAAAGGCCCTGCTGATTTCAGCCAGTCTTGTCTTCAAGTGATTTCAATCAGCTGCTTGCACCTGGTTAAAATGCAATTACCTCAGTACTAGCTAACAATTAGGAGAGGCATTCGCTACGTGGAGACTTCCTGTTTTTTCAAGAATACTATGGTTACTTAACCTTTTTTTGGTTTAACCACCCACTGAAGTTAACATCAGTAGGGTCGCTATAAGCATTGGGGACTGTATTGTATCTTTTTTAGTTTTTTTAAGGGGTATTTTGGTAGGTTGAGTGTGCCCCACACCAAGACCCAAGCTCATAATCCATGCTAACCATCCATTGGCTGGCGAGGAGAGAGATCCTACACAGTTGAATAGGCAGTAGCCACTCACTGTCCAGGTGGCTTTGGCAAGGTACCAGAGGGCGCCTGGTACTTGTGGACCCAGAGCCCACAGCATGAGGCAATCCCTTCAGGAGAGAAGGGGGAAAAGTTCAGTTGGATAGGCTCCCACTGCAGGCATCATCATCAAACTTTATGACATTCAAAACTGCTTTTTTGAAATTCTTAGGATAATTTTTTAACGCAGAGTAGGGCTTGGAAATTCCAATTCCAAAAATATGTATTAATTTCTTTTGTGTTACGACACGACCACTCAAGATGAAGCCCCAATCAAAATATATAATTCTGATTGCGTTGGGAGCAACACACTGTCAATTCAGTCCCGTCTGAACATAGTCACAGTTCGCCGAACATATCACTTTAAACTTTCCAAATTAAAGAAAGTCACAGCCGAATTGAACCATCTATTAAACCCCGAATAAAGCGAACCAAACCAGGTATCTTTAGATCAACAAATTAACTGTTTATTAGAGAAAACTAAATTCTTAAACACTACTAAGATATAAACAGCATTTTTTTAAAAAGTAACAAAATCCTTGCAGATTTACGCTCCTGCCGAAGTGGAATCTTCCAATGTGGAACTGTTCAAGGTTGCTTGAAGTCCTCACAGCTGTCCAGTGGGGCAAAAAACAAGTTCCTCAACTATAGGAAATCCAGCAGTCCAGTTCAGCAGCCGAAGTGCCACTCTTCCTTTTCCAACGATGAACACTGATCGACAATTTGTTTTTTTTAAACGGAATTAATCTGGCTTGACTTTTTAGAATTCTGAGAGTATAATAAATAGGATTTAAATAGACCGAGGGAGAGCTCTTCTATTTCCTTCAGTACATGCTGGCAAAACATTCTGTGTCTGTTAACTGTCTCTGCAAAAGCCAGTTTTTCAGCTAGTTTCAAAAATCAATCGCAACGTTGTCTATCTTGATCTCGGTCTCTGAAAAGCTGTATCCGAGGCAACAACGATGCACATTTGAAGCTGGCTGGTTCTTCCACTCTGTATGCTTGTATCCAAAGGCAACCAGAATGCACCTTTTCAGTAACTCCTGATCCCTTGCTTGTTGTTAAAGCAGTACTGATCCTTTGCTGTCTTAAAGACACACCACATATTTCCAAAAGAAAAACAGTATCATGACATTTGCATCCATCCCAGTTGGTATTTAAGCAACATTAACTTTTGTTGGATCTTTCCCACATAATCTTGTAACCATTTGTGTTCCTCTGATTTCTCCGCACAGAGTGCCAAGCAGGTCACTGGGGCCTGGCCTGCAAGGGAACCTGCCCCGTCTGTGAGAACAATGGTACCTGCAATAAGAAGACTGGGCTGTGTACCTGCCCACCAGGATTCATGGGGAAACTGTGTCAGAACAGTAGGTACTCTGTGAACAGCTCGATGAAAAGAGGGAAGCTCAAATGTGCCCTATGATTGTCTCGCTCTCTTCATGAGAAACTCTGGATTAATTCTAATTAATAAATTAATTCTAATACCCCTGGTGCAATAGGGCCCACTTACCTCAACTGTCCTGGTCTCTGACCCCAGGCAGCTCAACTCTAATTTGTGTTTATATTTCTTACTGGTTTATCATAGGAACAGGAATAGGCCATTCAGCTCCTTGAGCCTGTTCGGCCAATCAGTTAGATCATGGCTGATCTGTATCTTAACTCCATCTTAACTTAACTTATCTTAACTTGCCTTGGTTACGTAACTCTTAATGCTTTTGCCTAACAAAAATCTATTAATCCCAGTTTGAAATTTTCAATTGACCACCCACCCCCTCTTCCCACCCCACCCCAGACTCAGCAGCTTTTTGAGAGAATTTTAGATTTCTGCTAAGCAAACCTATGGCCTATGTTTCCCCTGCGTGAATTTCTTGCTCCTGAAGGTTTGGAAAGGCCTGTTCGTTAATATTGCTGCCTCATTGGTGGGTAAATCCAACACCTAAACACCAGAATCTTGAGATCTCTGAGAATTAATTGCTGGGAATTTCTTGGTGTTTCTCCCACTCCACTGACCTTCCACAGGTGTCCAGGCAATGGACTCACTGCCTTAGCTCATGCAGGAGGATTGACCACTTGAGTGAGGTAATTACGGAACTGCACCTAAGCAAGACCTCACAGTGGGTGGGGAGGAGAAAAGGAACTCAGAGCTCTGATGACGCGTCATGTGTGAAATGTTAATCTATCTTTCTGATCCAGATGCTGAATGACCTGTGTGTTGCCAGTGTGCTCTGCATTTATTTCAGATCTTTGGCATTTGCAATTTTTTTTCTTTTCATCTTTTCACACCTTGTGCTGTTCAGTACTAATCTCATTGGAATGTGATGAAGGTGCCTGTAAATACTTGTCAGTGATATTTACTGTGGCACTACTGATGCCTCACCATCTACCTGCTACCCAATTCCACTCCATCACCCTCCTCCCCCCCCAAAATGTTCTTTCCACAGCCTCTAGAGTTGTTGATTGTTCCTTCTATTAACCAGCATGGTGGTCCTGTCCCCTGTTCCTGGAGATCTTCATAGACCCTGTCTCCTTAAACAACTCTTACTGCTTGACTAAGTCAGGAGCAGGTCCTAATCTCATCTCTTTAGTCCACCATCCTATTAGTGCCGCTGTTTGGTTCCCTCCCTAGACATTTTTCTCTTCCTCTCCAAAACACCATCCGACTACTTCCCTCAGGAAGGCAGAATGCAAGTGCCAGCCAAGGCTTAGAAAAACTCAGAAAACTGGGATATTTAATACAAAGAAAGACAAGCGCCGGATGACATTTGAATTTAATATACAGATGAAACAAAAATAACCTCTGGGGATGAATGTAATATTTTCATTGTGCCTTTTTTGAGAACTCTGAACTGGAACCAAATATGAGTTTATTTTTCTTTCCCAGCATGCCCCACAGGCCAATATGGCCTAGGGTGTCAGATGAGATGTCCTTGTGAGAACAAGGGGCAGTGCCATCCAGTGACAGGGCGTTGCACGTGTTCTGCAGGATGGACTGGCCATAACTGCAGGAGAGGTAAGAACCATACACAGTCAGTCTCCTAGGCCTGAAGCTCTGGAATTCCCTCCCCCAGTTCTGTCCACCCCTCTCACCTCCTTTAATATGCTCCTTAAAACACACCTTTCTGACCAACTATTTGGTCACCTGTCCAAATATCTCCTTTCTTTGGATCACTTTAAATTTTTGTCTGATTACAGTCCTACAGTTATGACATTTAACTATGTTAAAAGCACTATTTAAATACAATTTGTTGCTAGTGTAGTACAAAGAGTGGGCTGCTTACAGGATCCACCAAAATATCATTTAATACATATCAGTGTGTGGGTGGTGGAGGATACCTGTGTTAGGAACAAAAACAGGTCATTCAGTTCCTTGACCCTGCTACGTCCTTCGGATAGATCATGGCTGATCTGTACCTCAACTCCATTTATCTGCTTCTGCCCCTTGATATCCTTACCTAATAAAAATCTATCTCTATCGGTCGTGAAAGCTCCAATTATTTTCCAGCATCCACAGTCTTTTGGCAGAGAGAATTCCAAATTTCCACTACCCTTTTTGTGTAAACGTGCTTCCTGATTTCACTCCTGAATGGCCGAGCTCTAATTTTAAGATTATTACCCCCTTGTTTTTTATTCTCTTACCAAAGGAAATAGTTTCTCCACTTCTATGTTAGTAGAAGGGTGCCATCAACTGAACTTTACAGAGTATTGTAGGGGTTGACTCCAAGTCAGTGTGGTTAGTTGATAAATGAAAATTACTAGAGCTCCACCGAGAGACTCAATCTCCTCCCAGATGTCAGCACCCAAAGAACACGTTCACGTATGCTTCTCATTCCTAAGAAACCAAGGTAAAAGGTCAAGGCCCATAGTGAAGAAGGACACCAAGATAGAAAAGAGAAAACAAATTGAGAAACATCTTTGAGTGTATGCATCTTTATGGAGACATATCAATAGAAATGTCATGGAGTCTACAGGTTGGGGAGGAAGGATTTTTCAACTTTATGCTTCTCTGCATTCAGTTTACAAACTGGTTTGTTTATCTTCTTTATCTATTTAAGCAGAGCAAGTAGATAACAGAAGCAATAGTTTATCAGGGTGTAACAATCCCAGAGCGTTTTAGCGTTTTCAAAGTGACATTACCAAGGTATTAGCTATTTCAACAAAGCATACCATGAAGTATCCGGTGGGATATTTTATTATCACATTTATTGCCCATTTCTAATTGCCCTGAGAAAGAGGTGGTGAGCTTTCTCCTTGAACTGCTTCAATCTTTGTGGTGATGGTTCTCCCCCAAAGTATTTGGTAGGGAATTCAGAATTTGACCCAACGATGAGGAAGGAATGGCGACATATGTACAAGGATAGTGTATGATGATGAGAGAAACTCGAAGTTGAGGGTATTCCAATGACATGCTGCTGTTATTCTTCTTGGTCGTGGGGCTGGGAGATGCTGTGGGAGCAGCCATGGCAAGTTCCTGTGGTGTATCCTGTAGATAGCACATGGTGCACCAAAGGTGATAGGGGTTGGGATTGAGTCCAGAGGCAGGGACACCAATCAAACAATCCGTTCTGCCTTGGATGGTGTTGAGCTTCTTGAGCATTGATATAGCTACTCCCATCCAGATGAGTGGTGAGCGTTCCATTATACACCTTACTTGAGAGGCTTTAAGGGGTCAGGAGGTCACAACCTCTGCCCTGCTTTTGTCACCAGTGTTGATATGGTTGTTCCAGCTAAAGTTCTGGTTAATGGTGACCACCAAGATGATGCATGGTGGGGGACTTACAATGGTAAATAACCAGTAGGCTCTGTCTAGAATCTAGTCATTGAGCTGGCCAGGGCATTAATTCTTGTATTGTTTATTTTAAGCCTGTGATGCTGGTCGGTGGGGTCCAGACTGTGTGAACACCTGTGACTGCAGGAACAGTGATGGGAGCTGCAACACCATCACAGGACAGTGCATCTGTGAGGCAGGTTTTACCGCTCAGCGCTGTGATCAGAGTAAGTACCGTTTAGAAATACGAGGCTGGAAGTCATTTAATAAGCTTGCCCTCCCAGGCAACAGCATCACATTACTGGTGCAAATATCAGCAATCCAGGCCAACTCCCCATGATTTCTGATTTTAACAGATGGACCTTGACTGCGGGTGCGCTCCAGATGAGTGAAGCTCTGCATTAGGAGTGCATATTCATGAAGTGAGTGATAGCACGCCTGCACACAAAGTGTAGAGACTTAACAGGAGTAATTTATCCCTCACCCAAAATCACTAAAACAGCCTGTCCTAATATAGTCATTTATCTCATTACTCATTGTGGGACTTTGCTGTGTGCAGATTGGATTGCCCTACAATACAACAGTAATTAATTGGCTGTAAAACACTTTAGAATGACCTGAGGTTGTGAAAGGTGCTAATAAATGCAAGTTCTTTCTTACAAGCATGGTACTGAGTAAGTATTTTGCCTACACAACAACAGTCACTGAATCCCAAAGTAACTCACCTGTGGGAGGTACTTGCAATGATGTGATGAGGTGTTATTTAGAATGTGTTTACTTACTGTAACAATACACTACATGCACTAAACTGAAAACACACCAAAATTCACCAGAAATAGTATTACACAGAATTACGTAGATTTTACAGCACAGGAACAGGCCATTTGCTCCAGTGTTGGTGCTCTACAGGGGCCACTTCCTACCTTACCTCATCTCATGCATGATATATCCTCCTATTCCTTTTGCCCTCATGCATTTATCTAGCTTCTCCTTAAATGCATCTTTGCTATTCCTCTTGACCACTCCATGTGGTAGCGTGTTCCATATTCTCGCTATTCTCTGAGTAAAAAAGCTTCTCTTGAATGCCTTATTGGATTTCTTATTGACTATCATATTTATGACCCCCTGAATTTGGATTTCCCCACAAACGGAAACATCTTTTCTTTGCCTATCCTAATTTTAAAGATCTCTATCAGGCCTCTTCCCAGTTTTCTCTTTTCTAGAGAAAAGAGCCCCAAACTGTTTAGCATTGATTAAGTATTGGTAACTGCATTGGACTTGGAATTGCTGTCACTTCTATGTGGTTGTGCCATGATTTGGCTAATCTCAGCTAATCTGTGATGTCGGGCTGTTTTTCTCATCAAAGTATGAGTTCAGATATAGAATAGTTCACATCTGGGAGAGATTAAATGTGCAATTGGTCCCAGTGAGCTTGTTTGGCCCAGCACTGTGGCACTTAAAGGTGCATCATTGATGCCAAATTCAACAGAAAGCAAGTCAAGTGGTGAGAAGGGAAGAGTAATGAATATCTTTGCAACTGTAGCACTTTAAATATTGAACTTCCTCTGCAGCTTTCAAAGTGCTGATAAATATCTTCAAATGTCTGCAAAACTGGATTCCAATGATGAATGCTATAAATAATAATTAATATTGGTATATAGGGACCTTGTGTGTGCAGGGAAGGGGCCTCTAGGTCAGTCTTCAAGTGAAGTAAATTTCCCTACATAGCATAATTGTTTTTATTTTTAGTTATAAGTGATGACCTTGGGGATGTAATAGGAAATTGAGATGCGGCAGTAGACTCCTGTGCAACCAGCAATTAGATTGATGAATGACATCCATTCAGTCATGGTTTGGTCTAAGTTTAGCAGCAGGGATTCCAGTCAGATCCAAACTCAGGGGTTCTTGGCAGTTTATGAAGGGAGGGAAGGGGAGCTTTCACTTACCAAGCAACATGCGGGATGCTAGTACAAGAGCAAAGTACTGCAGACGCTAGAAATCTGAAATAAAAACAGCAAATGTTGGAAATACTCAGCAGGTCTGGCAGCATCTGTGGAGAGAGGAACAGAATTAACGAGTTCTGATGAAAGGTCATCAACGTGAAACGTTAATTCTGTTTCTCTCCTCATAGATACTGCCAGACCTGCTGAGTATTTCTAGCATTTTCTGTTGTTATTATGCGGGATGCTAGTGCTGGAGCACAAATAAAGCTGGGTGAAGGGCTGAGGTCCATTGTACAGGACATTGCCAAGGTGGAATAAAAAAGCTTGCATCTACATAGCTCCTCTTATAACCTCAGGATGTCCCAAAGTACTTTACAATCAATGAAGTACTTCCTGAAGTGCAGTCACAATTGTTTTGATGGCAAATATGATAACCCCTTTGTGTAAAGCAAGGTTCCACAAACATCAAATGAGGTAGATGACCAAATATTTTGTTGGTATTGGTTGAGGGATGAATGTTGGCTAGGAGATTGGAAGCACTGCCCACTTGTTTTCATAGTGCCATGTTAATCCACCTGAACAGCAAAGGGGCCTGAGTTTTAACACCTCATCCATAAGACAGCATCTTCCGCAACAGAATGCTGCCCCAGCATTGCAACATCAGCCTAGATTATGCGCCCCAATCTCTGGAGTGAGGCTTGAACCCACAACCTTCTGACTCAGGTGAGAATCCTATGCAACTGAGCCAAGGCTGACACTTAATGGAGAAGAGAGAAGTTACAGTGAAAGGTCCAGCCTCACTTTGGCCACAGGGGCTGGGACCTTGCACCCACCTTCCAGTTGAATTTCATGAACATATTGAAATTATATTCAAATGGTGGAAATAAGTCTCCAACATCGAACTTTAAAGTGATCCGTAGCGACATCAGATATGAGGAACGCAGAGCAATCAACTCAATGGACTTAAGTGTTTCTCACGCTTATATTCTTAAAGAATTCTTTAGCGAATAATGCAACACTGGATCAGATCTCCCATTCCTCCAGCAGCCATCCTCCGTATCCTCTCTATGAAGCATGTATGGCAGAGGCTACAGATCGCCCATAATTATACTAATGATCCTGAAGATAGAAACTCAGTTGGGGTCAAGGGCCCTACGATGTCAAACGTGTACCAATTCTGCTAAATTGGAATATCTGGGCCAGTGCTTCTATCCCAGACTAACCCCAGTTACACTATCTCAGACGCAGCCCTAACCTGATTACAGTGTCTCAGGCCTAGTCATAACCTGGTTACAGTGCCTCAGGCCCAACCCTAATCCAATTACAGAGTCTCAGGCCCAAGACTAACTCAGTTATGGTGCCTCAGGCCTTGTTCTAACCTGGTTACAGTGCTGCAAGCCCAGCCCTAACCTAGTTACAGTGTCTCAGGATTAAGTTACTATGTTGCAGGCCTAGTCTAACTCAGATACGTCGGGCTGCATTTTCTCTGTGGGCTTCTGAACCCCGCTGTTGGGCTCAAATGTGGGTCAGAAGCCCACACAGTGTGGGAAATAATCACTCAATGTGATTTATCCCAGAGCGACCAATTAATAGCCAGAGTGTGGGTTCGCCATCCAATTAAGGACGACAGGCAGGCTGTTGAAGCTGAGGGCTAATTAGAGGCCTTCCGGCTGGAAAGCAGCAGCAGGATGCAATGGATGGTAAGTGAGGAAGAGGGTGCTTCATAGTGGATTTGCCCTCTCTGCAACTTCTTTAAAGTTTAAATAAGAAATGATTTTTGCAGCCAGGCCACCACAGTTGGGGGGAAAGCCCCTCTACATGGTGACCAGCGCTACTGCTGCAGCTAGGCAGGCAGGGAGGATTTCTAGGCCTGAAGTGCTGGCCCCCAGTCTTCCGCCTGAAGGCTGCCTCCAGGCAGTTAAACTGCCCCCCCCCCCGTCACCTGTGGGAATCTGGAGACCAACTGGAAAATCCCAGTTGGCTTCCATTAACAGGCCTTAATTGCTTTAATTGGCTACCTGCCACATGCAGGTGGGTAGCCCTGCTGCCTCCCTCCCCACCCCCATCCTGCCTCCAGGAAAATGGCCCGAGGGTGGGATGGAGTCAGGGAACCGGCACGCAGGCCAGCTGCATTATTTTTAGCACTCACCCACCTCTGTTCCTGGCCCTGGTGGGGTCTAAAAATCAGGCCCATTGTTTCAGGCCTAGTTCTAACCAATATTCCCATTAAGCTGTGTGGATGCAGGACTGCGCAGCAGCCTGAAAGATACCATGTAGGCTTTGTTCAGTGTGTGGTTGTGCAAATTAAGGGATTGTGTACTGCAAAAAACAGGCCACACACAGCAAATAAATTTTAAAGGGAACATTGGCCCTAACCCAGTGACAGCACCTCAGGCCTTATTTTTCTCTCTTTCCTCAGAGTGCCCTGAAGGTAATTATGGATCAGGCTGCCGATATAGGTGTCAGTGTGAAAATGGAGCTGCATGTGATCACGTGAGTGGAGCCTGTAACTGCACTGCAGGCTGGCTCGGAACCTTCTGCGAACGAGGTAAGTAGCATTTGTGATAGTTTTTCTCGTGTAGTGATTGCAAATGAAAACGTGGATATTTCCGGGGTAAACTAAATAAAGGGAAAAACCATTGCATCTCACCATGTCTTTTGTGAATGGAGCTTTAAAATACAACCTGCCATGTCTCAACTCATATCGATTAGGTGAAAATGTTCCTTACATTTCTGTGGACACTGGTACAATATAAATGGACTGCATGCGCACGCTGATCTGCCAATGCTTATTCCCCAGCTTGCCCTAATGGGTTTTACGGCATGGAGTGTCGTAAAATGTGCAATTGCCACAACGGTGCATATTGCAATCACGTGACGGGGACCTGTTTGTGCCTTCCTGGCTGGATTGGACTGAGCTGCAATCAGTGTGAGTTCACAACACTGTGGTTTCCACATTTGTATAGTATTCAAAATCTTGCTGAGGGTGCTCACTTCCTGTCCATGAACCCTCCTTCCTGTTACCATGATTTTTTGTCACACTTTTCCGTCAATGCTTACCGTGATAGATTGCTGTGTCAACATTTCCTGTTTAATTATGCCATGTCGATTGTCACATTATGGTTGAAAGCTGCGTCCGTTAGGTGTCTCTGTGGACCAAGATTCTGAAATCTCCTGACTTCATTGTCAAAGACTTGTAGTCATCCACAGTCAGTGGGGATGCCATAGGAAAGTTACTAGTTTTATAATAAATTCATTCCACATCTTCCTTTCCTGTCACAGTTTTTTGATTGTGTGTTGGTTGCTCCCCATCCAACAAAGCAAGTCCTCACCATGCCAATAATATCAGAGTGTGTTTTGATTCGAGTTGTACTGGATTGTTTGGTAGACAGGAAGTGGTCAGAGGTTAGACTATCTGATGGGTTCTAAATCAATGTCTTCTAGTTTTCTCCTCCCCTCAAGACTGATACTTGTTGATGTGCAATTCCACGGGTGCTGGAGGCACTCTGATATCTCTCCCAAGCTGTCATTCTACAGGCCTGAGCTCAACAGTGAGTTGTCAGCAGGCTATTTTAGTGCAAGGGGCATCACAGACAACCTCAACCTGACCTCACCCAATGCCCTTGCCTGAACTTTTTCCAAGCTCCTATCTGAATTGGAAGGAGACCCTGGTTGCCCTGGAAGGGGGGAGAAGTTCCAGAGCACTTCTGAGGGCAGTTAAGAGTCTGCAAGTGTGGGACTGGAGTCACATATAGACCCAGCTCGGAGGTTAGGATGACAGATTTCCTTCCCTAAACAACATTCATGAACCAGTTGGGTTTTTACAATCCGACTGCTTCATGGTCACTTTAACTGACACCAATTTTTTATTTCCAGATTTTTAAAACTTAATTCAAATTCTCAAAATGCTGTGGTGCAATTTGAACTCACATTCTCTGGACTACTATCAGCCTAGTAACATAATCTCTGTACTACCACACTCAGATGTAACTCTCCAGGGGTTATACCCAGTTTGAATCACTCCAGTGTTGATGACCATGCTTTCAGTTGCCTCAGCCCTAAACTCTGGTATTTCCTCTCTAAACCTGTTCCTCCTCCTTTAAGACGTTCCTTGAAATCTTCTTTGACCAAACTTTTGGTCACCTGTCCTAATATATCCTTTGTGGCTCGGTGTCAAATTTTGTCTGATAATAAGTCCTGTGAAACGCTTTTGGGGCATTTTTACTATGTTAAAGGCGCTATGTAAATGTAGGTTGCGTTGTTAAGCTGAGATAAGGTTTTGTGTGTTCAGATTTTCATCCTATGCCCTTTATGTTCTTTCCTGGTTTCTGTAGTGTGCCAGGGGCAATCGTTCGGGGAGAACTGCAGCCAATCTTGTCATTGTGAAAACGGTGCCAGCTGCGATCATGTGACCGGTCAGTGCAGCTGTGCTCCTGGCTGGACGGGAACCACATGTCAGAGAGGTAGGTCCCGCCTTACACTAAATCCATGCAGCTGCCGCCTTGTGAAATGTGTCGCAATAAATGCAGGCACAGTTGAGGAAAGGAAATTCTTATTTGTGGCTTTCTGTGTGTCCTCCTTCTCGGGCCTCATCTGTTATGGAGAGAGTATGTCTCAGTGTCAGGATTGTCTGTGTGTGTGCATGCATGCGTGTAACCACCCACAGCTGAGTCGCTAGAAAGTTCCACAGCTTCCCCAGCTCTGCGGACCGACCTGTGTGGCCTCTCCCTGCCTTGGCATCATGTTCGTCCCCAGCCCCTCTCTCCCCTCTTTCTCTGTCCCCCTCCTTCTCTTCACTGCCAGCATGTGCATTATGAAACCTCCAGGGAAATGTGCACCCAGTGGATGTCAAACCAATGTTCAGAGACATCAATTATCATCTGCATGTGATGGGAGAATTTCATAGCTTGCATTAACACCAATTATGACCTATTTTGGGGTCTAAGTGTCTACTCTAAGAATTTATTTCCTGTTGTTGAATGAACTTAATACTTTCTGAACCTGGTGGTGTTCCTGGATTTGTTTGCGAGCTCACTGGGATTGGTTTGATGCACAGCATCTTTAGGATCTTTGAAGAAGATTGAGAGAGTGGTTAGTAAAGCATATGGGATCTTGGGCTTCATAAATAGAGGCATTGAGAACAATAGCAGGAAGGTTATGCTGAGGCATTATAAAGCTCTGGTTAGGCCACAACTAGAGTATTTTGTCCAATTCTTGTCACCACACTTTAGGAAGGATGTGAGGGTCCATGATACGGTGCAGAGGAGATTTACCAGAATGGTTCCAGGGATGGAGGATTTTAGTTACAAGGTTAGGTTGGAGAAGCCGGGTTTGTTCTCCTTGGAGCAAAGGAGATTGAGGGGAGATTTGGTAGAGGTGTACAAGATTATGACAGGCATAGATAAGGTATTCAAGGAAAAACTGTTTCCATTAATTAATGGTACAAGGACGAGGGGACACAGATTGAAGGTCTTGGGCAAGAGATGGTAATGACCTGGAACTCGCTGCCCACAAGGGTGGTGGAAGCGGAGACGATCCATGATTTCAAAAGGAAATTGGATGACCACTTGAAGGAAATAACTTGCAGGGCTATGGGGATCGAACAGGGGAGTGGAACTGACTGGATTGCTCCGCAGAGAACCAGCATGGACTCGAATGGGCTGAATGGCCTCCTTATGTGCCATAAATAGGAACATAGGAAGATAGGAACAGGAGTAGGCCATTCAGTCCCTCGAGCCTGTCCCACCATTCAATGAGATCATGGCTGATCCGCGGCCTAACTCCATATACCTGCCTTTGACCCATATCCCTTCATATCTTTGCTTAACAAAAATCTATCGATCTCAGATTTAAAATTAACAACTGTTCTAGCTTCACCTGCTGTTTGTGGGAGAGAGTTCCAAACCTCTACCACCGTTTGCGTGAAGAAGTGCTTCCTAACATCTCTCTTGAATGGTCTGGTCCTAATTTTTAGACTATGCCCCCTAGTTTTAGAATCTCCAACCCGTGGAAATAGTTTATCTTTATCTAGCCTGTCTTTCCCTGTTAATATCTTGAAGACTTCGATCAGATCACCCCTTAACCTTCTAAATTCTAGCGAAAACATGCCTAATTTGTGTAATCTCTCCTCGTAACTTAACCCCTGTAGTCCAGGTATCATTCTTGTAAACCCACGTTGCACTCCCTCCAAGGCCAATATATCCTTCCTAAGGTGTGGTGCCCAGAACTGCTCACAGTATTCCAAGTGGGGTCTAACCAGGGTTTTGTACAGCTGCAGCATAACCTCTGTGTCTTTATACTCCAGTCCTCTAGATATAAAGGCGAGCATTCCATTAGCCTTTTTGATTATTTTCTGCACTTGCTCGTGGCATTTTAAAGATCTATGCACCTGAACCCCCAAGTCTCTTTGGACATCCACTGTACTTAACCTCTTCCCATTTAGAAAGTACCCTGCTCTATCCTTTTTTGGATGCCTCTGTGACAACAGCCAGGTCTAAATGCTGTTGTTTAAATTTCCCAGCATGTTCGGCAGGACTCTATGGCGTCAGCTGCTTGCAAAGGTGCATCTGTCGAAATGGTGGAACATGTGATCACATGACTGGCCACTGCATATGCCCAAGAGGGTGGACAGGAGTGGCATGTGAACTGGGTAAGTACTGAAACCTAACAGGCACTGCTGGTTTTTTGCTTGCCTGTTCAAACTTTGTTACGGGATCATTGATGGCTCTCTATGTGTATATAAAAAGAAAGCCAGATTTGCAGTTATGTAGCAAGATGTCTCAGAGTGATTCACAGCCAATGAAATACTTTTGAAGTGCAGTCACTGTTGTAATGTAGGAAATGCAGCAGCCAGTTTGCAAGGAGGTAATGACCAGATAATCTATTTATAGTGATGTTGTTTGGCCAGGACACCAGGAATAATTATTTTGCTCTTCTTCGAATAGTGCCATGGGGTCTTTTACAGACCTGCCATCCCCAAGACCCTCCCAACCCTCGCATTTCCGCACCCCCAATCCCCACTCACAGACAGACAGACAGACAGACATGCCTTCAGTTTAATGTCTCATCTGAAAGGCAGCACCTCCAACAGTGCAAAATGACCACTGAGGTCCTAATGTTGGCAGGCAAGGTGACAACAAGAGGAGAAAGATCATTCTCTGCCACCAGCATCTTGAGGTAAAGCTGAACAAATTATTGGGTGGAGGTCACTATAGCTCGGTACAGGGGTCCCTGTAGCTCAGTGTGAGGGGTGGGGGTCCCTGTAGTTCAGTGTGAGGGGTCCCTGTAGCTCAGTGTAGGGAGTAACTGTAGCATAGTGCGGGAGTCCCTGTAGCTCAATGCAGGGGGTCCCTGTAGCTCAGTGTAGGGAGTAACTGTAGCGCAGTGCGGGGCTCCCTGCAGCTCAGTGCGGGGGTCACTGTAGCTCAGTGCGGGGTGTTACTGTAGCTCAGTGCGGGGGGTCACTGTAGCTCAGTGCGGGGTGTCACTGTAGCTCAGTGCGGGGTGTCACTGTAGCTCAGTGCGGGGGGTCACTGTAGCTCAGTGCAGGGGTTCCTGTAGCTCAGTGCGGGGGGTCACTGTAGCTCAGTGCGGGGGGTCACTGTAGCTCAGTGCAGGGGTTCCTGTAGCTCAGTGCGGGGGGTCACTGTAGCTCAGTGCGGGGGGTCACTGTAGCTCAGTGCAGGGGTTCCTGTAGCTCAGTGCGGGGGGTCACTGTAGCTCAGTGCAGGGGTTCCTGTAGCTCAGTGCGGGGGGTCACTGTAGCTCAGTGCAGGGGTTCCTGTAGCTCAGTGCGGGGGTCACTGTAGCTCAGTGCGGGGTGTCACTGTAGCTCAGTGCGGAGGTCACTGTAGCTCAGTGCGGGGGGTCACTGTAGCTCAGTGCGGGGTGTCACTGTAGCTCAGTGCGGAGGTCACTGTAGCTCAGTGCGGGGGGTCACTGTAGCTCAGTGCGGGGGGTCACTGTAGCTCAGTGCAGGGGTTCCTGTAGCTCAGTGCGGGGGGTCACTGTAGCTCAGTGCGGAGGTCACTGTAGCTCAGTGCGGGGGGGTCACTGTAGCTCAGTGCGGGGTGTCACTGTAGCTCAGTGCGGGGGTTCCTGTAGCTCAGTGCGGGGGGTCACTGTAGCTCAGTGCGGGGGGTCACTGTAGCTCAGTGCGGGGTGTCACTGTAGCTCAGTGCGGGGGTTCCTGTAGCTCAGTGCGGGGGGTCACTGTAGCTCAGTGCGGGGGTCACTGTAGCTCAGTGCGGGGGGTCACTGTAGCTCAGTGCGGGGGTCACTGTAGCTCAGTGCGGGGTGTCACTGTAGCTCAGTGCGGGGGGTCACTGTAGCTCAGTGCAGGGGGTCACTGTAGCTCAGTGCAGGGGGTCACTGTAGCTCAGTGCAGGGAGTCACTGTAGCTCAGTGCAGGGAGTCACTGTAGCTCAGTGCGGGGGGTCCCTATAGCTCAGTGCGGGGGGTCCCTATAGCTCAGTGCGGGGGGTCCCTATAGCTCAGTGCGGGGGTCACTGTAGCTCAGTGCAGGGGTTCCTGTAGCTCAGTGCGGGGGGTCACTGTAGCTCAGTGCAGGGGTTCCTGTAGCTCAGTGCGGGGGGTCACTGTAGCTCAGTGCAGGGGTTCCTGTAGCTCAGTGCGGGGGTCACTGTAGCTCAGTGCGGGGTGTCACTGTAGCTCAGTGCGGGGGGTCACTGTAGCTCAGTGCGGGGTGTCACTGTAGCTCAGTGCGGAGGTCACTGTAGCTCAGTGCGGGGGGTCACTGTAGCTCAGTGCGGGGGGTCACTGTAGCTCAGTGCGGGGGGTCCCTATAGCTCAGTGCGGGGGGTCCCTATAGCTCAGTGCGGGGGTCACTGTAGCTCAGTGCAGGGGTTCCTGTAGCTCAGTGCGGGGTGTTACTGTAGCTCAGTGCGGGTGGTCCCTATAGCTCAGAGCGGGGGTCACTGTAGCTCAGTGCAGGGGTTCCTGTCGCTCAGTGCGGTGGTCAATGTAGCTCAGTGCGGGGGTCACTGTAGCTCAGTGCAGGGGTTCTTGAAGCTCAGTGCAGGGGGACACTGTAGCTCAGTGCTGGGGTTCCTGAAGCTCAGTGCAGGGAGTCACTGTAGCTCAGTGCTGGGGTTCCTGTAGCTCAGTGCGGGGGTCACTGTAGCTCAGTGCAGGAGGACACTGTAGCTCAGTGCGGGGGTCACTGTAGCTCAGTGCTGGGGTTCCTGTAGCTCAGTGCGGGGTGTCACTGTAGCTCAGTGCGGGGGGTCACTGTAGCTCAGTGCGGGGTGTTACTGTAGCTCAGTGCGGGGTGTTACTGTAGCTCAGTGCAGGGGGTCACTGTAGCTCAGTGCGGGGTGTCACTGTAGCTCAGTGCGGGGTGTTACTGTAGCTCAGTGCGGGGGGTCACTGTAGCTCAGTGCGGGGTGTCACTGTAGCTCAGTGCGGGGGGTCACTGTAGCTCAGTGCGGGGGTTCCTGTAGCTCAGTGCGGGGGGTTCCTGTAGCTCAGTGCGGGGGTTCCTGTAGCTCAGTGCGGGGGGTTCCTGTAGCTCAGTGCGGGGTGTTACTGTAGCTCAGTGCGGGGGTTCCTGTAGCTCAGTGCGGGGGGTTCCTGTAGCTCAGTGCGGGGGGTTCCTGTAGCTCAGTGCGGGGTGTTACTGTAGCTCAGTGCGGGGGTTCCTGTAGCTCAGTGCGGGGGGTTCCTGTAGCTCAGTGCGGGGGGTTCCTGTAGCTCAGTGCGGGGGGTCACTGTAGCTCAGTGCAGGGGTTCCTGTAGCTCAGTGCAGGGGTTCCTGTAGCTCATTGTGGGGGGTCCCTATAGCTCAGAGCGGGGGTCACTGTAGCTCAGTGCAGGGGTTCCTGTAGCTCAGTGCAGGGGTCACTGTAGCTCAGTGCGGGGGGTCCCTATAGCTCAGTGCGGGGGTCACTGTAGCTCATTGTGGGGGGTCCCTGTAGCTCAGTGTGGGGGGTCCCTGTAGCTCAGTGCGGGGGGTCCCTATAGCTCAGTGCAGGGGGACACAGTAGCTCAGTGCGGTGGTCACTGTGGCTCTGTGCGGGGGTCAATGTAGCTCAGTGCAGGGGTCCCTGTAGCTCAGTGCGGGGGTTCACTGTAGCTCAGTGCAGGGGTTCCTGTAGCTCAGTGCAGGGGTTCCTGTAGCTCAGTGCAGGGTGTCACTGTAGCTCAGTGCAGGGGTTCCTGTAGCTCAGTGCAGGTCACTGTAGCTCAGTGCGGGGGTTCACTGTAGCTCAGTGCACGGGTCCCTGTAGCTCAGTGCGGGGGTTCACTGTAGCTCAGTGCAGGGGTTCCTGTAGCTCAGTGCGGGGGACACTGTAGCAGTGCGGGGGGTCACTGTAGCTCAGTGCGGGGTGGTCCCTCTAGCTCAGTGCAGCGGGGTCCCTGTAGCTCAGTGCAGGGGTCCCTGTAGCTCAGTGCGGGGGTCACTAGCTCAGTGCGGGGGGTCACTGTAGCTCAGTGCGGTGTGGGTCACTCAGTGCGGGGGGTCACAGTAGTGCAGGAGTCTCTGTAGCTCAGTGCGGGGGGTGGGGGGTTGGGGTTGGTCTCTGTAGCTCAGTGCAGGGGGTATTTGTAGCTCAGTGCAGGGGTCACTACACTTCGGAGCGGGGGTCATTATAGTTAAATGGAGGTCATTACAGCTTAGTAAGAGGGTCACTACAGCTCAGAATGAGGGTGCTTATAGTTAAGTGGAGGGGGGTCATTGTAACTTATTAAGAGGGTCACTACAGGTCAGCGTGGTGTCACTACTGCTGTGAACAGGGGTCACTATAGGGCAGGGCAACAGTCCAGCCTAACATTCTAGCCCATGCTGCTGAAGAAAACTGGCCAACTCGAACAAAGGCTTATGCAAAGACAAAATTATCATCCCCTCTGTACTGAAGGACCAACATAGGTTTCATGACCTTATCCTTGGGTGAGAGTTTTCCCATCGAGCCAAGCTGACACTCCTTGAAGCCTTATTTTGTCTTGACATGGGTAAATGACATGATTGAGTCCTGGGTTTAAGAATCGTGCTGGTTTGTGCCTAGCCCCCAGTCACTGGCCGGTTGATCAATACAAGGTAACCTGCTCTTAATTTCAACAGAGTGTACCGCAGGAAAGTATGGACTAGACTGCCAACAGCAATGTGACTGCCTGAACGGGGGGCTGTGCAATCGACAGAGTGGGCACTGTACCTGCCACCCAGGATGGATAGGTGACAAATGCGAAACCTGTGAGTAAAATGCTCTTCCTTCAGCCAGCTGGGGCACTTGTTAATGAAGTTCCACCAGCCAATCATTGTTCATTCATTCTCGAGAGGTGAACATCACTGCTAAGGCCAGCATTTACTGGCCATCCCTACTTTCACCTAAGAAGGTAGTGATGGGCTGCCTGCTTCATTGTAACAGTTTGATACAACTGAGTGGTGTGCTAGACCATTTCAGAGGTCAGGAAGAGTCAACCATATTGGTATATGGAACTGGAGTCACATGTAGGCCATACTAGGTAAGGGCAGCTGGTTTCCTTCTCTGAAGGAGATTAATGAACCAGTTGGACTTTTACAACAATCTGACAGCTTCAAGGTCACTTTTACTGAATTCCAATTCTCAAACTGCTATGGTGAGATTTGAACTCACATTCCCTAGTTTACTCGTTCAAGGCTGGAATCTTACAGCCCCCCCCAACATGAGCGGGCGGGGGGTTGGGCCATAAAATTGAATGGGAGGCAGGGGGCGGGGGGCCATTCCCGACGCCTTCCCACCCCTGCAATTTTATGCGGAGCAGTGGCTGCAGGAAACGGCCCTTAATTGGCCAATTAACTGCCACTTAAGGGCCTCCTGCCACCGCCACGGGTATTTTAACGCTGGCGGCCAGGCGGCAAAGTCCCCCAGAACGCCTTCTTGTAGGCTGGTGGGGGGCCCTCATGATCGGGCACCCTGTGCCCCATGGACGGTTCCCCCCCCCCAGAGCTCATCTGCCCCCACTGGACAACACTCCTCTTCCCCCATTCCTAAGCGACCCACCCCCCCCTTGCCTCACCAGAGCCCGGCCGATTGTCCCTGCCAAGGCCCCAAAAACTTACCTGGGTTCCAGGGCCGTCAAAGACGTGGCAGTCCTGCCCAAGGCCAATCAAGGGCCTGGGGAGCGAAAAATCCCGGCATGGCTCCCCAGGCCTGGTGGAGGCAGGGTTACCAATGACTTTTCGGCCGGTGGGTGGGGGCTGCTGCCCAATGTAAAATTCGAGCCCAAGCCTCTGGATTACTAGTCCAATAATTTAACCATGATACTACCAGATTACTTCATCAACAGCTTTCTGAATTAATGAAAGACTAAGTGTTATTTTAAAAATTAATTAAATGAATGACTAAACTTGCCTCACTCTATCTTGCTGTGGCTGTAGATGCTCCAAACTTTCCTCTCCTTCCTCCTTGTATAATTAGTCTTTTAAAATCAAGACGAATTACACCATCTCTGATTCTTTACTCAATCTTTTACCAGGACCTCCAAACTATGTGACATCTCACCTCCTGCAGTCTTTGCTTCCTGTAAGGGCTTTTAAAACCCAAGCTTGGGAGCACCTTATCTCTACTACTTTTCTTACATAGAATTTATAGCACAGAAACAGGCCATTCAGCCCATTTGGTCTATGCAAGTTTATACTTCATACAAGCCTCCTCCCATTCTAATTACTTCTTCCCACCCTGCCCTGTATCCCTCTATTCTCTTCTCCCTCAAATATACATCAAGTAGTCTCCCCTCGAATGCATCAATGCAATCTGCTTCAACCACTCCATGTGGCAAATTCTACATTCTCACCACTCTCCGTTGCAAGAAATTCCTCCTCAATTCTTTATTTGAATTATGATTAACTTATTTTTAGCCCCCTAGTCCTGGATTCGCCCTCAAGTGTAAACAGTTTCTCTACAATCACGGTTATCAATTCCCTTCATAATTTTAAAGGTCTTGATCAGGTCTCCTCTCCTGAGAAAACAGCCCAGTCTGATCACAGTCAGATTTTATTGTGTAAGTGATTGTCCGGCAATCACACTATAATATAGATTGTTGAATAGTACATTACATCAAGCTACATAAAAATTACTGCCCAATTGTTTCATACCAATGTTCATGTTCTATACAAGCCTCCTCCCACCCTACTTTATCTCACCCAATTAGCGTATCTTTCTAATCCTTGCTCCATCATGTATTTGTCTAGCTTCCCCATCTATGCTATTCACCTCAACCATTCTGTATGGTAGCACATTCCACATGGATAAAGAAGTTTCTCCTGAGTTCCCTATTGAATTATTCAGTGACTGTGTTATATTTATGGCCTCTAGTTTTGAGCTCCCCTACAATCTTTGTCTGTCTATTGTTGTGACTGCTGTCTGACCCTAGCCTCCGTCTGTTTCCCTGTGTGACAGCTTGCCCCAAGGGAACCTACGGAGAGCACTGTGAGGAACATTGCGACTGTGAGCACGGATCATCATGTCATCATGTGACGGGAAGCTGCCTGTGCACCAAGGGATGGAGAGGGAGGCGATGCGAGAAAGGTCAGTGAAATGGTCGATGTAAGAATCATATCCCAGAATTTCATAATTCAGCCTCACAACCTTGATTTTAAAACTCCTTCCTTCATTTCAGGAAATAATAATAGAAAGTTAAGCATGTGTTTGACTGGCCTGCCTGATGACCTTGTGGTAAAAGCCTGGCTGGTATAATGGTGATATGGTGAGAAGGTGGGTGGCAGGAATGATGGATTTGGTAAGAAGGTGGGTAGTGGGCTTGAGTATTACAGTGAGAGAGAAGGTTGGGGGTTGTTGGTCTTCATGACTGATTCCAGTTCCGACAATTTCTCATGTTCTTTTAAGACTAGAATCAATAATGTGCCATCATTGCATCTTCTTTGCCCCTCCTCCTCTAATTGTGCTTTCCCAGGATCTCATACCCATAGAACTCCTTACAGTTACAGTTCAGCTCCCACCACCGCCTCCCCCCCCCCCCCCACCCCCGCCCGCCACACTTTTGTCTGGTGATGTTCTAGTTTAGACGTCAGTTTCCAAAATCAAACTGAATCCCCTATAATTGAAAACCTGGGCCATTGTTCACTGTATTGAACGAGTTCGCATGCCCCAATTAACGATTCACTCCTAATTACAGTAAAACATATACTGGAGAATATCGAAATGGCTTTACAGTCTCCCATCACCTTCAAAAGGTGCAAATCAACCTCCTGCCTGATTTGTGCCAATGGACTACTGGGTAAATTTTATTTTCAGAAGAAATAATACTGAAGCAAAGTGAACCAGCAAGGTATGAAAACAGCATCAGACTTAAGCAATTGAACAAGAATTACTCTACAAGTGGTTAATGTATTCTTTTCCTGATGAATGCTTCTCGCAGCTCTTGAAAATGTGGTAAGTCACGTGGAAACACTTCATCACATTCCCCCTTTTAGTCTCTGTCACAAGGTAGTAGAGATCTGGAGACCATGGCTTTGTCCTTGGGTTACAAAGGTGTCTTTTTTTTAGAATGTAGATCCTCTAAAGATTGTCCAGACAAACACACATCACAACATTAATGATCCAGGAAAAAAGCCTCAACTCCATTGTGCTCACTCCTTCCCAATGAAAACCCGGCCCGCCTCGTCATCACATGTGCATTGCAAGAAACCAAACCACATTATTACCAAATAGAGTTCTCCAGCTGTGAATCAGATGAAGCATAATTACAGTATGTCCACAGAGCAAAGTGCTATTCCACCAAGCTACCCGAGGGATATAGCTGGAGAATCCTTTTTTAATTCAGTTACTGTAACTGTCTGAAATCATTTAAAGGCAGAAGTCACTATTTTTTTTAGCTCCCTCAGTCTTACCTCACTTGTTTGAGTGCCAGTGTTTTAAACCCAAGCTTTGTGTCACCTACCCATTAGGCTAGTGATTTGTTATTGCTCCAGTCTGCTCAGAAACTGGTATAATCCTGGCCTCTATGTATGTGGGTAATAGATTGTATAATAAATGTTAAATTTCATGGGACTTGACAAATCATTTGCCCAACGGATCTTGATTTGACTTTCTCCCGGGTAATCAGGTCTCTCTATTTCCATGTATCCAAACTCTACAAACCACAACATTAGATTATTGCTGATTCAAATCCTCATTTTATCTTCTCCTCCAGCCTGCTGGCCTGGTTACTATGGCGACAGTTGTGCGCAGCAGTGTAATTGTTCCCCCAACACTCCCTGCAACCACGTGACGGGTGAATGCGGCTGTCCTCCAGGGTTTATGGGAAATGGGTGCGAGCAGAGTAAGTACCCTGTGACCTTTGTCTTCATCATGGAGGTGTTCAGGAAAGCCGCCATTGATAAAATTGCTGGAAAAACTGATGTATGTCTGGAAGATAACCACAGCTTAATATTGTGACCCTACATCACAATACAGCTGGTTCCATTACAGATGTAAAAGAGGGACTGGCATTGATCACACCTCTCAGCAATATCACAAATTTGTTCACCACAAATTACTCCGAGGTGCATTGACTATTAGGTAAGAAAATGATACACATAGCAAGATCCCACAAACAACAATGAGATGAATGACCAGTTAATTTGCTTTTGGTAGTGTTCATTAAGGAAACGGTGCTGGCCAGGACACTGGGAGAACTCTCTGCTCATCTGCCATGGAACACGGAATGTCTCCCTGAACAGGCAGAGACTTACCCGAAAGACAGCACCTCTGACTGTGCGGTGCTGCCTCGGTGCTGCGGTGATGTGTCAGTCTAGATTGAGTCCAGGAACAGGGCTTTGAACCTATGCCTTCTCACTCAACAACAACAACTTGCATTTGTATACTCCATTTACTGTAGTACAGGAGTGTAATCAGACAAAGTTTTACATCTAGCCACATGAGGAGATATTAGGGCAAGTGACCAAAAGCTTAGTCAAAGAGGACTCAAGAATGAAAGTTTTATCACAGCGCTAGTTACATGGCAGTAGTTAGAGCTCAAATATTGAGTTGCAGGAAGTATAGCTAGAGTGTAGATGTTGTAGGTTTCTGATTGAAAGTCCAACTCAAATTGTTGACCTTTCCTTCCCCTTTCAGATGCTGACTGGCCCACTGTGCCTTTCGAGCATTTTCTGTCTTTATTGCAAATTTCCCGCAATCGCAGTTTTTCTCTCTTTTTGAATCTTACCGCTTAGTCTCTCTGGTTAACCTTTCACACACTTTGTTCCTTATCTGTCTCTTTAGCCTGCCTGCCTGGTACTTACGGACAGAACTGTAACCAGGTGTGCCAGTGTTCTGCTCAGCACCAGCAATGCCACCAAGTCAGCGGAGAATGCATCTGTGCACCCGGTTACCATGGAGACAACTGCAACCTGAGTGAGTTTTCCTCAACTTGATTGAACTGTAT
This sequence comes from Heterodontus francisci, assembly GCF_036365525.1. Classification (NCBI taxonomy): domain Eukaryota; kingdom Metazoa; phylum Chordata; class Chondrichthyes; order Heterodontiformes; family Heterodontidae; genus Heterodontus; species Heterodontus francisci. The sequence continues at coordinate 14,239,943 of NC_090407.1, read as the reverse complement.
GATCTGCAGAGGGTCACAGCGTCCTCAGTATCAGTCGAAATAAACTAGAGCCCCTTGAGTTGCTCATTGGGTACATGTGCTACCTGATGTGGTATCAAACTATGTGGCCCTGCTTTCAATCCGCTCTCTGTTGATCTCAGCCAGCAGTAATAAAGGAAAAACCTTGCATTTTTATAGCACCTTTCACAATCTCAGGACATCCCGAAGCTATTTACAGCCAATCAAGTACTTTTTTTGACATATAGTCACTGTTTTAATGTAGGGATGGTGGGATCCAATTTGTGTACAACAAGGTGCCCTAAATAGCAAGATGCCACAAATGTGAAAAGTGGTGAAAGTCAATTCAATAATAACTTTCAAAAGGCAATTGAATAAATATTGGAAAAGGAAAATAATTGCAGCACTATGGAGAATGGGCAGGAGAGAGTGGGACGAATGAACTGGTGCAGCCACAATGGGTAGAATGGCCTCCGATGGTGCATCCTTCTATCATTCAATGAGGGCAGTTGGTGCTTTGTTAAGATTTAATTGTCTAACTAAATACTGTTAAAAATTGGTTTTATTTTTCTGGCTTCGCTAGTTCTCTCCTCAGGCAGCTCCAGGCTGTCTGTTACAGATGGGGCCTGCAGCCCTCTTAAAGTGGCTCCTTCAAATCTGGAGCTGGCCCTCCCTCGGGACTAACCAGGGAGTCAGGCAGCCGGGAGTGTCTGGGGAAGGGAGTTCCTGATTGGAGTACTTTAAGCAGGAAATACTCCTTTGGTACTTTACCTCCTCCTTAAACTCCTGGAAGATGAAATGCTAAAACTGAATTGAATTCTTGTTGTGGGGGGGGGGGGGGTGGGGGCAGGAGGGGGTAGCCCCTGAAGGATTGAGGGTGGGGGTGGGGGTGGGGGTGTGATGGTGTGCATTCTTGGTGGGATATCCTGAGTATCTTGTGATGCCCTGTTTTTCCTCCAATGCTCCAGGATGTCCAAGTGGAAGGTATGGATCCAATTGCGCCCAACTTTGTCGTTGTTTGAACGGAGGCCGGTGTGAGACTGTGACTGGGACATGTGACTGTCCACCTGGGTATGTCGGAGCTGACTGTAATCAGAGTAAGTGAACAGCGAGGGGACCAGTTACTGAGGGGAGCTGATCTACATTGGAGGGAGGGACTGATTTGCTACTTTGCAGCCTATCCCCAACCCTCAGCTGAGCTGAGAGCCATAAGATTTTGAAAACATTATCAGTAAGACAAAAGCACTCTCTATTCATCCTCAGTGCCCTGTGGTGGAAACAGAATCCACATGGGATATTGAATGGCAGGTGGATAAATATTTGAAAAAGTAAAAAATTAAAAGTGTGCAGAGAAGGAACAGGTGAATGGGACTAAGTGGAGAGCTGTTACAGAGAGTGAGCATGAGCCCAAAAGTCTCTGTCTGTGCTGCAAATTTCCCTGATTCTACCTTTCTGATTTATAGAGAAGTCGGGTTGCATCAGGTTAATGCGACATCTGCCTTCTGCTTACAGCCTGTCCTGCTGGTCACTATGGGATGGACTGCGCCCTGACCTGTTCCTGTGGAGAAGGTGCGAAGTGTAACCACGTGACTGGGAGATGCATCTGCCCACCAGGCAGGACTGGTTCTCAATGCCAGCACGGTGAGTAAATTATCATCAATAGCCTGAATGATGGGCCCCTTGCTATCCGCTTCCTTGATATCTGGCAGACTGGAATGGGAGGGCAGGTAATTCCAATGTTTGTCCAGTTGGGTGACCAACTGCCCAGTTTGGCATCGTACTGGGGCTGGGCCATTTTTGGAGTTAAAAATGGCACAGTTTTCAATCCATCTGCGAGGAAGTCTGCCCATAGGATCAAGCATGTACATTGTGCACCACTCATGGAATCAGGCTGTGTTTGCAGGTTTGTCCCTGGTTTTATTCCTGTGTGAAGCCTCCATCCTGATGTGCTTTTGGGTCAGAGCAGAATGGTGGCAGTCCTGTTGTTCAATGGGGATTTTTTTTTAGATTTTTTAGATTTAGAGATACAGCACTGAAACCGAGTCTGTGCCGACCATTAACCACCCATTTATACTAATCCTACACTAATCCCATATTCCTACCACATCCTCACCTGTCCCTACCACCTACCTATACTAGGGGCAATTTATAATGGCCAATTTATCTATCAACCTGCAAGTCTTTTGGCTGTGGGAGGAAACCGGAGCACCCGGAGGAAACCCACGCAGACACAGGGAGAACTTGCAAACTCCACACAGGCAGTACCCAGAATTGAACCCGGGTCGCTGGAGCTGTGAGGCTGCGGTGCTAACCACTGCGCCACTGTGCCGCCCCACAGTCATTAGTGGTCTTATAGTATTGGTTTGTCCAAATATCGCCTGCCAGTAGAACCATAGCAGACGATCCCCAGCCTTTAGCATGTCCCCATGATCCATAGAACAGATCACAAAGTGACACCAACACTCTTTCTGTCACACCGGATTCTGGAAGGTGAATTGAAGCCTGATTGAGTTCTCAGCACTAGTCTCAGACTGTTTGTTGTCCAGTGAGGTTGGAATTTGGTGATGTAACCATTATCTTGTATGTTCAGTGTGCCCTAAAGGCAGGTTTGGTGAGGGATGCCGGTATATCTGCGCCTGCAGGAATGGAGGATTGTGCAGCCCAGCCGATGGCTCCTGTTTCTGTGGTCTGGGCTGGAAGGGACCCCTGTGTGAACAAGGTGAGTGAGTCCTACATTCAGCAGAAGCTTTAAATACGCCCGACGGAAGAGCTTAACGTGAATTTGAGGACAATTCTTGAAGCCTTGTGCCTATGATGCCTAGTATGCAAAACATTGGATTTCAAATTTCTGGTTAAATTTGATCAGAAATCAAATGTAAATTGAAAATAATCAGTCTAACATTCTGAGCTTCAAGGATGGATTTCCTTGTCATTAGTAACACTTCCAGCCCTCCAGAATTGTCCTGTAGTTTCCAGGAATTATAGATTAATCCCTGCGAGCATCTTGGGGGAAAAATCATAGGAGGCACTAAAAACAAATTCTGTTCTTTTTTATTTTCTTTGAACACTCTTGATTGCTAGTTGTAAAAAGTATTGGAGATTGGGAATATAGGTTGTTTAACTGGGCAGGACTGTTGGAGGTCATGTGATGAAACCTCCAGGAATATGATCAACCAGCATTGGCAACCCCTTTTAGATCACTTTTTCTGTGTCAGCTGTTAATTTTCCAGGTCTGTGCTTTTCATTGGTTGTAAACATGCCTCGAAAGTTGGTTTCCAGCATATAAAAAACTCTTCTTTTAAAAATTTGCTTTTACCTCCAAAAGGCAGACACTAAGAGTACAGGAGGGTGAAGAGAATTCACATAATAGAGACAGAACAATTTAAGCCCCTCGTGGCTGTTCTGGAGCATTAACCTAAATCATGTGCTTAAGTTTCTGCAGTGGGGTTTGAATCTATAACCTACTAATTTAGATGAGGGAAGCTACCCAATTGAGCCATATCTGACATCATAACTGTATAAGTTAAAGGAAAATAAAGCAGAGAGTGAGACACAGACGGATAAAGAGACAGGAAAAAACAGAGACACAGCGACAATGACAGAGAGAGAGACAGAGTCCGAGATAGAAACAGAGGCAGAGACAGTGAGAAAGACGGAGAGAAAAAGGTCTGGCAGCCAGACAAACACAGCTTAAGTTTGTTCCTGTTTTTAATTTTACTAGTTGTTCTCCTGTGGCATTGCTTGTCAACATTTTATTTTTGATTTAGAGCCCAATCCCCTGACTCTGTACTTGCTTATAAACTGCTAAATCCCTAACTTCTTGCAGTCTGATAAAAGGCCACTGACCTGAAACATTGGGCTGGATTTTACGTCAGGCGGATGGGAGCTGGCCACCAACGTAAAAGTCGGTGTCGAACTCGCTTCCGCCCGGCCTGGGAATCCAACCCGCATTTTACGGGTCCCCGGGCTTTAATTGTTCTGAGGCAGGACGTCCACCCGCTTGAGGGAGGAGGTCCAGGCTCATTAAGCTGCCAGCCAATCAGCGGGCCGGCAGCTCTTAATCCCAGCAGCACTACCAGGAGCGGTGGCCACTGCTGGGACTGCAGCCCAGTCAAGGACATGGAGCCAGGACGACAGATAAGTTTGGTTTGCCTCGCTGGTGTGATTGGTCACGCCCCGGCGAGGCAATGTTGGTTGTTTGGGGGGAAGGGGGCGTCTCATGTCCTGGGGGTGGTTGGGGAAGCGGGGACAGCCCTCAATCGGGCACCCTGTGCCCATTTGTCCGCACCCCTCCCCCCGCCCCCAGTGCGCTGACAGGTCGCCAGATTTCACTGGGTGGCCTTTCACATCTCCTGGGCGCCCATTTACCATGGTAAAATTCCCGTGGAGGCGGGCAAAGGCCCTTAAGTGGCCACTTAAGGGTCTTGATTGGCCTGGGGCGTGTGGGCTGTTTCTCCCTCCCCCCACCCCAGCCCACGTAAAGTAGGGCGGTGGCAGGAGCAGGTTGGGAAGGCCTCCCGCTCAATTTTACGCCGCCCCCCCCCCCCCCCCCCCCACCATCCAGCTCACTGGGGTGGTGTAAAATTCCGGCCATTAACTGTTTCTCTCTCCATAGTTGTTGCCTGACCTGCTGAGTATTTCCAGTATTTTGTATTTATCGGTCAGTTTCCAGAATCTGCAGTATTTTGCTTTCATGTGTGCACATTTCCTGTTGATTAAGACTGATTTCACAGAATCGGTGTTCCCGGTTCGGTTTTATCTTTTCCAGAATGCCCCCTTGGGAAGTTCGGTGCAAATTGCCGGCTGGACTGTGCCTGCCAGAATAATGGGACCTGCAACCGTGTGACCGGGTACTGCCAGTGTGCGAAAGGGTATTACGGGCACTCCTGTGAGCATGGTAAGTTGGCAGGAGCCTCTAAGAGCACACCAGGCATTGCAGGTGATAGAGATCCTACGGACAGAAATAACTTTGTATTATTCATTCTCGAGCACGTGGGCGTCTCTGGCAAGACCAGCATTTATTGCCCATCCCTCATTTGTCCCTGAGAAGATGGTGGTGGTCGGCATTCTCCTTCTTAACCACTGGAAACTTTTTGTTACAACTGGGTGCGCTGCAAAGCCGCTTCAGAGGGCATGTCATTATGGGATTGGAGTTACATATCAGCCAGACTGGGTAAGGACGGCAGTTTTTCTTCCTAAAGGGACATTAGTGAGCCAGTTGAGTTTGTACGATAATTGACAGCTTCATGGTCAATTTTATTGACACCAGCTTTTTATTTCCAGAATTTAGAAAAAGAATTGAATTCAAATTGTCAAACTGCCCTGGTGAGATTAATGGTCCAGTAACATAGCCACCACATGACTGTATCCATAATGGTGCAAACTGTTTAACTTGTCACTCAGGACTAATTGTGAACACTTCCGGATGAGTGCCTGAGTGGGTTTGAGCACAGGGGAACTGTTGGAAGAAATGACTGATTGGAAAAATCTTGAGAGTGGACTCAGAGTGAGAGAAAGAGCTAAGGGAGACCATGCGAAGAAATGAGGAGAAGAGGGTATATGATGGTCACAGTGTGAATTCTGTTTGGGAGAAGAGTGAGTGCATTGAGCACTATATGGTTAGAGTGAGTGAGAGCTGGAGAGATGTTCTATGTGCAATTGGAGTGAAAGTGGGCTGGAGGAAAAGCAGGAAGGGTTGGGGGTCAAGAATGGGGCCCACAAAAAGAAGAAGTTCAGGATCCAAATAATTTAAAATAATGATAGAAATGGCAGGGGATGTGAGAGGTGGATGGGTGATCGGGAACTGGAGCGCTGTGATGGCAGGACTGAGTCTGAGGATCAGCTCAGCTTATTCAAACACATCATGAGCTGGCACAGACATGATGGGCTGAATGGCCTCCTGTGCTGTATGATTCTACAGCAGGGATAGCATGTGGAATGAAATGCCAAGTCAAAGGGGAATTGGAATGATTCCTTATTCTGCAGAGGTTTGGAAGCTGTGGGATAGGAAGAAGTTGGACAAGAGCCACATTGGATCCTGGATGCAGCCTTGGCCCCTGTTGGCTGAGCAGTTGAGTAGCCTCACTTGTCCCTACACTATAATCTCCATCATACTGTGCATAATGACTTTGTGGGCTCAATTTTCCAGCTCCACCAACGTCTGGAGCAGAGACAGACGGGGCCTGAAAATTAAAAGGCCAGTCAGTGTGGTGGCCTGGCTGGTTTTGTTGAAGCGCCCTCTCAGTTATTTACCTTGTAGTGCAGCTGGGTGCTCCTCTGAAGCTGGAAGGCCTCTGATTGGCCCTCCAGCTTCAAGAGCCTGCCGCCGCCCATAATTGTTCAGGGAACCTGTCTGCATGCCAATTAAGGAGTCACTCAGATGAAAATCTTGACTTTCATCAGTTTCCACTAGAGGCACGTTCAGGATCCGAAAACAGTCTTGACTCCAGTTTCCCGCCTCTGTGGGGAAAATTCAGCCTCATGACTCTATACAGGGGCACAGTGTACAACAGTGCCACCTGCTGCTGGGATTTAGATGTACTAGAGATTTACTCATAACTTGCAGTTCAGTGATGGCAGTTCACCACTTACATTCGGCATTCCCTGGTTGTCGAGAAATTGAACATAAGGATTTTTTAACAATTACTAATTTTTGGAACTGAGTTGTGTATCCTGTAGTGCTGCAGGGAATCCAGCTTTAATGGTAAGGAATTACACACAGTTTACAGTGCAGGAACAGACCAGGATACCAGGGATAGCTCCCTGAGCTCTTGGTCAATTTTATGTAAATTCATTTGTGGGATGTGGGCATCCCTGGCTAGGCCAGCATTTATTGCCCATCCCTAATTACCCTTGAGAAGGTGGTGGTGAGTTGCCTTCTTGAACCTCTGCACCAACAGTACAGTGAAGAAGGGAGTTCCAGGACTTTGACCCAGCGACAGTGAAGGAATGGCGATATAATTCCAAGTCAGGATGGCATGTGGCTTGGAGGGATACTTGCAGGTGGTGATGTTCCCATGTGTCTGCTGCCCTTTTCTTTCTAGGTGGGAGAGGTCATGAATTGCGCCAATGGATCTTTTATATCCATGTGAGAGAGCAGACGAGGCCTCGAGTTAACATCTCCTCCAAACGACAGTGCAGCACACCCTCAGTGTTGCACGATGTGTCAGCCTGGAGTTTGTGCTCAAGTCGCTGGAATGGGGCTTGAATCTGGGAGTGTCTGACTCAGAGGCGACCATGCTACCCACTGAGCCATGGCTGACACGCTGGTGGTCACAGTTTTGATGCCTTCAGCAGCCAAAAATTTGGCAACTGAATCAACTGGACGACCTCTTGAAATAGATCAAGGTTGGCAATTTAATCCACTCTGGATGGGGGAGGGGGCAGTATGACAAAACACTAGGCCGCAGGCACAACATTTGTGACACTGTTGCGTCTTTTAGTTTTATCTTTTCTCACATAATCTGAGTTTGGGTTTGTATCTATTTACAGTCTGCCCACTTGGATTTCACGGACCAAACTGTCAGCGTTTGTGTGACTGCAGAAATGGAGCAGCCTGTGACCCTGTGACTGGGCAGTGCCTGTGTCCAGCTGGTTACCATGGAAACTACTGTGAACAAGGTAAGAGTTCTAACAAAGCATTCTGTGGTTTACAGCTACACTAACATGTTAGTGATGAAAGATCATCGATCTACAACGTTAAAGCTGTTTTTGTCTCCACAGATGCTGCCAAAACTGCTGAGTATTTCCAGCATTTTCTGTTTTTGTTTCAGATTTCCAGCATCCATAGTATTTTGCATTTGTACGAATGCCCCCACCCCCCCACAGCCTCACCACCGCCCTCCAAAGTCAAGGGGACCACATGACCTGGCCTAGGACCAGGGTTGTCCACAGGTGGGCCACCTGCAGCCACTGAGCCTTTAGAAACCAGGCAACTCTCTCCTAAACTCAGTGCTTTGAATTTTGTGGGCCTGGAGGTTTAGGAAGGGCTGCTCTTAATGCTGTTAGCACATTGGTGATAAGTCAAAACACTAAGATCTGCCAGTATCAGCAACTTGAGATACAGTCAAAGCAAATTTAAACTCTATAGCTGCCCTGCAAGGCTTCATGATTCGCATCTGTCGTGTTAATTGGGATGATGTTGCCTATGCCAAGGGCAATACAAGATTGTTGCCTGCCCACAAAGGACATGAGGAAAAACTCTTTTTTTACACAGCAAGCAGTTAGGATCTGGAATGCACTGCCTGAGAGTATGTTGGAGGCAGATACAATCATGGCTTTCGAAAGGGAATTGGATAATTATCTAAAGAGAAAAGATTTGCAGGGATACGAGGAAAAGACAGGGGAGTGAGACTATCTGAGTTGCTCTTGCTGGCACAGACACAATGGGCCAAATGGCCTCCTTCTGTGCTGTAATTATTGTATGATTCTATAGAACTGTTGCCTCTCCCAGGAGTACTGGGACTGTTTGTCAGGTATTCTGAGATACTTGAAGAGCATTCCCTGCTCTAACGTTACTGGGACTGTGTTGCCAGCTCCCATGGCCAGTGGGACCTGCGACTGACGTACTGTGCCATCTGACATCCTTGTTTTATTTTTCTCTGGGTGCTGTAGAATGTGAAGGGGGACGATACGGGGAGCAATGTCAGCAGCCGTGCGACTGTGAGGGAGGTGCACCTTGCAAACCTGCAACTGGACAGTGCCTCTGTCCCCCGGGGAAAACTGGCACTAGGTGCGATATTGGTGAGTGTTACGGGTATGACCCTTCCATTCATGCTTTTGTCACTTCCAGACTCAAGTATTCCAATGCTCTCCTGGCTGGCCTACCACCTTCTGTAAACTTGATCCCATCTAAAACTCTGCTGCCTGTATCCTAACTTACACCAAGTCCATTTCCCCATCACCCCTGGGCTCGCCGACATGTATTGGTTCCAACAATGCCTCAAATTTAAAATTCTCCTCCTTGTTTTCAAATTCCTCCAGGGCCTTTCCCATCCTTATCTCAGTAACCTTCTCCGACTCTACAACCCTTTGAGAACTCTGCGCTCTTCAAATTTTGGCCTCTTGTCTATTCTCAATTTTAATCGCTCAAACATTGTTGGCCTTGCGTTCTGCTGCTTAAGCTCTGAATATCCCTCCTAACCTCTCCACTTCGCTCTCCTTTTAAGATGATGCTTAAAATCTCTTTCACCAAACGTTTGGTCACCTGCTTCCTTCTTTGGCTTGGTGTCAGTCTTCTTGTGGGATAATGCACCTGTGAAACACTTTGGGAGAGTTTACTACATTAAAGGTGCTATATAAATGCAATTTGTTGCTGTCATTCATTACTGACAGTTACTTGAGGAGCGGGCAGTGCAGAAACTGGTGGGGTTAGTAAAGTTTGTGCATTGTTTTTGAGAATCTTTTATTGCAAGTCAATGCTGCTCATAGACACCTGCATCATTCAGTCTCTTCCTGTTATTGGGGGACCCACATCACCAACACAGACCTACATGCCTCACTCGGACACTCGGGTTATCTTGTGTTGTTACCTCTGTATACTGTTGTACTCCAGGGAAACCAGTGTTAACTGTGGGGCCGAGACCTTTCGGACATATCGTAAGCAGATGCAAATGATTAGAATGTGGAGCCAAGAAGTGGATGGCAGCTGCATCCCAGTGAAACTCTGCCATCATTGCTGCAACAGGCTAACCCGCCACCCCTCCCCTTCCCCCCCCCCCCCCCCCCCAACCCCCGCCCATCCCGTGGTGATTATTCATTGGACATTGCTGCTTTGCTGGAATTGGATGAATGGAGCAGGTTTAATTAGAGATTAGGATGAATCAGAGTGAGGTTGTAAGAGAAAGAAGAGCTTGTTGGAGAAGGTATTTTAGGAAGACCAGAGGAACATTCAGAGGAGCATTGACCTTAAAATAAGAAGGGCGCAATCTTTAAATTACTCCACACAAACATGTAAAGATTGCCTTCCCACTGATTAAACGTGGGTGTGGGACCATCTGAGGATCCTTAACGAGAGAGAGCTTCATATTGGGGAGTATTTGCACAGCCTGCATGGGTTGAAGAGGCTCCAGCGGAGACTGTAGTTAGTGAGTAACTGATTTCTTGTCCTCCTCAGATTGCCGAGCTAAACGCTATGGCCCCAGCTGCTCCTTGAGCTGCAGATGCTCCAACAACGCTCACTGCGACTCTCGGAATGGACACTGTACCTGTCTGTACGGCTGGATCGGGCCTACCTGTGAGGAAGGTAAAGGTGTCGCCTTTCATTCCAAATCTACCTGCTTCCTCTCACTAATTGCCAACTGGTTGAGACAGAAGGGCAGGAACTAATCTGGGACCTGTCGCAATCCTTAACAGCACTTGGGGAGAAATCTTCATGTTGGGTTGGCTTTAACACACCTCTCTGCCTATGTAACTCATCGCACCACCTCCATCATGTGAACAGGAGTGAGCCATTCAGCTCCTCAAGCCATTTTCAATTAGCCCATGCTGATCTGTATCTTAACTCCATCTACCCACTTTGGTTCCACAACCTTTAATACTCTTGCCTCACAAAAATCAATCAACCTCAGTTTTGAAATTTTTTCAACTGACCCCTGCCCCCACCCTCAACAGCTTTTTGGGGAAAGAACATTCCAGATTTCCACGACCCTTTGTCTGAAGAGTGTTTCCTCACCTTACCCTGAAAATCAATAGCGCCAAGATAATCATCCTTCGAGCGTGGTTGGCTTTGAACACAGTGCGCGATCAACCCTATCACCCATCCCTTCTCTTCAGATGCAAAAATAGTTTATTCACCAGCTCCTCCTCCCAGAATCACTCCCCTAAAGGTTGGAGATCAAAGGGTCGCTGTTTTCAATTGAAAATGTATTTATTTTCACTCTGTCCACATTCCCTCTTTCCCAAAGGCACTGACTGTTGCTACTGTGCAGCTGCACGAGTGCCTTTAGTACCTCATGCTTTATCTGTGAGCTGAAACAGTGACCAGTAACAGTTTATTTAACCCAACACACTGTGCAGCAGGATCTCTGGATAATGATCAAACCTCTCACTCCTGTAATACAGCAGCGTTCAACTGTACCCCCGTTAAGTTAACTAGATATAGCTGTGGCTCAGGTGGTGGCACTCTTGCCTTTGAATGCAAATGTTGTATGTTGAAGTCCCACTTCAGGGACTTGAGCACAAACTCCAGACTGACATTCCCCAAGTCATACTGAAGGAGTGCTGCACAGTTGGAGCTGCTGTCTTTCAGATGAGACATTCAACTAAGGGCCCCTTCTGCTCTCAGATGGATGTAAAAGATCCCATGTTACTATTTGAAGAAGAGCAGGGAGACCTCCCCCCAGTCTCCTGGCTAACATTTATCCTGCAATCAACATCACTAAAACAAATTATTGATCTCATTCATTGCTGTTTGTGGGAACTTGTTATGTTCAAATTGGCAGCTGTGTTTCTTCATTCCAACAGTGATTACAATTCAAAAGTACTTCATTGACGTTGGCACATCCTGAGATCATGAAAGGTGCTATGTAAAGGCCAGTTCTTTACTTAATTTACAAGTGAGGCCAAAGGTTAAGCCTATGACTGTTTGGTTGTCATAGCTCAGTACTACACCATGCTCAGCCATTAGAATAGTCCCACACAGATATTCGATGGGTTGGTCTGCCTTATGTTCCTACTCTCTGCTTCCAGGAGGGCCTCCCAAGCCACCGCACCACCTGCAACCTGCACCCTGGGGAAATGTGGCATCAGACACCGCAGCCGGATTATAGTTACTTAAGCAAGTGTGAAGTCGGCCCTCTCTCTGACCAGCGCCAATGAGACAGTTTCGCAACGTTATACCCCGCCTGACAAAGCAACCTTTCAGAGACACTGCTGAAAGCAAAATCGCGAGATGGTAACACCACAACCGAAAATTTGGAGGAACGGCCGTGAGACCCTGCCGTTATTCTGAACATCTGTTTTTATTTTATAAAGTGGAAATGCTGACGGATCTTAGGATCCAGCTTTCTGTTGGGGGTCAAGATCCAGACATTGAAGAAAGTTATTCGAACCCGCAGCCTATCCCCCTCGTCAGACAGTGAGGATCTGAATTCCTGAACGGTGAACAGGCTCGAACTCTGTGGGTGTTGAAAACATTTTTGAAACTTTAAAGACTACTTTTCTTTTTATATATACATATTATATTTTATTTTTATAAAGCAAATCCCAGGAAGGCAAGACTCATAGACTTTGCAACCCAGAGTTCCAGGAGGGCGAGATGGTGGATTTTATTCCTGGTACCAAAGCAGGAAAATAATTGACCAAGGAAGTAGTTAAACATAAAACCTCCAGCCAGATGGCAGCTGGCATTGTGTGTTGCCAGTTTGTGGCTTTCAACCCAAGGCAGGCATTTTCAACCTGACACTGCTGCTTTTCACTCACTACAATGTAGCCACAATGCACGATGCAGGAATTCAGAAGCAGACACTGAGGATTGAGGAGCTCAACATGTTCCCTACCACAGTGTAAATTATGAGCATTCGCAACTGCACAGTCTCACAGCATGAAGGCTGGCATGCTGCATGGAGTGGGACAGTGTTGAGGGAATGTGCCCTGGGCATGGGCTTCATTCCAGTCTGCTTCATCCATCTGGTCAAGACTGACTCCAATCTTCAGTGTCAGTCAGTCGGCATTGCCTCCCCATCACTGAGCAAGTGCAGATGATACCCACCCTTTTTTAAAAAAACTTAACCAGATTAGGGCAGACTGTGACCTGTTGATCAACCTCTGCCCTGCCCAGATAGTTTGAGATTACATGGATTGGACAGAATAGATTGAATAAAGTCTTGTCAAAAAAATTAGCTCAATCGGCCATAAAGTAGTTAACAATACAAACTCCTGCCACATGGCAGCTGGCATGCATTTCCAAAAGGCATTCAATAAGGTGTCACCTAAAAGGTTATTACACAAGATAAGGACTCATAACATTGGGGGGCAATATATTAGCATGGATAAAGGATTGGTTAACAGACAGAAAGCAGAGAGTAGGGATAAACAGGGCATTTTCAAGATGGCAGGTTGTTACTAGTGGAGTGCTGCAAGGATCAGTGCTGGGTCCTCAGCTATTTACAATCTATCTTAATGACTTGGATATATTACTCTTGGTCCCTTCATGATACAAAGCTAGATGGGACAGTAAGCTGTGAGTAGGACACAGAAAGGCTGGAAAGGGATATAGACAGGCTAAGTGGGCGGTCAAGAAGGGACAGATGGAGTATAATGTGGGGAAATGTGAGGTTATTCACTTTAGTAGGAAGAATAGAAAATCAGAATATTTTTAAATGCTGAGAAAATGTTGGTGTCCAGAAGGATTTGAGTGTCCTTGTACAAGAAGCACAAAATTAACAAAATCAAAATACTGCAGATGCTGGAAATCTGAAAAAAAAACTGAAAATGCTGGAAATACTCAGCAGGCCTGGCAGCAACTGTGTAGAGAGAAGCAGTTAATATTTCAGATCTGTGACCTGTCATCAGAACGGCAAAGTTAACATCCAGATACAGCTAGTAATTAGGAAGACAAATGGCATGTTGGTCTTTATTGCAAGGGGGTTGGAGTAGGAAAGTAAGGAAGTCTTGTTACAATTATACAGGACTTTGGTGAGACCACACCTGGAGTATTGTGTACAGTTTTAATTTCTGTACTGAGGGAAGCATATACTTGCCTTGGGGATGGTGCAGTGAAGGTTCACAGGATTGACTCATGGGATGAGAGGACTGTCCGACGTTGAGTAAAATGAGTCTATACTTTGTGGAGTTTTTAAAAAATGAGAGGTGATCACATTGAAACAGAAGATTCTAAGGGGGCTTGACAGGGTAGATGCTGAGAGGGTGTTTCCCCTGGCTGTAGAGTCTAGAACTAGGGGGAATAGCCTCAGGATAAGGGATGAATCATTTAAGACTGAGCTGAGGAAGAATTTCTTCACTCAGAGGGTTGTGAATCGTTGGAATTCTGTGCCCAAGATCTGCTCGGTTATTGAATATAGTCAAGGCTGAGATGGATAGATTTCTGGTCTCTGGGGGCAATCAAGGGATATAGGGATTGGCTGGAACGTGGAGTTGAGGGAAAAGATCAGCCATGATTGTATTGAATGGTGGATCGGGCTTGAGGCCTACTCTTGGTCTTTAATTTCTTAACGCCTCTTGTTCTTTTGTCGCTACGTTCCTTGTGCCTTTAACTTAGCTCAATCTCCATAGATACCATCTTCCACCTCCTCCATCCTCCTTGCTGAAATAAAGATTCAGTCTCCTCCAGCACCTTCCTTACCAGGGACTTCAACACTATTTGGGCCTCAACTCCCAGACACTACAGGCTTTTAAAACCCAAATTTGCTTCCACCTACCGCCTACATCTTGGTTGAGTTGTTCTCTTTCTACAGTGTTCAAGCTTGACCAGCTCTTAGGCTCTCCCTACCCACCACTGCCTGCCCCCTGTCCTAATGATTAAAAATACACAATAACAATTTCAAACATCTGTAAAGTCTTTAGGCCAGTTGTCCAATAGCATTAATCTTCCCACATCTATGGCACATATTGTAGTGTGGGCTCTCCCTCGTTTGTTTCATGTCTGCAAAGCTACCGGGAGAGGCAATCAGCCTTCCCTTGGAGTAGTCACCACCTGACTTTAAGGAGACATAAAAGTTTAAGAGACTGCGATGGATGGCAGAGACAATCTAAGGCACAATGGACAGGCGAGTCTACATGAGCCAGCCAAACCAGTGGAAACAAAGACGCGAAGTGACATTTTTTCTCTCCTGCACAAACAAAATAATGAAAACAAGATGGAGTGGAAGAGAGAGAGAATCCGGGATAGTGCAGCACTGCATTTGACTGTCAATTTTTAAGCTTGTAATATAATGTGTTAGACAGTTCAGTATTTCAGCAGCTTTAAAGCAGTCAACCATTATTAACTAGTGGTGTCATGGTAATTTCACTGGACTAGTAATCCAGAGGCCCAGGCTAGTGCTCTGGGGACATAGGTCCGAATCCTGCCATAACAGATGGTGAAATTTGCATTCAATTAATAAATCTAGAATTAAAAAGCTAGTCTAATGGTGACCATGAAACCATTGTTGTAAAAACCCATCTGGTTCACTAATATCCTTTAGAGAAGGAAATCTTCCGTCCTTACCTAGTCTGGCCTACATGTGACTCCAGACCCATAGCAATGTGGTTGACTTTGAAATGGCCTAGCAGGCCATTCAGTTCAAGGACGGTTAGGGATGGGCAATAAATGCTGGCTTAGCCAGTGATGCCCACATACGATTTAAAAAAACTAGTTACCATGACAACCTTTGTATATCATGCAAGTTTAAAAAAAAAGTAAATCAAATCGTTCTGCTGTTTAACTGTAACTGACAGATTTTAAAATCTATATGACATACAGTTCCATTTACCTCCCACCTCAGTATTCAAGATGACTCCCAGTCAGTCCAGATAACTGTGATCGTGCACTTTCTACATGAATTAGCTCAGACCTTCAGGCTATGCTTTACATAGATGAACTTCAAAGAGTGTATCATTGGTGTAAATGTCAGACCAGGATCACTCCTGGTGACCAGTTGAGCGTGAGCTGGTGGCAGAGCTACCTGGGAGGTAGATCCCCCTTGCGGAGAGCAGACATTGGCATCGGGCCTGGCTTCAAACTGCAGCCCAAGCTTTGAACAGACTCACCTGAATTTCGAATGCACAGTGCAGACACTATAGGTTGTATGTTCCTCTACAATTCCACCGGGACTGGGGCAGGATTGTGGCTGGAAAATGGAGAGGCCTATTCCCACTTCACCTCCTATTTGGATTTCCCACTCACTCCTGTGGGATCCTTTCCCAGGCCCTCCGTGCAAATCGTGGCCGGAGTGGATGTCAGCCTGCCCTTCAGCCCATTTCTCTCCCGTCTGCCCTGTTTACCACCATTTCCTGATGGCAGTGGGGTAGGCCTAGGACTAGCAGTGTTAAAGGCCCCCCCACAGTTTTTCCAATGAAGTGAGAGCGGCATACTAACGCTCTCCACTTCCTTAATTTGAACCAGAACAGCTCCTAAACTGGGGCTGAGCCTCTTCAGCAGGGTATCCTTTTCCCTTTAACTGCTGTTCAGCTGTTGCTGCAATGGTGGTCTCGCTCCTCGAAGCAGGAATGCCACTGGGAGCTCGTCTCGCATCACTAATGACCCAGGGAAATAGGTCAGGGTGGAGTCGGAGGGCTGAACATAAGTCTTTCTCTCACCACTGCACTGCCCCAGAGGTCTGGTTTATAATAGGGAGGTACATTTTACCCCCTTTTTAAGTTTTCACTGAATTTTCACCACCAGCAGAACAAACACTATAATGGAAGAATTTGTCCCAGTCTTAGAATAGTTAAAGGGTGCCAATCCTGTCTGCTACATGGTCTGCATTCAAAGCAAACTCCAGCCTGGCTTACAGTTATTGGTTTAGGTTTATTTACATGTTGGAGACTTTGTTTAAAAGAATCGGACGCAATGACATTTGCTCCTTCTTCCTACAGTACCTGGTAACTTAATAGTGAACAGATATATCGAAATGATTTTTTTCCAAAGCTGCTGGTAAGAGAAGTTCTTTGGAGCTGAATAATGGGAATATGAAACTGGGGAATGTGCTTCTTATTGAGTCAATGGATACTGCAGGAAGAAGTGGCACGATTCTCACAGAATGACACTAAACATCTCACACATACCAACAATTGATTTTAATAATAAATTAGAGGTGCTATTATGAATATATGAATAAATTATCAGGTCATTTGTGTTTTATTCATATTGTTGTGCTGTATATATGTGGTTTTTCCAGTGAAACTGTTTATATTCCTGTGTACACGGTTACACTATAATAAAAGGATTCTGAACTCACCAGGCTTGTTTTCTAGTCCAGCAATGGGGGAATCCAGCTGATTTTTAAGTGTTTCATAGTTTAGAGGTCTGATTTCCCCTGGGCCCCAATTGCTAGCACACTGGTTATTGCTGTAGTGTTATATTCCTATCGATGCTATTTTAACCTGCAGGGTTTGAACAACAACTTAGTTAACATAGTAAAACACCCCAAGGTGCTTCACAGCAGCTTTATCAAGTAATATTTGACACCAAGCAACATAAGGAAATAATTAGGTCAGATAGGTTTTAAGCAGCATCTTGAAAGAGAAAGGAAAAGAGGTTTAGTGAGGGGATTCCACAGCTCAGAGCTTAGATAGCTGAAGGCACAGCTACCAATGGTGGAGTGATTAGAATTGGAGGAGTGCAGACATTGGAGGGTTGTAGGACTGGAGGAGATTAGAGATAGGGACGGGACGAGGCCATGGAGGGTTTGAAAACAAGAGTGAGAACTTTTAAATCGGGCCATTGCCAGTCAGGGAGCCTATGTAGGTCAGCAAGCACAGGGGCAATCGATGAACTGGAGGGCAAAGTATGCAGGGCCAATACAAAGATAGACACTATCACAGCCCGCTAGGAAGTTCACCGTCACAAATGTTGACACCTAAACCTCTCAAATCATTAAGACCACATAAAGACCATTCGGCCCAACACGTCTATCCCTTTAGCTGGATCATCGCCATCAACTCCTCTCCATGTTGCAATCCCTTGAGTTAGCATCAAATCTCAGCTGATACAGTGCAGTACTGAGGGACTGCTGCACTGTCAGGCATGCTGTCTTTCAGATGAGGCATTAAACCTGTTTGCTCTGTTAGGTGGATGCAAAAGATCCCACGGCACTATTCAAAGAGAGCAGGGAGCTATCCCCAGTGTCCCAGCCTAATATTTATCCAAAAACAAACATCACTAAAAACTGATTAGCTGCTCGTTATCACATGGCTATTTATGACATCTTGCTGTGCACAAATTGGCTGCTGCACTTCTTACATTCCAACAGTGCCTACACTTTTTGAAAACTGGCTGTAAAGCACTTTGAGACGAGGTTGTGAACAGCATTATATAATTGCGAGTTCTTCCTTTCCTTTCACTGGGCTGTCTCCAGTCCCTCATCCTTAACACAAAGAAACCATTCCAGAAAACCACCAACACACATTGTAGCAAAGATTTATTTGTACATTGTTTAAAAACCATCAATCTCAAGAATATGTGGCATTTAATTAGTAAACATTTGGCAAATTCCAGTGTGACTAACAGATGGCAGGAGGTGGTAATCTCAACAAAGGGGCATTCAGCAGGGAAAGCGATTGATACCCGAGTGGTTTGCACCCTTTAGACTCTCAGCCCTGAATGCACTTTCCAAATTGCTTGGCTCTTATAGTTAGGTTTGGTAAATTGTACTGGGCAACAAAAAACCCGTCTCGAAATTAAAATAAGATATTGAGAGTAAAATACATCATGGGCAGCAGTGCAAAACAGGCAACAGCAAATCAGCCGCCCACTGTAGACCTGCTGCATTACGTTTCCCATTGATTTCATGGAAAAGAAAATGGGATGGAATGGAAAATGAGCTAGCAATGATGGAGCGCATCACCCAATGACTACACGCCAGCTGTCAAGGTGATGGGGGACCCTGGCTGATCATCTCCCTGCTCCCAAATCCAGGATTATTGACACAGTGTCCCTTTGGCTGCCCTCCAAACCAAGACCGTGTTAACTCAGGGCCAAACTGAGCCCAGGAACATCCTACTCTGGCCAGGTCAGGTGCACACTGTCTGGGGGGGGGGGGGGGGTGGGGCGGGCGAGGGTGGATTTTCTGGTCATTGTCTTAACTTGAGCAGAAGATCCACAGAATCCCTGGCAGACAAGGGGGTGAATCCACAAACCATTCCTGTTGGGAATGGGCAGGAGGAGGCGCTGCACTCACCGCCTCAAGCCACACAGGAGATGGTAGGCAGTGAATAACCCAGTTGAGCCACAGGGGAAGCGTCCTGAGGCACATAATTTATAATGCATTAGTTTCTCACTGATCCATGAGGTGAAGTGGGCAGTTCCTGGATGTGGGGGAGTGGGACAAGGGGATAATTAATTTGTACTAAGGTACCACAGATTACCAGGGAAAAACTGCCCAGTACATAATTACAGAACTGAAGCAGACAGACCTGAACCGGACCTTCCACCAAATCCCACCTACTTTCCTCAGTACTATGACTGCACAAAATAAAGCAATATCAATATAAAATCCCATCTCTCCTCCCACCCCCACTCAGGCCCCTCTAACCTAATCATTCACAGGCCCATTTGCATTGAGGAGGATGATTTAATTGTGGACACACAGGGTTTAGTCTCTCAGGCATGTTTTATTACGCCAACTACCCATCCCCACTATTTGTTGTGATAATCACTTTGAACAGTCGAGCTGAATGCTGCCAACACAAACTGTGGGGTAAATGATTCTTCCAGTAACCCCCGCCTCCCCCAATGATTGCTTCACTGACAGGTTTCCCCCTCAATTTTCTGTTGGCAAGGTTGGATGATTACAAGTGGGAGGTCGGGTTGCCAACTCCTCCAGGATTGTCCTGGAGTCGACAGGAATTAAAGACTGAACTTTAGGACACTGCAGTGAACAAAACCCAGGAGAAAAATCAATGTTTATTAGTTACAAAAATATTGGAACTGGGGTGGAGGGGCAGAGAGAACAAAAACAGGTTTTTTGACCAACAGTCAAGAATGATCCAAACACACACACGCAGACCCTCTCCCTCAAACACGCGCGGACCCTCTCCCTCAATCACACACACACACCCTCCCTCTCGCCCATATATGCGTTCCCCCCCACCACTCCCCACTCTTGTTTATAGAAAGTGTGTTTGGGGAACAGCCTCAGTTCAAATTCTATCCTTAAGTGTTCAGTGTGGATCAGAAGTCCTGTTTAACTGGAGCAAACGATCAATGATTTGGCCCACGGGCACTGAATCTCCACAATAATTCCCACAGGTCGCTGACTGACAACAATTTGCAGCAAACATGACGAAGATTTTAAAACCACCCAGGCTGGATATTGAAAAATTCATAACCGTATAACCTTAGAAAAGCCTTGGAGCAGAATCTGCTTTCAAAAGCTGGAATTTCACTCTTGGATAAAAAGTTAAACTCATCCACAGGAAGATCAGTAACAGTGGGGTCAACCCCCTGCCCCTACGCCCAAAGTCACATGGATCCTGAGTTTAAAAATATATAACATTCCAAATTATTTTGTGCCTTGCCACACACACACACACAGACAAGATGTGATCATCAGCAGAAGGACTTCTGACGGTGATCACAGTCAAATTCCTTTAAAAAATATTTATTAACACCCCTTAATAAAATATTGAACCCCAAGATCCCACTGGCCATTTCAGTTGGTCATTCAGCCCCCAATGCTATGGTTACACAGTCTGCTGGTGACAACTAGTGGCAGAAGCCGGGTACCAGGTCTGTGACTACATCCTGGGAGTTTGTTAAATGCCCACCCCCGGCATGGACATATAGAACTTTGGCTCCAAAGAGCTAGACGTCTGTTTCAATCCGCAGCCTCTCCATTCGCTGGACGTTTCGTTGCACTGCAATGTGATTGGTTATCTCTCTGGCGCACGACTCAGGAAACCAGCCTGTCTCCCAATCACGTATCCTCTCTCCCCGGTACCAGCCTGTCAGGAGGAAGGTGAGATCTGTCAAAGGGGAAGAGATAAAGGCAGCGAGTGGTGGCGGAGCGGGCTTCAGAAAACTGCTACAGACAGGTGGCGGTGGTGGGGCATTTGATCTGCTCGAGTGTACAAGAAACCGGCAATGAGGGAGCAGGATATTTTCCCCAAGTGGCAACCAGCTAATTCATTCAGATCAGCGTGGGCACCAGAAACCACCCCCCCCCCCCCACCCCCCCAACCCAATACTCTGTCCGAGTAACCTCAAGAACATATGGACTATTTGACTGCAGGGGCATCACAGAAACAGAGTGTAATCGTGCTCTCAACTCCCATGCACATGGCCACTTTCCAGCCCCCATTCCCATGCTTAGCACTGCAGCAATTAAACCAATTATCTCATTCCAGGCAGGCCCACAGTGCAGGGCCAAGGCCCACGAAAGACTAGCGGGTGAGGGTGGGTTGTGATGCCCACCACAGTCACTCAATGTTGATACTACATTGCACATGAAGGTAGGACCTTGGCCAAGGTGCCACTGGGCAGTCGGCATAAGTGGATCTTCCCTCCGCAAACCCAGCACACATTTTACAAAGAGGAAGGTATTAAGAAAAATCATTTGGAAGAAAAAAAATATAGAGATTGGGTAGAATGACCCCACAAATCCTGGTCAGAATGGAGACGATTGATGGGGGTAATTACCCAATCACGCTGAGAGACCGCACAGCCAGAAGTGACTGGAATTGATTTTATGCACATAATTTGTGCTGAACTATCCTCCACTCACTGTATTTTGCTGACGGAATCACCATGTTTTTAAATCGAGAGGCTTTGCTGTCGTTTCAGTCACTGGTTCAGAGACTCCAGCAAATTAAAACCATGGATCCCGCCCCTGCCTCCAGCTCACACACTGACTTAGTGGTGTCAGTAACTACTCTGTTTCATTCATTACTCCCGGTTTGCTCCACTGGTTAGTTCCAGAGAGAATAAGATCACTCAAAAATAAACAAAGCGTGAAGCAAGGAGAAGCTGGGTCTTTTTTTTAAACTAAAAAAGCACACACAGGGAGTGAAATGTTCGACTGGAAGCACAATCCACAGTTGATTTTAAAAGGAAACTGGGTAAATATTTGGAAAGGAAAAAAATTAGAAGGACAGAGAAATGGAATTAATTGAACTAATTTTAAAGAGCTGGCACAGGAATGATGGGTCGAATAGCCTGCTCCTGTGCTGTATGATTCTTTGATTCTATTCATATTCTCCCATCCTCTCCTGAAAGCTATGGGAGAGAGGGGGTGGGTCCTGCCCTACAGGTTTCAGCAGCCGTGCAGTACCCTACCCACATGGCCATGAGCATTGTGTTAGCCTAAACGGTGAGCCTGGACAGGCTATTTGACCAAGAAGGGACCACAGCTGACCCAAGCCTGTCCTTAAACAATGGCTGCATGCATACACTTCCCATCAGGTCAAGCAGATCGCTGTCTGGAGTGGCAGCCCTTCCTGGTTTGTTTTTCCCTCTCCGCTCTCACTCTGGGAGGCTGAGGCCCAATTCGAATAGCAACATTTCCACGGTCGTCCCCTGCTGGAATCATCCCACCCCATGCAGTCTAACTGGAGGCCCACACTAGAGAGGCTCCACCCAGTGACAGACTCTCCGCCTCAGACCTACCGTCAACTTTCTGGAGAACGACCACCACATCTGTCTGTTGGAGCGACAGCTCGTCGGGCTGCTTAGCCAGATGTGTCTTGATGATCTCCACCTGCGGGAAGCCTAGCAGAAGGGAAGGAAACACAGTCACTCCCTACAACAACAACTTGCATTTATATAGCACCTTTAACGCAAAATGCCAAGATGCTTCACAGGAGCGATTATCAATCAAAATATTGATGTCGAGCCACGTTAAGGAGATATTAGGTCAGAAGCTCAAAAGCTCGGTGAAAAAGGGAGAAGCAGAGAGGTTTAGGAAGGGAGTTCCAGAGCTTATGGCAATGGCAGATGAATGGTGGAGCGAAGAGTGGAGGAGTGCAGAGTTCTCGGAGGAACGTAGGACTGGAGGAGGTGACAGAGTTAGGGAGAAGGGAGACCATGGAGGGGCAAGAGGATGAGAACTTTAAAGATGGAGGCGTTGGTGGACCAGTGCACCAATGTAAACTTAGCAAGAACCTGGAACCAAATACAAAAGGGATCACTGCAGCCTCACTCCCAAAACTGTATGGGTTCACCCCCAACACCCTGCCCTCACTGCACATTAAGTTGCTCTTTTTGTAACAGGGTGTGTGGGCACTCCAATCCCTCAGTGTTGACTCTGCACCAGTTGTGAGGGTGGGTCTGTCCAAGTTCTTGATCTGCCCCTGCCGTCCTTTTCTAGCTGCATCACCATTCAGGGAACTGGTCACCAACCCCACCCGGGTTTCTCGGCCCACAAGACTAATTTTCATGCACGAGGCCCAGTAGCCAGTGTAGGTACATAGGATGCTGCAGACTAACCTTGATCAATTATTCTTGTCTTCCACAGTGGGTGAGAAGCCCAGCTTTAACCTTTACCCCCACTCTCCACAAATTAGCATCGTGAAACTAACTTCACACAGACTGTTAATGATGCCTGGGGTCCAACATTCAGAGTTGCTGTTCATCGATTGGTTGATGGGGATTCCACTTGACGGTTTCAAGTCAGGTCGCATCCCTTGATCCCACGTTATCCTAGCATTCGATACAAAACCTCACTCCAGGCCCTTTCTAGGCCAACACTGAATGAGCTGCTCCCTCAACAGAGACATTAAACCGTAGTCCCACCACCAAAGAGGGGCAGGGGGTTCTCCTAATGTCCTCGCCAATCTTCATCCCTCAACTAATAGCAAGTGAAATTCACGCCACACAGGTGCCAGGCAATGACAATCTCCAACAAGAGGGAATCTAACCATCTCCCCTTGATGTTCAATGGCATTACCATCACTGAATCCCCCAATATCCTGGGGGTTACCATTGACCAGAAAGGAACTGGACCAGCCACATAAATACTGTGGCTACAAGAGCAGATCAGAGACTGGGAATTCTGCGGCAAGTATCCCACCTCCTGACTCCCCAAAGCCTATCCACCATCTACACGGCACAAGTCAGGAGTGTGATGGAATATTCTCCACTTGCCTGGATGGGTGCAGCTCCAACAACACTCAAGAAGCTCAACACCATCCAGAACAAAGCAGCCCGCTTGATTGTTTGTGGATGGGGTGCCATTCACTCCCTCCACCACCGACGCAGTGTGTACCATCTACAAGATGCACTGCAGCAAAGCACCAAGGCTCCTTTGGCAGCACCTTCCAAACCAGTGACCTCTACCACCTGGAAGGACAAGGGCAGCAAATGCATGGGAACACCATCAAGTTCCCATCCAAGCCACACACCATCCTGACTTGGAACTATATCGCTGTTCCTTCACTGTCGCTGGGTCAAAATCCTGGAACTCCTTTCCTAACAGCACTGTGGATGTACCTACCCCACATGGACTGCAGTGGCTCAAGAAGGCAGCTCACCACCACCTTCTCAAAGGATGGGCAACAAATACTGGCCTTGCCAGTGATGCCCACACCCAAATATATTTTTTAGAAATCTGCCCAATGATTCATTTGCTGTTTACTGGGATCTTCCTGCAAACAGAATCACCTCCATTTTGCCTACATAATACCTCAAAGAAATGGCAGACGTGACAAAGCTGTATCTGAAAGTCTTCCTTAGCTCAATAACCAAAATGCAACTTAAGGTCACTGCTAAAAATCTGTTCTGTGATGGGCAATGATTGATCAAATCTTCCCCCAAATTCTGGAGCCCATCACCATGACAACCACATTCTGCTTTCAAACTGAAGTGAAGGCAACTGGGGGGGGGGGGGAAGGGGGACGGGACTGCCCTCATTCGGCCTGTTGAGGGCCATGTGCAGTCTGGCTATGTCGTGTGAAGCCATTGCCTCAGTTTTTGACGTGCGGATGCGCCAGTCTCCATACCTTCTTTATTGACGAGGTCGTCGTGGTTCTCCTGGAGGGCGTTGATCCATCGTGCTCGATCACTCCTGCATGAAAAGAAACAGCAGCAGTGCTCACGTTACTCTGTAACCTGAATGCACCAGTCAGATGGCAACGTGTTTCAGCCTCATCATTCTCTGTCTGCAGCCCTGACAAACGCCAGCGTCGTTAATCCCCAACCACCCCCCCCCGACCCCCACTCGCCCAAGGTCCCTGGCACCTCACCAGCCACAGATGGTCACCCAACCAAGACCTGGCATTTTCGCAACACATCTGACATCCAGCAGATGGCAGTGTCTGTCTAACATCCTGAAACCTCCCACAAGCAGAAGTTCCATTTGATCCCTTTCCCAATTATCATGGAGGAGACGTATTTATTTGTCTACAAAATGATATCGAAATGTTAACATATCGACAGGCTGTTAATTCCACAAACACCTGCCTCGCCACCAATAAAAGGGGACATAGATACAAGATAATCAGGCTGCTGATTGATTGTTACTGACGGAGTGGGGGTGGGGAGCAGGTTGAGATGGGGCGACAATGGGAACATTAAACCCCACCCCATACACGACCCCGCACGCTCTTAGAGCTGGGAACACCGAATTTATTCACATTATTCAATTTTATAGTGTTGGATTCTCGGCAGTGTTTCGTGGCCCATATTCCACGATTCCAGCCATTTCTGCTCCAAGAACCACAAACCGATGGTCATGACGATAAGTTGGGAACGATCTGACAACAGCGGTGGTCGTGAGTTCAAATTTCACCAAGGCAGCTTGCAAAATTGATCTTTTTTTAAAAATATGATGTGTGAGGTGGCTCCAGGAAAAAAAAAAGTGACCAGAAAAATGGACAATTGTCAGAAAAATATTCCTCAATGAAATCAACCAGCCGTCCCCCATGCCTGGTCTGTCCTGCAGACCACATCCATTCCCAGTGGCCACCCTCCCCCACGCCCAGTCAGGCCTGCATGAAGACTTCCGTCACTCACAAATATGTGGCTGACCCAATGCCCTCAGTGAAATGAGGAATGAGCACAAAGAGCAAATAAATAATAAATAGGAAAATCAGACAGAACTTTAGCAACAAGTCGATGAATATTTGGGATAAATCACCGAGGACGTGGGCAGCTCAAACATTTTTTTGGGGCTTCAGCGAGGAAATAACCAATTGTAGAAACTAAAGGGCTTGACAGTAATAGCATTTTTATAGAGGAGCTATGCCTCAGGGATAATGCGGACACTGGTCAGATAGACAAATTGTATTCTCCTGCCCCCCACTCCCGGACTGCATTACTGTGCGGTTACTTTGTTGAAAGGATCTGGTGTTACCAGCTTGGAGGGAGCAGCACTCACTGCCTCCCCTCGCCAACCGCAAAAAACCCACTCAGAACGTGGTCAGGTGAAGATTGTTCCCTCCCCTCTCCCAGTGGGGAGATATAACTACCCAACATGGCACGAAGCCACACAGTTTGCGGTTAGGACTCAGGCGGAGGCGGTGGATCTCAGCTGGCATGTTTGGGGTACCGGAATTGTCCTAAGCCTAGAGCACGGGGAGGGAAATATACCGGGACTCCTGGCCCTGAGTACTTTGCACTGACCTTGTCATAAAGTCAACCTGTAGACAGAGAGAGGGGACGATGCCCAGCACTGATCCCTGCTCTGATGCCCAGCACTGATCCCCGCTCTGATGCCCAGCACTGATGCCCAGTGTAGTTCATTAGGCTGTTTCAGCTCACATATGGAGAATGGGGATTTGATGGTCCATGTGACTGTACCCATGGTCAGCAGGAGTGGAAATTGTGGGGGAAGAGGGTGGGATTGGAGGAGGAAAGTGGGGCGAGGAGGGGAACAAGAGGAAAGTGAGGGGAGGGGGGGACAAGAGGAAAATGGGGGGAGGGGGAAGTGAGGGGGGAATCAAGAGGGAAGTGGGGGGATGGGGGTCAAGAGGAAAGTGGGTGAGGTGGGGACAGGAGGAAAGTGGGGGGCGTCAAGAGGAAAGTGGGGAGAAGGTGGGGTGGGGGGACACAGGAGGAAAGTGGGTGGGGAGATCCTTTTCAAAAATGCCAGTGTGGAGTTGCGCAGTCAGGTTCAGGCAATTAGTCGATTGTACTCACTGGGAGTCCGTGGCTAAGACGATTTGCTCCAGTTCACCGGCGCTGTTCCTTTTCATGATTATTTTTAAGAGGCAAGTGTTGGAGCCACTACGAGGGAGGGTTCCGCCACCTGCGGCCTTCCCTGGCGGAGAGTGGGGCAACTCGCTGCTCTCCAACGCCTCCACCTCCACTTGGTCCAGCTTGGCGTAGTCCTGCACCGTGTAACTCTCTTCACTGACAAGAAAGGACAGAACCATCAGCCTTCGGGGCAGTCACAGGTATCATTGAACCAGACGCAATATCTGACCTTCGACCCCTCTGACCCCCAAAACCCTGCAACGTTTACAGACGCAACAAGAGGTGACAACACATGGAGTCCTCCCACATTGGCTCATGGGAGAAGTCACATGATGCACCACACCCCTTCAATGCTCCCAGGTGCATGGAGTCATGTGACTTCCCCCTTCCCTCCCCCCCCCAGGTGCAAGGAGTATGTGTGGGGTGGGGGGAGGACAGACAGCCACATCCACTCACACTAATAGGGTGTAATATCCGAACTAGTGTTTGGATATCAATGGTCCCAAATTCTGCTTTACCCACATGCCATTTCTGGGAAAAAGTGCTCGTTGGTGCAGGTCTGAGGCATACAGGCTCTACGATCAATTTAGGGTCCAGCTGATCGACAGGAGAGGCACTAGAGTGGGTCCCAGTGCTGGTGGGCTACAGAGGGAAGCATCAGCCAGGACTAACTCTGGATTACTATCTAGTGACGTCCTGAGAGTCAGGACATCGGGTTTGGCTGTGACCCCAACTCGGCCCCTCGGCAAACACTTGCTCTCAGTCACTACACAAATACTGGGATTGAAGGAGAACCAGAAAGGAGGAGAGACCTTCGTTTCCTGGTAACAATCAGCACATCGTTGAAGAGGAAGAGGAAACAACTTTGCTTCCCAAACACTTTGCGAAAGATTCCGGATTCTTCCACAAACACAGTCAGCTCCCCACTTTTCTGCAGCCATCTTGAAGCAGAGATGAGAGGGAAACCCTAGAATACAAGAGAGAGTCAATAAAACAGTCTCTGGGCAGCGGGTGGTGGGTGAGAGGGAAGGAGGGAGCAGGGGAAGGAAGGAGGGAGAGGTGAGGTGAGGTGAGGGGGAATGGCTGGAGAGGGAGGGAAAGACAGTGACAGAAACACACACAGAAAAGAGACAGACAGGAAACAAGGTGAGGAGTGGGAAATAGACAAACCGCCAGAGAGTGAGAATAGTGGAACTGAGAGAAAAAGCAAAGTACAGGCAGACGGTGAAGGGGAGGATAACAATGAGCGAGCGAGCACGAGAGAGAAAACTTTCACACAAAATACAGGTAGAGACTGATCACAGCACAATACCTTGATCTTCCCGAAATCCAGCTGTGTCTGGATTGTGAACATCTGTTCTGTTCGCTCCATCTTCCGAGCTCCTTCATTGCAGGTCTTAACCAGCTAAAAATGAACAGAAAGCTGCTGGGTGCACAACAAACTGATCATTGGGGTTCAAAGGGTCAGGGTGCGGAGAAATTATGCTACCATAGTTACCGACAACACAGAGGGCAACAGGACTAGCTGGAGTAGCAACCAACACTGACCAAAAGCTTCAAAATAGCTAAGAACTCAAGAAACAGGCCTGAAAGTAGGCCAATAGGAAGGGGTTAAAGTTCAGGAGGGCGTAGGCCCATCAGAATGCATGCTGCAGGTGTCCCCAATGTTCCATCGCCTGTCTCATAAGAGACGGTGGCAAAGAAAGGACACCAGTGAACTAGGTGGGGTTTTTATGACAATGTGACTGTTTCAGTCACTTTTACTGACACCGGCTTTTTATTACCAGATTTTAAAACTGAATTCAAATTCTCACACTGCCCTGGTGAGATTTGAACTCACGTTCTCTGGATTGTTCTTCCTGTAACACAGCAAGAAATCCACCAGAGGGCAGACCGTGCACACACAAGAAGTCTCAAACCCAGGTAAACCGGGCCAGCACTGCATCAGACATAAAGGTGACGAGGAGAAGAGGGGATTTCAGACTGTTCTCTCTCCCCTATTTAGACAATCATCGCCCGCAGTCCCCCATCCCCAATACAGAGACATTGTTCTCCTCTCCCCACCCCCACTCTGAGACAGAATACAAGGCACAGAGAGAAAAAGCGCGCAAGAGCACAGGAGAGAAAGCGAAAGAAAGCTCTGCATTTATATAGCATCTTCCATGACCTCAGTACATTCCAAAGCACCTCACAGCTGATTGCAACATTTCAAGAAGTATCCAATGTAAGAAATGCAGCCAATTTGTGCACAGCAAGCTCCCACAAACAGCAATGAGATAATGTCCAGATAATCTGTTTTAAGTGTTGGTTGAGGGATAAATGTTGTGAGAACTCCTCTACACTTCTTCAAATAGTGCTGTGGGATCTTTCACTTCCACCCAAGACAGCAGATGAGGCCTCAGTATAACGTTTCTGCCAAAAGACGGCAACTCCTACAGTGCAGCACCCCCTCAATACTGCACTGAAGAGCCACACAGATACAGAGACACACACACACACATACATGGGTACCAGGGTTGTGATGCTCATCCAACAGCTGGTATCTGGTCAAGGAATGTGAGTGAGATATAAGAAAAGCCCGTCAGGCTAAAGCAAGATTCAGCCCTCAGATGACCTCAGGATTGAGAGAGGACGGAGAGCTGTTGAGGGGAAAAGCAGTGATTGGCAGAATGTACATGAGCTGTGGCAGGAGATCTGATGAAGTGTTGTCCTTTCCTTGCTCTGTCCTGCCTGTACTGAGGAACACTGGTTGGCCAACATTCCAACTGTACAGAGGTAGGTGGGAGCTATCTAGCCTGTACCTTACTGATGGCTTTCAACGCCCGGGTGGCTGCATCGTACTCCTTTTGAAGACGATTGGTTTTCTGACAAATAGTCTGAAAGACAAATGAGAGGGGATTAGTGTGAAAACACAGCAATGTTAAAAGAGAAGGCACAGAAGCCACATCAGACAGGTGGCAGCCTGGCTTTGGGTGTCAGCCAACTCTGGGCCCTCTTGGAGCAATAACATTGGTTCTAGGTTTCTCTTTCGAAAGAGTCAAGCACGCTCTGTTCCTATTTTTGATTGTGTGTCTCTCTCTCTTTCTCCCTAACTACCCAGGAATCAGGACTCGGAGTCCTGATCACACCTCACTAACTTACACTTCCAATCAAAAGAATGATGGTTTTGCCCCCGGCAACTTTGCAAACCAACAGCTTCCCTGTGCAGGGAAAGGACTAGACTACAGGAAGGAAGGTGGGGCGGGGGGGGAGGGGGAGAGGGGGTGGGTGGTGCTGGGTGGAGGGAGGTCACTGCACAGCGAGCGGTCTCTGTCTGGCTGAATTTACACGGCACAGTGAATGTTGATGGCAGTAATGGCGGGACCTGTTTGCCAGGAACTGCAAACCCAGAGGCCAAAAGCTCCATTCATGTGGGACTATTGCTTACCCAGACTGCAATGTCATTCCAACATCACCATCCCATTGGTTGCTTTGTAATGACTCTCTAGTGCTGGTCCTCCTAAAAGTGAATTGAATAAAGCATTCCCGCACACACAGTCAACAAAACAAGTTCATTCACATTCTTTTTGTATGGATGGAAGTTTCCGTAAACTGTTGCTGGAATTGGGGACGATTCTCTGCTGCTTTCCACTTTCATTTCTATCAATGTTTTAACCCTGATGAATGATACAAGGGAGGAACAGATGGAGAGACCAAGACCTCACATCTTCCACATGTCTCAGAAACATCCCAAAGTGCCTCCACATCCACTGCATTATCTTGAAGAACATGGACCTAAATGCAAGTAAATGTGTCAGCTGATCTATGCAGAGTAAGATCCCACAAACAGCGTTAAGGTGGGTGACCTGTTAATGTGTTTTTGGTGGTGTTGGTTGAGGGAGAAATGTTATGCCCTGGGATCTGAGTGAAGGAACAGGGTCCTGTTAAGGAATAAAATGCACATTCCACTCCAGCCTTACATGATGCAGTGAAATCCACTGGTCTCTTACAATGTAAATCCCAACACAGCTGCACAATCTACCCTTTTCTAACAGTAACAGTAACCCCTTCACATCTCAGAACATGCTATATGCAGGGAGCCCTCTTGCACCCTGTTTAGTATTATATGGACATGTTGAGGGGGTTAGATCAAGCAAACTGGGAGGAAGCTTATGTGCAGCATAAACACCAGTAGGGGGACCTATTGTGTCGAATGGCCCATTTCTGTGCTGCAAATACAACGTAATTCTACCGGTAATAGTATTCGGTACTTAACGTATGCTTGGAATGAGATTGGGTTCATTCAGCCCATCAAGCTCCTTCCCCAGTTCATGAGCAATCTGCTCCATCCCATACTGGGCCAAGCCCATTTAAATTGCAGAGCAAGAATTCTGCAGAGGTTCTATCTGATTCATCTACACATGACACATCTCCGTCAGGCAGGCCTGAACTTTTACTGCTCTCAGCAGTTTGGCAGCCATTCTCGATCCCCTTCCCCACTCTCCCCAGCCCCTTCCCATTCAGGAGATGTCAGCCTTCAGACACCATGAGGTTTTATCATCAATAACCCACCAGCCAGTGATCCCACACAAACCAGATAGAGCGTTGCCAGGCAACCTACATCCATGAGGAGTGGTAGTCGGGTCACCCTCTGCATGGGCAGAATCAGGAAGGAGATGATGGGCAGACCTCCACATTCCGGTTTGCTCTGAATCCGCTGCAGGGTCTCCTTGAACTGTGTGTTTGAATTGCTGCGAGAGGCAAAAGAAGATCGTTAACCAATTTCTGGGGGCAGTGACCCACTAACAGAGCCTAGCTGGCTAGGCCCAGTCTTCACTGTCAGTCCCATGATGTTTGACTTGGCAACGTTCAAAAGTTTCAAAGCCTCAGACAGTCCGAATCACTGTACTTACAGTAACTTCTGAAGTGTTCTTTGCTGGTAGATTTCATTTGAGCAGTAGATAACGTAAGCACCGAAACAGTTTGATGTGTGATATTCCACGATGTCACTGATATCCTGGATGACTGGGTCTTGCTTGTGCCGCGTCTCAAGGTCATCAAAAAACCTAAAGAAAAGCACAGAATAATTTTAACAAAAACAGAGGTGATTTCTTGCTGGTTCTTCCTGAACTACATCTGGATATTTTCTTCCCAATCTGCAAACTTCTCTCACCAACAGCAATGGATCAATAACTGAGCTCAGGATATTACAGGAACTGAACTCATGCACCGGCCAATTTGAAGCGAGGGCCAACTCAGCAGCTGCTGTCATTACCAAGAGCTTTGCACCAACAACTTGCATTTATATAGCATCTTCAGCATAGTAAACTGTTCCAAGGTGCTTCACAGGAACGGAAGCAAACAAAATCCGGCACCGATAAACAAGATATTACAACAAGTAGCCAAAAGCTTGGTCAAGCAGCTACAGCAGTCCAGAGGGGTCGTGGGAGAATTTCAGAGCTTAGGGCTTGGGCAGCTGAAGGCATGGCTGCTACTAGTGGGGATACACAAGAAGCTGGGCGTGGGGAGCGGGGGAAGCACAGAGACCTCAGGGGGCTGGAGGTGGTTACAGAGATAGGGAAAGGTGAGGCCAGGGAGGGATTTGAACAAGAGGATATGAAATTTTAATCTGAGGCATTCGGGGACCAGGAGCCAATGTGGGTCAGTGAGCATCATCTGATTTATTCTGAACAGCCCCATGGGGAATCCACAGCACAGAATAAACAGGCAGCACCCAATCGAGAGATAAACACAAACAAATTCACAATTGCAGCCTTTGTCTCCGATTCCAACATCCTGCCATTATCAGTTAAGGGAGACAAGAGCCCCATCCATATAAACCCAGGAGGCACACTTGCAGTCTGCCCAGATAAATACTAAAGTCTAATCAGTCACACTGACCTGTAATTCATGCATCACTGGAAGACAGCTGAAACTAGACCCATTTCACTCATTGGCTTTTCAACACACAGGCTAATAAAATATAAACCCAGCAACCATCACAGCAATGCTGTGCTCCCAGTGATCTCAGTGAACATACACATCAATCTGTGCAAGGAGACAATTTACCATCAGCACACTGCCCCTTTAAATAGAAATCTGGCAATTTACCATCAGCACACTGCCCCTTTAAATAGAAATCTGGCAATTTACCATCAGCACACTGCCCCTTTAAATAGATCTCTTGGTTAAAAGTTATACTGACGGCACCCTGTTCAAATCTAGGGAAACAGCTCATCTGTTCAGACTACAGGGATGGTAATTTTACGTGTGTAACGTCACTTTAATTTAACAAGTGGGCACAAAGATACTGCAACCCCTAACATTGTGCAGAGAAGCCCAGAATCTCTGTGTTCATTATCTTCTTCACCCTGTCGGCTCTTCCAGTGCTTCCCAGCTACTGAACAAAAGTTTGCAGAGAGTGACCTTTGTCCCCCATAACTGAGGAATTGGATTGTGTTCCTTGTCCTAGTTAATATTTACCCCACTTGCAGCAATTTAGCTTTAATGCTTTTGCCCCTGCACCACATCCACCCCCAATACACGCTTCTCTATCAAATTCTCTGAAATTAGTGGATGCCACAAAAACCAGAGGTTAATGCCTCTCACAATATTATACACTAACCAACAGCAACGTCAAAGCACCAAGAGCCAGCTGTGGCTCAGTCAGTAGCACGTTCATCTTGGAGTCAGAAGGTTGTGGTTTCTGTAATGAGAAGGCAATGACACAACAATTTCAAGCCTCACTTCAGGGAATTGAGCACAAAATCTAGTGGGCAC
Source organism: Heterodontus francisci (assembly GCF_036365525.1). Lineage (NCBI taxonomy): Eukaryota > Metazoa > Chordata > Chondrichthyes > Heterodontiformes > Heterodontidae > Heterodontus > Heterodontus francisci. The sequence goes on along the minus strand of NC_090407.1, from coordinate 14,206,399 downwards.
TCAGTGTGGTGCTGCGGGAGAGCTGCATGGCCAGAGGTGCTGTCCTATTTGAGCAATTTGAGCTTCTGACTCCACAACTTTTCTGTCACCAAGACCTCCTACTTCCATCTCGATGACATCACTGTTCCTGCCTCAACCCATCTACTGTTGAAACCCTCACCCATGCCTTTGTTACCTCCAAATTCAACTATTCCAGCACTCTCCTAGCTGACCTCTCACCTCCCACCCTCCATACGCTTGAACTTATCCAAAATTTTGCTGCCTCTATTTTAACACGCACCAAGTCCTGTTCATCCTCCCCCCACTGTGCTCACTGTCCAATGGTAGCTCCCAATCCAATAATGCCTCCATTTTAAAATTCTAAACTTGTGTTCAAATCCCTCCCTGGCCTCACCCCTGTTTATCTCTGTAACCCCCTCCAGCCCACCGAGATCTCTGCATTCCTCTAATTCTGGCCTCTTGCACATCCCTGATTTCCATCACTGCACCATTGGCAGCATTGCCTTCAGCTGCCCGGGCCCTAAACTCTGGAATTCCCTCCCTAAACCACCCCACCTCTGTCCCATCTTTTAAGAAACTACTTAAAATCTACCTCTTTGATCAAGCTTTCGGCCATCTGCCCTAATATCTTCTCATGCGGCTCAGTGTCGAATTTTGTGCGATAATGCTTCTGTGAAATGCTTTGGGACATTTTACTACATTAAAGCTGCTATACAAATGCAAGTCGTTGTTGTTAGAACATGCCGACAGGAGTGGACAGCGGGTGAGGACCGTGGGTGAGGACAGTATTGTGTCTGGCAATGAGGCCCCACCCACAAGGACTGGAGTTTATTTGTAGAGGAATAGAATACAAAAGCAGGGAGGTAATGCTACATTTATATAGAACCTTGGTTAGACCACACTTATGCAATACTGGCCTTCATAATTACAAAAAGGATATTGAATTACTGGAGAATGTACAGAAGTGATTTACAAGGAGGTCATCAGAATTGGGATAAAAAGACTTGCATTTATATGGCGCCTTACACCACCTCAGGATGTCTCAGAGTTTACAGCCAATGCAGTACTTGCTCTTTTTGAAGAGCAGTCACTGCTGTAATGTCGGATCCAAGTGTCGTAAGGGATTGAGATTCTCCTCTGGAAACGAGAGGAGCAGGAGAAAAGCTGTCTTGAAAGTTAGGAGGGGATTCGATCGGGTGGACGTGGAGAAATTGTTTCTGCTTGTGGCATAAATGCAAGATAGTAACAGATCAAATAAAGAATTCAGGAGGAATTTCTTTACGCAGTGTGTAATGAGAATATGGAACTTGTTGTGATATTGTGGTTGAGGTTAACTGTATTAATGTACTTAAGAAGAGGCTTAACGAGTACATGAGGGAGAAGGGAATAGAGGGATATGGATGGCAGGGTGATTAGAGTGGGAAGAGACTCGTGTGGAGCACAAACACCAGCACAGACCTGCTGGCCCTGTTTCTCTGATGCGGGCTCTGTGTAATTCTAAACAACTCACTGTCCTGACTCTCAGATAAAGAGGGACTGAAGTGTGAAAGGGCAGCTGCCAGTGTTGCACTCTGCACCGAGGCAAGAGTCAGCACCTTCAGGAAGAGAGAGAAAACACTGCTCAGAACATTCACAGGCGACACTAATCCCAAGCGAAACCACGCTCGTGAAACCCAGTTTGTCGGCTTTCCAGAGTTTAGTCAGTGCTCCAGGCCAACATTGTAACCCGATCCTGGTAAACCAGCGATACTGTGTCTCCTGTAGGTCAGACTCGCAATGTTCCTGGACACATATGGTTGTCTCATGGACGGGTTGCCACACTACCCCCACAATCAAGCTCCTTGCTCATTGTTTCAGGGAAATTCCTGATCTGCCTGTTGGAAGCAGAGAAAATAAAAGCAGCTTTTCTCGGCAAGCAACCTGCGAACATTCAAGTCCTGGCCTGTCTCCAACTCGCACTGGAGACAGCCATGTAAAGCAGCTTGGGTGGTGCCTTTGTTCCAACATGCCTGGTTCAACTACTGGTGGCAGCACAATTCGTCCGGCTTTCACCACACACACCCCCACAACCCCCCCCCCACCCACCCACCCACCCCAAAACAAGGCCGTATCGCACAGTCCAAACTGGCAACAACTACTTGCATTTATAGAATTGAAAAGTAGGGAAGTTCTGCAAAATCTGTATCATAGCTTGTTAAGGCCATACTTAAAGAGTACTGCATGCAGTACTGGTCACCATTTTATAGAAAGGATACAGAGGCACCAGAGAGGACAAAGAGAAGATTTACAAGGATGATGCTAGAAATGCGAATGGATACATTTCAGCAAAGGATTGACAGGCAGGGTTTTCTCCTGAAAAAAGGTTGAGAGGGTGACCCAATAGGTCTTTAAAACTATGAGAAGTTTTTATAGAGTCGATACATAGGGAATTTTTTTTTTAATTCATTCATGGGATTTGGGCGTCACTGGCCAGGCCAGCATTTATTGTCCATCCCTAATTGCCCTTGAGAAGGTGGTGGTGAGCTGCCTTCTTGAACCGCTGCAGTCCATGTGGGGTAGGTACACCCACAGTGCTGTTAGGAAGGGAGTTCCAGGATTTTGACCTCGCGACAGTGAAGGAACAGCGATATAGTTCCAAGTCAGGATGGTGTAGGACTTGGATGGCAACTTGCAGGTGGTAGTGTTCCCATGCATCTGCTGCCCTTGTCCTTCTAGTTGGTAGAGGTCGCGGGTTTGGAAGGTGCTGTTGAAGGAGCCGTGGTGCGTTACTGCAGTGCATCTTGTAGGTGGTACACACTGCTGCCACTGTGCGTCGGCGGTGGAGGGAGTGAATGTTTGTAGATGGGGTGTCAATCAAGCGGGCTGCTTTGTCCTCGATGGTGTCAAGCATCTTAAGTGTTGTTGGAGCTGCACCCATCCAGGCAAGTGGAGAGTATTCCATCACACTCCTGACTTGTGCCTTGTAGATGGTGGACAGGCTTTGGGGAGTCAGGAGGTAAGTTACTCGTCACAGGATTCCTAGCCTCTGACCTGCTCTTGTAGCCACGGTATTTATATGGCTACTCCAGCTCAGTTTCTAAATATTTCGACTTGTGGGGAAGAGCATAACAGGAGACCATCAAAATAAGACAGTCACCAAGAAATCAACAGAGAATTCAGAAGAAACTCCTTTGCCCAGAGAGTGGTGAGATTGTGGAACACGCCACTACAGGGAGTGGTTGAAGAGTATCGATGCATTTAAGGGGAAGCTAGACAAGCCTATGAGGGAGAAGGGAATAGAGGGTTATACTGATAGATTTAGATGAGTGAAGCATAAACGCCTGCATGGACTGGTTGGGCTGAATGGCCTGTATCTGTGTGGTGAATCATATATAAAGCTATGTATATAGTGCCTTTAACATAGTAAAATGCCCCAAGGACAGTAGAGTCACTTATGGCACAGAAAGAGGCCATTCAGCCAGCTCGCCACAGAACTACCAGTCAGTCCCACTCCTCCACTCGATCCCCATAGCCCTGCAGGTAATAACAAAATTTGACACTGAGCCATATAGGGAGAATGAGAGGTTTAGGAGGTGAATTCCAGGCAGCTGAAGGCACGGCTGCCAATGGAGGAGTGATTAAAACAGGGAATGCAGAAGAGGCCAGATAGAGGACTGCAGAGATCTCAGGGTTGTGGAGCTGGAGGAGGTTACAGAAATAGGGAGGGGGAGACCATGAAGGGATTTGAAAACAAGGATGAGGATTTTAAAACTGAGGCAACTGAACCAATATAGATCAGCGTGCAGAGGAGGGGGTGATAGGTGAATGGGACATGGTGAAGGTTAGGATACGGACAGCAGAGTTTTGGATAAGCTCAAGTACATGGAGAATGGAAGGCGGGAGGCCAGTTTGGAGAGCATTGGAATAGTCAAGTTAAAGGCTAATGTCAACGCTGACACAAATGGCAAACCAAACAGTGGGATTTCCAGGAGTCGATTGTCATTCTCAGGGTGAATATTGGCACTGCTATGTCAGCCAATGAGTTGAAGGCTGGGCAGAGGAAACATTGAGTCCCTGAACACATGACCAAAACTACAGCAAAATCTCCCGATAAAAGCGGGTTTATTTCTCCAGAAAAATGCATTGAGCAGAGGGTAGTTACATACCAACTATGCATGTAAAATCAAACCCAGTCACATCCAGCATTGCAGTCTCCAGGCATGATCGATGGGGGAATTACCCAATCATCTTCATTCTGGCCGGGACTCTTGGGGTAACTATATAACCTATCATATTCTTCCATTTTTTTTTTTTAAAGTGACTTTCTCTCTTGTAAAATGTTGACTCCTGCTTGGGACAGTTCCACTGATTCCAGCTGTCCAATGGCACCTTGGTCAGGGTCCCACATTCATGTGCAACGCACTCTAGACATGGAGTGATGATGGAATATTGAACTGAGGTGGGCATCACAACCCTCACCTTCACCCAGCAAACCCTGGTTGGCCTTACTGGAATGATGCAACTGGCTTATGGATGGGGACGGGGGCTGGAAAAATCAGCTCCTGAGCATCATCTAGTGAGCCCCTGTTGTGAATTGCCCATGCGAGCAGGAATTCCCAATTTCTGTGATGCCCCAGCAGTTAAATAGCTCGCTCACTGTTGAGGTTACTCAAAGTATCGGGGGTCCTGGGGCCAGTGCATTGTACCCCAGCATGAGTCAGCAGGTTCTGCAGAGTAGGATAGGAGAACAAAAAGGCCAATTTAACAAGTTACACTGGAATGACTGAGTCACAAATCAGATCTTCCACATCATTTCCTTCATTACAACAGCGACAACTCTTCAAAAGTACCTCATTGGCTGGAAAGTTCTCTGGATATGCTGAGATTATTAAAAGTGCGATAGAAATGCAAGCTTTTTTTTTTACTGAAGCTGCTGATGGGTTAACCGAGTTCACACGCAGGGTAATAACTGAGCGTCTCAACCACCAGCTACAGGTTGGGATTATGTGAAGGGCCGTGCGCTTGGAGCTTGTAGAGAGAAAGTGTGCGCCACACAAGACCCATCAGAACAGCACAGGAGACTCATCCTCTCCTTTCACTTCCACCTCCACCTCTGTCATCCTCTTCCCATCCACCCCACCGGTACCCTCCTCTCCACCTCACCCCATCCCCTTCCTCTGACCCTTCCCCTCCACTATGCCTCCCTCCCACCTACCCCCCAACTCTTTCCCCACTTCCCTCTGCACCCCCTCCTACCTCTGACTGGCCTCTTGAACGTCACAGATGTTGGAGAAGAGATGGTGGTGTTCAGTGGTGGTTATGGTCATCTGCAGTTCTTTTGAGTTCTTGAACATTTTGATTAGGACATTCAGACTGTGCTGGTAGGAGTACTCTGATACAAGGATCTCAAAGATGGCCTGTAGAAAGGAAAAGAATGAAGAGGGAACACAATTTCTCTTCAGTAATGAGCCCACTCCTGTAGGGCACAGCTTGGTGCCTTCCTCAGTGGCCTTTCTTCCTGTGTAAGTCCAGACTGAGAATACTCGGTGGATATTCAACCCTAGAGAGCCTCACATTTGAGAGCAATCAAGCTTTCACCCAAAATCCACATATTTCCCAGTAGGAGTGACTGGGCAGCAATCAGCGACACTGTGCCTGGCACATATTTTATTCTCTGAGACTCTGTGTTTCAGGCACTCAGTGAAAGCATCAAATGCTCGGTAGAGTTACGCTCCCTCGAATCTGCCCCAACAATGTCCCATAACACTGACTATTTCTAGAGGGATAGAATTGAAAAGTAGAGAAGTTAAGTTAAAATTGTACCGAACCTTTGATAGATCACATAGCACATTGTGCACAGTACTGCTCTTTACATTACAAAGGATATCGAAGCACTGGAGAAGGTGCAAACAATTTACAAGAATGAGACCAAAATTGAAAATTTCTACCTTTCAGGAAAGATTGAACTAGCTGGGGCTCTTTTCACTAGAAAAGGAATAGCTTGAAGTGTGGCCTGATCTTTAAAATTATGAAAGGATTTGATATGGTAGACAAGGATAATATGTTTCCACTTGTGGGGAATTTAAAGCTAGAGCAGATTCCGAAAGGGAATTCAGGAGAATCTTCTTTATCCAGAAAATGGTTAGAATGTGGAACTCGCTACCACAGGGAGTAGTTGAGGCGAATAGCAGAGATGTATTTAGGGGGAGCTGGATAAATAGGAGGGAGACACAGTGGCGCAGTGGTTAGCACCGCAGCCTCACAGCTCCAGCGACCCGGGTTCAGTTCTGGCCTGTGCAGAGTTTGCAAGTTCTCCCTGTGACCGCGTGGGTTTCTGCCGGGTGCTCCGGTTTCCTCCCACAGCCAAAGACTTGCAGGTTGATAGGTAAATTGGCCATTGTAAATTGCCCCTAGTGTAGGTAGGAGAATTGAGGGAAGGTGGGGATGTGGTAGGGAATACGGGATTAATGTAGGATTAGTATAAATGGGTGGTTGTTGGTCAGCACAGACTCGGTGGGCCGAAGGGCCTGTTTCAGTGCTGTATCTCTCTATGACGCTAGAAAGGACTAGGATATGCTGATAGGGTTTGATGATGTGTGGAAGGAATGCCAGCATAGACCTGTTGGGTTGAATGGCCTGTTTCTGTGCTGTACATTCTATGTAATAACAGAAAAGTACCCTCTACAGACCAGCTGTCTCAGGCAACTGACAATCTAACCCAGAGCAGTCGAAGCTAATTGTAGCTCAGCCCCAGTTGACAGGAGCTAACCATGACCTTCTGCTGTTCCTGGTTTCGTTTTACCCACCAGACTATCAGCAGAACTCTCACTTTTAAATTGCAATAAATGTAGCTGTGAGCAGAATTCTGATATTGTACCACAAAGTCCCGCAGACAACTCATCATCTACTGAACAAACTGTTCACTCGGAACCTCCAACCACTTACAAGCAACAGGCCTTTAAAAACCAAAATCAATGCCAACATCAAACTACTTCTTATAATATCTTGCTCTTGTCTCTTCCTTTTTCCAGCTTTAGCAGTGTCCTGCACCGGGCCCTGGCTCTTCACCCTGGATACATCCTGCACTGGGCCCTGGCTCTTCACTCTGGATACATCCTACACTGGGCCCTGGCTCTTCACTCTGGATACATCCTGCACTGGGCCCTGGCTCTTCACTCTGGATACATCCTGCACTGGGCCCTGGCTCTTCACCCTGGATACATCCTGCCCTGTCGGCCCTTGTTCTTCACCCTGGATACATCCTGCACTGTGGGCCCTGGTTCTTCACCCTGGATACATCCTGCACTGTGGGCCCTGGCTCTTCACCCTGGATACATCCTGCACTGTGGGCCCTGGCTCTTCACCCTGGATACATCCTGCACTGTGGGCCCTGGCTCTTCACCCTGGATACATCCTGCACTGTGGGCCCTGGCTCTTCACCCTGGATACATCCTGCCCTGTCGGCCCTGGCTCTTCACTCTGGATACATCCTGCCCTGTCGGCCCTGGCTCTTCACTCTGGATACATCCTGCCCTGTCGGCCCTGGCTCTTCACTCTGGATACATCCTGCCCTGTCGGCCCTGGCTCTTCACTCTGGATACATCCTGCCCTGTCGGCCCTGGCTCTTCACTCTGGATACATCCTGCCCTGTTGGCCCTGGCTCTTCACTCTGGATACATCCTGCACTGTGGGCCCTGGTTCATCACCCTGGATATATCCTGCACTGTGGGCCCTGGTTCTTCACTCTGGATACATCCTGCACTGTGGGCCCTGGCTCTTCACTCTGGATACACCCTGCACTGTGGGCCCTGGTTCATCACCCTGGATACATCCTGCACTGTGGTCTCTGGCTCTTCACTCTGGATACATCCTGCCCTGTTGGCCCTGGTTCTTCACCCTGGATACATCCTGCATTGTGGGCCCTGGTTCTTCACTCTGGATACATCCAGCACTGGGCCCTGGTTCTTCACTCTGGATACATCCTGCATTGTGGATTCTGGCTTCTTACCCTGGATACATCCTGCACTGTGGGCCCTGGTTCTTCACTCTGGATACATCCAGCACTGGGCCCTGGTTCTTCACTCTGGATACATCCTGCACTGTGGGCCCTGGTTCTTCACTCTGGATACATCCTGCATTGTGGGCCCTGGCTTCTTACCCTGGATACATCCTGCACTGTGGGCCCTGGTTCTTCACTCTGGATACATCCAACACTGGGCCCTGGTTCTTCACTCTGGATACATCCTGCATTGTGGGTCCTGGCTTCTTACCCTGGATACATCCTGCACTGTGGGCCCTGGTTCTTCACTCTGGATACATCCAGCACTGGGCCCTGGTTCTTCACTCTGGATACATCCTGCATTGTGGGCCCTGGCTTCTTACCCTGGATACATCCTGCACTGTGGGCCCTGGTTCTTCACTCTGGATACATCCAGCACTGGGCCCTGGTTCTTCACTCTGGATACATCCTGCATTGTGGGTCCTGGCTTCTTACCCTGGATACATCCTGCATTGTGGGCCCTGGTTCTTCACTCTGGATACATCCAGCACTGGGCCCTGGTTCTTCACTCTGGATACATCCTGCATTGTGGGTCCTGGCTTCTTACCCTGGATACATCCTGCACTGTGGGCCCTGGTTCTTCACTCTGGATACATCCAGCACTGGGCCCTGGTTCTTCACTCTGGATACATCCTGCACTGTGGGCCCTGGTTCTTCACTCTGGATACATCCAGCACTGGGCCCTGGTTCTTCACTCTGGATACATCCTGCATTGTGGGTCCTGGCTTCTTACCCTGGATACATCCTGCACTGTGGGCCCTGGTTCTTCACTCTGGATACATCCAGCACTGGGTCCTGGCTTCTTACCCTGGATACATCCTGCACTGTGGGCCCTGGTTCTTCACTCTGGATACATCCTGCACTGTGGGTCCTGGCTCTTCACCCTGGATACATCCTGCATTGTGGGCCCTGGCTTCTTACCCTGGATACATCCTGCATTGTGGGCCCTGGTTTCTTACCCTGGATACTTCCTGCCCTGTGGGCCCTGGATCATCACCCTGGATACATTCTGCACTGTGGGCCTTGGCTTTTTACTCTGGATACATCCTGCCCTGTGGGCCCTGGATCATCACCCTGGATACATTCTGCACTGTGGGCCTTGGCTTTTTACTCTGGATACATCCTGCACTGTGGGCCTTGGCTTTTTACTCTGGATACATCCTGCACTGTGGGCCCTGGCCTTTTACTCTGGATACATCCTGCACTGTGGGCCCTGGCTTTTCACTCTGGATACACCCTGCACTGTGGGCTCTCTGTTCTTCACAATAAAATATGATGTGTTTCTGACCTCCATGGCCTTTACCCTCCAACCTATTTCCCAGAATGCCTTCCTGAGTTGCAGATTCCCTGATGTTCCATAACCCGATGTCCGTCTTTTCCGTACCTCTTGCCGCTTGCGTTCCTCAACAGACAGTTTCTGCAGAATCCCTTTCTCTAGTACCTGACAACAAGAAAGATCAGGCATCATTAAGCAGGTATCAGTAATATTATTTATTCCCTGCAATGCAGCACATTAGGGCTGCTCCAGCCCAATGGGTCAAAGATCAAAAGAAAGAACTTGTGTTTATATACTGTCTTTCACAATATCAGGATGTCCCAAACTGCTTTACAGCCAATGAATTACTTTTCAAGATCTTTCAGAATCTTTAAAATGGGTAGACAGGGCCTTGGTTTAACGTCTGATCGAAAAGATGGCACATCAGACTGTGCAGCATTCCCTCAGCACTGCACTGGGAGTATCGGCATGGATTGTTTGGGGGTTACACTTCCCTGACTGTAATGGCGTAGAGATTGTGAATTGTGAATTTTTTTTTTTTGGTTTTTCAGTAGATTTGTTGGGATTTTAGAATAGTGGGAATGGAGGTTAAGGCAGTTGTATGTTCCTCCTGCAGAATGTGGGAGGTAAGGGTCGCCAAGAGTGTCCCTGCTAACTGCGTCTGCAGGAAGTGCACCCAACTCCAGCTCCTCGAGAACCGCGTTAGGAAACTGGAGCTGGAGCTGGATGAACTTCGGATCATTCGGGAGGCGGAGGGGGTTATTGAGAGGAGTTATGGGGAGGTAGTCACACCTCAGGTAAAAGAAGTAGGTAGATGGGTTACCGTCAGGGGAAGGAGAGGGAACCAGCAGGCAGTGCAGGGATCCCCTGTGGCCGTTTCCCTCAACAACAGGTATACCGTTTTGGATACTGTTGCGGGGGACGACTTACCAGGGGTAAGCAATGGGGTACAGGTATCTGGCACAGAGTCTGTCCCTGTTGCTCAGAAGGGAAGGGGGAAGAGGAGCAGAGCATTAGTCATTGGGGACTCCATAGTTTGGGGAACAGATAGGAGGTTCTGTGGGAACGAGAGAGACTCACGGTTGGTATGTTGCCTCCCAGGTGCCAGGGTTCGTGATGTCTCGGATCGTGTTTTTGGGATCCTTAAGGGGGAGGGGGAGCAGCCCCAAGTCGTGGTCCACATAGGCACCAACGGCATAGGTAGGAAGAGAGATGGGGATTTAAGACAGAAATTCAGGGAGCTAGGGTGGAAGCTTAGAGCGAGAACAAACAGAGTTGTTATCTCTGGGTTGTTGCCCGTGCCACGTGATAGCGAAGCGAGGAATAGGGAGAGAGAGGAGTTGAACACGTGGCTGCAGGGATGGTGCAGGAGGGAGGGTTTTGGTTTCCTGGATAATTGGGGCTCTTTCTGGAGTAGGTGGGACCTCTACAAACAGGATGGTCTTCACCTGAACCAGAGGGGTACCAATATCCTGGGGGGGGAGATTTGCTAGTGCTCTTCGGGGGGGTTTAAACTAATTCAGCAGGGGAATGGGAACCTAAAATGTAGTGCCAGTGTACAGGATGTTGAGAGTAGTGAGGTCAGGGATAAGGTTACAAGGACGCGAGAGGGCACTGGCAAGCAAGAACCTGGTTTAAAGTGTGTCTACTTCAACGCCAGGAGCATCCGGAATAAGGTGGGTGAGCTTGCAGCATGGGTTGGTACCTGGGATCTCGATGTAGTGGCCATTTCGGAGACATGGGTAGAGCAGGGGCAGGAATGGATGTTGCAGGTTCCGGGATTTAGATGTTTCAGTAAGAACAGAGAAGATGGTAAAAGAGGGGGGGGGGTGTGGCATTGTTAATCAAGGAGAGTATCACAGCGACAGAAAGGACGTTTGAGGACTCGTCTACTGAGGTAGTATGGGCCGAAGTTAGAAACAGGAGAGGTGAGGTCACCCTGTTGGGAGTCTCGACAGGGGCTAGAGTAACAGGGTAGTTGTTATGGGGGACTTTAACTTTCCAAATATCGACTGGAAATACTATAGTTCGAGTACTTTAGATGGGTCAGTTTTTGTCCAGTGTGTGCAGGAGGGTTTTCTGACACAGTATGTAGACAGGCCAACCAGGGGCGATGCCACATTGGATTTGGTACTGGGTAATGAACCCGGCCAGGTGTTAGATTTAGATGTAGGTGAGCACTTTGGTGATAGTGATCACAATTCGGTTAGGTTTACCTTAGCGATGGGCAGGGACAGGTATATTCCGCAGGGCAAGAATTATAGCTGGGGGAAAGGAAATTATGATGCGATTAGGCAAGATTTAGGATGCGTAGGATGGGGAAGGAAACTGCAGGGGATGGGAACAATCGAAATGTGGAGCTTATTCAAAGAGCAGCTACTGCGTGTCCTTGATAAGTATGTACCTGTGAGGCAGGGAGGAAGTTGTCGAGCGAGGGAGCCGTGGTTTACTAAAGAAGTTGAAGCACTTGTCAAGAGGAAGAAGAAGGCTTATGTTAGGATGAGACGTGAAGGCTCAGTTAGGGCGCTTGAGAGTTACAAGCTAGCCAGGAAGGATCTAAAGGGAGCGCTAAGAAGAGCAAGGAGAGGACACGAGAAGTCATTGGCGGATAGGATCAGGGAAAACCCTAAGGCTTTCTATAGGTATATCAGGAATAAAAGAAAGACCAGAGTTAGATTAGGGCCAATCAAGGACAGTAGTGGGAAGTTGTGTGTGGAATCAGAGGAGGTAGGGGAAGTGTTAAATGAATATTTTGCGTCAGTATTTACAGTAGAGAAAGAAAATGTTGTCGAGGAGAATACTGAGATTCAGGCTACTAGGCTAAATGGGATTGAGGTTCACAAGGAGGAGGTGTTATCAATTTTGGAAAGTGTGAAAATAGATAAGTCCCCTGGGCCAGATGGGATTTATCCTAGGATTCTCTGGGAAGCCAGGGAGGAGATTGCAGAGCCTTTGTCCTTGATCTTTATGTCGTCATTGTCGACAGGAATAGTGCCGGAAGACTGGAGGATAGCAAATGTTGTCCCCTTGTTCAAGAAGGGGAGTAGAGACAGCCCTGGTAATTATAGACCTGTGAGCCTTACTTCGGTTGTGGGTAAAATGTTGGAAAAGGTTATAAGAGACAGGATTTATAATCATCTTGAAAAGAATAAGTTCATTATCGATAGTCAGCACGGTTTTGTGACGGGTAGGTCGTGCCTCACAAACCTTATTGAGTTTTTTGACAAGGTGACCAAACAGGTGGTTGAGGGTAAAGCAGTGGATGTGGTGTATATGGATTTCAGTAAGGCGTTTGATAAGGTTCCCCATGGTAGGCTATTGCAGAAAATACGGAAGTATGGAGTTGAAGGTGATTTAGATCTTTGGATCAGAAATTGGCTAGCTGAAAGAAGACAGAGGGTGGTGGTTGATGGCAAATGTTTATCCTGGAGTTTAGTTACTAGTGGTGTACCGCAAGGATCTGTTTTGGGGCCACTGCTGTTTGTCATTTTTATAAATGACCTGGAAGAGGGTGTAGAAGGGTGGGTTAGTAAATTTGCGGATGACACTAAGGTCGGTGGAGTTGTGGATAGTGCCGAAGGATGTTGTAGGGTACAGAGGGACATAGATAGGCTGCAGAGCTGGGCTGAGAGATGGCAAATGGAGTTTAATGCGGAAAAGTGTGAGGTGATTCACTTTGGAAGGAGTAACAGGAATGCAGAGTACTGGGCTAATGGGAAGATTCTTGGTAGTGTAGATGAACAGAGAGATCTTGGTGTCCAGGTGCATAAATCCCTGAAGGTTGCTACGCAGGTTAATAGGGCTGTTAAGAAGGCATATGGTGTGTTAGCTTTTATTAGTAGGGGGATCGAGTTTCGGAGCCACGAGGTCATGCTGCAGCTGTACAAAACTCTGGTGAGACCGCACCTGGAGTATTGCGTGCAGTTCTGGTCACCGCATTATAGGAAGGATGTGGAAGCTTTGGAAAGGGTGCAGAGGAGATTTACTAGGATGTTGCCTGGTATGGAGGGAAGGTCTTACGAGGAAAGGCTGAGGGACTTGAGGTTGTTTTCGTTGGAGAGAAGGAGGAGGAGAGGTGACTTAATAGAGACATATAAGATAATCAGAGGGTTAGATAGGGTGGATAATGAGAGTCTTTTTCCTCGGATGGTGATGGCAAACACGAGGGGACATAGCTTTAAGTTGAGGGGTGATAGATATAGGACAGATGTCAGAGGTAGTTTCTTTACTCAGAGAGTAGTAGGGGCGTGGAACGCCCTGCCTGCAACAGTAGTAGACTTGCCAACTTTAAGGGCATTTAAGTGGTCATTGGATAGACATATGGATGAAAATGGAATAGTGTAGGTCAGATGGTTTCACAGGTCGGCGCAACATCGAGGGCCGAAGGGCCTGTACTGCACTGTAATGTTCTAATTCTAATTTTAACTGACAATACACGTTACAACCGACAAATCAACCAGAAACAATCCCTCGAATGGGAATGCTCACCTGTGGTAACTGGCTCCACATCATCTGTGCCGGCCGGTAATTCTGAACCACAATCTTCTCATCCGGCTCTGTAGACTCCAAGTGTCCGGTGTCATCCAGCAAGTCATCGTCAGATTCGGGAACGCTGGCCAGGCCTCTCTCTCGCACCTCCTGGTACAGCCTTGGGTCTGAGGAAAGGAATTTACTCAAGAAGGAGCTGAAGGTTTCACACAGGTTACCAGGCCCTCCCCCACTGCCCTGGGTATTGGTGGGCCCCTCTGACACTTGGAACAAGCCCAGCATCGAGCCCTCCTGCTGCCAGAGGGAGAAACGTCGGAGAGTCCCCAGGATGGGATTCTCTGCTGGCTGGCTGGGATTCATCGATAGATTTCCAATCAGTTATTTCAAATAAGGCCACCAACTTTAATCCTTTACTACAGGCCTCAGTTCCTCACTCCAGTTCTGTCCTGTACTAGGGGATCTGTGAAGCAGTGATATGCTGATGGGGAATCTAACAGGTTTGTTCGAGGAACCTGAAGTATTCCGAATTACAAATCACCTCATTAAAAACCTCTCACTGCATTGGACAAGAGACACATCATAAACAAATCCCACGGCCTCCAGTTAGCTCACCACTCCTGACATTTGTCTCAAAAACACTAGATTAACATCATGACTTTCTATACAACATCCAAATTAAAGCCCTCCTCTCCTGAAGGTGCTGACTCTCACTGGGGTTCAGGTCCCCTCCTCTCCTGAAGGTGCTGACTCTCACTGGGGTTCAGGTCCCCTCCTTTCCTGAAGGTGCTGACTCTCACTGGGGTTCAGGTTCCCTCCTCCCCTGAAGGTGCTGATGCTCACTCAGGTTCAGATCCCCTCCTCTCCTGAAGGTGCTGACTCTCACTGGGGTTCAGGTCCCCTCCTCTCCTGAAGGTGCTGACTCTCACTGGGGTTCAGGTTCCCTCCTCTGCTGAATGTGCTGACTCTCACTGGGGTTCAGGTCCCCTCCTTTCCTGAAGGTGCTGACACTCACTGGGTTCAGGTTCCCTCCTCTGCTGAATGTGCTGACTCTCACTGGGGTTCAGGTCCCCTCCTTTCCTGAAGGTGCTGACACTCACTGGGTTCAGGTTCCCTCCTCTCCTGAAGGTGCTGACTCTCACTGGGGTCAGGTCCCCTCCTCCCCTGAAGGTGCTGACTCTCACTGGGGTTCAGATCCCCTCCTCTCCTGAAGGTGCTGACTCTCACTGGGTTCAGGTCCCCTCCTCTCCTGAAGGTGCTGACTCTCACTGGGTTCAGGTTCCCTCCTCTCCTGAAGGTGCTGACTCTCACTGGGGTCAGGTCCCCTCCTCTCCTGAAGGTGCTGACTCTCACTGGGGTCAGGTCCCCTCCTCTCCTGAAGGTGCTGACTCTCAATGGTTTAAAGCTATGGGCAGAGCACTCATACCCCTCCTCAACCCCCAAATACCCATTCTTGTTTCTTGGTCAAAGCAGATATCTGAAATGTATGGAAATCCGTTGCCATGTTTAAGATCCAACAACGGCTGAGAGAGCCACACAGGTAGAATTTGCATTACCCTCACCCCTTCCCCTCCCTCCCAGAACCGTGACAGGGTTCCCCTTGTCCTCACTTTTCATCCCACCAGCCTCCATATCCAAAAGGATCATCCTCCGCCATTTTCACCACCTCCAGCGTGATGCCACTACCAGTCGCATCTTCCCCTCCCTTCCCCTGTCAGCATTCCGAAGGGATCGTTCCCTCCGCGACACCCTGGTCCACTCCTCCATTACCCCCACCACCTCGTCCCCGTCCCAGGGCACCTTCCCTTGCAATCGCAGGAGGTGTAATACCTGCCCATTTACCTCCTCTCTCCTCACTATCCCAGGCCCCAAACACTCCTTTCAGGTGAAGCAGCGATTTACTTGTACTTCTTTCAATGTAGTATACTGTATTCACTGCTCACAGTGTGGTCTCCTCTACATTGGGGAGACCAAGCGCAGACTGGGTGACCGCTTTGCGGAACATCTCCGCTCAGTCCGCAAGCAGGACGCTGAGCTTCCGGTTGCTTGCCATTTCAACACTCCCCCCTGCTCTCATGCTCACATCTCTGTCCTGGGATTGCTGCAGTGTTCCAGTGAACATCAACGCAAGCTCGAGGAACAGCATCTCATCTACCGATTAGGCACACTACAGCCTGCCGGACTGAACATTGAGTTCAATAATTTCAGAGCATGACAGCCCCCCACTTTACTTTCATTTTTAGTCATTTTTAGTTATTTTTTCTTCCTTTTTTTTTTTACATTCCTTTTTACATTTTTTACAATTTTTTTTGCATTTATTTCATTTCATCTTAGTTTGTTCAGTTTGCTTACCCACTGTTTTTTTCAGGTTGTTTTTCTTCAGGTTTGCACTTGCTGCTGTTCAATATTCAGTATATTCACACCTAATCTGTACTAATGCTTTGTCTTTCAACACACCATTAACATATTGTTTGCCTTTGCTCCGTGACCTTTTGGTCAGCTATGTGGCCTGGTCCAATCTGCACCTTCTCCTTTGTTATCTCTTGCCCAACCCCCACCTCACTTGCTTATAATCTGTGACTTTTCTAATATTTGTCAGTTCCGAAGAAGGGTCACTGACCCGAAACGTTAACTCTGCTTCTCTTTCCACAGATGCTGCCAGACCTGCTGAGTGAATCCAGCATTTCTTGTTTTTGTTTCAGATTTCCAGCATCCGCAGTATTTTGCTTTTATTTTAGAATTTGTATTTGTTTGTTTTGGGATTCAGCTTCTTTTCCTGGAGAGACACAGCTGACTTCCCCCGATCCAGAGACCCAGGGAATTGATCAGCAGTTAGCCCCCCACCCCCCGACCACCATCCCACCCGATATTATGCTCTCCCTACCTCCAAACCCGGCGCAGTGGAGAGCATAAAACTCCCCCCTAAGTGGAAGCAAGGGTATTGCTGGATCCTAACCAGCTCGAACCAGGCAGATTAACAGAGCGAAGTATTAACCAGCCACAGCTACCCTACACACCAGGGCAACGACTTTCTTTTTAATTACATTTTCTGTGCTCACCAGGATTAAGGATGCTCTGACTCGGGTACGTGTCAGCTGGATGACGGTGCAGTTCAATGCAGAGTAAGTCTCCCCTTGGCACAATGCCAACCCTGGAGGAGCTCCCACTACAGGAGGAACATGTCACTTTTTACATTTCCCATACCAGCTATCCTGTGATCTTGCTAATCAAATCAAATCAAATTCGGGGCAGTATTTTGCAGCAACCTCACGAGAACATGAGGACCCAGACTGAGATTTGGGATCCTTACTGCCAGCCAATAGGGCAGGATTTTACCCATGGTTGGGTTTGAATCCATGCTGCATGTCCCACCAACTGTTCTGTCCAATTCCTCACTTAACATTTCAATGATCGAAATTACAGGGTGCCCATGCAGCACACAACACAATAGGAAAACACTTCAAGTTAATTCCCTTCCCATACTTCCAGGAGGGAGACATACTCTTCCCTACGAATCCCTCCCCCTCCTCCCCACACTGTCTACACAATAGCGAGACAGGAAAACAAGATCCCAAATGTTTGACCAGGAGAAAGCGCAGCAGGAAGTTCTCCTCAGTGTCCGAGCCAACATTCCTCCCTCTACCAACAAAACCAGATTAACTGGTTGTTGATCTCATTGCTGAGTGTGGGGTATTTCTGCTGGAGAATGGTTGCTGCACTTGTCAGAAAATCTAATCACTCACCAAGTCCCAAACCCCCAAAACATCCCCCAAATCACCGTGCCGACATCAACCTGTCCTGTTCAGAGACCAGTTTGAACTGGATTTCTACTGAACTTTTACACACACTCCAACCTCACACTCTTGTCGTCCTTACCATCCTTAAAGGAACTTCGATTTCTGGTTCCTTTCTTTCTTCCTATTGTCCGCTGTAAGGAAAGAGACCAGGTATTAAAATGACAAACTCAGCAATGAGGCACCAGCAAGTGTCCCCATTTCTCAAGTTATGTGGCAATTCGGTTCACAGACCTCCCCTTTAATGACTATTTTTATCTTTAATGATGCCCTGGCCTGGGGAGACAGTCCCGGAGGCACCGGCCCGCCCTGGGGGGACGGGACAGTCCCGGGGGCACTGGCCCACCCTGGGGGGACAGCTCAACTGGTGCTAGTTTTTCAGGTTCAGCTAATCTGGATCTTCCTCATAATTGGTCAGCACTGTGGAGTTAATCAGGAAATTGCATCACCATCAGTAGGATCACCAGGGCCGGGGTGGGGAGGGGGTCACCAGGGCCAGGGGATGGTGGGGGGTCACCAGGGCCCGTGGTACGAGTCACCGGTATTTTATAGCAGGTTGAAACGGACACTTCCGTTACGCACCGTAGCTGCAATACCAGTTTGTAAATGGCCGCCTCTCCTACCTTGGTCCTGCCTGGACTTCGAGCTGGCT
Organism: Heterodontus francisci; assembly: GCF_036365525.1. Classification (NCBI taxonomy): domain Eukaryota; kingdom Metazoa; phylum Chordata; class Chondrichthyes; order Heterodontiformes; family Heterodontidae; genus Heterodontus; species Heterodontus francisci. Next base: position 14,188,154 of record NC_090407.1, on the reverse strand, counting down.
GCACAGTTGCCGTTTCCATGAGCAGTGTCAGTGTGGGAGGAGACAACTGCTTCGCATCTGTGAACTCAGAGAATCCTTCCGTTGCCACTTTATACGACATATTGCGTCGATTGCGTTGCAGGGTCCCACCCGAGCCCCCTGTGTCCTTCCCTTCCTCGTACCGCATGTCAGTCGGAGGCATGCTCCGAACTTCCCGCCGGCCACTGTCCCGCCTGCCTGATGGCGTGCTGTCCTGCGGCCGCATTTTAGTCTTGGTGGTCACAGCCAACTTACTGGGGATAATCTGCTGGTGCCCGGTCTTCAGTGCAGCTGGACTATCAGTGCTCAAAACCACCTTTGGAATGTCCAAGAGCAATGGCATGGAACTGGCACTGCTCAAAGCAACATTGTCCATTCCTAGATGTGTAGATTTACTTGTGGGAGTCAAGCTCTCTGTGTCAGAGTTAATCCGGAAGTCAGATCCAAACTTTTGTTCCAGCTTTTCTTCCAGGTTACTGCCTGAATACCGCTGAGACATCTTGCTTGCCCAGTTTTATTGGTCACGGTTACAGAACAGTCAAAAATCTAACTTGGATTCTCCTCATAAGAACTTGCAGTCTCCCAATCCCAAAACTCACATCCTAAACCAAGGAAAATAAAGCACAAGGTCACAACTGATCCAAGCGTAGATCCCATGGTAACTAAAGCTGTTCAATTCTGCTCTGATTAAGCCATTTAGAAAAGTTTGTGATCCCCGATGCCCAGCTGTGCCCTCTTGAAAGGATTCCCCATTGACGCAGACCTCAGATGAAAAGTACCTACCTTGTGCCTTTTTCTAAACTCAAAAGAATCCTCTCTCACCCTCCCTTCCTGTTGTGGCTCAATGGGCAGCACTCTTGCCTCTGAGTTCGAAGGTTGTGGATTCAAATCGCACTCTAGATTTGAGCATAAAATGCAGGCTGGCACAGTGCTGTACTGACGGAGGGTGCTATCTTTGAGATCAGTGCCATGATTGAGACAAGGTACTGGTGTTTATTAAGCAGGTGGTTTCTGGGTTATGAGCAGGTGTACTGTTGGTGCTGATAAAATCCTCTTTGGCCTGAAAATCATACTAAACTGATTCTCGCTCAGTCAGAGAATAAAACCTGAAATTCATCACGAATGGCATCTACCCATCAGTCTGTCCTCTGTAACTCTCCGTAAAAGTGGATCATACTTCAGAAAATTGAAGGAGTAATTCAGGGAGCACAGTTTGGAGAACCCGGACCTGCAGTGTCGTATCATCATGTGACCTGATCACCTTTTGGACACGGTTTCCCTGGGGAGAGCTTGGAATTCTGTGGATTAGCCCATTGCTCTCCAGCAACGCCTGGTGGAAACTGTGACATCAGACGAGGACTGTGATGTTCTCAGCAGTCAAATAACCTGCTGATGCTCACATAAAGAGCAAGGCCACTGGCTGAGCTACTGAAGGATGGTTGGGGCCTACGTAGCCTGCACTGTTGGTGAGTCAGCACCTTCAGCACAGCAGAGAGGAACAAAGTGTCAAAGCCTCTAAAAGGGAGACTCTTCATTCCAACTGTAAGCTTCTGAAAATCCTTTTAATTATTTTAAGCACATATTTGACTGCATGGGGTTTAAAGGCTTAATAAAATTAGGGTTGCTAAAATTGCTTTAATCTTTGAGCCAATTAGAATTGTGCAAAGGGTCAGGTGATGTTTTGTTCACTGATTGCAAGAGACAAATAAAGTTTTATGAAGTCAGGCTCTCTGATGAATGCGATAGGTTGACTGACTGCCCAGAAAGCTTGAGACTGTTTCCCTGGGTTACAAGTACCATGACGGGGTGGTTATCAATGAAGCTTTAACTCTGCTCAAACACAAACTGCAGTTTTCAAAAACATAAAGAGCATTTTAAGCTGGCAGACACCTACAGGGTCAAAAGGTCACTGCTGACACTCAATCCTACTCTCGTCTGTTTGCGAGTTTTAAGTAGAATTATCAACCAAACAACATTTGAAGGGTGAGGAGTTCTTTGGTGTCAGTTGTAGACACCTCTCATCTCAGCTCAAGTTATCTCACCGACAGCCCGTAACCCTTTAATACGTTAGTCACCGGGAGATTGGAGCCAATCGCCATTCAGAGGGAATAAAGGGTTAGCTTCCTCGACTTGATGTTATCCAACACACAGCATTGTACCCGAGTGAGCACATTGTTCACTGAACAATTATTCAGGTCACTGTGGGGACACAACAGCTTATACAGAAATTCAATGCATCAGGGAGGGGGGGGGGGGGGGGGGGGCGGTGGGGTCGCCCGCCAACCATAGGCTGGAATTTAATCCAGGTCGGAGTTTACAAACTCTCCTGATGTCTCATTTGGTACAATCACTGTCACATGTGAAACTGAGCTACACTGACCCACACAATCCCAGTCTGTGAAGTTAGATTGTCTCAGGTAGGCTGATGCATCATATTGGGCTTCAGTACTTACTGTCCAAGGTGTGGGTGGGGGAATAAAAGGCAGTCAGGCCTCCTGCTCTTAAATGATTCCCAATGACCTCTGATTGAAAGTGCAGGAAAAAGACAGGATCTGACTCCCCACCCACAGTCAAATATCCTACCAACATCACTGTCTAGGCTGACTTGAAGATACCAGATACCAACATCACTGTCTAGGCTGACTTGAAGATACCAGATACCAACATCACTGTCTAGGCTGACTTGAAGATACCAGATACCAACATCACTGTCTAGGCTGACTTGAAGATACCAGATACCAACATCACTGTCTAGGCTGACTTGAAGATACCAGATACCAACATCACTGTCTAGGCTGACTTGAAGATACCAGACATGATAACCATCAGCTTTTCAAACTGTGGCAGATTTTTGCAGTTCAGAAGAGAAAAAAATAATCAACATTTTTGTTTAACTGGCTTCAGACTTTGTCAACCAATCAGATCAGTTGAAAGGCAGTAATCAAACTTCTTAGAACCAATTAGATGACTTGGGCAACAAGACTAAAGGAGAACCAGATACTATTTCCTCTCATCATTGGCTGCATGAGATACAATTACAGAAGTTTTAAGATGGGCTGATGACTTCTGCAAGTTGCAGTCAAAGTTGTTTGTCCCCAAAGTTCAAGTTATGAACGCTGGACTTTGTGACATGATTATGTTTTAAAAACTGTGACTTTTTTTAAAGTTTAAGATGGAGTCCGAGAAGTCAGGTGACCTCACATCCACTCTGCTTAAGGACAACAGAGAACACAGATCAAAGACGTTTTTTTTTTTAAAAAGGTGTTATACCCATGCAATCTCTCAAGAACAATGGGCTTCTTCCTCCCAGACTTTCTGGTTGTAAACAAGGAGTCAGTGATTCGGAGGATGCAAATGTACCAGGCAACTGTTAACACTTGGAAACAAAGGAAGACCCAGGTAGCTCTGTGAAACCAGACTTTTGGACTTCTCATATTGGAAAAAGACAAAAGCTATTGACCTTTGAGTCCAAATAAACTTTGCAGCTTTTCTGAATACAGACAGGTTGTATAGAAGCAACCTCAGAACTGGCTGCAAGGAAGACAACCAGCAGTGGCAGCCTCGAGAGGGAGGGTACACCTGCTCTTGGAAGCCTGATACAGTGAAAGGCAGTGGACTTGAACGGTTTGAAAGTTGATGTTTGTGGAGAAGTAGAAGCCCAACAAGATCACCAGGAATTGCTTTATGCACGGATGCCCAGGTCGAAAGTGCTCGAGAAGTGAGTGAAGAGGACACTGATTTTTGAAAAGGTCTGGGAGATCCAACCCATTGCAACTGGGAGGAGTTTGGGACTTCTAACTGCAAAGGTTTCACCATCAAAAGGATTGTGTAACGTACAAGTGTGGTGTGAAGTTTTCAAGTATTTTAATAAGTAAAGATTTGTAATTTGGGGTATCAACTACTTCAGGGGTAGGTGGGTACGTGGAGTTGAGGTTACAAACAGATCAGCCGTGATCTTATTGAATGGCGGAGCACACTCAAGGGGCCGAGTGGCCTACTCCCAATTCGTATGTTCATATGTTTAAAAAATCCTATTTAGTTAATGGGGATTTCTTTTAGTTTAGTTATTATAATAAAAATGTCTTAAAACGTGAAATCTTGTCATGTAATCATTTAAATTGGTCTGGGGGTTCATATCTTGTATTTTAACGTTAACAGTCTCACTGAGGTCACTTTTCATTCTCTGCAAAGAACCTTTCTGGGACATGACCAGCTGTTGTCTTTATATAAAGATTTATTTTCTGGTCAGACACGTTTTCCAGATAAGAAGGATGTTCTCAGTGGGAAGGTATTAATTAACTTCACCTGAGCCACTCTATCACGACCTTTGCAGAATTACCATGGTGAATAAATAAAGTCAGCAATGCAGTTGCAGGGATAGAGGGAAAGTCTTGCATTTATACAATGGCTTTTATGACCTCAGGATGCCTGAAGTGCTTTACAGTCAGTGAAGGTACGTTCGAAGTCACTGTTGTAATGTAGGAAACATGGCAGCCAATTTGCGCACAGCAAGCTCCCACAAACCGCAATGATAATGACCACTTAATCTGCTTCAGTAATGTTGGTTGAGGGATTATTATTGGCCGGAACACCAGGGAGAACTCCTACTTTTTGCCAAAATAGTGTTACATAATCTTTTACATCCACCTGAGAGGGCAGTCGGAGCCTCAGTTTAACATCTTACCCAAAAGGCAGCACCTCTAACTGTGCAGCACTGCATCAGTACTGGAGCGTCAGCCTAGATTTTGCACTCAAGTCTCGGGAGTGCAACTTGAACCCACCAGTTTCTGCCTCAGAGGTGAGGGTGGTAGCACTGAGCCATGACTGCACCTGTAATAAGTTAGGTCTAGATTTCAGAAGGTTTCAAAGGATCTGATGAAGGGTGTTGACCTCGGGTGGCAGCATCTGAAAGGAGAACGTTTAGGATGAAGAGCCTTCACTCATGCCCTGCAAGTCACTACCCGATATGTAAACTGGTCTTTTTTCTCATCAGACACTGTTGCTCTTGCTGGATCTTTCCAGAATGTTCTGCCTTTATTTCTGATTCCCAACACTTGCAGTTTGTGTTTTTGAACCGCTACAGAAGATTCAGCATCTGGCTAAATATGCTGAGCCACATTGACTATCAAGGGGCCTAGGTTCCAGCCACTTGGCCTGTGTATACAGTGAGCAGACCTCAGCTGGGTGAGGGGTCGTGCAATTGGCTCTAGCGCATCCAGGCTAAGGGAGGGGGTTGGGGGAATTCATTTGCAAATACATCCACTGATTACTGGCCTACTTTTACTGTTGGGGAGGATAGATACAGACAGTAGACAAGGACAGGAACAAAGGCTTAGGGATCCTCCCCCCACCCACCATTGACACATCTCCTTACTTGATAATGAAAGAAATTTCAGCATTAAATTGTATTACAGTGTCAGGCCATAGTTCAGTGTCTCTGATTTGAGTCAAAGTTGTGGGTTCAAGGCCCACTCCAGAGACTGGAGTACAAGATCTAGCCTGACATGCCAGCGCAGTACTGAGGGAATGCTGCACTGCCAGAGATGCCGTCCTTTGGATCTGACGTTAAAACAAGGTCCTGTCCGCTCTCTCGGGTAGATGTAAAAGATCTCATGGCACTAGTGGAAGAGCAAGGCAATTCTCCACAGTGTCCTTGCCAATATTTATTCAACAACAACTTGCATTTCTGTAGCATCTTTAACATAGTAAATTGTCTCAAGGTGCTTCACAGGAACCTTACCAAACAAAATTTCACACCAAGCCACATAAGCAGATATTAAGGCAGGTGCCAAAAAGCTTGGTCACAGACGTGGGCTTTAAAGAGGATCATTAACAGTGTTAGGGCCTTGGCAGCTGAAAGCGTGGCCACCAATGGTGGAGTGATTAAATTAGGAAATTACACAAGAGGGTGAGAATTTTAAAACAAAGAAGGGTTGCTTATCCAGGAGCTAATGTAGGTCAGCAAGCACAAGGGTGATGTGAGTACAGCTTGATGTGAGTTAGGACACAGGCACCTGATTTTTGGATAAGCTCAAGTTTATGGAAGGTGGATGATGGGAGGCCAGTCAGGAATGTGTTGGATAGTCAAGTCTCAACTTAAAGGCATGGTCGAGGGTTTCAGCAACAGCTGAGCTGAGGCGGGGCAGAGTCGGGTGATATAATGGAGGTGGAAGTGGGTGGTCTTTGTGATGGCATACTTATGTGATTGGAAACTCAGCTTGGGGTCAAATATAACACCAAGATTGTGAACAGTCTGGTTCTGCGCCAGACAGACGCCACGGAGAAGGATGGGTATCCCTCAACCAATATCACTAAAAAAACAGATTATCTGGTCATTATCACATTGCTGTTTGTGGGACTTGCTCTGTGCAAAATGGCTGCCCCATTTCCTACATTGCAACAGTGACTACACTTCAAAATTACTTAATGACTGTGAAGTACTTTGGGATGTCCTGAGGTGCTAAATAAATGCAAGTCTTTCTTTCTATTCTTTGCCTAACAGGAAGTTGGACTGCTCTTAGGATGTTGAAAATGAAACACGAGAAAGGGTGGGTTCCTGATACATGGCAGTCTGACTAGACCTGACATGCACTTCAGTTGCAGAATGACCTCAGTTTGCAGTAGCTGCCAAACTCAGCTTCTGCTCGCTGAATTCCCCAAATCAACTTGTGCCATCTGGGCAGAGGAAGTTGTGCGCTCCTCCAGGATGCTCACACTTTTCAAATCCTGGATCCACACATGCTCCCAGGAGACGCCTTTCACAACCAATGTCCCAAAGTCCTTTACAACAGGTGAAATACCTTTTTGAAGTATAGTCACTCTTGCAATGTGGGAAAAGCAGCCGCCAATTTGCTCCCAGCAAAATCCCACGCACAGCAATGCGATATTGATCAGATAATGGTTTTAAATGATTTTGGTTGAGGGATAGATATTGGCCTGGCCAATGAGAATACTCCATTGCTCTTCTTTGAAATAGTGCCATGGGTTCTTTTACTGAGAGGGCAGATGGGGCCTTGGTTTAGCACTTCATCCGAAAGATGGCATCTCTGATAGTGCAGCACACCCTCAGTATTGCACTGGAACATCAGCCTAGATTTTGTGCTCAAGTCTGGAATGGGGCTAAAACCCACAAACCTTCTGACTCAGAGGCAAAGGTGCGACCAACTGAGCCAGGGATAACTGGTGAATCAAGAGTTCGTGCTAGAATTTTTAATTTCCATTTCATTTAAAGGACTATGACTAACCAAACAAAATGAAGGCAAATAAAAGCACACACAAGTATTCCAGTTCCTTTCCTGTGACGACGCTCAAGGGTGCTCTGGGATCTGGAGTATGGTCATGATATTTGGCTGCTAAATTGGAGCTGTGTTTAACCGGCACTGTCCCTTTAAGACCACTAAGGTACTCCCTGTGGGGGAAGTGCTGATTAGAGGCTGAAGGAAGCTCTTGTGGGATTTCTGCTGACTCCCAGCTTGGGGAGAGGGGAGGTTATCAATGACAGGAAGAAAGCAGCAGGAAATGACTGGCTTACCTGCTTTTATAAAATTTCTTAGGTTTGGGGCTTGAATCCGCAACATTCTGACTCAAGAAGTGAGAGAGTGTGGCCACTGAGCTCGGCTGAAAAGGCTATAAAAAGGCTTTACCTGACAATGGCTTCAGTTCTGCTGAACAAAACATTAACCTGTCTTTTCTCTTTAGGGATGCTGTGTATTTTTAGCGTTTTTTGCATTAATTGGGACCTTTTGGATTTCTATGGCTCAGTTACACAGCCATTTAATCGGTCTGGTTTGAGATTTCTTAATATAATAAATAAAAACAAGCTGTGATCATGTGTGTCAGCCATGGCTCGGGGTAGCACTCTCTCCTCAGAGTCAGAAGGTTCAAGTCCCACTCCAGGACTCGAGCACAAAAATCAAGCCTGGCATTCCTGTGCAGAACTGAGGGACTGTTGGAGGTGCTGTGTTTCACATGAGATATTAATCCGAGGCCCTGTCTCACCCCTCAGGTAGGTATAAAAGATCCCATGGCACTATTTCGAAGAAGAACGTAGAATTCTCCCCAATGTCTTGGTCAATATTTATCCCTCAATCACATTCACAGAAACAGATTATCTGGTCATTATCACATTGATGTTTGTGGGAGCTTGGTGTGCACAAATTGGTTGCTGCCTTTCCCACATTATAACAGAGACTACACTTCAAAAGTACTTCATTGGTTATAATGCATTTTGGGAACCCCTGTGGCCGTGAATGGTGCCAAATAAATGCAAGTCTTTCTTCTATGTGATCTCTGCAGCCATCACATTGCATTACTGTTCACTTCATCAAACTTATCATTCTCCACAAGGGCATTAATAAATATTCCACCACTGGGACCAGTTATTCCCATCACCTTCTTAAATCCTGGCTTGGACCGATTCTTGTGTTGCCCATTCTCCACCCTCCAACTCTTGGATCATCTGCTGTGCAATCCTCAGCTCAACGATCCACTATTGCCCAATCCGAACTCCCCATCTCGTGGAGCAGCTGCAGCCCAAACCCCACCCTCCATAGAAAGTGAGTCAGGGGAATTAATAATGGATAATAAGGAGATGGCAGATGAATTGAACAGATATTTTGCATCAGTCGTCACTATTGAGGATACAAGTAACATCCCAAAATAGCTGTAAGTCAGGAAATGGAAGGAAGGGTGGAATTTATGAAAATTACAATCACCAGGGAAGTGGTACTGAACAAATTGTTGGAGCTGCGGGCTGACAAGTCCCTGAGTCCTGATGGATTTCATCCTAAGGTGTTAAAAGAAGTGGCTGGTGAGATAGTTGATGCGTTGGTTTTAATTTTCCAAAATTCCCTAGATTCGATGAAGGTTCCATTAGATTAGAAAATAGCGAATGTAACTCCTTTATTCAAAAAGGGAGGGATGTACTGTACTTAGATTTCCAGAAGGCATTTGAGAAGGTGCCACATCAAAGGTTATTGCAGAAAATAAAAGCTCATGGTGTAGGGGGTAACATATTGGCATGGATAGAAGATTGGCTGGCTAACAGGAAACAGAGAGTAGATATAAATGGGTCAGTTTCTGGTTGGCAAGATGTAATGAGTGGTGTGCCACAGGGATCTGTGCTGGGGCCTCAACATTTTACAATTTATATAACTGACTTGGATGAAGGGATCGAAGGTATGGTTGCTAAATTTGCTGATGACACAAAGATAGGTAGGAAAGTAAGTTGCGAAGAGGACATAAGGAGGCTACAAAGGGATATAGATAGGTTAAGTGAGTGGGCAAAGATTTGGCAAATGGAGTATTATGTGGGAAAGTGGGAAATTGTCCATTTTGGCAGGAAGAATAAAAAAGCATATTACCTAAATAGTAAGAGATTGCAGAGGGAATTGGGTGTCCTAGTGCATTAATCGCAAAAGGTTAGTATGCAGGTTCAGCAAGTAATTAGGAAAGCTAATTGAATTGCGAGGGGAATTGAATACAAAAGTAGGGAGGTTATGCTTCAGTTATACGGGCATTGGTGAGACCACATCTGGAGTATTGTGTGCAGTACTGGTCTCCTTATTTAAGGAAGGATGTAACTGCATTGGAAGCAGGTCAGAGAAGGTTTACTAGACTAATACCTGGAATGGGCGGATTGTCTTCGGAGGAAAGGTTGGACAGGTTAGGCTTGTATCCGCTGGAAGTTAGAAGAATAAGAAGTGACTTGATCAAAACATATAAGGTCCTGAGGGATCTTGACAGGGTGGATGTGGAAAGGATGTTTCCCCTTGTGGGAGAATCTAGAACTAGGGGGTCACTGTTTAAAAATAAGGGGTCACCGATTTAAGACAGACGTGAGGAGACATTTTTCCTCTGAGGGTCGTGAGTCTTCGGAACTCTCTTCCTCAAAAGGCAGTGGAAGCAGAGTCTTTAAATATTTTTAAGGCAGAGGTAGATAGATTCTTGATAAGCAGCGGGTGGAAGGTTATTGGGGTTAGGTGGGAAAGTGGAGTCGAGGTTACAATCAGATCAGCCATGATCTTATTGCATGGAAGAGCAGGCTAGAAGGGCCGATTTGCCTACTCCTGCTCCTAATTCGTATGGTCGTATTTCCATTTTTTGGAACTGCGTCTGTTCTGTTTCATCCTCCAGACAAATCTGGATTTTGATTTGACAAGCTTTGTTTTGATTGCTAAGCACATAAAATCAAAACAACATTGGGGGGGAGAAATTGGGTTCATCGGCTCCCATTCTTTGGACACTACAAGTGTCCTTAGAATTTCAAAATGGCATCCGGGGTGCAGCTGAGATCTGTTGCTTGCAATTCCTGTGCCATGTGGGAACTTCAAGACACTGCACGTATCTTGGGTAACCGTGTGTGTAGGAAGTGTCTCCAGCTGCTTCAGCTTGAGGGACAGTTGCAGTCACTCCAGAGTATCAGGGAGCAGGACAGTTTCCTGGATCATACGTTCCAGGAGGTGGTCACCCCACAGGAAGAAAGAGTTTAGGATAGTAGGTGGGTGGTCATCTGTAAGAGCAGGAAGAGGCAGGCGGGGCAGGAGTCTTCAAGGTGTGTGCCACTCTCAAACAGGTACTCGGCATTGGGGACTGCTGGGAGTGACGATACCCTCAGGAGTGCAGTCCAGACCATGGCACCAATGGGAAAGGGACTGTACAGGAGGGAGCAGCAAAGCGTAGAAATGCAGTTGTTATAAGAGATTCCATAGTTAGGAGGACAGACAGGCATTTCTGTAACCATCAATGAGAGTCCTGGGGCCAGCATAAAGGACATCACTGAGAGAGTGCAGAATATTCTGCAAGGGGAAGGGAGTGAGCCAGAAGTTGTGGTACACGTTGGTACCAACTACATAGCAAGGGCAGGTATTGAGATCCTATGGTCAGATTTTCAGGAGCTGTGGTGGGGTGGGTGGAGAGCGGGGCGAAGTTATAAACTAGGACCTTGAAGGTAGTAATCTCTGGATTACTCCCAGTGTCATGCACTAACGAGAATAGAAATAGGAAGATAGGGAGGATCAATGCGTGGTTTGAAGCATGGTGCAGGAGGGAGGGCTTCAGATTCTTGGGGAATTGGGACCAGTTCTGGGGCAGGAGGCACCTATTCAAAAGGGACAGGCTACACTCTACAGGACTGGAACCAATGTCCTCATGGGGAGGTTCACATGTATGGTTGGGGAGGGTTAAAACTAAATTGGCAGGGGGATGGGCACCAGCATATCGAAGTAGAAAAGAGAAATAAGGTGCATAAAGTAAGAGTGTTGGATAGTACTAGAGAAGTCATACCATATTAGATATGAGCAGACTAGGAAGGACTACGAGGAATACAAAGGCAGAATGCATGTATGTGAACAAACAAAGTGTACTGAATAAGGGTGGCGAGCTACAAGCACAAATAGCCATGTGGGAATCTGAGACAGTGACAACAATGGAAACGTGGCTTAAAAATGGTGAGGATTCAGCACTTAATATTCACGGATACAAAGTGTTCAGAAAAGATATGGAATGAAAAATGGGAGGTGGGGTGGCAGCACTGTATAGGGAAGATATTGTAGCATTGGAAAAAGGGAATGTCCTTGAGTGGGCATGTATTGAATCCATTTGATTAGAACTGAGACACAAAAAGTGTATGATGACACGGGGGATCTGGTAAGGATAAAGCGGAACCAAAGTTTGATAGGAAAAACAGTAATGGAACAATGGTTGGTCTTTAAGGAGGAGCTGTTTCAGGTACAGGCTAGGTACATTCCAACAAGAGGGAAAGGCAGGGAACCCAAAGCCAGGGCTCCTTGGATGATTAAGGAGATAGAGAATATGGTGGAACAAAAAAAAGAGGGTGTATGATGCATGTCAGGTGAATTCTTCAAGTCAGAACCAAGCCAAATACAGAAATTTGAAATGGAAGTGAAGAGGAAAATAAGACTGGCAAAGAGAAAATATCAGAATAGAATGGCAATCAACATAAAAAGGGAACCGAAAAATCCTTTACCAGCCTGTAAATAGTAAGTGGGTAGTAAGGAGGGTTGGGGCCTATTAGCGACAAAGAAGGTGATATATGCTTAGAGGCACAGGGAAAAGCTAGAATACTTAATAAGTACTTTGTATCGGTGTTTACTAACGAAGAGGATGCTGAGAAGGTAGAGGTAACAGATGGAGTGAAAATTGATAGGAAGGATGTACTGGAAGGGCTGGCTATGATTAGAGTGGATATGTTGCTTGGTCCAGATGGCTTGCATCCCAGGTTGCTGAAGGAAGTGGGAGCGGAGATAGTGGAAGGGCTTGCCATAATCTTCCAATCTTCCCTAGATAGGGGGGAGGTGTCAGAGGATTGGAAAGTGGTAAATGTGATACCTGTTACCACTCGGTGAGAAAGGTGTCTTGGGTTCTCTTTCAGTCTTCACCTGGTCTTAGCTTAACAGGGTTTAATTTTATACGCATCGTGTTTTTAGCTTCCCCTTGGAGAATCCCTGTTCACCACTTTCCAATGATAAGGCAAAGAAACCAGCACAAACAGGCTTTGTTAGGTTTAAAGAAGAAAGATTGAAATTTATTAAACTTAAACTCTAATTTGGTTAACGGCCACAGATACACAACGCGCCCACGCTAGCATGCATACGTGATACACACATGCAAATAGAGACAGAAAAGAGAAGAAAAATAAAGTGGAAAAGTTTGAGGCAATTTCTGAAGAGTTTTTGTTACGGTTCTTCTCACTGTAGAGTCCTTGATTGTAGGTAGATCTTGCTTTTCATTGGGGCCCAGTATTCTTCTTAAGCCTTGTTTTCTGTAGGAGACTTTTCTCTCTTGGGGTTCATGTGTCTTCAGTGGATTTGGAGTTCCGTGAGAAAGAGATGGGAGCAGACAGGAGAGATCTTCTCAGTCCAAGAGCAAACAGACACTGAGTTCAAACTGTACAATTCAGAAAAACCCAGGTTGCCGAGCAGGTTAGTCATGTGACTAATTAGTCTGACCACGTCTTGGATTGTATCACCTTAGCAGTCTCTGGAATGCTCCTCTTACACACAATACCTGGTGATCAAGGTCCATTGTGGGTTGAATGTATCAGGAATTGGTCCTTTGTCCTTCCAAGCACTATCTGTTAATATGCAAATATCTTTTCCAGCCATAGCTGATCTGTTTAAGAAGTCATTTCTTCACTCCAGTAACAGTTTAAAATCAATGTTCATGACAAAATTTATGTGCCTCATTCTTGGCAGGTGGGGGCCTAGCATAACACACCATATTCAAGAAAGGGTATAAGGATGTTCCTAGTAACTACAGGCCGGTTAATTTAACATCAGTGGTGAGTAAGGTTTTAGAAACAATAATTAGGGAAAACATTATTGGACACTTGGAGAGGTTTAAGTTAATTAAGCAGAGCCATCACCAATTTGTAACAGGCGGATCGTGTTTGATTAATTGAATTTTTTGATGAAGTAACAGAGAAGGTTGATGAAGGGAATGCAGTGGATGTTGTCCCCATGGATTTTAAGAAAATGTTTGACAATGTGCCAATTAAAAGACTGGTTAACAAAATTGAGGCTCATGGAATAGGAGAGTCAATGTCCAATTAGATTTTAAAAATTGGCTTTAGGACAGAAGTAGCCAGTAGTGGTAAATGGTTGTTTTTCAGACTGGAAGATGGTAGACAGTGATGTTCCCCAAAGTTCAGTGCTATACATAAAATAACCTGGATATTGGAATACAGAATAAAATTTCAACAATCGCCAATGATACCAAACTTGGAGGTGTGGCAGACATTGAGGATTATTCCAATTGACTGCAACAGGACATAGATAGGTGAGCAGAATAGGCAGACAAGTGGCAGATGGAATTTAATACAGAGAAGAGATAGGGGGAGGCAATAATAATGGCACAGTTCTAAAAAGAGTGTGCAGGACAGAGGGACCTGGGGGTATCATGTGCACAGACCTTCAAAGGTGGTAGGACGTATTGACAGAGTAGTTAGCAAAGCATTCAGGATCTTGGGCTCCATAAATAGATGCATAGAGTACAAAAGTAGGGAAGTTGTGCTGAATCTGTATAAAGCTCTGGTTAGGCCACAACTAGAGTGTTATATCCAGTTCTGGTCACCACGCTTTAGGAAGGAGGTGAAGGTCCTTGAGAGGGTGCAGAGGAAATTTACCAGAATGGTTATAGTAGGAGATATAAGATGCATTGGTTGTAATTTTCCAAAATTCCCTAGATTCTGGAAAGGTCCCATCAGATTGGAAAATAGAGAATGTAACTCCTCTATTCAAGAAAGGAGGGAGACAGAAAACAGGAAGATACAGGCCAGTTAACCTAGCTTCTGTCATAGGAAAAATGCTCGAATCTGTTATTAAGGAGGTTATAGCAGGGCACTTAGAAAATGTTAATACAATCAGGCAGAGCCAACTTGGTTTTGTGAAAGGGAAATCGTGTTTGACTAATTTATTAGAGTTCTTTGAGGAAGTAACAAGCAACGTGGATAAAAGGGAACCTGTAGATGTGGTGTACCTGTATTTCCAAAAGGTGTCTGATAAGGTGCCACTTCAAAGGTTACTACACAAAATAAGAGCTCATGGTGTAGGGGGTAATATGGATATCCATATTAGCATGGATAGAGGATTGCTTAGCTAACAGGAAACAGAGAGTAGGAATAAGTGGGTCATTTTCGGGTTGGCAAGCTGTAACTAGTGAAGTGTGACAGGGATCAGTGCTGGGGCCTCAACTATTTACAATTTATATCAATGACTTGGATGAAGGAACCGAATGTATGGTTGCTAAATTTGCTGATGGCACAAAAATAGGTAGGAGAGCAAGTTGTGAGGAGAATATAAGGAGTCTGCAAAGGGATTTAGATTAGGTTAAGTGCATGGGCAAAAATTTGTCAGATGGAGTATAGTGTGGGAAAATGTGAACGTGTCCACTTTGGTAGGAATAGGAAAGCTGTATATTATTTAAATGGAGAGAGATTGCAGAACTCTGTGGTACAGAGGGGTGTGTGTGTCCTGGTACATGATACACAAAAAGTTAATACGCAGGTACAGCAAGTGATCAGGAAGGCAAATGGAATGTTGTCGGTTACTGCAAGGGGAATGGAATATAAAAGTAGGGAAGTTTTGCTACAGTTGTACAGGGCGTTGGTGAGACTGCATCTGCAGTACTGCGTACAGTTTTGATCTCCTTAAGAAACGATATAAATGTATTAGAAACAGTTCAGAGAAGGTTCACGCGACTGATTCCTAGGATGAAGGAGTTATCTTATTGGTCAGGTTGGGCCTGTATCTATTGGTGTTTAGAAGAATGAGAGGTGATCTTACTGAAACATAAGATCTTGAGGGGAGTTGACAGGGTGGATGCGGAGAGGATGTCTCCCCTTATGAGACAGACTAGAACCAGAGGACACAGTTTAAAGATAAGGGGTCTTCCATTTAAGATGGAGATGAGGAGAATTTTTTTCTCTGGGACGGTTGTTAGTCTGTGAAATTCTTTACCCAGAGAGCAGTGGAGGCAGGGTCATTGAATATTTTAAGACTGAGTTAGATAGATTCTTGATTGACAAGGGAGTGAAAGGGTATAGGGGGTAGACAGGAAAGCAGAGTTGAGGCCACAATCAGATCAGCCATGAACTTATCAAATGGCGAAGCAGGCTCAAAGGGCTGAATGGCCTACTCCTACAAAGGAGAATGAAGGGAGTTTTGATAGAGGTGTACAAGATTATGGCAAGTTTCGATAAGGTAGATAAAGAAAAGCTGCTTCCATTAGCTGATGATATCAGGAATGGAGGCACAGATTTAAGATTTTAGGCAAGTGACACAGGGGACACATGAGGAAGAATGTTTTTTATGCAGTGGGTGGTAATGACCTGGAACCCACTGTCTACGAGGGTGGTGGAAGCGGAGACAATGAATGATTTCAAAAGGAAATTGGATGTGCACATGAGGGAAATAAACCTGCGGGGCTATGGGGATAGATCGGAGGAATAGGACTGACTGGATTGCTCTACACAGAGCTGGCATAGACTTGAGGGGCTGAATATGGCACAGGAGGGGGTCAATAACACAGACTCTACGCCATATTGGTGAGGGCGCTGGCATGCATGGTAAACAGCCACCAGAAGTATGCAGTTGGCCATTTCATGACATCATGCAGTGTGCAACACTGATCTGACGTCAGCGATGCCATTTAGGAGCTCAACATTCCAGCCAATGCCCTCGCTTGACCTCGTCCATGTGTTCAGCAGCCGGAAGGACCTTCCACCAGCACTATTTAAATGGATCATCAACTTCTTCAGGTTAGTTGCTGATTGATTTCTTCTGGATGTTGCTATGATTCTACAAACGTTTGGTGTTTTCTATAGTTGTTTCAAATGGGAAAAGTCTACAGGCAGTGGTGCGACAGGTGCTGATGGATATTTGCTAACATCAGGGTTTCTGCTCAGTGCAGTTGCTCCCAGACATGAATGCACTAGTAGATATTCCCCTTGGAATACAACATGACTTGGAGAATAAACAAACAGAGGCTGTGCAGAGCAGGACAAAATTCCAGAGAGAGGAGGAAGAGGAGGGGAAGAAGGGCTCTCAGCAGGAGGCCATATCCGCCCAGGGTGTTCAGAGGGCAATTCTCCAACCTGAACAATGTGCAAGACATCTGTGTTTCAGTAAAGACATCCTTCACTGAAATCTGTCACCTGCTGCAGCCACACCTACCACATCAAAGCAGGGCAATTATCACATTTCCAGCGGATGTGAAGGTGTCTGCGGTGATGAACATCTTTGCGTCCGGCTCCTTCCAGGCTGGAGCTGAAGATAAATACAACAGGCGGCACAGTGGCGTAGTGGTTAGCACAGCAGCCTCACAGCTCCAGGGACCCGGGTTCGATTCTGGGTACTCCTGTGTGGAGTTTGCAAGTTCTCCCTGTGACCGCGTGGGTTTTCACCGGGTGCTCCGGTTTCCTCCCACAGCCAAAGACTTGCAGGTGATAGGTAAATTGGCCGTTGTAAATTGTCCCTAGTGTAGGTAGGTGGTAGGGAATATGGGATTACTGCAGGGTTAGTATAAATGGGTGGTTGTTGGTCGGCACAGACTCGGTGGGCCGAAGGGCCTGTTTCAGTGCTATATCTCTAAATAAATAAATTAAAAAAATAAATAACATTTCGCAGTTTGCTGTCCATTGTTGTGTAAGGCAGGTCACTGAGGTTGACTACACTTCATTCTATCTTGCCAGGGAGAGCAAGCACATGTCTTCACTAGGATTGTAGTCTTCCCCATGGTGCAGGGTTCCATTAACTGCAGACGCATCAACTTTGCCCTGCACCGGAACCGAAAAGGATTCCGCTCCCTCAAGGTCAGCTGGTGTGGGACCATGGACAGAATCATGCAGGACAAGCTGCTGGAAGAGGGAGAAGGGGGAGAAGGACTCTCAGCAGGCGACCACATCTGCCCAGGGTGTTTAGGGAGCAATTCTCCTACATGAACCTCTGTGACGAACAATGTGTGATATATCTGTGCTTCAGTAGAGATGTCCTCACTGCAATCAGCCACCTGCTGCAGCCACAACTGCGATCTCAGAGCAGGGCACGAACGGCATTGCCAGTGACTGTGAAGGTGACCGTGGCAATGAACTTTTATGCGCCTGGCTCCTTCCAGGCTGGCAGTCATGATGCCATCATTCTGTGGCAGTCCGCTGTACCAGCTGCATTTGAGCCACCATGGCAAACCAAAGAGCAATTGGCTGACACATGGCTCATGACTCCGGTGCGCAGCCCATACACACAATGAGAGCACCACGTTGCCACACAAAATGTGATCAAGCAGACCACTGGCAAGCTGAAACAATGCTTCCACTACCTGGACCGCTCTGGAGGAGCCCTGCAGTACTCGGCAGAGGGGGTGTCAACATTCATGGTAGTCTGCTGTATGCTGTACAACCTCACCATGAGGAGACAGCACTTGCCACTAGTTGCACAGTGATCCGTTAAAGGAGCATGAAAAGGAGGAGGAGAAGGAATAAGGAGGGAGGAGGCAACCTACACAGCCCCTTCCTTCCCAGAAGAACTTATCTGAGTATGATACCAGTAGCCGCAACAACAATTACCATTAACCAACAGTCCCACGTCTTACCGTCCCTCTGTCACTGACCATCACAGCATGAACAGCCAAAATGCAAAAATAAAAGCCACCACAAAAACATTTCAAACCAATTAAAATTGAAAATCATGCTACATTCCATAGAAGTCAATAATCACCCTTGTGCATTCCCCAAGTTCCTTTGCCTGGCCCAGTGTAGTGCTACCCCAGTGGCTGCAGCATGGTTGATCGGAGGCTGCTGACTTCCAGTGCACGAGTCTACAGATGGCATTGGAGATTACTCTCAGGCAGCTCTGGGCCTAGAAGGTCCGGCTGTGGAGTACACCATCTCAGAATGGGCGGCAGCAGTCTGGGCTGGATAGCTGGCAGGCAACATCAAGGGCACTGGCAGAGTAGCAGGGGTGGGAGGACAAATGTCAACCTGAGAGAGTGCAACAGGCTCGTGTTCATGGAACCATTGCCACTCCCCACCTCTCCCCCCACCCCCGCCCAAGGGCAGAGCCTCAGCAACCCTAATAATCTGTTGCAGGACAATGCACGCCCCTTTGTAGACAATAATCAACAGCCATGATGGCAGCAGTCAGAGTTTCCATTGCAGCACTCAGACTTTGGACAGGTGCTGCTTGTGCTGCAATGGAAGCTGTGACATTGGCCATCAGACACTGCATCACGATTCAGTCCCCAAATGTGCGAAAGGAATTGGCCACCATTTCCACACTGGAAAGGATGGGCTCCAAGCTCTGTGCCAAGTTGGTGCTGGACTCCTCCATACTCAACGGACATTGACTGCAGCGTTTCTAGTAAGTTTTCCAATGCACCAACCATTTCGTTCTTCTGTAGGATGCCCCATGAAAGTGTTCATCTGTGTCCTCCAACATAACCCATGTGCGACCTCACCCTCTGGAAAGCTAGCACATGTGCTACTCTTGTCCCCTGCCCTGACTGCAACCCACTTGTGCCCAGTGTCTCACCATATGCAGATGCCATCTATAATCCATCCTCTAAGATACGCGCAGTGTCAGTGTCTGAGTTAGTGGTTGCGAGTATGAAATCAAGTGACGATGCTGTGTCTTCATCATCACTCCCTTCTTGGTGTTCCTCCAGGACATCCAAAAGGAAAAGGGCACAAGGGTAAGGTTATGGTATGTGGAGGTGGAGAAAGAAAGAGGTGCCTGCTTATACCATCTGCAGTTTGTAAATCAGAAGCTATATGGGATGAGTGGGAAGTGAGGACGAGGGTTGAGTGTGAGGATACCGTCATCTTTGATGGTTTCAGCCCTGCTGCTGGCCATAGTCTCAGCAATGGACATCCCAGTAACGAGCAGTTCCACCTCCTCCACAGGGTAGGACATGCAGGTGTGCTCCCCAGTGTCCTGGCCAATATTTATCCCTCAACCAACATCAAAAACAACAGATTGCCTGGTCATTATCACATTGCTGTTTGTGTGCAAATTGCATTACCTACAAGACGACACTTCAAAAGTACCTCATTGGTTGTAAAGTGTTTTGGGATGTCCTGAGGTTGTGAAACGTGCTGTGAGAAAGTAAAACTTTCTCCTTTAAGATGCTTCATAGAATCTACCACTTTGGCAAAATGCTTGGTCATCTGTCCAAACATCTCTTTTCGCTCAGTGTCAATCTTTGATTGATCATGTGAAGCGTAAAAGGGGTTATCACAGAATCACAAAATTGTTACAGCACAGAAGGAGGCCATTTGGCCTATCATGTCTGCACCAGCTCTCTGAAAGAGAAACTCACTCAGTTCCATTCCCCTGCCTTCTCCCCATAACCCTTTTCATATAACTCTCTAATTCCCCTTTGAATGCTTCAATTGAATCTGCCTCCATCACGTTCTCAGGCAGCACATTCCAGACCTTAACTACTCGCTGCATGAAAAAGTTTTTCCTCATGTCACTTTTTCTTCTCTTGTCAAATACTTTAAATCCGTGCCCTCTCGTTCTCGATCCTTTCACGAGTGGGAACAGTTTCTCTCTATCTACTCTGTCCAGATACCTCATGATTTTCAATAGCTCTATCAAATCACCTCTCAGCCTTCTCTTCTCCAAGGAAAACAGTCCTAACTTCTCCAATCTATCTTCATAACTGAAATTCCTCATCCCTGGAACCATTCTCGTGATTCTTTTCTAGACTGTCTCCAATACCCTCATGTCTTTCCTCAGGTGCTGTGCCCAGAATTTAACTCAATACTCCAGCTGAGGCCGAACTATCGTCTTATACAAGTTCAACATAACGTCCTTGCTCTTGTACTCTATGCCCCTATTAATAAAGCCCAGGAAACTGTATGCTTTATTCACCACTCTCTCAACCTGTCCTGCCACCTTCAATGACTTATGCACATATACACCTAGGTTCCTCTGCTCCTGCACCCCCTTTAGAATTGTACCCTTTATTCTATATTGTCTCTCCATGTTCTTCCTACCAAAATGAATCACTTCACATTTCTCCACATTGAACTTAATCTGTCACCTGTCTGCCCATTCCACCAACTTATCTATGTCCTTTTGAAGTTCCACACTATCCTCCTCACAGTTCACAATGCTTCCAAGTTTCATAATCAGCTGCAAACTTTGAAATTGTGTCCTGTACACCAAGATCTAGGTCATTAACATATATAATCAGGAAAAGCAAGGGCCCCAACACTGATCGCTGGGGATCTCCACTGCAAACCTTCCTCTAGCCCGAAAAACATCCATTAACCACTACTCTTTGTATCCTGTCACTCAGCCAATTTCGTATCCATGTTGCTACTGGCCCTTTTACTCCATGAGCTATAACTTTGCTCACAAGTCCGTTGTATGGCACTGTATCAAATGCCTTTTGAAAGTCCATATACACCACATCAACAGCACTGCCATCAACCCTCTCTGTTACCTCCTCAAAAAACTCCAGCAAGTTAGTTAAATATGATTTTCCGTTACGAAATCCATGCTGGCTTTCCTTAATTAACTCGCATCTGTGCATGTAACTATTGATTTTGTCTCGAATTTTTTTTTTTCTCTAGAAGTTTTCCCACCACCGAAGTTAAACTGACTGGCCTGTAGTTGCTGGGCTTATCTTTACACTCTTTTTTGAACAAGGATGTAACGTTTGCAATTCTCCAGTCCTCTGGCACAACCCCTGAGTCGAAGAAGGACTGAAAAATTATGGCCAGTGCCTCTGTGATTTCCACCCTCACTTCCCTCAGTATCCTTGGATGCATCTCATCTGGTCCTGATGCTTTATCCACTTTAAGTACAGGCAGCCTATCTAATACTTCCTCTTTATCAATTTTAAACCCTTCTAGTGCCTGACTTACCTCCTCTTTCAACATTACCAAGGAAGATGCAACCCAGGCAAAGACAGATGCAAAGTATTCATTTAATACCTCGGCTATGCCCTCTGCCTCCATGTGTAAATCCCCTTTCTGGTCCCTAATCAGCCCTACTCCTTTTACCACCCTTTTACTATTTATATGCCTATAGAAAACTTTGGGATCTCCTTGAATGCTAACTGCCACTCTCTTTTCATGCTCTCTCTTTGCTTCTCTTATTTGCTTTTTAACTTCCTCTCTGGACCTTTGATATTCAGCCTGGTTCTCAAGAGTATTTTCTTCCTGGAATCTGTCAGAAATACACTTTTTCTTCTTTATCTTAATCTCTACCTCTTTTGTCATCCAGGGAGCTCTGGATTTGTTTGCTCTACTTTTCCCCTTCCAGGGAACATACCTTGACTGTGCCCGAACTATCTCTTCTTTGAAGATGGCCCATTGCTCATCTACCAGTTTTCCTGCCAGCTTTTGACTCCAATTTATTCACCCCAGCTCCATTCTTATCCCATTGAAGAAGTTGGCTTTCCCCCAGTTAATTATTCTTACCCTGGATTGTTCTTTGTCCTTTTCCATAGTCAGCCTAAACCTTATGATACAATGATCACTATCCCCTAAATGCTCCCCTACTGATACTTGATCCACTTGGTCCACTTCTGGTGCCTTTCTCGTTGGACTAGCAACATACTGTTGTAGAAGATTTTCCTGAACACACTCTAGGAACTCTTGCCCCTCACTGCCCTTTACACTACTATTATCCCAGTCTATGTTTGGATAATTAAAGTCCCCCATTGTAACTACCCTACAATTTTTGCACCTCTCTGTAATTTCCTTGAAAATTTGTTTGTCTATGTCCTTCCCACTAGCTGGTGGCCTATAGACAACACCGAGCAATGTAACTGCACCTTTTTTATTCCTTAGCTCTAGCCAAATTGATTCGGTCCTCAACCCCTCTGGGAAATCCTTTTTCTCCAGCACTGCAATGCTCTCCTTCATCAATACTGCTACCCCTCCCCCTTTTTTGCCTTTCCTATCTTTCCTGAACACCTTATATCCAGGAATATTTAACACCCAGTCCTGCCCTTCTTTCAGCCTGGTCTCTGTTATAGCCACATCATATTTCCACATGGCCATCTGCACCTGTACCTCACCAGTCTTATTAACCACACTCTGTGCATTCACATACAAGCACATTAACTCTGATTCAGACTTTATTCCTTTCTCCCTTACTCTGACCCGATCTAATAACTTACTATTCCCTACTCTAGTGTTATCTATCTCCCCCAGTATTCTGTGCACCTCTCTGATATTTGCTCCTGGTTTCCACACCTCTGGCTAGTTACCAGTTTTGCTTCCCTCTAATCTGAGCTCCCTCCCAGGTTCCCATCTCCCTGATAATTTAGTTTAAAACCTTCCCAACAGCATGAGCAAATCTCCCCGCGAGGTTATTCATCCCAGTCCTGCTAAGATGCAATCTGTCCACCTTGTACAGGTCCCACCTGCCCCAGAACTGTGCCAATCCAGCCACATCTTCAATCGCTCAGTTCTCCTATTCCTGTGCTCACTTGCATGTAGGACTGGGATTAATCCTGAGATTATTGCTTTTGAGGTCCTGCTTTTTAATCTCCTTCCTGGCTCCCTAAAATCTGCCTTTGGTACCTCATTCCCCTTCTTACCCATGTCATTGGTATCAATGTGGACGACAACCTCTGGTTTTTTTTTTTATTTCCAAAATATACTTTATTCATAAAAATCTGTAAAAATTACATTGCCAAACAGTTTCCAAACAGCACCAAAAAATACAAACATTGCAAAGGAGATCAGTTTCCTTCAATACTGTCCTGAGTTTCTTCCCAACCCTTCCGTTTCACAATTGTCATGTCAATTACAGTTTTACATTTACAGCAATTGAGAATATTAACGATACAGTTCGAGGGGTTTCCCATTGATCCAGCCCCTCAGTCCATCTTGGTGGGGGAACCTTACACTGTGGTCTTTCCCCATTGAGCCTTTGCTGCGGCTGCCCGAAGCTTTAGTGCGTCCCTCAGCACGTAGTCCTGGACCTTGGAATGTGCCAGTCTGCAACATTCGGTGGTGGACAACTCTTTGCGCTGGAAGACCAGCAAGTTTCGGGCAGACCAAAGGGCGTCTTTCATCGAATTGATAGTCCTCCAGCAGCAGTTGATGTTTGTCTCGGTGTGCGTCCCTGGGAACAGCCCGTAGAGCACAGACTCCTGTGTTACAGAGCTGCTTGGGATGAACCTTGACAAAAACCACTGCATCTCTTTCCACACCTGCTTTGCAAAGGCACATTCCAGGAGGAGGTGGGCGACCGTCTCTTCCCCACCACAGCCAACGCGGGGGCATTGTGCGGAGGGGGCGAGACTTCGGGTGTGCATGAAAGATCTGACAGGGAGGGCCCTTTTCACCACCAGCCAAGCTACGTCTTGGTGCTTGTTTGAAAGTTCTGGTGATGAGGCATTCCGCCAAATGACTTTGACGGTCTGCTCGGGGAACCATCCGACAGGATCCACTGTTTCCTTTTCCCGTAGGGCCTTGAGGACATTCCGTGCAGACCACTGCCTGATGGACCGGTGGTCAAAGGTGTTTTCCCGCAGAAACTGCTCCACGAAGGATAGTCCACCCTCCCCCAGAAGAATCGCCTGCAGCCCCTCCATCACATCCTTGACCCTGGCACCAGGGACGCAACACACCATCTTAGAGTCATGTTTACTGCCACAGAAACGCCGGTCTGTTCTCCTAACTAATCCCCTATCACTACTGCTCTTCCACTCCTCTTCCTTCCCTCCTGTATTAGAAATGCAAGTTGTTGTGGTTACCTATAGTTCCCAGTAGGTTGTCCCCGTCCCCACCCCCCACAAAGAAAGGCAAACAAGGCACCAGAACAGAGACATTGCAAAATCTAAACACAATCCATATCAGTCTTTTAAAAAATTCGACCGGAAGAGCAGGAAATGACACCAGAGAAAGATGTGCAGCCTTGTTCCTCAATCCCCAGCCCACCTGTACTCTCGCCCAGTTAAAGAACCATCGAAGCCGCCAAGATTGCAAAAGAAACATTTACCCTCAAACTTCTGGCAACTTTCCAGAAACCTTTGCAACTTTGAACGAATTATATCAGTGCTACTGCACTTCCGTTTGGGATTCATCCCACTCAGCAGGAAAATAACATGAAAAGTTGTTTTACTTTCAAACTATGAAATTACAGTTCATTTATTTTGCAATTTCAGTGTTAATGAAATGACTCATTCAATTCCCGATTTCACCGCGGTTGAAAAAGTGACAGTTCTGTTCAAGGGGTTCGGGCTGAGCTGCCAGTATCTTACCTTAGTTTTCTGGGATTGTCCCCACTCTCTGGGTCTGTCCCGGGACGGGGGTCTGAGATTCGCGAGTAGATAATTTTAGCCGATAGTGCCTGAAGTTTGGCGCAATCTGAACTTCGCAGCGAAACTTCCGCAACCTGTGACTGTCTCAGCCGGACGTCACGTCCCAGGTGTGTGAATGGAAAGGTTACCCAACCCACCTGTAGCACAGCAGAAACCTGCAGTGTCCTCGGCCCAACCATCTTCAGCTGCTTCATCAATCAGAAGTGGGGATGTTCGCTGATGATTGCACAATGTTCAGCACCATTTGTGACACTTCAGTTACTGAAGCAACCCATGTAGAAATGCAGCAAGACCTGGATAATATCCAGGCTTGGGCTGAGAAGTGGCAAGTAACATTTGCGGTACACAAGTGCCAGACAATGATCATCTCCAACGAGAGAATCTAACCATCTCCCCTTGACATTCAACAGCATTACCATCGCTGAATCCCCCACTATCATCATTCTGGCGGTCAACATTGACCAGAAACTGAACTGGAGTTGCCATATAAATACCGTGGCTACAAGAGCAGGTCAGAGGCTAGGAATCCTGTGGCGAGTAACTTACCTCCTGACTCCCCAAAGCCTGTCCACCATCTACAAGGCACAAGTCAGGAGTGTGATGGAATACTCTCCACTTGCCTGGATGGGTGCAGCTCCAACAACACTCAAGAAGCTCGACACCATCCAGGACAAAGCAGCCCTCTTGATTATCACCCCATCCACAAACATTCACTCCCTCCACCTCCGATGCACAGTGGCAGCAGTGTGTACCATCTACAAGATGCACGGCAGCAACACACCAAGGCTCCTTAGACAGCACCTTCCAAACCCGCGACTTCTACCAACTAGAAGGACAAGGGCAGCAGATACATGGGAACATCACCACCTGCAAGTTCCCCTCCAAGCCACACACCATCCTGACTTGGAACTATATCACTGTTCCTTCACTGTCACTGGGTCAAAATCCTGGAACTCCTTTCCTAACAGCACTGTGGGTGTACCTACCTCACATGGACTGCAGCGGTTCAAGAAGGCGGCTCACCACCACCTTCTCAAGGGCAATTAGGGATGGGCAATAAATGCTGGCCCAGACTGCGAGGCTCACATCCCATGAACCAATAAAAAAAAGCTCTCAGCCCAGATCACCTGCAGCACAGCAGAAACCAGCAGCTCTCAGCCCAGCTCACCTATAGCATGGCAGAAACCAGCAGCTCTTAGCCCAGCCCACCTGTAGCACAGCATTAACCAGCAGCTCTCAGCCCAGCTCACCTATAGCATGGCAGAAACCAGCAGCTCTTAGCCCAGCCCACCTGTAGCACAGCAGAAACCAGCAGCTCTCAGCCCAGCTCACCTATAGCATGGCAGAAACCAGCAGCTCTTAGCCCAGCCCACCTGTAGCACAGCAGAAACCAGCAGCTCTCAGCCCAGCTCACCTGCAGCACAGCAGAAACCAGCAGCTCTTAGCCCAGCCCATCTGTAGCACAGCAGAAACCAGCAGCTCTCAGCCCAGCCCACCAGTAGCATTGCAGAAACCAGCAGCTTTCAGCCCAGCCCACCTGCAGCCCAGCAGAAACCAGCAACTCTCAGCCCAGCACACCTGTGGCACAGCAGAAACCAGCAGCTCTCAGCCCAGCACAGCTGTAGCATTGAAAAAAACAGTAGCATGCTATTCTAGTCTACGTCCAGGACTACAAGAACAAGCAGCCCCCAGACCAACTGATCTATAGCATTGTGGGAACCAGCAGCTTCCAGGAGGAAATGTTCTGTCCACCAGCCAACTGAATCTCATGGACCAAGAACTAACTGACTAGATGAACCTTTCAGCTTCCATTGCTGTCAGTGCAGATTCAGACCCAGGCAAGAAACCCATACGTTTTTATTATTCATTGTCAGGATATGGACATCACTGTCAAGGCCAGCATTTGTTGTCCTTGACATGGTAGTGGTGAGCCACCTTCTTAAATAGATGCAGTTCAGGTAGGGAGGTACAGCAACAGCTCCCACGGCGGCATAAACAGACCTGAGCAGCAGGCAGTTCCAAGATTTTGACCCAGCAACGACGAAGGAACGGCAATATATGGTGTTGGGAGTTGAACTGAGAGGTGATGATGTACCCATGCTGCCCTTGTCCTTCCAGGTGGTAGAGGTTGTGGCTTTGGGAGGTGCTGCCGAAGAAGCTTTGATGACTTGCTGAGGTGTATCCTGTAGACAGTTCATACTGTAACCACAGTGTGCTGGTGTTAAAGTGAACCCTTACTGCACATATTAAAATGGGTCAAGCAGCTCTCTGATTGAGTGACCTGTCCAGCACTGGTGCAGGTCTCTCTTTAATTATTGCTCTCCCGGATCCATGTTGTCAATGTAAAACAGCCTTTACATATCAGTAATGTATCAGGCTACACAACCTCATTCTATGTTGCATTTGTCAGCTCCAGGTCGCCATCTCCAGGCTGCTTCCAGGTACAAGAATCTGTCCACTTCTCAGTCAGACTGCTCTGTTTTATCTGATAAGCACAGTACCATTCTGCAGGGGCACTCTCTGGGTTAGACCTCATCTGTAATTGGCTTTTCTTCATAAGAACTTCTTAAATTTAAACGTACGAAGCAACTTCCACATCCTCAAGACATCCCAAAGTGCTTCACAGCTAATGTATTACTTTTTGAACTTAATAATGTTGTTATGTAGCAGCTTGTCTATATGGCAAAGTGCCACAAACAGAAATGAGATGAATACCAGGTGAATCTATTTTGGGAGGAATGCTAAACCAGAACACCAGGGAGAACTTCCCTGTTCCTCCTCAGAGAGACGTGAGTTATTTTATGTCCACCTGCGAGGATAAAAGTGCCTTGGTTTAATGTCTTATCCTAAAGACGGTCCTGCTGAACTCCCTCAGTACTCCACTGTCAGCCTAGTTGATGTGATGAAGTCTCCGGGGTGGGGCTTAAACCCTCAACCTTCTGACTCAGAGGCAAGAAGAGCTACCACTGAGCCAAAGTTGACACCTTATGCTGTTGAATAAACAGGAACTCCAGGCAATTGCAAAACAAATACAGTGCTGCTATTTTTAACCCTTACCCTGCCGAATAAAGAAAAACTTCATACAGTTGCCCACGTAGCACCTGAATAAAGGTTTGGGAAATTAAAAAAATTCTTGTAACCTCTTTTGTTTCAATTTTAACCTTTAAGCAGAACACAATGTAGCTTGGTACAAAGTGGAACAGAAGGATTCATTGCTAACAAAAGGGGTTTTTACAATCTGCTCAGGAAGATATTACATCACTCATGGGTGCTTTTGCATTGTCAACTGTACAAGTCTGTACCAATGAGATGACTCATGTTGGTCATGTGTGTGCGTGCATGCTATAGTGCCCCCTCTTGAAACACAGTTTCGCATGTGATGTTTTATTTAATGTTTCGCCTTACCTTTCCTAGGTAATTTTCTCCCCTCCTCCTTTTTGAAGACTCTGGTTTCTTATTGAGGCATGGAACATTTCCAACATCTCATCATTGTTTGAGTCTCGACTGAGTGTGTTTGCTGGCTATTTAACCCCAAGGGGCATCATGGATGAAGCTAATCTTGACTTCAGCTGACGTCCCCTCATGAATATTTGCAGCTGGGGTTGCTGGATAATGATCCGCTAAGTCTGAAAAGCAAACCTGGCACCTTCTTGTCAGTATTTACTCAGTGACTCAATGCCTTAACCGGCTTAACCAGAGGTAGCTAGAGCTTTCTTGTTAGATTGAGAGTCCTGGATGAAGGAGCTAGGGTCCAAAGTACAGGATGAAAAGGCATGGAAAGAAGATGAAGTCAATCAGGATCTGGTGGTTAGGTGCCACCAAGTTTATAGATTTTAGGGAGAAAGGGCATGAGGAATTCCACACTTTGGAAGTCCTGGGAAAGAGTGAGTTGGGTTAGAAGGCAGTGCGATGAGTCTTGATGAGACAGTGACAATGCTATGAGAAGGAAACAGTGTGTAGGATGATATATTTGCAACTTAGGAAGCACAAAATGGGAAAGTTCAGAGGACTTCTGACCATGGTACTTTTGATAAAATAGTAAGAGATAAGTAAGATTACAAGAAAGACAGAGAGAGAGAGAGAGAGAGGGAGCTAGAGAGGAGAGTTTGGATTTTGCACTGTAAACTGGACAGAGAGTATCACCTATCACAGGACTAAGATTTTTTATCTTGCCAAGGATAGAGTCATAATGGCACAGAAGGAGGCCTTTCATCCCGTCGAGTCCATACCTGCTCTCTGTAGAGCAATCCAGTCAGTCCCATTCCCCAGCTCTATGTGGAAGGTGTTGGAAGTCTCCCCAGATACAGGAGCTGTGTTCAAGCTCTTGGTATTTAGAGTTAAGAGCTGTTCAGGAAATGTTTTAGTACAAAAAAGAAGACTGAGCATCTTGATACAGTGAGACACAACTAAACTTTTGAGTGTCTGGAACCTTTAAACAAGAGTAGGCTCCATTGAGAGCAATTGACATTAATACAAAACCTTTAATGTAATAAATGCCACATGAGACTTCACAGGGGTAGAACAGACTCCAACATGTAGTAGAGGAATTAGGGGAAGTGATGGAAAGCAGGGTTGATGTAGTAGGTTCTGAGAAAGTTTTTAAAGCCAGAGAGCGGCAACAAAACAGAAGGGTTTCGAGAGTGTTTTGGAGAGCAGGGTACAGAGATGTGAATGCTCTAGCACTTTAGTGAAGTGGAGGGAGTGAAATTAAATTCAAACACACACCCTGCAGTGTTTAGGGATGTGTGGAGCAGTCCTGGCACAGGACAACCAACATCTCAGCCTCATACTCAGCTGTGAACTTAGGGTTGTCAACTATGGTTGGATGTATTCCCAGAGGTTCCATCACATGACCATCTGCTTCCAATCACGTCACTTGGTCAAACAGCGTTTTTTCCTATCTCCATATTTTTTTTAATACTACTAAATGAAAATGGTTACTGAAACTTTTTTTAAACAATTTTTTTTTTAACACTGCTATGATTTTCCTCCTGGTTATTTGGAGCAGTGTCCAGAAGATTAATCCTTAATTCCTGGAGTTTCCAGGACAATCCTGGAGGGTTATCAACCCAATGTGAACTGCTCGCACTGTAGAGCTAAGGTCCTTCGTAGCGATGGTGTCTTAGCTTAAGCCCATCATTTTTTTTTTGTCATTTGGTGATTCAGATTTCTTTGTCGACAGAAAAATTACTTTTGTGTTGGAAAATCTGAACTGAGAGAATGGAAAGGCACCAGCTCAGTTTCAGAGTACACAATAACAAAGGCAAAGAAAGGTTCAATGGCAGAAACACATTCTCTCTTAATCATGAAAACGCTGCATCCACTATTGTCCACATCCATTGTCACTGCTAACACATCAACCCTTATTAAATCAGAAACATACAACATTAAAAAACTGACACCAGAGATTGAGGTCAGAGCATGAATATTACCCCTGCCTTCAGAAGACAGTTTGAAATAGGTCATTATTTGCAGGTTTATGACCTTTTCTGAAGTGCTTTGATGAGATTCCTGCCTTGCAGGTTCTTCTGGGCACCCACTGATCTCGCTGATAATGCTTGGGGTTGGCACTC
Source organism: Heterodontus francisci (assembly GCF_036365525.1). Lineage (NCBI taxonomy): Eukaryota > Metazoa > Chordata > Chondrichthyes > Heterodontiformes > Heterodontidae > Heterodontus > Heterodontus francisci. The sequence goes on along the minus strand of NC_090407.1, from coordinate 14,157,759 downwards.
GGAGGCTTAACTCTGCTTCTGGCAGTACACTGGTTAGCATGTTTGCACAAATGTTCTTCTGTTAACACTATCATCAACCTACTTTTTAAACAAAGTCACAGTGTCAAAATTGTGCACAAAGGAAGTTTACATTTAACATGCTAACCAGTCCACCGCCAGGGGAATTAAACACATTGCATCTTTTGAATTATCTCCCTGGGCAAAGTATAACTGCTGGAGAATGAAAACAAGAACCACAGCTCGAAATAATAAAACATTTGTCAAACAATGATCCAGGAACATCAGATCAATGAGCCAAGTTACCTTAGAAGGACAGAAAGCCTGTACTTACATAGCTTTTTATTATATCCTACAGAAATGTCCCAAGGTGCTTCATGGTGGAATGAATTTCTTTGAAGTGTAGTCACAGTTCTGTACGTGAATGCAGCAGCTATTTTAGCACAGCAAGACCCCACAAGTAACAATGCGATAAATAAAATGTTTTTTAAGTGATGTTGGCTGAGGGATAAGTATTGGCCAAGACACCAGGGAGAACTCCTCTGCTCTTTTTCGAATAGTCCCATAGGATCATTTACATCCACCTGAGAGGGCACCTTGGTTTACTATCTCCTCTGAAGGACAGCACTTCTGACAGTGCAGCACTCCCTCGGTACTGCACTGGAGTGTCAGCCTAGATTATGTGCTAAAATCTTTGGAGTGGGACTTAAAGCTACAACCTTCTAAGGCAGTGTGCTACTACTAGACATCCTTTTTGGATGGTTCACTGAATTGATTCAGTGAGTAGCTGAACCATACAGTCCAGAAAGGTATCAGATTTGATCCAATTTCTGGTCTGTTAGCTGACCTTAGCTGGTCTGGCAGTAGATGTTAGTAGTGGCCCAATGGTAGAATTCTTGCCTCTGAGTCAGAAGCTTGGGGATTTAAGTTCTACTTCAGAGAAAACTGCACTGTCAGAGACGCCGTCTTTTGGATGAAAAGTTAACCTGAGGTCTGTCCTCTCAGATGGAACGTAAAAGATCCAATGGCACTATTCGAAGTAGAACAGGGGAGTTACCTCTGGTATCATGGCCAGTAACAACTGTTTATCTCCTTGCTTTATGGGAGCTTCCTGTGCACAAATTGGCTGCCGTGTTTCCTACATTATAACAGTGTCTACTCATCAAAAGTACTTTGTTGGCTGTAAAGGCCTTTGGGATGTCACGAAAGATGGCATATAAATGCAATTAATTATTTTTTTCTAATGTTGGCCTCAGTGCCTATGCATGGGTTGGGGGGTGGGGGCTGTGGTGGTGGGAGTCCTGGGCGTAATAGCTATTGCTGCCAAATGCAACCCAGAACAACAACAATAACAACAATTTGTATTTATATTGCATCTTTAATGTAATGAAATGTCCCAGGGCACTTTACAGGATCATTATCAAACAACATTTGACACTGAGCCACAGTGCGATATTAGACAGGTGGCCAAAGGCTTAAAGACGTAGATTTTAAAGAGCATCTTAAAGCAAGAGAGAGCGCTAGAGAGGTAGGGAATTCCAGAGCTTAGGGCCTACGCAGCTGAAAGCACAGCCACCAACGATGAAGTGATTAAAACAAGGATGCACAAGAGACCAGAATTGGAGGAGCGCAGATATTTTGAAAGCTTGTAGGGCTGGAGGAGATTACAGAGATAGGAAGGGGCAAGACCATGGAGAGATTTGAAAACAAGGATGAGAATTTTAAAACTGAGGTGTGGCTGGACCAGGAGCCAATGTAGGTCAGTGAGTGATGGTTGAATGGGACTTGATGCGAGTTATGATACGGACAGCAGATTTCTGGATGAGCTCAAGTTTATATAGGTGGAAGATGGAAGGCTGGCTAGGAGAACATTGAAATAGTCAAGTGTGGAAGTAACAAAGGCAAAGTGAAGATCACACTCTGAAGTCTTGATGCTTTGTACTGCTGTGAATCTAAGATTGAACCATTGCAGGCGATCTTGCAGCTCTTAATGAGCGGTGATGGAATGGAAATTGAAATCTCTGATATTACAATCACGTGTCTGATAAATAATTTTAGAAACTCTTCAACAGCCCCAGACAATCTTATCCCCAACATCCACGAAAAACACACTGGAGCCTTTTAATATAAAAAGCACACAGGTTTATTGCATATCAATCTCGTGTATAAATTCATTGTAGCATTTTGAAAGATTACATTTGGTATACATTCCTACTCTACATCATAAACATAGGAATCAGGTTGGATTTTCTTTTTCATTTTTCCAGGTAATAACTGTATCACAAGCATCAAAATGAATGGATTTTTTTTCTCTGTGAATCACTCACTTTCATTTTCCTATACTCTTTTGTCTCTCCCACAAGTAAAGATTTGTGTGTGTATGTGTGTGTGTATTTTATTTTGTGTGTTAATCTATTCAGCTTATTAACAAAGCGCCCTTCTGTGTCTGGGCAGTTAAAGACTCCTAACTTTGAACAATGCCTAACCACATATACAAGTAAGTGCATCCCTACAGTATTTTCATCACAAGAAACACACCAACAGCTAAACACAAGCCATGCACAGCCATTTTTTTCAGGTTTTTTGTTGAAGACTTTTTTTAAAACATATTGTAAGCAATATACAACCCAAACAGAAAGGAAACAAGCACCATCATTGTAATCTTTAAACATTTTCAGGTTAATGAAATCTAACCACTTACAATGACTATTTTTTAAAACACTACACAGTTTAAAATGTATAGAAATCAAGAAAAAAACACGCAATGATTTGTTGGGACACATAAGGACAAACCTAGGACATAAATAGAGATCGAGGCATATATGGGGAGGGATGAGTGGGGGTGGGGGTGGGGGTGAGGGTGAGACAGTTCAACTTTTTGTTTCCTTCATGTTGAACCTACCAGGGCTCAAATGACCAAATGTGAAGAGATAGTACAATTGTAAATCACATGACCTAGTCGTGAACTGCGCAACTTGTGCCTGCTTCTCATGTTCAGACAACTGCTTTCCAATCTTGACCCTGAAATAGGACAGTAGTACTTGTCTTATTTTAATCCAATTAAGACCACCTTTATTCCCTCTCCCCTCCCAACTCACAACCACCAAAATTACATTGGAAAGTAGAGAAAGAATTCAAGGATGTCAGTGAATTACATCACTGCGCCCATCTCACTCTGCCAATGAGTTACCAGGGATCCTTCATGCAAGGGAAGACTTCCTTAGTGCACCAGGTGTAGTGAAATCCTAGACCCATTCTTTATGAATGCATTTATGATTCCTCCAAACCATGAACTCTTCCCGTATGAATGGCAAAGATCCACTTGATGAATGAGTAGAGGAATACCTGGAACTCCATACTTCCAGGAAAATAGACTGCCAATTGCACCACTGGCCATCTCCTATGCAACATTCAGTGCAAGGAATTTGCAAGTGCATCACGCTGTGGTTGACATATGCTTGACTCTATGAGCAGTGAAATTTTCATCGAAAGCTTTCCAATCTTCCCTAAGTGCATCTGTGTCAACTGTCCTCCTTGGGGTTAACATTGGAAACTTTTTTTTTTAAATGAAACTTTTAACCAACACATTAAAAATCAAAACTAGACTGGTTCCAACATGAGATCACATCATCTTTGAAAACTTGTGAGACTAATAAAGACCAAGCTGCCTGTAATCAATGGGACTCCTTTTAGTCATCAGGCTGGATGCATCCATTGACTGACACTTATAAGTCAAAATAAACTCGAAGTGCTATGTACATACACTGTATGCTAGCAGCAGACCTCACAGGTAGGGTAACTACCTTCTAGGGTCCACATTCCAGATTTAAGAACACCAATATTAACATAAGAGCTAAAGAGACCAGCCTGTGACTGGGAAATGGAAGCTAACTTCGGGATTATCTTGGAATATACAAGGCAGCCTACCTGCAAGTGCAAAAAAACTGATGAGTGAAATTGGACTTTGGCAATGGAAATGAAAATCAGGCACAGTGTACAATGTGCTGTCAATTTGCTATCGCCTAATTCACGCTTTCACCAAAGACCAATTGCACCCTCAATAAATCAAAGTGTAACCAGTACTGTGAATCACTAAAACCTTTTCAAGTGTGACTATCATTGCTGGTGTGTTTCTCTACTTTATCAAACACCAGCCTGTTAGACCTAATACTCACTGTGTTTGTAGGATTTTGGCCTTTCTTCTTTAAGGCTACCTCTCACTGGTCACCCTCCTTCAAGTGGGAGAATAGGACATTCTTCCTTGTGCTAGGAGAGAGCTACAGTCTGCCTTGGGATGCGAGGTTCAGGGCTGATTCCCCACCAAAACTTTAGCATTGTTGTGAAGCAAAAATTTGTTTGACAGACAGAGAACAAACACACCCCCCCCCCCCACCTCTTAAATATCTCTACTGATGTTCATAATGGAAGACACATCACTGAATCCTTAAATTAGGTCTTCCCTTTGTTCCGTCACCCCAGTGTAAGAAAAGAATCAGCCTGAGGTATAGCGGGAATAACTTGCTTATACGGTGAGCTGCAGTAGAATGTCAGGCCTGTGCATGTTGTCTGATTTGTGCTGACTCATATTCTAAGTGCTAGTTGCCTTCCACAGGAGTTAATAAATGAAGTAGATGGGTGAGATATGTATAAAATTCCAATTGGCTGACCAGCAGCCTCCAATTCTCAATAGTCGGGAACAAAAACATTTACTGAAAACAGATTTCATGATGGTTTGATCTGAAACATTTCTCAATTATTGTAGTGAGTTAGCAGTAGTTACTATTCTGGAACAGGGTATTTTGATCAGATAAAAGCACAAGACTGCTAAGTATGGCTGTTTACTTGGGTAATTATGTCCCCAAGATTGGAAGAAACCAACTTGGGGAAGATGAGCAATGGAGGTGAAGATGAAGAATGGAGATGAAGAGTGATAAATGGATATTGGGTTGAGATGAGGAAGGAAGGTGAAGAATGAGGAATGGAGGTTGGGATGAGGAAGGTGAAGAGTGAAGAAATGAGGTTGGGATAAGGTATGGAAGTTGGGATGAAGAGGAAGGTGAAAATGAGGAATGGAAGTTGAGAATGAGGAAGGAGGGTGAAATTGAGGAATGGAGGTGAAAATGAGCAGTGAAGCTGGGAGTGGGCTGAGTGTGGAACAGACTGGAAGAAGTGCACAGGGTCTGTGGGAACTTGACAACTCATGTACTCAATGTAATACACAGAGTACATCTGAGATCATGAATGTCAGAGTGTTCCTGGAAAACCAGATCCTTTGAATGGGGCAGTTTGTCCTTTGCTTTTTAAATGATAAAGGTGCTCTTAACAAAATAAAAAAAATGTTGGTGAATTTCCACAGGGGAACTTTCCCACTTGCTTACCAGGACTTCAGGGGAAGAGCCAAGGAAATCCTGGAAAAGCATTTAGTGCTGTTTGAGCAGACATGTGGGAGAAACCTGTGGAAATTCACCCCGTATATGTTTAATGGATCTCACTTAGAACAGTGATAGCAGGGGGTGCAGAGGTACTAAAATTGGTCTTAGTATTCCTGGGCTTGAGAGGGGGAAAAACACTTGGCCAAGATTCCTCCTCCTGATTGCCATCCAATGATCTTTGCTGAAAAGTGCACATGTATGGATGTGACATGTGTAGGGCAGGATCAGGGCCAGCTACGCTCCTCTCCTTGAAGACATTGACTGTCTAGGCTTGCACATGAAGAATGGCCATTTAGGAGAGTAGCGGTGGGCAAACAGCACCCATGGAACCATAGTCCAGCGAGAGTCAGTGCCTTCAACATCATTGTGTCTGGTACTTAGGCGGAGTTATCTTCACAGAACTGGAATTTGAAATAAATTAAGAACGTGGGTCCCAGGATTACTTTGAAGTTGAACAGTGTGACACTGCTATTTTGTTCCATGTACCTTAAGCACTGATGAGGACAACTCTACCATCAGTTTACCTGATTCTACTTAGTGGCACAGTTACAATTCAATGATTGTCTGTTCTCACCAAATAGCTGAGCAGCTCAATGGCTCTTGGGGGAAAGGGACTGGATATTTGATAGACGAGGGAAGGTGAAAATTGGATATATTTAAGCCATCATAATTAACACACTTGCACTGTAGCAAGGGAAAGGTTGTAGGATGAGGCTGTAGGAGTAAAATTACCTCCTTATTATGCTATGCTAGTGTCTTTCAATCAGGTTTTTTCCAACAAGAGAGAAAATTGGACTCTTGATAAAATGGATCAGTACCTCACTTCGAGCTGGGACTGCCTAACAGGAGTGTGTGCCCAGTTCTTGCATGAGGGTAGCGTCAAATTGCTGGGAAAACTATTGCAAAGCAAGATTGTCTTCGGAAGGCAGGCCTCAAGATCCAGTTGGCCAATTGCAGATTGTTGCTCAGTCACTTAAGGAAAGGTAGAGTCCGCGTGAGACCATGTAGGGAAGAGGGAAGAACAGCAACACCAAAATAAAAATTATATGGAATGTCACACCCACAAAGTGCTGGAATTTCTCCAATTATCCAGCTGTTCCAAAGAGAAAAAAAATACACTTTTTTCAATTTTTTTTTTAAAACATTTACACTGCTGGCTTGGTTCATTACAAAAGAAAAGGAAAAACCAAGGGACATGCTGACAACCGTGCAAAGTAGTAACTGCATGGAACCTGTGTCCTTCTTGATTACCTGGTTCCACAGTTGCTGAGAGGAATCAGTGAAATCATTCAGCACCAACTCGAGTCACTCCAGGGCACAAAATAAATTGCTGGCTTTTACACAAGTATTTACAGGAGCTTTTTCAAAGCAAAGGTCTCTTTATTCTTTTAATTTTTCTTTATAATTATTTACCACGGAAACCACAACTGCCGAGGCCTATTCTCCTCTTGTTCTTCTCATTCGTTTCCTTGTAAAGAATCAAATCTAACAACAGGATCTGCTTTTTAAATAAAATACTGAGTTCAAGAAAATCGACCCCCACCAACCTCCCATCTCAAAGGTTTGGCACTTCTACAATGCATGCCACACAAAAATGTTTACGTTAAAAAAAGAAAAAAATTCACATTTTTGGACTATTTTTTTGTTTGATGGGGAGCGTCTGAGAGGAAATTGTCTAAGGAATAAATAGCAAGGACATAAACACTAACAGACAGGAAGAAATTCAATAAAGCCTATGACTAAATAAAATAAACAAAACGAAACAAATTTGATTGTCTGGGAATCTGCAGCTAGAAGGACAACCTATGTTATTTGGCACAAGCAACTCTCCCTATTCGACAGTTATTGTACAACATCATTACACAACTTTTGGTCCTTCTCTAGATAATTATATTAATATTTTTAAATCACTCTCATGACAGCTAAGAGTTCAAGACACAATACTGTTTGTTATAGAAGAGATATAATGCCTACGAGAGAGATATTTTGGATGGGGGAGGGAGAGTGAGAGAATGCAGGCTATTATTTACAGGTTCATTATTGCAGAATTGTCTCCCCTGTTTATTTCTACAAATAATTTAAAATTATAATAGAATACAATGATGCAATGTAAGATTGGATATGGATGAACAAGCAGGATACCTTTTTCAAGAGACATATATCCTTCTTCCTGTAGCTTGACTGGCACCTCAGTATTAACAATTTTTAATTCCTTTTTTTAAGCTGCAGCCCCAACTATATACTTGTGCAAAAAAATTATATAACAGGAATAAATATCATGTGGAATTTAAGGTCGGCAACGTAATTCAGTTTCGACCGAAGGAATGAAAGTGTTGTAAGGCCTCTTTAGCTTGGCAGACGGGGGAGGTGGAGGGGGTGCTGGTGGGGGTAATCTGAGCTTCCAGCAGCCATGCCCCTGGTGCCAGCATCCACTGCCCCTCACCCCATAACACCCCCGCCCTTCCCAACTACATCAGGCCCACATCTCGCTTTGCTGGCGCTTTCTCTCTCTCTCTCTCGCTCTCTCATACGTGGTTGATTGAATGAAAGGTCCCCGACTCCGGTGTAGCTCCTGCAATGTTCAGCCAAGCATCCAGAGAGTTCTGGGATGATGGATGGAGGGAAGCGTTCTCAGAGAATGAAAGCATCATGGCATAAGTCTGCAATGTTCCATTTAGGGGAGGGTGGGACAGAGAAAGGAAAATAAAAAAAAGAAAAAATGGAGTTAATACACATCTTCTAAATGACAACATTTAAAACAAAGTAACTTTAAACTCAGAGCTGGCATAGGCATGATGGGCCTAATGGACTCCTTCTGTGCTGTATCAATCTATGAATTTCTGAGGGGATTGTCCTGATCACCCTCCATGACTTCAATAGAAGATCTATAGAAACCCCAGAGAAAGGGAGGAAATGCCAAGTTACAGTGGACAATTGTGAGAAGCCCTGCAGCAATTCAACCCCATAGCTCCTCGCGCTTCCTTCACTCTGAACCTGGAATGATACCCAAGGGTTTAGTTATTGACTGAGAAGAACAACTGTGCCATTATGTTAAGGCTGCTTCCTCTGCTTTGTTCATCGCTCTTCCCAATTTTCTTCCTTCCTCTCTATTAGCTCCTGTTCAGGCACAATTCTGTGGCCGCAGGCTTTCCTTTACCAACTTTCGAACTGTGGGACACTGGATGGGGGTCAGTCAGGAACAGGGACCATAGCCAATTTTGTCCCTCTATAGCCAAATGTATCCAATTGTAGCACTTTCCTTATTACCACAGCCAAGATCAATTCAGTACAGACCAGGGTTCAAACCTTGGATCTTCCTGCTTTGTATCACACTGGGTGGTGCAACCATTCACTTAGCCATTCAGCTGGAGATTATAGACTCAAACACCATCACTTGACCTCAAGGGCCCAATTTTAACTCGGTGCAAAGCGAATTTGTGGGTTTTGAGTGAGTTAAAATCTCGCCCGAGGCGTCTATATGGATATGAGGAGGGAGAGAAGTTCCAATCTCTCTTGGTCATCAAATATTTGAATACTTATCATATGGCTGGATGGCCCTTCCAAAAATGGGGATAGGCAACTGAGCCTTTGCCAGTGACTTTCTATGAATCCAGCAAACCAAACCCCACCTCAACCAAGACAGAACAGTTAAAAATTGCAGTACTCAATAGCACAAACATATTTCCCATCCCATTTCACAGATGGAGTAACACTGGGAACAAACCAACAAAAAGATAGTTTCAAAAAAGCAGAAATTTACACCCAGACATTCTCAGGCACAGTAAGACCAGCAGCTGTATTAGTGAAACACAGTTAGTAAGAGACAGGCAAATGTTGAGGCATGCCCTTATCTCATCTGTTATCCAAAGATGTCATGATCTAACTCTGAGTCCGTGCCAGTGACAAGGAACCTGATGGACCATCAGCATGTACCCCATGACTCTCCAACACACATGGGCAATGGCAAGGTTCTTTACGCTAGTACGCCTTCAGAAGATGACATTCCTCAAATTCATTGCTATAAGAAGACAAGTTTGCATTCTTTTTTTCAGGCTTCAGTTGAAAGGTTTGAACATTTAAAACATTTAAGTCCTGGAAACTAATGGGCCAAAATATAATTATAAACAATTATGCCTACAACTATTTAACCCACTTTCCGGTGGAGAACAAGGTTAAGCAAGGTCACCTGAAGTACATTAAATATTTTTAATGTCTGCCCAACTAGACTGCATCCTTTTTCAACAGGTATTCAAAATATAAGAGCGTAACTGCATTAGCTCAAAATATAATCTGTGGCAAGTGCTCTCCATCAGTGAAAGGACTGTCACAATGTACATTGTACTTCTCTGTCAATGTACGTCGTACTGCTACATCACCGAGTACATCGTACTATTCTGTCACAGTATATGTCTCACTGCTCCATCACAGTGTGTCATAGTGGCATGTCATTTACTATATTACGGTGTATGTCGTGCTCCTCCACCACGGTGTACAATATACTGATAGTTCAACAGTTCTCTAGTCAAACTGCTACCATCAGCCCCCCTTTTTTCAAAAAAAAACCCAGCACCTTTTACTCTAAAAGGAGTCCAGACAAAACTGCAGAGCTCTGCTGTAGGTACTTTCACCTTAGAGTGGCACAGACCTTGGAGTCAGGAACTACAGGGCTGGAATTGCTCTGTAATCTATATTGGATCAGCTGTCTGTTATACACCTCTCCTGATTTTCTTTTTGATTGAAGTCATTGGAAATTAAAATTGGGAGAGATGTATAATGGGTGGGAATCAATAATGCCCATTTTACACTCATTTGTGTCTCTGTGCCCCCTACTGTCAAGACAGGTGCTTGTGCAACAACATAGTCAAAAATGTCACTCATCACTGACAGTGTGCTTCTGATGTAGAGTACCATACCTGAGTTTTAGCCTGCCTGTACAGTGTCTCTTTTATTGCTTCGGAGTCTAAAGTGGAATTAAAGACTGCGGCCTCTTTCACCTCGTACTGCTCCTCTGCTGCCTTACGCAGGTCCAGCCCCTTTGTGAAATTCGCTATCTGGTCCAAGGCCAGCAGCCCAGCTTCATCCTCAGCAATACACCTGTGCCAATGATCAGGGGGAGGGGGGAATGTGACCCCATGTTAGCCCATCTGACCTTACACAACTCAGCCAATCAGAGTCAGCACTGCTGGCTCAATCTTTGCATGCACATGCAAGGGCTGCACAGCACAAACCACATACACGGCAAAGTGACGACAGAAGGGGTTGTGGTAGGTGGTGTTACCCAAGCATGATGTGATGGGGGTATTTGTAGCGCGATGACACACACAGCTGAACAAAACACCAAAAGGAGCGTCTTTACTGCTGCTGGTTCATTTTAAACAGTTCAGGGTCCATGCTAGCCACACCTCATGGAGATTATACAAAATGTTATATCTATGACTCAGTATGGAGAGTGGCTTTTATAGAATCTCTACCACTTCTTTAATTAGTCACTATTTTATAATCTGGAAGGTGTGTAAGGAGTCTTCCTTTCTTTGTTTTCAATGTGAGTGATGTTGGCAATGTTTATTTACTGGTGGCCTGCTCCTGCTTATGGTGATGGTGCTCTCATGGTGGGTTCTGTCTGTTGCCAATTCCCACCAAAGCCATGCTTCAGTTGGACTACAGAAGACTTTCAATAATGGGGGTTGGCTTACAGAACTCTTCACTTTCACTGGAACCAAGGGGTGAGGAATGATGAAAAAACTGGGGAAAGAACCAGGAAGTTTTAGTGGTAAATCACTGACCTTTGACCCAGAAGGCCAAGAGTGCAAATTCCACCTTCAACTACCATTTTAACATGTCTGTAAAATAAAAGTAAGTGAGAAGTAATTTTAAGTAGGATTCTACAGATTGGGCTTCTCTATACTGGGAATGACCGGAACCATTGGGTTTCTGGTTAATTGGAATAACAGCAGTGTGATCAGCTGCACATGTAGTTCGAATGACAACGTTAATTGGCTTTTTATATAATGGGAATGACTGCGATTTGATCAGGTGAATATCACTATCAGGTCTGGCTCTCGTTCGCTAAAATTGCTCACTAGTTCAGGATCATCCTGGAATGCAAAGATTCTGCTTCTTTTCTCTATTGCAAACTGTCTTCTTAAACCCCTCTCCCCTGTCCCCTCCATCCTCACCTCCAATTATAAGTGCAAGGAGTTCATGGACTTATTTGTCAATCAGATCGAGACCATTCGATCAGCTGCCTTTGCTACGTCCCTCCATTCCACTAGTCCACCTGGACAAACTTCCTACGCTTCTCCCTGCCCTGGCCCTGTACTCACATCTTTCTGTAGTTTCTCTCTTATCTCTCCTCATGCCCTCTCTGAGCACATCCTATCCATGAGACACACCTCCTGCTCCCTTGACCTTTTACCCACTAAACTGCTGACCACCCAGCCTCCCCTCCTGGTTTCCATGTTAGCTGATATTGTTAATGGTTCTCTCTCTTCAGGTCTTGTCCCTCTCTCCTTTAAATCTGCATTCGTCACCCCTCTCCTCAAGAACACCAACCCTTGACTCCACCATCCTTACAAATGACCGCCCCATCTCCAACCTCCCTCTCCTCTCCAAAGTCCTTGAACATGTTGTCATCTGCCAAATCCATGCCCCTCTTTCCAGGAACTCCATGTTTGAATCGTTCAATCAAGTTTCTACCCCAGCCACAGTACCAAAACAGCTCTTATCAAAGTCATAAATGATATCCTATATGACTGTGACAAAGGTAAATTTTCCCTCCTTGTCCTTCTCAACCTGTCTGCAGCCTTTGCCATAGTTGACCACACCATCCTCTTCCAACGCCTCTCCACTGTCACTCAGCTGGGTGGGACTGCTCTACCTGGTTCCAATCTTGTCTATCTAACCGTAGCCACAGTATCACTCGCAATGGCTTCTCCTCCCACTCCCGCACTGATACTGCTTGTGTCCCCAAAGGAACTATCCTTGGCACCTTCCTATTTCTCATCTACATGCCACCCCTCGGCAACATCATCCGAAAGCACAGCATTAATTTTCACATGTATGCCTACGACACTCAGCTCCACCTCACCACCACCTCTCTTGATTCCTCCACTGTTGCTAAATTGTCAGACTGGATGAGCAGAAATTTCCGCCAGTTAAATACTGGGAAGACTGAAGCCATTGCTTTCGGTCGCCAAACTCCATTCGCTAGTTACAGACTCCATCCCTGTCCCTGGCACCATTCTGAGATTAAACCAGTCCGTTCGCAACCTTGGTGTCACATTTCACCTTCCAACCTCATGTTTGCGCCATCACTAAGACTACCTAGCCTATTTCCACCTCCGTAACATCGCCCCTGCCTCACCTCATCTGCTGCTGAAACTCTCATTCACGCTTTCGTTACCTCCAGACTTGACAATTCCAGCACCCTCCTGGGTCGTCTCCCACATTCTACCCTCTGTAAATTTTAAGTCATCCAAAACTCTGCTGCTCACGCCTTAACTCATACCAAGTCCTGTCCCCCTATCACCCCTGTACTCACTGACCTACACTGGCTCCCGTTTAAGCAATGCCTTGATGTAAAAATTCTCATCCTTGTTTTCAAATCCCTCCATGGGCTCGCCCCCTCTCTATCTCTTGAGCATCTCGATTTTAATTGTTCCACTAGTGGTGGACACAACTTTAGTTGCCTAGGCCCTAAGCTCTGGAATACCCTCCCTACACCTCTCCACCTCTCTTTCCTGTTTTAAGAAACTCCTTAAAAGCTACCTGTTTGATCAAGTTTTTAAGTCATCTGACCTCATCTCCTTATGTGGCTCGGTGTCATATTTTGTTTTATAATGCTCCTGTAAAGTGCCTTGGGATGTTTTATTACATTAAAGGTGCTATATAAATATAAGTGGTTGTTGGTGAGGGCATGGCTCTTTGGGATTGTGTTTGGGACTGTGATAGGCTGTAAAAGGTACGTTCGGCTGGCTCTTTCTCTCCAATCTCTGATAATGCTATTACAGTGAATGGCAGCTCACATACTGAACAGTGGATGTGTGATTCAGATGTAACATGGCAAAATGCCAAAAACAAGGTTTATATCTCTTATACAGCAGAAAGCAGATCAAAACTGTTTGGTTAAATTGGATTTCGAGCAGACAATTATCTGAATGAAATGCTACAGAATTCAAAGCCTAGTTTCAGCAAAATTGGGAACAAATTGCAGAGGCAATTGTGATTGCATCAGTCTCCCATCACCCCCAGAGTACAGAATCCCCATGATGCCACTCTTGATACTTAATCTTTAAGACAAAGTTGTGACAGGCCAATTTAAATCTGTAGGCTCGATGGTATAAAATGGAGTCCACAGAGGATACAAACAGTATGTAGATTCCAGTTTAACTATATATATGTCACCATTTTGATGTGCTTGGCATGAAATCTCCTGCAATAATTCTGATGCACAGAATACCTCAGTTTGAGAGAACAGTGGCACATTTTTGCATGTGTGTGTGCAGGCTGAGGGAAATTTAATATAAGGTTACAACAGTGCTGGGTAATGGACACCCTTTTCACCTTTGTCATCCTGTATCAGCAGCGAGCGCTCCCAAGTCAGGAACAGTACTGGCCAAAAGCAGAGCAAAGCTCCTGTACCACCACCACCCACTCTCTCCACCAAAAATATGGCCCAATTTGAAGAGCTCAGGACAGAAAACGGGGGTTTGGGATTTGGCTAGATTTAGATTTTGTATGTGGTACCACTCTGACTGTGACTTGATCACAAGTGCACTTCACATCACCATATGGTTGACGTATTTACTACTGCAAGTGTCTCACCATGGGCAACTGAAGAACCAGAAATAATGTTCAGGGAAGTGTTTCTTAGAGAGTGAGGCCAGTGCCTTTTTTGTATTCATTCATGGGATGTGGGCGTCGCTGGCTATACCAGTATTTATTGCCCATCCCTAATTGCCCTTGAGAAGGTGGTGGTGAGCTGCCTTCTTGAACCGTTGCAGTCCATGTGGGGTAGGTACACCCACAGTGCTGTTAGGGAGGGAGTTCCAGGATTTTGACCCAGTGACAGTGAAGGATCGGCGATATAGTTCCAAGTCAGGATGGTGTGTGGCTTGGAGGGGAACTTGCAGGTGGTGGTGTTCCCATGCATCTGCTGCCCTTGTCCTTCTAGGTGGTAGAGGTTGCGGGTTTGGAAGGTGCTGTCTAAGGAGCCTTGGTGTGTTGCTGTTGTGCATCTTGTAGATGGTACACACTGCTGCCACTGTGCGTCGGTGGTGGAGGGAGTGAATGTTTCTGGACGGGCTGCCAATCAAGTGGGTTGTTTTGTCTTGGCTGGTGTCGAACCTCTTGAGGTCTGAAGACTTTTACTGCCCTGTAGAATACTGCATTACCTCAATAGGTTAACCACAGTGTGAATGGGCTAATGGCAGTCTGTACCATTTCATGAGGCTTACAATACAAATGGTACAATAAAACTGGCCAGTGTAATTTAGGTATCAGGTCGTTTGTTTCTTAAGAAAACAGAACCAGCATAGTAGGAGACCACTCCATCACCTTGTGGACCTTCTCAACACACACCTGTTAAACCAACCGTTCTTAGGATGGACAGCATGCTTTTGGTATGAGGATTTGATGATGAATATATGAAGACAACATGAATAGATTTTACAAACCTGTGGGCCTGCTCGTAGCCCAAGGTGAGTGGGGCAGGGCGCTCCTCTTCATTTTCTCTGAACTGGGCTCTGGCGTCAATCTTCGGTGAAACTGGGTCATCCTGGGATTTTTCCGTCATGCTCTCATCCTCCTCTTCGTCTTCTTCCTCAAGCTCCTCCTCTTCATCCTCGTCATCTGCCTCTTCTGCTTTTTGATTGGTCAGTGGGTGATCTGGCTGCTGGTGGCCACTTTGCGCCTCGTGCCTGAAGTAAGGAGAACAGCAAAAAAAAAGGTTCAAGAGATTGGACAGGAGTAGATGGAGTTATCCTATTCCATCATTTACTTTCTGCTCAGTGTCCAACAGCATCACCACACTGTGTTGAAAACTGGAAAAGTCAACAAAATTTGTTTCTTTATGGTTCAGGGGAGAATCAGGTTGTTTAATAGAGGGTGGTGGTTGATGGCAAATGTTCATCCTGGAGTTTAGTTACTAGTGGTGTACCACAAGGATCTGTTTTGGGGGCCACTGCTGTTTGTCATTTTTATAAATGACCTGGAAGAGGGTGTAGAAGGGTGGGTTCGTAAATTTGCGGATGACACGAAGGTCGGTGGAGTTGTGGATAGTGCCGAAGGATGTTGTAGGGTACAGAGGGACATAGATAGGCTGCAGAGCTGGGCTGAGAGATGGCAAATGGAGTTTAATGCAGAAAAGTGTGAGGTGATTCACTTTGGAAGGAGTAACAGGAATGCAGAGTACTGGGCTAATGGGAAGATTCTTGGTAGTGTAGATGAGCAGAGAGATCTTGCATAGGACAGATGTGAGAGGTAGTTTCTTTACTCAGAGAGTAGTAAGGGCGTGGAACGCCCTGCCTGCAGCAGCAGTAGATTCGCCAACTTTAAGGGCATTTAAGTGGTCATTGGATAGACATATGGATGAAAATGGAATAGTGTAGGTCAGATGGTTTCACAGGTCGGCGCAACATCGAGGGCCGAAGGGCCTGTACTGCGCTGTAATGTTCTAATTCTAATTCTAATTCTAATAGACTAACATACCAGCTTTTCACTTGTGAAATCTGCACTCGAATACAGCCCTAGTCAATAGGGTGAAGATTGTCTCCCTCTGGTGGTTACAAGGTATAAAACACTAATTAGGCCACAGCTGGAGTACTGTGTACAGTTCTGGGCACCACACTACAGGAAGGATGTGACTGCACTGGAGAGGGTGCAGTGGAGATTCACCACGATGTTGCCTGGGCTGGAGCATTTCAGCTACAAAGAAAGACTGGATAGGCTAGGGTTGTTTTCCTTAGAGCAGAGAAGGCTGAGGGGGGACCTGATTGAGGTATACAAAATTATGAGGAGCATAGATATGGTAGATAGGAAGAAACTTTTTCCCTTAGCGGAGGTGTCAATAACCAGGGCGCATAGATTTAAGGCAAGGGGCAGGAGGTTTAGAGGGGATTTGAGGAAAAAAAATTTCACCCAGTGGGTGGTTGGAATCTGGAACACACTGCCTGAAAGGGGGGGGGGGGGGTGGGTAGAGGCAGGAACCCTCACAACATTTAAGAAGTATTTAGATGAGCACTTGAAACGCCATAGCATACAAGGCTACGGGCCAAGTGCTGGAAAATGGGATTAGAATAGATAGTTGCTTGATGGCCAGCACAGACACGTTGGGCTGAAGGGCCTGTTTCTATGATGTATAACTCTATGACAAGGGTCCTATCTCAAACATGCTTTGCTGCTAATGGTTCTGCTGTTGCCATTTACAGCTCCTCTAGACCCATCTTCTGTTTCTTTATTTGTCTATTACCTTTCCTCGCACCATCATCCCTTTTATCATTTAATCACTTGTGTCTTCCACCCTATCACAGACCTTCCCTTTTGTTCTTTCCACCACTCCCTCTTTCTCTACCTCTGTACTTGCTTAAAAACTGGTACATCACTAACCCTTCCCAGTTCCCATGAAAGATCATTGAGCTGAAACATTCACTCTGTTTCTCTCTCCACAGATGCTGCCTGACCTGCTGAGTGTTTCCAGCATTCTCATTTTTTCAGCATCTGCAATATTTTACCTTTGTATAACACAATGCTCGTTTGGCGCTAAACTGCCAGTGTCAATTAGAGAGGCACGCAGGGTGGTTAGTGTGGAAAATGGATGTAGTGATGTGGTAAGGGAAAGTTCTTTGATGTTCGGTCTAAGGCACAATGTTGGGGCTGATCTCCTACTTGCTGTATTATACTTAAGAGGGGAGTACTTGATGCTGATACTCCCTGTCTAAATTAGGAAAATATTTTATTCCCCAACACAAACTTCTCTCTTTCTGACAAGCACAGAATTCACCAAAAATAAACAAAGAAAAGAAGGCCCACACTGCAGTACTTCCCAACACAAAGGATCATCAGACTCAATGCCAGCCTCTTCCTTTTGCCCCCAGTTTTCCCCCTCCTAGTCTGCCTGACATTGGATGTTAGTAGCCTTCTAGTGCCTCACCCAGGTGGTCATCTTCCTTTGTAAGCTTGGACAGCTATTAGTAGACTTTTCAAACATGGGTTGGCATCACCACCAAGTTTGATCCAATCTGCATCTGATGTCCGCATGAGCACAATTTTCACTGGAAGTTATTGAATAATGATCAGAGGCAGGAACCCTGGTTTATTTTCCACCTTCCTAGTCCAGGGAATGCAGAGGCCAATTGGAGTGCTCCCAGTTCATTACAGATCAGGACTCACGGCCGTGCCCAAGTCAGTTAAGGTTATATTGCCCTGGGCAATGCATTTACCTGCGGAACCATGTTAACTCTCTACCATCTAAAAAGCACAAGTCAGGAGTGTGATGGAATACTCTCCAGTTGCTTGGATTGACACAGTTGCAACACCACTCAAGAAGCTCAACAATATCTAGGACAAAGCAGTCTGCTTGATTGGCACCCCATCCGCTAACTTAAATATCCACTCCCCACACCACTGGTGCACCATAGCTGCAGTGTGTACTATCTTTAGGATGCACTTCAGCAACTTGCCAAAGTTTCTTCGGCAGCACCTCCCAAACCCGCAACCTCGACTACCTGGAAGGACACCATCCCAATTTGGACATATATTCAAAATCCTGGAACTCCCCTATCTAATAGCATTGTGGAAGTACCTTCACCACAAGGACTGCAGTGGGTCAAGAGAAGGCCCAGTGCCATCTTCTCTTGGGCAACTTGGAAGGGCAATAAATGCTGACCTTGCCAAGTGGCACACATATCCCGAGGATGAATGAATAAAAAATATTCATACAGGTTGATTGTACTATTGTTGGGGTAGAGAAGGGAAAAATAAACAGATGGAACAGCCTGATGATCGAATTATAGTTGAGGTACAGAGGGAAGTAGTAATCAAGCAGAACAGACTGATGATTTAACTATCATTGGATGAGAGAGGGGTGCAGTAAACAGGCAGAAGAGGCAGTATTTCATGCTGATTTGAGCTTTTCTTCATGGGTCAGCTTTTCACTTCCTACTTCATTGGGATGTGGTCAGACCCCTTTCTAACCCTGCTTAGCAAACAAAAATTCAGTCAAACCACAAATAATGTGCGCTTGGAGGGCTAACTGTTATCTTTCACTTGGGTGATATTTTAAACAACTGAGCCCAGTCTAAGGAGCAGGGTTGAATCAGAGATGCTAGGGCAGCAGATTATGTACAGAAAAAAAGGTATATTTTATTTAGAAGTGACAGCAGCTTAATACATATTCCAGATGAACGGTTAGACAAGGCAGGAGTTTCTTTATTTGGACTGTATCGACTGGCAAAAGCCACTCAAACATTTTGACTCATTGCTCTTTCCCACTACTCCCCCAAATCCCTGCAGAGTTCAGGGATTTATGAGTAGGCCTTTATTCATAGTTGGCACTCTTATACCTAGTTTAAAATGCTTCGACCAGCAGTAGCACAAGCTTTCTCCGCAAGCGCTCTCAAGGGTGGCGGACAACCACCTAATCCGATATGGGCATAACCCTTCCAACTTCGCTGGTGTCCTTTCCACTGTAACCAACACCCAAGGACTAGAGTACCTTCTGGGTTCATGTTTTGAGTTGTTCAATGTACATTCACACTACAGAGCAACAGGGGATGGTTAAGATTTACAGTGGATTCAATTACTTCTCAAAAATATTTAAAATTCTAAATCTGTACAAGTAATTGAGGCAAGTCTTAATCTTGCCAATTTACCCAACTCCCCATCTGGTGCAGACGACAGCAGTACAGCTCGCGTGAGCCAGAAAGAAGTTATAATTGGCAATGCAAGGCTCCAGCTGAAGCACATAAAGCACGAGTTCCAGAACTAAGCTTTCAGGGTAGAAATTCAATAGCACCTGGTTTCAGGACATGAAGGTGCCAATCCAGGCTCCCCAACCGGATGGATGGCCTGAAATTGGATCTCAGTCCTCATCTAATTTGGGGCGGCACAGTGGCGCAGTGGTTAGCACCGCAGCCTCACAGCACCAGCGACCCGGGTTCGATTCTGGGTACTGCCTGTGTGGAGTTTTCAAGTTCTCCCTGTGACCGCATGGGTTTCCGCCGGGTGCTCCGGTTTCCTCCCACAGCCAAAGACTTGCAGGTTGATAGGTAAATTGGTCATTGTAAATTGCCCCTAGTATAGTTAGGTGGTAGGGAAATTGAGGGAAGGTGGGGATGTGGTAGGAATATGGGATTAGTGTAGGATTAGTATAAATGGGTGGTTGATGGCCGGCCCAGACTCAGTGGGCTGAAGGGCCTGTTTCAGTGCTGTATCTCTAAATAAATAAATAACCTGGGTGAGCTATTGCACCTCCACAGGCAACTTGCCCTTCTGAAGGATTGAATTTCAGGCCTCGGGTAAGTGGGGTGTGGAAGGAGAACAGCTATTGGGACCGGCCCTTAGGAATGTTGGGGAGTCAGGAGGAGAAATCTGGTCCTCCTACCTAAATATTAAAAAAAGTTACTTACTTTCTGGTGGTGGCAGCTTGCTCAGCCATGTGCATCGCAGCAGAATCTGAGCAAGCAGCCCAATTTCCCACAGAGCTATTAAAGCAAGTGTTAGGCCCATCATTGACATATAGAAGGGGCCTAACGCCCGTTTTAGGGGGCCCCCGGATGCCTGAAAAATGACCAATATATTATCAGGTTGGACGCCTTTCAGGCATTGTTGGGGCAGAGCTTTGGTCCCCTCGTAATGCCTGTTTAAGGCCTGTAATTTCTAGGCCTGCATTTCTCAAAGTGGACAGTGCTCCATGGAACCAGAAGCACTTCTGCTTGATCAGTCTAGGCCAAGTAAATTGTCACAGCCCCACACCTCATGAAAATTCTATCCAGTTTTTGTGTGATGTGATTCGCAACTTTACTTAAAAAGTGCTGGAAGTAGTGAATGTACCAGTTTTTGAGTGGATCTGAGCTACAAGCTAGTTGCCCTATGATGTATAAGTTGGCTTTGAGTATGTGAAATTTTCTTTGTTTCTGCTCCAATATGAAATTCAAGACCAGGGATGGGAATGGAATGCAAAATGAACTGAAATCTTGTACCAATTACGAGCTGCATCTAAAAGTAACTCACAATGAGCATAGCACCAGATTGATGCACCTCTGGTGTCAGCTGTGATTCAGTTGGTAGTGCACTCGTCTCTGAGTCATAAGGTTGCGGGTTCAAGTCCCACTCCGGCGACTTCAGCACATAATCTAGGCTGGCACCCCAGTACTGAGGGCCTATCGACTACATGCAAATCAGCCTGACTGTGGAGACGGGTATCTGTCATGCCCGCTCGCCATCATGCTCCCATTGAACCTCAGCCACTGCATCTCTTAGAGCTGCTTGGTGTGCCAAAATGTTTCCAAAATGGTTGTGATTCACAAAATGGAAATGCAAGCATGACAAAGGCAATGGTGCATTGAAGGAGTGTGACCCTAAAACCCATGATAAATAAAACAAGTCCTGGCTGCAGTTAAAGCTTGTGCCACACAAGATCCAACATATGCAAGTTCACACAGGAATGTACAATTTTAAAAAAAGTGTGCATTTATTTAGATCTTAACCTGTCCGAATCCACAACAGCACTTGGCTTTCACCTTCTGCCACCACAAACACTGGCTTTCTAACATCATGGGTAAAAACACTTTTTCATTCATCACTGCTCAATATTATTTCTGTACTCAAGCTTTGTTAGGCAGTGCAGGGAAGGACCAAGAAAGGAGAAATCTCTCTCTCTCCTGCCCAAGGAGAGCACCAAAAGTGATGTGCTGCCAGAGAACAGAGCTCCATTTACAACACACGTGCTACGCATTCAGTATTTTTGTACAAATAAACCTGACCCAAGACAGGTCCAGAGGAAAAAAAAATTTAAACTTTCTCCACAGACAGGAGTGCAGTTTGTGACACAGACCACTCGATTCTATTTCGATCCAGATTAAATAAGTCCTGAGCCAAGTAAGCTTTTAATTAAAATATATATAAAGCTCGACCCAGATTGATAGTAGATTTTGGGGCTCCATGTCAATTAGTCTCCACATGTCAACTTAGTGTTTGTATTAAGTCATTTAATGATTTTTTTTCTGTGGAGATATATGTATTAGGTCACCGCTCCCTGTGGGGTCAATCACACCAAGCCTCTGAGCACTCAGTTTTGTAGAAACTAGGTCCCAATTAGAATTTCCCTTGTATTCTTGAGAAAATGCCATCATTATTTTCTTTTATTCCACAAAGAAAATACTCGATTGTCCTAGCCTGTCCCTCTACTTAGCAAAGACCTCTCAAACAAATTGACAGATCCGCTGATATTCCTTCTTTCTCTTCTTTTTTTTACAGCCTCCTGAAGGGTTGTTAAATGCTTGGAGGCAGAGCGAGAGTGGCATTTAATCACAATGCTGACAGAGAGCTGGTCTGCTTCGGCCCCTAAGAAAAGCAAACAGTGGATAATGTCAGTTGGTCCTGATTTCAGATAGAACAACATTCCCCTTCATTTTTTTTTTAAGAAGCTCTGTTCTTTCATCTGTTGAGTTAGCGGCTTCAGCGTCAGGGGACCTGCGTCTGGTCCAGCCAGGCTACCTTGTCTTGTAGCAGGAAAAGGGTCATTTGCTCTGTCGTCTGGGGATAAAGGGGGAAGCGGAGGGGGGGGAGGGGAGGGCACACTGGGTAATTAGCACAGTCCTGATTCAGCTGCCTGCAAACAGAAACAGCTCTTAACTCAAAGTGAATTCCCTCAGCCAAGCAACTTAACAGTAAACTTCTTAAATTCTGCAAACTAATTGCTCACTTACTAAGTAAACTTTTAACACTTAAAAAACTTGGACAGACTAGAAAATTTCACAGCCATGTGCTGCAGCATGAATCACGAAATTGGTCTGAAATTACGTTTTGTTTTAAATTGTGCTTCACCAAATTGCGGCAGTACAGAAAATCCTTGTGATGTGTTACCTTGTTTAAAATTCATCTTTTGGATGCAGGCAAGGCAGGTATTTTTTGCCATCCCAATTTTATACAATTGAGTGACTTGATAGGCTACTTAAGGGGGCAGTGAAGAGTCAACCAAATAGGTATGGGACTGAGTCACATATAGGTCCGATTTCCTTTCCTGAAGAACTTTAGTGAACCAGTCTGGTTTTTAAGAACATCTGACAGCTTCATGATCATTTTCACTGACATTAGTTTTTTATTTACAGATTTTTAAAACTGAATTAAAATTTGCAAACTGCCATTCATGAGGGTTATTATTCCAACAACATATCCGCTTTGCTACCGTATTATGCAATATTAATTGTATGTTGCATGAAGTGACTACCTTTTGCTCATGCCAGATCTGGACAGATATGGGTCATTAAGAAAAAATGTGATGTGCAAGTGCAAAATGGGGAACTGTTCATAAATGTGGAAGGTACAGTTGTTCTCCTTAACATGATTGGACGATCATGCTGTCTGTATGTGCGTGTGTATGTCTCGGTGTGTATGTCCTTTATAAAATTCGGTATTGGAAAATATTTTGTTGCCTAATTTTCAATTATCACAACCCTGGGGAATTCTGTCCCAAAAGTAGGTGGTCAGTTTAAAACTGACAGGTTCAGTTGCTGCTGGATTCTCCAATAGCTGGGCGAGGGGATGTCTTTCAGAGTAATGCACTCTAGCCTCTGAGTCAGAGGGTTGTGAGTTCAAGTCCCACTCGAGAGACATGAGCACATAATCTAGGCTGACACTCCAGTGCACTTCTGAGAGTGCTGCATTGTCAAAGGTGTGGTCTTTCTGATGGGACATTAAACCGAGGCCCTGTCTGCCCTCACACATGGATGTAAAAGGTCCCATGGAACTATTCCAGGAAGAGCAAAGAAGTTCTTCCCAGTGTCCTGGCCAACATTTATCCTTTAATCAATGCCATCAAAGCAGATTAACTGGTTGTTTATACCACTGCTGTTTGTGAAACCTTGATGTGCGCACAAATAGACTACTGCATTTGCCTACATAACAGTGGCTAGGATTTACAAGTAATTAGCTGGCTGTAAAATGCTGAGGGAATCATGAAAGTCATTACATAAATGCAAGTTCTTTCTTTTATATATGAACTGGGTCAGCTATGGTTTATTTGCATTTCTGTGGCAATAGATTTTATTTTTCAAACCTCGGTATTTGACTAGGAGGAGTATTAACGGGCCATACCACAACCACAGACCCAATAAAAGAAAATACAGTTTATTAACTGCAGCACAGGATCAGTGCCCTTACAGGGGCAAACCTGGTATCTCTGACACATGGGAATTAACAAATTCTCAGAGTTGGGGTTATACAAGCCCCTCTATGTGTTGGCAATGCAACTTGGGCTGAGACTAATGAAAAAGGAGGGGGAGATTTGCAATTAATTCTTCACAATTGAACTCTACTTTAGTTATTGAGTTTTGTTTATAAAGATGTTCATTCAAAAAGAAGCTTGCATTTCACTAGCTTCCTAGCACATTTCTTGGTAACATCTCAAAGCACTTCACAATGAAGCTCTTTGAAGTAAAAATGAAATGTACTGGAAATACTCAGCATCTGTGGAGAAAGAAACAGAGTTGACGTTTCAGGTCGATGATCTTTCTTCAGAACCCAGAGTGATGCTTGAATCTAGAACCGTCAGCAGCATATTTAAGTTGTTTGTAGGAGCACATTGGAGCAGGTGAAGAGTTCTGCAGGGATTGTGACTTAGTTTCACTTCTAGCTGGCTTAACTTAAATGAGATCAATTCCATCATAGCAGAGAGAAAATACTTCTCTGTAGATAAGGAACAGTGTGGAAGGACATTGATAGTCTCAATGAATAAACGTTCACATCGTGAAAATATAGCAACAAGTGCAAGAGTGAGCAGCCATGGGCTGAGGTGACATGCGAGGTAGAGGAAAGCCATTAATGCATAGAAAATCACATTAAATATGATGCCCTCCTTGCCTGGAATCCCAGCATACTCTCCTGGTGCATGTAGTTCCATGCCATAAGTGCCAATTCAGTAAACCTAATCTCTAGATATTTACACAGTAATAGAAGAAAAAACATATCAAAATTAATGTCAACTCAAATACTGGTTATAAATTTAGAATTCTCTTTCAATATTTTATACAGTAACAAGACGCCACTTGTCAAAATGGTGTGCTTGCTTGTTATCGTTTAATACTGCAGTTGCAGCACTCAGTTCCAGACACCAGAGGTCAGTGGAGGTGGAGATATGGAGGCTGAATTCTGAATAACACTCCCACTGCTGAAAACTGCAATATTTATTCAGTGGCTTTATAAATAGGAATTCGTTTTCTTTTCTAGAACATTTTTCTCTTCTACTTTTGTCCTTTTCTCTCCTGTAGGTGTTGACTCGTTTTGGGGTATAGTTTCTTGGGTGCCAGGAGGCTTTCTGGTACCTCACCAATTCCTCCATGTGTGAAGCTCAATAGTATTTTTTGAAATACAGATGAGTGAATGAGCATTAGGACCCATTGAAGAGGGGTGTTCAATATTGGGGCCCACAGCCATATGCAGCTCATGTAGGCTTCAGGGAAGGACAGGATGAGCGAGAGAGGGGGGGGGATGAGCGAGAGAGGGGGGGGATGAGCGAGAGGGGGGGGGATGAGCGAGAGAGGGGGGGGGATGAGCGAGAGAGGGGGGGGGATGAGCGAGAGAGGGGGGGGGATGAGCGAGAGAGGGGGGGGGGATGAGCGAGAGAGGGGGGGGGATGAGCGAGAGAGGGGGGGGTGATGAGCGAGAGAGGGGGGGGGGGGATGAGCGAGAGAGGGGGGGGGGGATGAGCGAGAGAGGGGGGGGGATGAGCGAGAGAGGGGGGGGGATGAGCGAGAGGGGGGGGGAAGGCTGAGAGGGGGGGGAAGGCTGAGAGGGGGGGGAAGGCTGAGAGGGGGGGGAAGGCTGAGAGGGGGGGGGAAGGCTGAGAGGGGGGGGGAAGGCTGAGAGGGGGGGGGAAGGCTGAGAGGGGGGGGGAAGGCTGAGAGGGGGGGGGAAGGCTGAGAGGGGGGGGGGAAGGCTGAGAGGGGGGGGGGAAGGCTGAGAGGGGGGGGGGGAAGGCTGAGAGGGGGGGGAAGGCTGAGAGGGGGGGGAAGGCTGAGAGGGGGGGGGAAGGCTGAGAGGGGGGGGGGAAGGCTGAGAGGGGGGGGGGGGAAGGCTGAGAGGGGGGGGGGGGAAGGCTGAGAGGGGGGGGGGAAGGCTGAGAGGGGGGGGGAAGGCTGAGAGGGGGGGGGAAGGCTGAGAGGGGGGGGGAAGGCTGAGAGGGGGGGGGGAAGGCTGAGAGGGGGGGGGGAAGGCTGAGAGGGGGGGGGGAAGGCTGAGAGGGGGGGGGGAAGGCTGAGAGGGGGGGGGAAGGCTGAGAGGGGGGGGGGAAGGCTGAGAGGGGGGGGGGAAGGCTGAGAGGGGGGGGGGAAGGCTGAGAGGGGGGGGGAAGGCTGAGAGGGGGGGGGAAGGCTGAGAGGGGGGGGAAGGCTGAGAGGGGGGGGGAAGGCTGAGAGGGGGGGGGGAAGGCTGAGAGGGGGGGGGAAGGCTGAGAGGGGGGGGGAAGGCTGAGAGGGGGGGGGAAGGCTGAGAGGGGGGGGGAAGGCTGAGAGGGGGGGGGAAGGCTGAGAGGGGGGGGGAAGGCTGAGAGGGGGGGGAAGGCTGAGAGGGGGGGGAAGGCTGAGAGGGGGGGGAAGGCTGAGAGGGGGGGGAAGGCTGAGAGGGGGGGGGAAGGCTGAGAGGGGGGGGGAAGGCTGAGAGGGGGGGGGGAAGGCTGAGAGGGGGGGGGGGAAGGCTGAGAGGGGGGGGGGAAGGCTGAGAGGGGGGGGGGAAGGCTGAGAGGGGGGGGAAGGCTGAGAGGGGGGGGAAGGCTGAGAGGGGGGGGGAAGGCTGAGAGGGGGGGGGAAGGCTGAGAGGGGGGGGAAGGCTGAGAGGGGGGGGGAAGGCTGAGAGGGGGGGGGAAGGCTGAGAGGGGGGGGGAAGGCTGAGAGGGGGGGGGAAGGCTGAGAGGGGGGGGGAAGGCTGAGAGGGGGGGGGAAGGCTGAGAGGGGGGGGGAAGGCTGAGAGGGGGGGGGAAGGCTGAGAGGGGGGGGGAAGGCTGAGAGGGGGGGGGAAGGCTGAGAGGGGGGGGGAAGGCTGAGAGGGGGGGGGAAGGCTGAGAGGGGGGGGGAAGGCTGAGAGGGGGGGGGAAGGCTGAGAGGGGGGGGAAGGCTGAGAGGGGGGGGAAGGCTGAGAGGGGGGGGAAGGCTGAGAGGGGGGGGAAGGCTGAGAGGGGGGGGGGAAGGCTGAGAGGGGGGGGGAAGGCTGAGAGGGGGGGGGAAGGCTGAGAGGGGGGGGGAAGGCTGAGAGGGGGGGGGAAGGCTGAGAGGGGGGGGGAAGGCTGAGAGGGGGGGGGAAGGCTGAGAGGGGGGGGGAAGGCTGAGAGGGGGGGGGAAGGCTGAGAGGGGGGGGGGAAGGCTGAGAGGGGGGGGAAGGCTGAGAGGGGGGGGAAAAGGCTGAGAGGGGGGAAAAGGCTGAACACAGAAGCGAGAGAGATGGGTACAGAGAGGGGAGAGAGAGAAGGATGAGAGATGGATATTTTCTGAACATCGGACAGATTCACGGTTTTCTAGTGGGCTTTTAAAAATAATCGGAACCTGCAGGAAAAGCCTGAATCTGTCCGATGTTCAGAAACCACTGTTCCCACTCTCGGCACCTGTCAGCTGTGAAACTGACACTTGCGATTTCTTTTAAAAGCTTGTCTGGAGAAGCCAATGAGAAATTTCTCATCCCTAAAATTACCAGTCACGTCTCCAAAATCTTTTACCACTGACTCTGATGTCTGTGTACGGGCACACTGTCAATCCCTGATACCTTGTCAACACTGTTAGTTGGATGAGGAGCCAGAGTGTGGTTAGAAACTGTACCCCAGTAGAGGAGGAAGACAATAGGGGCAAAAGTGGTGGGGTGGGAGGAAATGATATGGATTGATTGCAAATTCTAAAACCTCACACAATAGTTCTTTACAACTTCACAACAGAAAAAATCCCATGAATATGAGGACATCCTCACATTGCTTATATCTTATTCAGAGTGGCAACATGGGTGTCATCAGCCTCCACTATATAGAGCCTTGTTAAAACTATTTCAGTTGCAGGTTTGCTCCAGCTCTAACAAAAAGAAATCGGGGAACGGGTGTGGGAGGGATGGGATGGTGGTTGAGGACAGTTACTGTCATGCAGAAGAAAGTGATTAAGATGGCTTAACTTTGGGGTTCCCAAGGCAGCATTGCTTATGTGTCAACCATGGTTCAGTTGTAGCACTCTTTTCTCGGAGTCAGAAATTCAAGGGTTCAAGCACCACTTCACAGACTTGAGCCCATAATCTAGGCTGACACACCTAGTGCAGTACTGAAGGAGTACTTGGAGGTGTGTCTTTTGGATGAGATATTAAACCAAGATCCCTTTTGCTCTCTCAGGTGGCACTATTTGAATAAGAGCAGGGCAGTTCTCCCCAGTGTCCTTGCCAATATTTATCCCTCAACCAACTTCACTGAAACAGATTATCTGGTCATTATCACATTGTTGTCTGTGGGATCTTTCTGTGCACAAATTGGCTGCTGCATTTCCTATATTACAACAATAACCATACTTCATTGGCTGTAAAGCACTTGGACCTCCTAAGGTTGTGAAAGGTGCGTTACAAATGCATGTTCTTTCTTCTTTCTCTATAACTCACTGCGAGCCTACATCTATTTTGGGAACTGTAAAAGGTGGAGAAAGAAGTACTCAATAATGTAGCGCGTATGAAATGAAGCCAAAAGGAGGGCGCTCGTCTGTGAGCTGTATTGTGGATAAGAATATGAGAAGTGACAGTAATTGATTCGATGGTGAAGTAATTTGTTGTCATTATGAAGGTCTGGCAAGATTGGAATTCAGCAAAAAAAAATTGACAGAAAGCAAAATAAATAACACTAATGCACAGTTGGGCTCCTGATGCTCTCCCTGTCTGCATTTCTTCTCCATGAATCGGTTTAATGGGTGGCAGTCTGCACTGATGTATACAGTCAATTTGTGTTAGGTAACAGGACCTGCTTCTAATAAAAGGCTGTTTACCTATTGGAGAATACATACTTGAGAGAAGTCCACCGTCAAATGTGAGTACATCTGTTTTGTAGGAAAGAGTCTGGGATTACATTGCAAGTGAATTGACAAGTAAGTTACAAGAGGTAAATGGCTTTCGTGTTCCCAGTTTTGAATTACTGTATCAGCGAAGTGTCACAAAAAATAAAAAGGAGGCCATGTGGAGATATCAGGCAGAACACACTTCGGAGATTAGCTCAACAGCTATTCAGGTACAGTGCAATTTATAGTTCTAGATGTATATAAACCAAAGTATAGGCTGTCCTATTCACACCTATAAAATCCCGAATCTGGTGTGTGTCGGTCACACCTCAAAGTTTCAAAACTAAATAAAAGAAAGAAGACCCAATCACTTTGTGCTGGTTTCTTCTGACCTGGAGCCAGGAGTTTACAAATACCTCCCTTACTAACCAACAGGAAGACGACAATAACTTGCCCCAGGATGTGTTTACTTACAGCAATTAGACTTTGCAACCTTAAGGGGGTCAGTCAGTTAAAGTACAGCTCCAACTTATCACATTACCTGCAGTACATGATCTTTATAAGATTACCAATCATCTGATTTGCAGTGAGCACTGCTACAGGAGATCTGCAAGTATAATCTTAAATCTTTATGGTTTAGGTTTAAAATGAGATATCTGTACACTTACTGTTGTATTGTCTTGTTACCTTGTTTTATGCTTTATAACTGATGGTTGGAGGGTACATTTTGAGTAGGACTGCCCCCTTCCCCTATGCCTCACTGTGACATCATGAATGAGACCAGTGAATTATGGACACCATTCCTCACTCGTGATGTAAATAGAACTGAACCTGATGACATCACAGGAGCAGGAGGAGGAATGCTACACAAAATGGCTACTCCAGTGGCACCTCGACCAGCTGTATAGTCTAAAGCGGGGTAACAAGAGGTGACTAAGAGTCAGTAATATGTGTACAGCTACATTAGATTAAGGATTAGGGAGTTATTCTGTAAAGTACAGTTAAACCTTCTGAGCACAAAATACCAGATGGCAGACTGACACAGCATATGAGAATGTCAATGTGTTACACCAGTGTGCTAACCCTGTTCCCGAGGCCCCAAACTCAGTTGTGTTATGATGGGGAGAGGTTGTGTGGAGACTGGGCCTCCTTATGGTGGGCAAGGTCAATCAAATGGGGCCATACCCGACTTGGCTTTGCATAAATTTAATTGTGCCACAGATTGAGTTACTTTCACTTATAAATGAGGTAAAGCATGCTGCAGGATTGAACTCATGTCTGTGTCTCTGTAACGGATGGTAAAAGTCTTAAATCCGGATATCAGACTGGTCAAAACCCTGTGAAGCCTTCAACAGCCGCGACTGGCTCTTGTTTGCCTCTTATTTTTGCAAGACGTGCCACAGCATGTTATTTTTTGGGGTGGTAATCTTAGGTTTACTAAAGCACAACTTAATGTAAAATCTACTTTTCCTGACTGGCCTTTGTACACAATTGGTTTGTGAGTCTGGGACTGGGAGGGGGTGGAGACAGAATCAGTGAGTGGCAAGGAAACAAAACAAAAATGTTGGCCCTCGGCGTAGAAAAATCTTGCACACATCTATGTAATTTTGTAGAAGTGCCTCCTGCATTACCATCACATACTCAAAGCTCTATTTCAGGGAAAGCTACAGTCACCTTTTGTCAGCTGAACTGGATGCCTGGCTCAGATCGTTGTTTCCAATGAAATTCCGGATTTCAGAGAAGTACGACTCCTCCTTCTCTTCCAAAAGTGCAGTATTGTCTAGCTCGGAGTTGGGGGAGGATGTGCTGGTGCCCAGGTGATTGGACGAAACCCCATGATGTTGGCTCACTGAAAAGGAAGAGGAAGAGATCAGGATGGTTGTTGACAGGAAATAGGAATCATTTTGTGTAAATCGTTAACATTCTTCATTTACTTTCTACTCTTTATTTAGAAAATAATGACCCCTACACAGATTTTTTTTTGGTAAGTCTCTTGCACTTCTACTAATCGACATCACTACTGGGAATGTGGCAATTAAACAAGAACTTGGCTACAAAGTATGGACAGTGAGTGTTGCTTCACTGTACACCTTCAAGAGAATGCTGCCTGGGATGGAGATCGAATCATACACCAGGTAATATGGCATGTCCAGTGGTCTCTTGGGTTAGTTTCAATCACTTAGAGAGAGAGATTGCAGAGATATTTTCCCTCCTAATTGGCCTTGGGCTTTTGATCTGGTTTTTGGCCTCTCCCAGGTATACCACAGCATTGAGGGAGTTAAAGAGTCTCTTAATGTGATGCTTAAGCCTTCACAACTGTATGGAACAGGCTAGATGGAAAAGTTGGTCTTTTTCCGCCTGATGCTTTAGTGTGTTGTACGTTTTATGAATTAGATTGATGCAGGCTCTGCGTTCACTGGAAGAATTTATACTCTGCCATAGCCTAAACTGTCAGGGCAGACCATCTCATTAAAATTGAAAAATCTTGAGTCAATGGGAGCGTAGATCAATTTACAAAGACAAATGAGGGGTTTACAATTTTATAGGTCAATAATTAAAGGGGCAGAATCTTCATGAAATGGTACTAGGCCAACAAGACAAACAATGGCAACAGTAATGACTTGCAGTAAAACATCCCACAGTGGTTCACAAGCGGGTGGGGAAGGGAGGGGCGAGAGAAGGGGGAGAAAAATAAGACACTGAACAAGAATTGGGAGAAAATGTATAAGTAATACCTGAAGCCATTTCTGATGCAAGGTGATTGACCTGAAACATTAACTCTGTTTCTCTCTCAACAGATGCTGGCTGATCTGCTGTGTATTTCCAACATTTTCTGTTTTTATTTCAGATTTCCAGCATTCTCAATATTTTGGTTTTGTCGTAGTTAACCATGTTGGTCTGGGACTGGAGTCTGACTGGGACTAGGTCAGACTGGGTACAGATGGTGAGTTTCCTTCCCTAAAGGACATTAGTGAACCAGTTGGGTTTTGACAACAATGTGGCAGCTTCATGGTCACTTTTGTTGATACCAGCTTTTTATTTCAGGATCTTTTTAAACAGAACTTGTTTTTTCAAACTGCTCTGGTGTGATTTGAACTCACATTTTTTGAATTACTAATCCAGCAACATAACCACAACACCACTGTACCTGGAAGTTTCCCATCTGGTACAGTCCCTGTGAACCAGTAAGAGGGTATCTTGATTTACCTGGAATACTCTCGTTCTCGTGTTTCTTGAGGTGGCGGTCAAGGTTGGTCTGCTGCCCAAAGCAGCGGTTGCACAAGTGACATTTGAATGGCTTTTCTTTGTTGTGGATGTTGCGGACATGCCTTTGCAGGTTTGAGGAGATGCTGAATGACCTGTCACAATATTTACACCTGGAAAGACAAGAATAATTGGCTGTCAAAAAAAAGTTCTCTCTAAAATTTAATGGCCAATTGAGAATTGTGATGAAACATCCTAAACTTGGAGGCTGCTCAATGGCCTATTAAATACAGCCAGTTGGCTTATTTAGAATACTGGAAGCAATAGGCCCTAGAAAAATGACACTCATGCCCATGCCATTCAGTGTTGTCTGATGCAATTCTTGTGTGATGCTCTTAGTTTCTCTAGAAAAGGGAAGGCTGAGGGGGTGATCTAATGGAAGTCTTTAAAATTAAGAGGGGGTTCAATAGGGTAGACGTAGAGAAAATGTTTTCATTTGTAGGGGAGCCCAAAATTCAGGCTGATAAATATAAAATAGGCATATATTAAATCCCATAAGGATTTCAGGAGATACTTTTTTACCGCAAAAAAGTGGTGAGAATGGGGAACTTGTTACCATAGGCAGTAGTTGAGGGGAATAGAATAGATGCATTTAAGAGGAAGCTTAGTAAGTACATGAGGGACAAAGGAATAGAAGGATACATCGATAAAGTGCGATTAAGAGTGAAAGAAGGCTTGCATGAAGTCTAAACACAGGCATAGACCAGCTGGGCTGAACAATCTTTTTCTACACTGTAAATTCTATGTAATTAATTCATCACCAAAGCTATTAGGTAAGTGAGGAAATAATCTGATTTTTTTTTGTGTGGTGTTGTTTGAGGGAAGATTGTCTTTGGTCCCCGCTACAAACTCCGTTCTCTAGCTACAAACTCTACCCTCTCCCTCACAACTGTCTGAGGCTGAACCAAACTGTTCACAACCTTGGCATCATATTTGACACCCAGATGAGCTTCGAACCAAATATCCACACCATCACTAAGACTGCCTCTTTTCATGTCTATAACATTGCCCGACTCCGCCCCTGCCTCAGCTCATCTGCTGCTGAAACCTTCAAGCATGACTTTGCTACTTTAGACTTGACCATTCCAATGCATTCCTGGCCGGCCTCCCACATTCTTCCATCCCATAAACTTGAGGTCATCCAAAACTCTGCTGCCCATGTCCTTACTCACACCAACTCCTGTTCATCCATCGGCCCTGTGCTTATTGACCTACTCTACCTCCCGATTAAGCAACATCTCGATTTCAAAATTCACATCCGTATTTTCAGATCCCTCCATGGCCTCGCCCCCTCCCTATCTCTGTAATCTCCTCCAGCTCTGGAATTCCCTCCCTAAACCTCTCTGCCTCTCCACCTCTCTACCACCTTTGAAATGCTCCTTAAAATCAACCTCTTTAACCAAGCTTTTGACCATCTACCCTCATATCACCTCAGTGTCATATTTTGCTTATAACACTCCTGTGTTATATTTTATTATGTGGAAGGTGCAATATACATACAAGTTGTTGATGTTGTTGGCCAGGGTACAGGAAAACCTCCAATAGTACACGGCCAGGGTACAGGAAAACCTCCAATAGTACACGGCCAGGATACAGGAAAACTCCAATCGTACACGGCCAGGGTACAGGAAAACCTCCAAGAGTACACGGCCAGGGTATAGGAAAACCTCCAATAGTACACGGCCAGGGTACAGGAAAACTCCAAGAGTACACGGCCAGGGTACAGGAAAACCTCCAATAGTACACGGCCAGGGTACAGGAAAACTCCAAGAGTACATGGCTGATCATTTGCATGTTTTTTTAATGTACTAAAATATTGAATTACCTAATAATTTGAATTAAGTAATTTAAATCACACAAAGTGTGGATTTATAGCTTAAAAAGTATCAAATAATTTGAATTAAGGGAAGTGGTCTGCAGAGTCTTGGAATCTTTAACTTTCTGTTGACCCAAGGGAATAGGCAGATTGGGCCTCAGTTTGATGTCTCATCTGACAATGCAACAGTCTCTCTGCACTGTTCAGATGGCTACATTATGTGCTCCAACTCCTACTGTGGGATTTGAACTCACAACCTCCTGACCCGCAAGTGCAAATGGCACCAACTGAAAGATGGGGCAGGGAGGGGGAGAAAAAAAGCCAAGAATCTCATTCCCAATCACTCCTCAGCCACTGCTACAGGAATGTGGATGGTGATGTCAGGATCTGCTGCGATGCTCCCAAATTCGAATCGTCCACTGACATCCATTGTCTGGGTTCACACATGGAGAATGACCAGATAGGGTAAAGTACTGGAAGTGCAGCCCTGTGGAACTGTCACTGTCCTCCCCACCCAACGACGAGATAATGAGGTGTGAGGAGAAGTGGGGAAAAGGAAACATGAGGAAAAAGGTTCTGAAGAGTTAACACATGACGAATAGAACACACAACACCAGTCTGTGAGCCGTTCCCAGGGGTTTATTGATAGAATTGATATACCACAATTTTACCTCGCTGTACAAACAGCAGAGTTCCACTTGCGCGGCTAATTGTGCTGGGAAAATTGCTGGGCATCAAAAGTTTTAATCAGATGAATCCTTTTATGTTCTGCCTAAAAAATGCCTGCTGCTAATTTAAGACTCTGGTGCAGCATGGGTCAGAGGCAATTGTCAAATGGCGAGAAAGCCGAGTGTTTTGTTTAGTGCACCAGGGACCGAGAGTTACTTCATCTGGACCGGCTGGTCATCAGTGCGGTGCCCGGATCATTTGCTCTTAAACTGGGGTCTTTGAGCGGTCACTGTTCATCAGACAATCTCCTTGCGCAATCTGATAATCACTGTGCGAGTGAAGTGCTCTGCATCGTGAACCATGAAGGGTTTTAAAACAAAGCCCCGGTTTGCTATCCAATGTGCTGCATATTTACCTCGAAGTCAACTTGAAAAGTTGCAGAGAAAATTATCCCAGTCATTTGTTAGGGTAAATTGTTTCTAAATTACTTAATCATGGAGCGAGAGAGAAAGAGAACAAAAAAGCTGACAAAGTTAAAACATCATCCTTAGGGGATTTTCAATCTGCAACAGAGACGTCAAAGAGGGAGAAAGAAAGTGACGTCTACATTCTTCTTTCTTTGCACTTTAAAAATTCCTTCATCTGCCAGTTGCGGTTTCTCAGAACTGATCCAGTAGATCTGGAATTGGAGCAAGGTCTATTACACTAGCTCTCATGCATTCCTCCCGGCACAGTTAAGGGGGTAAGGAAACCTGACAATTCATTGTTATGACCCCTTTTTTTCCCACCTGGGAGATAGGATTGAGCAAGTTGGGTGAATGAGGGTGGGGTGGGAAGGGGGAGGGTGCTACTGGTGACCAGTTAATCCTCAACCTGATGATTTCTAAGTTACCCAGTCAGTGATCCTCTCTTCATTGGGATAGTGTGGCCAGCCAGCAGATCTAGATAATCTACACCACCTGGTTATCTTCTTGTTCTGAGTGTAATGCCAGCTGTGTAAAAGATGCCGTGCCACTATTCAAAGAGCCTGGGAGTCCTCCCAATGTCCAGGCAAATATTTATCCATCAACCATCATCACTAAAACTGGTCATTTATTTCACTGCTGTTTGTGGGACTTGCTGCGTGTAAATTGGTTGCCAGTGTATCCCCCATGTTACAGCAGATCAGTAAAGTTGCAGTAGAAATGATTGAAAAGTGGAAGAAATCCAAGTGGCAATACAGCTCCAATATATACAACTGTTGTGTCCCTGGACATCAAGCAGCCTCAGATCGGTTTGTGTGGTACAACTGCAGACAGAGACAGCGCCAACATGTCAACAAAGAGGAGTGAATAGATAAGACTCTCCTTTTCCATTTAAGGGTGCAGTTGTGAGGGGGGATCTCCACATTTTTGGTATTTCTGGCTGGGATGATTTAAACTGCATCGAGTTCCAATATGTTTTTACAAGCAAATAAATGAGAATCCTTTGCATCAGTTTAAATGAATAGCAAGTGTGAACTGTGCCTGATTTGCTTGTCCCCACTGGCTCCTTATACTGCTGTAAGCACATTCCCCTGTACCCTGGGAAATAAACAAAGTGACATCTGGTTAGCATGAATGCCATGACCAGCACTGTAAAGGTTAATGTAGTTATACCCGCAGGTCTTAATCAGACCCACAGTCAAAGAAATTTTCCTTTGCTTTTGTTACACAATTTTTTCCTTTCACTGTTTGGTCCTGAGTGTATTTAAAGAAAGTAGAACTCCCAGCACCTTTTATCATACCAACAATACCACAAAAAAAACTAGCTATGCTTCTCCAACCTTTAATTTGCAGAATTAACCTTACGCTGTTAGCCATGGCTCAATGGATTGCATTGTTGCCTCTCAGTCAAAAGGTGGGTTTAATCCCCACTCTAGAGACTTGAGCCCATTATCTAAGCTGATATTCCAGTCTGTAGTTGTATTACACTGAGGGAGTGCTGCACTGTCAGAGGTGAGATATTAAACCATTGCCTTGTCTGTCCTCTCAGGTGGATATAAAAGATTCCATGGCGTTATTCGAAGAAAAACAGGGCAGTTCTCCCCAGTGTCCTGGCCAATATTTATCCCTTAACCAACATCACTAAAAATGGACTATCTGGTCATAATCACATTGACATTTGTGGGACTTTGCTGTGCACAAATTGCCTGCTGGATTTCCTACATTATAGCAGTGACTACATTTCAAAAAGTGCTTCATCGGCTGTGCATCACTTTGGGATGTTCTGTGGACATGAAAGACAACATATAAATGCAAGTTTTTTTCTTTTACGGATACTGAACCTCTCTCACAGCTTTAGAATCCCAGTAGGATATTCAGTTGCATTAGGCCCTTAGCAATCGGTTTAATGTCTACGAGTCTGTTGCTTAAACACTTTAAGGCAATGTTTCCCAGAACCAGAATGCTGTATGATTCCACTCCTCCATATTCCAGGAGTACTGAGACCAATTGTAGTATTCATACCACTGTCCAAAGCTAAGATTTGAGAACTCACCACTGACCAGGGGCCAAACCTGGAACATTCTTGGTCCAAATGGCTCATTTTCATATTGGATACTGCATTTGGTTATGCAGCCATCAGGAGGAGCTCACTTCCACTATTTAAGCTGATCTTCTATGGCATTGCTTGTGGTTGCGATATTTAGCTGCTAACTTGGAACTGTGCTTAACTCAGATCTCTCCCTTTAAATATATTACTCAAATGTTCACCTGGAGGCAAGTGGTCTAAAGAGGTAAATCAGGCACAGTAGCTACATGCAACTCCTGAGAGCAATTTTAATTGCTTACAAACTTCTGGCTGCAGTTCAGAAAAACTCAGCATAAAATGGCTTTCTCTTTGTGAGACATCTTTCTAAAAATGTGACACCTTGAAATGTGACGTTCACACTAGACACAAGACTTTTATACAAATAAACAGATAACAATTTCTGAATTTGTTATATTATTAAAAGAACATAATCAGTATGTTGTCAGTCGGACACACCAGGGAGATGTGCATCAGAAAACAGGTCTAAGTAGCACTGAACTGTTCAGACTTTTCATCCTTACCTATAAGGCTGCTCCCCTGTGTGCGTTCTGAGATGCCGAGTAAGATTCGCTGATCTCGGAAAGATCTTCCCACAGTACCTGAAGGGGGGGAAATGCAATTTACCAACATCACTGGTCAAGCAATTCTAGAAGTTCCTGTGTGATTTATG
Source organism: Heterodontus francisci (assembly GCF_036365525.1). Lineage (NCBI taxonomy): Eukaryota > Metazoa > Chordata > Chondrichthyes > Heterodontiformes > Heterodontidae > Heterodontus > Heterodontus francisci. Next base: position 14,120,145 of record NC_090407.1, on the reverse strand, counting down.
AGCCCTAAAGGCACAGTGGCTGACTTATTCCATGTGTGGGATACACCTATGATGCTGTGAATCAATCACCTTGAGATGATTGATGTTAGTAACTGGAGTTAAGGTGATCAGTGCTGACATTTCTTTAACCTGGCAGGGGGCTTTATCGCAAGTTCATCACCTCTTTCTGTTTTGGTGAGGTTTACTGGTAGCTTCAGTTTTTTTAAAAGCCGAGGAGGGGTATGGACTAGGTGGTGAGGGTACATACTTGTAGTGGAGGCCAAAGACGATGGCTTTGGTCTTCTCAATTTTTAACTGGAGGAAATTGAAGCTCATCCAAGACTGCATGTCAGATGAGCAGTTTGCTAATACAGAAGCAGTGGAAGGGTCAAGAGAGATGGTGAAAAGATGGAGCTGGGTGTTGTCAGTATACATGGGGAACCTGACTGCATGTCACCAAGAGGCATTATGTCGTTGAGGAAGAGGAGGGAGCCAAGGACAGATCTTTGAGGGGATTCCAGAGGTAATGATGCTGGAGCTGGAAGAAAAACCATTGCTGGAGATGCTCTGGCTATGACTGGATAAGTAAGAATAAAAGCAAGCGAGGGCGGTCCTACTGATCTGAACAACGGAGGAGAGGAGGTGGGGGAGATGGATGAAGGAAGAGGATGGTCATTGGCTACAGAGAGGCTGAAAAAGATGAGGAGGGATAGTGCACCTTGGTCACAGTTAGAGTATGCCATTTGTTTGAGTAGGGCCATTTCAGTGCTGTGGCAGGGTGAAAACCAATTGGAGATATTCAACAAGATCTGTTGCATCAGCAACTTGCCATAAATGCAGATCAATGGGGACGTAGAATTAATTTTATATGCAGCCTCAAGGATCCATAGCACAGATCTAAACACACACGTAGACTGCAGCTTGTAAACCCCAGCTTTATTGAGAACTGGTGGATTGAGATCATTTTGTGATATTCTTAATGGATGTGTTAGTGTGTTTGTATGAAATTCATTTGGCTGTGATTTTAACAGGAGTGTTCACTGGTTTAAAACAGATGGGCTCACAGCTGTTAAAAGAGTGGAAAATAGCATTAATCACGTTTACATTCATGACTTTTATCACACAGCATTATTGTAATCTATCGATTACATTAAAATTAGTATCAGATCTTCCTAAAATGCAGATTTCCCATAACGTTGCTTACAATTGAGGATGTGCTGAAGTATGTTGTCCAAAATATGACAGAAAGTGAGCATAATGATTTAATTGCTCATGATAGGGTTCCTTAATATTATGATGGGGTTTGATAAGGTGGAAGTAGGGAAGATCGTTCCACTTGTAGGGGGGACCAAAACTAGGGGCCATAAATTTAAGATAGCCACTAATAAATCCAATAAGGAATTCAGGAGAAACCTCTTTACCCAGAGAGTGGTTAGAATGTTGAACCCACTACCACATGTAGTTAAGGTGAATGGCACAGATGCATTTACGGGGAAGCTACATAAACACATCAGGGGGCGAGGAATAGAAGGTTACACTGATAGGGTGTGATGAAGTGGATTGAGAGGAGGCTTGTTGGAGCATAAATGCTGGCATGGACCAGTTGGGCCAAATGGTCTGTTTCTATGCTGTACATTGTACGTATTTCTATGTAATATGTTAAGCAAGGTGTCAGGGATGAATAGTGTAGAGTGAGGATAAATATAGTGAAGTTTGCCTATTTACTGTTGGAGGATTAACCACAGGATGTAACTGTGGCTGCAGCTTGTCTCTAACCTGCATGTGTAACGCTCCTTTCCTTTGCGGAGGATGGCATCAGACAGCGTGGATGGTGGTGATCGGAAGTTGAAGGAGTGATGGGGAGGGGGTTGCAGAGCGCCCATGGTGTCCAGTTTCAGTGTGCCAAAACTCTCTAACTTTTCTGTCATGGTCTCCATAGCAGCCATCTGTAAAAGATCATAAAATAATTTCCAGGCTTCATACTTAGAGGGAGGGCAAGAGGAAGCAGAGTTTAGGGGCTGCCCTGGCAGGGTACAGCAGCACAAGGAAATTCAATTTAGGACATGCAGTCGTTGGAAGAGGATTAAGCCTTTCAGCCCTTCAAACTTGCTCCATCATTCAATAAGATCTGTACCTCAATCCTGTTTACCCACTTTTTCTCTATATCCCATGATACCCTTATCCAACAAAAATCTATTGATCTCAGTCTTGAAAGTTTCAGTTGACCCCCAGCATTCTCAGCCTTTTGATGGAATGTATTCCAGATTTCTATCACTCATCGCGTGAAAAGTGCTTCCTGATTTCCCTCCTGAATGACCTGGTTCTAATTTTAAGATTATGCTCTCTTGTTCTGGATTTTCCCACGAGAGGAAATTTTTCCTCTATATCTGGCCTATTGAATCAGTCAACAATCTAACTCAACTCATAGCTGGGGGACCCCACACACCCTTAAGCACCTTGTAAACCGGGTTTGACACTGTACTGTATTTACACTCCATGCAGCAGCAAACTGAAGCAACTTAAGACTCTCTTCCTACTTCCTTCTAGGGAGTCACACTTCACATCTCTCTGAAACCAGGTAGGGTCTTGACTTCAGATTTACACTGCAATCTAGTGTCAGAGTGAAGCAAAAGCTGCTTTGTAGCAATTCTAAACTTGCATTATGAAAGCACCCTTAGGAGTCCCAGATTTATCCTGACCTTTGATGAGTTGGGATCATGTTGCTTCATTGAAGCTCATTCAAAGACTGCCAGTTCTCAGTGCGCACATTCAGGGCTTCACAGACACCAGCAACTCTAGTGCACTTATCCCAAGTGGTCCTAGAAGGTGATTGTCAGGAGACTGTTCAACTGTCCTCAAATACACAGCAGCCAGCAGTGAGAAACCAGTCTGAATTTTCACTTCTCAAACCCAGAAACATGAAGCTATCAATCCAGCCCTATTTTAGGTCTTATTGTTAAAAAGTGCAAACAAAAATTTAATGTTGGATATCAGGCTTATGTTCAAAAGGTCTATGTGCACAAAAATAATACAAGACTGGCATCTACCTGACAATGTGGAAAATTGCCCAGGTATGTCCTGTCCACAAAAGGCAGGACAAATCCAATCTGGCCAATTACCGCCCCATTGGTCTACTCTCAATCATCAGCAAAGTGATGGAAGGTGTTGTCGACAGCGCTATCACCAATAACCTGCTCAGCGACGCTCAGTTTGGGTACCGCCAGGGCCACTTGGCTCCAGACGTCATTACAGCATTGGTCCAAACATGGACAAAAGAGTTGAATTCAAGAGGTGAGGTGACTGTCCCTGATACCAAGGCAGCATTTGAATGAGTGTGGCATCAAGGAGCATTAGCAGAATTGAAGTCAATGGGAATCATGGGGAAAACTTTCCACTGGTTAGAGTCATATCTAGCACAAAGGAAGATGGTTGTGGTTGTTGGGGGGCCAATTATCTCAGCTCAGGACATCACTGCAGGAGTTCATCAGGGTAGTGTCCTAAGCCCAACCTTCAGCTGTTTCATCAATGACCTTCTCCCCATCATAAGGTCAGAGTTCTGGTCCCCTTGCCTGAGGAAGGATATACTTGCCATAGAGGGAGTGCAGCGGAGGTTCACCAGACTGATTCCTGGGATGGTGGGATTGTCCTATGAGGAGAGATTGAGGATACTGGGCCTGTATTCTCTGGAGTTTTGAAGAATGAGAGGCAATCTCACAGAAATCTACTAATTTCTTACAGGGACAGACAGGGTAGATGCAGAAATGATGTTTCCCTTGACTGTGGGGTTTAGAATCAGGGGACACAATCTCAGAATAAAGGACAAGCCATTTAGGCCTGAAATGAGGAGGAACTTCTTCACATAGAGGGTGGTGAATCTTTGGAATTCTCTGCCCCAGGAGGTGGTGGATGCTCAGTCACTGAGCAAGTTCAAGACAGAGATTGATAGATTTTTAGTTGCTAATGACATCAAGGGATATGGGGATAGTGCGGGAATATGGCGTTGAGGTAGACGATCAGCCAAGATCTAGAATAGATCTTGGAGCAGGCTCGAAGGGCTGAATGGCCTACTCCTGCTCCTATGTTCCTATAGGTCAGAAGTGGGGATGTTCACTGATGATTGCACAGCATTCAGTGCCATTCACGACTCCTCGGATACTGAAGCAGTCTGTATCCACATGCGGCCAGACCTGGACAACATTCAGACTTGAGCTGATAAGTGACGTAACATTTGCGCCACACAAGTGACAGACAATGACCATCTCCAACAAGAGAGAATCTAAACATTTCCCCTTAACATTCAATGGCATTACCATCGCTTAATCCCCCACCATCAACACCCTGTGGTTACCATTGACCAGGAACTGAACTGGACCAACCATACAAATACAGTGACTACAAGAGCAGTCGGAGGCTGGGAATTCTGCGACGAGTAACTCACCTCCTGACTTCCCAAACCCTGTCGACCATCTACAAGGCACAAGTCAGGAGTGTGTTGGAATAGTCTCCACTTGCCTGGATGGGTGCAGCTCCAACACTCAAGAAGCTCAACACCATCCAGGACAAAACAGCCCGCTTGCCCCATCCACCACCTTAAACATTCAATCCTTCCACCACCGGCACACAGTGACAGCAGTGTGTACCATATACAAGATCCACTACAGCAACTCGACCTGCTGATAGTGGGCGGCACAGTGGCGCAGTGGTTAGCACTGCAGCCTCACAGCTCCAGGGACCCGGGTTCAATTCTGGGTACTGCCTGTGCGGAGTTTGCAAGTTAACCCTGTGACTGCTTGGGTTTTCGCCGGGTGCTCTGGTTTCCTCCCACCGCCAAAGACTTGCAGGTGATAGGTAAATTGGCCATTGTAAATTGCCCCTAGTGTAGGTAGGTGGTAGGGAATATGGGATTACTGTAGGGTTAGTATAAATGGGTGGTTCTTGGTCAGCACAGACTCGGTGGGCCGAAGGGCCTGTTTCAGTGCTGTATCTCGAAATAAAAGCCTCCTTTGACAGCACCCTCTAAACCCGTGAACTCTACCACCTAGAAGGACAAGGGCAGCAGACGCAGAGGAACACCACCACCTGCAAGTTCCCCTCCAAGCCACATATAATCCTGACTTGGAACTATATCACTGTTCCTTCACTGTTGCTGGGTCAAAAACCTGGAACTCCCTTCCTAACAGCACTGTGGGTGTACATACACCAGATGGACTGTAGCAGTTCAAGATGGTGGCTCACCACCACCTTCTCAAGGGCAATTAGGGATGGGCTAACAAATGCTGGCATAGCCAGCGATGCTCACATCCCATGAAAGGATAAAAAAAAAATCACACTTACAAAATAAACACTGTCCTAATTGTTTAAGGGTTGTTTGTAAGCAAAAATGCTGATAAAAGGAGAAACAAAAAACCACTGGGAAAAGAGTTATGTAAAGACGCAAGAAAATGGAAGATATGATCTTAGAAATTACTGTTTTTTAAACTGATCACAGGATAGAAGTGTCAGCCTTCGTTCAGTTGCTAGCACTCTGACCTCCGAGTCAAAAGGTTATGGGTGTAAGCCCATTGCCGGACTTGAGCACATAATGTGGGTTGACACTCCAGTGCAGTGTTAGAGGTGCCATCTCTCCGATAGACGTCAAACCTCCTGCTTGTTCAAGTGGATGTAAAAAGATCCCACAGCACTAATTGAAGAAAGAAAATTCTTCTTGCCTCCTGTCTAACTTTTATCGTTCCCACAACTTCTAGAACAGAATACCTGGTCATGTATTCCTGGCTGTGGAACCTTGCTATTGTGAAAATCTCTGCTGCAATGCCTACATAACAATATTGACTACACTTCAAAAATTATTCATTGACTGTGATGTGCTTGGGACATCTGAGGACATGAAAGACTCTATATAAATGCAAGTCTTTCTTTCCTCTGTTAGCTATTTTAGCCGAGGAGTTAACCCACTTAAAACATGCCGTGCCTGCATTAATATAGTAGCTGAATGGGGAAACGTCCATTTACTTGTATCAACAGCAGGAACCTCCGGGATATGACACCATCTGGTCAATCTATGCCCTCTAGTGGGAGTCACTGGAACTGTACAGATGAGCCACTTGAATCCAAACATTCTCCAATACGGTAAACATTGCCCCCATTAATAGTCATTCATAGATTTGAAGCTATAAGTGGTGAGGGATATGGGAGGATGAGTCAAGAGGATTTGGTTTCTGTATACATAACAGTCACTGCACTCCAAAAAGTAATTTTTTGTGTAAAGTGCTTCAAGATCTTTGATAAGGTGCTATATTATCATTACACTTTTATTTATATACGCAACATTGAAATAGTAGGCCATTTAGCCCATCTATCTATATCTGTTGTTTTTGCAGCAATGGTACCTCTACCTTTTTAACCCTAATTCCCTGTCTTTGTCCAAATCCTTTGCTACCCTTACCTCTGGATTGAATAGCATTCTCCTTTCTAAATACCCCAACTAAGTTTCTTTTTGCAACACATTCAGGAATAAGGTTGATTTTGCCTGTTCAATTTCAATCATTGCCTGTTTGATGTATGTGAAACCTAATGGATAGCTGCATCTTAGTTAGAACTGTAAATCAGCCAATAATCTGTATGTTTTACAATACATAGGAGCAAATGGCCATTCAGTCCAGTCAGCACAGGTGCCCCTGCTGCATTCCCAAGTTTATGAAATCCACCTAAACACCGGAGACCTGGGATTTGAATCTAATTTGGCTCAGACACTTATCGTCAGTGATGAGTGGAGAGGTATGGATGAAGAAAGCATTAGTCGATCTAGAAAATTCCACACACTCCTTACAGTCTCATTATTCCAAAAATTTCATCTCCAATGCCCTATGGAAGTCCATTTCAAGTGTTGACCATTCTTCGTGTGAAGAGGAGTTTTTGGACATTGTCAGTCTGATCTTTGTCCTACAATGTCAGCTGCAGCTCAGTGGGTGGTACTCTTGCCTCTCAGTCAGAGATTGTTGGTTTAAGTCCCAGTCCAGGGATTTGAACACAAAATCGAAGGTGCAGTCTTTTGGATCAATTGTTAAAGCAGAGTCCCTATCAGGTGGCTGAAAAGATTGAGATTTTTTACTTCTTGAATACTGTTGGCCTGCATCAGTCCTCCCAAATCACATCACCTCTGTGTAAAAATGCTCTGAACAGAAACTAAACCCACAGGAAAGTTGACTGCATTTTTTCCCCCAATAATTTAATGATATTTTCAACTTCGTCCCGTCCTCTCTGAAGGTTTTGATTTTTCTGGCACCCACAACTCTCAAGGATCTCACTCTGTGACAGCTGAGACACTGACTGCTGTCAAGCCTTCATCTATACTAGAATATAAAGGGGAGGAAAATTTGCTACAGGTATACAAAGCCCGAGTTGGACCGCATCTGAGTACTGTGCACGGTTCTGGGTACTGCATCTTAGAAAGGGCATGTTGGCCTTGGAAGGAATCATAGGAGAATTCACCAAAATGTTACTATGGCTTCAAGGGTTAGATTACAAGGAGCGAATACTTAAACTAAGCACGTATGCCCTGGAAAATAGGTTATGGGTGATATGATTGAGGTTTTAAGGATTTTGAAAGGAATTAATAGGGTAGATAGAGACAAACTGTTTCTGGGGGAGTCGAGGATAAGGGAACATGACCTTAAACTAAGAGCCAGGACATTCAGGAGAGCAAAGGGTGATAGAAGTCTGGAACTCTCTCCTACAAAAAGCAGTAGATACCAGCTCAATTAAATAACTTTAAATTTGAGAGTGATAGATTTTTGCTAGCCAGGGGTATAAAGGGATATGAGCCAAGGAAGGTGGATGGAGTTAAGACACTGATCAACCATGATCTCATTGAATGGTGGAACAAGCTCGAGGGGCTGAATGGCCGAATCATATTCCTGTTCCTATGCAAGGGATCACAGCCAGGCCCAAACCAGTTCTTATCTGGTGTCCATTAAAAAAGGATGAAAGAACATCCAATTGTTCAATGCTTTTCACGTTCTTGGGGCATCCCAAAATACATCACACCCAATGAATTTGTTTTCATTTTGAAGTGCAATCACTGTTGTAATGTAAACAAACATGGCAGTGGTCCATGATTAGCAGTCAACAACTAATCTTTGTTGGTGGCATTGTGTGACAAATGAATGTTGACCAGGACAACTCCCCTGCGTTCTTCGAATAGTGCAGTAGATCTTTTAAGTCACGTTGAACACCTCACACAAAAGATGGCCTCTGCAAAAGTGCAGCACCCCCTCAGCAGTGCATTGGAAGGCCCAGCCTACATGCTCAAGTTCTGTAATAGGACTTAAACCTACAGACTTTCGACTCAGGGGAAAGAGTGCTTACAACTGAGGCAAGGCTGAGTCACCGGATAGGTAACAGGAGCAGGATCTTTTGCTGATTTGCCCCCTCCATATCACAGGCAATCTGAGAAAAAAAATGTTGTGCTCCGACTGCTACTGCAACTGAGACAAACTAATTTGATTTTATTGTGAAAACACATCGGGGCGACTCCATCTTTGAACGTGCAACAACAACAAAACCAAATGAATTCAGGGCTATTACAACGAACACTTAAAAGTCATAGACTTCCCCCTTTCAGGAGCCCTGTTTTACTCAGATTACACACTTCACTTGTTTATAATCTGAGGCAGGCACAGACGCATCCATCATCAAATACAGGGCTGCAATGAGCAGTCACTTCTTGACTTTCTTCCAAAATAAAGCAAGTGGAAATTAAGATAACAGTGTACAAGCTGAATGGGGAGAGCCACATTTTATTGGAAAGGCTGTTTTTTTAAAATAAATAGGATTAGCACTAAGATAAGAATGTTAAAAACAAACAGAGAGTAACAGAATAGATTCTCAGCTGGGCCCGCCCTGTACCACTGCCATGTCACTGCTCAAACTATACAGGGCTCTGGTCAGATCACATCTTGAGCTCAGCCTAGTCACCAAGACATAAGGGAGATGTTCAAGCTCTGGAGGATGTGCAGAGAGGTTGATCTCCAGTCTTACACTTCTGAGTTACAAAGAAACATTGGAAAACTTGGGCTCTTCAGCCTTGAAAGGAGATTCCTGAGATATTAAAGAAGTGCATAGGATTATAAATGCTATGGAAAAGTAAATTCACAAAATCACTAAGTTAAACAGAAAAAGGTGTCATGGGTTAAACTAGTAAAAGGTAAATTTAGGGTTGACGTAGGAAGTTTTTCGTCACACAGAAAGTGATCAATGTCTGGAATAAAGTTACAAATACAGCAGAGGAGGCAAAAACACGGGAATCATTGATGAACCAATTGGATGCTGCAAGGGATGATGTTAGGGTCAGTCTGGCTAGATGAGCAAAGATGGGCCACTCTCTTATCAGAATTATTTGAGAACCTATGTTTATTCTTAGGCCTTTAACGTAGTACAAAGTCCCAGTGGGCTTCACAAGGGAATCATAGGAGGAAGATTTAAGGGAGGTGACCAAACGTACCATTGAAAAGATGAGTTTTCAAAAAGTTTTTGAAGCTGAGGAAAGATGGTGCAATCTGGTGGTGGGCAGGGGGTGGGGTTCCAGAGGGTGGGAGCATAATGGGTAAAACAGTTGGCCTGCTGAGTGTCACCAACTTTTATTGCAGTCTCATTCAAAATGTCCAAAATATTTTTAAATTCTTTAAATGATACCATATTTTATGTCTCAATGTGCAGCCTTTGAGCCAAAATCGAACCTCCTTTTTCTCAAAGGTTTATAAAATATAGCAAATTCAGTGAAGATGCTTCATGAGAAAACAGAAAGTGCACAGAGTTTCTGTCTGCCAGTTCTGGTTGAAGTTACAGATCCAGGGGCACTATTTGAAGAAGAGCAGGCAGTTTTCCCATTGTCCTGGTGAATGTCCTTCCCTTAACCAACACCACCAAAGCAGAGCAGTCAGTGACCTGTTTGGTTAACATTCTGACAGAAACCCTTCTGGATTTGAGGACACTAGTCTATACCTGCACTTGTTTTTCCAGCATTTGTGTTTCTATTTCAGATTTTGAACAATTTTAGTTTACAAACAAAACCAGCAAACAGTGATCAAAATCTCTAACACCATAACCTCAATACACGTGATGAAGTGTTATGGATTGTGCATTGGTTAACAGCTCTATCTATCCGTCAATGCGTTCTACAACAGAGGTTCATCTGCCTCTTTCTGTTCTTCAGGTTAAAGGTCCACTGGCACTATTTGAGGAAAAGCAGGGAATTCTTCCAGCACCTGGCCAACATTCTTCCTTGAACCAATGCCACCAACAGTAGTTTAATGGGTTATTCATTTCACTGCTGTTTGTGGAAACTTGGTGTATACAGAATGGCTGTTGTGGTCACCGTTATAACAACAGTTTAATTAATTGTATATGAAGCAGTTTGGGATGTTTGAAAGATGTGATAAGGTGCTACATAAATACAAGTTATCCAAGTTTATCCACACAGTAAAACCTGCAGTCTCCATCACATTTTCCTCAATGATTCCAAACAGTAACAGCTGCAAGAACACTCAAGAAGCTCAATACCATCCAGGACAAAGCAGTCCACTTGATCGGCAATCCATCCAACACCTTAAACATCTACTCCCTCAATTGCAGGTGCACTATGACTGCAGTGTGCTTTATCTACAGCGTGCACCGCAACAACTTACCAAGGCTTCTTTGGCAGCACCTCCCAAACCCATGATCTCCACCACTTAGAAGGACAAGGAAGCAGGCTTATGGGAACACCATCAGCTCAAAGTTTTGTTTCAAGTCACACACCATCCGGACCTGGACATAGATCGCTGATCCTCCTGCCTGCATCCGCTCCTCACTCCCGCAGGCCAAAAAAAAAGAAAAAAACCCAGGGCCAAAAAGGGGGGAAAGAATCTGGAAAATTATTCTCTGACTCCTTCCAACGTCTGGCCAAGGTGGCATTGCTCAATTAACCTTTAGAAGACTAAGAACCAAGCAACTCAGTCCGTATATCTCACATGTGGTTGGTCATCTGAATAAGCAAGCTTCCCCAGGTTCATTCCCCCTGCTGGGTTAACTGGTTTCAGCTGGGGTCCCAACACTGGGCACTATAATTGGCTTCAGCACCCATGTAGAGGCAAAATATTGGCCAGGTTTCCTGGTCCTGATTGATCCCCTGTTGGAGGCACATGTGCTTGGACATCAGATGGGAACAGGACACAGCTTGGTTGTGACTTGCCCTTTGGTCAAATAACCTGCTTGGAATGACTGTCTCGGCACACCATTGAAGAATGGATGAGGCTAAGGAAAGTAACCAACATGTGAAGAACTGTACCCCAGTAAAGATATAGAACTGTACCCAAAGTAAAGACATGGAACCGTACCCAAGTAAAGGCGTGGAACAGTACCCCAAGTAAAGGTGTCGAAACATACCCCAGGTAAAGGTGTAGAAATGTACCCTAAGCAAAGACTCAACACCTACAAGAAAGCAGGAAGGAAGCAGAAGAGAGAAGATTGGCAGAAAGAGAAAGAATAAACTAGGAATAAAGATTTAAATTAAATACAGAATGATTTCTTTCAACAGTTGCATCCACCAATTAAGTAGTTACTAGAAAAACATGATCGCATTACAATTGGTGATAAAATTGGAAGGGAAATGGGGGTGAGGGCTGTGGGGGGTGGGGGGGGGGGGGTGGTGGGGAGGGCTGGTGGGGGGAAACAAACTCCAAAGAGCTGGTAAATTAAACATTGCTCCCTTTTGAAAAGTGAATTGTTTGACTGTTGGTCAGATTCTAAGTGTGCTGCCTTTTGAATTCAATAGCTTGCTTAGAATACACAATAGCCGAAAAGCTAAACACTTCCCTTATAGATCCGTGCATGACATCATCTCCAAACAGCAGGAAAGCTGTAGGAAGCCATATATCAGCTACTATATTTTCTCCAGTACAAATATGAGTAACCTCTCTCAGACCTTTTGCATGCTGTACAGCTATTAAACATGCTCTGGGGAATACAGTGCCACAAAATTGTTTAAAAGTTTTTATTCGATCAACACGCAGTGCAATGAAATAGCGCTCGTGGAAACATAAACTCTTAGTTGATATTTCCTTTGTTTTATTATTTTTTCAGCAGAATATTTGAAACACAAGAAAAGGCTCAATACACTTTGCCGCTCAAAAAAACAAATACAGTAATTCTGGTGTTCGCTTTCAGAGGAGGCCACATCCAGAAACTGTGAATTATAAAAATAACTTACTCTTTACTTCATTTTAAACTGGTAATTGTGATTAAATCAAAAAAAGAACGGACTGCATAGGGAAAACTGATCATCTATAAAAGATGATTCCACCAATAATTCTTTGGTTTAGCCGTTGCTCTTTGCTGAGTTAGCTGTTTTGAGTTTGTGTATCTTGAAATGTTCCGCCATTTGGGTTATAGAGGGGAAAATAAGTTTTTAAGCACAGAAGGAGGCCACTTGGCTCATCCTATCTGTGCCAGTTCTCTCCTAAAGCAATCCAAAAAACTAATCCTCATAACTTTCTCCCTGTAAGCTTGCATCTTCCTTGGTTTCAAATATTTATCCACTTTTCCTGTAAAAGATGCAATGGTCTCTGCCTCAACTGTTCCCCATGTCAAAGCACTTGACACTCCAACAATCCTTTGCCTGAATAAATTTCCTCCAACTTCCCTCACTCCCTTCTCATGCTCTTAGTGACACTGTTAGTTCTTGCTCCTGATCTAGTAACTTCTTTCCACATTCCCACCATTGGAAAATGCATGTCGAGGGAGGAACAGGATGAGGATTGAATTTAGCGCTGATGTTGCCCGCTCCCTGTGATTAAATAGGGTCCAACACTCGAGGCTCGCATGTGAAGAAAGGCCACGCAGGTACAGGCAATGCCCAGGACCCAGCATGAGTTAGGAGAGAAGGGGAAGGGAGAAAACACTTTTTAAAAAGATCACCCTGTTGTGTTGTATCTTCACCACTACAACACTACTTCACTATCTTCAGCACTACACACTTCTGTCAATGGCCCTGTTTATAAAAAGAATGAAAGTACCATCTATCCACCAGTCTGGTTAACCAATTTTCCTGGAAGTGCTCCTAAGCCCTACAATTCAGAAAGTGGTGGCACTGATCACAGTATCTCTTTAGAAGGCGAGAGTCATGCAGGTCAGGTGACACTGGAATTAAAAACTGGAACAGTCAGCCTGGTGCAGCCACTATTATGGTCATACTCAAGAACGATGAAGCACAAGGACCTGTCACTCTTGGCAAGTGCTATTGAAATCCGTGATGTTCAGACACTAGTGGGACACAGCAACCCACAGTATCTGTGAGTATAGGCAGAATTGTTTGGTTATCCCATTGCAGTGTCAGGAGAAAACTGCATAATTGTCATCTGCTTTGGGAGCTGTGTTAGGTGTTTGAGCTTCTAGTTTCGTTTATGTATTGAATTCTCATTATTCCAGAAGGAGATGGCATTCTGAGGTTAATAGAAAGGCAGATTTTTGTTATATATAAAGAACCATCATCAGACTGGGTAACTTGTGTAAGCAGAATGATTGAAAATGTAGTTGATCCCAAGCTTTGTGCAGGAAAAACAGCTGAAAATGGACAGTCGACTGGAAAATTGATACCTGGGCAAATACAGGGGCAGCCCTCACATTTATCAATGTTTGTTTGATCAGTATCCCATCCACCAGCTTAAACATCCACTCCCACCAGTGTGGCTGCAGTGTGTACTCTCTACAGGATACACTGCACCAAGGCTTCTTTGGCAGCACCTCCTAAACCTATGACCTCTAGAAAGACAAGGACAGCAGGTGCATGGAAACACCATCATGTCTAATTTCTGTTCCTTCATCGTCACTGGGTTAAAATCCCGAAGCTCTACCTTACAGCACTGTGGGAGCACCTTCACCATATGGAGCACAGCGGCTCAAGGCGGCGGCTCACCACCACTACCTTCTCAAGGAAGTATTTAAGGAGTATTTAGATGAGCACTTGAAATGCCATTGCATACAAGGCTATGGGCCAAATGCTGGAAAATGGGATTAGAATAGTTAGGTGCTTGATGGCTGGCACAGACATGATGGACCAAAGGGCCTGTTTCTGTGCTGTATAACTCTAAGGGCAACTCAGGATGATATAGTGTCAGCCTTGGCTCAGAAGGTAACACTCACGCCTCTGAGTCAGAAGGTTGTGGTTTCAAGTCCAACTCCAGGACTGGAGCACAACAATCTAGGCTGACCCTCCAGTGCAGTACTGAGGTGGTCACCTTTCAGATGAGATGTTAAACTGAGGCCCCATCTGCCCTCTCAGGCAGACATGAAAGATCCCATGGCACTATTTCAAAGAGGAGCAGGGGAGCTATCCCCAGTGTCCTGGATGATATTTATCCCTCAGTCAACAGCAAAAAAACAAAAGTTATATAAATGCAAGTCTGTCTTTCTTTTTATGGTTGCCCTATTAATTAATAAATGCCAGCCTTGTCAGCAATGTCCCTATTCCAAGAATGAATAAAACAAAACATGCCTGGAAGTCCATTTTGAGAGTTGATCTATTTTTGTGTGAAGAAATTCATGACATCAGTTCTCAACTTGCCTTTCACCAGTTTGACCTTGTCCTAATCTGTCAGTTTGTGGATCTACCTTTTCTATAGCTTGCTATCTTATATACCTTGGTGAAGTCCCCTCTTGGCTGCCTCCATGAAAGGCTCTTCATAGCTGCCTTGTGGCTCTTCTCTACATCATCTCCAGGGCTTTAACGTGTCCTTGTGTCTCCATGACCAAGATAATTTAAAAAAAAAGATCAGGGACAGGAACCCAAGTGGAATTTCTCCCCACAGATCAGGAGCATTCCAAACAATTGCAATGCCCCTACTGCTGAGGTCAGCTGACTTAACACCAACCAGGAATTGAATCTGACACTCCACTGGTCTGTATGACTCAATGTTACACTATGGTATGTTTGCCTTCAAAGTTACCTTTAAGCTGCAAGGTAAATTAAGTTCCCGTGCAGGCTGTGCACAAGTCAGCCCCTTTAAGATTTTGCATCTGTGTGGCTGTGCAAAAAAATTTAAAGGGCCCATGCACTTAAACAAATTGGCCGCAGACAATAAAAAAAGTTAGAGGGTATGTTGTACATTTGTACAAAGAACAACAACAACGCATTTATATATCATCTTTGACATATTAAATCATCTCACGGTACTTCACAGAGCATTATCAGATAAAATTTGACACCAGCCAACATAAGGAAATATTAGGTCAGGTGACTAAAAGCTTGGTCAAAGAGGTAGATTTTAAGGAGTGTCTTAAAGGAGGAGAGAGGGGCTGAAAGATGGAGAGATTTGGGGGGGAAATTCCGGAGCTCAGGGCCAAGGCAGCTGATGGTCCTGCTGCCAGTGATGGAATGAAGAAAATCAGGGAGTGTAAGAGGCCAGAATTGGAGGAATCCAGAGATCTCAGAGTCTGTAGGGCTAGAGGAGGTTACAGAGATAGGGAAGGGCAGGTCATGGAGGGATTTGAAAACCTAGGATGAGCGTTATAAAAATTAGAGCAAAGGTGCCATACTACCAACTGCATGTTTGGACGCTGTGCTCATCCAGTTTGGGTGCCAGACCACATATCCTAATGCTAGCAGCTTGCACCAAACTGACATCCCAGGGCCAGCCTGCAAGGGAGATAACAAACAGGAGAAAGCGGAGAGGGAAAGAAAACTGCGCTCGGTGCTTTTCCACATCTATTTCACTTCTGTCAGACTCAGATCACAATGGAGGCGGCCCACAGCTGTTTACCTCTTTCCTCGGCTACTCCTTTCTCACAATTGCCACAGGCCTTGCCTCTCTCGTCTGTGCCCATATCTGATCACTCCCTGTGTGCACTCCATTCTAAATCACACAAACACAGGATATTCCTGCCAGACAGGCCACCTCTGTCAGCCGGGCCCTCCACTAAAATCGAGGGAAGTTATTAAAACGACAGACTGGGAGGCAGAACAATGAGCAGACTAAGTTTAGCTGTGAAACCTGGTCTCTTGCTCCCTCTTTACAAAAAGCTCCTCCGTGTTATTTATTGGAGTTGGGAAAAAACATATATATTTGCTGCGTGATAAAATGAAAGAGGCCATTCAGTGTGGCAGCTGAAATCAGGAGGTCTCACTGAAAGATGATCATTTCCTCAGTGTATGAAAACAGAAAGCAAATGGCACAGAAATAGGAATTGACTTAAAGCTGTAGACTCCTCACTTTGGTTGTATTGCCTAAACTCTCCCACATATACAAGAGCCTCACAACCCAAACGATTTTTAAAAAATAAGAAATTCTCCAGACCATTGCACAGATGGGAAACTGTAGTTCTACAAGTGGAGACTCAACAATCTCAGATTATTTCCACTGGGGCAGAGAAGGCCAAGATGAGATTTAACGTGAGGTTTTTAAAAATCTGAAGGGTTTTGAATAGGGAAAGACTATTTCCTCTGCTGGGGCAGTCAGGGATGAGGGATCATCAATTTAAAATGGCCACTAAGAGAGTGAGAAGTTAGAAAGAATTACTTCATGAAGTTGGTTGTTGGAGCACGGAAATGACTTGCCACAGGGAGTTGTTGAGGCAGAGACCACTACATTTTTTAAGGGAAGAGTCGAAACATATCCCAAGCAGAGGACGATAAAGGGTCCTGGAAGTGAGCAGGGCAATGAAATTAATTTTAGATCATTCAGTAGAGTTGGTACAAACACAAGGGGCTGAATGGTCTCCTATGCTGTAAAGTGTTTCTCAATGCTACATTTCTAATGAACATACTGAAATTGTTATTGGGGAATTCCTTTGAATTTTAGCAAGGTGCTGCTCATGGAGATCACTGTCTCTTGCTGAGTTACTGTTTGGGAGGAGTGGGGGACTGTGACGACCCACCCTTTGGTATCCCACCTGAATGCCCATTCTTCCTGGTGTAAACATGGATGGTGAGTATTGGTAGGCTATTTGTCTGTAGCTGCCATCACAGTTAAGCCCTCACCCAATGCTTCCCCTACCCCTGCCCGTAACATGCACTTTCCAGCAAGACCACCATTGGGAGAAGGGACCTTGGGTTATTTTTCTGCTCCCTGGCCCATGGGAGTTGAGGCAATTCGTGGAAGCCCAA
This sequence comes from Heterodontus francisci, assembly GCF_036365525.1. Classification (NCBI taxonomy): domain Eukaryota; kingdom Metazoa; phylum Chordata; class Chondrichthyes; order Heterodontiformes; family Heterodontidae; genus Heterodontus; species Heterodontus francisci. The sequence goes on along the minus strand of NC_090407.1, from coordinate 14,103,032 downwards.
TGTCCCTGTCCTGTTGAGATAAGGCAACTCACCATAAGCTGCCGTAATCAATTGCAATGTTACACTGAGTATTTTCATAAAAATCTGACATACTTTCAGAAATCTAGGGTTCCACCAGGGAAAGCCTGTTGAATGATTTTGCCATTCCATAACATAATAACGATGAACATGAAATGTAATGCCACGGGCAATGCAAAGTGTTGTGGGACATGATACAATATCCCTGCTTTTTTATACCTGTTTCTGATTTAACATAGGCAAAATAAATATTTTTCCCATACAGAGCCTCTTCAATTACAGTCGCTACACTGATCCACTCCAGATAATGTTAATGTACCAATGAAGATTGGAGCTTCAGTTAAATTTCTCAACAAAAATCACACATACAGCCTCTCAACATACCTGAGGGTGGAATAGAAGTGGGTTTGGGCGCAGGTACTTCTCCTTCAGTGAGTTCAGGGGGTCCATCATTTTCCTTTTCTCCACCCTGCTGGACCGAGAAGTAAAGAGTTAAATCAGCGCCCAGCATTTCCAAAACCAAAGTCCTACCTCTGACACTAAGGACGACTTTGGAACAATGTTGTCTTAAGGAAAGATGCACACTTACGCTGTGTAATGCAGGTGGTTCCAGCTGAAAGAGAAAAGCAAAGGTTGGGATGAAATCCAGGCTGTGCACTCTTCTGGTCTAACTTGGAGGGAATGAGAGCTGTCTTCCCCCCTTTTCTCCCCAGAGCTTTCACCTGAAGGAGATCAAGCAGCTGGACCGTTAGGCCAATACTTAGTCCCATGGGTTGCAGGTGCTCGCAATCACCATGTGAACACTGAGCATCCTAGGTTTTGGGTTGGGAGCCTACATTATTTGGATTATTTGTTCTTGGGATGTGGACCATACTGGCAGGGCTATGTTTGCTGTCCATCCCTAGCTACCCTGAAGTCATTAAGAGTCAACCCCAAAGCGTGAGACTGGAGTCACGTGGAGGCCGGGCTGAGTAATGAACCAGTTGGGTTCAATTAACAATCAATTAATTTTGGGGGTCATTGTTTTTCTGGTGTCAGCTCTCATCTGACCAGATGTATTGAATTCAGTTTCATAACCTGCCATGGTGGGATTTGAACACACGACCTGCACGATCCTAGTCCACTATTGTTACCATTACACCTCCTCCACAAAACACCAGAAAAGATTGCAGGAAGAAGGTTTCTACAGAGTACTAGAATCCTTTATAAGCTCACAGAGGAAAGGAAATCCTAACCCTCCCTTTCCATCATAATGGCTTCTACTGAGGGCACTGGCAGTTGCTTGTGTACAGCTCCTCCAGCAGCCCTCTATTACCTCACCCAGGTGGTCATTCTGCATATTTGAAGCAAGATGGTGAGTGGAAGATTGGGCTATTTGACAATGGAAGACATTGCAGCCAAGTGTGGTCAAACACTTACTTCCCATTATGGGCGACTGGAGAGTGATCAGGAGCTGGAACTTTGGTTGATTTCTTTCCCCTTCCTATCTCAGGGATACTGATGTTAATTGCAGTGACCCAACTCTTGGCCCTGACTGAGACCAAGGAGAAGTACCTGTGCCCAAACCCACTTCCATTGACTGAATCAGAGCTGTTTGCAGCCTGTGTGGCTCAGTGGAGGAAAAAATTATTAACTAGTTGAAATATTCAACTGCTCCGCTTAAACCTGGAGGAGCAGACCCCTATATTGTTCTTCTGTGCACTTATTAGGGTACTTTGGATGCCAACTAACTTATAACTGTTTCCAGAAGTGAAATCAGTTTTATCATAATTCAGTAATAATGTTTTCCAGCCCGAAGATTATATTAATGCAGCTAATCAATCAATTGTTAATGTCTCTCAATTCCCCTGCCTTAAACAGATTTACTGCACAGGCTGGCAAGGCACAGGATCCAGTGCTGCAGCCTGTGTTAACCCAATACTTTTCTGCTTTTCTTGAAGAAACTATGTTATGCAAAATGATCATAGTTGCACATTTCCATTAGCTGGAATGATCTAATGGGCTTAACAGATGCTGGGAACCCTCCTGTCCTTTATCCAAATGGTGTGAACAATGAGTGTAGGCAGGTTGTTCGCTGTTGTGGGAAATCATAACCTTATGCAAAGACATGTACACATACTGACTGCATACACACAAAAGCACAAAAACATATAGACCGCACAATCACTCACAAAAAAAACAGACAAAAACACACACACCTGCACACAACCTAATACGCATAAACATGGAGCACACACCTGCAAATACACACACACTAACACGCATACACAAACATACACACAATAACACATGCACGCAAACGTACACATTGACATGTTTCCTTTATTTATACAAATCTCTGAAACCCTTCATCTGAAGTTCCCCAAACATCTTCAATTCCACTGCCTTCCTTGGTTGATTATCTTCATCACACTTTGTTAAGAAATTAAAAACATTGGTTGGAATTTGTTGTGGAGGCAGTGGCCCCGCCCACCAGTTGGAAAGTCAGTGGCAACCCCAATTCTGCAGGCCCTGAAAGGCACGACTGTGTTTTATGGTCCTCATGCAATTAATTGCCTGTGGTTGTGGCTTCTGCTGCTCTAAGGCAGGATGTCCCGCCTCCAAGAACTGCGGGCCAATCAGAGGGCTGGCAGCTCCTCAGTCCCAGCAGCGCCACGGGGATTGGTGGCTACTGCTGGCACTGCAGCAGGCCCAGAGTGCAGGTAAGTGGGGTGGGAAATTGCCGGGACCAATCAGGCAGGTCCTGGGTGGGGGGTGTGGGGGCGGGTTGATCATGAGGGTTGGGGTGGGTCTTCCACCATGGGCAGCACTTGCTGTTGGGGGGGGCCCGATCAGGAGGGATCCCTGCTCCGAGCCTGCAGGGAGGACACCAAGTTTTACTGGGCAGTCTCCACAGGTGATGAAATGCCCATCCACTTAAGGGCTGAAACTGGCCTAAGGGCGGGCACACTGGCTGCCACTGGTAAAATGCCAGAGGCAGTGGGAAGGTGACCCCCACCCCCCGCCATTCCACCCAATTTTATGCCGCCCTGCCTCCCAGCCGGCCCCTGGGGCAGGGTTGGGGGGGGGGGGCGGGGTGTAAAGTTCTGGCCATTAATTCCCAGAGATTTAATTTTTTGACTTCTTGCCTTGATGGTCTGACCAACCTAAAAGTAGTATTTTGATTTCATCTGATTCAACCATGACCTTACTGAATGGCGGAGCAGGCTCGAAGGGTCGAGTGACCTACTCCTACTCCTAATTCGTATGTTCATGCCATTTAATATTTTATTTACTTTGCTTTGTTCCCATTGAACCTTCTCTCTAGACTGTAGAGCTTTCTCCAATCTTCCCTCATGGCTCATATCTCCTTTTACACTAATGGTTGAGATCAGAAACTTCATCTCACTGTCTCCAGCTTTGAACAGCCATGATGTAGTGACAAAGCCATAATCCAGTGAAGAATCAAACAACAGCTGTTGAGAACCTTCTGTGTTGTTTGTGTATGACCAGGCTCTAATCTAACACAAGGGCCCAGCTGATCTTAAACTGAGAATGTGAAGCTGGATAGCTCATTCCTGCCCTGCAATGTCCAAGATCATTAAATCTGCCTGCAATTAGATGGCTGTCCTCTTGTATTATTTGTTATACTGGCAGATCTTCTATGCCACTGCTTGAGGTAAGTTGAAGGACGCAGAGGCTTATAAGTGCAGGAACATGATGCCTTGTAATGCACAATCCAGTATTCTACTGCTAATCTGTACCTTTACCCCCTGTAAGACCACAAGGTCTAAATCACTGTGCATTGGTCCTGAGGTCAACTGACCTTTTCTTTTGAGATTGCAAACTGGTCGTCAGATACTGGATCTTATCTGGAGGTCAGAAAACCCCACATGAAATGACTGGCTTTCCCGTTTTGTTTAGAAGACTATTTCTTATCTGTAACAAAGTGTGCCATCTGGAGTGCACACACTTTGGAAACATCTCACTCACTCCCTGTAACACCTTCCCTGCCACACTTTGTTACTAACACCTACTGTGAAAAAACAGCATATTCTCTGACTCCCCCCACACACATACACACATATAATGGATGGACGGAGATTACTGCATTTATAAATACAAATCAGACATTCTTCATGGCTGGATGTCAGTGCATTTGTTACCGTGCAGCGTGACACAGACCTGGTGGAGTTTTGCGTTTGTCCCCTCAGAATGTGTCCCCCACCCTTGCAGGGTGCCTGATCATAGTTCAAATGTGATGCTTCACACAGGCCAGCCAAAAGGCATCGAGTTGCATCATGAAGCATACGAAGCACCTGACACCTGAATAAGAAAGCACGACTATGCACATTCATTTTAAAATTTCTCTCCAGTTTTCTCCCCTCCCTTCCTGAAGGCATGTGAGTGACTTGGGTACAGCTCCTGAAGGCAGCAGAGGGTCCTCCAGTATTTTTCACAAGTGGCCATTACTAATGTCTGAACCATTGCAGTGAACCAGGCAGGCTGTCTAACTGTGGAGAATATTGTAGTCACATATGATGCTGTCCTCCCTGCCACCCAACATTCCCACCCCATCTACAAATGTGTGCACAGCCTTGCTCAGATCACACCTCAGCAGGAGGTTGTGGGGATTGGTGGGGGTAGGGCTGCCAGCAGCAGTGGAACCCTAGTCCAGCTTCAGAAAAGGAAGGGAGAATGTTGAAGGCTGCAACATGCCTCAGAAAAATGTAGACCAGAGAAAAATCTGAACAAACATTTCATACAATATTCAAGTTGACACAATGCAGAAGTCTTCTGAAGGAACGGTTAATGTTTACTGTAGGATCTACAAATACCTGTAGATGGGATCCATGAAAAAAGGTGACGGCTTTGCATAATGAAAGGGTTGCTGATGCGACATCTTGGGCAGCTCATCATTGATCATCATCTTGCGGTCGCCGAACACATGGTTCTTCCTGGGCTCTCCCGGGCCATTCTGACTGACCCGGCTCCGACTGCTTATGCTCAGGTCCAGCGGTTGCTCCTCTCCTGAAAGTGTAGACACCATGAGCTTGGATGTTGGGAGGGGTTTTGCTTCTTTCCGTTTCATGGTGAGGTCGAAGGGCGACTCAGAGCCTGTGCTCCCACTTTTCTGGTGCTCCCTGGGTGACTTTGGCTCATTTTTCACTAACAAATTGGGATTGAGGTTTCGGTCCGTAAAAGGGTATATGGAATGTGGGATGTTTGGGAGGAGCTGGAATGGAAACATTGAGTGGTATGGAAGTGACCCCATTTTCTTCTCTTGCATTCCCATGAACCCAGTGCCAAAGTACTTCTCCGCGATTGAAGCAATAGCTTTAATGGAATCATTAGCAGCATTAGTCGGAAGGTTCTGCTCATCTGGAGGAGGAAAGAAGGAATGTTGGGATGGAAGATATGTTCGCTCATTCATTTCATTGGTAGAATTTGTGGAGACTGAAGTGACCTTGTCGTTTGCTTTGGCTGTTAGATTGGTCTTTTCCTTCTTTTTATCTCGATCACTCTCCACATCACTGTCCAAATCAGACCCAGTGCCTGTGGTTGTGTCCAGGTCAGTCCCACTCGTTGTGTTAATGTCTTCAAAGTCGCTACCTTCTGATAAGTCACTGTTTTTTACTTTGCTTTTCTCAGAATAGCAATTTTCAGATCGGATGTTGGATTTTTCTTCTAAAGGGGCAACTCTGTCATTGAACGTCGACACCAAGGAAGATGCTTGTGACACAGAGGGAGTCCCCATGGGGCTTTGGACATTTCCGTCAATATCACGATTTAAGCAGCCTTTGAACAATGCATTGCTTGGCAATAGAGGGGGCCTGGGATACAAGGAATGGGGGAAAAGGCCTGGGAAACCTGGAGCAAGAGCTGGAAATGCAGCTGTCGGTGAGAAAGGCAATCCCGTTGGGTGTGGGCGTGAGGGAAAGTAATCATTGAACCCCAGGGAAGTATGGTTAAGGGTTGATGTGGGTTTTGATTTGTCCAGCATGGCACTGGGAGTGAGTGGCAGACCTTGAGGGAACATAGAACTGGGATTGTAATGGTTCTTGCCTTCGCAGAACCTGCGGTGCTTGTTCAATGAGGAGGTTGTGCTGAACATCTGGCCACAGTCTTTGCACTTTATTTGTGTCCGGCAATCGGCATGCATCCGTTTATGTCGACAGAGGTTGGAGAACTGGGTGTACGATTTGTGACAGACCTCACCTGTAATTGAATACAAAAGAGAGATGTAGTATAAATGGTTTTTACACTATTCGAGCAACATGGGCCATACAAGTATACAGGAGGACTTAGAGAACACCTCTATAGTGATATTAACTGCCACCTATCCAAGCCACTAGCCTTGGTAGGTTCTTAGACAGATTACACCCCTAACTAATTGTGATAAATGCCATTGAACTCCTCAAAGGAAATGCCCACCATAATTGGAGATAAGCTGAAAGGTCACTCACCATTACAGATCACTTCAACTGAGCAAAGGACACAAGTTCTGGTCCAAATTTTGTTTTTTAAATAATGCATTTTCATTTACATACTCACTTAGGAACCTGAACATTGTAAAGTGATTAGAAGAAAATGAAATCTCATACTTTTTGGACTATTCCCAATAAAGGGAAAAGGAGAGCTGGAATGCACAGGACTGTCCTAGGCATGATTAGGTAACACAATAAAACTCCATTGGATCACCCCAAAGGAAAGAAAGAGGTAAAGAATAAGATGTGATAACTTGAAAGAATCTCCACCATATTTATAACGACAGATCCCAGGACAACACCACAGTGCAAAGAAGAAAACTAATACAGTCAATGTTCTTCCTAATATGCTTGACATGTTGCTTTACAGATTTACATACACATCACCTTTCAGTTACCAAGTGTAAAATGAATTCTATTGGATTTTATTTCTCCTGTGTGCCATGTTTAATGCATTGCCCAATGTGTTTATGTAAAATTCTGTCTGCTCTATTTTATTGAACTCGAGAGTGAAGATTGGAGGGGAAGGAATGCCATTTTTTGTGTATTTCACTGCACCCTGCCTCTCCCTGGTATTAAAAACATAAAATGGCGCACAAAGGAATTCAACGAAAGCAGATTAACTAACAAGCTAAAAATAGTGATTAAATGCAATCCTTCTATAATCAGACACACAAAAAAAAGTAAAGGAAAGGCCAGGGCAGTTTCACTTTCCCAAATCAAATGTTGATTTTTGTTTAGAGAAGGCAATTAAAAAATTGCCAGCTTCGTTAATAAGGGAACAGTAAAAGGGATACGACAAGGGCTTAAAAATGAAGTAAGCAGGGAGATATTTAGTGGTAACACTGGTTATGGGTGACAATACACTCCTGCGCTTCAACAGCTATACAAAAAAAGGTTTCTTACCATCACTCTGTGTCCATGCTTGTCCCTGCCTCCTATCTGTCAATATCATACAGATAAATACAATTACAATATAATCAAACCAATTCTAAATCCTCTCATACTAACTTACACTAAGCACTGTCACAGTGAGATACAGCAGGCTGTTAGCACTTGCAGCAATAGGGACATGGTACACCGTCTGTACTTGGGAATCTATCGCCCCCCTCCCCAATCAATTACCACTGCCGTTGCCCTTTAGCCAAGAGGCTGGAACACATCAGACTGTGGACTCTTGTGAGTTTGATATCAGTAGAGATAATGAACTGGCTGAGTACAGGATGTTTCTCTGGATGGTGGTGGGACTGCTTGCAATTGGAATTTTTCTTTCTTCCTCACTCCTTTGCCCCACCTTCCCTAAGATGGTGACCTCAATCCTGCATAACGCAACTATTAGAGTGTTGTCAAGCTCAATCAATTGTTGGGCCTGAGATTTAAACTAGGGAACTCTGAATGGCAATTCCAAATTTCTAATCCAATTTTAACACTATCTATTCCAATCTATTCCTAATTACGTGGGTACTTCAGTGATCTGGCCATTGATGGTTCGCTACTGTACACTCTACCAAGTTTCTCACATGTCTCACCAAGATTGACTAATTTTATTTGAATTGACCACTAATTACATTGTTATGCATAACCTGGAGTGTCACTCTTCAAAGAAGCAATTCAAAGTTTTAGAAGAACACTGAGAGAAACTAAGTCTATAGAATACCTAAATAAAGTAACTAATTGTCATGTTTATGTGCATATTATTAAAAATCTTACATCTGCGCGCACTTCCTATCCACATAACTTGATTTGCTGTTTTTGCCACATGTTTTGTGTCAGCTTTCTCCCCCCACTATAAATTCATAATTCCATATTTATAATGGGTTTTCCCGATGCAAAACCGACACTCTGATTGTACAAGCTGGTCACCAGCCTCCCACAATATCCCAAAATGTTTTCTGAAAACATTTTCATTTGCCATTTTTTTCCCTCAGTAACTTAAATTCCTGCTGTCCAAGTGTACAGTCAGTAGTCTGTGATTTTTAATACACACAATGGGCTGAATTTCACCAGCTCGCCGCCGATCAAAGATGGTGGGGTTCATACGCGGGATTTACTCCACAGAGCCGCTGTGATATTGTATGCGGCGGCTTATTTACATGGCCAGGGTGGATCGTTCCCCCTCCCCAATGACATGCAGGGGGAGGGTGTTCCGTCCCCGGCAATGGCATCTGGTGCCACTGTGCAGGTGCCAGCACTATTTTTAAAGGGCTTCCAGCCCTTCAATGTAATTTGAATTTTTAAAGAAACCTGATTATAAAAAAACTGAATAAAATTATCGCGATCCTCTCCCAACCCCCCAATGACCTTAAAATTTATTACTTGCCCTCTCCCTCCACAAAAAAACTTACCTTGTGATCCCAACCTACAACCCCCAAAGTTAATGAACTATGAACATTACTTCCCAACACCCCCTGGACCAATCAAAAAGGTTTGGCCCTGTTTCCCCCCACCCCCCCCCCAATTCCTGCCCTGAAAACCTACCTCCTCCCCCCTCCCCACCTGTGTTCTGCCATACTTCACTAGTCGGAGATAAGACAGTGCGGGAGCGCCGGCCACTGACCGGAATATCAGAGCGGGACGGCCGGTGCGACAAGGTAAGTAATTATTCATCCATTAGCATCCATTAACATATTTAAATTTTGGCCCCGTCGCCGAGTGGTGGGGGGGGCTGCTACGGGGCCTCACCGCCGGCAGTAATATGGGGCGGGGCCTTCCCGGCATCGAGGCCCATGGCGGACCTGCCCCGGAAGCATTTTCTGGGCCGCCCCACCACGACCCCCAATGTCAGGGGGCTGGTAAAATTCAGCTCCGAGTTTGTCTCAATGTCAGTTTTACCTGAATAAAGGTTTTCAAATTTGCCCACTAGCTTTTGTTCAAATAATTTTGAAAAAAAAAATTCAACGGAAACTGCTAACAAAAATATTCTCAGTACTCAGAGTGAACAGTACTGATGCATCCTGTGAAATTAGATACACTGTGCATGCCGTGACTGCACAAACCAAATCCAGCTCAGAGTCACAGCTCTGCACAAAAGTTTCAAGTCCGAAACCAGGCTTTTGGGAAAGGTTGAGGCCTTCAAGCAAAAGCTTTATAATGGCATTAGGGACACAAAAGACAATTCACTGCATGTACTTGTGAAATGTAGTCGTTTGATTTTTTTATTCTGTTTAAACATTTATTTTGGACAACAGAAATTTACTGAGCAGAAGAAATGGAGAATGAAAAATCCTTTTAGGATGCATTTTGAGCTATTTGTGGGATTGCAGAATCAGGGTAACAAGCTTACATCAGGAAAGTACATTATAAATGTGATCATATTAATTTATAATGGGGAAAAGTTGACACAAAAATGTGAGAACTAGAAGGCATGTTGTGCAGACGGGAAGCACATGCAGATGTTAAGAATTTTAATAACATACATATAAATCAATAAGCTATAACTCAATGGATGGATGTTGAGATGGACTCCCCAATGACACTTCAATGTCCCACTTTACCACAAGTTGACTCTCACAATCAGTCGCACAACACAATATCCACTAGAAGTCAAGCTCAGCACCTCATGGTCCACTTCTAGTTAATGGGGGTGAAATAGTCTTCTGCAGTAACACAAAACAAGCAATAGAGCATTGGCATCCTGTTTGATACTGTACCCAATTAAAGTCAATGGAAAAGAAAATCAAGGAGAATGTTGCCCAATGTGCTACTGCAGAAGACAATTTTCACCCCCAATATGTCATTCATTATATGCTGAATGCTGAAAAGATCACAAACCTAAACTATACACTTACAGCTTTGCGCTATTATGGAATAATACTCACTGGACAATCTCATAGGTCTGTGAAGAGACTTCCTAGCTATGACATCAAATTAGTTCATGGACAGCAGGGTTAGCAACAGCAAAGTAACAACAAAACCAAAAATATCTTGACAGAGTCTCACATCTTTGAAAGGTACACTTCTAATAGAGGAGCCGTTACTTATGGGAACTTACAAGGGTTTCAGCTGGCAACTCAGGATGAATGTTTTACTACTTGAACTAGTGCAATCTCTCACCATTATCAATGGTTCCACTCAGAAGCATAATTCAGTGGCAGCACCTTAGTCTTCCAGAAGGCCTTCAAAGTATCAGATCCATTTCTAACATTACCCACTTGGTTTAATTAAACACAAGACAATGAAGCCAACACAGTTGAGTGACCTCTCAGCTTATCAATAGTTGCACATTACAGCACAGACTCTCATTCCTAAAGTGATTCATCAAAACTTTAGGCCTCATTCATTAGGCCTCACCCTTTTAATTATTTGTCATGAATCATATCAACACAATCGAATAAAATATGACTAATAGTACTACAGTACCTAGGGAATGCATTTCACAAAAAAAACAAGAAAAAAACATTTATTTGCAGTGTGTTTGAAGTTGAGAGTTCAGTAATACTCCTGAAATTAAATAATAATTTGTAGGTTGCAGAGTTCTGTAAATCCACATATAAATATTGAACATGTAGCTGGGTTGTCACATGGTACCGTACAGGTTAAGCATGCTGGGATTGGAGGGTGGTGAAGGAAAATTATAGGATCAAAGCAGATGACACATGATTCTTCACCTGGCTGATGGTATTCTAACCTGGGGATGCCTGATGTTCCCTATAATGAAAAAATGTCTCATCTCTCAAGTGCTAATAGCCCTCACTTGGTTGAGTGTAACATTAACCTTGCCTGGAAACAGGCCATATATCTGCCCTCCTGGCTGCAATAGTGTAGGCCAGGCAGACACAGAAAAAGGAAAAGTTGCAGAAAGAAAGAAACCTACCCCAAGAGAAAAAAAATCCCTGAAATATATATTCTGTCCAATTTAACCTTACTTGATTCAAAATGCTAGAAATGAAATGAACCAGTTGCTTCCCATGAAAATGAAATATGCATGAATACAGGATTTCAAATTGAAGCATCTGTAAGGGGGATTGTGAGGTCATTTGATCTCAATCCTATTATCACCAGATTGCTATATTTCTCTGTATTTGTTGCTACATGATAATATAAAGATAGTTTCTGCAATGAGAGCAAAGTTTCCTTTGAGTAGTTGACATTTTCTTTTAGAAGTTAGAACAGGGCATCACCAGGAGTGTGCCAGTATGTGGAAGGGGTCCCGAGGAGTGTGTATGGATTCACAGGCATAGTGTCAGTATTGGCAGGGGAATCCTGTAAGCGTGTCAATATTTCAAACCTTCATGTTGAAGACTAGTTTATACAGAAAAATGCTCAGTTTATAGGTATCTGTACTTACACATGGCTATGCCACTCAGACAAAACAGGAAAGTATATAAAAGACAAATAAGAGCAAAGACACACAGAGTGAACAAGAGTATTATGATGTAACTAACCTTTGCTACGATGCTGTAAAGAGTTGACTAAAGCTTCTGATGCAAACAGGGTGTAATCCAAGTTGAATCATAGTTATTAAGGCATTTATAATCAATAGCATCTATTGGGGTGGTCCAGACCTCATTATTTGCTCGACCAGGCCATCTGGTTTCCAAGTCGCCTAGCAGCTAGTGGTCTCACTCCAGCCTCTAAAGTAAGAAGCAGCTCTGCTGGGTCTCACATCAATATCTCAGGTGGGCAAAACTTAGCTGGTCATGTTCTATAGTACCAGTTGTCCAGCAGGGAATGGATCATATAACAGGGTCCCAGCTGATCCAGTAATTCTAGTGGTAGTGAGACAAATTCCCAACTAAATTCAGTCAAATTTTTAAAATTCACCTGCCCATAGTGGGTTTTGATTGCTTTCAAGCCAGGGTACTTCACATTAGTGGGGACCTGTGCGAACAGCTCTACCCACATAAGCCCATCATCTATTTGCCAGTCCCAGGTAAAATTCGCCGCTGTGGGTGAATGAGAAAGTCGGGCATCAGTTGGAAGCGTGATACTGAACATCAGGGTGAAGGTGGAACCAAGGACATGTCAAAGAGGAAAAGAAAGCGCTTCAATCGACAGTGCTGTATTTCAACTGCTGCCGAAATAGTCAACATCTGCTTTTATTCCCTACTTGACTTGGAACTCGGGAGGAAACACACTCTTGCCAATAACACCAGGCTGTGTGTGGATGAAATGAAAAGTGACAGCTTCCATATATTTAGTGCAACTCTGTAGAGTAGCTCTGGGTTCCAAAGGTCAGTCTCCCAGGAGGGTGCAACTAACACAAATACAAACGCCCTAGTTTGCAAATTCTTCATAAAGTGTTCAGTCTGTCCCTACATTTCAGTTTATCACTGCAAATTATCACTTTGAGCAGTGCAATTAATCAGCAACTTATCAATGACATGGTGAGTAACAAGTTGGCAGTGCCGAAAATATGTGGCAAAATCTTATGAAAACGTTTTCATAGAATCTTATCTCCAAGCACTAATGGGTTCAAGATGGCAGGCAGACCAGTTATCAGAAAATGCATTTAATTTCAAATTTATAATGGCTAATGCGGAAATCTGAGAGAAAATGAGTATGTAAGGTCAACTCTCTGTAAATAAGGGAATTGGTGTAATAACTGTCTGACATTAGTCAGAGGCATGTCTGCAGATCAAAGTTCTGTCGGTCCAAATTGGGTAGCCATTTTGGTTTCAAGAATGGGACTTAACCACTCACATTTCAAAGAGGGACTTTATCTTAATCCAGTCAACATGGCAGTATGTAAAAGAACGTTAGTCATAAATTTGAGTTGGCTGTAATGCCATTTTGGTCAGACTTGGCCTTTTCACAATCATGAGTGATAATTAAAAAACAGGTGAGTGCAAAAGCAGGAAATCCTGGCCTAACTGTCTGGGCTCAGAGGTGAAGGAAGATCACTTGGTTGAAGATGTCCAGCCTCTGTGAAAGCCCAACATGAGTATGAGTTAACCCCTTCAGGGAAGAAATGTGGGAGGGGAACTGGGGGGTGGTGTGAAGAATATTTTACAGGCAGGTTGCTCACCATCGGATTATTTTGAAACCATCCAAACTACAAGGGTGTTTAGGAGAGCTCAGATAAAACATTTTGATGACGAAAGGAAGCATTTTTTTGGGCAATTTAGCTGAACACAAAATCTGAAAGGATTTAAAGGGATTAACAAGGGGATCTCTGAAACTGTGGAGTTTATAAAGAAAACATGGACCTGGCATGAGTGTTAACAGAGGGGGAAAAAAACTGACCTCTAAAAAGGAGGGAGGTGGCAGGACTGCACTGTGTACTTGGACTTAATCAATCATAAGACTGGGGAATGTGATTGGACATCAGAAAACACAGGACACCTATATGTACACTTGAAGATAAGAGAGACACAATAACTCACAGGTGAAAGGCTTAATGCTGCTGTGTATGTGCTTGTGCTGTTTCAGTCCAGATGAGGTGGCAAACGTTTTTCCACAGTCAGGGCAAGCGTGCGCCCGGGCTCCCACATGCTGAGACCTGATGTGTCGCTGGAGATTGCTTGGATCAGTGAAGACCTGATATACAGGAAGGAGAGAAAGCAATAAAAAAAGGAAGTCATTGGAAACTTGCACAAAGGCCTGTTAAAGGGGGCTGCCGTGGTCCCATGTATCAGAGATCTCTTTTAAACAGGAACAATCATTAGAGCAATGGAACCTCGATATCGGAGGGGAAAAATTTGCAGGGCTATGGGGAAAGAGCAGGGTAGTGGGACTAATTGGATAGCTCTTTCAACAAGTGGGTACAGGCACGATGGGCCAAATGGCCTCCTTCTGTGCTATATGATTCTATCTGCACTTCCATTATCTCGATTAATTGTACTATGATTTGCAGGAGTCATGATCTCATTTTGCATAAACCAATTACAATGTAATTGAGTGTTTTACAGTGATACATCACAGACTTTGGACCCTTGATCAATTAGAATAGACAGCTGTTCTCTAAACACCCACTGTCTGGTAAAATTTACTACCTATGTTGCTCTGGTATATAGATCTGTGCCTGCTGGACCAGCAGGAGTCAGGCTGTCAGCAATTTTTCTAGAATGTCTCATTTTTTTCTAAAGAATGGAACAAGGCAGCTTAAAGCTGCACATGCTGGGAACTTCATTACATAATCTAAATAGACCAATCAAAGCTGGAATCTCACCAAGTGTGGTTGGACTACTGATTATCAGTCAATGGGGTAGGGGTTGTCCATTATGGAGGCTTCACTGACAATGATTGGTGCTTCATTACCCTTATAATCAGACAGTAATCACACTTAATTATCACACCTGGCTTCAGTTAGTGAGGGAAGATTGTAGAGCTAAGGTCTGAAGCACAAAGGGCAACTCCGGGATAGTAGTGGTCCCCAAACTCCTGTTGTGCAGTAGTCTAAAAATTACGCAGAATTTATGCTCAACATCATAACAACAACTTGCATTTACACAGAACTTTTAACAAAATAGCCCAAGGCACTTAACAAGAATGTTATCAATAAAAACTTTTTTAACACCGAGTCACAGATGACCAAAAGCTTGGTTAAAGAGGTAGGTTTTAAGGAGCATCTTAAAGGAGGAGAGAGAGGTAGAGAGCAGAAAAGTTTAGGCTGGCAATTCGAGAACTTGGGGTCAAGGCAGCTGAAAGCAGAGCGTCCAATGGTGGAGCAATTAAAATCAGGGATGGGCAAGAGGTCAGAATTGGAGGCTTGTAGGGCTGGAGGAAGTTATAGGGATAGGGAGGGGAGAGGCCACAAAGGAATTTGAAACAAGGTGAGAATTTTAAAATTGAGGCATTGTTAGACTGAGTGTAGGTCAGCAAGTACAGGGATGAGGGTTGACGGTGTCAGTTAAGATACCGTCAGCAGAGTTTTGGATGCGCACAAATTTATATAGGTTGGAAGATGGAAGACCAGACAGGAGTGCATTGGAATAGTCAAGTCTAGAGGTAACAAGGGCACACATGAGGGTTACAACAGCAGATAAGCTGAGGCAGGGTCAGACTCAGGTGATGTTATGGAGGCGGAAGTTGGTAGTCTTGGTGGTTGAGTCGATATGTGGTCGGTAGATCTCGGGGTCAAACACAACACCAAGGTTGCAAACAGTCTGGATCAGCTTCAAACAATTACTAGGGATGGAAACAGTGGTCAGGGAACAGAATTTGTAGCTGGAACCAAAGGCAATGGCTTTCGTCTTCCCAATATTTAGTTGGAGGAAATTTCTGCTCATCTAATATTGAATGTCGGACAAGCAGTGTGACAAATCAGAGACAATGGAGGGGTCAAGAGAGGTGGAGTATTGCCAAAATACATGTGGAACTTGATGTGTTTTCCGATGATATCACTAAGAGGCAGTATGGAAATAAGAAATAGAAGGGGACAAAGGACAGAGGTAACTCTGTGGGAGTGGGAAGAGAAGCCACTGTAGGTGATTAAGTCCCTCTATTTTAGAAATATACAATTCTTGTGTTTGGTGTGCATTTGACCTGGGAAGGTATTCAATACCCCAACAATGTATCACAAAGGGAAAAGGAAATAGAATTTGGGGGTAAGAATTACAGCACCACAACGTTGACTAAGGTTTAAAACAGTATGAGCCAATTTCAGTTTACCTTGAAATTGTATAGGAGCTCTGCTATTACTGAACCTCCACAAGAATCAGGGTCACAGCTCAATGCTGCTTTTGTCTTCCAACAGTGACTTGCACTTAAAAGTGCTTCATTTTTTGTGAAGTACTTTGGGATGTCCTGATATTGTGAAAGATGCTATAGAAATGCAAGTCCTGACCTTTCTTTGTGTGTGAAGGAAGCAGTGTTGCATTGGTACACTTCATTAAGCAGTAGAAGGTCAAACAGCACTTGAACTAGTGACCGTGGGCAGTCCTACCTGAGGTAACAAAGAGCTCCTTTTCCCTCCCTTTAACTCAACAGAAAGATGACACAATCTAACACTCCACGCACATTATCACCTGATAAGAGCTCACTTCGATCTGAGTCAGTAAAAACTCAAACTGCAGAAGGAAAGGGCTTTGTTTTAAATTCCAAAACTGCCTTACAATCTTTTGTTTACCCTTCTATTTTTTTCTTTCTCATTCACCTTGGCAGCACACTGTTCCCCACCTTCTAAACTCACCTGACGCACAAGGGATTTTTGACTTGCGATCTAAGGACAATTGTTTAGTAACTATATTTGAATTATGGTAAAGGCTGCACAGGAAAGAACAGGGATCAGTTTTAACCCCACTAATTTGCAAAAGGATGAGATCAGCACAGGTTTCACTTGTGGTCCTGATACAAGAGCATTCATGGCAGTGTTGTAGTTTGCAAATCGTTAATGTCAAGATTTAACACAGTAATCCAATCAGCCCTGTTACAGACACAGGCCCCAGTGCCCACAGTTAGTTCTGATGCAGATGCAGCCTGTAATAGCACAGTCAGTTTGATTACAGACATTGCCAGTACCAATACAGGTACAGGCTACAATGTCACAGTTAGTCTCATTGCAGATACCCCCAACAAATGAGACACTTCCTGGACTCTTTGCAACAGTACAGCCTTTGTCCTGTTATATTTCCTTGTCTAATGATGAGTCAGTTGTGCATAAATGGATTTCATCAGAATTTTATTGCACATTTTTTCCAAAATTACTCTAAGTAGAAGGTACGAGTTCTGAGCTATATGGTACAACTGAAGGCTAGTTGATCGAAAGGTCTCAATGGAGATGAAATGTACCACAAGTCAGATTCTGCCCATTAAACAAATCCCATTCGTGTGGATTTCAATCCACTTGCTAGAAAAATACAGTGGCATTCCCAATAATCAGAACCCCAGTTAACCAGTACCTCCATTAACCTGAACCCCATCAAGAATAAACTCTCATTAATCAGAATCCCTGTTAACCAGCTTCCATTGTACCATTTTAACCCATGGTCTCTATGCAAGAACTAATAATAATATAAACAATAAGACAATGAAAGGTTTGGCTCTTCTTACCTTCAACCTTACCTTATCACAATTTTCACACTCAAAGCGTTTGCCGCTGTCATGTGACATTTGATGGCGAATCAGATTGGACTTCCAATTGAAGGCCTTTGGACATTGGTCGCACTTATATTCGCGTTCCTCGCTGTGAATTATCATGTGTTGCTCCAGGCTGCATGGACAGGAGAGAGGGGACTGAGAAACCTTAACTTATTACTAAGTGTCAGCATGATATAGGAGACTTTTTAATATATCCTTAAAAAAGAAAATACACTTCAGCTCTCCTGCTATGCCAGTGGGTAACGGCATCATCCACTGTGGTATTGAGACCAGAAGATCTCAAGTTCAATCTTTGGTCTGTGCTGAGTTTACTGCTCGCAGCCAGAGTAGTAGTTGGGCGCTACAGTTGGTCTCAGCGTCCCTGGGCTATAAATCCTCCAGAGTGCCAGTTGGAAAGTGTGCATATGTGGCTGTTGGGATGAGCAAAGGATTAGGATCAGCATTAATGGCCCTCATGGTTGAATAGCCCACTGATGCTTGCTGCCTGGGGCTCACACAAGAATAGCAGCTACCTGCAATGAAGATACCAGAGAGTTGTGATGCCATGCACAGTTGATTTTCTTACTGACATTGACTCTTTTTGGGGGCAATGTGGGTTACACTTGAGTTGGGGAGAAAAATAGTGGGAATAAAACTATGTAAGCCAGAGTCTAACAGTAAAGGGGGAAAAAAATCATAAAGCGCACAGAACAAAAGAGCAGTTTTAACTGTTAGAATCAAATATTTACCGAATAAGGAGGGGTTTTACTGACCCAGCACTAAGATAAGCAGTTAACAGACCAGGATTTCCAATCTGTGAGCCATCCATTTGCGAGTGAGCTGCAGGCTGCATTTACGAACGGCAAAATCACTCACTTCAATAAAAATTCTCATTATTAACTACTTTAGCTAAACGGGCTTCCAGGAAATGACTGTAAGGACATTGTAGCTTCTACAAACACTACCCATTTACAAATGACTTCCCTCCCTCTCCCCGCCCCCTCCATCCCAAGTTCACTTGAAAGAGAATGGGAAACAAAGCTTTATCTCGCTAAATTACTGGAAGTTGCAGCAGCGAGGGACTAAACCTTTTCAAATTAATCCCAATAGCACAGTTAAACCATAGTTAACGCATGTTTAGCTGAATGCAGCTCAATTAGCAAACAAATAGTTATATTAAAATATACCAAGTGATAAGAACTTAGTGTAAATCACAAATCTGAAAGTACTACAATTGCACAAAGCTGTTTTTAAGTACATATGTAAGGACAGAACTGTGATTGGCTCTGTTGTCACCAGAATGAGTAGTGTAGGATTAATACCTGTGCTAAAATAGCATAGAGAGTAATTGGGTATAAGAGCTTTGAATAGATGCATAAGAGCAGAGCTGATTGCAGACTCTATACCAAATTAGTGTGCTCTAAACCATCTACTGGGCTGTCTCTGACAATTAATGGGCAGTAAAATGGTGTCTAAGAGTTAAATCAGGAACAATACTTCAAGTTAAAGAGTGATAGTGGGATGAAGGGACACAGGTTCAACTCAGAACTGATAGCTTCTTCACAAGGACTGGACTTCCAGGGAGGGTCGTGGTGGCAAGAACCCTTGAATCATTTAGGACGCATTTAGATACTCTCAATGGGGAAATAGTATATTCTTTCTACATGTATGAGAATGGCCCAGCTCATCTGTATCTAGCTTATAATGTTGATGTGAGTAGTGCTTTACTCACCTTGCACCTGTAAACTCTGTCTAAACAGGGGAATAACATACTGGCAGCAAGTTTACCTTCCTTCACTATGGCCCCTGCTGTTTAAGAAAAATGTGCAGCACGTTAAATTCCTTAAACAATATATTCTTTGTGAAAAAAGAAAGCAAATGGGGATGATGTGAAAATGGTTCAAAAGAGAAATAATGAATACTGCCAACGTGAAGCAAGACAAGAGCCTCTGCCCTAAATGTTCACCTGTCCTTCCTCCTACAGGCATTGTCAGAGCCGCTGTGTGGTTCAAGAGCTTTCGATGTTTGACAGAGATACAGCTGTGGTTTGCGAGTAGTCTCACTGTACTGCAGTGAACACCCACAGGTGACAACAACAGTGGTACCTGTGGCCAAGTGGTTGAACCGTCACCTTCTCCGGCCCTAGCCTGTGGTTAAACATGTGCGTACCTGTATTCATTGGGGAATATTCGATCGCAGTCCTTGCACTCGTGGAGCTGCCCGTCGTCCAGTTGGCTCTGCTTGAACTCCTCGTTGATGGTCGTGAAGATGGCGTTAACGTTGTTGCAGGCATATGCCTGGTGCCGCCGCAGTGCCACCTTCGAGCGGAACAGCTCGTCGCAATCGCCACATCGATACCTCTGCTCCTCTGTGGGGGCCGGCAGTTGAAGGAAATTGGCACACACGTGAAAAGAAGAAATACAATTAAAAACAAGTTAAAGAGTTTAGCAGACAGCCAGTTAAAATCACACAGAAAACTGTTCAGGACAAATGCTTCGAGGGCCTGTACTGTATAATCATAAATTATTGCAGCCTAAGTTCAAACAAATTAAAGAAAGGGAGCAGCTATTATTGAGTTTACGAGGCAGCATCCTGATCCCCGTGCCAAGTCAAACAATCCACTGGATGCTGTAAATTTTCCAGCATAACAACTGGTGTGAAGGGGTCAGGTCAGCCCCGGCCTGCCCCCACACCTCTCACTTAAACACGAATCTCCCCAGACCCCCTCCCCCCTGCCACTGCCCTCAGTGACTCTGGCAGTCTATCTCCGCTCTCATCAATAGCACTTGAGACAAAGAAGAATGCGAGACAAAAAATAAATCGGGCCCTAATGGGTTTCAAAAAAAAAATAAGAAGAAGCCCAAGAGAGCAGAGTTATGTGCCCTTTGCACACTAATCCATGAAGCCAACTCCTCCAGAGACAGGACACTGAGCAGCTTATTCAAACTTCACTCACTGGCTTATACAGGCTGCCGTCCTCTGCTACACCATAGTATCTTCTCCTGTCAGAGTTTCTTGAATTTTTTCTCTTTAAATCCCAATTTTCCTTCCTCCTGTCCTGAAGGTGCTGACTGCCAACTCTGCCAGAGGTTTGTTGCATACTGCCCTCCAGTGCCTCATGCACAAACCTTTACAGGTTGGTGAGTGGCATCACAGCCAAGGCCAAGGCCATCCCTGGCCAATATCCAACCCTATTCCACTTTCCACGCTGAGCCACTGGATAGTAGTCAGGAGCAGGAATCCGCTCTGATTTCTCCCTTCCTCTCCCTAACCCAGAGGTGCTGAGGTCAATTGTAGCACCTCACCTGCCCTGGGTAAGATCTGCTAACTCAGCATGGATTGAGGATGGGACCGCCCTGGTTTATGCGATTCAGTAATACATCAAGGGGTGCATTTACCCACTGAGACAGTGGGGTTAAACTCCTCCCTAAATAAGAAAGGATTCTGAAACTTGCTAATGCTCAGTTAAACACAGAGCCCAGCCTTAAGAAAATCAGACATCAAACCCCAAGCGATAAGAAAATTGGCTGACGCGTTTCCCTAAATTACAACATTGACTTTACTTCAAAAAGTACTTCATTGGCTGTAAAGTGTTTTGGGATGTCTTGAGGTTGGGAAAGGCATTGTATAAATGCAAGTTCGTTCTTTCTTCTTCCTCTACCCTGAAGTGCCTCAATGTCTCATCACCGGGTTAGAATTACGAGGCTGGAGAGGAGGAAACTGGGAGGAATGAAAAAAGCAATAACGTAACCTGGGGTGGATTTCCTTGTGGTGAGTCAACCAAACTTGGATTTTCATTGCAAACACAGTGTGGCTAGAGGAGCTCCATTCGTCACAGTTTCCTCTGGGTGCTCCGGTTTCCTCCCACATGCCAAAGACTTGCAGGTTGATAGGTAAATTGGATATTATAAATTGCCCTTAGTATAGGTAGGTGGTAGGGAAATATAGGGACAGGTGGGGATGTGGTAGGAATATGGAATTAGTGTAGGATTAGTATAAATGGGTGGTTGATGGTCGGCACAGACTCGGTGGGCCGAAG
Organism: Heterodontus francisci; assembly: GCF_036365525.1. Classification (NCBI taxonomy): domain Eukaryota; kingdom Metazoa; phylum Chordata; class Chondrichthyes; order Heterodontiformes; family Heterodontidae; genus Heterodontus; species Heterodontus francisci. The sequence continues at coordinate 14,081,549 of NC_090407.1, read as the reverse complement.
GGCCTGTTTCAGTGCTGTATCTCTAAACTAAACAAGACCGGGCCAACTGGTACTGCACCGCAGAGGGTGCTAGGAAAAAGATGGGTGAAAGCTGGGATGACCAATGATTGATTTTCCCTCCTCTCTATGGAGGAGGGGTTGTGTCTCAAAGGTGTGTCTCTCAGCACCTTTTCAGAAGATGGCTGAACCACTGAGGACACAGGGGCACAGCTACCACATTATGTGCTTCAGTTATATTCTTGTCTCAGAGATTTGTGATCAGTTGGAGAGGTGCTGCATTGTTTCATCGCAATCGGTTCAAGAGGCATCTGATTGTCTCACTGCGATCAGTTAGAGAGGCGCCGCAATGTCCTACCGCGAACAGACAAAGGTAAACACTGACTAATTTATATTTAATGAGATGTGTATGGATTTATTAACAAGCCTTACCATCAAGGTTTGGTGGCATCGTCCCATCAGGATAGACACCGTCCTTCATAAAAACGAGGAGCTCGTCACCCGATTTAACCTCTTTAATTACTTTATAGTAAATCTAGAAACAAAATTAAATACAGAATTAACCTAGGCTGCTGTATAAACATGGATTTTGCAGATTTACACAGCAAGTACAGCGAGTACTGTTTTAGTCCTTACCCTGCTGAATAAATTGGGATTCTGTAGATATACTGTGACTACTAATAGTGTTACTTCCTTCACTGCAACTCCTATTCACAGGGCTGGAACATAAACCTCAGCTCTGAACAATGTTCTGTCTCACTTATCCACAATTGTATTCCAACCTGAAGTGAAAAGTTCTCTCACTACTCATTTCACTCCTCATACAGAGAAGCATTAAGTGAAATTTGCAATCCAGGCAAACAATTCTCCACAGCTAAAGTATAAGAGACTGGGATAGTGAATATTTGAAACGCTTAAGAACAAGTATTGAGATATCAATCAGAAAATGTTAATCGGCTCACTGCTTGAGGCTGGACTTGTAGCTGTCAGTTTGAAGACTGCTGGTTCTCCAACTGGCAGCAGTGATGAAGGCACTTGGTTTACGGACCAGCTCAATAAAAAAAACTAAGTCACAATTTCAAAATGGCAGCTCTGACTAACAAAGAGCCACTAAAGAACTGAACATGGCAGCAGTGAGTATCAGAGATGGATGCCTGATATTAAAAGACTCAGAAAGCCTCTGTTCAGTCATCGGCCACTTCCTGCACCTTGCTGTTGCAGCTTGTATCTACAATGGGGAAGATGCAATGGCTGTTGATGGTGCATGGAACACTCTACATTCCAAGCAACTGGGGCTTGGGCTCTTGATCAACAGGCCAGCAAAGAGAAGGAAAAGCTCTGAGGTGAAATCTTCAGGAGCGAGGAGTGAGCCAAACTTGGGAGCTGAAGCAGATGATGAAAGTACAGCGCCAAAGGTACTTTTAATTCCATAATAAATGTTAATAGCAGACCACAAATCGAGAGAGATGTTTCCTACCAGGGAACTCTGGACTGAGGATGGCACCTGATGAAAGAGAAGAACCCAGGTTTTCCCTTACACCAGTTAGCTCTGTGTGCTGAGTTACCATGCTCCTATTTATCAACATGTTTAAAGCCTTAAATTGAGCAGTGTTTCAAAATCTTTCTTTGTCGAGTGGGTCCCTTGTGAATATTGACTTGCTCCTAGGACCCCCAACCCAATGTCCAAAAGATAGTGGCAGTTACCTGAAGAGAAAGTACTGTTGTCACCGAAAAAGTTTTGCTATTAGTGGATAGCAACAGAAATGATGTGAAAATAAGTCAACTAATACAGAAATCTGAGAGGAGAAGGGCTGAAATCTGGTGACCTTCTGAATGCCCGGTGATTTCCCCCCCTCCCACCCACCTTTTGACACCCTGGGGTCAGGACCCACAGTTTGAAAACTTATAGTTTAGAGGCAAGAAGGGAATTAAAAAGGATGTTGGGAGAAGTAAATGAGAAGCAGCTCAGGGCAGAACAATTACATTAGATGCTAAATGTTAACAGAACTTATTTTTGCCCTCGGGATTTGTGTTGAGTATTTTTTGGGGGGGAAATAACTAGAACAGTGCTTTATTATAACCAAAGCATCACAACAGCACTGAGCAATACACATAACACACACAAAAAAAAACCATCCATGCACAAAAACTCACACGCACACACACGACATAAATTTGTCTTGGGCAATCGCACAAATCAGACGTTAGTGAATTCTCAGCCTCTTTTACTCTCTGTGCCTAATTTTCTTTTCTACACTGGTAAAGGAAATTAGGCAGGCAGGGTGTAAAAGGAGCTGCCGATTTGCTATTGCTTATTTATGCTACTGTCCAAGACCAATTACATCTCGCACGCACACGTACATGAGGCGTGAGACACACATACACCAAACACAAACAACACACACAGAAAATGATCACATACAAACACAAAACACATACAAGTTGCAGCTGGAGTTGGCTTCACAAAGCGGAGGCCAGGGCCAAGTGTTCTGTGTCCAGGAGGAGAGTGGGGCAGCCAAATCGCTAACATGTTCAACAGAGCCCAGGATGTCAACAAACATCTCTTGAATTACTAAAAAGAAACAGAATCAAACTTGGAAATAAACCTTGCAATGGGTGGGGTGGTGTTGGGGGAGCTGTGGGTATAGGCGAGGAGACAGACCAAGGACCCAGAGAGCAGCATGGCAAACTGATGGTCCTTTTATTATTTGCGGGTGACACGGACAAGGTCATATTTATTGCCCATCCTAATACAGCTCTGAGGGCAGTAAGAGTCAGCCACATGTTGTTGAATCAGAGTCAGGTGTATGGTCCATAGGTCTCGCACTTCTGATCAATGTTCAGTGACATGCGGTGAGGAAGGGAGCGGACTCGGCTGTGAAGGTCCAACAATCTGCCCAGTCTTGGTTTCTGGGCTGATGCACAAAGAAAAGCCACATGGGGGAAGATACCAGAGGATGGCTGGCATCTGTGGAATCTCACCCCAGCAAGAATCGATCCATGCAAGAGAGAAGTGGGAAAACATGGGACAAGAGATTAATGCATCAATCCCACAATATGTGATGCCAACTCAGCTCACAGGATTCAAAGCTGCCACTGTCTCACTTCCCTTCCTCTGAACCCCTTGCTAGAAAACAAGAATAAAATATATTGTAAGGAGAAGAGATTAAACCTACAATACCTTAGTGGTTATGGAAGCAAACTAGCAACTAGTGAGCTCAAATCACACTTGAGTTCAATAAGTCTGGTCAGTTGACCATGAAAGCACCCGGATCGTTGTAAAAACTCAAGCCCAGCCTGGCCTATTGCAGAACACTCAACTAGTCAAACAGTGACTAAAATGTTCATTCCATTAAATGCTGCAAATTAAGGCTGCTCTCCACCATGAAGAATTCAAGGAGCTTTTCAAAGGATCAAAGTCTTTCAATTTCCCTTGGTTAATTCAGCTGACAGTCCACGAGATTTAGCCCTTGTCCAACCAGTGATTTTATTTTCATGTCCTGAATGGGATTTAAACGATTACGCCTTGGCTGCAATTAATTTGTATTGCCACTAGAAGGCCCCCTTGCCTAGCGAAGTAGACAATGTCCTTTGTGTCCCATTGCAATACTTGTTCAGTGAACTGTAAGCTTGCTCAGTTCTTCAGTAAACTCAGCACTTTCATAACATCTCAAGAGAAAGGAAAACAAAGAGCATTTTTCTTCACAACATAAAACTGAGTTCTGGCTCTGTGGGGCATTCCTGTCAATTTGTTTTTTTGAAATATAATTTATTAAAATTTAATAAACAAACAAATTCTTTTCCCTCAATATTTATTTCAGACAGTTTTTAGAACGCAAAAAGCTCCATTCTGTAAAGACATTACATTCAAAATAATAAATTATGGGGTTTACAGAAATATGTTCAACTCGTCGTCAACAATAAAAGAAAACTCGTGAAAGTGACTTGGGTCCCCACAGAGGGTGGAAGGTTGTTCAGAAACCTGACAGATCATTGCCCATGGGGGTGTTACAACACTGTGCCAATTGGGGCTGAAGTGTCACAAAACCTTCGACCTTTCCCTTTATACTTTGGTGCAATGATGCAGATTCTCCAGTATTCTGATACAGGGATGAGCATCCTTAGCTGTCCCACTTGTCATTGCACATGTATTTCCACAGTCTGAAACTATTATCTCTTCACTCTTTTTTCCTCCATGCCTTTGAGATTTTCACAAACACTGTGGAATTGGAGCATAATCCAATTGTGATGTTCCCTGCCCTCCCTACCCCCACACGGCTCACCATCTCTGTGTTACACCTGCCAAGGACCATCCCCCCACCCACACCCACCACCCCCTTCCCTTTTATTACTTTCACTGCCTTTACTGAAATGAGGTATTTTCTAAATGTTTCCACTGACGACTCATTCCCATGGGAAAGAGACACTCGTTTCAGGGATATAAATGCAGGTTCAATATCCAGCTTTAAATCTTTGGGTGCAGCATAGAATCCCCCAAAAAATAAGGTCATGAGTGACCCCAACCTCCCACATTCATGGCATTTCGCCCCTTTTTAGGTTGCTTTCAGTCCATGTGGAGCATTTCCATTAATCAGTTCTGCCAGTTTCGAATGATGATTAAGCACAATTAAAAGATAGTCTAAAAACACTGTACATCACAATAATGAACAGAGTCTCAATCATTTTATATATGGATGTATACATGCGTATATTTAAAAAGTTATTTTGGTTCTGAAACCTCACTGTGGAGCTAAAGGGGAGCTCATTGGCTTTTTTGTGTCTGAGCATTCTGGGCAAAACAGGGTGATCAAAAGCCACCAAGAGACACAGCAATAAATAAAAAAACAAAAAGCAAACTTCATTCATTAAGGAGCTAAAGAGCTCCTAACGCCATTAACTCTCTGCATACTGAATTGCAATACCAGGAAAGAACCCCCTCGCTCCCTCTTCATGGGTTTTGACACTGCACTTTATAAAAGAAAGTAAAATAAAAACACAAGATATTTCTCAAAATGACACACGGGCTACACGAGATTCTTCCTCAAATAGCACTCAGAATAAAATCAGAAATTGCTGACCTGCGTTTGTATTTAAAGATGTGGAACTCTGCTACTGTGGGTCTCAAAGTGCTGGACTTGTTTGAGTGCTCTCCAGATAGGTAAGTTTCAAACTATTGGAAAGCTCAGAGAACTCTGTGAATACAGAGCTGTATCAAGCCCCTGTTCAGCCACAGAGGCAGAGCCTTCTGCCCTCCTGGTCAGCTCTTCAACCCTTTCTTTGCCTATGCTGGTGAAGTTTTATCTCTCTCTCTCCCTCTCTCTCTCTCAGAGATCTGCTGAGTGGTTTGAAAGCACATTCTGTCACTCCCACTAATCACATCAGCATGGTTTGACCTCCGATCCTTCCCCACATTGCATCTCTATTACTAAGAGATTGCAACACCAAGACCATTCATAAAAACTGCAAGTTAAAATGGGTGCATCAGTCCCAGCACTGGAATTAAAAGACTTCACCATGTCTTTTTACAGGTCGGGATTGCAAACAAAAAAAATTGGGATTTAAACCAAAGTTGAAGTGCACTGGCAGTCTACCGCTTTCACTCCAAAACTATAGCCTATCCCACAATCAAAACAAAACGGAAAAAACTGATTTTACTCAGCCAATCACTTAAACTGTTCACAACAAACAAACGAAGAAAACAAACAGTGAAAATAATCAGCGACGAACAAGTGAGACGTGATGGATCCGCTCGCAGCTGAAATCCTCAATTTCAAGAATCTTATCCATCTGGTCATACGTAAAACACGGAATAATCGATATGTATTACATCCCTAACCTCCCTGATAAACCTGCAACCTCCAATACTGAGGCACTGACATAAAAATACAGAAAGTTCATAGCTCAGCTTGCTTACTTGCAGAGAGACGATTCTGTGCTGAGGAGACAGGGTATGGGATAGGACTGCAACCAGTGCAGTGTTAGCTGTATGCTTTTTATACCCTCAGACAGTCATGTACAGAATCAATGTTATGATGCCTGCAAATCCCACCGCAAGCTCTCCCAGAGTTTATTGAGACTCAGATTTTTATTGAGAGCCAAGTCCAAACTTTGAAAGCAAAAAGGAAAATGTTTGCTGCTATTTTACCTCAGACAGCCAGCAACAGGTGACTGACAGACAGGTAGAACAAGAAGGGAGTATGAGACAGTAGCAAACTACTCCCACATCTGCTAAAACTCAAATCTACAGGCAGGCGAAATGTCTTGAGCACTGAAAGGGCACTGAAGCAGTTGCCCTCACCAACTCACCAGGGCACAGTAGAGGTGGGAAGCAACAACAACTTTTAGATTTGCCAGTAATGTCAACATATGTCCCTCCATTTACAATTTCTCAGCCTTTCTTTGCAACTTATAGTCACCCTGTCCTCTCAAACAAGAGTTGGGCTCCTCGTCTGTACACAAAAAGATCCATTTCATGCCCTTTGCTAAAGAGCCCATTCCTTCATTTCAAATTCAGAGAGCATTCCTCGGCAAGTCAGAAATTAGTCGAGACAAATAATAATAACAAATTGCTGAGAAAAAATGCAAATACTGGAGATTAGAAATAAAAGTAAAAAGTGTTGAAAATGCACAGCAAGTCTCTCAGTCTGAAAAAGAAAGACAGGTTAACATTTCATGTGGGAATCTTTGTCAGAACACAAATAAAGTGTTGACACAAGAATTGTTAACCTGCCTTTTCTCTTTCACGTTAATAAATTAGCCACTGTCAGTTATTGAGTTTTAATGTACAAGATGGTGCCAGAGTTGGGAGAGAGACTTCAGAATTTTGCTCTACAGAGCCACCTGCAACTGCAAAAAGCATATAAAAATGCCAAAAATAACACATCCTGGCAAATGGGAAAGCTACAAAAAACAGCAAAGAGTGCCAAAACAGATAGTAAGAGCTACAAAAAGGGAGTATGAAAAGAAACTTGCAGGGGATATCAAAATCAACACAAAAAAGATTTATTATATTTGGAAAAAAGAGGGTGGTCAGGAGAAATGTGGGCCCCTTGAAAATGATATTGGGGATATTATCAATGAAAATAAGGAAATGGAGGATGGCAGATATGCTGAATAATTACATAATATAATAAGTATTTATAGTAGAGGAAGTGGTCAGCATGCCAGGCATCCCAAGGAAACTAATATTGAATCAGTGACAGGGACTCACCAAAATAACAGTAATGAAGAAAATAATGGCCCTAAAGAATGACAAATTCCAGGACTAGATGGTTTCCATCCCAGGGTTTTAAAGGAAGTAGGTGAGAACATTGTAGATGTCCTAACTATAAACTTCAAAAGTTCTCTTGATTCAGGAACCATTCCTTTAGATTGGAAAATTACATGCCTTTCTACCATTTAAGGTGAGAGAGGGAAACCAGGGAATTATAGACCAGCTAGCCTAATATCTGTTATTGGGAAATTGATAGAGTCTATATATTAATATAGGGTGACTGAAAACCTTGAAAATTTTCAACTGATCAGAGAAAGCCAGCATGGATTTGTAAAGAGATCATGTCAGATGAGCCTGATCGAATCTTTTGAAGAGATTGGAGTATTGGACAGGGGAATGTCAATGGATGTTATTTATATGGACTTCCAGAAGGCATTTGATAAAGTCCTTTATAAGAGACTGTTAGCTAAAATTGAAGCCCATAGAAATGAAAGCAAATTATTGACCTGGTTAGGAAATTGGCTGAGTGACAGCAACAGTGAGTAGGGATCATGGGCAGGTATTTTAATTGACGGGATGTGACTTATGGTGTCCCACAAGGATCTGTGTTGGGGCCTCAAATATTCATTGTATTCATTAATGACTTAGATAATGGGTCAGGAAGCCATATATCCAAATTTGCAGAGGACACAAAGATAGGTGATATTGGAAGCAGTGTAGATGGAAGCGTAGAATTACACAGAGATATTGATAGATTAAATGAATGGGCAAAACTGTGGCAAATGGATTTCAATGTAGACAAATGTGAGATAATCCATTTTGGACCTAAAAAGGATACTTTCTAAATGGTTATTGTTGTCGCCATAGTCCCAAAGAACCATAGAGATCTCTGCCATTTGAGAGAGACAGCTGGTGATGTATAGCTTGAGGGTGACCAGTCCACAAGCGTGGGGCAAGGCAAGGAGGCAGGTCTCTACGAAATACCACAGCCAGTACAGGGATTGAACCCATGCTGTTGGTATCTTTTTGTATCACATGCTTGCTGTCTAGCCAACTAGCTAACCAACCCCCCTTTCTAAATGGTGAAAAGTGAGAAACAGTGGGGATCCAAAGAGACTTGGAGATGCAGGTACATAGATCACGAAAATGTCAAAAAGTGGGTGCAGAAAAGAATCCAAAAGGCTAATGGAGTGCTGGCCTTTATATCCAGAGGACTAGAATACAAGGGGGTAGAAGTAATGCTTCAGCTATACAAAGTCCTGGTTAAACCACACCTGGAGTACTGTGAGCAGTTCTGGGCACCACACCTTAGGAAGGATATATGAACCTTGGGGGGAGTGCAGCGTAAATTTAGAGAATGATACCTGGATGCCAATGGTTAAATTATGAGTAGGAATTACACAAATTCGGGTTGTATTCCTTGGAACTTAAAAGGTTAAGAGGTGATTTGATTGGACTTTTCACGATATTAAGGGGAACAGATATAGTAGACAGTGAGAAACTATTTCTGCTGCTCGGGGAGTCTATGACTTGGAGGCATAGTCTAAAAATTAGAGCTAGGCCTTTCAGAAGTGAAATTAGGAAATGCTTCTACACACAAAGCATGGTAGAAATTTGGAACTCTCTTGTGCAAATGGCAGTTTATGCTAGATCAATTGCTAATTTTGAATCTGAGATTAATAGATTTTGTTAACCAAAGGTGTTAAGGGTTACAGAAGAAAGGTGGATATCTGGAGTTAGGTTGCAGACCAGCCATGATCTCACTGAATGGCGGGAAACAGGCTTGAGGGACTAAATGACTTACTCCTGTTCCTATGCTCCTACATGTTACGGGAAACTGTTAACATACAGGATTTCCATTTGAAACATTTACACTGGCAGTTTCAGTGTTAAATGCTAACTCAAAGGCAAAAAAATTACAGACAACAGGAAAATGGACAGGAACTGCACACACACGCACAAAACCTTTTGATAGATGCTGACTGGCCTGCTGCGCATTGCCAATATTTTTTTAAATAAATGGAATTAGCCATGGACTGAACCACTTTTACAAATATTTGAAGGAAACAGCCAAACTTGGAGTCTTTTCAATCCTTCACTCCTGCAAGGCAGGGCTGAGAGGTGTTCCTGTGCATACATGGACTGTGGTAGGCAGGGGAGGCCCCACTTACATCACCGACAAATCAACCGGAACACAGTTTATGTTTGAACGGTAGCTGTAATCTAAATCTGATAATGTCTGCTTGGTATTTGGGTGGTTTTGGAAGGGGCAAAGGGAAAGGCTGTAGAGGGAGAGGGGGTTGCTGGGAGAGACGGTTGCTGTATCACATATAGATGGAGATGGGAGACAGCAGACAATAGTGCAGCAATATATCAAAGAAGAGGATAATACAGCAATATTCAGAACTTTACCTTAAACTACACAAAGGGACTTTTATTAGTTGGGACCTTGAAATTACTCTGGGCTAAATTTAATGGAGCTGGTGGGGCTCCCGGTGCCAGGCTGAAAAAGCGATGGGAACCTCGCCTCGGCCATTCGGAGTTACCACCTCCCCCCGGCACCCCCCCCCCCCCCCCCACCGGTTCTACTTAACAATGCATAGGCAATTAACAGTCCTGTGCCAGGATCTCGATCCCTTTGAGGACGGGGATCCCGCCTCCAAGAGCTACCGGTCAATCAGAGGGCTGGCAGCTCAGTAGTATCGGCAGCGCCACCAGGAACGGTGGCCACTGCCAGTACTACACCAGGCCTTGGAACCACACCCAGCACTGGAGACCCGAACCTAAGGTAAATGAGGGTTGCCGGAGACAGTTCGGCAGACCCTGACAAGGGGAGGAGGGAGGGTGGACATTGAGTGCAGGGGGAAGTGGGTGCAGGGAGGTGGGTTGTTTCCAACAGGGGACCTCTATGGGAAACATATTGCCCAGAGAGGAGGTGCACACCCGCCACCAACCGCCGCCCCCCCCGCCCGACAAACCTGCAGGGAGGTCACATCTACCTTGTTTTATTGGGCAACCTCCCACAACCCCCACTGCCGGCTTAATTCCAGTGGCGGGGGGGAGAGGCCCTTAAGTGGCTGATAAAAAGCCTCTTAAGGGCCTCAATTGGCCTCTGGTTGGCAGGCCGTCTTCGGCCTATCCCACCTCTGACTAAATTGTGGTGTGACGGGAAGGTGACAGGCCCCCCACCTCCTGTCACAATTCTATGGGCCCCCCCCACACCTCCTGGCCCTTCTCCGGGGTGGGGGGGGGGGTATTAAATCCAGCCTGTGGGAGCCAATGGATGAATGCTTAACACATTTAAATGAAATTCCTCTCTACACCAGTTTAGTTACTAGTGTACTGTGTAATTTCAAGGTCCGTGTGTTTGAGGAGCGGAGTCTTAAATACGGTGGGACTTCCACTATCTACATCCCCGATTACATATTACATAGAATTTACAACACAGAAGCATGCCATTCGGCCCAACTGGTCTAGGCCGGTGCTAATGCTCCACACAAGCCTCCTCCCACCCCTCTTAATCAGCTATAGCATATCCTTCTATTTCTTTCTCTCTCATGTCTCATTATCTAGCTTCTCCTTAAATACATCTATGTTATTCACCTGAATTACTTCAAGTGATAGCAAATTCCACATTCCAACCAGTTGCTGTGTAAAGAAGTTCTTCCTAATTTCCTTATTAGATTTATTAGTGACTATCTTATATTTATGTCCCCTAGTTTTGGATTCCCCCACAAGTGCAAAAATCATCTTTATACCTACCCCATCGAATTCCTCCATAATTTGAAAGATCTCCATTATGTCACCCCTCAATTTCCTCTAGAACAGAGAAAAGAGCCTCAGCCTGTTCAGTCTTTCCTGATAGTTATAACTTGAGCACAAAATTCTAGGCTGGCACTCCAGTGCAGTACTGAAGGAATGCTGCACTGTTGGAGGTGATACCTTTCAGATGAGATGTTAAATCGAGGCCCCGTCTGCTCTCTAAAGTGGATGTAAAAGATCTCATGGTACTATTTCAAAGAACAGCAGGGGAGTTCTCACTGGTGTCCTGGCCAATATTTTGCCCTCAATCAACATCACAAAACACAGATTATCATGTAGCTGTTTGTGTAGAAACATTGGACTGAATGGCCTCCTTCTGTGCTGTAACAGTTCTGTGAGGTGATGAATGGTGCTATATAAATCTAAGTCTATCTTTCTTTTTAACCTCTCAGAATTTGACTTGTGATCTTACTTGAGACATCCCTTATCTCCAGCCTCTTTTATTACTAATGCTTCACTTCCATTGCTTGGTGAATAAAACTACACATTTCTCTCGTTACTTGCATTATACTTGTATTCATCCCTATCCTGAGGTTACTATTGTACAACATATATTCGGTCAAAATCAAGGGAGTCTCAATAATTTGCCAATTTCCATTATCTGCAAGGACATGGAGCGTCACCTCCAAAAAGAGAGAATGGAAGCTGCACAGTAACCATCAATTTATAATTGTCAGTTAAACACCTTCTTTTAAAGTTTTATCCCCCCTCCCTGAAAACTTTATCAAATAGTTAATTTAATTTTGCAAAATGAGGACTCAATCTGAGTAATGCAAGACTGCATGCTTGCACAGAATCCCTGGATGGAAAAGAAAACCCAACCAAGGCCACAGCTTACAGAATGGGTGAAGAGACATAGGAGCAGCAGTAGGCCATTCAGCCCATTGAGCCTGCCCCGCCATTCAATACGATCATGGCTGATCATCCACTTCAATGCCTTTTTCCCACACTATCCTCATATCCCCTTATGTCATTTGTATTTAGAAATCTGTCAATCTCTGCTTTAAACATACTCAATGACTGAGCTTCCACAGCCCTCTGGGGTAGAGAATTCCAAAGAGTCACAACCCTCTGAGTAAAGAAACTTCTCCTAATTTCTGTCCTAAGTGGCTTCCCCCTTATTTTGAAATAGTGTCCACTGGTTCTAGACTCCCCAACCAGGGGAAACATCTAAATACTTCTTAAATGTCGTGAGGGTTCCTGCTTCCACCACCTCTTCAGGCAGCGCGTTCCAGATTCCAACCACCCTCTGGGTGAAAAAATGTTTCCTCAAATCCCCCCTAAACCTCCTGCCCCATACCCTAAATCTATGCCCCCTGGTTCTTGAACCCTCCGCTAAGGGAAACAGTTTCCTCCTATCTAACCTATCAATGCCCCTCATAATCTTGTACACCTCAATCATCTCCCCCCTCAGCCTTCTCTGCTCCAAGGAAAACAACTCTCGCCTTTTCAGTCTCTCTTCATAGCTGAAATGCTCCAGCCCAGGCAACATCCTGGTGAATCTCCTCTGCACCCTCTCTGGTGCAATCACATCCTCCCTATAGTGTGATGACCAGAACTGTACACAGTACTCCAGCTGTGGCCTAACTAGCGTTTTATACAGCTCTATCATAACCTCCCTGCTCTTATATTCTATGCCTCGGCTAATAAAGGCAAGTATCCCATATGCCTTCCTAACCACCTTATCTACCTGTGCTGCTGCCTTCAGTGATCTATGGACAAGTACACCAAGGTCCTTCTGACTTTCTGTACTTCCAACGGTCCTACCACCCATTGTGTATTCCTTTGCCTTGTTAATCCTCCCAAAACGCATTACCCCACACTTTTCGGGATTAAATTCCATTTGCCGCTGCTCTGCCCATCTTACCAGCCCACCTATATCTCCCTGTAATCTAAGGATTTGCTCCTCACTATTTACAACACCACCAATTTTCATGTCATCTGCGAACTTACTGATCATACCTCCTATATTCATGTCTAAATCATTAATGTACACTATAAACAGCAAGGGTCCCAGCACCAATCCCTGTGGTACACCACTGGTCACAGGCTTCCAATCGCAAAAACAGCCCTCGACCATTACCCTCTGCCTCTTGCCACTAAGCCAATTTTCGATCCAATTTGCCAAATCGCCCTGGATCCCATGGGCTCTTACCTTCTTAGTGAAGACAGACACAAAGTAATCATTTCGCTTCTCTGCCATTTCTCTATTCCCCATTAGAAATTCTCCTGACTCTGCCTGTAATGGCCCCACATTTGTCTCTAAGTGGCAAGAGCTAGGGGCAGGGTTACTGCTCAATCACACATCTGCTTTCATCCGAAGTGCAACTATCTAAAGCATTTGAGGGTGCGAGGGTCATCAGGAACTTTTCTGGGATATGAACCTTTCTCAGATCTGGATGGGGGATATGATCCATAATCAAAATATTGATGGACAGGACCATGTTTCCTTTACCACTAACCTGATGACATCCTCCCCACCCCAGCTCCTCAGTAGTTTCTCTTTGCCTTCATAGACACACTATGCTAATATTGAGGGAACTTTGTTAGTTTTGTTTTATTCTCACATACTGAAGCAGTCCATGTCCGCATACAGCAAGACCTGGACAATATTCAGGCTTGGGCTGATAAGTGGCAAGTAACATTAACAACACACAAGTGACAGGCAATGACCATTGCCAACAAGAGAGAATCTAACCATCTCCCTTTGGCATTCAACATCATTACCATCACTGAATCCCCCACCATCAACATCCACTTAGGGAAGCCACAGGACAGAGATGAGGAGAAATTTCTTTACTCAGAGGGTTGTGACTCTTTGGAATTCTCTACCCCAGAGGGCTTTGGAAGCTCAGTCATTGAGTATGTTTAAAGCAGAGATTGACAGATTTCTAAATACATATGACTTAAGGGGATATGGGGATAGTGTGGGAAAAAGGCATTGAAGTGGATGATCAGCCATGATCATATTGAATGGCGGGGCAGGCTCAATGGGCTGAATGGCCTACTCTAGCTCATATGTTCCTAACCCATCCCCACCCTTGTCCACCTGTGGGACTCACTGCCCCTGGCATTAACTCATCTCCATATTAACCCATCCCCGCCCTGTCCATGTGTGGAGCTCACAGCCTCTGGTATCAACCCATCACCATATCAATCATCCCCACCCTGTCTACCTAAGGGATTCACTGCCCCTAGTATCAACTCATCCCCACCCTGTTCATCTGCGGGACACACTGTACTGGTATTAACCCATCTCCACCCTGTCCATGTGTGAGACTCAATGCACTGATATCAACCCATTTCCACCCTGTCCACGTCTGGGACTCAATGCACTGGTATTAACCAATCCCCACCCTGTCCACGTGTGGGACTCAATGTACTGATATGAACTCCTTCCCACCCTGTCCACGTGTGGGACTCAATGCACTGATATCAATCCATCTTCACCCTGTCCATGTGTGGGACTCAATGCACTGGTATTAACTCATCTCTATATCAACTCATCCCCACCCTGTCAACCTGAGGGATTCACTGTCCCTAGATTCAACCCATCCCTGCCCTGTCTACCTGTGGGAATCACTGCACTGGTATCAGCCCAGCCCCACTGGGTCAACCTGTGGGACTCACTGCACTGGTATCAAATCTTCCTTATCTACTTCAGTGATTAACAACTGGTATCTGGTCACTTACAGTTCAAGCATGCAGGGTGTTAGCACCAATTTATCGGTATTTTTCTAATGTTTACTCAGCTGTACTATTTATTTTTTTCCCATTGTACCCAGCTTGCCACATGCGAATGGAGCTGCTCTGGTTTTGTTTAAGTTTGGTTTTGCTTACACTATTATTAATCATGCCCTTCCTGATCTCACCCACAGGACCTCATTGCTAAATAGCTGTTTACAATGGAGTCACATCACTCAGTACAGGGATGTTAAATAAGCAGAAAAGCAAGCAAAATACACACACCATTATAATTATTCTGTCCATTATGAGATGGTTCATAACTTTTAAAAGAAGAACACATTTGTGTTTATATAGTGCCGTTCATGTACTCAGCCATTCCAAAGCACTTTCCATGTTATGAAAAGCTTTTGAAGTGCAGTCACTGTTGTTATGTAGGCAAGCATAGGCCAATTTGTGCACAGCAAGGTTCCACAAGCAGAAAATGGATGAATGACCGGTTAATCTGTTTTGCGTAGAGGTGGATGTTGGGCACTGGACGAACTCTCCTGCTCTTCTTTCAATGTTGCCATTGATATGAATATTGAATATTACTGAACAGTGTTACAGAATTTCCATTTTTGCGTTAAAACTTGGGAATCTATATTTTTAAAAACTATAAAGGATTTCATGGACATTGAATCATCTGGAGATTGCTGAACTTTGGGTGTTTTTTTAAAAGGAAGGCGAGAAAAAGGGTTGACCAGTAAACAAGTACTGGAAAACATGTGATTTCAAGTAAACACCACAGGGGTTTGACTGAAGAGCTATTTTAATTTGTGACAAGACAGAATTTATGATTATCATGGGACTGAACCTGGGAACTGTTTTCATTTCACTTTGAATTGTTAAGAGCGAGCTTCTTTTTTGGACTAAAAGGAGTTGTTGGAGATCAGAGGAACATCCAGGACACTGTTACCTCTCTTTGAAGAATCCCTGCTCTTGGAAAGCAAAGCTTGTATGAAGTTGTACTGTTGCCTCCTGTATTTTGAAGAAACCCTGAATGGTTGCAGAAACCTTGCGACTTTAAAAAGGACTTTGCATCAAATGTGAGAGAACTGAAACCTCTGTTGCTGCACACCTGCTGTAAGACCTATGTGAAGCCTCCTACAGTTGAATTTCTTTGAACACCTACCCAAACAGATTGTTCATCAACCTTGCCTGGAAAGATTCTTAGTGGCAGCCAACTATTTGATTTTGGGACACCTCGCCAAAACAAAGGACTTCCTTCCATATCTTTGCAGAATAAGTTTTTTTTTATTCCTTCAATTTCTTTATAACAGCTGCAAACAAAAATCCCTTTTTTCCCCGGTTAACCAGTTTTTAGATATATGTGCATTTGTGTGAGGACTAGGATAAAAATATGGGGCTTTAATATTTCAATTCAAGTAATTATTTACCTCATTATCGGTTAAGACTTGGTTCGTAATAAACAAATAATTTTGTTGTTGATTAAAGAAACCTGGTTGGCGTGCTTTATTCTGGGGACAAATAGAGTATCTAATTGGCTGTTTTGGTAAGTCGGAAAATTTATTGATCTGTTGTGACTTGTGGAGCAGTGGGACTGAATTAACAGTGCACTCCTTCTGTCTTGGTCATAACAATAGGAAGGCATCAATTTAATGGGCTGAAGTTTCCTGGCCCTTTGGAGGCGGGGTGGGAGGTGTTGCAATATTGGGTGGGAAGACGTTGGGACGGAAGCACCAAGTCTTCAGGCCAGATTCAGATATTGCGAAAGGAGGCCTGCATGGTAGGAGGACATCGTACTTCTATGAGGCAAGTAGGTTGTTAAGCTTGAAAAGGCAATTAACTTGTATTTTATGAGGGTTTTCAGATTTTTCCAGGCCCGCAAGTAAACCATGGGGCTTCAGAGCCTTGCCAGGTATAACGAGATTGTGAGCAAGCGGGAGTTCAGTCCTGGCTGTAAGTGGCAGCCTAAGTGAGCACTGGTGAGCCTTGGCAGGGAGGGTGGAACAGCACAGTGACAAAAAAAACATGCTATGCCAAATGAGGAATTTTATTTAATCGGCTGGAAACTCACATTAAACCTAAACAAAAAGGAAAACTGAAATATCACAGACAACTGTTACGACCAGGTGCAAAAGGTATCCTCAGCCTTCACCTGGTCTTACTGTAACAGGGTTTTATTTTTAAACACACTGGCCAGAATTTTACGCCACCCCAACGAACCAGATGGTGGCGGAGTGGAGTGGGGGGGCATAAAATGGAACGGGAGGCTACAGGAGGCTTTCCCGACTTGCTTCCGCCTCTGCCCCCTTTTACTTAGGGTGGGGAGGGGGCGTAAAATAGTCAACCCACCACAGACCAACCAAGGCCCTTAAGTGGCCACTTAACGGCTTTCACCCGCTTCCATGCGAATTTTACGTGGCAAGCAGGAGTCCTGAAGCCAGGAAAAGCCGCCTGTGAAAAGCAGGCAGCTTCCAATCATCTCTGCTTAAGCCCCTGTTTATCGGGAACAGGGTGCCCAATGGAGGGCCGCATCCCCCCACCCCAACCACCCCCTCGACACGCCCCTCTTACCCCCAAACGACCACCCTTGCCTCGCCGGGGCCCGACTGATTATCCCGGGCGAGGCAACTAAAACTTACCTGCCTTCCCAGCTCCCAGGCATCTTCTGTGCACGCTGGGCTGCAGTCCCAGCAGTGGCCACCGCTCCCAGTGATTGACCGGCAACTCAATGAGACAGGACTGCCTCCTTCAAGCAGGCGGAAGTCCCACCTCGAAACAAATACAGCTTGGGGACCCGTAAAATACGGAGCGGATCCCCAGGCGAGGCGGAAGTGGGTTCGCCACCAACTTTTACGCCGGAGGCCGGCTCCCGTCCACCCACTGTAAAATTCCGGCCCCTATGTTTTACGCAGCCCCTTGGTGAATCCTTGTTCACTGCTTTCCAATTACGAGGTAAAGAAATGAGGACAAACAGGCTTTCTTAGGTTTAAAGAAGAAAGGTGAAATTTATTAAACTTAAACTCTAATTCGGTTAACGCCTACGGATACACGACACGCCCACACTAGCATGTATACGTGATACGCACATGCAGATAGGGACAGAAAAGAACAGAAGAAAAAAATGTGGAGAGGTTTGAGGCAATATCTGAAGAGTTGTTATGGTTCTTCGAGCTCACTGTTTAGTTCTTGCTTGTAGGTAATTCTTGCTTTTTGTTGGGGCCCAATATTCTTTTTAAACCTTGTTCACTGCAGGAGACTTTTCTGTCTTGGGGTTCATATGTCTTCAATGGATTCCGAAGCTGGTGAGAAAGAGATGGGAGCAGACAGGAGAGAGATGTTCTCAATCCAGGAGGCAGGAGCTTTCTGTCTTCAAACACTGTTTCTCCAGTTTAAAACTCTCAGTTCAAAATTCTGCAACAGCCAGTTAGTCATGTGACTAAACTGGTCTGAACATG
Organism: Heterodontus francisci; assembly: GCF_036365525.1. Classification (NCBI taxonomy): domain Eukaryota; kingdom Metazoa; phylum Chordata; class Chondrichthyes; order Heterodontiformes; family Heterodontidae; genus Heterodontus; species Heterodontus francisci. The sequence continues at coordinate 14,063,369 of NC_090407.1, read as the reverse complement.
TCTGTTCTGTGTGTTGGGAGCAGGGACTGGTCCTTTGTTCTGGCCAGGTGCCTGGCAATTCCTTGTATCAGGCCTTCTCTTCTTCCCAGCAACAGTTTGAAATTGAATGTCCATGTAGCAAAATTAATGTGCCTCATTCTTGACAGGTGGGGGCCTGCATGACACAACTTTTATAAAGACTTTGCCACAGCTAAAAATGGCCGCCACCATTTGCATTTGTAAACCTTGCACCTTCCAAGGCCTCAAAAGTGGAGACACATCTGATTAGCCTGTATCCAAAACAATGGCTTGCCCTATTGATTGAACCACCTCAGATTGCTTTCATTAGCAAGACATTCAAAGCCACTCTGGGACATTAACAGTGAAAGGGCTAACCCCTCCAGGGGAACACATTGACACCATGAGGCTTGAGAGATGGAAATTCCTAAACTTGAATCTCATTAGAAGACACCAGAGAATACACTGAGACAGTCATGTGACTGTCTGTCCATCTCTGTGAAAGCGGGGAGTTTCCCTTGGACAAGAAGACAAGCCAGTGACTCACTCTGTGCAGAAGCCAGAAGGGCTATTTCTCTCTCTCTCCAGAAGGCCTGGTGGAGCGTGCAAAACCTAGCTGCCAGTTGCTAGATTCAAGACAAAGACACCGAGAAGGAAGCTCTCTGCTCAACTGTCTCTAAGAACAACTAGCAACGCCGAACTTCAGGACCACAAATTCAACTGGAAGACCACTAAAGTCACCAGACAACACAGACTGTGTATTGTTTTTATTTGTTGTGGACTCTAATCCAACACAATCTCTTGCTCCTGAAGAGAGAGAGAGAGAGTGTGCGTGTGTGTGTGTGTGTGTGTGTGTGTGTGCGTGCGTGCGTGCGTGCGTGCGTGTGCTCAGCATCACCCTCGCCTCCCACAGTCCTCCGAGTGTTGGTGACCTCGGCTGTCACAGCTTCTGGCAGCTACTCGGGCACATCTGTGGTGTGCTCACCAAATTGCGACCCCACATTTACTCGCGAACAGATACCCACCGACATGAGAGTATCTGTGCTGGTGGAAGTTATGGGAGAATGATGTGATGGTGCGTCCTCTGAGGCTCCCTCCTCCTCCTCAGAGGTGGATTGCTGTCCTCGGTCTCTGCAGCCTGCTGCTTTTGTCTTTAGCCCGCATGAGAGAGAAGAGATATTAGAGGATGATGAGCATTCTATCGTGCCCTTCAGCCCACTCCTAGCATGGAGCTCCATCTGACCAGTGGTGGGCACATGGGCACTCTGCCTTGTCTTTGCCAGAGGCTCTGTTGTGCCCATCCATTAGGCCATTCACTCTCTCGTTTCTCCACTCCTGTCTCACCCTCTGCGATAAAACAGCCCCCATGTTGTCCACCAAGATCTAGCACCTCCTCCTCACTGGGGGTCAGGATTAATAGGTATGGGACACCATGGTCAGTCTTCACCCTCTCCCAGCATTTGTGGGCTGTCTTTTCCTGCAAGCACACAGATGACCATGGTGAGTCGCCCGACTAAGACACGCGCATCACCTATGATGCCAGCCGCCTGACCGTCCATGATGGTTCCACAAGTATGCCTTCTGCATTTGACCACTCTGAATTTGCAGTGCAGGAGTCACCTGAGACGGGCTGAGGCCATTAACCAATATGCTGACATGCCTGCCGCAGCTAATGCTGCTGCCTGGCCCCATTGCCAGGAACTGGGTTGGCTTCCCTACTCTAACTAGCTCACCCTCACACCTCACCACATGTAAGCCCCTAAGGTGAGCACATTGTGGTGCAACTACCTTGGCAGAGTTCATGAGGTCATTCACCCTCTTGTGACACTGCAACCAGATTCGAGGGATGATCCCACGGCTGCTGACCTCCTCTGCAATCTCCGTCCAGGCTTCCTTGGTCTGGCAGGCAGGTCCCCTCCTCCTGTACAGTGGTAAGAGAAACTCCCGCCTTGCCTGAGCAGCCTGGAGGAGGACCTGCAGGGAAGCATCGTTAAACTGTGGGGCCACCCGGAATCTTGCCTCTACCATTGTTGCACCGGCTTCTTTGCTGCTGCAACAATTGAGAAGAGCACTGACAGCCCTGTAAAGATGGCGCCAGCATGCCCAGCGACATGACCTCACACACCACTGGCACCCTTCTGGGCGCCTCCTCTGCCTGCCGGCAGTTAATTGGCTGGCTGCTGTGTAATCATGCTTCACAGCCCACCCCCACCGCAGAAATGGCTCTGCCACCCACTTCTGTTCCCAATGGCGGGACTGCGAGAGGCGCTGAAAAGTTCAGCCCACTGTTTCATCTAAAAGCAGCAATGCATTATTATTGCACTGAATTATGTCCAGGAGTGCGCTCAGACACAAGTGCGACCAACAGAGCCAAACCAGCCCCTTTTAGATGAGTTATCCTTTCTGCTTCATAACATAAATCTAGACTTTCTGTCTCAAAATGGTTTTTATCAATGGTTGGTGTGGTTTGTGCTCTAGGAATCAGCAATAAACTGGGCATTTAATCTGCTTCAGGTCTGCAATTCCAGTGCAGGACATGTATTGAACAGTTGGTAAATACACTGAAAAACTCAGTGGGCTTTTGAGCTCATTGAAGGGACAAATGGAAAGATGCACAAACACAGAGAGACAGAGATACACACACACAGATACTTCAAGAGAGACACGTATACAGATGGCAAAAGAGATGGACAGAGAAAGAGACAGTAAGACACGCAGATGCAGTATGAGGGAAAGACATACACTGATAGATGAACATGGCGCAGAGATGCAGCAAGTGATGGACAGATACAGCAAGGGTGAGGGAGAGAGAAAGGCAGAGGATGATGCAGAGGGGCTGATTTTAACCTAACCTGTCTGGCAGGAAACTGACGGGATCAGATCAGCTGCCTGTTTTACACTTGGCCCAATTTTACTTTACCTCAGAGAGAGAACTAGGGGGAATTATAGAGGGACAGAGTAAGTCAAAAGGAGTCTTACACACACAGCAACAATTGTATTTATACAGGAGTAAAACATCCCAAGGAATTCAACAGGAGCATTATCAAACAAAATTTGACACCATGCCACACAAGGAGATTTTAACGCCAATGACCAAAAGCGTGGTCAAAGAGCGTTTTAAGGAGAAGCTTAAAGGAGGAGAGAGAGGTAGAGAGGTGGAGAAGTTTAGGGAGGGAATTCCAGAGCTTTGGGCTTAGACAACTGAAGGCACAGCTGCCAATGATGAAATGATTAAAATTGGGGATGCTCAAGAGATCAGAATTAGAGAAGCACAGATATCCCGGAGGGTGGTGGGGCTGGAAGAGTTTATCAAGATAGGGAGGAATGAGGCCATGGAGAGATTTGAAAACAATGATGGAAATTTTAAAATTGTCGTTTAACCGAGAGCCAATGTAGGTCAGTGAGCACAGGGGCGATGAGTGAATGGGACTTGATACAAGTTAGGACATGGGGAGCAGAGTTTTGGATGACTTCAAGTTTACAGAAGGGAAAAGATGGAAGGCTGCTCAGGAGTGCATTGGAATGGCTAAGTCTACAGGTAACAGAGGTATGAATGAGGGTTTCAACAGGAGATGAGCTGAGGCAAGGGCGGAAAGCCAAGACATGAAGTAGAGATACAGAGAGAGATACACAGAGAGACAGAAAGCCAGACACAGAGAGACAAAGCAAGCTAAAGGAATAAACTACTGAGTAAACTGAAATGCTGAATGAGTTATACTATTGAGGAAACTCACTGAGGGTGTCCAATGGGATGGGCTAGTATTGTGGAATTCCAGTACTAAACAGACCGTGGTGAAATGTATCAAGGATTTGACTGTGTTCACACCCTCGGATCGCCAGTAAATTAACTTCCAACTATTGGTTTCAATGATTGACAGGTTTTGATGATATTAAAAAAAGCACTCAGAACACAAGGGGCCAGATTTTGAAATGGCTGCAGGGTCGGGACCTGATGCAGATGCGATTTAAAAATCGTGGTCCCGGAGGTCATCTCTGGAGCTCAACCCCTCTGGGACAGTCTGTAATTTTTAATGTGAGGGTTTGGTGGGGGGTGGGGGTGGTGGTGGGAGGGAACAGGGAAGCCGATTGCCTCCAATTAAGGGGCCATTAACTCCTTTAGGAGCTTGTTAAGAGGGTAGGGGTGTCCGTACTGCAATTTTCAAAGAGCAATCTGCGAGCCTGATCAGTCGGGGGCACAATGAAGCACTGCTGTTGGGCTTGCAGCGGGCAGGGGAATAACTTTGTTGTTTGAGGAAGAAATTTTTTCGGCCCACAGGGATCTTGTGCCGAGCCCAGCTCAGGACTTTTTCTCATTACAGAGCCACTGCCTCACCTGTTCATTCTGCTGGCCTCCTGAGGAGCTGCCTGCTCTCCTTGGCAAGACAGTGGCAAGTCACATCATGGCTGTCATTTGCCATTGCCTCTGGCACCAGGCCAGCAGCTCCTGCCTCCTGCAGACGCTCAGTGCCACTAATTGGGCGCCAAGATTGCCTCCTGCCCAATTAGGGCATTGCCATTTAAAAATCACATCATGAGAGCAACGCAGCTGAGGCGCGGGGTCGGGACCAGGCAATCAGCTGGGCGTCGGGTTCCCGACCCCATTTTGAAAATCTAGCTCAAGATCTCAGTTTCAAATACCAAACCCAATAGAAAGTGAAGAGATTGGCCAGAATTTTACGTTAGGTGGGAGGTCCCGCCTGCTGGCCAAAAAGTCAGGGGTGAGCCCGCCTCCCCTGGGCCTGGAAGCCACGCTGTGATTTTACATGGCCCAGGCCCTTAATTGGCTTCACGTGGGACTTCCGTCCCTCTGAGGCAGGAAATCACGTCGTCAAGAGCTGCTTGCCAATCAGTGGGCTGGCAGCACTCAGTCCCAGCAGCGCCATTGGGAGTGGTGGCAGCAGCTGGGACTGTAGCCAGTGCGTGGAGCAAGAGGGACGCCGGCCCTGGAAAAAAGATAAATTTGTGTGGCCTCACCAGAGACAATCGACTGGGCCCCAGCGAGGCAAGAAGGACGGTTGGGTGGGGTGGGGGGGTAATGTCTTTCGGTGGGGGGGGGCGGTTGGGCCGTGGGGGTCCACCATGGAGCACTGAGTGCCTGCTCAGTAGGGCATTGCCCCAGCCCGCAAGGAGGCAGCTAGGTTTTACTGAGTGGCCTCCTGGGGGTCCTGTGCCGCCTGCCCGCTGCTGGTAATATACTAGCGGCAGTGGGAGGAGGCCCTTCAGCGGCAGTTAATTGGCCATTTAAGGTCCTTAATTGGCCTGGGGCAGGTGGGCTGTTACATGTCGCCGCCGCCCCTTGTAAAATTGCAGCGGGGTCTGGAAGGCGACGGGATGGCACCCTCCACCTCCCACTCAATTTTACGACCTCCCGCCTCCAGCCTGCTCCTGTGGGGGCGTAAAATTCCAGCCATTGTCTCCATTAAGTAAAATCATAGAATTAATTAATTAGAAAAACTTTATTTGAGTTTGCGATTTATTTGGAGTGTCAGGATCAATTTGTTGGTCTTGACGATTTCAACCACTAATTAAAAAACAAAATAAGCTAACAAGATGTAGGAAAAAAAACATTTTGATATAAGTCTGAGGCCAGCCCTGCGACTGAAATATTACTGTAAGATTTTTCTGTATTTTTAAGAAAGATAAGTGATCCTAATTGTGTTAATTGCTCCAAATAGCCTTGAGCCTTTCCATTGCACATGGGGTGTGATCATTATCTTTGAAAGATGGAGACTCTGGGCAGTCAGGTTTCAGTCTGGTTTCTAATCAACAGCAGCTGCCTAGCAAGCATATGATTTGGTTCAGAGCTACACTGGTATATGGATTTGAACATATGTTTAAAGTGGTGAGCTTTAGACAGATAAATGTAAAGCATTTACTTGTAATCTTTTAAAGTCACTTGGGTCAGTTGGTAGCACCCTCACCATTCTATCAGAAGACTGTGCGTTCAAGACCAACTTCAGTGCTTTTATCTAGGCTGATACTCTAGTGCAGTACTGAAGGAGTGCTACATTGTCAGGCATGGAGACCTTTGGAAGGGAGGCTAAACTGAGGCTTAGTCTGCTTGTTCCAGTGGTTCAGGCAGAAAAAAAAACACATTCCACTGTTTGAAGAACGGGAAATTCTCCTGTTGTCTGATCAACTCTCTTCATCCAACCAACACCATCAATATCTGATCAACTGGCCATTCATCTTATTAGCTATCTGTGGGATCTTGCTGCTGTGTTCACCTACAATAGTGAGTGCACTTCAAAATAATTCACTGGTTGTGAAATGGCTTGCGACTCTTCTGAAAGACTTAGATACTATATTAGTACAAATCTTTCTTTCTCTTGTGACATGATACCTTCCACCAGAACACAATGGTGAACTAAAAACATCTCATTCATCAAGAAGGCTCATTCAAACAGATCTGATTGTTGTTAGCAAAAGAATTACACCATGGAGAAAGTGAACAATTATACCTCAGAATACCTTAGCCAGGCAGCGAAGACCTGAGGCACAATATTTCCCCTATTATCTGAGAATTGGAGGCAGGGGGTAGGGTGGGAGGGTGGAGGGGAGGTGGAAGAATGAAATTCTACACCAGTCATCTGATCAGATATATGGAAATAAGGCATCTAAACATCTGATTGGATATTTTGACGAACACTGAGAAATACTCCAAGGTCAGTGCTAAGATGTTGTTAGCTGCACAAGATCTTAAAACTGAAAAAGCTATCTGAAGGACCAAGATGCATAGTGCAGGACACCATTAGAGTTGAAAAGTGTGGGAAGGGAGCCATGGTGAGTCAGGAAGCAGTGGTTAGGCAACCCCAAGTTTGGGTTTTAGAACATAAGACCATATGAAAGCCCTAGCAAAAAAAAAGTCCATTTAGTCCATTAAACTCACTCAATCTAGGATCCACCATCATCTGTTAATCCCCTACTTTAGGATACACTAAGTTCTTCCCCTTATCTGCCTTGAAAAAGATATCAAGCAGAGCTGATTAATATCTTCGTAACCTACAATCTTCCTGTGCTATCTATCGGTTGAGATCTTAAACCGAGGTCCCATCTGCCACCTCAGGTGGATGTAAAAGATCCCATGACAATTTTCAAAGATGAGGAAGTGAGTTCTCCTTGGTCAATATTTATCCCTCAAAAACATCACTAAAAACATATTATCTGTTCATTTATCTTGTTGCTGTTTGTGGGACCTTGCCTTGTGCAAATAGGCTGCTGTCTTTCCTTCCATTGGCTGTGAACAGCTTTTGAACATCCTGTGAAAGATTTTATATAAATATAGGTTCTCCCTTCCGTCTTTTCTCGGCAGAGGACTAAAATGTAACCAGGCATGCTGGTTCTAATTACTTCAATATGGAGAGGTCAGTATTAGTCACACCCAACAAGAGAACAAACAGTCCCTTTTGATTTTCTTTCCACTAGTTGACTAATATTTCACAGGTAAGTACACCCAGGAGCACACTTTTCCAATCAAGGCCCACTGCTATGCCAGTGCAGAAGTGGCATCCGACAAGTTAGATGCAATTACACAGGTGTGGAAGTCTGTCCAGAAATTGGAAGGTGCAATCTGCAAATGGAATTTTTCTTTCAGGGTTTTCCTCAGGGACAATGGCGTGGCTATATATCTTCATAGTTAAAAATAACAGAATTAATAGTTTCTTCATGAATAGATGATTGGGCAAATTCAGTAATCCTTTGTCCCCAGTCGGGAGCCATGCTTAAAGGAGGCGTGAGTTAAAACTCGGGCTCCAACTCTGCATGCACCAGTTCTCTGTCTCACGCTCCTTATGAGTCCAAATCCCTGCTGGGAGTGCAGCATTGACGCATCTCCCCTATTTTCTATTAGCTAAGTGCTGGCATATATAACTAGTATGGTCTACTTTTTTTTCATTTAAAATGCAAAAATGTAAATATGCCCTGCAATAATGAGTCAGTCTTCTTTTGTGTGCTTTATAAAACCTAATAAATAATCCAGATGTCACTCTGCTCAGGCAGAGGGGATCACAAGAACTGGCATCAGGCAGCAAAACCTGCATACCAGAACTTCAAACATTCAGTTGGGAAGCAACATGGTTTGTGAATGACAGTGTGCACTGTGGATAGCACTAGGGAGCAGCGGAGGTGAAAGAAGCATTCAAGTGGCAAAGAGCCAAGAAAATTGCCCTGCGTTAGGAAAATCTTGCTGCAACATGAAGAAATAAAAAAACCTCTGCTGTGTGGTGTCCAGGAACTTAAATGTCAGAAGGGAGGGGGCAGTTTTGGATAAACTGACACTTCCTCAGCCAAAAGTGTGCAAAACCTCAAGTTGGTGCGCCTTGAGGGAAAGTGTTGTCAGGTAAAACATGTAGAACAAAGTGGTAGCATAATACTCCACTGTTCAATATTCAGGATTCATTTACATATAATCAACTTCTATCATAGGAGTTCACTCAGTGTCCTGGGGCCAATATTCATCCATCAACCATGATTACTTTTGTATGATCGCTTTAAGAGTGATGTCCCTTTAAGAACACAGTATGCTAATGAGCTAAGTACCAGAATGTAGTCATGTGATTTGAAGCCATGGTCACTCTGTACAGCAACACTCTGGACAAAGGTTCTGTGTATTAGTTTTAGCTGTTAATGATCCTTCTAGAGACTTTTAAGAAACTGGAATCTACGTACCTCATTGTGTTGCTTAAGATAACACAAAGAAACTCATGACAATTACTAAATCACATGATCTGGTCATTATCTTATTTTTGTATTACCTCACTGTGCACAAACCGGCTGCTGCTTTTCTTTTTATTAATTCATGGGATGTGGGCATTGCTGGCAAGGCCAGCAGTTATTTTCCAAACCTAATTGCCCTTGAAAAGGTGGTAGTGGGCTGCTTTCTTGAACTGCTGCTGTCCATGTGGTACTCCTACAGTGCTTTTAGGTAGGGAGTTTCAGGATTTTGACCCTACTGATGAAGGAGCGACAATATAGTTCCAAGTCAGGATGGTGTGTGACTTGGATGGGAACTTGCAAGTAGTGCTGTTCCCATGCATCTGCTACCCTGTCTTTCTAGATGGTAGAGGTCGTAGGTTTGCAAGGTTCTGTCGAAGAAGCCTTGAAGAGTTGCTGCAGTGCATCTTTTAGATGGTACACTTCTGCTGCCATTGTGTGCTGCTGGTGGTGGAGGGAGTGAATGTCTAAGGTGGTGGAGGGGGTGCAAATCAAGCGGACTGCTTTGTCCTGGATGTTGTTGAGCTTCTTGAGTGTTGGTGGAGCTGCACTCATCCAGGCAAGTGGAGAGTATTCATCACACTCCTGACTTGTAGATGGTAGAAAGGCTTCGAAGAGTCAGGTGGTAAGCAGTTTATTGGTAAGTGCCACGTGATAGCACTGTCAACGACACCTTCCATCACTTTGTTGATGGTTGAGAGTAGATAGGGCGGCAATTGGCTGGGTTGGATTTGTCCTGCTTTTAGTGGACAGAACATACCTGGGCAATATTGCACTTTGTTGGGTAGGTGCTACTGTTGTAGCTGTATTGGAACAGCTTGACTAGAGGCATGGCTCAGGAGCACAAGTCTACAGTACTACAGCCAGGATGTTGTTGAGATTCAAAGCCTTTGCTGCGCACTCAGCCGTTTCTTGAAATATTGTAGAGTGAAGCGAATTGGATGAATGCTCACTTCTGTGATGTTGGGGACTTCAGGAAGAGGCTGGGATGGATTATCCATTTGTCACTTCTGGCTGAAGATGGTTTCAAACCCTTCAGCCTTGTCTTTTGCACTCATGTGCTGGGCTCCGCCATCATTCAGGATGGGGATATTCATGGAGCCTCCTCTTCCTATTAGTTGCTTAATTTTCCACCACTATTCATGTCTCGAAGTGGGAGGACTGTAGAGCTTTAATCTGATCCGTTAGATGTGGGATCACTTAGCTCTGTGTAGAGCATGCTGCTTCCACTATTTAACATGCATGTAATCATGTGTTGTAGCTTCACCAGGTTGGCATCTCATATTTAGTGTACTGGTGCTGCTCCTTGCATGCTCTTCTACACTCCTTATTGAACCATGGTTGGTCCCCTGGCTTGATAGTAATGGTAGAGCTAGGGGATATGCTGAGCCTGAGCTTACATATTGCAGTGCAATACAATTCTGCTTCTGCTGATGGCCCACAGTACCTCATGGATCCCCAGGTTTGAGCTGCTAGATCTTTTCTGAATCTATCTCCTTTAGCATGGTGGTAGTGCCACACTACATAACATTACAACACAATAGTGTTGTACATTACAGTAGTGACTAAACTTCAAAAAATACTTCATTGGTTGTAAAATGCTTTGGTATGTCCGGAGGCCACTAAAGGTGCTATGTAAATGCAAGTCTTTCTTTTCTTTTTATCTGCAAGGATTAAAAATTGTTCAAGTAGCTGGAGGAAGCCCAGCATTAATTAATAGCAGGAACACAAAAACATTCTTTGGTCTAACTTCCTCCAGTCCTGTTTTCTATAATACTCCATGATTTGCAAACTGCCACAAGTTTAACAGGTCCAAACACTTCTAGATATGCTGGTTTGAAAGATTCACACACTGGTTAGAAGAAGATAGAAGAAGCCTAGAAAATGCTGGGAACAGAAATTAAAAGAGAGGGATTGCAAATCACAGCAGTGCTTGAACATGTGACAGAGGAACAGGTGAACCAGCCCCTATAGATGTAACTCTTTTGTCAAAGTTCAGTTCTGATGAAGAGTCTACATTTGTAACATTTACCCACCTTTTCTCTTGAGTTGCTGATAGACCTTCTGTGTATTTCCAACATTTCTGTTTGGTTCTAAAACTATGCTTCTGATAAAACACAAAAAGAAAGAAGGAACTAGTCTTTCACGCCCTCAGGATGTTCCAAAGTGCTTTGCGGCCAATGAATTACTTTTGAAGTGTGGTCACTGCTTGTCGGGAAATGCAGCACAACAAGTTCCCACTATTGACAATGAAATGAATGCCCAGTTAATTTGCTTTTGGGGGTGTTGGTTGCATGAGGAAGGCTATTGGTCAGGTCAATAGGATAAATGTACTTTTTTCTTCAAATAATGCCATTGAGATGCTTTACATCTGAATAAACAGGCAGACAAAAGAATAATTTTAATGTCTCATCTGAAGGACGGCACTTCTGACAATGCAGCACTTCCTCAGTACTGCAGTGGAGTGTCAGCCGAGATTGTGTGCTCAAGTTCCAGAGTGGCGTTTGAACCCACAACCTTCTGATTCAGTGGTAAGAGTATGAAGAACTGGGTCAAGCCGAGCCAACAATGATGGACGAAACAGAAGCCTCACATTTACTTTACCATAGGTGGAAGTGTAAAAGATCCAAAGCTAAGTTTGGTACTCAGATAGGTCAAGGAGTAAACTCCATCACCTTCAGGTATTGAAGGCTTTAAAGACTTCTGTGGGTCATAACAAGGTTTCTTGAATCAAAATAAGTATCTTTGTGCTGCCCGAACGCTAAATCTACTGGTTTTGGCAAGAAAGTGGTTGCAATATTAATGTGGCTGCCTTAGGTCCTCAGCCAAAAACTGCAAAAACCACAGACACAATAATTAACCCCTTGAACTTGGAAAGACCTTTAATACGTTTAAAGCAATCTGTCTTTTGTTTAGAACATGTCATTTAATAGGTTCTGTAACTTTCGAATAACAAATGAAGTGAAATTAGAAAAAATATACAAGAACCAATAAGGTTTTCTTTATTATTTGTCATGCAGGCCCCCACCTGCCAAGAATGAGGAATATTAATTTCGCCACATGAACATTAATTTTAAACTGTTACTGAAGTGAAGACAGAACTGGTAAAAAAAAAACACAATGGATCCTTGGCTGGAGAGACATTATTTTGCAAATTAACAGACAGTACTTGGAAAGGACAAAGGGGCTACTCCCTGCTCCAATTTAATCCACAATGGACTTTTGATTACCAGACATTTAGGGTGGAGGAGCTCGCATTCCAGGTTAACTGCTATGATGGCCGAATACACAGAAGACATGGTCAGACCAGTTTAGTCACATGACTAACTGGCTCTGTCAGGAATTTGAACTTGCCACAGAGTTTTGAACCGGCAGAAAATCTGTTTGCTCCTGGACTGAAACGACCTCTCGTGGCTGGCTCGCCGTAGCCTCTCCTGTCTGCTTCCATCTCTTTTTCATGGAACTCCAAGACCCATTGAAGACACATGAATCCCAAGAGAGATAAGTCTCCGACAGTGAACAAGGTTTAAGAAGAATACTGGGCCCCAACGAGAAGCAATACTACCTACAAACAAGGACTCTACAGTGAGCTCGAAGCACAGTGACAAGAAACTCTTCAGATATTGCCTCAAACTTCCACTTTATTTTTCTTCTGCTCTTTTTTGTCTCTATTTGCATGTGTGTATTGCGTATGCATGCTAGCATGGGGCGCGGCGCATATCCGTAGGCGTTAACCGAATTCAAGTTTAAGTTTTAATAAATTTCACTTTTCTTCTTTAAACCTAAGCCTGTTTGTGCTCATTTCTTTGACTTATAATTGGAAAGCGGTGAACAAGGATTCACCAAGGGGAGTTCAAAACATGGTGTGTTTAAAATTAAATCCTGCTACAGTAAGACCAAGTGAAGGCTGAAAAGGATGCCTAGATACCTTTCTCACCTGGTCGTAGCATAAATTCGGGTGATAGCATCCAGAATTGACCCACAGGCAAACAAGAGAAATTGGAAGTGGGAAGCCAAATTGTTCCCAATCAAAAAAAAACAAGTAAGTTTTCAATGCAGGTTTTCTTGTGGTTGTGTGTGCTTGAATACTAACATGTCTGCAACTGAAGCTAGTAGTTCTCCATGCCAGGGTGAAGTAACTTGGGATAAGTTAAAATCACTGTCTATGGAGGAATTGAGAAAAATGGCTGAGCAGTGTGGGATCACTGTACGTGGCAAGGCTAGGAAGTCTGAACTCCTAAGGCCAGTGGCCAACCATTTTTCCCATGAATCTGAAGGTGCAGAAATGGGGTTAGAAGCAGAATCCAACAGGGTAGTGTTAGCAAAGATACATTTGGAACAGAGGAAACTTGAATTTGAGGAAAGAGAGAGGGAGAAAGAGAGAGCCTTCCAGAAGGAACATGAAGAAACAGAAAGACAGAAGAAAGAAAGAGGCAAGAGAGAGAGAGAGAAAGAATATTCCAGAAAGAATCTGAAGAAAGAGAGCTGAAGTGGCTTGAGTTAATTAAGGGGCGACAGAGTAACCTCAGTGAAAGCATGGCCAATATGGAGGAGCATAATTCAGGGCTGGGTACAAAATTGCTAAAACCCGCTCAACTAATTCCAAAATTCAATGAGGAAGATGTGGAAGCGTTTTCTGTGTCTTTTGAGAAACTGGCAAGGCAGCTAAAATGGCCAGCTGACACCTGGTCTCTTTTACTACAAAGCAAGCTAACTGGAAAAGCCCATGAGGTTTATTCCTTGTTGCCAGATAGGAGTTCATCAAATTATGAACTGAGCAAAAATGCTATCCTCGGGGCATATGAATTAGTACCTGAAGCCTACCACCAAAAGTTTAGAACCCTCAAAAAGCAAGCTAATCAAACTTATCTGGAGTTTGAAAGAAGTAAGCAGCTGCCTTTTTACCAGTGGCTGAAGGCTCTTAAAGTACAGCTCAGCTATGAGACTCTCAAAGAAGTAGGTCTGTTAGAGGAATTTAAAAACTCTCTCCCACTCTCAATAAAGTCCCATGTAGAAGAGCAGTGGGTTCAGAGAGCCCGGTAAGCGGCTGTTCTGGCTGATGAGTTTGCTTTAATTTATAAGTCAGTTTCCCAGGTGAGGACCTTTCCTAATCACCCCCACAAATCCGAAAAGGACAAAGGGTGGGAAGGTGATCTCCGCCCAGGCAGTCCTGGGACAGAAAGGAAAGCAGGAGACACAAAGGGCCCTCCTTCAGCCAAAAAGGAAGGTGTTGTGAGCAAGAGTGAGACCGGAGACCTGTGTGCTTCCATTGTAATAAAGCAGGGCGGCACAGTGGCGCAGTGGTTAGTGGCGCAGTGGTTAGCACCGCAGCCTCACAGCTCCAGCGACCCGGGTTCAATTCTGGGTACTACCTGTGCGGAGTTTGGAAGTTCTCCCTGTGACTGTGTGGGTTTTCGCCGGGTGCTCTGGTTTCCTCCCACAGCCAAAGACTTGCAGCTGATAGGTAAATTGACTATTATAAATTGCCCCTAGTATCGGTAGGTGGTAGGGGAATTGAGGGAAGTTGGGGATGTGGTAGGAATATGGGATTAATGTAGGATTAGTATAAATGGGTGGTTGATGGTCGGCACAGACTCGGTGGGCCGAAGGGCCTGTTTCAGTGCTGTATTTCTAAATAAATAAATAATAAAAGCTGACTGCTGCAAACTATAGGGGAAAAACGGTAGGGTTAATCAGGGCACACCTACTCAGTGAAGACAGGACCCTGATGGAAAGCCCAGCAGAACAGGGCGGCACAGTGGCGCAGTGGTTAGCACCGCAGCCTCACAGCTCCAGCGACCCGGGTTCAATTCTGGGTACTGCCTGTGTGGAGTTTGCAAGTTCTCCCTGTGTCTGCGTGGATTTTCTCCGGGTCTCCGGTTTCCTCCCACAAGCCAAAAGACTTGCAGGTTGGTAGGTAAATTGGTCATTATAAATTGCCACTAGTATAGGTGGGTGGTAGGGAAATATAGGGACAGGTGGGGATGTGGTAGGAATATGGGATTAGTGTAGGATTAGTATAAATGGGTGGTTGATGGTCGGCACAGACACGGTAGGCCGAAGGGCCTGTTTCAGTGCTGTATCTCTAAACTAAACTAAACTAAACAAGCTGTGGCTTTAACTGCAGTAAGAGTGCAACCCAGGAAGCCTACTATGGCCAGTGCAGGAACATTTAATAGGATTCCTGAAGTTATCAGGGTTTTGTGTCTGAAGGGAAAGTAACAGTGAGAAAGTAGGAACAGGGTACTGAGTTTGGATGATCAGCCATGATCGTATTGAATGGCCATGCAGGCTCGAAGGGCCGAATGGCCTACTCCTGCTCCTATTTTCTAACCCCATACCCCTCGGGTGGGGCAAGCAAGCCCATTGTGATTCTCAGAGACACAGGGGCCACTAGATCACTTTTACTGGGAAAAATACCTTTCCCCCAGAGAGTACAGTGAACACCAAAATAGTGGTGAATGGTATTGGAGGGCAGTGTATGCCTGTACCTGTACACTGGGTGCACCTGGAATGCGACCTAGTTTCGGGACCAGCGACCGTAGAGATGACCCTAGTTTGCCTGTGGACAGGGTTGACCTGCTCCTAGGTAATGATCTGGCGGGGGGTGAATGTGGTAGCCCCTCCAGTAGTTAAAGAAAGACTGCAGGAGGTCAGAGAGACAGGGCAGTGGCAGGAGACAGTTTCCTGCAGTTTCCCTGAATGTGTAGTGGATCAGGCCATGATCAAACCAGCTCCCCCAGAGGAGACTGAATTGGCACTGCAGGCAGATGACAATGAGGTCTGTCTTTCCAAGACTTTCTTTGGAAAGTTAGGAGACCCAGGGAATGAATTAAATGGATTTTCCCTAGCTCAGGCTCAGCGAGCCGACCCAGTATTGTGAGAGTTAGCACAGGCTGCCCAGTCTGAAAGTGAAGCAGAGGGAGTCCTTGATTGCTACTATTTAAAGAATGAGGTACTGATGAGGAAATGGAGTTCTCCTCACAGACCTGACAGCAAGGAGTGGACAGTAGTTCACCAGTTTGTGGTGCCACAGAGGTACCGGAGAGAAATATTAAGGACCCACGAGACTACAGTGGCTGTACATGCCGGTATAAGAAAGACCAAAGCCCATATAAGACAGCAGTTTGTCTGGCCAAAACTCCACAAAGATGTGGTGGAGTACTGCAGGAGTTGCCACATGTGCCAGGTTGAGGGGAAACCCCAACCTATAGTGAAACCTGCACCCCTAAGTCCTGTACCAGTGTTAGGAGGACCCTCCAGCAGTGGGCTGGTGAACTGTAAGGGACCCCAGCCGAGAAAAAAAGGAGACAGGCAGGTACATGGCTGGTAAGAGTTTAGAAAGAGAAGAGGAAAAAGTGACCAAGAAGGTACCTTAGTTTAGAGATACAGCACTGAAACAGGCCCTTCGGCCCACCGAGTCTGTGCCGAGCATCAACCACCCATTTATACTAATCCTACACTAATCCCATATTCCGATCACATACCCACCTGTCCATATATATTTCCCTACCACCTACCTATACTAGGGGCAATTTATAATGGCCAATTAACCTATCAATCTGCAAGTCTTTTGGCATGTGGGAGGAAACCGGAGCACCCGGAAGAAACCCATGCAGACACTGGGAGAACTTGCAAACTCCACACAGGCAGTACCCAGAATCGAACCTGGGTCCCTGGAACTATGAGGCTGCGGTGCTAACCACTGCGCCACTGTGCCGTACCTTAAAGGAAGTCCAGGAGGAATCCTGGATGAAAACCCCTACTGTCCGGTCAGCCAACCCTGAAAAATTTGAAAAGTTAGACCTCACATCCTCCTATGTAAATGCAGACTCTAGAAGCACCCCACCAGAGTTGCTAACAGCATTTACAGGTACCTGCAGAGATAAAGAGAGACCTCTGGGGGCACAGAAACCGTGAGGGTGGTGCCTCACCTACTCGGTGCCACAGGAGAGTGTAGTCAAGTCTGCACAAATACCTATAGGTAGGAGTGTCCCAGAGAACATAGGGGGGATTAATAAAGAATCCTCCCTCACAGTCAGAGAAAAAGGGAACCACCCATCCCCTGAAGTCAAAAGCTTTTGCATGACTCAGCAAAGCTCTGAAAGAGAGTTCAGGATAGACCTGCCCACTACTAACTCCCCTGGACAAAAAATGACCTCAACAGAACCAAGACCCTAGGCAGTCAGGGCAATGGGCAAACTGAAGAAAAGTTTCCCCAAAGAACCACATGTTTACTGGGATGCCAAAAAGGGGAAATTAAAGCAGCACTGGCACCCACAAAAGACAATTTTAATAAGCTTTAGGATTCATGCATGAATGGAAATGAATGAGAGAAATGCATGGTTTTTCTTTCTGTATCTTATATTTCTCTCAAACCTTTTAATAAAATGCGCCATTTTATTTCAAATCGCATTTCATTCCAATGGGTGTGGAGGTGTCATGCAGGCCCACACCTGCCAAGAATGAGGAACATTAGTTTAAAACTGTTACTGGAGTGAAGAAAGAACTGGTTAAAAAAAAACCACAATGGATGCTTGGCTGGAGAGACAATTTTTTGCATATTAACAGACAGTACTTGGAAAGGACAAAGGGGCTACTCCCTGCTCCAATTTAATCCACAATGGACTTTTGATTACCAGATGTTGAGGGTGGAGGAGCTCGCATTCTAGGTTAACTGCTATGATGGCCGAATACACAGAAGACATGGTCAGACCAGTTTAGTCACATGACTATAATAAAAACAAGAAATGCTGGAAACACTCAGCAGGTCTGGCAGTATCTGTGGAGAGAGAATCAGAGTTAATGTTTCAGGTCAGTGACCCTTCTTCAGAACTGGCAATTATTAGAAATGTAAAAGGTTATAAGCCAGTAAAGTGGGGGTGGGGCAAGAGATAACAAAGGAGAAGGTGTAGATAGGACAAGGTGACAGAATAGCTGACCAGAAGGTCATGGAGCAAAGATATGTTAATGGTGTGTTGAAAGACAAAGTCACATGACTAACTGGCTCTGTCAGGAATTTGAACTTGCCACAGAGTTTTGAACTGGCAGAAAATCTGTTTGCTCCTAAACTGAAACAACCTCTCATGGCTGGCTCGCCGCAGCCTCTCCTGTCTGCTTCCATCTCTTTCTCACAGAACTCCAAGACCCATTGAAGACACATGAATCCCAAGGCAGAAAAGTCTCCTACAGTGAACAAGGTTTACTGGGCCCCAACGAGAAACAAGATCCACCTACAAACAAGGGCTCTACAGTGAACTTGAAGCACAATAACAAGAAACTCTTCTGATATTGCTTCAAACTCTTCACTTCATTTTCCTTCTGCTCTTTTCTGTCTCTATTTCCATGTGCATATCGCGTATGCATGCTAGCATGGGACGCGGCGTGTATCCGTAGGCGTTAACCGAATTAGAGTTTATGTTTAAGTTATAATAAATTTCACTTTTCTTCTTTAAACCTAAGAAAGCCTGTTTGTGCTCATTTCTTTGACTTATAATTGGAAAGCGGTGAACAAGGATTCACCAAGTGGAGCTCAAAACGCACATGCGTTCAAGTCTTCAGAAGAAGGAATTTTCCTCCACACAAGATCAAATGGCAGGTTGTTCAACCTTGCCTGTCTAAGAACAAAGATCAAAGTACGGAAGGTCCTCATCAGGGAACTCCTCTTTGCTGACGATGCTGCATTAACATCCCACACAGAAGAGTGTCTGCAGAGACTCATAGACAGGATTGCGGCTGCCTGCAACGAATTTGGCCGAACCATCAGCCTCGAGAAAACGAACATCATGGGGCAGGACGTCAGAAATGCTCCATCCATCAATATCAGCGACCACGCTCTGGAAGTGGTTCAAGAGTTCACCTACCTAGGCTCAACTATCACCAGTAACCTGGCTCTTGATGCAGAAATCAACAAGCGCATGGGAAAGGCGTCCGCTGCTATGTCCAGACTGGCCAAGAGACTGTGGGAAAATGGCGCACTGATATGGAACACAAAAGCCCGAGTGTATCAAGCCTGTGTCCTCAGTACCTTGCTCTACGACAGCGAGGCCTGGACAACATATGTCAGCCAAGAACGACGTCTCAATTCATTCCATCTTCGCTGCCTCTGGAGAATCCTTGGCATCAGGTGGCAGGACCATATCTCCAACGCAGAAGTCCTCGAGGCGGCAACATCCCCAGATGTGATCGCCAGAGCTGGCAAACAGCCATAAAGGCGGGGCTAAAGAGTGGCGAGTCGAACAGACTTAGCAGTTGGCAGGAAAAAAGACAGAAGCGCAAGGAGAGAGCCAACTGTGTAACAGCCCTGACAAACAATTTTATCTGCAGCACCTGTGGAAGAGTCTGTCACTCTAGAATTGGCCTTTATAGCCACTCCAGGCGCTGCTTCACAAACCACTGACCACCTCCAGGCGCTTACCCATTGTCTCTCGAGACAAGGAGGCCAAAGAAGATAATTGGAAAGCAGTGAACAAGGATTCACCAAGGGGAACTCAAAACACGGTGTGTTTAAAATTAAATCCTGTTACAGTAAGATCAAGTGAAGGCTGAAAGGGATCCCTAGACACCTTTCTCACCTGGCCGTAACACTTACTATTAATTGCACAGTAGATTTAAGAATTGTACAGTGCAACTTTCCCATCTACCATAATGTAGACATCCCGATTGGGGAACAATCAAACAGTCTCATAAGTTGCAGCAATATCCTCAGTATAGGAAGGAAGGCAAGGACAGTAAAATAATATAAATTGATTTTAATCTTTCTTGGGCTTGATTGATTTGTTTGAGACAGGACAAGATGGTGTTAGAGGACTGTGCCATATAGCGAGAAAACTGCACTACAAATGAAGAGAAGAATTTTGTTCTGTGTTTATGATATTGCTGAAATGTTCTGCATTCCTGTAAAAGTGATACTATATCAGTGCTTTCAGCTTTACGATGGGAATTCCTGTAGACAGTATGTGATTATTTCTCATGAGGTATCAAAGCAGCAAACAGTGTGTAAATCCACCATTGCAGTAATGAGCTATGTGAACAGTCTTATGAAGCCTCGAACCTCCTGTCAGAATTTATCCAGTGAAGTAGCTGAGCGGTGTAGACCAGGAAGGTTCCAAGTTCAATTCACAGTCTGCACTGAGTTTGATCATTTTTGCTAGTGTGGAAGTCAGTGTGCTACAATTGCCCTCAGAACATAAGAAATAAGAGCAGGAGTAGGGCATAGGGCCCCTCGAGCTTGCTCTGCCATTTAATAAGATCAAGGTTGATCCTTAATCTCAACTGTATGTTCCTGCCTTATCCCCATATACTTTGATTCCCTTACAGTACAAAAGTCTATGGATTTCAGCCTTCTGAGATAGAGAATTCCAAAGATTTACAATCCTCTGAGTGAAGATATTTCTCCTCATCTCAGTCCAAAATGGCCACCCCCTTATTCTGAGACTATGATCTCTAGTTCTAGAAATAAAAACAAGAAATGCTGGAAATACTCAGCAGGTCTGGCAGCATCTGTGGAGAGAGAAGCAGAGTTAACGTTTCAGGTCAGTGACCTTTCATCAGATAAAGATTCTGACACAGAGTTAAAATCAGGACCTGAATATCTGACGTGCAAGCTACAAATCAATGAAGACGGTGCTAATGTCATCACCTCAAACCTCTCATAACAGTACAATAAAATGTTGAGATTATGACCAGTTTAGTTATCAATGAGAAGGCCAGCAGCTCACTCATCTGTGCTTTCTGATTCACTGAACTCTTATCAGAATGTGGATTCTAACTTTCCGAGTAAAACACATGCTAAATGTTGAAAATAAATAAATTCACTGCTTCGACATCCAGAAGCCTTAATAAATATGCAGTGGCTTTAAAACGATTAGGTACATCACAAAGAAATCACTTGGAAGTACAAGCACAAACCGTTTACGTGCTTTCATGAAACAAACCAACTGGCAACCCAAGTCCTGAGGAAATCTTCAAAACGATTTATTGAGAAACAATGAACTACAGTGCTGGACATTAATGCTGTTTTTTTGCATCTAATCCCCACATTGTGATCATTTTGTACGCTACTGAGGGATTGCTTCATTGTACTAAGAACAGTCAGCACTGCAAAGAAAGACTTAGTCACAGAGCTGAAAGTTTTTTTTTAGTCAGAGCTTACTGTTAATGAGGAAGGAAAAGAAAGCAGGCACTAGGTTGCAATTTGAGTTTAATTTGGGTGAATTTGAGATTTGACCTGTGTTTGTTGCTCTCTAAAATGTTGTACTTTTGAATGGTCCTTCTGCGTTAGCCAGAAGTAACAGTAAGGGTAGCAACTATCCCTCATACCGTCAAAAGAGAAGGATTGTGTGGTCGTTCATCTCAGTTTCTGTTTCTGGGACCTTGCTGTGGTTAAAATGGCTGCTGCCTTTTCCTCTACATTACCACACTTCAAAAAGTAATTCATTGGCTGTGGCTTTGGGCTATCCTGAGGATATGGTGAGGTGCCATATAAATGAATTTTATTGTTTCTCACAATTGGAGCTGGTGTTCCTGAGGTGAGGTGGAGGTGAGAATAGAATTCTACATACTGTGATACAGTGGAACTATATCCCAGTTTATGGTTGTGTTTTGAGATAAGAGAAGAAAATTTGAAGGATGGGATTTGTTTTCTTTTTAGAAGTGTCTTTTGGTTTCATTCTTTTGTTACATGGCGATGAGGGAGAGGGAGATTTTCAGCTTTTTTTGTTTAAAGGTCCTGAGGACATAGGTTTTCAAAGTCGACTCCCCAAATCCCAAATAAGAAGAATTAATTTTTTTGTATTTGCTGATTTACAAGCCTGTTATTCCTGTTGCTGTTTACTAATTGAAATTGCTTTATATATTGATGGCACTGTTTTCTTTTGGATTGCTAATACTGCTCATCAGAAGTTGGGATGAGTGGTCCCTGGAAGGCTGTCACAAATTGCAAGTGGGTTGTTCTCCCTCGACACAGAAAACATTTTCAAAAGGACTTAGGGGTAACATTGTATGTTGGAGCATCAATGATTGGACATGGTGTTAGACCATGGGCTGAATTTGCCAATTACCAGCAGGTCCCACCACTGGACCTTGGACAGCAATTAAGGATGGCAGCTCGCCCTCCAGAGCTGCTGGCCCAATCAGAGGGCTGTCAGCTCAACAGCGCCACTACTAGCAGTGACCATTGATGAGGCTGCAGCTTCAGGGAGAGGGTGCCTCGACGGCAGAGCACTCTTGAAGAGAATTCAGGTAGGTTGGGGGAATCCAGGGCCTGGCAGCCAGGCACCGGTGATTGTGGTGGGGTGGGGGTGTGCGGCCATTGCTGTCAGGGGCCCCACTGTGGACAATGGAGTGCCCATAATGGAAGGCCTGCTCCCCCGGAAACTGCTGGGAGGTCGCCAGGTTTCACTTCGCATGTGGTGGCGGCCCCTCCTGGCGCAGGCAAAATGCCTAAGAAAGGGGACATTTAAAAAACCACTTAAGTGGCTCAATTAGCCATCCAGTGGGCAGCAGAACTGCCAAATTTCTCATTGCTGGCACTATGTCATGGTGGTGGGAAAATGTTAGGCTCCCCTCTGATGCCTTGCCCCGCCATTTTGCCAGCCTTCCTGCATCCCAGCCCGGGAACATTCCAGCCCACAACTCTGTTGCGGTACCTAGCCCAGCCTTACTGCTGGAGGGCGTTAAAGAAAATGAGAAAGAGAGAGTGAGAGGGAGGGAGAGAGAGAGAGAGAGGTCAAAGGACCATGTTCTCACACCTCTCAAGAGGCATGGGCTGAGATCGATCAGTTCCTCTTGTATTCTCGACTGCAGGGGGGAATGGGATTCAGGAAGTCAAAAAGGAGGAAAAAGAATTGCAAAACGCACTACCCATAACAAATAGAAGAAACTCCATCGGATGCCAACTAGTCAAACAGTCTCAACTATTGACAAACCTGAGGATTTGTTTAGTAGTGAATTGGGTCGGAGAGTTGCCAGGAAAGTGCCACAGTCAGTATTGTAAAACAGTTGAATATTACTGTCACTGGTGTCTCCAGTCACACAATGTTGCACAAGACTGATATTCTCAAGTGACTCCCCAAGGGAGGAATACTTTGAATGAACAAAGATCATTTTGCACAAATATTTATTTGAGTAGTTATCTCAAATTGGACTGGGTAAAGCAACGAGACGGTTTTTTCACCGAATGAATTTGAATTCAGCTCTGGCTGATGAGTGAGTTGACTCGTCTCTCTCTCTGGCAGCTGGTAGAGTCTCGATTGAAATGAGCTTTGGGTGGATTCAATCCAGCTCATACTGGCACAAGCCCAGAAGAGAAGAGTTGCAATAACTGGCTACTAATTGGCCCTCTCACTCTGTAAGGGCAGGGGAACATGGCTTATGCAGGAAATGGCAATGCTACAGCGATGTAACAGATGATTTTCTCAGTTTAAGGTGAAGGCAGACTGATGGAACAGAGTAGGTGGAGTCACCTCAGGCTCCGTAATATTAAGATTAGGTGCAATACATTTCATTGTCCAGTAATTTCAAGCTGCACATTATAAGAAAGTGCCTTGGGACATTTCACTATGTTAAAGAAAGTCAATAAATGCAAGTTGTTGTTGTTGCAGGTTTTGAAACTGGGATCTGCAAGGGAATACCTTGTGATCCCCAAGATCATCAGATTTCTCTCTATCAAAGGCCAGGAAGTCTGTACACCATGAGCATATCTTGAGAATTTGGCGATCTAGATTTTTTTTCTGCGTTTGTTGTCTTACCAGCACATTATTTTTCTTGCTGTGCATTGTTTCCCTCTGAGCAGATTTTCAGAAGTTTGAACAGTGTGCCTGGGAGAGCATCAATATTTACTTGGGGTCTCTAGGAGTTGGTTAAAATTTGCAAAGTGTTCCGAGGAGTGTGTCAGTATTTGTTGGGAGTCTCTGAGTGTAGCAATATTTGCATGCGGTGCACAGGGTCCACAGGAGTGAGATGATATTTGCACAGGGCCCCTGGGAGTGTGTCAATATTTGCATTGGGTTGGAAGTGACAGGTCAATATTAGTTGGGGGTCCTCTAGATTATGACATTATTTGCAAGGGATTCTGTACACAGAAAAGTTTAAAAACTGCTTTATAATCTTAACATTCTCCCAAAATAAAAATAGATTATTTAACACACTGATACATTGGGCTGAAATTTATTGTCCTGCTGCTGATATTGCAGGCAGGCAAAATCAATGGCGGTCTGCCTGTGCGGGCCGCACATTACGGCGGCTCATTTAAAAAGCCGGGGTGGACCGACCACCACTCCGCCCCCCCCCGATGATGTGGAGGGGGCGGGCTGTCCGTCCCTGGAAATGGCATCAGCTGCCTGTGCACGGGTGCTGATGCCATTTTTAAAGGGCTTTGAGCCCTAACTTTCAATTTACATATTGAAAGGAAAATTTAATTTAAAAAATTTAATTCATTTGTTCTGCCCCTTGCCCACCCCCCCCCATTAACAAATTAATTTCTTGTCCTCTCCCCCACAAAACACTACCCTTGCTCACCTGACCTTCCCACCCACCCCCGCAAAGTACATAAACTTTACACTATAACCTTTCCCACCATCCCCTACACCAATGATATTTGTTTGACCCTGCTCCCCCCTCCCCCACACTGAGAAACATACCTGCTCCCCCCCTCCCACCAGTGTTCCACCTCGATTCCCCAGATGGGGATCCAAAGGCGCAGGAATGCTGGCCATCGGCATGAATATTGGACTGGGACAGACGGTGGGGACGTAAAGGTAATCAATTCATTCATTTACATTTATTTCAATATTTTAATGGTGGTCCTGTTGCCAAGCGGTGGGTGGGGAGGGGGTGGGGGGGTGCTGCCACGAGGCCTCCCTGCCGCCGGCAATATCGGGCCAGGCCTTCACCACTTTTGAGGACCATCTTTAAAAATAAATTGCTTATTATGTGTTTATCGCCTTTGATTGAAATGCCACTCACACACAGTTATTCCTTATAGGTAGTGTGTGACATTTTGAAGTAAGCTTGATGATCAATTCTTTGTGGTTCATGGGATGTTCTTTTTACAGTTCTAATGTCTGCCTTTCAGCTTCAATACGTTAAATCTATCTCTCTCCAGTAGCATATCAGCTAGTGTATTTACTTATTGTGCCATCAGGGAGCTCACAAGGAATATATGCTACTTCATGTGTGAGAAATAAAACACATGAGATCACACTCTGCTACCTTAAGACTGTACTTACTAAGGGGAGTATTCCAAGAGTGATGCCACTGCTAGTCACACTATTATATAAAAGGCCCTGCCCCTCCTATATTTAGAAATTCATCTGGCGCCATGTTTGCTGCTTGGCCTTTGGGAACCAGCTCAACTCAGCCAGATTTAACCATGGCAGTGGTTTCTAAGTGTCCATTTTACATCTCTCTGACAGAAGTCTTCACGAGCATTAAGTTAAAAGTGACTCCACTCTGCTCCATTCAAAACTCCACTGCCCACTTTCTGAGTTTATTTTTGCCCCTGTTCTTATCACCTCCAATGGATCCGATCTTGCAATGCACTGAGTTCAGAATTCTTGTCCTCATGTCTATTTCTCTATGGCCTCATCTCACCCTACCTCAGCATCCCAGCCCAGGCCCTTTGGACTTCCAACAATGGCCTGATCTGCTTTTCCACAGTTTCACCATGTGTGACAGAATCCTTAGCCATTTCGACCCTACTCTCTAAAATGTGTCAGTTGGTAATACTCTCACCTATGAGTCAGAAGGTTTTGGGTTCAAGCCCCACGCCAGAAACTTGAGCAAAAAAATCTAGACTAACAATCCCAGGCCATACTGAGGGAGTGCTACATTGTTGGAGGCGCTGTATTTCAGATGAGATGTTAAACTGAGGCCTGCTCTCTCAGTTGGATGTAAAAGATCCCATGGCACTCTTTTGAAGAAGAGTAGGGGAATTATCCCTGGTTTCCTGAACAATATTTATCCCTCATTTAACACCATTAAAAACAGATTATTTGGTAATTATCACACTGCTGTTTGTGGGAGCCCGCTGTGTGCATATTGGCTGCCCCATTTTCTACATTACAACAGTGACTACACTTCAAAAAAAGTACTTAATTGGCTGTAAAACACTTTGGGACATCCAGAAGTTGTGAAAGGTGCTATATAAATGCAAGTTTTTCTCGGTGAACAGTGTTTGTGTTGGAAAAGAAATCAATCAACAGCAATATGCATTTATATACTTCCTTTAACACAGTGAACTCCCATGGCAGTTCATAAAGGGGAAACAGACGTTGGCCAGTAATTGGAGAATTAAAGGCTAACTACAACAGTTTTCAAATATTCCTCCGTGGGAGAACCCCACGCAAATATGCATGCACTCCTCCTGTACCTCCTGCAAATACTGGCACACACTGGGAATTCCCTGCAAATACTGGCACACACTGGGACTTCCCTGCAAGTACTGGCACAAACTGGGACTTCCCTGCAAAAAACTGGTGCATACTGAAAATTCCCTGCAAATACTGGCACACACTGGGAATTTCTTACAAATACTGGCACTCACTGGGAATTCCTGCAAATACTGACACTCTTGGGGACTCCCTTTCCTATGCACAAAATTACAGCCTCAGCTATGTAAAGGAAAACAGTGCTGTCACTGCTGAAAGCATGTAGTAGCAGAAACAATGTGTTAATAAATCAACAACTACAGAAATCTGATGACCTGGTAGATTCTATCAAGTCCTATTGGTAGATGTCCCTATGGGCTCTAATTTGAAAATTGATGGATTATACTTAACCAATGCAGGTATTTTTGGTGAATTTGTTGTGATTCCACCTTCACCTCAGACCCTTATTGTTAGGCTCATCATAACCAATAATTTAATTGTAATTCAAGCAATTGTGTTTTTCATCAACAACAACTTGCATTTATACAGCATCTTTAACAGAATAAAAAATCCCAAGGCGCTTCACAGAATTGCAATCAGACAAAATTTTGACTGTGAGCCAACAGAGAAGACATTAGAACTGGTGACCAAAAGTTTGGTCAAAGCGGTAGGTTTTAAGGAGTATCCTAAAGGAGGAGAGATAGAAAGATGGAGTGGTTTAGGAAGGGAATTTCAGAGCTTAGGGCCTAGATAGCTGAAGGCATGACAACCAATAGTGGGGTGAAGGAAGCTGGGGACACATGAGAGGCCAGAATTGAAGGAACACAGAGTTCCCAGAGGGTTGTAGGGCTGGAGGAGGTTACAGAGATAGGGCGGGGCGAGGCCTTGGAGGGTTTAGATCACATACGATAATTTTTAATTTGAAGCATTGGTATTTTTTCATAAATTAATGAAGATGACAGGTGACAAAACATTTCGATTTTAAAAGAGCATCTTGATAAAAAAGGCAAATTGCGAGTCACTTGGGAAACAAGCTAGGCCAGAAAGCTCAGTGCCTTTTAATTTGGCAAGAAAATCATTTTAGCTCTTGATATAATTTAAGCTGATACTGGTAATTCAAGTCTAAAGTTTTTTTGTGTGGCACAAGCCTGCTTACTATCGTTGAAGAGGCACTTTAAAAGACTGTTTGAGTGGATATGAAAGTATGATGTCATGGTCTCAGGCCCTCTGCATGTCCAGTGTGAAGAGGAAGGCTCTGATCTTCATTTTATAGTACTGGGTTATCAATCATTCGGAACTGACAGCTACCTCGCACACAGACCCATTCATAGCTACCAGCTGGCTGCCCTTCAAGAACCCCTCAGTTCTGAAGAGCACCCAGGTCCTCTGCAACTTTATAGCAGATGTTACATTCATCATTGTCACTGGATTACATCGACTCCTTGTCGTCTGGCCGAGGGATATAATGTCATAATCAATGTCCAATTGCAAGTGCATATGTTGTTCAGCCTTTACTATTAATTGGGGGCAACAATTATTACTGTTGTATTTAGTAACAGATTTAATCGGCTGGAGGATTCATGCAGCTGAAATGATATCAAAACAAATTCAAACCCATTCATATTAAATTAACTCTGAAGGCTTAAGTTACTTTTGATAATCTTATACAAATTCTTAACGCACTTGTGTTGTAACCACCTCCTTCACCATTTTAACAGAGGTGTTCATCCGTTTAAAATGTCAAGTAAACTGTTTAAGACCTCACTAAGTTAATGATGCATTGAATTTAATACAAAGGTGTTATGTTTTCTTAAGAAACTTGCACCAAAATCAGTTTTCAAGTTTTGGTTATTAAAGAAAATAAGTCCCTCTCATTCTCAACACCTCCACTCCCCCCCCCACCCCCCCAACGGCAACTCTCACCAGCCAGAAAGGTCACCATTATCACAACAGGCATCGAATCCAAACCCTCAGCAACTGCAGAAGGTTCTACTGAAGCAGGGATAACTCTGCCAGGCAATTGCCCGCAGAGGTGGAACCTGTTATTCTGGCAAAGGTGCCCACCCTAGTTTGCAGACCCGACTGAGAGAAGCGGTCAATGACTGTCAAGAGCTTCGCCCGTGCAAGCTCTGAGTGACGGGTTGGCACTGGAACTCAAACACTGCACAACTTCCAGCCGCTTCACTGAGCTCCCTTGTTGCCGAGCTCTTTTGGCTGTACCTTCCAGCGTGAAATCAGGTTTCCTTTTCCCTAATTCCTACATAAATAATAAAAATCCCAATGATGAGGTTTTAATGGGTTTGAATCCTTAGGGATGTTTCTGTATGAATTTTCATTTTTTTTAAATGGTACATTTCTTTAAAAATAGCACTTGTTTGCAAATTGCCAATACAAGATCCAATGAATAATGATGTGTTTGGAAGTTACAAAAACGTGTTGTGTATGTTCACAGAGAAGTTCTTTTATATGATTTTCCATTAGTGGGGTTCTATGAACAACAATTTGCCTTTATATGACATCTTTAACATAGATGAATATCACAGGGTGCTTCACTGAGGCATTTGGAAAAATGGTCGCCGAACTGGAAAAGGAGATATTAAGAGAGGTGAGCCCAACGGGTGGGTCTTAACGGAGAGGGAGGTTGGGGGATTTAGAAAGGGAATTTCAAAGCATGGGGGCCTAAGTTGCTGAAGGCATAGCCACAAATAGTGGGGCAGAGGGAGGGGATCTGCACCTTACAGTGGAGTCAAACGTAGAGTTTGAAAGGTGGCATGTAGGGCAGGAAGAGGTTACAGAGATAGGGTGGAGGAAGGGAAGGCCATGCAGTATTTAAGTGCAAGACATCAGTACATGTTATGTCAAATTTTAAATGTAGGGAGCATTACAGAGGATTGCAATGCAGAGATGCAAGTTCAAGGTGCCAAGGCAGGATTTCGCAATATTTATGTAGGTGGTATGATGAGGTCAAATTATTTTATCACTGCAGCATTTTCTGTTTCTATTTCAAATCATTTTAGTGCTGCAAAAGGTTCAGCAGGGGGTAATTCTCAGGCCATATGTTGCTGTGCTGCTATCTCTCTCCTTATTTGCACCCCTTGCAATCCAGCTGCAGCTTCCATGCATAGACTTTCTCTCTCTTTCTGACACTGCTTTTACGCTAACCCAGACTGCCCAGTCAAAACAGCAATCATGGTACCCGCAGGTGGCAGTGAGACCTGAAGGCTATTGCATGGGATGTTGTACCACAGCTAATCACAAGTTATAATAAGGGGAGTAGTTTATTGGAGCAGTTTGCAGTAAAAAAAAACATAGAACATCTCCAGCTTTATACCTGCCCCTTCATTAGTAGAGCAACACTGGTATCCCTCTCCACCTGTACTTCAAAAACTGTTTTGTGTGCACAATCCCTGCCAATAACATCCTAGTAAGTCAGCAAGTACAGAAATCTGACATCAGCCAGACAGAAGCCTGATGTCTATATGGACCCCCTGCAATCCAAGTGCACATCCCATAAGGTCTACAGATCCCAGTTTGAAAACATGAGTATTTTTAATCGAACTTTTTGGGTGGGAAACTCATCCGTTTTACACCTTGCCCAATATTGCTTTATGTTGACTTCAATGGGGAATAAAATCAGGTGGAGGTGTAAAACAAGCATTGCACCTGATCTTGTCAGTTTCCCGATGGGCAGGTTAGTTAAATTTGCCCCCAGAGCTGTTTAAACTTTTTACCTTCTGTAGGGATACACATCACTGAGGTTGGAAGGCCACCTTGGGAGTTTAAATCTATGGTTCATAATAGTTTGCGTGTAAATCAAATTACCGATGCTGATACATCTTGGTATTGTGATGTAGGATTTAGCCACCAATGAAGCAACAGTGCTAAGAAAGGTCCTTTCCAAACCTGCAGGTCCTGTTATTTCGGTTTTACCTGGCCACAGAGTAACATATGGCAGTAAACTTCCAGAGCCACCATATTTAGTTGCCTGGGCTTTGTGAGGCAAGTGCCAGGGAGCTGAGGCTGCAAGTGATTGTTGGGCATCAGTTAGAAGTTCCCTGCTCTACATTAACCAAACAAGAAACTTTGCTCTATTTGTGGCTATTTAGAGCAGGTTAGGGACAAGATTGATGGTGCAAGCCTTGAAGTAGTCTTTCGGCGTTTTGGTTCAAAGTTCTAACAGGTTGGAATACACAAGTAAGTGCAACGAAAGAGGCATTTCATAAACTTAAAAGACTTTTAAAATGGAAAATGAAGCTGTTTTAAGAATTGTGTTTATTTAGAATAAAGACTGTACAGGTAATTTTTTCCTACAATAAAATGGCTTCTGTCTGTTTACAGTCCAGCAGTATGTTGGTAATGCAAAAACAGGGAACATATTCTGTGCTCATTTTAAAAATTGTTTCCTTGCACTCAGGGTCTCATGATTTTCAAACCAAAGTTTAGGTTTACAGATAAGATATGCCAGTGAGGGGCTTTATTTTACAGAAGGGTTCCTGCCTAGGGGCAGCTAACAGACACAACATAGAACAGGGCTGCTGTTGTAACATTTAATCTTTGCTTTAAAGTGTGTGACGCTGGATACTGGTTAGTGTTCGTGTTGTTGGATTATGTCCATACAGTTTCATCTAGTTTCATACCTGGAGTTCTATCAATAGGAATTGCTCCAAAACAGGATTCTGAATTCTGTTCCATGAAGGTAACTCACCTGATCATTAATCTGACATGCTACTAAATTTTGCTGGTTGTAGGAGTGCGCCGAACGGATGTATTTCAGCCAGTTCCCGCTTCCAGCCTGGCTTGAGTCAATGCAGAATTTTACATTCCCCAGCTCGTCAACAATCTGCAAAAGAATAGAATGCAAAATTTGTACTATCTAAATATCCCAGTCGACAGACGAGCTATTTCTCGGTTCTGTAAAAAGAAACTGCAGGTTACAAGAATCTGAAATAAAATGCAGAAAATGCTGGAAATACACAGCAGGTCCATTAAACTTCGTCCAGCTGTTTACACCCTAAAAGGTGTGAGGGGCCCGTTATGTATTTCCAGCATTTTCTGTTTCTGTTGGAACTCGGAAAGGATGAAATATTGAATAATCTCAAAGTTTTCTTTATTTACGTCAGCAAAATCTTCATCCCACAGGTGAGTGAACCAGACACTCAGCAGTTATGACAAGGGACCTTCCCTGGAAATGCAAACTCTGCAGTGATCACTAACATTATAGCACTGACAGAGGTCATGCTATTGATACTAGCTCATTAATGGGAGTGACCCACTCTAATCCTATTTCCCTGCTGTAATTTATGGTTTCTTTGCATTGTGGGCTTCCCTCAAGAGTTCTAATCTACAGGCATGGTCTGACTTGCTGGTCTGCCAGCATAGTATTATTGAGTGAGAAAGGTTCCCCCCTCCCATAGACTTTTTCAGGATTCCTCGCCGTCAGGGACACTGTTCCTTTAAGGGAAAAGCTCCCGCCTCCACAGCTGCCAGCCAATCAGAGTGCCAGCAGCTCAGCAGTACCAACAAGCTAAGCTTCAATAACAAGTAAGTGCTCATGTTGATCTTACAGTTGCCTGGCTGCTCATTGTTTTTGCCTGCTAACTTTCTTGAAGGCTCCATTGGTGACGGCCATCCAAATGGGCATTCCTTTGCTGCAATTTTATCCTGACCACGGGGGTTCAGGCGGCAGGCTGGAAGGCCAGGGGCAATATCGTCTTGGCTGCCTGTCAGAGCCCCGGAGGAATTCCACAGGACGCAGCCAATTAACTGCCCGCCGTCAGGGACACTGTTCCTTTAAGGGAAAAGCTCCCGCCTCCACAGCTGCCAGCCAATCAGAGTGTCAGCAGCTCAACAGTACCAACAGTGTCACTGGGAGCAGTGGCCACTGCTGGTACTACAGGAGGCCTGCAGCTGCAAAAATGGAGCAGACCCCGGGTCACAGGTAAGTCAGAGCCAGTTAGACAGACCCTCGTGAGGATGTGGGTGGGAAGATTTGTAAGGGCTGTGAGGGGTCGCCGCGGGGGTGGCCATTGCCACCGAGGGGGCCCTCCATGGTTCATAGATTGCTCCTAGAGGAGGGACCCCCCCCCGAACCTGCTAGGAGGCCGCCAGGTCTCACTTGGCGGTTTCTCCATGCGACGGCATGCCCCTCCGATGGTCATAAAATGGGAATGGAGGCAGGAAGCTGCCCTTAAGTGGGCCTTAATTGACCACTAAGTGGCTCAATTGGCCTTGGGCGGGAGGGCTATCATCCAACATTACTGCTGTGGACAAAATGGCATGAAGGTTGGACAACGTCTGGCATGCCACCCAACTCTACCCCGTGCCATTTTGTGTGCTCCCCCGCCTCCATTCCCATCTCTAAGGGCAGGATAAAATCCAGCCCCCTATGTACAAGACTTGGGGTGATTGTTGCCAGACTGTTCAACACCAGAGGGCATCACAGTCAAATGCTCACACAAGTGCACTTCTGCCAAGAGATGCTAAACAGCAGTCAAGAGCGGAGACGCGAGGTGATTTATTTTGATAGAGGATCTGGATCGGCGCAGGCTTGGAGGGCCGAAGGGCCTGTTCCTATGCTGTAATTTTATTTGTTCTTTGTTCTTTATTTCCCTGCCCTAGCCCAGGGAGTGCTAAGGCCAATTATAGTACTCTGTCTGAGCTTGGCAAACACAAGAGCAAATCAAGGATGAAACCTTGGGGCTTCCTAGTCTGCATGGCCCAGCTACAAGCTGGATAATCTCATTGATTTGGGGGTGTGGAGAAGATTGTGGGGGTTTCGGAGTGGGAAGGGGCAGGAGTTGTTGTGAACATTTAATCATGTAGATACTCTTGCTGTGTCGTCGAGACAAGAAGAGCCTTACCCATGGCCAGTCCTCAGTAAAATTGGCACACGCAATTCAGGACTATGCCCTAAAAAGAAGTTTTTTATTCAAATATAAAATTGATGCTACAGGAGATGTTTTGACAGACGGAGTCTTCAGGGTTAAATCTCCACATTCAGCTTTTATGAAGAAACCCAATAAGGCAGAATCTATAGCAGTGTTACTAAATTCCTTTACCCTTTTGAATATGAATACCTTAATTCGTAAAGGCAAGCACAAGTTTTTTTTCAAAAAGTTTCCATCTGCTTATCATATAATCACCTTAAGGTTCACTACCCTAGGCCTTCATACGGCTGCTAATGGGCGTATTAAATATAAAATGCTAAAAGAACCCATTCTTTCCAATGAATAACTTTTATTAATACACAGGCCTTATTTTCGCTTAGTCCATCTGCACAGTTCTGACAGACAGACTTCTGTTTTCACCTAACTAACCCTTTCAGTACGAACCCCCAACCCATTTCATTCTCTGTATCATAGGCAAATGCAATGTTAATCTGTTATATTTTTCTTCTTCTTTTCTTCTTTTGTATGGATACTGGCAATAATGAAAACAATATAAAGAAAATACTTCATTTTGGTATCTTCAATCAAAAACCGAAGAATGCTGCTTCAGTTTTTACCACACACTTACAACAATCATTTTTGAACATTGCATTTTCCGAACAGTGTTTTGTTCCTAATCCAAGATGATTTTGAGTATGTGCTCAGTTTAAGTGGGCCCTGGGCCTGCCGGCTATTAAAATTTGTCAGCTAATTTCTCAGCCAAGCTGCTCAAATGTACTTTGCCAATGGTCAGCAACCTCACCTCAGGAAAGGAGGAAAGAGGGCCAGGAAACAAAAGCACAACACAAGGGTCAGACATGACCAAGGTGTGTTGTGTGTCCTACTGGCCAATCAAGCTGCAACACCAGTGGTCATGGAGTGGTCTGCAGTTTGGATGTGTTGTGGCAAGTGACCAACGAGTAGAGGAAAAATGCTTCTTTGGTCAGCAACAGGAAAACTCTGGGGAGTTCTTCAACTGAAGCCAACATGCTAAATTATTGCTATAATCTAGTTTAAGGGCTGGAATCCCCGACTGTGCACAAAGTGATTAGTCATCGACACTAAGCATTGACTCCCTGCACAGGGGAGTTCAAAAATTTCCAGCTCCTCACTTAGCAAATAAAATCAGAATGATTTATAGTGGAGATTTCTTTTAAAAAAACAACCTGTCTACAAATCGTTTCCAAGAAATAGTTGCTTAACTGCCTTAAACATGCAACTTGCTGGTTGATTCAAAGGCAGGTACATGAGGGTGGGTTGGACAAAAGATAAATGCACTGATCCACACATTTCCAGAGAACAGTGAACTAAGATTGAACATAGAAGTGTCCTAATTGAGTGGGAACCATTGATAAATTTGATTTTTTAATATAAATAGTTTGAAATTTCAAGGTTAATAAGTTTCACTTTTTCTTTTTGAGACATTTGTCTTTGTCTCCCCTACAGCCTCCCTGACTGGGTGAGGTACCATATATGCTCAAGAAGGCAAACAGCTGACCTTTATCATTAGGTGTCAACCTTTATCATTAGGTGTCAGCCTTGACTCAGTGGCTGACAGTCCTCTCTCTGAGTCAGAAATTCATGGGTTCAAGTTTTATTCCAGGGTCTTCAGCACATAATTCTAGGCTGGCACTTCAGTGCAGAAATGAGGGAGTGCTGCACTGTCATAGATGCTGTTGTTTGTTGTTAAACTGAGGTCCCATCTGCCCTCTCAGATGGGTGTAAAAGATTCCATGGCACTATTCAAAGATGAGAACAGGAGGTATCCTGGCCAAAATTTATGCCTCAACCAAAACCTAAAATAGATTATCTAGTCATCATCACATTACTGTTTGTGGGACCTTGTTGTGCACAAATTGGCTGCCATGCTTCCTACATTACAACAGTGACCATATTTCAAATGTACTTCTTCAATGGTTGTAAAGTGCTTTGGGATGTCCTGAGATAGTGAAAGGTGAAATATAAAAGTCTTTCTTTCTTCAATGTTGCTCTAAACTGCTCCAAGTGAGTGTGATTGGGATTTTCTCTTCCCTACCATCATGGATGGAGGTGGCTCCACCTTATCGCTGTTGGGAAATCCGGAGGAATGTGGGAAACTAAACCATGGTCTCAAAACCTCATTGGTTCACATTCTGTTGGATCAAAGTCCAAATGCTATAGCACTGAGTAAAATAAACATTTCTATTGGAAGTAACATGGACTATTGTAAAATCCCAGTCAAAATGAGACAACTTCATTCCTTCTGTAAATTGTGGGATTGTCAAACTGTGCGATCAGGAAGTTTCTGTCTTCTCATTTTGTTTTATGCTTTCCCCTTCTCTAATTGAATTTTTTGGGAGGTGTTACAACCAGATGAGAAAGGTATCTCGGAGTCCCTTTTAGCCTTCACCTGATCTTATTGTAACAGGGTTTTAATTTTAAACACACTGTGTTTTGAGCTCCCCCTTGGTGAATCCTTGTTCACCGCTTTCCAATTATAAGGCAAGGAAATGAACATAAACAGGCTTTTCTTAGGTTTAAAGAGGAAAAGTGAAATTTTATTAAATCTTAAACTCTAATTCGGTTAATGCCTATGGATACACGCAGCGCCCCACGCTAGCATACATACACAATACGCACATGCAAATAGAGACAGAAAAGAGCAGAAGAAAAATAAAATGGAGAGGTTTGAGGCAACATCGGAAGAGTTTCTTGTTACAGTGCTTCGAGCTCACTGTAGTACTTTTGTAGGTAGTTTTGCTTTTCGTTGGGGCCAAGTGTTCTTCTTAAACTTTGTTCACTGTAGGAGACTATTCTCTCTTGGAGTTCATGTGTCTTCAATGGGTCTTCAGTTCCGTGAGAAAGAGATGGGAGCAGACAGGAGAGAGATGTTCTCAGTCCAGGAGCAAAGAGCTTTCTGAGTTCAAATTCTCTGTGCAAGTTCAAATTCAAAAAACTCCAACAGCCAGTTAGTCATGTGACTAAACTGGTCTGACCACATCGTCTGTGTATTGGGGAAGCAGGGACTGGTGCCTTTGTTCCAACACTGTCTGCCAATATGCAAAAAAGGTCTTTCCGGTGAGGGACTTGACAATTCCTTGTGATAGGCCTTCCCGTGTCTTAAGTGAGATTGTGACAATATGAAGTTCTGCTGTGGCCAATCAGCACTTAATTAAAAGTCATTGCATGTAGGATCCCAAGCGGTCAGCAAAGAGAGGAACTGTTTATCCATTTGATCTGCAGTGGATTAAAATCCAAGTCCTACTGTGCGAATCTACTGCATCAACCAGTCCTCCCAACATTCAGTGCTTCTGATGTTGTTTCTAGC
This sequence comes from Heterodontus francisci, assembly GCF_036365525.1. Classification (NCBI taxonomy): domain Eukaryota; kingdom Metazoa; phylum Chordata; class Chondrichthyes; order Heterodontiformes; family Heterodontidae; genus Heterodontus; species Heterodontus francisci. Next base: position 14,027,058 of record NC_090407.1, on the reverse strand, counting down.
TGTCCGCCTAGCCCGCGTCAAAGGCCTTTAGATGGAAAGGGACATCTGCCCAAAGAATCAAATGAGTATCAGAACCAAAGAACTTAATGCGATGTATAGGCAGGAAACCCCGTGTATTTTTTCAAAACCTCCATTCCCCATACAGGTTTTCAGATGGAAATTCACCCTTCTGAAATTTATTAACAGTCACACCCTGTCAACTTACTATGTCAAAGGAAAGTGTAATTACATCTTCACTTGTCAGGCACTGAATCGAGCAAAATGAAGTCTTGCAAAGTGATTCAAAGCAAATCACACATCCCTGTTCTTATTCCTTTTGTACAGATCCCACTACCATCAAGAAAGAAAGGAAAGACTTGCATTTATATTGCATCTTTCAAGACCAAAGGATGTCCGAAAGTGCTTTACAGCCAATAAATTACTTTTGAAGTGTAGTCACTATTGTAACATCAGCAGCCAAGTGTGCACTTCAAGACCCCACAATTAGCAGTGAGATTAATGACCATATAATTTGTTTTTTGGTGATGTAGGTTGAGGATAATGGTAACTGGGACACCAGGGGAAATAACCTGTTCTTCTTCGAATGGTGCCGTGGGATATTTTACATCTACCCACGAGGGTAGATGGGGCCTTGGTTTAATGTCTCATCCAAATGATGGCACTTCCAACATCTCATATAAAACACAACACCACCAACAATACAGCATTCTCTCTGCACTGCATTGGTATCAGCCTTGATTACCTGCTCAAGTTTCTAGAATGGAACTTGAACCCACAACCTTCTGATTCAACAGTGAGATAGCTACCCACTGAGCCATGGCTGTTCTGTAATTATGCCTTGAACCTGCCTTGAGGTGACCATTACCTGCAGGCTGCATTATATTTCTTTCTGAGGAATTTACTTTTCCACTTGTATCACCTGTGACTATTTGGACTGAAATAAGTAACCTGCCATGTGAGGGGCCGATGACATTTTCAATGTCAACAGCAACACTCTGCCCCAAATTGGACTCTGTTCTTCAGATGATAAGGTAATACATTGCACTGTGCTTTGCAACAAAGACTCATCAGAGACGCTAACATTCTTTACCCTTGTTTTACCTCTTCTTTCTTTTCAAAGAATGTTTACTTTAACTTCATTTCTATCATCATAGAATCATACAGCACAAAAGGAGGCCATTTGGTCCATCATGCCTGTGCTGGCTGTTTGGAAGAGCTATCCAAATAATCCCACTCCCCAGTTCTTTTCCCATAGCCCTGCATTTTTTTCCTTTGCAAGTATTTATCCAATTCCCTTTTGAAAGTTACCATTCAATCTGCTCCCACCGCCCTTTCAGACAGTGCACTGCAGATCATAACAACTCACTGCATGAAAAAAAAATTATCTTCATCTTCCCTCTTGTACTTTTGCCAATTACCTTACATTTGTGTCATCTGGTTACCAACCTTTCTGCTAGTGCAAACAGTTTCTCCCTATTTACTCTGTCAAAACCCCTTTACTAGTTCTATTTGAAAGAAAATTGCTATAAGTATTTCATAATTATTTTGAAATCTTGCTGTTTCAGGATGATGTACTGAGAGTTGCCAAAATATTAATTGGCAGTGGAACTTAAAATACAACATCCATACAACCTGACCCAAATGGTACTAAAAACTGATGCAATACTTGTGCCATCTGAAAACAGAAATACAAAGTATACATGTTTTAAGTGGATATTTAAGAATTTATAATGATTGGGGTTTATCAATGCTGAATTTTTAAAAGGGTGCTTAAGCCCTGGTTTCCATTCAAATTAGGACAATCTGATAAAATATTTGGCTGCTGCATGCTGGTGTTGAATTCTCAGCTAGTTTAAAACTGCTTTCAAGCTTCTATAATTGTTGCAAGTGCAATTTTATTAAACCAACTCTGAATGCAATATCTTGGCAGTAAATACTCTGGAGTGAAACATTATTCTTTTCGAATTCTGAGTTGAAATTATGAGATCCTTTCCATGTTTCAAAAGAATATACTTATTGAGAATAGAACTGGAAAGGTTCACATCCTGACTAGTTTGGGGAAAAGTTAATCTCCAGGTACAGCAAAATAACAACCCGAGTAACCTGACAGACTTAGGTTGGCATTTGGCTACATGACAACAGTCAGCGCACTTCAGAAGTAATTTAAAGGTATGAATCACTTTGGGATGCTTACGTAATGTGATTAGACACAGTACACAATGCAAACACTATCAAGGATACTATTTTTGTGGCAATCTAAAATGTCAAAGGTAATAGTTAATTAGAGTCCAGGGTTTTTGAAAGATCACATTCCATGATTCTGTCCATTTTTCCAGTGAAACTCGAAATAAGTGGTCTTGACACATTTATCACTCCATTTCCAATGCCTCTTTCTCTCCATTCTGCTCTTTCCCTCTTCCAGTGACAAGCCTCTGGTTTATGCCAGGATGGTATTCAATTCCTTTGCATGACCCATCAAGTTAAAATTCAAGTCAACATTTCATTCAATGAAATATTAATTTTGGGTGAGGTCAAAGCTCATCATTACACATTGAATGGCAAAAGGAACCTTTTTTAAAATGGGACTGGATAAATAATTTTAGAATTTCTTCAATGCGGCATATTAGTTGACACTTTTAAAGCTACAATACATTTAATGTTCTGTTTTAAAATTAGATAATGACCATATCATGCAGCACACAGCATCTTTATAAACCCATCTGTCATTTTTGATAATTCAAAAATCAGTCACCCATGAATTTTCTTGCATGGGTAAGTTACAAAGTTGGATGTCAGTTAACACTTTCATTAATTAAAATAGTTACAGAGAAACAAAAGAAAAAGTCAGAAGATGAAATAATGTTAAATACAAAAAAAACCTTTACCGGGTATTCGTTCATGATTCATTGTGAAGGATGTTTTGTTCCCTTTCCCTCTTTATTGCGTTCCTCTACACCATACTCTTCCTGGCTGTTTGGCAATTCTGCTGTGATACCAGCATTTGGTGGTGAAAAGGAGTAACCCAAGACCTCTAACTTATCAGAGAATTGCATAGCATTTGACTGATACCTCCCCATTGAGACACAGTGAAGCTCAGTTTCTCAGTGTGTGGGTAATTGTGGTTACCAGTTTACATTCTTGCATTCCACATGTCATATGCCGATTTTTCAATGTGCAATGCCATTGCACCACCAAAATACCAGACTATATTTAGAGGGGTTCAGATTCCAAGACCAGTGGACAGAAGAGTGATTACAACTAACAATGATGATAATACCATCCCATTATGGAGTCGGATAATTTAAAATATATTTTCAAGCTCCTCCAATAGCTCTGTGAGTTTATTCATGTATATTTAACTAAGATATACAAGATAGCAATGTCGCAGATCCAACCCTGATCTATGTCCAGTTAGAGGATTTTGGCCAGGACAACAGTAGAGGCCCTACTGGAAAGTACAGTGATCCATGAAAAATGAAGACAATATCTGACTTGATTCTGATTCTGACTATGGTTGAATAGCCTGCTGAGACTCATGCAATTACTGGGCACTTGGGTAGTACTAGATGATGACCAGCGCCAGTGAAACAGTATCTCACTGAGGCAGTCAACAACTTTAGGAAAGTCAATAAGGGAAGAAAACTAGTCAGGAAAATTACTCAGGTACTCTTCCTCAGACACTGACCATAAAGTGCTGATCTTCTCTAACAATAAGCATCATCTCCTCTAACACTGATCATCCAATGCTGATCTCCAACATAGGATCATAGAAAATAGGAGCAGGCGTAGGCCATTCAGCCCATGGAGCCTGCTCCGCCATTCAAACAGATCATGGCTAATCATCTACCTCTATTCCATTTTTCCCCACCATCCCCATATCCCTTGATATCGTTATTATTCAGAAATCTGTCGATTTCTGTCTTAAACATGCTCAACAATTGAGCTGCCATAGCTCTCTGAGGTAGACAATTCCACAGATTCACCACCCTCTGAGTAAAGGAATTCCTCCTCATCTCAGACTTGAATGGCCTACCCCTTATTCTGAGACTGTGTCCCCTTGTTCTAGACTCACCAGCCAGAGGAAACATCCTATCCACATCCACCTTGTCACGCCCTGTAAGCATTTTGTAAGTTTCAATGAGATCACCTCTCATTCTTCAAAACTCTAGAGAATACAGGCCCAGTTTCTGCAATCTCTCCTCATAAGACAATCTGCCATCCCAGGGATTAGTCTGCACTCCCTCTATGGCAAATATATCCTTCCTTAGATAAGGAGACCAAAACTGTACACAATACTCCAGGTGCAGTCTCACCAATGCTTTATACAATTGAAGCAATACATCTTTACTCCGGTACTCAAATCCCCTTGCAATTTATTTATTTTTATTCATTAATGGCTATGCCAGCATATATTGCCATCCCTAATTGCCCTTGAGAAGGTGGCGGTGAGCTGCCTTCTTGAACCGCTGCAGTCCATTTGGGTTAGGTACACCCACGTTGCTGTTAGGAAGGGAGTTCCAGTATTTTGACCCAGCGACAGTGATGGAATGGCGATATAGTTCCAAGTCAGGATGGTATGTGGCTTGGAGGAGAACTCGCAGGTGCTGGTGTTCCCATGCATCTGCTGCCCTTGTCCTTCTAGTTGGTAGAGGTTGCGGGTTTGGAAGGTGTGTCTAAGGAGCCATGGTGCATTGCTGCCGTGCATCTTGTAGATGGTACACACTGCTGCCACTGTGCATCGGTGGTGGAGCAAGTGAATGTTTGTGGATAGGGTGCCAATCAAATGGGCTGCTTTGTCCTAGATCCTTTGTCCTAGAGTGTTGTTGGAGCTGCACCTATCCAGGCAAGTGGACAGTATTCCATCACACTCCTGACTTGTGCCTTGTAGATGGTGGACAGGCTTTGGGGAGTCAGGAGGTAAGTTACTCGCCACAAAATTCCTAGCCTCTGACCTGCTCTTGTAGCCACGGTATTTATATGGCTACTCCAGTTCAGTTTCTGGTCAATGGTAACCCCCAGGATGTTGATAGTGGGGAATTCAGCGATGGTAATGCCATTGAATGTCAAGGGGAGATGGTTAGATTCTCTCTTGTTTGAGATAGTCATTGCCTGGCACTTGTGTGGCACGCATGGTAGTTGCTACTGATCAGCCCAAGCCCGGATATTGTCCAGGTCTTGCTGCATTTCTACATGGACTGCTTCAGTATCTGAGGAGTCACAAATGGTGCTGAACATTGTGCAATCATCAGAGAACATCCCCATTTCTGACCTTTTGATTGAAGGAAGGTCATTGATGAAGCAGCTGAAGATGGTTGGACTTAGGACACTACCCTGAGGAACTCCTGCTGTGGTTTTGTGGAGCTGTGATGATTGACCGCCAACAACCACAACCATCTTCCTTCGCACTAGGTATGACTCCAACCAGCGGAGTGTTTTCCCCAATTCCCATTGACTCCAGTTTTGCTCGGGCCCTTGATGCCATGCTCGGTCAAATGCTGCCTTGATGTCAAGGGCAGTCACTCACCTCACCTGTTGAGTTCAGCTCTTTTGTCCATGTTTGAACCAAGGCTATAATGAAGGTCAACATACCATTTTCCTTCATAATTGCTTGCTGCATCTGCATACTAGCTTTTTGTGACTCATGAACAAGGACACCTAAGTCTCTTTGGACATCAGGAGGTGAGGTGAGAGTGACTGCCCTTGACATCAAGGCAGCATTTGACCGACTATGGCATCAAGGAGCCTGAGCAAAACTGAGGTCAATGGGAATCAGGGGGAAAACCGTCCGCTGGCTGGAGTCATACCTAGCACAAAGGAAGATGGTTGTGGTTGTTGGAGGTCAATCATCTGAGCTCCAGGACATCACTGCAGGAGTTCCTCTGGTTCTATTCCAGGTTAGTCTTTTTCCTGTTACAACTTTTTATAGGCTGGATTTATTTCTGTGGCTGAGGTATGCGATAATCATTACTTCATAAAATGGAGAAATCAGAGAAGCAGTTCACAAATTTGAAAAATCAAAATCAATGGAGGTAAACCTGTAATTCATTGCTCCCAGGAATATAACAGAACACATGGGAAGTGAAGGTTGGAGCTCAATCTGACCCACATTCCTGTGAGCATGGAGTTACCCCTAAACTGAGCCACTGTTGACACCTCGGAGTTAATTCATAAATCACACTTGCTGTTAGTTTATCAATGAGTTTTTAAAAATTCTTTCATGGGATTTAGGTGTAGCTGGTAAAGCCAGCATTTATTGCCCATCCCTAATTGCCCTTGAGAAGGTGGTGGTGAACCAAATGATAGCACACAATTCCACACACTGCACGTTTGTTTGTTCACTTACAGTGTGAGGTCTGCAGTGAGACAGGAAATATGTGAATAACTAAATAAACACATCGAAAAAGATTAAAAATCAAGCCACCAAATCATTCCGGCGGCAGGCTGTAAAGGAGCAGGTGAAGCCTCCCAGCCTCCTTTAGCCTCAGAACAGTACATGGCACTGCAGGAGAAAATTACTTTTAATAAACAATTTCTTTTAAAAATGTTTACAGCTTCTTCAGAAGCAGCAGACACATTAAAGAGCCCTTCATAGTTAGTCAGGTGTTTTCAAACTTTTTCTCACTTTTGAAAAAGGCTGCAAATCGCAACAGACCACTAACACTGCCTTTAAAACATGGAACAAATCCTCTACTTGAATTCAATCCGTCATACATCCTCCAAGCATTTCTATTTTCAGAGCTTATAAGTGCAGGAGCACACTCGTCTTTTCCCCAAGTTCTTGCCTTTTGGCTGTCAGCTGAAAAAAAGCTGAGAAACCAAGACATGATTGATCGATCAGCACAGCAAAACTTCTAACTACTCCAAAACCTGAGGTACTGTAATTCTATGCTGCCTGTTTCCTCAGAAATGTTCCTGTTTGCAAACAGTTCAATAGAACATATTTTCACACCTGCTGGGGGAGGATGGGGGTGTGGGGAGTTGGGGGTTGGGGCCGGGGGGGGAGGAAGGGAGATGCTGATTTTTTTCTTGTTGAGGCACTGACATTTAAACTTTCTGACTTGAAAATTGAACAGAATGCTGCGTAACCTTAATTTCTCCTATGTCCGGTATACTGCCCAGTAACCAGAATATAGTAATTTATTGCCATGTATATTGGGTATTTTAAAACTTCCTGTGCAGTCACACTTTTGAATGACAGGATAGCACTATCATTTCTTGTGTTCATACTGGATATGAAACATAATTCAACCTTCTATGTCATTTAAAAACAAAAAGTTTGATCTTATTTGCTTTGTGGGTCAGAGGGTAACAAATAAAAAGTAACGAAGCTAAGCTATTCACAGATGTAAACTGACACAATCACAGATAAATTCTACTGTAGGTGACAGTACAAATTCACATAACAGTACAAATTCACTTACATAGGGTCAGGGAACTTTTAAATACACAAGAAAACCTTTACCACATGTTTGTGATCTATTGTAATTAAGTTTTTGGAAGTAAACATACTTTTTGGATTAAAAATTTTAGCATGAAGCTGGTTCACCATTTGTAAATAGAGCTAGATTGGAAATATTAATTTACAGTTGCCTCTGAGTAGTAACAGGATGGTTTTTCCCATTAAATGTACAGTTTATTGCTGCCATTCTCTCTCCTGGGACACAGGGTTAATTGTTCTAGATCTTAAAAGTAATATGGGACATTTCATTATTGAACTGAATGATGAGGTTAGGGTTTTTTTGTTGTTGTTTTTCTTGCTGAAACTTTGGTGAAGTATGCAAAAATGGAAAAGTTATCACAACCGCAGACTGGCCCCTCCAAACAAAACGTGAAAGCCACCGATTTCCGCCTCATTAACACAAACTCTCCAACTCATTCTGCAACTGTCACAACTCAACATAAATGCAGAGAGGTGAGGTAGAAAAAGAGACAGGGCAGAGAGAGAGAGAGAGCAATGAAAGAGAGAGATGAAAAGAGAGGGCTGAGGGACAGCAGGAAGAGCAATATATGTTTGAGAGACAGGAGTGCAGAGAGAAGGCTGGTGTGGGGTCAGGAAAGAAAACAGGAGAATGAGTGAAAGGGGAAAAAGAGAGAAGAGAGGGCAATGAAGAGAGAGAAGGGGGCCAGAGAAAGAATAGAGAAAAAGGGAAAGGCATAATGAAAAAATTGAGGGCTAGAGAGATGGAGCAAACAATTTTTGGTCAGACAGGCATCTGGCATGCTGGTATGAATGGAAACCATCATCAAGGTTAACTATCTCCAAACCAAGCTACTGAAAAAAATCTAATCTGCAGAGATGGTGTTTGCCTGGGATTAAGATTCCCTTAGGGGAAAACGATAAACTTATCTATGTCTCAAGAACTTTGGCAGCTATTGGCTATTATAAGGTTTAGAGAACCTTGAGTGTGCACAGTGGCAATGCTAGGGTTTAACCACTTGCCAGCAGACAGCATTCATAACCTTCTATAGATGCCATCCCTTCAGCTTTTTTAAGATGAGTCGGTGTTTCAATCCATGTGTCAATTTGTCAATATTTTACACTGGGACTGAAGGTTGTCAGTATCAACCTATCATATTGCTTGTATGGTAAAACTGAAAGTTGGTAGTAGATGTGCATTGGAAAAGATTTCAGTTCACAAATTAACATGGCAAATCTCGGTTTTACTGGAACCTGTAAATGCTTCATTTTCACATTTCCGATAACCCTTATATGCAAAATTATCTTTGACAGGCAGGAGGCTTCAAGATGCTGGAAAATGCAACAAATAAACTAATCAAAACTGAACATTTCTAGGATCCCTTTAGAAACTCACTACTCAGTGGGTTCCAAATACACCACTGCTACAAACTGCACTTTTGTGTACTTTCAGTTTATTCTCTTGTAATCCTCTGAGAACTCTGCGTTCCTCCAATTCTGGCCTCTTGTGCATCCTTGAGTTCCTTCGCCCCACCATTGATTGCCATGACTTCAACCATCCAGGCACTAAGCTCTGGAATTTGTTCCCTACATCTATGACACTCCACCTTTAACCTAACACTTTGGGGGAATTTTATCGGCCCTGCAAAAGTGGCTTTGGTGGCGTGCGGGGTGATTTAATTTGGCGTGAGTTGTTTTTTCGGAATTCTGACGACGGTTTTTTTTAAATGCAATTAAGTCAGCGGTGTGCTTGCAGTGGTCCAGGGCTTCCCTGCATGGTGGCGGATTGCAGCTTCGCATGCATTTCCATACCATGAATACTTATTACCCTACACTTAGTTCCAGTTAAGTTCTACCTGCGAGATTAAGTTAGCAGTGAGCAGTTATCCCGTGCAGTTGCAGGGGGTGGTGGGTTGATGTGTGCACGACAGTAAACAGATGGTCGTGAGGGGCCTAAAGGGAGGGATGAGTGCTGTCAATGTCAAGGTTCTGTGGAGCGAAATCAGTGTACTGGCTGGCAGAGAGAACGTTCACAAGAAAAAAATTATGAGGGGGAGCTTGTGCTTTGGTGCAAACTGAATATTAAGGTAAACCAAGTCCAAATTATAGTCAGCTTATCCTGTGACCACAATCAGCAGATGCGTCTGAAGGCTGCTGATCTTTGTGGCTTGCAACACAAAATGATTTATTGATGTTTGGCTCATGGTGTTTCACAGAATGCCTGCGGGTTCCACCAATGAAAGTCCATCTCCGCTGCATGATCACACGTGTCTCCCGTGCCCATTGCTACACCATTAAGTTGCATGGAAATTTGCGTGCGAAATGGGAAAAGGGGCAGAAGCAGAAGTTTGCCAACTTCCAGTTCCGCCGTTGGAAATGTCGCAGACTCATAAAATCACGGCCTTTGTCTTCGCAAGTCAGAAGGCCCATAATTAGTTAAGCATTAGTTAAGATGGTGCAAGAATAAGGCCATGGTTTCGTGCCCCACTGAAGTACTTGAGTTCATAATTCAAGCTGACACCTCAGCAGTCCTAAAGGAGTGCTGCATTGTCAGCGATGCTGTCTTTTGGAATGAAAATAATAAACAAAATTGGGGGATGGTGTGGCAGAAGGAGATGGAGGGGAGAGGGCAGGAAAAGAGGTAGAGAGAAAGAGGCAGAGAAACTCATAATTTCTCATGAGAAGCTTTTATGGTCCATTAATTCCTATATTTTGCAAATAAATTATTCAATTTTTCAAAGGTTCTACCGCTGCATCCCTACTGAATATTCTAATTATGTTTAGAAGTTGGAGCCAGAGTTGGAGACTGATTCTAAAGCTGTTGGATGTTTTCAACAGTCTCTCCTTCCTCATCTTTAAAACATTTGCCACTTAAAGTGCTGACAGATTTTGTTCCCATCCGTACTATCATTCAATTTGTGGGGGCTGACTGACCCCTCCCTTTACTTCCCGTGGGAGTGCACAATCTCCAACGACGTGCATCAGTAAGAGGGCCTCAGAGTTGTGCTCCCCATGAAGTGAGGCTCCCTGTGGGAAACACAGAATCACTAAACAAGACTTACAGAGAGAATAATGAAGGTGATTGGAAAGCATCTGGTTGAGGGATTCAGATAACATCACAAACCACAAGGTGAAACCTCAAAATGAGGTTGTAGTTTTAAAATTACTTTTTTAAAAATACACAGTAAATACATGCTGTGCATTTATTCAATTTTGGACCGCTTCTGCTAAAGAGAGTGAATGCAGGTGGTCAGTCTATTCCAATGCATGTAATGATGTCTATAATGAAGGATTAGCAAATGTGACCTACTCTGTTTATTTAGTTGATGCCTAGGCAGGATAATGGCTATATGGGATTTTTTTTCATGCGGTAATCTTATTGAACGGTTTATACATGTGTTTTATGCTCATATGAACATGCGAATTAGCAGCAGGAGTAGGCCACTCGGCCTTTCGAGCCTGATCTGCCATTCAGTAAGTTCATGGCTGAACTGATTACTCCATATTACCACCTACCCCCGATAACCTTTCACCCCCTTGCTAATCAAGGATCAATCTACCTCTGCCTTAAACATATTCAAAGACTCTGCTTCCACTGCCTTTTGAGGAAGAGAATCCCAAAGATTCACGAACCTCTGAGAGAAACAATTTCTCCTCATCTCTGTCTTAAGTGGGCAACCCCTTATTTTTAAACAGTGACCCCTGGTTCTAGATTCTCCCACAAGGGGAAACATCCTTTCTGCATCCACCCTGTCAAGATCCCTCAGGATCGTATATGTTTCAGTCATGTCGTCTCTTACTCTTCTAAATTCTAGCAGATACAGGCCTAGCCTGTCCAATCTTTCCTCATAATATAGCCCGCCCACTCCAGGTATCAGTCTTGTAAACCTTCTTTGAACTGCCTCCAACGCATTCTGAGTATGAAGAGATGATTACCACCTTGAAACAACTTCATTGCAACTAGTAGGCCTTCCTTTTTGTTGCTTATGGTAGATATGGGCTGACATCAGATTTGGGTCTGGCTGGAAGGCATGGATATAGGTTCAGTTAGGTGGAGAGTTGGGAGGCTGAAAGTTGGGTTGATTAACAGCTGTGGTCAGATGGTCCATACGCTCATCAACAGCAAAACTAAATCATCACTGGGTAGAAGACTGGGAATCAGATCTTTATTTACTCATTTAGAGATATAGCACTGAAACAGGCCCTTTGGCCCACCGAGTCTGTGCCAACCAACAACCACCCATTTATACTAATCCTACATTAATCCCATATTCCCAATCACATCCCCACCATTCTCCTACCACCTACCTACACTAGGGGCAATTTACAATGGCCAATTTACCTATTAACCTACAAGTCTTTGGCTGTGGGAGGAAACCAGAGCACCTGGCGGAAACCCACGCGGTCACAGGGAAAACTTGAAAACTCTGCACAGGTAGTACCCGGAACTGAACCCGGGTTGCTGGAGCTGTGAGGCTGCGGTGCTAACCACTGCGCCACTGTGCTGCCCCTATCTTCATAGCATCTTTCTTTCTTTAATCTGAGATTTGATTAGTCCTGACTAAGTGTGTAACAAATAAGACTCCATGGTTAGAGTGGACCAATCAAAATGCGAGGAGGAATTCTGCAATGGTAGCTTAATACAGTCACAAACACTAATAAGCTACATGGTGTGAAGGTTATTTAATTACCTTCCATTCTTTTCTCAATTCACAATTTTAAAAACTTTATTTTGTTTGAGCACTCTACTGTGTCACTGATCCGTTTCTCATTTTGACCCTTTTTTTGGCCGACTGCCTATGTCATTTTGCTGACAGCTAGAATATTGCATGTCCTTGATTTGTGATGATAGCCAGACTGAACAACTAATGATAGTGAAGTAACCACAGCCAGTTTATCAAGCGTTAATCAAGAGCTGATTGCCAGGAAATGATGCAGACTGTATGCATTAAGTCGATTGTAATACATTATGTACATATTTTTCATTATGGAGGTAAAATTATAAATAAATAGGAGGGAGTTAAAGGTTGTAATCCAGTCTTAGAGGTTACTCAACTATCAAACTCAATTACACTCTGGAACTCAATTCCAGGTATATCTCTTGGTCTTCCTAAGCTGCGTATACACATACTACATACCCTTTTGCCTTCTTACATTGTCCAATACATTGAACACTCATGACCTGTGAGTAAAAGAGTAATCATTATTGCGCCCTATATGAATTTTCCTCAATATTTGCACTAGGGGCCTTTGACCTTTCATCTAGAATGTTGAATAATGAAAAATAGTCATGAACGTCACCAAGCAACAGAACCGAGAAGTCACAAAGCAGACACTATATAGAGGGTATGTTAGTATAGAGAATAAATGACGCCTAGGGATTTAAAAGGCTGTAAAATATTCAAGGGTCTGAATGATTTCACCAACCACAACAGTGATCATGTTACATTGCCATGTGATCCCCAAGCATGTGTAACAAGTTTGAATGCCGTCTCCAAATACATTGTGTTTGTTTTAACATCTCCAACTTCAATTTTTATCACTTCAGAGATGTTGAAGATCCACAATTTAAATACAGGATTACGTTTAGATTCTAACCTTAGACACAGTAAGTACTGTTACACTGCATTAAGACTGCACCACTTTTATGTTACATTGTCACATACATAGAGGTTACAACATGGAAACAGGTCATTCGGTCCAAATACTTAGTGTTGGCAATACCCTCCACATGAGCAAATAGTCCTAATTGCATGTTCCCACCCTGTTCCATATCCTTTCATCAGCTTTTCCTTATTCCACCTATCCAATCTAATCTTCAATGTTGACATGGGCGAAAAATTAATTCAGACTTCATCGATTCCCCGGGGGCAGGTAACGTCCTGGGCCAATACCAGTGCAGCCCACGCAACGTTCATTGATGATATCAAAACCGCGCGGGTCCGCGGCACTGCCAGACCCCGGAGAATGAATGCAAGTCTGTGTCGCGGGAAGCAGCGCTACGCAAGTGAATTTCTCCCCCATTGTTTCTGCCTCAACCATGAACCCCGGGAGTGAATTCCACAGTTTCATAACTCTCTCGAAAGCAGTTTCACTTTCTCCCGGTTCTAAATCTCTCTGCCCCTCATTCTATATCTATTAACTACTGGAAACAGTCTCTTTCTGTCAACCTTTTGTTTAAAAAAAAATCATACTTGGAAAGTGGACATTGCCGAAAAGGCCGGCATTTATTGCCCATCCCTACCTGTTCTGAGAAAGTGGTGGTGGGCCTTCTTCTTCAACCACTGATAGAGTTTTAATACAATTGAGAGACTTGCTAGATCACTTTAGAGTGTATTTTAAGAGTCAACCATGTTACTTTCATAATTTTAAACACATCTGTCACATTGCCTCACCATCTATACTATTCCAACCAAAAAGGTTTCCCCAATAATTCACCAAGCTTATCCAGTAAGTAGCTCAGACATATAGACCAAGAGAGTCAGAGGTTTGATCCCTGCTCCGTGCTGAATTAATTGATCTGTCGGGATGGCAGTTAGGGTACTACAATTGGCTTCAAGTGCTCTTGAGTTAGCTAGCAGAAAGATGGGCACTTCTGATTTCTACCCATGACTCCTTTCTGGAAGCATATGTGTGTGTGACCATTGGTTGAGGTCAATGATGCGCTTTGTGGTTGAATAATCTGCTGACATTCTCCAGTCTCACACATGAAGAATAGCCACTGAGTAAGGTAGTGAAGGGTGCTTGACCGCCAAAAAATTGAAACTCAACAGAAGTCAAAGGGAAGAAAATTGGTGTTGAGAGAACAAACAAGTCATCTAGAAAGTTGCTCATTTTACAAGGGCTTTATCATGTTTCTCACTGAAGTCCTTGACTAACAAAGCACAGTGGTAAAACTCAGTGGCTAAAACCAGTCTCGGCTCTGTTGCAAAAATGCTAACAAGTGAAACATTCAGAAATAGTTAAGTTATTTCTATTTTTATATAGTTTGAGCAATGAGTTACATGCTTACACCCTTTTCTCTGGCAAACTGTAGCAGTTTTCGTCTTACAAGGGAACATGTTCTCTAATCATTCCTGATTGTTTTCATTATTTAGGCAGGGGATGTTATGCTTCAGCAGTTTATGTGTCTGATTTATGACACAGCTCAGTCTCCAAAATGAATCCTTCCCTTTGTAAGGCAAGGTTTACAGCCCCCTGCCCTGAAGGCTCCAACAGGGCTAAGTGGTAGGAAAGCTCCCAGGACCCAGAGGCCCGTTGAGGAAAAGGGGGTGGAGGAACTTGCCAACTTTAAGCATGCTGCAGCTACCAAGCACCGAAGACTAATTTCTCCTTAATGAGCCGTCAGTTGATTGGGACCTGCCATATACCCGGGTAATGAACGATTTATAGCTTCAGCAAGTAACAGAAACAGAAAAATCATTCTTGCAACAAGGCCCATCCGGAAACCACCTGCGAGCACGTCAATGTCAAACCTTACAGACAGTGAGGCCTGACATGCTCGTAAATTCAACTTTATCTGAGTAATTACATAGCCATCCTGATGATGTGCTGGTAAGTTAATGAGGAAAACGTCAGCTGAAAACAATCATAGCTGTGAAGAAGGGGGTGAGTTCGGGCAGGATCAACATGAGTCATGGACAACTGCAACACACCAGGGCTACACTTAGATGTGGTCTGCGAGCTGCAGAAGTTGAGGTTTATGTGAAGAGTAGCATTAAAACTGTAACTCGCCGATGGCCTGAATAGTTACTACCTTGGATAATAGACTACATTTTTTTAATTCAGTGAAAGGTTTGTGTGTCAAACATGGATTAGTGGGTAGCACTCTCAGCTCTGAGACCAAAGGTTGTGTGTTCGGGTCCAGAGACTTGAGCACATGGCCTAGACTGACACTCCACTGCTGAGGGAGTGGTGCACTGTTGGTAATATCTTTCTAACGAGACATTAAACCGAGGCCTTATCTGCCCTCTCGTGGATGTAAAAGATCCCATGGAATGATTCAAACAAGAGCAGGGGAGTTCACCCTAGTGTTCGGGCCAATATTTATCCCTCAACAAACATTATTGAAACTGTTTAATTGGTCATTATCTCATTGCTGTTTGTGGGAGCTTGCTGTGCATATATTGGCTGCCATGTTTCCTACATTACAATAGTAAATACATTTTAAAAAGTACTCCATTGGCTGTAACATGCACTTTGAGATGTTCTGTGATTGTGAAAGGCGTTGTATAAATACAAGTCCTTTTTCCGTAAGAAGTTGTGGACATGGCTGTTCTTTTTCACCTGTCCACATTTTTTCTGTCCTCCTCCTGTTTTGATTCTGGCTGGGGTACAGTTCCACTGATGCCCAGCGATGCCTTGCCCAAGCAGCCATTTTTATGTGTGAGCCTAAACAGCAGGAGTCAGCAAGCTGTTCATGCATGGCGGGCGTCACAATCGAGTCACATACACTCACATGCAAGAAACTGCTGGGTAGCAAATAGGAGCAGAAAACCTGCCGATTTTCCCTGCTCTACTCCAGGGTCACTGAGGGCAATGGCAATTCTCTTACTACATTCCTGGCTGAAATCAAGTAACTCAGTACAAGCTGGGAATGGCAAAATAAATAAATAAATACCTGAAGGAGAAAAAATTACACGGCTATGGGGAAACCTGCCATCTTTTGGGATGTTGGATGTAATACTGCACCAGCTGCTGCATTTACCCACTTCGCCACTAGGACAGCTGAGGCAATTACTGTAAAAGCGGCATTCTTATTTGAGTAAACTGATTTGTGAAACATTGAGCAACACCGATCACATGATTGCAACACCTGAACTGTTTATGGATTATAAAATGTACAACTGGTGCAAAAACAATTAGGGTAAGATCTGTAACTGTACCAGATTGCAGTGCTCATTTTATTTTTTCTTGGCAGTCTCTGAAGTGGTTTTCACTGCACAGGCTGATGTATAGCGCCTGCCAACAATACTCAACCAGCCTGATGATAGTGCCCCTGCAAATAATGTAGAGCCATTTTATCACAAATGTTGACTTCGGTGGGCAGGTACTCTCAGTGTTCATACTGGGGATGCAATGCAACCTCTTATCTGAGTGGCTTCTTCTTTTGAAGTGGAAAATCTATCAATGAAACTGCTTACTTTTCAGTAGGTCACCAGGATGACCTGTTCGAATTTAATACGATTGATGTCGAAATGGAGATTATAGCATGTTGTGGTGAAATGCTGCACTGAAAATGTTAATGCATTTATTGAGAAGGGCTGAAGTGCACTGTGCAGGACACCAACATGGTTGGAAAAGGAGTAGGAATCAAGGTGAACTAAATTAAGATGTAGTGGTTTGGTCACAGTACACTTGAGCTTATTGCAGGAGGAAGGGAGGATTGAGCGAGGTAAAGAGTTCCACAAGTTGGTGGTCCTGGGAAAAGAATGAGGAAGAAATTTTTATTTATTCTTTCACGGGATGTGAATTGGCCTTGAGAAGGTGCTGATGAGCCACCTTCCTGAACCGCTGACAAAAGAGCCTTGTTGAGTTGCTGCAGTGCATTTTGTAGATGGTACACACTGCTGCCATTGTGCATCAGTGGTGGAGGGAGTGAATGTTGAAGGTGGTGGACGGGTGCCAATCAAGCGGGCCGCTTTGTCCTGGATGGTCAAGCTTCTCAAGTGTTGTTGGAGCTACGCCCATCCAGGCAAATGGAAAGTATTCCATCACACTCCTGACTTGTGCTTTGTAGATGGTGGACTGGCTTTGCGGAGTCAGGAGGTGAGTTACTTGCCGAAGGGTTCCTAGCCTCGAATCTGTTCTTGTGGTCACAGTACTTATATGGCTGATCCAGTTCAGTTTCTAGTCAATGGTAACCCCCAGGATGTTGACAGTGGGGGATTCAGTGATGGTAATGCCATTGAATGCCAAGGGGAGATGGTTAGATTCTCTCTTGTTGGTGTTGATCATTGCCTGACACTTGACACACAGGCTGACACCTCGTTTTTAGATATGCCCTCCTACACTCTTCATTGAACCAGCTTTGGTCCCCTGGCTTGATGGTAATGGTAGAGTGGGGGATATGCTGGGCCATGAGGTTACAGATTGTGGTTGAATACAATTCTGCTGCTGCTGATGGCCCACAGTGCCCCATGGATGCCCAGTTTTGATTTGCTAGATCTGTTCAAAATCTATTCCACTTAGCATGGTGGTAGTCCCACACAACATGATGGTGGGTATCCTCAATGTGAAGACGGGAAATTTGTCTCCATGAGGACTGTGCAGTGGTCACTCCTATCAATACTGTCATGAACTGATGCGTCTGCGATAGGTAGATTGGTGAGGATGAGGTCAAGTAGGTTATTCCCTCTTAGTGGCTCCCTCACCACCTGCCGCAGACCCTGTCTAGCAGCTCTGTCCTTTAGGACTTGGCCAGCTCAATCAGTAGTGGTGCCACCGAGCCACTCTTGGTGATGGACATTGAAGTTCTCCACCCAGAGTGCATTCTGCGCCCTTTCCACCTTCAGTGCTTCCTCCAAGTAGTGTTCAACATGGAGGAGTACTGATTCATCAGCTGAGGGGGGCGGTAGATGGTCATCAGCAGAAGGTTTCCTTGCCCATGTTTGACCTGATGCCATGAGACATCATGGGGTCTGGACTCAATGTTGAGCACTCCCAGGGCAACTCCCTTCCGACTGTATACCACTGTGCCGCCACCTCTGGTGGGTCTGTCCTGTCAGTAGGACAGGACATACCCAGGAATGGTGATGGTGGTGTCAGGGATATTGCCTGTAAGGTACGATTCCGTGAGTATGACCATGCCAGGCTGTTGCTTGACTAGTCTGTGGGACAGCTCTCCAAATTTTGGCACGAGCCTGCAAAGGTTAGTAAGGAGGACCTTGCAGGGTTGGGTTTGCCGTCGTCGTTTCCGGTGCCTCGGTCGATGCTGGGTGGTCTGTCCGGTTTCATTCCTTTTAGACTTTTCACTAGCAGTTTGGTACAACTGAGTGTCTTGCTAAGCCATTTCAGAGGGCATTTAAGAGTCAACCACATCGTTGTGGGTTTGGAGTCACACGTAGGCCAGACAAGGTAAGGGCAGCAAACTTCCTTCCCTAAAGGACATTAGTGAACCAGATGGGTTTTTATGACAATCGACAATGGTTTCATGATCACCATTACTGGTGCAGTGAATTTTGATTTCAATATAAAGAGATGTCGGAAGAAGATGGAGTATATAGGACAATGTGTTTGCGTGATTGTCATTAATGTTGAATGCCCATGACTCTTACTGACAATCATAACACCAGCAGTACAGCTCAAGTCAGATCAGGCACAGAATGGGTGGTCAACTTGGTTGAGATTGGGAACTCTGTGGAGTGGCAGGAGACAGACCTCTAACTAACATTCCCCCTAAGCTGCGTGGGTGCGTGACCGTGCAACAATTGGAATGTGTCACGTAGGGGACAAACAAGTCATGCATAATCAGCAGTCCCTTTAAGCTGCACGCATGCGCAGTGCAACAAATGGGCTGTGCATAGCAAAGGGAAATTAAAGGGAACATTGCCTGTGACCCAATACTTGGCTGCTGTATAGACTGGTGCTCCTACATAATGTTCCACCAGCCTTTATCAGTAGGACATTTCAAACTGTGGTGAGTAGACTGATTCAAGTCACCAATGGGAGCCTCAGTATCATCAGGAGTGAAGGGTGACATTGCTGGAACTGCCTGATGTTTGTACCATAAGAACACTGGATTCTTTGACCAACAAGAGCCAAATTGAAACCTTCAGCCTCTGTGACATTGACACTTAGGCTTTCCCATGATTGCCAGGTCTTTTGTGAGAAGGTGGTTAGGAAAAACAATTGTAGAATGGGATTCGCCTTGAATTCCTGAAGTCTTTATTTTGGCCTGGCTACATCATAATTCTGTTCTGATTCTTCTTCAAAGTAAGAAGTCCATTGATAGCTACCACTCACACATATTGTCTGCATGTCATGACAGAACAAATTCTAAGCAGCCGATCGATGTTGACAAGTAGTTGTGTGGATGTGTTAGAAGCTAGTAACACATAGAGGGTTCAGATTGCATTGTAAACCACAAAATTTTTATATTTATTTAAATAATTCCATACAAAGCATCCAACCATGATAAAGCCTTGTACCACTCTACCCAGTTATCTTTTTTGTGCAAACTGTTCAAGTAGATTTCTTGCTGGGGCCAGCGTTAGGTATTCGGCTAACTTCTGTCCGTTTTTAAAACTTTGGGTTAATCTGTGCAGTGCATCATTGCAAGTGTTGACCTGTGGTTGAGGGTTTTTTTTTTAAACTTGTTTGTGGTTTCTCCACTGAGGTTATTTGATGTTTTTAGGGAACCTGAGAATGTTTTAAGGACATGGAGCTTCTGAAGAAACCTTGTGCGATAAGAAGACAACCATGGATCACACTACAGGAAGCTCATTGTTGCAAACATTACTATTTTATTTGTCAGTATGTTACCAGCTACAGCCTTTGCCATGTACATATCATACAAGCAAGAAGGGTTGGTGGTCATGGGTGAATTACTAAGGTAAATGCTTCCTTTATCAGTTTAGCACTGGTTTGTAAGTGAGCAATGTATGTAGAAACAAGTGAAGTTCACATTTAAATTTTGTAAACCATTCCCAGCCAGCCATTATTTTACCTAATCCTGACCGATCATAACAAGCAAAAACAGTTTGATAACTGAAAACGAAGTGAACAGACCGATTGTTGTTCTTTTCTTGTATTAAATAACAGAGAAAGGAAGTAGCACGGGTGGTCTGTAGGAGGCTTGTGTTACAATTATATACCAAAAGGTCACGTTCGCCTGCTAACCTGATTGTAACTTCACACATTCCGGTCAGAATGGAGAACGCCAGCTATAGAAGTGCATTCTTGTAATGTGCACTTTCTGCAAAACTCAGCTTAAACACTTTGACACAGGAAGACACCGACAAAGGCAAGGCAAAGTGACAGGGGCCATGACAATAGGAAAGGCTCCTTTTACTGAAAGGCCCTTTTACTGAAATGAATCAAGCAGCTGCAAGACTATTCCCAGGTCAAAGAAGGTGTGAAGTAAAATATCAGTTTGTGACCTTGACTAACAGCGATGGAACAGGATTTCCTCCCAAACAACACAACACACAAAAACAGGAACACAAATGGCACTATTAAATACAAGAAGGAACCTTTTCCCCCATCTGGTTGTTATTCTGAAGAACAATTGAGAGAGAATGTGAATCACTAACACCTTGAGGAGTGTGTCTAACTCCCTACAATCATACTAAAATATAATAGGTAGGAGTTTAGAATAAGGATAAGTAATAGGAAATTATCACCTTCTGACCAGTGACACCATCCCTGGTCCCCTGACAGCATGCTTTTCGTGTAAGAGCAGATCATTAAAAATTGCAGCCTAGTACTTAAATTGAAAATTCACACTGTTTAAGCTACCTCGACGTGTTATGTTGCAATATGAATGGTTTCGCACAAATAGTCTCAATACACACATAAAATGCTTGAGTTTCACTAATGAATACACAGGCAGGAACTGCATACTGGAGTTAAAAGGTCAACTATTTTAACAGAGAATAATACATTTATCGCTATCTTTGTAAAATTGTTTTTCTTTGTCTGTCACTTTCACCCTCAGTTTTATCAAAACATTTGTTTCTCTCAGCAATCTTAAGTGATATTTTATTGGAAGTTGATGTCACCAAGGTTTGCTAATGGCTCAGTGACAGAGACGCCATCTTTGAGCATATGGTTCTGGGTTTGATTCCCCTGTCTTTGCTGAGTTAGCTGTTCAGGGTAGCAGAAAGAGAAGTAACTACATGGGCCTCAGCCTCTCCCTCAGAATTGGCCAGAGTTCCCAAAGCAGCTGCGGTGGAAGTATGCATATTGGATGGGGACAGAATAGGCCGGAGCTTGCTTGCCACCCCATAGTTAAATAGCCTACTGACACTCTTATGTTTCACAAATAAATAATAGCCACTTAGATGTGAAACTGGAGGGCTATCATTGCTTGTAGTACTGTACCCCAGCAAAGAGTCACCATCTTCAGGAGGGAAGCTGAAAAAAAAATTGTTTTTAAAGTTCCTAACACTGGGCTTCAGAGATCAATAGAGGAGAAGGTGCTCAGTACGATAGTTCCCACACTAACTAATCAATGAGGGCCACTTAGGTCATTGGCGCTTGTGCATTGAAAGTTTTTGGCCAGAAAAACATGTGAAATAGTTGTGTGGATTAAAAAAGAGCTTGCATTTATATAGCACCTTTCATATCCTCAAGACATCCCAAAGCACTTCACAGCAAATAACTTACTTTTGAAGTGTAGTCACTATTATGTAATTTAACATAGCAGACAATTTGTGCACAACAAGGCTGTATAAACAGCAATGAGATAAATGATCAGTTAATCTGTTTCGATGGTGTTAGTCAGGATGCAGGCGAAGTCCCTGCTCTTCTTCAAATGACACTGTGGGATCATTAACGTCCACCTGAGCAGTTAGTCAGGGCCTGAGATAAAGAAAGCAGTACCCTGTCAATACTGCACTTAAGTGTTGACTTAGATTTTGCCATGAGCATAGTTTTTAGTGAGATCATGACTGAACCATACCTCAACTCTATTGGCCTACCTTTGCTCCATATCCCACAATACCCTTACCTAATAAAAATCTATTGATCTCTGCCTTCAAAATTTCAATTGTCCCAGCATCCACAGCTTTTTGGGGGAGAGTTTCAAATTTTCACTATCCTATAGAACCATAGAATGGTGACAGCACAGAAGGAGAACACTTGGCCTGTCGTGCCCATGCCAGCTTTCTGAAAGAGCAAGTCAGCTAGTCTCACTCCCCTCCCTGTAGCCCTGCAAATTTTCTCTGTTCAGGTACTTCTCCAATTCCCTTTTGAAAGCCACGATTGAATCTTCCTCCACCACACTCTGTGAGTTGTTACGACCAGGTGAGAAAGGGGTCAAGGGTTCCCTCTCAGCCTTCACCTGGTCTTACCGTAACAGTGTTTTAATTTTTTACACACTGTGTTTCTAGCTCCCCTTGGTGAATCCTTGTTCACTGCTTTCCAATTATAAGGCAAAGAAACCAGCACAAACAGGTTTTCTTAGGTTTAAAGAAGAAAGGTTGAAATTTATTAAACTTAAAGCCTATGTTTAAGCCTATGAATACACGATGTGCCCACACTAGCATGCATATGCGATACACACATGCAGATAGAGACAGAATGGAGCAGAAGAAATAAAGTGGAAAGGTTTAAGGCAATCTCTGAAGAGGGTTTTTGTTACGGATCTTTGAGCTCATTGTAGAGTCGTTGATTGTAGATCGATCTTGCTTTTCGTTGGGGCCCAGTATTCTTCTTAAACCGTGTTCACTGTAGGAGACTTTTCTCTCTTGGGGTTCATGTATCTTCAGTGGATTTGGAGTTCCACGAGAAAGAGATGGGAGCAGACAGGAGAGGCTGTGGCGAGCGAGCCAGGAGAGGTCTTTTTAGTCCAGGAGCAAACAGACACTCTGAGTTCAAACTGTTTGTACAATTCAGAAAAAACCAGGTTGCCAAGCAGGCTAGTCACTTGACCAGCTGGTCTGACCATGTCTGTTTGTGGATTCTCTGTTCTTCGCCGACCCTGGAATGTCTCTTCTTACATACAATACCTGGTGCTCAAAGTCCATTGTGAATTAAATTGGATAAGGGAAGTAACCCCTTTGTCTCCACAAGCACTGTTTGTTAATATGCAAACGTATTTCCAGCCAGGGGCCTGGTGATTTTTTGAACAAGTACTTTGTTCACTTCAGCAACAGTTTTCAAATCAATGTTCATATGACAAAATTAATATGCCTCATTTTTGGCAGGTGGGGATCTAGCATGACAGCGTAAAAAAAGTTTCTCCTCGTGTTGCCATGGCTCTTTTGCCAATTACCTTACAGGGGTGCCCTCTCCTTCTCAACCCTTCCAACAATGGGAAACATTTCTCTCTATCTACTCTGTCTAGACCCCTCATAACTTTGAACACTTCTATTAAATCTCCTCTCAGCCTTCTCTAAAGAGAACAACCCCAGCTTCCCCAATCTATCCATGTAATTAAAGTTCCTCATCCCTGGAACCATTCTCATAAATCTTTTCCGCAACCTCTCTAAAGCCTTCACATCCTTCCTAAAGTGCAGTGCCCAGAATTGGTCACAATACTCCAGTTGAGGCCAAATCACTGCTTTATAAAGGTTCATCAAAATTTCCTTTCTTTTGTACTGTATGCCTCGATTTATAAAGCACATGATCCCGTATGCCTTTTCAACCACTTTCTCAACCTGTCCCGTCACTTTCTATGATTTGTCCATAGATAACCCCAGGTCTCCGTTCCTGCACCCTCTTTAGAATTGTACCCTTTAGTTTATATTGCCTCTCCTTATTCTTCCTACCAAAATGATTTCACTTCACTCTTCTCTGCATTAAATTCCATCTGTCACATTATCTGCCCATTCCACCAGCCCGTCTATGTCCTCTTGAAGTTTATCACTATCCTCCACACAATTCACAGTACGTCCAAGTTCTGTGTCATTGCAGATTTTGAAATTGTGCCCTGTACACCAAAGTCTAGGTCATTAATATGTATCAAGAAAAGCAGTGGTCCTAGTGCTGTCCCCTGGGGAACCCTGCTGTATAACTTCCTCCAGTCTGAAAAACAACTGTTCGCCACTACTCTCTGTTTCCTGTCACTTAGCCAACTTCATATTCAGGCTGCCACTGTCCCTTTTATTCCATGGTGACAAACCTGTTATGTGGCACTTTATCAAATGCCATTTGGAAGTCCATAGACAACACACCAACTGAATTACTCTCATCAATCAACTCAATCAAGTTAGTTAAACACGATTTTCCCTTAACAAATCCCATGTTGGCTTTCCTTAATTAATCCACATTTGTCCGAGTGACTGTTAGTTTTGTTTTTGAATTATTGTTTCTAGAAGCTTTTCTACCACCAAGGTTAAACTAATTGGCCTGTAGTTGTTGGGTTTATCCTGACATCCTTTTTGAACTAGGGTGTAACATTCGCAGCTCTCCAGTCTTCTGGCACCACTCCTGTATCTAAGAAGGATTGGAAGATTATTTTCACCCTTACCAACTTTAAGTACAGCCAGCCCTTCTAATATCTCCTCTTCTTCAATTTTTAGCCCATCCAGTATCTTAACAACCTCCTCTTTCACTATGACTTAGGCAGCATCTTCTTCTTTGGAAAAGACAGATGCAAAGTACCATTAGTGCCTCACCCATGCCCACTGCTTCCATGTGTAAATCCTCTTTTTGGTCCCTAAATGGCTCCACTCCTCCTCTTACTACCCTTTTACTATTTATATGCCAACAGAAGACTTTTGAATTCCTTTTTATGCTAGCTGCCAGTCTCTTCTCATACACTCTTTTGACTCTCAGTTCCTTTTTCACTTCCCCTCTGAACTCTCTATTCAGCCTGGTTCTGACTAGTATTATCAACCTGACATCTGTCATACGCATGTTTCCTGCTTCATCTTACTCTCTATCTCTTTCGTCATCAGGGAGCTCTGGCTTTGGTTGCCCTACCTTTGCCTCTTATGGGAATGTACCTCAACTGTACCGGAACCATCTCCTCTTTAAAGATAGCCCATTGTTCCGCTTGTTAATTGTATATCAATTGTGTTTAATTATATGTAGGTGAACAGCATTAATTGGAATTTCACGAGCACATATAAAGAGACACTTACTGAAACAGTGTGTGGTTGAGTTAGAAGGTGTATGCTTGTAATGTTTCACTCTGTAAATAAATGGAAGACTGAGTGAAGGTTGGCTTCAGCACTATCCCTCACCAACTGCCTTTCCGGAATAGAAACACTACACTTTGCCTGCCAGTCTTTGATTCCACTTTACTTGGCACAGATCTGTTCTCACCCCACTGAAATTGGGCATGCTCCAATTAAGTATTTTTACTTTGGATGGCTCCTTGTCCTTTTCCGTAGCTAACCTAAACCGTATGATACAATGATTACTGTTCCCTAAATGTTCCCCTACTGGCACTTGATCCACTTGACCAACCTCATTCCCCAGAACCATGTCCTGCAATGTCTCCTTCCTCACTGGGCCAGAAACATACTGATCAAGATAATTTCCTGAACACACTACAGAAACTCTTCCCCCTCTCAGTCCTTTACACTATTACTATTCCAGTCAATATTAGGATAATTAAAATTCCCCATTATCACTACTCTATAGGTTTTGCAACTCTCTGTAATTTCCCTGAAAATATGTTCCTCTTTATCTTTCCCACTAATTGGTAACCTATAGAATACACCAGTGGTGTAATGGAACCTCTCTTGTTCCTTAACTCAAACTGAATAGATTCTGTCCTCAACTCCTCCAGGACATCCTCTCTCTCCAGCACTATAATATTCACCTTAATCAATACTGCGACCCCTTCTCTTTTCTTTCATTCTCTATCTTTCCTGAACACCTTGTATCCAGGAATATTTAGTACCCAGTCCTGCCCTTTTTTAGAGCCAGGTCTCCATTATTGCTACAACATCATATTCCCATGTGCCTATCTGCGCCTGCAGCTCACCAACCTTATTTACCATGCTCTGCTCGTTTACATACATGCACTATAAACCTAATTTAGATCTTACTGCATTTCCTCTTAGTCTGATCCCACGTAATACTCTACTATTTCTTACTCTAGTGCTATCTGCCTCTCCCAATCCATTGTGCAACTTGTTTCTCCTTTCTAATGTTACATCCTGGTTCCTATCTCCTTGCCAAGTTAGTTTAAACCATCACCAACATTACTCCTGCATGTGTTAAGGTACAACCTGTTTGTCCTGTATAGGTCCCAGCTCCCCAGAACTGTCCCAATGTCCCAGGAATGTAAAGCCCTCCTTCCTGCACCATCTCTCCAGCCACACATTCATCTACTCTATCCTCCTATCTCTATACTCACTAGAACGTGGCACTGAAAGTAATTGAAGGATTACTACCTTTGAGATCCTACTTGCTACTCTCCTTCCGAGCTTCCTGAAATATGACTGCAGGACCTTATTCCGCCTTTCTACCTATATTGTTGGTACTGATATGGACCATGACCTCTGGCTGTTCACTCTTCCCCCTCGGAGTGCTCTGCAGCCACTCAATGACATCCTTGACCCTGTCACCAGGGAGGCAACATACCATCCTGGAACCACGTATGCAGCTGCAGAGACACCTGACTATTCGCCTAGCTATAGAATCCCATATCACTATTGCTTTCCCAATCTTCCTTCTGCTGCCCTGTACAGCTGAGCCACCCATGGTGTTGTGGACTTAGCTCTGGGTGCACTCCCCAGAGGAACCATCTCTCTCACCAGTATCAGAATTGAATACCAGTTGGAGAGAGGGAGAGTTGGAGAGGCAGGAACCCTCACAACATTTAAGAAGTATTTAGATGAGCACTTGAAATGCTCTTTGTCTGGCAGTCACCTATTCTCTCGCTGCCTGCTCACTCTTAAGCTGCAGGGTAACCACCTCCAGAAACATGCTATCCATGTAACTCTCAGCCTTGTGGATGCACTGCATTGATGCCAGCTGCTGCTCAAACTCCAAAACCTGGAGCTCAAGCTCCTCCAGCTGATGACACTTCCTGCACATGTGGTTGTCTGGGACATGAGCAGGAGTTCCCACATGGCTGTGCATTTCATGGGACTGAGGTGCTGGCTATACCTCTATTAGACTATTAACCAAATTAAGAGAAGTAAACTTAAAGCGTAAATAAACACTCACCAGCTACTCATCAGTCAGCTCCTTCCCTTGTGCTGCATCACTTATTTTATAGGTAGGTTAACTTAAGTGTTTTACTTAACTCTTATTATCAATGATTTTTCATGGCCATAAATTTGGTAGGGCACTATCAATATGTCTCAGATGTTAATTTAATGAAAACTTTGGAACGATTTAATGTTACTAAGACTTTTATTTTAATTTTAACTTTATACCCATTGATCTGATTAACCAACCACTGATTGTATATTGTATAATGTCATAATTACCATGTATAAATTTGATAGGTTAAAGTTTATGCTTTTTATCAAATTGGCTTACTTTTAGTTTTTATACTAATTAATTGATCTAGCTTACTGTACAGGCCTATTAAATTAAATTCTTACCTGTAGACTTACCCCCGTGCTTCTCCTTTATATGTATGAGTGCTTCCTGATTTTACTCCTGATTGGCCTAGCTTTAGTTTTAAGATTATGACCCCATGTAATGGAATCTCCCATGACATGTAACCATTTTACCCTATATAGATTGTGGGCTGAATCATCCGATGTCGGTGGCGGGTGAAAACATGTCATGAAGCCGCTGCAATCTTCCGTACAGAGAAAATAGCTGGGGCGGGCTGGCCCCCCACTCACATGGAGAGGGCTGGCTTCCCATCCCCAGCAATAGCGTCAGATACCTGTGCACAGGCGCTGATGCCATTTTTAAAGAGCTTTGAGCCTTACCAGTAAATTATTATTTTTTTATTCATTCATGGGATATGGGCTTCGCTGGCTAGGCCAGTATTTATTGCCCATCCCTAATTGCCCTTGAGAAGGTGAGCTGCCTTCTTGAACCTCTGCAGTCCATGTGGGGTAAGTGCACCCACAGTGCTGTTAGGAAAGGCGTTCCGAATTTTGACCCAGCGACAGTGAAGGAATGACGAGATAGTTCCAAGTCAGGATGGTGTGTGACTTGGAGGGGAACTTGCAGGTGGTGGTGTTCCCATGCATTTGCTGCCCTTGTCCTTCGAGGTGGTAGAGGTCACGGGTTTAGAAGGTGCTGTCTAAGAAGCCTTGGGGCGTTGCTGCAGTGCATCTTGCAGATGGTACACACTGCTGCTGCTGTGTGTCGGTGGTGGAGGGAGTGAATGTTTGTAGATGGGGTGCCAATCAAGTGGGCTGCTTTGTCCTGCATGGTGTTGAGCTTCTTGAGTGTTGTTGGAGCTGCACCTATCCAGGCAAGTGGAGAGTATTCCATCACACTCCTGACTTGTGCCTTGTAAATGGACAGGCTTTGGGGAGTCAGGAGGTGAGTTACTCGCTGCAGGATTCCTAGCCTCTGACCTTTATATTTAAATATCTAAAGATAAAGTGCATAAAAATAAATAAAGACATTTTTTTCTGCCCCTCTCCCACCCCCCAATAACAATTAAATTAATTATTTGCCCTGTCCCTCCCAAAAACCTACCTTGTTCATCTGACCAACCACCCTCCCCCCCAAACTGCATAAACTTTAATCTCAAACTCTTCCCACCATCCCCTACACCAATGATGTTACTTCGACCTCGTTTCCCCATCCCGCACTGAGAAACCTATCTCCTCCCCCTCCCCACCAGTCTGGTTCCTCATTTCCCCGGATGGGTATCCGAAGGTGCAGGAGTGCCGGCCAGGGGGCGGAAGATCGCAGCGGGACATCAGGCGGCGGTGTAAGTATCATTAATTCATTTATTTTAGTCATTTAACTATTCAAATGGGGGTCCCATCGTCGAGAGGTATGGGGGCTACCATGAGGCCTCACCGCCGCCGGTAATATCGGACGGGGCCCTCTCGGCATCGGGGTGCGTGGCAGCCCTCTCCCGGAGGCTCTACAGGTCTCCCCACCCCCCGCCACAGACCCCAACAGCTGGGGGAGAACAAAATTTAGCCCTATGTGTGCACTATACTGTCAATCACTAGTTACCCATGCCCCAATTGTGCCTATTGTCTCTCCAAGGTCTAGCATGGCAACACAACACTTACTTCTTTCAGCTGTGTTAAAAATAGTAGGGATTTGTTGGAGGGAGAGGGCATCGGGAACACATATAAACAGCACTTCCACATCTCTTGACAACTGAAACAGGTTTTGCGTTGGCAAAAAATTTTAAAAATCGGAGCCCTATGTGGTAATTGATGTGGTTTACACTGCAGTGTACTTGAACCGATAACATAGCGATTGACCTTTTCACCCATAGAGTTTAACCACATAACCATACAACCATGGTTGTACATCACGCCTACTATAAATAGTGTCATTGTAGCGGTGCTTTAACTCTAAGGGATCTATATCTTACTCGTGATAAACAAGTTGCACCACATTTCAAAGCTGCCTCCAGTTATTTCATTCCTAAAGGTGCCTATTTGACAGTTCCCACTATCCCTTGTAACGTTGCCATGTTTCTCTCCTGCTGTGATATTGGCTCCAAGTTTCAAGAGAATCCCCTTTTTAAGCAAGCTGGCTGCATGGTTCCATGGGCAACAGCAACTCACCTGCAACTTACCAATAGTAACCACTTTATCAAATATGAGCCTCAGCAATGAACACTGGTAGATTAGCCCACCATTCAAATATCACTGTTAGGAGCACAAGAGTAGTGTTCCTACAATATTTTCTTCCTTTGGCCCCTGACAGATTATAGAATCAAATTACCGCACAGAAAGAGAATATTCTGCACATCCCATTTGTGTTGTACTAGCTCCCCAAATGAAGCAGTCTACTCTAATCTCATCTCCAATTCCGTTTCTCGTATCCCATTGTAGTCTTCCTTTTCAAATACTTATCCAATTTTCCTTTTACATTGTATTATACTTTCTGCCGCAACACTTGGAGTGAAGCATTCCATGTTCCAATAACCCTCCGAGTGTGCTTCTAACTTCTAAACTCGGTGAGGACCTGAGTCCCACCTTTCCATGGTGCCATGTTTTTTTTATTTTCGAAATACAGCACTGAAACAGGCCCTTCGGCCCACCGAGTCTGTGCTGACCAACAGCCACCCATTTATACTAACCCTACAGTAAGCCCATATTCCCTACCACCTACCTACACTAGGGGCAATTTACAATGGCCAATTTACCTTTCACCTGCAAGTCTTTGGCTGTGGGAGGAAACCAGAGCACCCGGCGAAAACCCACGCAGTCACAGGGAGAACTTGCAAACTCTGCACAGGCAGCACCCAGAATTGAACCCGGGTCCCTGGAGCTGTGAGGCTGCGGTGCTAACCACTGCGTCACTGTGCCACACCAGCTGTCACCAACTTCTGTGCCAATTTCCTTTTCCTCTGCATCTCTCCTGAAGACACTGCCCTGTTTCTGAAGTAAGATTCCACAGAACCCCCTCCAGTGGCCACTGTTCATGAGCCTAGACTGAAACATAGCAGGCTATTCAACAGTGTTGATGAACATAGCCTCAACTGGCATTCATGCAATGCACTTTACAGCAAGGCTTGTTAGACAGTGATCAGGAGCTGGAACCCTGCCTAGAACCTCCTCTAACCCAGAAGCACCAAGGCTAATGGCAACAGTTCTAAAAAATCGACAGCTAAAAAAGAGATTGGCTATATCTGGTCCATTACAGATACAATGATATGATAAGTGGGAGTGCTGATAGATTTCAGTCAGTAGTATTACAGAAACACCATTTCCTCTTTCCCAAAATAAGGTCATTACCCTTTCTCCTTATTGCACACCATGTATGTATATATATTTTAGACTAAAATTTGGCTGCCAGTTGTATTTCTCTTGCTTTGAGATTTAGCACATAATAAAGGAAAAAATGCGAACACCCCACTAAATGTTTTTTGCAGCCTGCTGTTTGACGAAGTCTTTGCTCAGCCAAGTCAACCTCGTCCATTCTCAAAATACTCGGCTCCCTTCTGTATTACAGATTGAAGACATCGAGAGTCACTATTTCACCCACTGCAGCATATTTATTCAAGTCGATATATTACAAATGTGTTATATTGCCAATGCACAAACACAGACTGGACAAGTTCAGCTGTCAGGATGGTAAGTTTAATCGATTTTTTGAGCCGTGTCAGTAAAAGACAGTTCAAGTTGGTCAAATGTTTTTTTGCCAAAACATTCAAAGTGCTGATTAGTTTGTGACAAAGTGGATCACTGTGTTGAATAAACATTACTGCGTCACTTACATCTGACAGTAGCATCAAGAAATGATGTGCAGTATTCCTGCTCTACTCCAAGCCTGTATGGTGAAGACATTGCTCCTTTAAAAGCTGTTGAAATACAGGTGATCTTTTGCTTTAACTACTTTTTGAAAAGTGTGTATTAAAATGATAAAAATCTATTTAGAAAAATTCCTGTGATCTGGGCAACTCTGGTCAAGCTGCATTTATTATCCAATCCTAGTTGCCCTTATAATTGAATGAAATGCTAGGCCACTTCAGGGGGAGGTATTGAGAAAGAAAGAACTTGCATTTATTAGTGTCTTTCACGGCCTTAGGATGTCTCAAAGCACTTTAGAGACAATGGCCGGGATTTTATGCAGATGATGGGGGTCTCAATGTCCGGCAAACCGCTGCCGAGAACCCCATGTTGCCTCTTCTCCGAAAGGCCCGCTGAATCAAGTGCCAGTTAGGCACTTAACTGGACAGCGGTAAGCCTTCCATGGGATCAAGGACTCTGGTGATGGAAGTCCCGCCCTCTGAGAGCTGCTGGCCAATTAGAGGTCAGCAGCTCTTTAACTGAGCAGCCCCACTGGAGAGGCAATGGCTGCTGCTGGTGGAGCACCCACCCAAGGTCGTGGAGCGTCTTGTTGGGTGGGGGGTCACGGGGGAGGGGTTTGTAGGTGGGTCAGCAGCAAGGGCAGGGGTTGACTCTTAGCGAGCCCCCCCTTCCCGATGCTGGGTCCCTCGTTCAGGCACTAAGTGCCTTTTAATGAGGGAATCCCCTCACCCAGCCCCTCGGAGCCAGCAAGCAACTTGCATGGTTTCTCTTGCCGTGCTTCCCGTGTGGTGACAGGCCTGCCTGCTGCTCAGCTAATTGTGGCGGCAGCAGGATGAGGCCCTTAATTGGGCATTAATTACCCATTTAAGGACCTCAGTTGGCTGTTCACAGGCCTTCCCGCCCCAGACTTAATTTCGGTGGAGGAGGGAGGGTCCCCCCAACCACCATCCCACCTGATTATATGTTCTCCCCGCTCCCAAACCAGCTGCGGAGAAGAGCTTAAAATTCCCTCCAATTAAGTATTTTTGAAGTGCACTACGTATGGTCCCATAGGAAACACAACAGCCAATTTGTGCACGGCAAGCTCCCACAATCAGCAATGAGATAATGACTTGATAATATGTTTTAATGATGTTGGTTGAGGGATAAATATTGGCCAGAACACTGGGGAAGACTCCCCTGTTTTGTGAACAGTGCCATGGGATCTTTTACTTCAACTGAGAGGGCAGATGGGCCCTCAGTTTAACGGTTCATCCAAACTACAGTATCTCCAGCAGTGCAGCACTCCCTCCTTACTGCACTGAAGATGTTGCTCAAGTCTGTGTAGTGGGACTTGAAACAACAACCTTCATGATCTAGGAAAGGGTGCTACCACTGAGCCATGACTGACAATGCAAAGCCAACCATGGTGTGGCACTGGAATCACATGTAGGTCAGACCAGGTAGGGGTGGCAGGCCCCCTTCCCTGAGACACATTAGTGAAGCAGTTGGGTTTCTACAACTACATGCAGCTTTCACAATCATTTTATTGGTGCCAGCCCACCAAACAGCAGATTTTACTGAATTCTATTTTACAACGTGTCACAATTGGATTGCTAGTCCTGCACTGTAACCACAAAACTGCTGTACCCTAAATAGCTAAAAATCTATGATGAGAATCATTTTGCAGTCCTCTCCTACTGACTCAGAGCCTTGCTAGATGCAAGAGTGGGTCAGAGACTAGTATACATCACTATAGCTGCAATTCTCCATCCTCTGCTTGCCACTAGTGTGGATCTGTCCCTGCAGCAGAGCTCAGCAAAGCTATAAGTTGAGTCAGAAGGTTGTGAGCTCAAGCCCCATACCAGGTCTTTGAGCTCATAATCCAGTTGACTTTTTAGCACAGTATGGAGAGAGTACTGTGTCCTTTAAATGAAATGATAAATTAAAGCTCCATCTGTCTGTAGCACTGTGAGTAACATCCTATGGCACCATTTGAAGAGCAGTCAGAATTCCTCAGTGTCCTGGCTAGTGTGACCAGAAAAACAGATTAACTGGACACTCATTCACCCACCTCCAGTACTCTCCCTCCACCTAGATCCCTCCCTCTGGCCTCTTACCCACTCTTGATCTTTTCATTGAAAACTGTCGGCGTGACATTGGCCGTCTTAATTTCTTTGCCCCCCCTCATTCACTCTAACCTCTGTCCCTCTGAACTTGCTGCACTCTGTTCTCTCAGGTCTAACGGTGACATTGTGATCAAACCTGCTGACAAGGGTGGTGTTGTTATTGTCTGGTGCACCGACCTCTACCTTGCAGAGGCTGAGCACCAACTCTCAGACACTTCTTCCTTCCTCCCTCTGGACCATGACGTCACCACCGAACATCAAGCCACTGTCTCCAGGACTGTCACTGACCTCATCTCCTCTGGAGATCTTCCCTCTACAGCTTTCCACCTCATAGTCCCGCAACCCCAAACAGCCCACTCTATCTCCTTCCCAAAATCCATAAACAGGACTGTCCTGATAGACCCGTCATTTCAGCCTGTTTCTGCCCCACTGAACTTATTTCTTCCTATCTTGATTCTATTTTTTATCCCCTTGTCCAATCTCTTCCTACCTACATCTGTGACTCTTCTGATGGCCTATGTCATTTCGACAGTTTCCAGTTTCCTGGCCCTAATCGTCTCCTCTTCACTATGGACGTCCAATCTCTCTAAACCGCCATCCCCCATCAAGATGGTCTGAGACCTGTCCGCTTCTTCCTGAACAGAGGCCCAACTAGTCCTCATCCACTACCACCCTCCTCCGCCTGGCTGAACTTGTTCTCACAATGAACAACTTCTCCTTCAACTCCACTCACTTCCTCCAAATAAAAGGTGTTGCTATGGGTCCCTGCATTGGTACTAGCTATGCCTGTCTTTTTGTGGGATATGTTGAACATTCCTTCTTCCAGTCCTACTCAGGCCCCCTCCCCCAACTCTTTTTCCGGTACATTGATGATTCTATCGGTGCCGCTTCCTGCTCTCGCCCTGAACTGGAAAAGTTCATCAACTTTGCTTCCAATTTCCACCCTTCTCTCACCTTTACATGGTCCATCTCTGACACTTCCCTTCCCTTCCTTGACTTCTCTGTCTCCATCTCTGGGGATAGGTTGTCCACTAGTATTATTATAAGCCCACCGGCTCCTATGGCTACCTTGACTACAGTTCCTTACACCCTGCCTCCTGTAAGAACTCCATTTCATTATCCAAGTTTCTTCGTCTCCAATGCATCTGTTCTGTTAATGCAACCTTCCACAGCAGCTCCTCTGATGTGTCTTCCATTTTCCTCAACCAAGGATTCCCCCACACTGTGGTTGACAGACCCTTGACCGTGTCCGACCCATTTTCCACACCTGCCCTCATCCTTTCTCCTCCCTCCCAGAACTGCGACAGGGTTCCCCTTGTCCTCATTTTCCACCCCACCAGCCTCTACATCCAAAGGATCATCCTCCACCATTTCCGCCACCTCCAGCGTGATTCCACCATGAAACATATCTTCCTCTCCCCTCCTCTGTCAGCATTCCGAAGGGACTGCTCCCTCTGTGACACCCTGGTCCACTCCTCCATCACCTCTTCCCTTTCCCACGGCACCTTCCAATGCAATCGCAGGAGGTGTAATACCTGCCCTTTTACCTCCTCTCTCCTCAGCCCCAAACATTCCTTCCAGGTAAAGCAGCGATTTACTTGTACTCCTTTCAATTTAGTATACTGTATTCGCTGCTCACAGTCTGGTCTCCTCTACATTTGGGAGACCAAACGGAGATTGGGTGACCACTTTGCAGAACACCTCTGCTTGGTCTGCAAGCATGATCCCGAACCTCAGTTGCTTGCCATTTTAATTCACTACCTTGTTCCCATGCCCACATTTCTGTCCTCGGCCTGCTGCAGTGCTCCAGTGAACATCAACGCAAGCTCAAGGAACAGTACCTCATCTTCTGATTAGCCACTGTGTTCTGGACTCAATATTGAGTTCAATAATTTCAGATGATGAGCCCCATTATTTTTTGTTTATTTTATTTTAATTTTCTTTATATATATATTTTCTTCTTTTTTTTTAGCCATATGCTAGTCTTAGACTTGTTTTTCATGTGTTTGTTTTCATACAGAGCTGTTCATTATTCTGCCATTAGCGCTCTCTCTGGACTCGTGCTTTGTCTGTCGCTACAACTCTTTAGCACTCCATTTGCATTCCGTTCCATGACATCTGTCATTTATTCTCTCCCCATTCTGCCCTATCTTCTTGTTCTTCTTCCCCCCTTTCATTTGCTCAAAGACTTTTACATTTCTAACTTTTGCCAGTTTTGATGAAGGGTTACAGACTTGAAACATTAACTCTGTTTCTCTCTACACAGATGCTGTGAGACCTGCTGAGTATTTCTGACACTTTCTGTTCTCATTACAGAGTTCCAGCCTCCGCAGTATTTTGCTCTTATTAACTGGACATTCCCCTTGTCATTGGTAGAGTGTCATGTTTGTTTGACTACATAGTCATGAACCACAAAGTAATGAATTATACATGAAGCACTTTGAGATGTTTCTGAGAGTTCTGATATATAAATGCAAATCTTGCCTCTTCTTTGAACTTGAGATTTTTCAGGGTTTATTAAATAAGCTATTACTTTTCCTCCTCTTTGTCCTACTCCTTTGTAACTAGGGGAGTAAAGCATGGTTACCCGACCCGAACCCGACCAGACCCGACGACATGTGTTGGGTTTGGGTCGGGTCTCTCTTCTGGGTCCGGCATTCGGGCTTAGGTCGGGTCGGGCTGGACAGGGACACAGTGCTGCCCTGCTCAGGGAGGGAACGTCTGTATGATTCTGCAGGAATAGCCTGCTGCCAGAATGGAGGATCACAACATTTGGACAAGGTATGTTTGATATAATTAACTTTATTACGGTAGTCGAGTTGGGTCGGGCGCAGGATAAAAATCCAAGGATTCAGGCCCGGGTCGGATCTGGTCGGGTCAGGCCCGGGTCGGGTTTCAATTTCATAGCCGAGCAGACCTTTATAGTGGAGTGCCACAAGGATCAGTCCTATGGCTTCAATTATTTACTATCTATATTAATGACTTGGAAGAGGGGGGCAGAGTGTAATATATCCAAATTTGCTAATGATGCAGAAATAGGTGGGAGAGCATGTTGTGATGAGGACATAAGGAATCTGCAAGCAGACATAGATAGGTTGAGTGAGTGGGCAAAAACTTGGCAGATGGAGTTTAATGTAGGAAAGTGTGAGGGCATGCACTTTGGTAGGAAGAATCAAAAGGCAGACTATATAAATAGAGAGAGAGTTCAAAAAAGTGCAGCACAGAGGGATCTGGGTGTTCTTGTGCATGAAACACAAAAAGCAAGTCATTAAGAAGGCAAATGGAATTTTGGCCTTTATTGCTAGGAGGTTGGAGTTTAAAAATAGGGAAGTCTTGTTACAACTGTACAGGGTGTTGGTGAGGCCGCACCTGGAGTACTGTGTACAGTTTTGGTCCCCATATTTAAGAAAGAACATACTGGGCTTGGAGGCAGTTCAAAAGAGGTTCACTAGGCTGATTCCTGGGATGAAGGGGTTGACTCATCAAGAATAGCTAAACAGGTTAGGCCTTTATTCATTAGAGTTTAGAAGAATGAGGGGTGATCTTATTGAAACGTACAAGATTCTGAGGGGGCTTGTCAGGGTAGATGTTGAGAAGATGTTTCCACTAGTGGGGGAATCTTGAACTAGGGGACATAGTTACAGAATAAGGGGGCACTCATTTAAAACTGAGATGCGAAGGAATTTCTTCTCTCAGAGGGTAGTGAATGTCTGGAATTCTCTACCCCAGAGAGTTGTGGAGGCTAGATCACTGAAAATATTTAAAGAGGAGGCCGATAGACTTTTGAAATATCGGGGAGTTGAGGGCTATGAGGAGCTGGCACGAAAGAGGAGGTCTGGGGCAGATCAGCCATGATCTTATTGAATGAGGGGCTGAATGGCCTACTCCTGCTCCTATTTCTTATGTTCTTATGTTCAGTCTCTTTTTGCTCTATGTGGACAGTCTGGACTGATTCTGCCTGCCTTCAGTTGTCTGGCCTCTGCTGGGTACTTATCCCATGACTGCATGCCTGAGATCATTAACTCAGTGCATAGAGGAATCGTGCTTAAACCTCAACTCTCAGCACCCTCACAGCACAATGTTCTGAATCCTGCAGTGCTTTGACCACAAACCTAGAAGAAATAAAGATCACCTTGTGAAATAAACCGCATGTGTGCAACAGGCTGTTAACACTTTTGCCAAAAATGGCCAATTAATCTCCCTCAAGGACGGTATCGTTGCCTTTTACACCAGACTTGGTGACACTGCTTGCCAGCATTTTATCCATAGAAAACTGGAAAGGGGCATTTTCATTATAAAGGATCACAACTACAAACTTTTCTTGGAACACACACACACATGTCTACATAATAATCCTGAAGAAATCAAAAATTCCTTTTGTTGATGATATTTCATTTAAGTCAAAAAAGAAAGCAAAGTTTGTAGTTGTATAGTGTCTTACTGGTTATCAGGTGTAAAAGTGCTTCACATTGCAATCAATTGCTTTGAAGTGTAGCGCAGCCTTTTTACACACAGCAAGGTCCCACAAGCAATAATGAGATGAATGAACAGTTAATCTTTTTTGTGATAGTGTTGGTTGAAGGAGGAATGTTAACCAGGACATCAGGTGAAAAGCCTGCTCCTTCTTGATCTTCACCTACACATGAACCAGTGGAGCAAGCAGATGGTACTTCGGGTTAACCCTCATGAGAAAGACCCACTTGTTGAAGTGTCACTTAAAATTGTATTGTATACAGCTCCCCAGTGGCCCAGTTGGTAATGGTGGACAATCTGAACCCTGACAGTTCAGGAGGGTCTGGGTTCAATTCTCAGATATAAGAATGCACCTGCAGAATGAACCTCGATGAAAGTCAGTATCTTAAGAAGAAGGGGCAGAACATAAATCTGTTGAGGAAAACCAAATTGCAAACCTTATTTTCTTGCTTAGGGCTGAAGACATCACATATCACAGACATAACTGGGTGTACTTTTAGACTAATTCTGCGCTCTTGTACTAAATTTGATTATTTTAAATGATTAACAAATACACTAAAAAGGGAAAGATCTTGCATTTATATAGTGCTTTTCACATCCTTAGGGCATCCCAAAGCACTTCAAAGCCAATGAAATACTTTTGAAGTGTCACTGTTGTTTTGTAGGCAGATGCAGCCTCCAGTTTATGCAGAGAGAGAGAGAGATAAAGCATGAGAACATTAACCATTCATTCAGGAACAGCACTTGCCGGATTAATATATCTCAATGTTTTGTTCTCATATTGTTTACTTCATTGTGCCATTCAGTTCCAAACCAAAACAAGGATTTCCTGAATATTTTTTCAGGAAGGTGATGCTCCTTTAAGAATAAAAAAGCTTGGCAAAACAAATAACTATTTTTACAAGAATATCTGTAAACAAATGGCTAATTGGTTTTAGGATTTTTAACCAGGATGTCGTAATGGGTAAGGGAATACTGTAAGATCCTTACCAGCAGATCTCAAACCTTTCTGTACAGACTGCTACAAATATTGATACAACCCCAGGAAACCTTGACAACACTTACACACTCCAAGAGAACCCCTGAAACATTATCACACTCTCAGAGCCCCCTAAACACTGACACACATACACAGAACTCCTGCAATGGTTCATACACTCCCAGGGAATCCCGCAACCATTAACACACTCCCAGAGAAGCCCTGCAGAGATTGACACACTCCTGAGAAATCCCTACAAACACTGACACACTACTGGGGAATCCCTACAACAATATTCCCTGTAAGGTGCTTGCGTGCATGGCCGCCCAGCAATCTCAAACATACTGCACATTGAAATAAACAGGCCACTCACCACAATGAGCTTGGGTGGAGATCGGGCTGAGTATCAAATCCTAACCAGAAAAGTGTGATTGACTGGAGAGAGCAGGAAAAAGTGCAGGGATCTTGAGCGGAGGGAGGGGGGGCGTATGTGTGTCTGGAAGTGAGCAGCACGCGGTGAGAAGGGTGGAAGGCGAGGAGTGGGACAAGCCTCAGAGCCCCAGGAGAGACTGAGCTTCAGAAGGTGAGAGTGCTCTGAATTCATCGGTGAAGGGTTATAGGAGGGGGAGAGACTTGCGAAAATTCCCCAGTAGCTAGTCAGCGGAGGTACTGCATCAGACGGAGGTGATGGGGCCAATGGAGCATTTGGTTAATAAAAGCAAAATACTGCATATTCTGGAAATCTGAAATTAAAACAAGAAATGCTGGAACTACTCAGTAGGTCTGGCAGCATCTGTGGAGAGAGTAACAGAGTTAACGTTTCAGGTCAGTGACCCTTCGTCATTTGGTTGCCAGTCTTGGTTTAGAATGAGACTTAAGAGAGCGCTTCCCATTCAGGAGCTCTCCACGGTCAGGACACAGACTGAAGCAAAGTGGTCCAGAAAGACCACAACAACTAAAGGCGACAAACACAGTGGGCATGGCTTATTATGGCCAGATTAACACACACAGCCTGGAGTTAAAATCAATGAGCACCTAATGCTTTATGACAGGCAGCTTTGTGTTGCACATTAGGTTGTTGATCATTTATATGGAGCATGACCAATGAACACCTAACTTTAACGTTGACGGAGCCACATACACCAGTCTGGAAACCACAAGTTAACTGAAGCTTTCTAGGTTAATGACTAATGGATGACAGAGCAGATCGTGTGAGGTTTATTTCACTGTTTGGTGAGTTGAACGGATCTTTAAGGTTGCTTATGATCTTGCCCAGACTTTCAAGTTATGTGCATCCACCTGTTCCATGCACATTTCATCTACTCTCCTGAAAATGTGAGCTCTTGTGTCGGGAATGTGGAGTTAACTATCCAGTTGTTGGAT
The DNA here is from genome assembly GCF_036365525.1 of Heterodontus francisci. NCBI lineage: Eukaryota > Metazoa > Chordata > Chondrichthyes > Heterodontiformes > Heterodontidae > Heterodontus > Heterodontus francisci. The sequence continues at coordinate 13,986,711 of NC_090407.1, read as the reverse complement.
GTGTGAGGAGAGCTAGAATGGCATGGAAGTGAGGAGGAGTAGAATGGGATGTTTGGGGAGAGAGGCAATGCAACCAGTGAACAGAGAATTAGAATGGGACATGTGAGAGTAGAGGTAGGACGGGACTTGTGAGAATAGGTAGTTTGGGACATGTGAAGAGAGATTGAATGGGACCAGTGAGGAGAGGTGGATTGATGTATGTGAGAATAGAAATACAATGTGACCTGTTAGAGAAGAGGTGTATTGGAACCAATGATAGGTGGAGGTGGAATGCGGCTTTTGAGGAGAAGGAGAATGGGACCAGTGAGAGTAGAGCAATGTTTCCTACAACATGAATGCGTCTGTGGCTAGGCAGCAATCTGGAATGCACCACACATTGAAAGAAAGAAGAATCTCTCAACTTTGAGGAAGATCAATGACTTTTAAAATGTAAGCTGCCCTAGGACAAATAGTCGCACTCAGAGGAGTTTGTAGCTCATCTAATATAAAGAAAATTTAGAGGGAAAATTGCCCTACAAACACTGACACACTCCAGGGGAACCCTTACAAACACTGACACACTCCAGGGGAACCCTTACAAACACTGACAAACACCTGGGGAACCCCTATAAATACTGACACATTCCAGGGGAACCCCTACAAATACTGACACACTCCAGGGGAATCCTTACACACACTGACACACTCCAGGGGAACCCCTACACACACTGACACACTCCAGGGGAATCCTTACAAACACTCACACACTCCTGGGGAACCCCTGCAAACACTGACACACTCCAGAGGAACCCCTGCAAACATTGACACACTCCAGGGGAATCCTTACAAACACTGACACACTCCAGGGGAACTCCTACAAACACTGACACACTCCTGGGGAATCCTTACAAACACTGACACACTCCTGGGGAACCCCTACAAAACACTGACACACTCCTGGGGAACCCCTACATACACTGACACACTCCAGGGGAATCCTTACAAACACTGACACACTCCAGAGGAACCCCTACAAACACTGACACACTCCTGGGGAACCCCTACAAACACTGACACACTCCAGGGGAATCCTTACAAACACTGACACACTCCTGGGGAACCCCTGCAAACACTGACACACTCCAGAGGAACCCCTGCAAACACTGACACACTCCAAGGGAACCCCTACAAACACTGACACACTCCTGGGGAATCCTTACAAACACTGACACACTCCTGGGGAACCCCTACATACACTGACACACTCCAGGGGAATCCTTACAAACACTGACACACTCCAGAGGAACCCCTACAAACACTGACACACTCCTGGGGAACCCCTACAAACACTGACACACTCCAGGGGAATCCTTACAAACACTGACACACTCCTGGGGAACCCCTGCAAACACTGACACACTCCAGAGGAACCCCTGCAAACACTGACACACTCCAAGGGAACCCCTACAAACACTGACACACTCCTGGGGAATCCTTACAAACACTGACACACTCCAGAGGAACCCCTACAAAACACTGACACACTCCAGGGGAATCCTTACAAACACTGACACACTCCTGGGGAACCCCTACAAACACTGACACACTCCAGAGGAACCCCTACAAACACTGACACACTCCTGGGGAACCCCTACAAACACTGACACACTCCAGGGGAATCCTTACAAACACTGACACACTCCTGGGGAACCCCTACAAACACTGACACACTCCAGGGGAATCCTTACAAACACTGACACACTCCTGGGGAACCCCTACAAACACTGACACACTCCAGAGGAACCCCTACAAACACTGACACACTCCTGGGGAATCTTTACAAACACTGACACACTCCAGAGGAACCCCTACAAACAGTGACACATTCCTGGGGAACCCCTAAAACACTGACACACTCCAGAGGAACCCCTAGCACTATTAACATTCTCATCGATCTTCTGCTTAAACTGATACATTCCATAGGACTCTGTGCCCTAATTCCTGAAAAGCAGTGTCAACTACCAAAAGTGCTAATATTGCAGACGACAATCTGAGTCCAGCAACAGAAATGATAGGCTAGAAACTCAAAAAATACATTAATTTGATGACAGATGGGCGGAAATCCGATGACCTCTAGGGTACCGGGACAAGGGTTTACAAAACTAGACGTTATTGCATAATTCTAGTCAACTACTGTGTCTGAGTCAGACAGAGGGGACTGACTTCCACCCAGTGGTGCCCAGACTCTCACAGCTGCATACTCTGCCTCTGTCAGCACTGTGTCAAGGTGAAGCTCATTAGTGGTTTAATTTCTTCAGGCAAACAGGGCTCTCCCTGCACTCCCACACAGCTTGGCCTGGTCTGTTTCCCATTTACTCACACATACACACCTCCCCAACACTCAGCTGTCCTAAAGCTGGCCCAGAGTAACAGAATCCTTTTTGCATTTTATTAAAGGCCTTTGTCATTTTGGCAGCAGCATGTATTTTTCAGGAGGGTTGAGTGTAACCTCCAGCACAGACCAAGTTGTTTCCAGTAGCAAAATAAGACTGCCTGCAAGAGAGAGATCTATGCACTTATTTCATTAGATAATGGCAGTATTTCCTTGTTGGTAAAGATTAATATATTGGTTTTGAAAAACATGAAGGTCAGTGAGGATACTGCTGTATGGTTGAGTGCTATATCATAGAATCGTATAGCACTAAGGGAGGCCAATCGGCCCACTGCGCCTGTGTCAGGCCTTTGAAAGAGCTATCTAATTAGTCCCACTCCTCTGCTCTTTGCCCCTAGCTCTGCAATTTTTCTTTTTCGTGTATATATCCAATTACCTTTCAAAAGTTACTATTAGATCTACTGCTACCATCCTTTCAGGCTGTACATTCCAGATCATAACAACTTGCTGTGTAAAGTGAAAAAACTCATCTCCCATCTGGTCCTTTTGCCAATTATCCTAAATTTTGATAATTGGAATTCATGTATTTTTTAATTGAGTTTTTGAGGGAAGTTATTGTCCATTTTCTCCCCAGCTTACCGAATCTTCTCAGCCCACTTGCTTTTTACAGCTGACCTGTTCACTTTGTAACCTGCTGGAACGTTCCTAGGAATGGCCTGAGGGCTGTGCCAACGTCTCAGCTGGTTAAGATGGTCAATAGCTAAATAGTACATATCAGGAAGGTTCCAGATTCAACCTCTACTCCATTGCTGAAGAACCTGATTCCAGCTGTGGTGTGACAATTGGGGCTGGATTTTCCATTTGAGGTCAGGATTCCAATGTCAGGATCAAGTGCAGGTCCCTGATGATAGTCACCTGACAATGATTTTTGCAGAATTGGCCAATTAATGGTCAGAGGATGTGCTTGCTGTCTAATTAAGGACGGTGGGTGGGCTCTTGAGGCAGGAGGGCCAATGGGAGGCCCTCCAGCAATGACACATCGGCTGCTCCACCGGCCAAAGTGGGACCTGCCAATTTCTACATAGAGGGGGAGAAGACGCCTCAAGATGGAGGTGCCCTCTGAAGACAAGGTAATAAAATTTAAATTGAAAAAGGCCACAGCTGCCTGGCCGTGATCCTGGAAGGGCAACCACTCCACTGGATGGCCAGCGGCCGCAACCGCAGCTTGACGGCCATAACGGGTGTGGGGGGGCCCTAGCAGGTTCAAACAAGGCCCCTTTCATCCCCCTGACAAGAGTCTGCCTCATTTAACTGGCTGTGTTTCGGCCGCAGTGTGGAGCGGGAAAGAGGCCTATTGACTGGCCACCTGTCACTTGTGGGCGGGTAGCTGCCTTTCCCCCAACTCCAGCTTTTTCAAATTGCCTCTAGGTCGGAAGTGTGCCAGTAGCGGGAAATCCTGTACCCATTTCCATCAGGGCTCGAAAATCCAGCCCTTGGACTTAGTGATGCAAGGCTACATAGGGAACAAAAGTTTGTACTCCTGATCATATTCTGCAACCCCTTTTGGAACATGGGCACGTGTGGGCACTAGGTGAGGACTAATAATCTGTCAACACTGACACAAAACACAGGATAGTCACATGGGTAAGGTTGAAAGTGAGACTAGTTCCTGTGGAAAGACATAACCGAGCAAGGGGGTTAACGTCTTCAGGAGAGGAGAGGGGAAAGAAATGACCAGAAGAGAAGGAAGACTTCCAGTACTGTCCAATTCCACTTGCTGCCTCCTTCCAGCATCATGGCTGAGATCAGGAACTTGTGGGGAATTGAAGATGAAACCCATTCTTGCTGTAGGGCATTGAATTGATGCATGCCTTTTAGGCTAAGCAAAAAAACTCACTGTTAAGGCTATCAGAAGTTTGGAGCATTTGAACAACATATTTTACTAAATACATTGACAATTTATTTGAACTAATGAGTCTGACAGAGATGATTTTGGCCTTAATACAGTCGGCTAGCAGTGAGAAAGCAATACACTTTTTCTTTGTCACCTCCTCCCAACCACATTCAGATTGTCTCTGATCTTGCAAAACATGCTGCAGTTCTATCCCAATGTTAACACCTCCTGTGTAGCTGCTATGACGGTCTGACCATAAGCTATTTATTTTTACATTTGCCATGCAAATCTCTAATTAATTTTCTCTGTAGGGGGTTTTGAAAAGGGGAGAAAAAGATAAGTCGAACTTGCTAAAACCCCAGTTCGGTTCAGTCCTGTGCTTCAGCTGGCTGAGGACCTGTCAGTTTGAAATTAACACCTACCACACCCAAAGACTAATTTGATTCATATGCTGATTTAGAACAGAGAGCAGGAGAAACTTCTTCACACAGGGAGTTGTGAAGGTTCCAGGTTAGTGTTTGAGACAGAAACTATGTCAACTTTAAAGAAATACAGACGGAACTTACATTTATATTAGCCCGCTGACAAACTCCGGACATCCCAAAGTCTCTCTACACCTCCATCCCCCACCAGGACGGTTTGAGGGCTCTCCGCTTCTGCCTTGAACAGAGGCCCAACCAGTCCCCATCCACCACCACCCTCCTCCGCTTAGCTGAACTTGTTCTCACATTGAAGAACTTCTCTTTCAACTCCACTCACTTCCTTCAAGTAAAAGGGGTTGCTATGGGTACCCGCATGGGTCTTAGTTATGCCTGTCTTTTTGTGGGATACGTCGAACATTCTTTGTTCCAGTCCTACTCAGACCCCATCTCCCAACTCTTTTTCTGGTACATTGATGACTGTATCGGTGCCATTTCCTGCTCCTGCCCCGAACTGGAAAACTTCATCAACTTTGCTTCTAATTTCCACCCTCTCACCTTTACATGGTCCATCTCCGACACTTCCCATCCCTTCCTCGACTTCTCTGTTTCCATCTTTGGGGATAGGCTGTCTACTAATATTCATTATAAGCCCACCAACTCCCACAGCTACCTCGACTACACTTCTTCACACCCTGCCCCCTGTAAGGACTCCATTCCATTCTCCCAGTTTCTCCGTCTCCGACGCATCTGCTCTGATGATGCTACTTCCACGACAGCGCTTCTGATATGTCTTCCTTTTTCCTCAACTGAGGATTCCCCCCCATTGTGGTTGACAGGGCCCTCAACCATGTCCGGCCCATTTCCTGCACCTCTGCCCTCACCCCTTCCCCTCCCTCCCAGAACCGCGACAGGGTTCCCCTTGTCCTCACTTTCCACCCCACCAGCCTCCGTATCCAAAGGATCATCCTCCGCCATTTCCACCACCTCCAGCGTGATGCCACTATAAGACGCATCTTCCCTCCCCTGTCGGCATTCCAAAGGGATCATTCCCTCCGTGACACCCTGGTCCACTCCTCCATTGCCCCCCACCTCGTCCCCTTCCCACGGCACCTTCCCTTGCAACATGCACTTTTACCTCCTCTCTCCTCACTATCCAAGGCCCCAAATACTCCTTTCAGATGAAGCAGTGATTTACTTGTACTTTTTTCAATTTATTATACTGTATTCGCTGCTCACAATGTGGTCTCTTCTACACTGGGGAGACCAAACGCAGATTGGGTGACCGCTTTGCGGAACACCTCCGCTCAGTCCGAACATATGACCCCGAGCTTCCGGTTGCTTGCCATTCCAATACACCTCCTGCTCTCATGCTCACATATCTGTCCTGGGCTTGCTGCAAAGCTCCAGTGAACATCAACGCAAGCTCGAGAAACATTTACTGATTGGGCACACTACAGCCTGCCGGACTGAACATTGAGTTCAATAATTTCAGAGCATGACGGGCCCCCCCTTTTTATTTTCAGTTATATTTTTCTTTTATCTTTTATTTTAGTTTGTTTAATCATTCATTTTTCTTACCATGTGCTTGCCCACTGTTTTTTTCATGTTTGTGCTTGGGGCCAGAGCTGTTAATTTTTCTGTCCATTAGCACCCACTCTGCACTAACGCTTTGTCTTTCACCACACCATTAACATGCCATTTGCCTTTGCTCCATGACCTTTTGTTCAGTTATTCTCTGTGACCCTGTCCTATCAACAACTTGCCTTTTGTTATCTCTTGCCCCACCCCTGCTTTATTTGCTTCAAACTTTTCACATTTCTAATATTTGCCAGTTCTGAAGGGTCACTGACCTGAAACATTAACTCTGCTTCTCTCTCCACAGATGCTGCCAGACCTGCTGAGCATTTCCAGCATTTCTTGTTTTTATTTCAGATTTCCAGCATCTGCAGTATTTTGCTTTTATCCCAAAGTTCTTCACAGCCAATTGTTGACATCTAGTTAGTGTTGTAATGTAGGATACATGGCAGCCAATTTGCATCCATCAAGGTCCCACAAACAGCAAAGTGATAATGACCAGATAATTTATTTTAGTGACATTGATCAAGGGATAAATAATGGCCAGGACATTGGGTAGAACTTCCCTGCTTTTCTTCCAATACTGCCATGGAATCTTTACGCCCACCTGAGAGGGCAGATAAGGCCTCGGTTAAACATCTCATCCAAAATATGGCACCTCCCACAGTGTAGGACTCCCTAGGTAATGTGTTCGAACTTTCTGGAGCGGGACTCAAACCTACAATAATAAAAGCAAAATACTGCGGATGCCGGAAATCTGAAATAAAAACAAGAAATGCTGGAAATACTCAGCAGGACTGGCAGCATCTGTGGAGAGAGAAGCAGAGTTAACGTTTCAGGTCAGTGACCCTTCTTCAGAACTGGCAAATATTAGAAATGTGAAAAGTTTTAAGCAAGTAAAGCAGGGGTGGGGCAAGAGATAACAAAGGAAAAGGTGTAGATAGGACAAGGTCACAGAGAATAACTGACCAGAAGGTCATGGAGCAAAGGCAAACAATATGTTAATGGTGTGGTGAAAGACAAAGCATTAGTACAGATAGGGTGTTAATGGACTGCAAACTGAACAGCCGCAAGTACGAACATGAAAAAAAAACAGTGGGTCAGCAAACTGAACAAACTAAGATGAAATAAAATAAAATTAACAAAAAAAAAAGAAAAAATAACTAAAAATAAAAGTAAAATGGGGGGCCCGTCATGCTCTGAAATTATTGAACTCAGTGTTCAGACTGGCAGGCTGTAGTGTGCCTAATCGGTAAATGAGATGCTGTTCCTCGAGCTTGCGTTGATGTTCACTAGAACACTGCAGCAATTCCAGGACAGAGATGAGAGCAGGGGGAGTGTTGAAATGCCAAGCAACCGGAAGCTCGGGTCATGCTTTCGGACTGAGCGGAGGTGTTCCGCAAAGCGGTCACCCAGTCTGCGTTTGGTCTCCCCAATGTAGAGGAGACCACACTGTGAGCAGCGACTACAGTATACTACATTGAAAGAAGTACAAGTAAATCACTGCTTCACCTGAAAGGAGTGTTTGGGGCCTGGGATAGTGAGGAGAGAGGAGGTAAATAGGCAGGTATTACACCTCCTGCGACTGCAGGGGACGGTGCTGTGGGAAGGGGACGAGGTGGTGGGGGTAACCTACAACCTTTGCATCAAGATTAGATTGGATAGGTGGATGCAAGAAACGGGGATTGAAGGAATATAGGAACAGGGTGGGATAAATGTACAGTACCAGCTTTAGGGACAAGCAAACAAGGCAATTGCCTGGCAGTCCAGGCCACGCAAGTTGGGGGGGTGGGGGGTTGCCACTTGGCTAAGTAGCAGTGGGAGTGATCCTACCTGTGAATTGAAGGAGGAAGGGGTGAGGTCCAATATAAGCCTTGGCCCAGGACCAGCACAAGTCTAAACCCAAAGCTTTAAATGTCGAACTATATGCCTGTGTGAAGGAAACATGGACATGATTGGACTGAACAACCTGTTCTGTGTACTTGTAGTTTTTTAAATTCTTTACATGCAATATATAGATAACAGAAGTTTTTAAAAAATGAGTACAATTTCTGACCCATGCTGCTCTTGTAGAAATTCTTAATGCCTCCGGTAGCCTGAAACAGGGCAGAAAATATGGCCATAATTCCTGACTAAAGCTCAATCTATCACTCCAAATATTCCCCCAAATTCTCAGTGCAACAAGGAGTTGTGATCTCAGTACACTGTTACGACCTACTGTATCAATAAAAGAGCTTTCGAGGTCCTCACCTCGTTTCGGGTGTGCGACACGTCTGGAAGCCTCAACAGCATCCAAACCAAGCTACTGAGAAATCCATGTAGGTGGAGTTTTTACTTTCCCAATATGGTTTGCTAACTTTTTCACGACATGTCTCCTTCAACCTGCACCATCAGAATGGTTGTCACAGTTGCCTACATAACAAAAATGTACAAGAAGCACTTTGAAATATTTCTAAGAGGCACAATAAAGGATGTGTCTCACTCATTTAAATCCAGAGAGCTTTGGTGCAGATTGGCAAGAGACAAGGCTTACTGACATCCCCACCACTCTCATGGGTGCTGAGTTTAACCATGCTGTTTACCAGTACAGATCACTGGGGAGCTTGCTGCTGCAGGTACTAACTAATTCTGCAAAGGCTGCATTAGTGGGCAAGAGCATATGGGGCTCTCACCAAATGAAGATGTAAACTTTTATGTCGGATTAAACAATTCAGTCATACGGCATCTGGTAATCACATCAAACTCAGTTGTCACACTAAGATGCTCTTGAATCTGGAACAATCTCCACTGCAGTTAAAAATGGACTAATTGATGATAAGATGTAGGCAGGTGCTATTAAAAGGGTCTGTTTGTTATTATTTTTATTGGGAACCTCAAAGCTTTTACTTTCCTGTTCTCCATAGATGAGCATGCTGAGGTATATGACCTGCTGTTAGGACTTGCCTCAGCCTTGCTCAAGACCAACTTCTATGGAACATGAAACTGGGCTGAGGAATGCTCCCTCCCTTTGATTTTTGTCCTTTCTCCCCCTGATGGCAACTTGGCTGAGATCACGAACTTTGGGCAATCAGACATGCAACCCACCCTTACCACTACGCAGCAGTTTGATTCTCATTCTTCATGTCAAGCAAAAAAAAGTTAAAGATATATGCAGAAAGAAAGAGTTGCATTTTCATAGTCATTTATTATGTCCTGGGAGTCAGTTACTTTCAATAAGGTTTACAATGAAATTCATCAGTATTTATGTGCCATATGCTTACAAGATTAGACTATCTATAGGATGCGGCAAATCCAAAATGGAAAACAGCTCCCAAATCAACTCCGTGATACTTGGGGAAGTACACATAATCTTGAGGTGGAGCGATAAGTTATGTAATTAAGAAGACTGCATTGTGTTACTAATGGTATTCTGTGGCTCATGTTATCACAACTATGTGGTAATAAAGAGTCACATCCAATGAAGATAAATGTATCAGCAAGGCTAACAGACAGTGTAAACTGGAGATAGAACAGATGTAGATTAGTGCAGTGATATACGTACTCACAAACGCAGTGATAGATAGCGTAGAGAGACAGGAATAAATAAAAGGAAAGTAAACACACAGACAAATTGATATAATACAGAGATGAAATAGAGGCTGACGAAGGCAGAGACATATAGATAAATACTTAGATTTTTCCATTCTTTTAAATAAACTACTTTCAGTTCCCAGTGTTTAACTATAATCTCCAGAAGGTTCCTCTTCAGCACTGAGAGTGCCCTTATTTGATAGATGAATTCCTGCAAACTAAAGCAAGTACCTCTTTCACACAAAATCACATAAATACTTGTTTTCTTTAAATTCCAGTGGACGGCTTTTGTCTGTTGGAAAGATTACCACAAAAAATGATGCCATCAATCACACTTTATTAACTTCAGCAAATCCTGCTGCACAGAGCTGGCCCGCGAGGGGATCCTTAAGTCTTGACTGATCTATCTTACCCCAGAGGAAGTTATGGGATATGAAGTGCTGTCCGGAGCCTGTTTTACGGTCTCCCTTTCTCGTTTTTTTTCCTTTGCAAAGCGCGTAGCTCTATTGGCCTGAGATTAAATCCATCGCCCAACACTTAGTCACCAAAAAGCCACATTTCTGACACTGATTAAAATTAATCTTCCATTTTCATGCGAAGTCATCGACATTTCAAGCTTGCTTGAAAATGTTATAGAAGCTAACTGCCACCGATATAATGTAACGTTATAAGTGAATCTATCTTTGTTGTGTTACATTAGCCTTGTCTGGTTTTGCTTTGCGGTCTCAGTTTAAGTCATTTTTCTTTCCTGGCCTTTGTTGCCTGTTAAAGGGTAAATGACAACAGTGATGAAGAGTCAAGACGATGTGGCTCTAGACTGTATAAGCAGGAACTTTTTTCTGTTGTGTTTGCTTTCGTTCCTTCCTTCCAAATTTCTCCCCTGCTTTCCACACTGCATCGAGTGCCAACGGTGTCAACTGTGATTAAATGGTAGCACTTTTGTTTCTGAGATAGAAGGTTGTGAGTTCAAGTCCCACACCAGTGACTTGAGCACATAATCTAGGCTGACACTCCCGTGCAGTGCTGAGAGAGTCCTGCACTGTCAGAGGTGCCGTCTTTTAGATGAGAGGTTAAAGCGAGGCCTGTCTGCCCTCTCAGCTGAACGTAAAAGATTCCATGGCATTATTTTGAAGAAGAACAGGAGAATTCTCCCTGAGTCCTGGCCAATTTTATCGCTCAACCAACATCCCTGAAATAAAATATCTGGTCATTATCATATTGCTGTTTGAGGGACCTTGGTGTATGCAACTTGACTGCTGTGTTTCTTAAATTACAACAAGTGACTGCAATTCAAAAAGTGTTTAATGGGCAGTAAAATGCAAACGACAATCCCATCCACCCAAAAAAGCACTATAATTGCAGACTATAAAATTATTGACTCATCAAGAGTTTACAATAATACTTTTTGAATCTATTGAAAGTTACTATCACTGGCTGTAAGAGTGCTTTGCTGTGTTAAGATTAATTCTTTGGGAGCATGTAAGAGTTGGAATAATTTGCCTTGGGGTTCAGTTGGATCAGGGAGCAGGGGATGCCACCTACTAATAGTCAAGTTGACGTGGTCACTGTATTCACCTCCCCGTCCCTGGGTCCTTCTGTTCGCTCAACCCCTGGGGGGTGGCCTGGGCATTTGTTCCATGAAAGGCTCCTTGATATTTCTGCAGATCTTTTTATTAGCTTACAACAACACTATACCCTTTTAATCAGTGACCAAATATGATAACATGCAAACAGAAATTGTACAACCTTGTGAAACCCTGGGATGCCCTCATGGCCATCCTATGGTCCAAGGACCCCGGTTCGAAAACCTATGGCTTAGATGAGAGAGACGAGTTCCAACAATGCCGTTTAATGTAAACTACTATTTTAGCAGCATTTCTTTTTGTTTATTTTTGGCTCTGATCCTTCCCTTCCTCATCTGTATCTCCTTGTTATACCTGCCTCCAGCTTCTTGTAGTTAAGCAGATTCTCTGGTCTGGGTACATCGTCCATGAAATTGTTGAGGCTGGTTTATAAAACTCAGCTGAGAAGAGATAGATAGTCCAAAAATAGGGGCCATAAATATAAGGTAGTGACTAATAAATCCAATAAGAAATTCAGGAGAAAGTTCTTTACTCATAGAGAGTGGTGAGAAGGTGGAACTGACTACCACATGGAATGGTTGAGGTGAAGAGCTTAGATGCATTTAAGGGGAAACTAGCTACATCCACAAGGGAGAAAGGAACATAAGGATATGTTGACTGGGTGAGGTAAGGCAGGAGGAGGCTCGTGTAGAGCATAAACACTAGCACAGACCTATTTTGCCAAGCAGCCTGTTTATAAGCTGTTAGATTCTATGTAATAATTCTATGTAACTTAATTCCAGCAGAGAGCTCGTGCATGCAGTCACAGCATCTGCAGTTAGCCCAATGGCTGCAGCATGGCTGGTGGAAGGCTGCTGACTTTCAGTGGGACAGACTGCAGATGGCCTTTCAGGATGACCTTGAATAGCTATGGCCCTCGAAAGCATGGCTTCGGACCACACCATCTTGGCAATGGTGACAGCAGTCTGAGCTGATTGTCTGACAGGCAAAAGCAGGGCACTGGTGGAGTGACAGTTGTGGGAGGATGACTGCTGTCATCCTGAGAGAGCACAGCAGGTTCGTGTAATATTACTTGATCCTTTGGCATGTGATCTATTGTAAGACTCACAGGACTACAAGTAACATCCAAAGTAAATGTAGGTTTTATTATACTTTAACTAGAACGTATATATAAGTTACTGCACAAGCTACATCTAAACACGTTTTGCTCTGCCTGGTCATGTGTGACACAACATCACTTCCTCCGGCGATCTTCACTTACAGTTCCTTAAGGCGGTCCGCTCTTAAGGTGTCCCACAACAGTGCGTGCTCCAGAGAGCCACTGCCACTCCACCAGAGCGGCACCTCAGCAATCCTAGGAACCTGTTGGAGGACAGATTGCTGGACTGCTGTGAGGCCCTGCAAACCCCTTTGAACACTGATATCCAGCACAATTGCAGCAGTCTGAGGTTGCATGGCAGCAAGCTGACCTTGCATGACTTCAGTCTGAATTTCCAGTGCAGCACCCAGATGTTGGGTGGCTTCTGTTGGTGCTGGAATGGAAGCTGAGACATTGGCCATCAGACGCTGCATCATGGTTGTGTCTGCAAGTGTTCTAATAAAGTTGGCCACTCCTACAACGCTGAAAAAGATGAGCTCCAAGCTCTGTGCAAAGCGTTGTGTCAAGTTGGTGCCAGACTGCTCCATGCTCCTTGACATTGACTGCAGGCTTCCTGGCAGGCCCATCACTGCAAGCATTTCTTTGTGCATACTCATCAGTCTTCTTCTGTAGCCCACCCCATCAAAGTGCTCATCTGAGTCCTCTACATTAGAACTTGCGTGTGACCTTGCCCTCTGGTGAGCTGTAATCTGTACTACCCTTACACCCGCCCTGACTGCTGGCCACTTGTGTCCTGGTGCCTCATTGTGTACAGATCCCACCTTTATGCTATCCTCTAAAATATGTGCAGTATCAGTATCTGTGGTGGCAACTGCACGTGTGAAAGCGAGTGACAGTATTTCATCTTCATCACTGTCTACCTGCTCTTTCACCTCTTTCTCTTCTAAACACTGCCTTGTTACGGTCAAACGAGGAGGGGTCAAAGGGTTTCCCTCTTTTCCCTCTCCTTGTCAGACCACAACAGGTTTAATTCTTTCTTAAAATGGAAAGAGAGACTCCCCACTTGGCTCTGCGTATATCAGAGTCCAGAAGCTTCTCCTTCAGCTGCAGAGAAACACAAGCTTAAAACCACAGATTGGGAGGGGTTTGTCACATGACAGTCACTTGGTGATTCAAACATAGGAGTTAGCAGTATTCCTTCTTGCTAAAAGAAAAAGAACAGGTAGTTCCCTTAAACTTCCTGGGTCTTGGTTCTTGCTGGGGAATAAGCAGACATTTTGTCTCCCTCCTCACAGGCCTTGCAATGTAGGATACAGTGTTGCAAATTAGGTTACCATCTTAAGCAGCTAGCAAAGTCATCTATCTGTCTTTTTAAAAAATGTCTTTTTAAAATATAAATTCAGATCTCCAGTCAGTGGATTAAGTAAAATTATCATTCAACAAAGCAAGTTGATGTGACAGCCTGGACAGGTTCCAGTTCTTGGATATCTGAAAGGAGAAAGGCAGAAGGGGTAGGTAGGGTTGTATCAAGGGGAGATGTGGGGTGGAAGCAAGAAGTGCACGCTAACACAATTTACAACTTGTAAATTGGAACAAAGTGTGAGATGAGAGGGAAGTGGGATGTGAGAAGGAGGATTACATATGAGGATACCATCATCTTCCTTAGTTTGAGCACATTGCTGGCAATAGCCTGAGCGATGGCTGCTTTAATGATTGCTACCACCATTTCCTCCATCAGGTTAAGGACATACAGCTGTGCCTGTCCCTACTAGTTAGCTCCTGTTGCCTACATTTATGCACCAACCTGTCCTGTAAGAGAGAGGGATGTGTGTCAGTGAGTATGGTGCAATCTGTTTGGGTGATGTGCTTATCATGATTGAATAGATGGCAGTGTGTGCAAGCTGAGATGCAGGTGTGAGGCTTGTAGCAGTGCTAAGTGTGTGAGGGTGAGGTGCAACTGTGAATGCAAGATATGAATTGTGATTGATACAGATTGTTGGTAGGTGAGTGATGGTATGTGCTGCACTGAGCAATGTGGGAGGCTTGTGGTGCTGCTGGTGGGTTATGGCATTTGAAGATGAATTTACTGACCTTGACCATTCATGAGAGGTCATTAAACTTCTTGTGGCACTACACGCATGTCCTCAGGCCTTGACTGCTGGCATTGACTGCCAAGGCTTTCTGCACTCACTGCCTTTGCACAATTTGTCTGGAGGCCCTCCTGGATCCCTGTGGATTGAGGACCTCTCTCTCCTTCTCTTCACCTCCTCCACCAGGGTATCCAGTGCAACACTCTCTCCCCTGTTGTGCCATAATTCACTTTTCTTCCTGCTTAAACTCTCTTCCACAAACAGTTCCAGCACCTGTTCCAGCCCTTTAAGAGGTGGAAGCTGCACGAAGTTCAGCCCCCGCTGAGGCGCAGTCACTCAACAGCGCATTTGGCACTGGTTCCAAGCAGAAATCATGCAAATTAGCAGGCAGCACGAAACAATGGGCGCAGGTTAATACCTCATCACGATCCCTGTGCCCGCCATAAAATCAAGGTATTATATGAGAATAAGGACTTTAAATTTGGGACTGAATTACGTCTGCATGCCCCAATTATCCCCTGCCCTTGACTTCACTTCACTTCAGGACTACACTTGGTCTTAACTCCCTATGTGTAACACCGCAAGGGATGGAATAGTAATACATTAAAAATCTTGTGTCTAGTGTGCATTCCTAATACCGTACATTTATTCCTGCTGGGGGACTTTAATGCCAGGGTTGGGGCCAACCATGACTCATGGCCCTCCTGCTTTGGGTGCTATGGCCTTGGTAGGATGAATGAGAATGGACAGAGACTGCTGGAGTTGTGTACCTATCATAACCTCTGCATCACCAACTCGTTCTTTCATATAAACCCCGTCACCAGGTTTCTTGCAGGCACCCAAGATCACGTCGTTGGCACCAGCTGGACCTCATCGTTACAAGGCGAGCCTCTAGAAACAGTGTCCAAATCACACGCAGCTTCCACAGTGCGGACTGCGACACCGACCACTCCCTGGTATGCAGCAAAGTTAGACTCAAACCAAAGAAGCTACATCACTCCAAGCAGAAGGGCCGCCCTGGCATCAACACTAACAGAATTTCTTATCCACAGCTGTTACATAAGTTTCTAAATTCACTTGAAAAAGCCCTTCAAAACACTCCTGCAGGGAATGCAGAGACCAAGTGGGCCCACATCAGAGACGCCATCTATGACTCAGCAATGACCACCTTTGGCAAACGTGAGAAGCAGAATGCAGACTGGTTTCAATCTCACTTTGAAGAGCCGCCAAGCGCATTGCACTGTTGAACTACAAGAAAGCCCCCATCGAGTTAACATCCGTAGCACTTAAGGTAGCCAGAAGCACTGCACAAAGCACACCCAGGCGCTGTGCAAATGACTACTGGCAACACCTATGCAGTCGTATTCAGCTGGCCTCTGACACTGGAAACATCAGAGGAATGTATGTTGGCATTAAGAGAGCTTTTGGGCCAACCATCAAGAAGATCGCACCCCCTCAAGTCTAAATCAGGGGACGCGATCACTGACCAACGCAAACAAATGGACCGGTGGGTGGAGCACTACCTAGAACTGTACTCCAGGGAAAATGTTGTCACTGATACCGCCCTCAATACAGCCCAGTCTCCGGCAGTCATGGATGGGCTGGACGAACAGCCAACAAAATCGGAACTCAGTGATGCCATTGATTCTCTAGCCAGTGAAAAAACCCCTGGAAAGGATGGCATTATCCCTGAAATAATCAAGAGTGCCAAGCCTGCTATACTTTCAGCACGCCATGAACTGCTTTGCCTGTGCTGGGATGAGGGAGCAGTACCACAGGACATGAGCGATGCCAATATCATCACCCTCTATAAGAACAAGGGTGACCGCGGTGACTGCAACAACTACTGTGGAATCTCCCTGCTCAGCATAGTGGGGAAAATCTTCACTCAAGTCGTTTTAAACAGACTCCAGAAGTTGGCTGAGCGTGCCTACCCTGAGGCACAGTGCAGCTTTCGAGCAGAGAGATCCACCACTGACATGCTGTTCTCCCTTCGCCAGCTACAGGAGAAATGCCGCGAACAACACATGCCCCTCTATGTTGCTTTCATAGATCTCACCAAAGCCTTTGACCTCATCAGCAGACGTGGTCTCTTCAGACTACTAGCAAAGATCGGATGTCCACCAAAGCTACTAAGTATCATCACCTCATTCCATGACAATATGAAAGGCACAATTCAGCATAGCGGTGCCTCATCAGACCCCATTCCTATCCTGAGTGGCGTGAAACAGGGCTGTGTTCTCGCACCTGCACTGTTTGGGATCTTCTTTTCACATGCATTGCACATGAAGAAGGAATTTTCCTCCACACAAGATCAGATGGCAGGTTGTTCAACCTTGCCCATCTTAGACCAAAGTATGGAAGGTCCTCATCAGGGAACTACTCTTTGCTGACGATGCTGCTTTAACATCCCACACAGAAGAGTGTCTGCAGAGACTCATCGACAGGATTACAGCTGCCTGCAACGAATTTGGCCTAACCATCAGCCTCAAGAAAACGAACATCATGGGACAGGTCGTCAGAAATGCTCCATCGATCATTATCGGCACCCATGCTCTGGAAGTGGTTCAAGAGTTCACCTACCTAGGTTTAACTATCACCAGTAACCTGTCTCTCGATGCAGAAATCAACAAGCGTATGGGAAAGGCTTCCACTGCTATGTCCAGACTGGCCAAGAGGGTGTGGGAAAATGGCACACTGACACGGAACACAAAAGTCCAAGTGTATCAAGCCTGTGTCTTCAGTACCTTGCTCTACGACACCGAGGCCTGGACAACATATGTCAGCCAAGAGCGACATCTCAACTCATTCCATCTTCGCTGCCTCCGGAGAATCCTTGGCATCAGGTGGCAGGACTGTATCTCCAACGCAGAAGTCCTCGAGGCGGCCAACATCCCCAGCATATACACCCTACTGAGCCAGCGGTGCTTGAGATGGCTTGGCCATGTGAACCGCATGGAAGATGGCAGGATTCCCAAGGACGCATTGTCACTGGTATCAGACCCACTAACCGTCCATGTCTCCGCTTTAAAGACATCTGCAAACACGACATGAAGTCCTGTGACATTGACCACAAGTCGTGGGAGTCAGTTGCCAGTGATCGCCAGAGCTGGCGGACAGCCAGAAAGGCGGAGCTAAAGAGCAGCGAGTCGAAAAGACTTAGCAGTTGGCAGGAAAAAAGACAGAAGTGCAAGGAAAGAGCCAACTGTGTAACAGCCCCGACAACCAATTTTATCTGCAGCACCTGTGGAAGAGTCTGTCACTCTAGAATTGGCCTTTATAGCCACTCCAGGCGCTGCTTCACAAACCACTGACCACCTCTCGGCGCTTACCCAATATCTCTCGAGAGAAGGAGGCCAAAGAGAGAGTGTGCACTTCCTGTAAATGTCACACTTACTTCTGTCACACTTTGTTGATCATGCTCCTATTGTTATACAGTACAGTAATGGTTGACTCCCCGTGAGTGACATCATGGGAGGTTTGCTAGTTCTATAGGTAAATATACAAAATCTTTCCCTTTCCACCAGTTTTACCAAGGGCACCAAGTCCAATTTAAAAACACGTCTGCAACCAGGCAGAGTCAGTCAGGAAGAAGTGGGGATTTAGCAAATATTTGATTACAGCTTCACAATCTCACCCAAAAGTGGTTTGGAGCATATACTTTCTGGGTGTTGATTTGTTTACGATTAGTTTAATCTGAGCTCAAAAATATATTAAGGAAAACAGCCACTGCCACATTTGGACAAGGCACACGGCTGCTATTTATTTTCTCAACTGACAACTTGAAGGATTTGTGAAAATAATTTATATAGTGAGAAGAGTACACAGTAGGTGGAGCTCCAGAAAGGAGAACAAGGAGCTAATGCAGCAGCATACTGTTCTAATGTACAGGAAGTTCTGTACTGCTCTGCTACCCAAATAATGAAACAATTACTTCTGATTTATTACTGCTAGTTACTGGGGCCGTGATTGCAGTCATCCTGTGGTCTGCATCCTCATTAATGACTGCCCTGGAACTAAAGTTTATAGCAGAAGTTTATGGTATGTATTTAGGAGCAGTTAGTGAAGAGATATACTCACATTCTCTGCATCAAAACAGGTGCATTCTAATATGCAGAGTTTTAAAATATGCAACTCACTTAATTTTCAAGTACAGAACTACTAAAATTGCAACATCTGGACTGTAGTGTCTTTTATCATTATTTGAATGCTTGCTGCAATTAGCCAGAACAGAGGCTGAAATGAGTTGCTCAGATAGGTGTTTTTCTTTGGAGATTTTTAGTCCACTGTTTCGTTTTGAAGTTTAATTGGAGTCTCAGTGGGGCCCACCAAATAATAATGTAGCTTAAAGCAACTGTCATCAAACAGCGTGTACGGGTTCAACTAAAAGGGCTTGGCCACCTGCTGTAGGGTTTCTGGTCTGCAAGTCAAAATCTGTGACATTAAGCTGCCATCAAACTCTGACCACTGTCCTTAGAGCAACAAGTCTGCAGTATTAGAATGTTCCAGAAGGAAAGAGATGCCCACTTTTGTCTTGTGGTTGACCTGGTGAATATTTATCCCTCAAACAACATCGCTAAACAGATGATCTGATCATTTATCTCTTTGCTGTTTGTGGGACCTTGCTGTGCACAAATTGTTTCTTACAGTGCAACAGTGACTACTGTCATGAAGACCCCCACCTGCCAAGAATGAGGCATATTAATTTTGTCATATGAACATTGATTTTAAACTGGTGCTGGAGCAGGACTTGTTAAAAAATCACCAGACACTTGGCTGCAAAAACATTTGCATACCAACAGATAGTGCTTGGAGGGACAAAGGGCTATTCCCTGCTCCAGTTTAAGCCACAATGCACTCTGAGCACCAGACAAGGGCAACCAGGGAGCTCACATTCCAGGATGACTGCTAAGATGGCCGACTCCACAAACAGACCAGCTAGTCACATGACTAACCTGCTTGGCAACCTGGGTTTTTTTGAATTGTACTAAGAGTTTGAATTCAAAGAGACTTTTTGCTCCTGGACTGTAAAGACCTCTGCTGGTTGGCTCGCCACAGCCTCTCCTGTCTGCTCCCATCTCCTTCTCATGGAACTCCAAATCCACTGAAGACGTGAACCTCAAGAGAGAAAAGTCTCCTACATCAAACAAGGTTTAAGAGGAATACTGGGCCCCAACAAAAAGCAAAACCTACCTACAATCAAGGACTCGACAGTGAGCTCGAAGAACAGTAACCAAAACCATCTTCAGATATTGCCTCAAACATATTCCACTTTATTTCTTCTGCTCTTTTCTGTCTCTATCTGCATGTGTGTATCGCGTATGCATGCTCGTGTGGGCGCATCGCGTATCCGTAGGCGTTAACCGAATTAGAGTTTAAGTTTAATAAAGTTCACTAAGAAAACCTGTTTGGCTGGTTTCTTTGCCTTATAATTGGAAAGCAGTGAACAAGGATTCACCAAGGGGGAGCTAAAACACGGTGTGTTAAAAAATTAAACCCTGTTATGGTAAAACCAGGTGAAGGCAGAGAGGGAACCCTCGACCCCTTTCTTGCCTGGTTGTAACTTCAAAAGTCTTTCATTGGCTGTAAAGACATTCTGAGGTCCTAAAAGGTGTTATATAAATGCAAAGTCTTTCTTCTTCATACTTTCAAATGCTGTATACCAGTATTGTGCAGTGGCTGACCAAATATAAGCTTCTGCGACTTCCCTTCAAACTCCAATAGTTAATCCAAGCCTTGTTTAGGGGTCTTATTTTCATACTTTCCATGTGCACCCTTTTTACATAATCACATGGTCTAATAAATATTGTGCACAGCAGGACACCAGGCTGCATTTAAAAAGCAGATCCCAATGCACCATGATAACTTCAAATGACCCTAAGCCTGATGTTCACAAGGCTCTCACATCCTAGTAAGTCCAGTGAAAATACCCCTTCACATCCTTAAACTAGACAATACTCAATCTTTGAAATTGCCGTGTGGGTTTTTGCATCTGAATTATTAACACATTTATGTCAAATTTCTTTGTCTTTTACAATTGTAGCAATGTGATACTATTTTTAATTATATTTTAAGATAGTGGACAAAGTAATTTAATTTAGCATTTTAATTAAGCATTTGCATGTCAATATTCCCACAGTGCTAAATTCAAAGCTTTTAACTCTTGTTTACAGTAACCTTTTGCGAAAGCCGAATAATAATTCCAAAATTGGAGTGTGTCTTTTTGCCTTCCCCAACACACTTCTAAAATGCTGTAGTAAATAAATACCCCATAGTTTTATAATCTTAGTACTGAACATTAGAGCAGCGACATTCAATGTTGTTTATGTGTCCTATGATTTAAAGCATGTGTGTAGCATGAAAGCTTTGAAAGGCATTTAGTACTCTGTGAGCTAAACTGGGAGAATATTTCTGCATTTTTTTGTTCTTTTTCACCCTTCCACTTTTCCCAAGGGTCCCACATATTTTGCTGGGGTGGGATGGTGGGGGTGGGTGGTGGGGGGGAAGGGTCAGCACAGATGAAGGAGACAGACAGAAGTAATGAAAATACAAGGATAAACACTGACAACAGGTGGAGGTGAAATTTGAGCTCAAAGTAACGACAAATGAAGATTTGGTGCAGATGTTCCTGTCAGGGCTCAATGCATTAACCAGGATTTCGGTTGTTCTCAAGTGAAGGTATTAGGGAGGATACAATATCACACAGGCAGATACTTAACATTCTGGACTCATATCCAGGCATTGGATTTATAAAAGAATGGTACAGAAATTTCTTGACTGAAAATAGTTTATCACAGGGAACAAAATAATGGAATAAGCAGGTCCAAGGCTCTTAAATTTGCTGCTGGTACCTTGCCAAGTTTCCACATTTAAATACAAACTTTTGTCACGGGTTCCTCTGTATTGTTTTTTGCAAAGTTGAGGGGAGGGTGTTCCCAGATATAATGAAGCATTAGACTCACAGATATGATGCAGCTTTGGACTCACAGATATAGTGCAGTGTTCGGCTCCCAGATATAATGCAGCATTAGGCTCCCAGATATAGTGCAGCATTAGAATCTCAGATATAATGCAGCGTTAGGCTCCCAGATATAGTGCAGCATTAGACCCCCAGATATAGTGCAACATTAGCATCCCAGATATAGTGCAGCATTAGAATCTCAGATATAGTGCAACATAGAACAGTACAGCACAGTACAGGCCCTTCGGCCCACGATGTTGTGCCGAACCTTTAACCTACTCTAAGATCTAAGTAACAACCTACCCTTCATTCTACTATCGTCCATGTACCTATCCAAGAGTCGCTTAAATGCCCCTAATGTATCTGCTTCTACTACCACCGCTGGCAGCGCATTCCACGCACCCACCACTCTCTGTGTAAAGAACCTACCTCTGACATCTCCCCGAAACCTTCCTCCAATCACCCTAAAATTATGCCCCCTGGTGATAGCCCTTTCCACCCTGGGAAAAAGTCTCTGACTATCCACTCTATCTATGCCTCTTATCATCTTGTACCCCTCTATCAAGTCACCTCTCATCCTTTTACGCTCCAATGAGAAAAGCCCTAGCTCCCTCAATCTTTCTTCGGAGGACATGCCCTCCAGTCCAGGCAGCATCCTGGTATATCTCCTCTGCACCCTCTCTAAAGCTTCCACATCCTTCCTATAATGAGGCGACCAGAACTGAACACAATATTCCAAGTGTGGATCCCAGATATAGTGCAGCATTAGAATCTCAGATATAGTGCAGCATTAGAATCTCAGATATAGTGCAACATTAGGATCCCAGATATAGTGCAGCATTAGAATCTCAGATATAGTGCAACATTAGGATCCCAGATATAGTGCAGCATTAGAATCTCAGATATAGTGCAACATTAGGATCCCAGATATAGTGCAGCATTAGAATCTCAGATATAGTGCAGCATTAGAGTCTCAGATATAGTGCAACATTAGAATCTCAGATATAGTGCAACATTAGGATCCCAGATATAATGCAGCATTAGAATCTCAGATATAGTGCAACATTAGGATCCCAGATATAATGCAGCATTAGAATCTCAGATATAGTGCAACATTAGGATCCCAGATATAGTGCAGCATTAGAATCTCAGATATAGTGCAACATTAGAATCTCAGATATAGTGCAACATTAGGATCCCAGATATAGTGCAGCATTAGAATCTCAGATATAGTGCAACATTAGGATCCCAGATATAGTGCAGCATTAGAATCTCAGATATAGTGCAACATTAGGATCCCAGATATAATGCAGCATTAGAATCTCAGATATAGTGCAGCATTAGAATCTCAGATATAGTGCAACATTAGGATCCCAGATATAGTGCAGCATTAGAATCTCAGATATAGTGCAACATTAGGATCCCAGTATAGTGCAGCATTAGAGTCTCAGATATAGTGCAACATTAGGATCCCAGATATAGTGCAGCATTAGGATCCCAGATATAGTGCAGCATTAGAATCTCAGATATAGTGCAACATTAGGATCCCAGATATAGTGCAACATTAGAATCTCAGATATAGTGCAACATTAGGATCCCAGATATAGTGCAGCATTAGAATCTCAGATATAGTGCAACATTAAGATCCCAGATATAGTGCAGCATTAGAATCTCAGATATAGTGCAACATTAGGATCCCAGATATAGTGCAGCATTAGAATCTCAGATATAGTGCAACATTAGGATCCCAGATATAGTGCAGCATTAGAATCTCAGATATAGTGCAACATTAGGATCCCAGATATAGTACAGCATTAGAATCTCAGATATAGTGCAACATTAGGATCCCAGATATAGTGCAGCATTAGAATCTCAGATATAGTGCAACATTAGGATCCCAGATATAGTGCAGCATTAGAATCTCAGATATAGTGCAGCATTAGAGTCTCAGATATAGTGCAACATTAGAATCTCAGATATAGTGCAACATTAGGATCCCAGATATAATGCAGCATTAGAATCTCAGATATAGTGCAACATTAGGATCCCAGATATAATGCAGCATTAGAATCTCAGATATAGTGCAACATTAGGATCCCAGATATAGTGCAGCATTAGAATCTCAGATATAGTGCAACATTAGAATCTCAGATATAGTGCAACATTAGGATCCCAGATATAGTGCAGCATTAGAATCTCAGATATAGTGCAACATTAGGATCCCAGATATAGTGCAGCATTAGAATCTCAGATATAGTGCAACATTAGGATCCCAGATATAATGCAGCATTAGAATCTCAGATATAGTGCAGCATTAGAATCTCAGATATAGTGCAACATTAGGATCCCAGATATAGTGCAGCATTAGAATCTCAGATATAGTGCAACATTAGGATCCCAGTATAGTGCAGCATTAGAGTCTCAGATATAGTGCAACATTAGGATCCCAGATATAGTGCAGCATTAGAGTCTCAGATATAGTGCAACATTAGGATCCCAGATATAGTGCAGCATTAGAATCTCAGATATAGTGCAACATTAGGATCCCAGATATAGTGCAACATTAGAATCTCAGATATAGTGCAACATTAGGATCCCAGATATAGTGCAGCATTAGAATCTCAGATATAGTGCAACATTAAGATCCCAGATATAGTGCAGCATTAGAATCTCAGATATAGTGCAACATTAGGATCCCAGATATAGTGCAGCATTAGAATCTCAGATATAGTGCAACATTAGGATCCCAGATATAGTGCAGCATTAGAATCTCAGATATAGTGCAACATTAGGATCCCAGATATAGTACAGCATTAGAATCTCAGATATAGTGCAACATTAGGATCCCAGATATAGTGCAGCATTAGAATCTCAGATATAGTGCAACATTAGGATCCCAGATATAGTGCAGCATTAGAATCTCAGATATAGTGCAACATTAGGATCCCAGATATAGTGCAGCATTAGAATCTCAGATATAGTGCAACATTAGGATCCCAGATATAGTGTAGCATTAGAATCTCAGATATAGTGCAACATTAGGATCCCAGATATAGTGCAGCATTAGAGTCTCAGATATAGTGCAACATTAGGATCCCAGATATAGTGCAGCATTAGAGTCTCAGATATAGTGCAACATTAGGATCCCAGATATAGTGCAGCATTAGAATCTCAGATATAGTGCAACATTAGGATCCCAGATATAGTGCAACATTAGGATCCCAGTATAGTGCAGCATTAGAGTCTCAGATATAGTGCAACATTAGGATCCCAGATATAGTGCAGCATTAGAATCTCAGATATAGTGCAACATTAGGATCCCAGATATAGTGCAGCATTAGGATCCCAGTATAGTGCAGCATTAGAGTCTCAGATATAGTGCAACATTAGGATCCCAGATATAGTGCAGCATTAGAATCTCAGATATAGTGCAACATTAGGATCCCAGATATAGTGCAGCATTAGAATCTCAGATATAGTGCAACATTAGGATCCCAGATATAGTGTAGCATTAGAATCTCAGATATAGTGCAACATTAGGATCCCAGATATAGTGCAGCATTAGAGTCTCAGATATAGTGCAACATTAGGATCCCAGATATAGTGCAGCATTAGAGTCTCAGATATAGTGCAACATTAGGATCCCAGATATAGTGCAGCATTAGAATCTCAGATATAGTGCAACATTAGGATCCCAGATATAGTGCAACATTAGGATCCCAGTATAGTGCAGCATTAGAGTCTCAGATATAGTGCAACATTAGGATCCCAGATATAGTGCAGCATTAGAATCTCAGATATAGTGCAACATTAGGATCCCAGATATAGTGCAGCATTAGGATCCCAGTATAGTGCAGCATTAGAGTCTCAGATATAGTGCAACATTAGGATCCCAGATATAGTGCAGCATTAGAATCTCAGATATAGTGCAACATTAGGATCCCAGATATAATGCAGCATTAGAATCTCAGATATAGTGCAACATTAGGATCCCAGATATAGTGCAGCATTAGAATCTCAGATATAGTGCAACATTAGGATCCCAGATATAGTGCAGCATTAGAATCTCAGATATAGTGCAACATTAGGATCCCAGATATAATGCAGCATTAGAATCTCAGATATAGTGCAACATTAGGATCCCAGATATAGTGCAGCATTAGAATCTCAGATATAGTGCAACATTAGGATCCCAGATATAGTGTAGCATTAGAATCCCAGATACCATACAATATTAGACTCCCAGATATACTGCAGCATTAGACTCCCAGATATAATACAACACTCAGCTCCCAGATATAAGGTAGCATTAGAATTCCACATATAATGCAACATTAGACTCCCAGATATAATGCAGCTTTAGGCTCCCAGAGATAATGCAGCATTGGACTCCAGATATAATGCCCTGATATAATGCTATATTGAATTCCCCAATATAGTGCAGTATAATTTATAGCCATCTGGCCATCCTGCTATCTCCTTCTCCACCATGGTGGCAGAGTGTTCAACCATCAGTCCTATACTGTGGAACTCCCTCCTTAAATCCATCAACCTCTCTTCCCCATTTAAAAGCCATCTGAGGACCCATCTCTTTAACCAAGCCTTTAATTACCTCTCCTAACTTTCCCACCGAAGCTTGGCATTCCTGTCTTCCTCTATGAAGCACTTTGGTGCGTTTATTCTACATTAAAGATGCTGCATGTTATGGTAATGACTTTGGCAAGATACAATTAGCTAAGCAGCTGGTTCTCTCTTTAGCTGATGACAATGCAATTCTGCCACCTGCAACCTTTCCTTCATACAATTCAAAGCTGTTACCAACCAGGCCTCCTTAGAGTCCTAATAAGTTTATTGGTGTACCCTCAAGAGTCATTATGGCTGGTGTACCACTGCTATTAAATGGGGATTCTTACATCCATACTCAATGTTCAATTTCAACCAGTGTTTAGAGTTTCCTCCGAAGATCACTGGCAGTGAAGTGAACTAAAATGGTAGAGTAAGTGCTGCAAAGTGATCCTGTCTGCTGCATTTTAAATTGCAGAGTGTTTTGGCACATAAGCTGTAACTGTATCCAGTAGGTCTTTATTTTCTTACTATTAAGCATGGAGTAAGATTTTGTCCCTTGTAGCAGCTCATTGACTAAAATAGTCAAACCAAATGCATTTATTGTAGCTGTAATCTATGTTACAGTACTTCAAGGCAAAAGCAATGCACATAATCATTGGAGACATTTAGGGGCAATTAGAGATTGCTTAAAATCCTAAAGCTCCTCTCTGATTGTATCATATTGAATGATGTTGGATCCCAATGTAAATCACAACAATTTGACATGTAACAAATTATATCTGGTAGATTTGTGTGTATTTTTTTTCTCTAAAAGTGTACCAACTCAAATGGAAAAATATTCACAGTAAAGGGGTAGTTCACAAAGACTTTTCAAGTTGCCTTACATTAAGCCCCATACCTATTTATTAGTATTTTATATATTTTATGAAAATCCATCATGGCAGTGATTAATTTGTTGGGGGAAACTCAAGTTTATTGTAGGAAATTTTAATGACCACTAAAAAAATTCTAAATATACAGTCTATCTTTGGCCTCCTTATCTTGAGAGACAATGGATAAGTGCCAGGAGGTGGTCAGTGGTTTGTGAAGCAGCGCCTGGAGTGGCTATAAAGGCCAATTCTAGAGTGACAGGCTCTTCCACAGGTGCTGCAGAGAAATTTGTTTGTCGGGGCTGTTACACAGTTGGCTCTCCCCTTGCGCCTCTGTCTTTTTACCTGCCAACTACTAAGTCTCTTCGACTCGCCACACTTTGGCCCCGTCTTTATGGCTGCCGGCCAGCTCTGGCGAACGCTGGCAACTGACTCCCACGACTTGTGATCAATGTCACAGGATTTCATGTCGCATTTGCAGACGTCTTTAAAGCGGAGACATGGACGGCCGGTGGGTCTGATACCAGTGGCGAGCTCGCTGTACAATGTGTCTTTGGGGATCCTGCCATCTTCCATGCGGCTCACATGGCCAAGCCATCTCAAGCGCCGCTGACTCAGTAGTGTGTATAAGCTGGGGATGTTGGCCGCCTCGAGGACTTCTGTGTTGGAGATACGGTCCTGCCACCTGATGCCAAGTATTCTCCGGAGGCAGCGAAGATGGAATGAATTGAGACGTCGCTCTTGGCTGACATACGTTGTCCAGGCCTCGCTGCCATAGAGCAAGGTACTGAGTAACCAGGTAATTTCTGCAAAGACGGTCATTCGTTAAGGGTTTTAGATGGTGCATTCATACTAAAAGTTTAGCATTACTAGAAACACAAGTAATTATAACAGCACATGCAAACAGACCTACTGAATGTGAAGCCTCTCTGACACACAAACAGTTAATGATAAACTTCCATCAAGGACAGTGCGAAACATTGGTAACCATCTCTACTATACTGAATTCTTTCCCACATTACTCTACCTCTCTGAAACCTCAAAGTCCCATTTTTCCATGAAAGCGAAGATTAATCACTTTCTTTTCTTGGAATATGTATTTTGTTTCCTGCAGAAAGTAATTCAATTCCAGTTCCTTGAATCTATTTATAATATCCATTTCAGTGGCCTTCCCTTGTAATTTATTCCACAAATCTTATTACGCTTTGGGTGAAAAGCTTATGCCTGAACCCCTTCCTAATATTTACCTTGTATCTCTTAGTATTTGAGTCCTTCACCACAGTGAACAGGTGGATATAGATAGGTTAAGTGAGTGGGCAAAGATCTGGCAAATGGAGTATAATGTGGAAAAATGTGCAATTGTCTATTTTGGCAGGAAGAATAAAAAAGAAGCATATTATCTAAATGGTGAGAGATTGCAGAGCTCTGAGATGCAGAGGGATCTGGGCGTCCTAGTGCATGAATCACAAAAGGTTAGCATGCAGGTACAGCACGTAATTAGGAAAGCTAATAGAATGTTACCGTTTATTACGAGGTGAATAGAGTACAAAAGCAGGAAGGTTATGCTTCAACTATACAGGGCATTGGTGAGACCACATCTGGAGTACTGTGTACAGTACTGGTCTCCTTATTTAAGGAAGGATGTAATTGCGTTGGAAGCAGTTCAGAGAAGGTTTACTAGACTAATACTTGGAATGGGTGGGCTGTCTTACGAGGAAAGATTGGACAGGCTAGGCTTGTATCCACAGGAGTTTGGAAGAGTAAGAGGCGACTTGATTGAAACATATAAGATCCTGAGGGGTCTTGACAGGGTCGATGTTTCCCCTTGTGGGAGAATCTAGAAGTAGGGGTCACTGTTTAAAAAAAAAGGATCGCCCATTAAAGACAGAGATGAGGAGAATTTTTTTCTCTGAGGGTCGTGAGACTTTGGAGCTCTCTTCCTCAAAAGGCAGTGGAAGCAGAGACTTTGAATATTTTTAAAGCAGAGGTCGATAGATTCTTGTTAGGCAAGGGAATCAAAGGTTATGGGGGTGGGGGGGGGGGGCGGTAGATGGGAGTGTAGAATTTGAGACACAAACAGATCAGCCATGATTTTATTGAATGGCGGAGCAGGCTTGAAGGGCCGAATGGCCTAATTCTGCTCCTAATTTGTAGGTTCGTATGTAACATTTAACCTGAAGCAAATTTGTCAATTTTCTTTCTCTTTCAGTTCACCTCAAAGTTCCCTCCTATCCTAACGGCACTGGATACATTAGATATTGGTTGACTGTCTAACCATCTTCATTTCTGAATCTGCCCCCAAATCTTCCTCACAGGCCGCCGATTCGATATTGCCCATTTTACACGATAACCAAAAGTCAAAATCACTCCCAACATCTCTTCAGTCAGATTGTGTTGGCCATTAGCAAAGAGATGAGTATTTTAAAATGAGCAAGTTATCCTAAACAACTGTAATGGCAAAAAAGCGTCTGCAATATTAAGTTTTTTAGTGTCTGTGCAATTCTATTTCAAGATGACCAGCTGCTGGGATAATATAAAACATCATCATTTTCCAAGAAAGCTTACTTTGCTCGAACATTAGTGTCAGATTACCAGCTAGTAAAGACATCTTGCAGAGATTACATGTGAATTTTATTTGTCCCTGGGAAAAGGGAATTGCCTCCCCCCATTCTACACAGACCACAAGTGTTCTAAACCTGAGACCTGAGCTTCCAGCTATTTCGATTCTCCTCCAACCACCATCTTCCCTAACCCCCTGATAATCTCCCCACACCTGTCCTTTCCTGAAGCTGCTGTTTTTTGCTGAGATGTGGCTTCATAGGTGCAGACACCCCCTACCCAAACCTCACCCAAGTGCTGATTCTTTACACGAGCTTGGGCAATAAGTGTGGGCTGTTCAACTGTGTGGAATACCAGTCTTGTCACCACACGTGCACTCTTCAGCTGGAGCGACTGGCTAATAAAGAACAACAAAGAACAGTACAGCACAGGAACAGGCCATTCGGCCCTCCAAGACTGCGCCGATCTTGATGCCTGCCTAAACTAAAACCTTCTGCACTTCCGGGGTCCGTATCCCTCTATTCCCATCCTATTCATGTATTTGTCAAGATGCCTCTTAAACGTCTCTATGGTACCTGCTTCCACCACCTCCCCCGGCAACAAGTTCCAGGCACTCACCACCCTCTGTGTAAAGAACTTGCCTCGCACATCCCCTCTAAACTTTGCCCCTCTCACCTTAAACCTATGTCCCCTAGTAACTGACTCTTCCACCCTGGGAAAAAGCTTCTGACTATCCACTCTGTCCATGCCGCTTATAACTTTGTAAACCTCTATCATGTCGCCCCTCCACCTCCGTCGTTCCAGTGAAAACAATCCGAGTTTATCCAACCTCTCCTCATAGCTAATGCCCTCCAGACCAGGCAACATCCTGGTAAACCTCTTCTGTACCCTCTCCAAAGCCTCCACGTCCTTCTGGTAGTGTGGCGACCAGAATTGCACACAATATTCTAAGTGTGGCCGAACTGAAGTTCTGTACAGCTGCAGCATGACTTGCCAATTTTTATACTCTATGCCCCGACCGATGAAGGCAAGCATGCCGTATGCCTTCTTGACTACCTTATCCACCTGCGTTGCCACTTTCAGTGACCTGTGGACCTATACGCCCAGATCTCTCTGTCTGTCAATATTCCTAAGGGTTCTGCCATTTACTGTATACTTCCCACCTGCATTAGACCTTCCAAAATGCATTACCTCACATTTGTCCGGATTAAACTCCATCTGCCATTTCTCCACCCAAATGTCCAACCGATCTATATCCTGCTGTATCCTCTGACAATCCTCATCACTGTCCGCAACTCCACCAATCTTTGTGTCGTCCACAAACTTACTAATCAGACCAGCTACATTTTCCTCCAAATCATTTATATATACTAATGATAAGGAGTGGGAGCCCTGGCTGATTTTCCCATCTACATGTTACATCAAGCTTTGGATGTTACATCTGCTTCAGCCAATGTTTCTTTTTGTAAGATGAGGGAACACCCACAGTGACTCACTCTTTGGACTTTGTGAGCGGCAGCATTACATTAGAAACACTCTTGGTACTAGAAATAATCAATCGTATCTGTTGAGGTGATGCATTCAACAGAATGACAGGGTCTTAATGTCTTTCTAGAGTAAAAACCTGAAAGATACAGTCATGGCTCACAGTTTCTAGAATTAAGTTCTACAATAGGTCTGGACACTGGATATATTTGCTGTTGTTTAGTCATGGTGAGGCCAATTTTGTGTCCTTTTCAATATCAGATCTTCAAATGCTTCTGTGTCTAAAGTCATCTTGGTCACCATGCCTCACTCAACCAACACCAAAGCAGATTAACTCGTCACTTATCTAATTTTTTATGTTTGTGGGATCTTGCTGTGCACAAATTGGCTGCAGCATTTGAAGATAAACACAGTGACTGCACTTCAAAACAAGAAGTAATTCACTGGTTGTGAAGCACTTTAGAATCTTCTGAGGGTGTGCAAGGTACTATATAAATGCAAGTTCCTTCTTCGGAAGTCCATATTTGCTTAAAATTACAATTTTTCCATTTAAAGGAGAATCTGAAATGGAAGCACCTTACTGATCATTATCAAAGCACAATGTTCGACAGGAATGGCATGAAATAACTAGAGAGAATCGATGACTATTGGCTTTTAACTCCACATATGTCCTCTTTCATCATAATATGCAGCCAGGTATTTAATCCTTTATATAAAGGACTTCAGCTACATATGGTGCCCCTTGCTGCTTTGTCTTGTGTGTGTGTGTGCGCGTGCTATGCACACATAAGCTTGAAGCTAAGTCAGACCTCTTGCACACATGCTTCTGCTCTGCCTATCAATTAGTTTATATTTAATTCAGAAGGTGAAATCCCATACACCATGCACAGAAAAAATGGTAGTTTTTCTGTGATGTACATTTTCAAAATTCTAAAAATTATCCTTATATGTCTTATGCTGTATAACCCTATTTAGGCCCCAATATATGAAGTGGTCTGTTTGTGACAGTAATGATTAATACACGGCATTAAGTGATTACAGTGAAAGTATTCAGGAGCAAGCTGTGCTGTTTGGTTCCCATCAAAAGGTAAAGCCTCCAGGCCTATTAAAAACAGCAGGAGAGTTGTGTGCATAATGATAGGGGCCGGGCCCATGTTGAGAGAAAGAAAAAGACAAAAAGTGAGAAAGACGTCGGGAGAAAAAAAGAGAAAGGAAGAGAAGGGAAGAAAAAGGGTAAAAAGAAAAAGAAAAGGAAGAATGGCATGAAATAAAGCATGAAAGAGGAAAAAGGTTGAATGAACAGAGGAATGTTACCAGAAACACATTACTATTAGTACATTAATATTCTGTGAACTTGCAATATCTGAAGGCAGTTTTGATGTTGCAATCTACATGTGATGCTCCCCACTGCTGCCACCAGTCAAAAATATAAGCAGTCAAATCTGGTACCTCGGATAACATCCAGAAACCAAACTTTCTTGGGTTCCAAGTGTCAAATGCAGACTTTCACATTGTGTTGGTCTTCCAATGAGCTCAATAGAAACTGGAAGGACATGTGCTTACGGGTCCCTGGGGCTCTGCAAGTTAAAAACAATTATCCTTAGGGCATGGCAAGGCTTATGGCATCTATTGCCTATTCCTAGGTGCCCTGAGAAGATGACAGTGGGCTTTCTTTTTGAATTATTTCAGGTTTTTGTACAACTGAATGGTTTACTAGGCCACTTCAGTTAAGAGTCAAACACATTGGTGTGGGAATCACAGATAGGCCAGACCGGGTAAGGATGGACAGATTTCCTTCCCTAAAGGATATCAGTGAAACAGTATGACAATTTGGCAGCTTCATGGTCACTTTTACTGACACCAACTTTTTAAAACTAAATTCAAATTCTCAAAGTGCCACAGTGGGATGTGAACTCATATTCTCCAGATTATTAGTCCAGAAACATTGGATTACTAGTCCAGTAACATAACCACTGCACTATCATACCCACAACTGGACTGCCTTACATAAGAAAGGCTGAAGTCAGATGATCAAGCTCCACAAGATATTATCAGTTGATTCAAGCTTCATTTATTTTTTTCTCTTCTGTGAGTGAGGAAGAGACGTCAAGTCCTGCGATAATCAGCACAAGTTACGCAGAGTGTACTTTTGTGATACGAATCACAGTTTAATGATGCTCTAAACAAAATCTGTTGTCTTGGAAGGAACTTTAACTAGAGATTTAATGATAACTACCATCACAGCCTGCAGGGATTGAAGCTGAAATGTTTGGTGCTGTGCTATCAATCATTTGACAATGGTTGTGTAACAACAGCACTAATGGAGGCCGCAATCTTGGCCTGCAGTATAGTTAAAAAATATTCAGACCACATCGTCATGTTTATGAAGCTCTTTATTTATTCATATCCTTCAGAGAGAGTTCAGAACACATCCAGTGCATAAATGAGGGGCTGGATCTTCAATCATCCAGGGAATAAGGTCGGGTGTGCTCTGAAAATAGTGCACTTGGATGGCATGTCAGTCTTCTGACGCCTCCGTGACACGATGGACTTTTTAAAGGGAGGGCAAAGTGGGGGGGGGCCGGCAACTCGCATGCCTCCAATTAACTTGCTGTTAAGCTCATTGATGAGCTTGTTAACAGGTGGGAAAGGGCAGAATCAAATTTTTGAAGGTAATAATGGGAAGAGTGAATGGTCTGGGACACGTTCGTGCACAGCTGCTGGGAGCACAGCAGAGAGCCATTACTGAGTGTGGCTGCTAATGAAAAATCTTGTATAAAAAATATAGTGAAACTGAAGTGCTCACGCAGTGGCACAAAGTTGTCATTGCTTGAGCAGAGCGACTTGCATACTTGAGGACTGAACGTTTGGGCACTTGTGTGGACCGTGAGGGCCTGCTGGCCCTCTGCTCTCCTGCCTGCTCCATTCCTTCAGGCAACAGTAAGCCCAGTAATGGCTGTGGTTTGCCTTTTAAAAACTCTCTCCAGAACTAGTTCCTGCCTCCTCCCTGGGCCTGGCACCCCTAATTGGGTGCCGAGCTCACCTCCGGGCCAATTACAGACTTTCCCTTTAAAAATTGCATTGTGCGGTGTTGGGACCCAGAAATGATCCAGCTGTCAGGTTCCCGACCCCAGATTGAAAATCCAGCCCGCAATCTGACTGTTGAAGAGTTGGTGTTACATTTCTAGAACTGTTACACAGAGATCATTCTGGTGTCTTTTTATATGTGTTTCTGATTTCAGGATAGTGACACTAAACTAGCTTCCTGACACCACTCACCCCACACTGCCCCCAACCCACCTATTCCATTTTCACCTGTCACTGTTCTCCATCAGGGCAAAAGTGGAGCTGGTGAATCCAACATCAGTTCACGAGATCCACAGGGGTTTATGTGTCTTGTTACACAGCCATTGTCTAGCCCTTAAATATTTCCAACTGCAGCTAATGGTCACAGAACATCTCCATTAGCTGTAATTTTATAACATGTATAACAAAAAAAGTGCCTTTGAAGAACTGGCCGTTCCTGAGCTCTTTTGAAGAGAAAGTAGGTGTTCTTGGCCACATATAAGATGGGCTATCGGGGGAGTATTTTCCTTCTATCCCAGCCGAATTAGGGCAATGCAATGGAGCTGATTGGAGTGCAGATGAAGCTGGATCAGTTTTTGGATTCAGCTAATTTACATGCCCTGGCCTTCATCCAAGTGCAGAAATGGGCGAGCAGTAGGGAATTTGGGTGTCAGACACTGAGTTGCCCGAATTACCCACAATGCACACAACTGTTCTCATGCATTAGTAGTTTGTTATTCTTGTCAGTCTCTGCACATACTTTGCGCACATACCCATTAAATCATGCCGGTCTCTTAATGGTGCGCATGCACGTTGTCATTGGTTGCTCATCTGGTTGATTTTCCTTCTCCAGCAAGTGTTGTTCCCTTGTTGCTTGTTGCCACGGTAACTGTTGTTCCATTTCCGTTGTTGGGGTGCTGTGGACCTCTGCAATTGATGGTCGTTATGTGGTCTGTGCAGTTGGTGAGTTCTCATCTTCCTGATTGGCTGCCTGCTTTGACAGAACAGCTTTTCCAGTTGTGCGTAGGTGTCTGCGGTTGCGACGGTATATCTGATCGTTCACTTCCACCGCATACGATTGAGGTGACAACTGCTCTACGCAGGTCACAAGTTGCCACTTGGGCTGACTCTTGTTGATAGCATTGAAAGTTTGTACCCTGACTGGCTCTCCAATGCTCAATTCTGGCAATGGTTTGGCAGTGTTTTGTCAAAGGAAAATTTGACTTTCTGCCGTTTCACCTTGATTTTGTCACTCACGTCTGTTACGACCGCTGGCTTCAGTAGCTTTTTTGCTATTGGAAGGGTAGTTTGGGTGCGGCATGACATTAGTCTTTGGACCAGACTACTTTCCATGCCTTCAGTAGGTGTGTTTCTCCACTCGAGGATTGCCTTGTATTTATCTGTGCTAGATTTGCTCGATTTCTTTATGATTCCTTTGGTGATTTTCACTGCCGCCTCAGCCTTTCTATTGGACTGGGGATAGTGTGGAGATGATGTATGGTGTTGAAATTCCTCATCCTTTATGAAGTGGCTGAATTCTTCGCTTGTAAACTGAGGGCCGTTGTCGGTCATCACAATTTCTGGAATGCCGTAACGACCAAAGTGTGCTTTCAGGCATTCTACAATCTCACCAGTAGTCACTGAGATCAGCTAGTTCACCTCCCAGTAGTCAGAATAGTAGTCTACGGCGACAAGATAATCAGTACCTTTGTGAGTAAAGAGGTCTACTCTCAGCTCCATCCAAGGTCTGTCTGGGATGTCATGTGTCATCAGTGGTTCTTCAGCTTGCTTAGCTTGGTGCTTGTTGCACGCACTGCATTGGCTGATGTGGTCCTTGATTTCATTGCTCATGCTTGGCCAGTAGAGCACTTCTCTTGCCTTCCTCAGACTCGACTCAATTCCTTGGTGGCTTGCATGGATGCGCTTTAGCATCTCTCCTCTCAACTCTTTGGGGATAATGACCCTATTTCCTTTGTACAAGATGCCATCTTGGGCTGTCAATTCATCTTTGTATGCCCAATACGCTCTTGTGACCATAGGTGTGTCCTTGATGCTGTCAGGCCATCCTTTCATCACTACTTCTTGCAACACTTGTAGAGTTTGCTTGATTTGAGCAAGGCGCTTGTCTGTCAGATTCAATGTCTCTGCTGGGTTGATGACTTCCAGAGCATGTCGAGCTGCAGCTTCACGTTGGATTTTGGAAGATTTCACACTCTGTCGTAGCATCCTCGACTTTCTTCATAGGGAGTGCAGCTCTCGACAGCATGGCAGTGATGTACATCTGTTTCCCTTGCTTGGACGTCACAATCGGGTGATATCTCTGTAACCGGAGTAACATCCTTTGCAGAAACTTTGGAGCAGATAGTAGCGGTTTGAGGAAAATGCTTTGAAGTGGCTCGACAGTCATTTTGTCTCTTCCAAGTAGGTAATGATGAAAATGTTCACAAGCAAAGACAATGGCCAGGCACTCTTTTTCGATCTGAGCAATGCGTCGTTCCATTTGCGTTAACGCCCAGGATGCAAATGCAACCAGTTGTTCTTGCTGCATTAGGGTTGCTCCAAGTCCTGTCTCGCTGGAATCACACTGCAGGGCAACTTCAAGTTTTATGTCATAGTATTTCAGCACTGGCGTTGCAGTCACTAGTTGTTTGATTTTAGTGAATGCTGCTTCTTATTCTGTGCCCCAATACCACTGCATGTCCTTGGCAGTGAGTTGGCGTAATGGTTCACACTCTGATGACAAATTGGGCAAGAATTTTGCTAAATAGTTGATGAATCCAACAAACCGTTGCACTGCTTTCACATCTGTTGGTCGCCGTATCGCTGCTACTGCTCTCATCTTTTCAGGATCTGGGCGAAGACCTTTTGCTGTCAGTTCTTTCTTTTGGGCCTCCTTATCTCGAGAGACAATGGATACGCGCCTGGAGGCGGTCAGTGGTTTGTGAAGCAGCGCCTGGAGTGGCTATAAAGGCCAATTCTGGAGTGACAGGCTCTTCCACAGGTGCTGCAGAGAAATTTGTTTGTCGGGGCTGTTGCACAGTTGGCTCTCCCCTTGCGCCTCTGTCTTTTTTCCTGCCAACTACTAAGTCTCTTCGACTCGCCACAATTTAGCCCTGTCTTTATGGCTGCCCGCCAGCTCCGGCGAATGCTGGCAACTGACTCCCACGACTTGTGATCAATGTCACACGATTTCATGTCGCGTTTGCAGACGTCTTTATAGCGGAGACATGGACGGCCGGTGGGTCTGATACCAGTGGCGAGCTTGCTGTACAATGTGTCTTTGGGGATCCTGCCATCTTCCATGCGGCTCACATGGCCAAGCCATCTCAAGCGCCGCTGACTCAGTAGTGTGTATAAGCTGGGGGTGTTGGCCGCTTCAAGGACTTCTGTGTTGGAGATATAGTCCTGCCACCTGATGCCAAGTATTCTCTGAAGGCAGCGAAGATGGAATGAATTGAGACGTTGCTCTTGGCTGGCATACGTTGTCCAGGCCTCGCTGCCATAGAGCAAGGTACTGAGGACACAGGCCTGATACACTCGGACTTTTGTGTTCCGTGTCAGTGCGCCATTTTCCCACACTTTCTTGGCCAGTCTGGACATAGCAGTGGAAGCCTTACCCATGCGCTTGTTGATTTCTGCATCTAGAGACAGGTTACTGGTGATAGTTGAGCCTAGGTATGTGAACTCTTCAACCACTTCCAGAGCGTGGTCGCCAATATTGATGGATGGAGAATTTCTGACGTCCTGCCCCATGATGTTCGTTTTCTTGAGGCTGATGGTTAGGCCAAATTCATTGCAGGCAGCCGCAAACCTGTCGATGAGACTCTGCAGGCACTCTTCAGTGTGAGATGTTAAGGCAGCATCGTCAGCAAAGAGGAGTTCCCTGATGAGGACTTTCCGTACTTTGGACTTCGCTCTTAGACGGGCAAGGTTGAACAACCTGCCCCCTGATCTTGTGTGGAGGAAAATTCCTTCTTCAGAGGATTTGAACGCATGTGAAAGCAGCAGGGAGAAGAAAATCCCAAAAAGTGTCAGTACATGACCTATATACTTGACTTTGGGCATCTTTAATTGCAATTTTTTCTTGTTCAGCTTCAGGTTCATCTGGCAAGCTCTGTCCAGCAGTCGCACTAGATTTTGATCATGGTCAGCAATGGCTTCTTCCATTGAGTCTCTGCATCCATAAACTAGTAGATCATCCACTATAGCTTCCACTCTGGGAAGATCACTAACTATCATGCGATCTGCGTTGATACTCCTCTGGAGCCAAGGAAATGCCAAATGGCATGCACAACCATCTGTATCTTCTGAACAGCATTCAGAATATGGTTAGAAAGCTGCTGCTTTCATCCAGCTTCACTTGCCAGTAACCATCTTTCGCTTAAAGGGTTGTGGAGATTTTTGCCTTTGCAAGTTGTGGCAAAATTCCTCCGATGGTTGGCATGGGGTAGTGAGATCTCTTCAAAGCTTTATTTAGATCCTTTGGGTCGATGCATACGCTCAGCTTTCCAGGTTGTTGCACTGCTACCATGCTGCTAATCCATTCCATAGTGGTTGTCACTTTCTTGATTACTTCCTTCTTTTCCAGCTCTTCTATCTTGTCTTTCAGGCTGGTCTTGAGGGCAGCTGGAATTTTCCTTGGCAGATGCTGAATTGGTCTTACCCTCTCATCTACGTCAAGATGATATTCTCCAGGAAGACATGCTAAACCTGTAAATACATTGTTTTACTCCTCTAGGATCTGTTCCGCGGTCAATGGTTTAGTGTGCTGCGGCACGTTGCAAATCTCTTTTTGCATGTTGAAGGTTACCAGTCCAAGCTTCAGACTTGCTTCTGTTGAGATGTGGCATTTGCTTGCCGTCTATGATCTGGAACTCCAGTTCTTCGTTCTTGCCATTGCATTGGGCTCTCAGAGTAATTGGTCCTCTTGACACTAGTATGGTGCCATCATATAGCCTCAACCTTACTTTTGAGGGTTTCATTTTCGGATCGTTGTGTTGAGCCACTTCACATAGCTCTATGAAGGTCATGATGTTGCGTGACGCACCGGTGTCTATCTGGCACTTTACATTGACTTGATATTCTCCTTCTGCCGTCATCGTTCCAACAGTCACAAACCATTTATCACCTATCGACCTGACTTAACCAACCTGTTGTATGGTGTATAGCGATTCGTCAGAATCTTCAGCTGACATCTCTCCAGTGGCCACCTATACCTACTTGTTGTGCTTCCTTCTAGCCAAACACTTATGTGCAGAATGAGTCAGCTTCTTGCAGTGAGAACACTGCTCTCCCCACGCTGGACATGCCTTCTTTTCCTGTGCGTGATGTCCTCCACAGCATTTGCATCCTGCCCTTTGTCCGTGATCTTTCTGCCTTTTTGGCCTGGAATGTCTATCAGCATAATGCAAGGCCTGGTCTGTTCTGCCATGAATATGGTCTCGCTGCTGATTTACAACATCAGCGCTTCTGCACATGTCACTCGCTTTCCTGAGAGTAAGTTTGTCTTCTCTCTGTAGACGTGCTCTCACTGTGGGGTATCTTATGCCTAATACAAGCCTGTCTTTAATTAGGTCATCTGCTAGTTGTGCAAATTCATAAGATTCTGCGAGCTGTGTTAATGCAGTCACATATTGATCAACGGACTCTTTTTCACCTTGTGCCCTAATAGTGAACACATACCATTCATAGGTTATGTTCACTTGGGGTTCAAAGCATGCCTTCAAGGAGTTCAAAATTTCTGCTGTCTTTTTTTTTCTTTGGAGAGATTTAGGGTGGAGTACACTTTGTAACAGTCTCTCCCCAACAGTGATAAAAGTGTAGCTTCTCGCAGCTGCTCTGGTTTGTTAATTAAATTTGTCGCAATTTCGTAATTTTGCCATTGCGAATGGAAAAACTGCCAGTTCTGTTTCATATCACCTTTCATTTCTACTGGCGCAGGCAGAGGAAAGTTTTCAGCCATTGTCTTACCCTGTACATTTGCTGTCTCTTTGTTCCTTTTCTGTGGCTTCCTGTGACTTTTAGCAGCTTTTAGCAGTTCTGACCATTCCTGTGGGCTTTGTTCCATAGCTGTGCTTCTAAACAGCTCTTCAACGCTCACCTCAACTCCACTCTGACACCATGTTATGAGCTCACAGGGCACCAATCTGGTGTGGACTCTATCTTTAATGAAACTGACTGTAATGGCTGCCCCCAGTCAGAGTCCCTCATGGTAGACGTCACATGACTACGGCAAGCCAGGAGGTACATTGGTGCAGTATTGTTTTTCTATCCCAAACACACTCAACAAACAACTTCTGCATGGGTGTTCAAATTTCAGTATAAAAGAACAGTTGGCTAATTGTCTGTTGAAGTATAGAACATCCCCACACTCCACTCCAGGGTATACACCTTCTGAGCTTTTGATGAAGAGAAGGTTAAGGACATGTTTGAGTCTGGTCCTACCTAACGTGACTGCTAAAATGGAATGCAAACAGTTCAGTCAGAAACGTCAATTTGATGCAAACAGTTTCAAGCAGAGTGAGCATGTTTGTGTTTTGAGTCCCCCTCACAAATCACATAAGTGTGGTTTGGGAAATGTAGTAGATGTGTGTGGAACCAAAAGATACTTGGTGAAGATTGATGGTAAAGTGAGAAATTACCAAGTGATCAAAAGATCCTGGCAAGGGATGAACCAAAACATGAGCATGATCCACTAGATCATGAGCTTATGTCAGAGTTTAAACCAGTTCAGATTTCAGTGTCTGAAGTACCAATTTTTGAGAAAGGATCTAGATCTTCTGAACCAAACCAAGCAGTCCAAAACCTGACTCTACACCAAAACCTGTAAAGGGATCAGAAAGACGTTGTAAGCCTGTTATTAAACTTGATTTGTAAATGTAGTTCATTGAAGAGAAAAATAGTTTTCTTTTGAAAGGCGAAGCAAAGTAATGTATTTGTGTAATATGCTAATGATGTGCTGACATAGTGACATCATTTTTTTTTGTTGTTTTTTTTGACATAGTGACATCATGATGTAAATAACCACTTCCTTGAACTGCCATGTTTGGTGTCCATCTTGTCTGTTAGTGCCACCCAAATGTAGGAATACAGGCTGATTTCCCCCTCCTTGGTGCAGGAGTGCTGAGGCCCATTGTGGTGTCCTGGCTGAGATTAGTTAACTCAGCACATACTGGCAATTCAAAATCTATAACCTGGCCTTTATCACTCAGTTAATGGTGACTTGTTTTTTTCAACCAACTGTATCATTGGGGAGGAGGCAGAGCCCACTATTTCCCACTCTGTCTTTGTTGCACTATTCGCAGAAATATGTGGAATTCATACATCTTGCAAACTCACTTTAAGTTGTCACTTCTTAAACATCACAGTGTACGTGAGCAGCTCGCCATAACATTGCACTTACTGATGTCATTACCTTGAGGCACCTCATAAAAGTAGTTTACAATGCAATACCCGAGCCTCAGTCCTGTTGTGCTTAAAGAATAAAATATCATTTGAAATAAGTCCTAATGTAATATGTTAATAAACATGGGTGAAACTTTCTGAGTTTACATTGCCATAGGGAACCTTGTCCACCCATTGTGTATATCATGAATTCATAGGCCGGTAGCCTGAATCTGAATGCTTTAAAGCTTGGACTTTGTTTATACAAAGATATTACTAGTTAATAAATACTTGGGGCATCACTAGATCCCTGGCATCCATTTTACACCAGAATAGAAAAGATTAGAATGTGGGTTTCATTTCCAAAAAAGTTTAATGGGTGGAGGTAGGGATAAATGACTCTCTGGTGTTGCCCTCAGTCCCTGAACAGCCACTCAGTTGGTTTCATCTCTGCATTTTTAGTGCAACTGTTAATATTTTTGCACACTAAAATTAGTGCATTGAGGGAACTTAGCTCATTTATGTTTGGCAATTCTTCCATTTTTATAGTCCAGCAATTGTGAAGCCTAAAGTAACTTTCTGTTTTCAGTTTCTGACAATTGAAGCATGGATGTGTTGTGCCAATAGGGAGGATTTTATACACACAAATATACACGAACGAAAGGAGAATTCTGTTTTTCACTGTAGAATAATGTCTAATTACATTGGTTAATCATTTCTCCAACAGGTCTCTGACAACAACAGCAACAACAAAAACTGTATTTCGATAACATCTTTAAGGTAATAGAACATCTCAAGGAACTTCACAGGAGCGTTATAAAGCAAAATATGACACTGAGCCACATAAGGCAATATTGGAGCAGATGGCCAAATGCTTGGTCAAAGACATAGGTTTTAAGGAATGTCTTAAAGGAGGAAAGAGAGATGGAGAGGTTCAGGAAAGGAATTCCAGAGTTTAGGGCCTAGGCAGCTGAAGGCACGGCCACCAATGGTGGAGCAATTAAAATTGGAGATGCTCAAGAGGCCAGAATTAGATGAGCGGAGATATCTAGGAGGGTTGTGGGGCCGGGGGAGATTACAGAGTTAGGGAGGGACGAGGCCAAGGAGGGATTTAAAAGCAAAAAATTGAGGTGTTGCTTGACCAGAAGCCAATTTAGGTCAGCGAGCACAGGGGTGATGGGTGAACGGGACTTGGCACGAGTAAGGATACAGCAGCTGAGTTTTGGATAACCTCAAATTTACTGGGAGTGTGTTGAAATAGTCAAGTCTAGAGGTAAGAAAGGCATGGATGAGGGTCCAGCTGCAAATGAGCTGAGGCAGGGTTGAGTCGGGCAATGTTATGGAGGTGGAAATAGGTGGTCTTAGTGATGGCAAGGATTTGTGGTTGGAAGCTTATCTCGAGGTCAAATACAACACCAAGCTTGCGATCAGTCTGATTCTGCCTCAGACATTGCCACGGGGAGAGATGGAGTTGGTAGCTAGGGAACCAAATTTGCAGCGGGGCTTCAGTTTTCCAAATGTTTAATGGCGGAAATTTCTGCTCATCCAGTACAGGGTGTCAGACAAGCAGTCCGGCAATTTAACAACAGTGGAGGAGTCAGGAGAGGTGGTGGTGAGGTTGAGCTGGGTATCGTCAGCGTACATGTGAAAACTGGAGCTGTGTCTTTGGATGATATCACCAAGGGGCAGCATGTAGATGAGAAAAGGGAGAGGGGCAAGGATAGATCCCTGGGATACTCCAGAGGTAATGGT
Source organism: Heterodontus francisci (assembly GCF_036365525.1). Lineage (NCBI taxonomy): Eukaryota > Metazoa > Chordata > Chondrichthyes > Heterodontiformes > Heterodontidae > Heterodontus > Heterodontus francisci. Next base: position 13,943,466 of record NC_090407.1, on the reverse strand, counting down.
ACAGAAGAGGGAAAAGAAGCCAATGCAAGTGATACTCTGGCTATGATTAGATAGATAAGAAGGAAACCAGGTGAGTGCAGTCCCGCCCAGCGGGACGACAATGGAGAGGCATTGGAGTAGGATGGTGTGATCAGCAATGCCAAAGACTGCACACAGGTCAAGAAGGATGAGGAGGGATAGTTTACCTCTCTGACCATTGAAACAACACCACAAATTGCCTGTATTAGTGCCCTGCACCTACCCCATATCCTTTATATTTTTACAAATATAAAAATATTTAAATGGCAGGAAGTATCGGAAAGTCTCACAGTCCAGTCACCACCAGAAAATACAACGTAGGTGGTGGGACTGGGTTTACGGGGGGTGCTTGCATTTGGGGAGGGGGCCACTGGAGGGGGGGGGGGTGCGGCTGGGAGTGGCGGGAGGGTGCCAAGGTCCTGCTCCTCCCAGCCCCATAGAGGAAAGTAAAAACACTGATCTTCATCTGCCTCTTCAGGGACTGATCTACTTGAGCTGGGATGGCCTGGTGGGATAGCTGAGCAGTCAAGGATCAAGGTAGCTTTATTCTGTGTTACGGTCAGGTGAGGAGGGGTCAAAGGGCTTCCATTTATTTCCTTCTCCTTGTTTGACCACAACAGGTTTAATTCTTTTTTAAAATTGGATGTAGTGGCCAATTCAGTAGGTGTTTGATTACTTACTTGCTATCATCACAACAAGAATCAATCGGACAGATTTTCTTGAGTTTAACAAAGGGAGAGGTTAACTTTATTGTACCTAAACCAAACTATTAAAAATAATAAACTACTTGCCAACTTTCACTCACACACACACTCTAGAGGGTTACACACACACAAATAGGTTACAGAGTGGGGAAAGGTAGATTGGTAGAGTTAGAGTCCACAGAAAGATGTGGTATACAGTCTGTGGGGTTTGGTGATTCAGCTGGCTTCGAGCTGAATTTGATGGCCCTGAGGCTTTTAGTTTGTTTAGTTTAGTTTAGAGATACAGCACCGAAACAGGCCCTTCGGCCCACCGAGTCTGTGCCGACCATCAACCACCCATTTATACTAATCCTACACTAATCCCATATTCCTATCACATCCCACCTGTCCCTATATATTTCCCTACCACCTACCTATACTAGGGGCAATTTATAATGGCCAATTAACCTATCAACCTGCAAGTCTTTGGCATGTGGGAGGAAACCGGAGCACCCGGAGGAAACCCACGCAGACACAGGGAGAACTTGCAAACTCCACACAGGCAGTACCCAGAATCGAACCCGGGTCCCTGGAGCTGTGAGGCTGCGGTGCTAACCACTGCGCCACTGTGTGATGAGGTAGCTGACTGGTTCGGTGGGTCTCTTGGAAGCAGCGATGCGGATGATTTCCTCCAATGAGGCTTCTGACTGTCGCTGGAGTATGCAACGGTGGTCAGTTATCAGGCAGGATTTAAAGCTTGTAAGCTGAAATGGAGAGAGAGAGAGATAGAGAGAGGGACTCCCACTTGGGTCTTCACATGTCAGAGTCCAGTTGCTTCTCCTGCTGCAGAGAAATGCAAGCTTAAAAGCACAGATGGGGAGGGGCTTGTCACATGACAGTCACCCAGTGATTCAAACATGATAGCTGTGTTTCTCTTCTTGCTAAAAATAACAGGTAGTTCCCTTAAACTGGATCTTGGTTCTTGCTGGGATGAGCAGCCATTTTGTCTCCCCCTCACAGGCCTTGCAATGTAGGATACGGTGTTGCAAATCAGGTAGCCATCCTAAGCTGCCAGCAAAGTCATCCTTTATCTGTTATCTCTTATCTCCAGCTAGTGGATTAAAGAAAATTATCATTCAATTATTTCCCTTAGCGGAGGGGTCAATAACCAGGGGGCATAGATTTAAGGTAAGGGGTAAGAGGTTTAGAGGGGATTTGAGGAAAAATGTTTTCACCCAGAGGGTCGTTGGAATCTGGAATGCACTGCTTGAAGAGGTGGTAGAGGCAGGAACCCTCACAACACTTAAGAAGTATTTAGATGAGCACTTGCAATGCAATAGCATACAAGGCTATGGGCCAAGTGCTGGAAAATGGGATTAGAATAGGTAGGTGCTTGATGGCCAGCACAGACATGATGGGCCAAAGGGCCTTTTTCTGTGCTGTATGACTCTATGACTCTATGGCTCTATAACAAAGCAAGTTGGTGTGACATTTGCATCTAACGTTGCACGATCTTAAAAGTAGAAAAAGATACTCCATTTGTAAGAACATTCAGTGCAGTCCAGGAGGAGAAAAGGTAAATCAGCCCATTGGGCTCCTCCTCTGGTGCTCCAACTCATTAGCCCAGCACTGAACAGTATATTTAGATCCTTCCATGCCTTATCTGGTAGATTATACCCTTACCATCCCTCGTCTTGATAAGAACATAAATTATCAGATAATAAAAGGGCCATTTCCTTTTTTTCCACATATTCCACTCTTGGAGTCGGGGCCTATTTATACAGTTCTGGAAATGGGTTTGACTATACAGTCAAAACTTGTGATGTAACTAGTTTGGGAGGGAAGGTTTGACAAAATGCGACCAGAGAGACATCTCCAAATTGGCTAGCTTCCTTACCACTTCATTGTTATCAGATACTATTACTAGAATATTTCCATTTTTTCTTCATGATTTATAGTCATCTAAAGAAACGGATTTAATTTTTCTACATAGTTGCCCCATGCAAAACAATTTTAGTTCAGATACAATGTGTAAAAGAAACCAACTTGTTGCTTTACAATTGTTCCCGTCCCATTAGAATGTTCTTCAGGAGAGATACACATGGGGAGGAAAGAAACATGGTAGAAAGAAAGAAAGATTAGTTATTGGTGATGCTGAACCTGAGATATCTAGTGCAAGCATTTGTTACAGTGGGTTCAAGCTATACTGCAGGACTTTAATCTACTCCAGTGCATTACTGAGTGAATGCAGGATGGTCAGAGGTTGCTATCCAGCAAATGGGATTTTAGTGGATGTTAAAAGATCCCAGGACTCAATTTGCCTAACGGCAGGGAGTTCTGGAGAAGAGTCTTCCCTCAGCTCATGCTGCCAAAAATAAATGAATGGTTAATGATTTTATTACCTTCTGTGCAACCATGTGTGTAATTTGGCTGCTGAGTTTGATTCCATAACAACAGTCATTGCACTTCAAACTGTTGCATTTTATGCAAGGCTCTTTGCAATGTTTTTGAGAGATCTGATAGGACACTATATAAACAGAAGCCTATTTTTCTTTACTGTATTTGTAAATTTTTTTGGGTTCGTCCAGATCCAAAGTTATAAATGCCAGAAAACACAACACTTTTTTGTGGAAAAAAATACTCATAATTAATGCATCTCAACAGGATTAACAAAAGCATTCACTGTACTGGATCCAAATATATGTCTGTCTGGTGGATTTGCAAATTTTCAGTGAAATTCAGTCTAACTCCTTTTGCTCCTCGTAATATCAAAAATAAAGGCTTGGATTTTGCAGTGGTAATGATGGCAAAACTGTCGGCGTTCCCTGACATTATTCTACTGAAACTGACAAGAACTTCTGCAGTCTGCACATGCGGGGAATAACAAGGAAATACAGAAGTTGCTATCAGTGACTATGTTTCTCCAGAGGTTGTGCTGCTGCGGCCCCCCCAGACTGCAATAAGTGAATAATCAATGAATAGATGAGAATTCCCACTCTTATGCTTTCAGTTTCGCTGTAAAAAAGCTACAACTTGTTGCATGAGGTGTAACTGGATTTTTAATAGCATACTAACTTCATCACTGGCCCCGCAAAGCTAATTTCGTATTTTTGGAGTACCAAATTTCTCTATTATGATAAAAGTTCCACATACTTTAAACATCTTTTTAAAAGTTTGTTTATATTTATTTTAGTTTATATCTTAATCCAATCATAAACATTTGTTTTGCTCTCTGAAAATGTTAATTAATACTGAAGGATATTAAGCACTTTTAACTTCCCGGCTTGTTGTGGTAAAAATACTTCAATGTGATTGGCTGCTTATATGCTTGCTGACATCAATGCTGCTGCAAGCCAAGAGATCCCCTTGACTTGGTGCCAGATTTAAACTGTCATCAGGAAAGGGGAAGTCTGCACCACAGGGTTCTCTAGATCTTTGTGGGCAGCTTTCTTTGAGGTCAGTGGCGAGTGCCATTGCATCGCCACTGACTGCAAAATCTAGCCTGATAGAGTTCACCACTCCACCCCTGCTAACAGGGTAAATCAACTTATAGATTAGCAAATCCAGGAAAATAGCTGGCCATAACCTCTCTCTCTCTCTGTTCAAACCTTTCTCATTTTAGTTCGACAGTAAACTAAAGACTAGGGCCTAATTTAATTTAACCTTGGAAGTGATGTGAAGGGGGTTTTGGTAAAGCGCAGGGAACCCAGATGTCAGGACTCCCCTGCATGCTGTGGCATTTTAACTTCACACTGTGCATGTGGTGTCACCAACTGGTTCCCCATCTGTCAGACAGGGAACAGATCAGCAGAGGCCGCAGGACAAGCCCATGCCCGGGTTGGGAACTGGAAGTCTGGGGAGGGTATCAGAGGCCTGGAAAGAATGATTTGAGGCCTTTGGGGGAGAGAGATCAGAGCCATCATGGAGACTTGAAGATCTGGGAGGCCTGGGGTGGGGAATTGATCAGAGGCCTGGAAAGGGGATCAGAGGCTGGGGGGGGTGGGGGTGGGGTTTGGGTGGGGAGATGAGGTGGGAGGGCTGGGGTGGAGAGAGCTTGGAGGCCTGGTGGGGAAGGTCGGGAATGGGTGCCTGATCGCGGGGGTTGCCTAGGCTGGCACTCTAGATCGAGCAGGTAGGTGTAAAGGCACTTACCTCCCGGATGTTTAGCTGCCGGCTTCCCCAAGGCTCAGGAAACCCAGTCATTCACATTAAATTTAAGAGGTTTTCAGCTATGAGGCTGGCAGCCATAGTATAATATTTAAAGTGCCAACTCTCCTCCTTGGAGCAGGTAGGTTGCCCACCCACCTTCCCGCTGGAAGTGGGCGGAATGGAGGTGGATTGGTGTTGGAAATCTGATTTTTAAGAGTTTAACCTCATCCCTGATCCAAACTCACCCGCTTTGTGTGGTTAAAATTCCCACCAGGTCTTTGATCTTCCCCCCTTTTGCTGTATGGGGATTGATTACTTGAGCTGCCAGTCAAATCTGTTATCATCCTCTTGGCTGTGGCTCTCCTGGTAGCTGCCTTCCAACAAGCGTCAAAGGAATGAGGCCATTCCCACATGTGGAATGTCAGTAAAATGTGTTAATGGGACCCATTGTCTCAAACTGATACTGCATGCAGTAAAGATAATTCTGCTAGTCACTTTGACTGGTCCTGACTACTGGTTGGCATATGCATTGCCAGAAAGCTTGTGGGTTGCAGGGGTTTTAACTTTTTGTGCGGTGAATTTAACCTAATAGCAAATCCTTTATATAAATAAGCCAGAAATTCCTCCTAGACCACATTGTCAAAAATCTCAAAATGTGACACAAACATTTGACTTAGCCAGAGGGTATTGCCAACTGACACACAAGAAAGTCCTATTTAGGAACACATATATAAAAAAAATCACCCATGCATGACCCTCAGATGTGCCCAAGTGATGACCCCCGCCAAGTACAGTATTTTTGTTTGGATTCGTACAGATATAAAGTTATAAATGCCAGAAAACACATTTTTTTGTGGAAAAAATACTTACTCATAATTAATTAATCTCAACGGGATTAACAAAAGCATACACTGTACTATTTCTAAATGTATATTCGAAAGGCATTTCCCATTCTTCTCCACTTCACAACCTCTGCTCCCCGCCCCCCCCCCCCCACCCCCCCACTCCGATCCCCAAATACAAACTTAGTCCAAGTCTATACACATACTCTTTTGTACAGCTTAACTGTTCTATTTCATTGACTTTCACTCCTCTGGCTATTCATTTTATAAAAGGATCATTGTATTCTGCTGATCATTATAAAGTACAGTTGCCTCGTGATGAGTAACATTTAGTTAATAATTTAACACCTGCGGAATTTTGCTAACTAACAGGAACAATCAATGAAGGAAGAGAGGGAAATGATTGTTTTATATCGTGAAGACACATAGAGATAACCAGATCGCAGCCATCTGGAACAGGATTGTAAATAAGATTATTGATGTAGCCTGCGACCATTATTTTAGTTTATTACAGAGGTTTGTGAGGATTTACTGAACTGTAAACTGAGCTCCGGCAATAAGGATGGGGCTGCATTCACTAAAGGCATCTGTAGCTTCATAAAAAGCTAAATGTAAGCCAAAAACTAAAAGAGAAATTTAGAAAGGTGCTTTTCAAAAATGTAATTACATGCTCAAAATGTTTCATTTCACTGGTTGCGAAAGCTTTGTTGCAGTATACTGCAAGATAGAGTGAAAAATGCAAATACTATATTTACTGAACTGGCACCAGCACCAGGTACAGGTTCAATAAAGGCAGTACCCGCACCTAATACAGATTCAATAAATACAATACCCACATCGAATAGGTTCAATAAATACAGTACCCGCACCTAATACAGATTCAATAAATACAATACCCACATCGAATAGGTTCAATAAATACAGTACCCACACCTAATACAGATTCAATAAATACAATACCCACATAGAATAGGTTCAATAAATACAGTACCCACACCTAATACAGATTCAATAAATACAATACCCACATCGAATAGGTTCAATAAATGCAGTACCCACACCAGGGGCAGCTTCAATAAATACAGTACCCACACCAGGGGCAGCTTCAATAAATACAGTACCCACACCAGGAGCAGGCTGAATAAAAGTTGTGCCCACATCAAATACAATTTCAATAAACAATGTACCCACATCGAATACTGGTTAATAAAGGTAATATTCACACCGGATAGAGAATCAATAAGTGCAATACCCACACAGGGGGCAGGTTCAATAAATACAGTATCCGCATCGAATACAGGTTCAATAAATGCTGTGCCAACATCGAATAGAGGTTCATTAAAAACCCACAGCTGGGGCAGGTTCAGGAAATGCAATTCTTACACTGGAGGCAAGTTCAATAAATACAATTCCCACAACAGGGGCAGGATTAATAAATGCAGTACCTGCACCGGGGGCATGTTCAATAAATTCAAAACCCACAACAGGGGCGGGATTAATAAATACAGTACACACAGCAAAAAGATTCAATAAATGCAGTATCCACACCAGGAGTAAGTTCAATAAATGCATTAGCTACACTGGGAGCAGGATCAATAAATACTATATCCACACCGAATACAGGTTCAATAAATGCAGTACTAAACACTGGGGGCAGGTTAAATAAATGCAGTACTCACACTGGGGGCAGAAACAATAAATGCAGTACTCACACTGGAGGCAGGTTCAATAAATGCAGTACTCACACTGGGGGCAGGTTAAATAAATGCAGTACTCACACTGGGGGCAGAAACAATAAATTCAGAACTCACACTGGGGGCAGATACAATAAATGCAGGACAGACACTGGGGGCAGGTTCAATAAATGCAGTACTCAGACTGGGGGCAGGTTCAATAAATGCAGAACTCACACTGGCAGCAGGTTCAATAAATGCAGTACTCACACTGGGGGCAGGTTCAATAAATGCAGTACTCACACTGGGGCAGGTTCAATAAATGCAATACTCACACTGGGGCCAGGTTCAATAAATGCAGTGCTCACACTGGGGGCAGGTTCAATAAATGCAGTACTCACACTGGGGGAAGGTTCAGTAAATGCAGTACTTACACTGGGGGCAGGTTCAATAAATGCAGTGCTCACACAGGGCGCAGGTTCAATAAATGCAGTAACCACACTGGGGGCAGATATAATAAATGCAGGACTCACACTAGGGGCAGGTTCAATAAAAGCAGTACCCACACTGGGGGCAGATACAATAAATGCAGTACTTACACTGGGGGCAGGTTCAATAATGCAGTACTCACACTGGGTGCAGGTTCAATAAATGCAGTACACATACTGGGGCAGGTTCAATGAATGCAGTACTCACACTGGGGACAGGTTCAATAAATGCAGTACTCACACTGGGGGCTGGTTCAATAAATGCAGTACTCACACTGGAGGCAGGTTCAATAAATGCAGTAATACTGGGGCAGGGTCAATAAATGCAGTACTCACACTGGGGGCAGGTTCAATAAATGCAGTGCTCACAGTGGGGGAAGATACAATAAATGCAGTATTCACACTGGGGGCAGATATAATAAATGTAGTACTCACACTGGTGGCAGGTTCAATAAATGCAGTAATACTGGTGCAGGTTCAATAAATGCAGGACTCACAATGGGGGTAGGTTCAATACATGCAGTACTCACAGTGGGGGCATACAATAAATGCAGTACTCACACTGGTGGTAGGAGCAATAAATGCAGTACTCACACTGGTGGTAGGAGCAATAAATGCAGTACTCACACTGGGAGCAGGTTTAATAAAAGCAGTACTCACACTGGCGACAGATACAATAAATGCAGTACTCACACTGGGGGCAGGATCAATAAATGCAGTACTCACACTGGGGGCAGATACAATAAATGCAGTGCTCACACTGGGGGCAGGTTCAATAAATGCAGTACTCAGTGGTGGGCAGATACAATAAATGCGGTACACACACTGGGGGCAGGTTTAATAAATGCAGTGCTCACACTGGGGGCAGGTTTAATAAATGCAGTGCTCACACTGGGAGCAGGTTCAATAAATGCAGGACTCACAATGGGGGCAGGTTTAATAAATGCAGTGCTCACACTGGGCGCAGGATCAATAAATGCAGGACTCACAATGGGGGAAGGTTTAATAAATGTTGTACTCACATGGGGGGCAGGCTTAATAAATGCAGTACTCACAGTGGGGGCAGATACAATAAATGCTGTACTCACAGTGGGGGCAGATACAATAAATGCAGTATTCACACTGGGGGCAGGATCAGTAATGCAGAACACACACTGGGGGCTGGATCAATAATGCAGAACTCACACTGGGGGCAGGATCAATAAATGCAGTACTCACACTAGGGGCAGGTTTAATAAATGCAGTACTCACACTGGGGGCAGGTAGAATAAATGTAGTACTCACACTGGGGGCAGGATCAATAAATGCAGTTCTCACACTGGAGGCAGGCTTAATAAATGCAGTGCTCACACTGGGGGCAGGTTCAATAAATGCAGTACTCACACTGTGGGCAGGATTAATAAATGCAGTTCTCACACTGGAGGCAGGCTTAATAAATGCAGTACTCACACTGTGGGCAGGATTAATAAATGCAGTTCTCACACTGGAGGCAGGCTTAATAAATGCAGTTCTCACACTGGAGGCAGGCTTAATAAATGCAGTACTCACACTGTGGGCAGGATTAATAAATGCAGTTCTCACACTGGAGGCAGGCTTAATAAATGCAGTACTCACACTGGGGGCAGGTATAATAAATGTAGTACTCACACTGGGGGCAGGATCAATAAATGCAGTACTCACACTGGAGGCAGGTTCAATAAATGCAGTAATACTGGGGCAGGGTCAATAAATGCAGTACTCACACTGGGGGCAGGTTCAATAAATGCAGTGCTCACAGTGGGGGAAGATACAATAAATGCAGTACTCACACTGGGGGTAGGATCCATCATGCAGAACTCACACTGGGGGCTGGTTCAATAAATGCAGTACTCACACTGGAGGCAGGTTCAATAAATGCAGTAATACTGGGGCAGGGTCAATAAATGCAGTACTCACACTGGGGGCAGGTTCAATAAATGCAGTGCTCACAGTGGGGGAAGATACAATAAATGCAGTATTCACACTGGGGGCAGATATAATAAATGTAGTACTCACACTGGGGGCAGGTTCAATAAATGCAGTGCTCACACAGGGCGCAGGTTCAATAAATGCAGTAACCACACTGGGGGCAGATACAATAAATGCAGGACTCACACTAGGGGCAGGTTCAATAAAAGCAGTACCCACACTGGGGGCAGATACAATAAATGCAGTACTTACACTGGGGGCAGGTTCAATAATGCAGTACTCACACTGGGTGCAGGTTCAATAAATGCAGTACACATACTGGGGCAGGTTCAATGAATGCAGTACTCACACTGGGGACAGGTTCAATAAATGCAGTACTCACACTGGGGGCTGGTTCAATAAATGCAGTACTCACACTGGAGGCAGGTTCAATAAATGCAGTAATACTGGGGCAGGGTCAATAAATGCAGTACTCACACTGGGGGCAGGTTCAATAAATGCAGTGCTCACAGTGGGGGAAGATACAATAAATGCAGTATTCACACTGGGGGCAGATATAATAAATGTAGTACTCACACTGGTGGCAGGTTCAATAAATGCAGTAATACTGGTGCAGGTTCAATAAATGCAGGACTCACAATGGGGGTAGGTTCAATACATGCAGTACTCACAGTGGGGGCATACAATAAATGCAGTACTCACACTGGTGGTAGGAGCAATAAATGCAGTACTCACACTGGTGGTAGGAGCAATAAATGCAGTACTCACACTGGGAGCAGGTTTAATAAAAGCAGTACTCACACTGGCGACAGATACAATAAATGCAGTACTCACACTGGGGGCAGGATCAGTAAATGCAGTACTCACACTGGGGGCAGATACAATAAATGCAGTGCTCACACTGGGGGCAGGTTCAATAAATGCAGCACTCAGTGGTGGGCAGATACAATAAATGCGGTACACACACTGGGGGCAGGTTTAATAAATGCAGTGCTCACACTGGGGGCAGGTTTAATAAATGCAGTGCTCACACTGGGAGCAGGTTCAATAAATGCAGGACTCACAATGGGGGCAGGTTTAATAAATGCAGTGCTCACACTGGGCGCAGGATCAATAAATGCAGGACTCACAATGGGGGAAGGTTTAATAAATGTTGTACTCACATGGGGGGCAGGCTTAATAAATGCAGTACTCACAGTGGGGGCAGATACAATAAATGCTGTACTCACAGTGGAGGCAGATACAATAAATGCAGTATTCACACTGGGGGCAGGATCAGTAATGCAGAACACACACTGGGGGCTGGATCAATAATGCAGAACTCACACTGGGGGCAGGATCAATAAATGCAGTACTCACACTAGGGGCAGGTTTAATAAATGCAGTACTCACACTGGGGGCAGGTATAATAAATGTAGTACTCACACTGGGGGCAGGATCAATAAATGCAGTTCTCACACTGGAGGCAGGCTTAATAAATGCAGTGCTCACACTGGGGGCAGGTTCAATAAATGCAGTACTCACACTGTGGGCAGGATTAATAAATGCAGTTCTCACACTGGAGGCAGGCTTAATAAATGCAGTACTCACACTGTGGGCAGGATTAATAAATGCAGTTCTCACACTGGAGGCAGGCTTAATAAATGCAGTTCTCACACTGGAGGCAGGCTTAATAAATGCAGTACTCACACTGTGGGCAGGATTAATAAATGCAGTTCTCACACTGGAGGCAGGCTTAATAAATGCAGTACTCACACTGGGGGCAGGTATAATAAATGTAGTACTCACACTGGGGGCAGGATCAATAAATGCAGTACTCACACTGGAGGCAGGTCCAATAAATGCAGTAATACTGGGGCAGGGTCAATAAATGCAGTACTCACACTGGGGGCAGGTTCAATAAATGCAGTGCTCACAGTGGGGGAAGATACAATAAATGCAGTACTCACACTGGGGGTAGGATCCATCATGCAGAACTCACACTGGGGGCTGGTTCAATAAATGCAGTACTCACACTGGAGGCAGGTTCAATAAATGCAGTAATACTGGGGCAGGGTCAATAAATGCAGTACTCACACTGGGGGCAGGTTCAATAAATGCAGTGCTCACAGTGGGGGAAGATACAATAAATGCAGTATTCACACTGGGGGCAGATATAATAAATGTAGTACTCACACTGGTGGCAGGTTCAATAAATGCAGTAATACTGGTGCAGGTTCAATAAATGCAGGACTCACAATGGGGGTAGGTTCAATACATGCAGTACTCACAGTGGGGGCATACAATAAATGCAGTACTCACACTGGTGGTAGGAGCAATAAATGCAGTACTCACACTGGTGGTAGGAGCAATAAATGCAGTACTCACACTGGGAGCAGGTTTAATAAAAGCAGTACTCACACTGGCGACAGATACAATAAATGCAGTACTCACACTGGGGGCAGGATCAATAAATGCAGTACTCACACTGGGGGCAGATACAATAAATGCAGTGCTCACACTGGGGGCAGGTTCAATAAATGCAGTACTCAGTGGTGGGCAGATACAATAAATGCGGTACACACACTGGGGGCAGGTTTAATAAATGCAGTGCTCACACTGGGGGCAGGTTTAATAAATGCAGTGCTCACACTGGGAGCAGGTTCAATAAATGCAGGACTCACAATGGGGGCAGGTTTAATAAATGCAGTGCTCACACTGGGCGCAGGATCAATAAATGCAGGACTCACAATGGGGGAAGGTTTAATAAATGTTGTACTCACATGGGGGGCAGGCTTAATAAATGCAGTACTCACAGTGGGGGCAGATACAATAAATGCTGTACTCACAGTGGGGGCAGATACAATAAATGCAGTATTCACACTGGGGGCAGGATCAGTAATGCAGAACACACACTGGGGGCTGATTCAATAATGCAGAACTCACACTGGGGGCAAGTTTAATAAATGCAGTACTCACACTGGGGGCAGGTATAATAAATGTAGTACTCACACTGGGGGCAGGATCAATAAATGCAGTTCTCACACTGGAGGCAGGCTTAATAAATGCAGTGCTCACACTGGGGGCAGGTTCAATAAATGCAGTACTCACACTGTGGGCAGGATTAATAAATGCAGTTCTCACACTGGAGGCAGGCTTAATAAATGCAGTACTCACACTGTGGGCAGGATTAATAAATGCAGTTCTCACACTGGAGGCAGGCTTAATAAATGCAGTTCTCACACTGGAGGCAGGCTTAATAAATGCAGTACTCACACTGTGGGCAGGATTAATAAATGCAGTTCTCACACTGGGGGCAGGTATAATAAATGTAGTACTCACACTGGGGGCAGGATCAATAAATGCAGTTCTCACACTGGAGGCAGGCTTAATAAATGCAGTTCTCACACTGGAGGCAGGCTTAATAAATGCAGTACTCACACTGTGGGCAGGATTAATAAATGCAGTTCTCACACTGGAGGCAGGCTTAATAAATGCAGTACTCACACTGGGGGCAGGTATAATAAATGTAGTACTCACACTGGGGGCAGGATCAATAAATGCAGTTCTCACACTGGAGGCAGGCTTAATAAATGCAGTGCTCACACTGGGGGCAGGTTCAATAAATGCAGTACTCACACTAGGGGCAGGTTTAATAAATGCAGTAGACACACTGGCGGCAGGTTTAATAAATGCAGTACTCACACTGGGGGTAGTTTCAATAAATGCAGTACTCACACTGGGGGCAGGATCAATAAATGCAGTACTCACACTGTGGGCAGGATTAATAAATGCAGTACACACACTGGCGGCAGGTTTAATAAATGCAGTACACACACTGGCGGCAGGTTTAATAAATGCAGTACTCACACTGGGGGCAGTTTCAATAAATGCAGTGCTCACACTGGGGGCAGGTTCAATAATTGCAGTACTCACACTGTGGGCAGGATTAATAAATGCAGTAAACACACTGGCGGCAGGTTTAATAAATGCAGTACTCACACTGGGGGCAGGTATAATAAATGTAGTACTCACACTGGGGGCAGGATCAATAAATGCAGTTCTCACACTGGAGGCAGGCTTAATAAATGCAGTACACACACTGGCGGCAGGTTTAATAAATGCAGTACTCACACTGGGGGCAGTTTCAATAAATGCAGTACTCACACTGGGGGCAGGATCAATAAATGCAGTACTCACACTGGGGGCAGTTTTAATAAATGCAGTACTCACAATGGGGGCAATCAATAAATGCAGTATTCACACTGGGGATCGGATCCATCATGCAGTACTCAAACTGGGGGCATATACAATAAATGCACTACTGACACTGGGGGCAGGTTTAATAAATGCAGTACTCAGACTGGGGGCAGATGCAATAAATGCAGTACTCACAATGGGGGCAGGATCAAAAATGCAGTACTCACACTGGGTGCAGGTTTAATAAATGCAGTACTCACAATGGGGGCAGGATCAAAAATGCAGTACTCACACTGGGGGCAGATACAATAAATGCAGTACTCACAATGGGGGCAGGATCAAAAATGCAGTACTCACACTGGGGGCAGGTTTAATAAATGCAGTTCTCACAATGGCGGCAATCAATAAATGCAGTACTCACACTGGGGGCAGGTTTAATAAATGCAGTTCTCACAATGGGGGCAGGATCAAAAATGGAGTACTCACACTGGGGGCAGGTTTAATAAATGCAGTTCTCACACTGGGGGCAGGATCAAAAATGCAGTACTCACACTGGGGGCAGCTTTAATAAATGCAGTACTCACAATGGGGGCTGGATCAAAAATGCAGTACTCACACTGGGGGCAGGATCAAAAATGCAGTACTCACACTGGGGGCAGGTTTAATAAATGCAGTACTCACAATGGGGGCAGGATCAAAAATGCAGTACTCACACTGGGGGCAGCTTTAATAAATGCAGTACTCACAATGGCGGCAATCAATAAATGCAGTACTCACACTGGGGGCAGGTTTAATAAATGCAGTTCTCACAATGGGGGCAGGATGAAAAATGCAGTACTCACACTGGGGGCAATCAATAAATGCAGTACTCACACTGGGGGCAGGTTTAATAAATGCAGTTCTCACAATGGCGGCAATCAATAAATGCAGTACGTACAATGGGGGCAGGCTCAGAAATGCAGTACTCACACTGGGGGCAGATAAAATACGTGCAGTACTCACACTGGGGGCAGGTTTAATTAATGCAGTACTCACGCTGGAGGCAGATGCAATAAATGCAGTTCTCACACTGGGGGCATATACAATAAATGCAGTACTCACACTGGGGGCAGATACAATAAATGCAGTACTCACACTGGAGGCAGATGCAATAAATGCAGTACTCACACTGGGGGCAGATACAATAAATGCAGTACTCACACTGGAGGCAGATGCAATAAATGCAGTACTCACACTGGAGGCAGATACAATAATTGCAGTACTCACACTGGGGGTAGGATCCATCATGCAGTACTCACACTGGGAGCATATGCAATAAATGCAGAACTCACAATAGGGGCAGGATCAGAAATGCAGTACCCACACTGGGGGCAGATACAATAAATGCAGGGCTCACACTGGGGGCAGGTTCAATAATTGCAGTACTCACAGTGGTGGGCAGGATCAACAAATGCAATACTCACACTGGGTGCAGGATCAATAAATGCAGTACTCATACTGGGGGCAGATACAATGAATGCAGTACTCATACTGGGGGCAGATACAATGAATGCAGAACTCACACTGGGGACAGATACAATAAATGCAGTACTCACACTGGGGGCAGGTTTAATAAATGCAGTACTTAGACTGGGGGCAGGATCAATAAATGCAGTACTCACACTGGGGGCAGGATCAATAAATGCAGTGCTCACACTGGGGGCAGGTTCAATAAATGCAGTACTCATACTGGGGGCAGGAACAATAATGCAGTACTCGCACTGCGGGCAGATACAATAAATGCAGTACTCACACTGTGGGCAGATACAATAAATGCAGTACTCACACTGGGGGCAGGTTTAATAAATGCAGTACTCACACTGGGGGCAGATACAATAAATGCAGTACTCATACTGGGGGCAGGATCAATAATGCAGCACTCACACTGGGGGCAGATACAATAAATGCAGTACTCATACCGGGGGGAGGTTTAATAAATGCAGTACCCACACTGGGGGCAGATACAATAAATGCAGTGCTCACACTGGGGGCAGATACAATAAATGCTGTGCTCACACTGGGGGCAGGTTTATTCAATGCAGTACTCACACTGGGGGTAGATACAATAAATGCAGTACTCATACTGGGGGTAGGATCAATAATGCAGTACTCACAATGAGGGCAGATACAATAAATGCAGTACTCATACTGGGGGTAGGATCAATAATGCAGTACGCAAACTGGGGGCAGATACAATAAATGCAGTGCTCACACTGGGGGCAGGTTCAATAAATGCAGCACTCACAGTGGTGGCAGGTTTAATAAATGCAGTACTCACACTGTGAGCAGGATCAAAACATGCAGTCCTGACACTGGGGGCAGGTTCAATAAATGCAGTACTCACACTGGGGGCAGGTTTAATAAATGCAGTACTCACACTGGGGGCAGTTTTAATAAATGCATTGCTCACAGTGGGGGCAGGTTCATAAATGCAGTACTCAGACTGGGGGCAGGTTCAATAAATGCATTGCTCACACTGGGGGCAGTTTTAATAAATGCATTGCTCACACTGGGGGCAGTTTTAATAAATGCATTGCTCACACTGGGGGCAGTTTCAATAAATGCAGTACCCACACTGGGGGCAAGTTTAATAAATGCAGTGCTCACACTGGGGGCATGTTTAATAAATGAGGTACTCACACTGTGAGCAGGATCAGAAAATGCAGTACTCACACTGGGGGCAGAAACAATAAATTCAGAACTCACACTGGGGGCAGATATAATAAATGCAGGACAGACACTGGGGGCAGGTTCAATAAATGCAGTACTCAGACTGGGGGCAGGTTCAATAAA
Source organism: Heterodontus francisci (assembly GCF_036365525.1). NCBI lineage: Eukaryota > Metazoa > Chordata > Chondrichthyes > Heterodontiformes > Heterodontidae > Heterodontus > Heterodontus francisci. Next base: position 13,926,655 of record NC_090407.1, on the reverse strand, counting down.
TGCAGAACTCACACTGGCAGCAGGTTCAATAAATGCAGTACTCACACTGGGGGCAGGTTCAATAAATGCAGTACTCACACTGGGGCAGGTTCAATAAATGCAATACTCACACTGGGGCCAGGTTCAATAAATGCAGTGCTCACACTGGGGGCAGGTTCAATAAATGCAGTACTCACACTGGGGGAAGGTTCAGTAAATGCAGTACTTACACTTGGGGCAGGTTCAATAAATGCAGTGCTCACACAGGGCGCAGGTTCAATAAATGCAGTAACCACACTGGGGGCAGGTATAATAAATGTAGTACTCACACTGGGGGCAGGATCAATAAATGCAGTTCTCACACTGGAGGCAGGCTTAATAAATGCAGTGCTCACACTGGGGGCAGGTTCAATAAATGCAGTACTCACACTAGGGGCAGGTTTAATAAATGCAGTAGACACACTGGCGGCAGGTTTAATAAATGCAGTACTCACACTGGGGGTAGTTTCAATAAATGCAGTACTCACACTGTGGGCAGGATCAATAAATGCAGTACTCACACTGTGGGCAGGATTAATAAATGCAGTACACACACTGGCGGCAGGTTTAATAAATGCAGTACACACACTGGCGGCAGGTTTAATAAATGCAGTACTCACACTGGGGGCAGTTTCAATAAATGCAGTGCTCACACTGGGGGCAGGTTCAATAATTGCAGTACTCACACTGTGGGCAGGATTAATAAATGCAGTAAACACACTGGCGGCAGGTTTAATAAATGCAGTACTCACACTGGGGGCAGGTTTAATAAATGCAGTACTCACACTGGGGGCAGGTATAATAAATGTAGTACTCACACTGGGGGCAGGATCAATAAATGCAGTTCTCACACTGGAGGCAGGCTTAATAAATGCAGTACACACACTGGCGGCAGGTTTAATAAATGCAGTACTCACACTGGGGGCAGTTTCAATAAATGCAGTACTCACACTGGGGGCAGGATCAATAAATGCAGTACTCACACTGGGGGCAGTTTTAATAAATGCAGTACTCACAATGGGGGCAATCAATAAATGCAGTATTCACACTGGGGATCGGATCCATCATGCAGTACTCAAACTGGGGGCATATACAATAAATGCACGACTGACACTGGGGGCAGGTTTAATAAATGCAGTACTCAGACTGGGGGCAGATGCAATAAATGCAGTACTCACAATGGGGGCAGGATCAAAAATGCAGTACTCATACTGGGGGCAGGTTTAATAAATGCAGTACTCACAATGGGGGCAGGATCAAAAATGCAGTACTCACACTGGGGGCAGATACAATAAATGCAGTACTCACAATTGGGGCAGGATCAAAAATGCAGTACTCACACTGGGGGCAGGTTTAATAAATGCAGTTCTCACAATGGCGGCAATCAATAAATGCAGTACTCACACTGGGGGCAGGTTTAATAAATGCAGTTCTCACAATGGGGGCAGGATCAAAAATGGAGTACTCACACTGGGGGCAGGTTTAATAAATGCAGTTCTCACACTGGGGGCAGATACAATTAATGCAGTACTCACACTGGGGGCAGGTTTAATAAATGCAGTACTCACAATGGGGGCTGGATCAAAAATGCAGTACTCACACTGGGGGCAGGATCTAAAATGCAGTACTCACACTGGGGGCAGGTTTAATAAATGCAGTACTCACAATGGGGGCAGGATCAAAAATGCAGTACTCACACTGGGGGCAGCTTTAATAAATGCAGTACTCACAATGGCGGCAATCAATAAATGCAGTACTCACACTGGGGGCAGGTTTAATAAATGCAGTTCTCACAATGGGGGCAGGATCAAAAATGCAGTACTCACACTGGGGGCAATCAATAAATGCAGTACTCACACTGGGGGCAGGTTTAATAAATGCAGTTCTCACAATGGCGGCAATCAATAAATGCAGTACGTACAATGGGGGCAGGCTCAGAAATGCAGTACTCACACTGGGGGCAGGTTTAATTAATGCAGTACTCACGCTGGAGGCAGATGCAATAAATGCAGTTCTCACACTGGGGGCATATACAATAAATGCAGTACTCACACTGGGGGCAGATACAATAAATGCAGTACTCACACTGGAGGCAGATGCAATAAATGCAGTACTCACACTGGGGGCAGATACAATAAATGCAGTACTCACACTGGAGGCAGATGCAATAAATGCAGTACTCACACTGGAGGCAGATACAATAATTGCAGTACTCACACTGGGGGTAGGATCCATCATGCAGTACTCACACTGGGAGCATATGCAATAAATGCAGAACTCACAATAGGGGCAGGATCAGAAATGCAGTACCCACACTGGGGGCAGATACAATAAATGCATGGCTCACACTGGGGGCAGGTTCAATAATTGCAGTACTCACAGTGGTGGGCAGGATCAACAAATGCAATACTCACACTGGGGGCAGGATCAATAAATGCTGTACTCACACTGGGGGCAGATACAATAAATGCAGTACTCACACTGGGGGCAGGATCAATAATGCAGAACTCGAAGTGGGTGCAGGATCAATAAATGCAGTACTCATACTGGGGGCAGATACAATGAATGCAGTACTCATACTGGGGGCAGATACAATGAATGCAGAACTCACACTGGGGACAGATACAATAAATGCAGTACTCACACTGGGGGCAGGTTTAATAAATGCAGTACTTACACTGGGGGCAGGATCAATAAATGCAGTACTCACACTGGGGGCAGGATCAATAAATGCAGTGCTCACACTGGGGGCAGGTTCAATAAATGCAGTACTCATACTGGGGGCAGGAACAACAATGCAGTACTCGCACTGCGGGCAGATACAATAAATGCAGTACTCACACTGTGGGCAGATACAATAAATGCAGTACTCACACTGGGGGCAGGTTTAATAAATGCAGTACTCACACTGGGGGCAGATACAATAAATGCAGTACTCATACTGGGGGCAGGATCAATAATGCAGCACTCACACTGGGGGCAGATACAATAAATGCAGTACTCATACCGGGGGGAGGTTTGATAAATGCAGTACCCACACTGGGGGCAGATACAATAAATGCAGTGCTCACACTGGGGGCAGATACAATAAATGCTGTGCTCACACTTGGGGGCAGGTTTATTAAATGCAGTACTCACACTGGGGGTAGATACAATAAATGCAGTACTCATACTGGGGGTAGGATCAATAATGCAGTACTCACAATGAGGGCAGATACAATAAATGCAGTACTCATACTGGGGGTAGGATCAATAATGCAGTACGCAAACTGGGGGCAGATACAATAAATGCAGTGCTCACACTGGGGGCAGGTTCAATAAATGCAGCACTCACAGTGGTGGCAGGTTTAATAAATGCAGTACTCACACTGTGAGCAGGATCAAAACATGCAGTCCTGAGACTGGGGGCAGGTTCAATAAATGCAGTACTCACACTGGGGGCAGGTTTAATAAATGCATTGCTCACACTGGGGGCAGTTTTAATAAATGCATTGCTCACAGTGGGGGCAGGTTCAATAAATGCAGTACTCAGACTGGGGGCAGGTTCAATAATTGCATTGCTCACACTGGGGGCAGTTTTAATAAATGCATTGCTCACACTGGGGGCAGTTTTAATAAATGCATTGCTCACACTGGGGGCAGGTTCAATAAATGCAGTACTCACACTGGGGGCAAGTTTAATAAATGCAGTGCTCACACTGGGGGCAAGTTTAATAAATGAGGTACTCACACTGTGAGCAGGATCAGAAAATGCAGTACTCACACTGGGGGCAAGTTTAATAAATGCAGTGCTCACACTGGGGGCAAGTTTAATAAATGCATTGCTCACACTGGGGGCAAGTTTAATAAATGCAGTACTCACACTGGGGGCAAGTTTAATAAATGCAGTACTCACACTGGGGGCAGGTTCAATAAATGCAGTACTCACAGTGGCGGCAGGTTCAATAAATGCAGTACTCACAGTGGTGGCAGGTTTATTAAATGCAGTACTCACACTGGGGGCAGATAAAATAAATGCAGTACTCATACTGGGGGCAGGATCAATAATGCAAGTACTCATACCGGAGGGAGGTTTAATAAATGCAGTACCCACACTGGGGGCAGATACAATAAATGCAGTGCTCACACTGGGGGCAGATACAATAAATGCTGTACTCACACTGGGGGCAGGTTTATTAAATGCAGCACTCACACTGGGGGCAGTTTTAATAAATGCAGTACTCATACCAGGGGCAGGTTTATTAAATGCAGTACTCACACTGGGGGCAGGTTTATTAAATGCAGTACTCACACTGGGGGCAGATACAATAAATGCAGTACTCATACTGGGGGCAGGATCAATAATGCAGTACCCAAACTGGGGGCAGATACAATAAATGCAGTGCTCACACTGGGGGCAGTTTCAATAATGCAGCACTCACAGTGGTGGCAGGTTTAATAAATGCAGTACTCACACTGTGAGCAGGATCAATAAATGCAGTCCTCACACTGGGGCAGGTTTAATAAATGCAGTACTCACAGTGGTGGCAGGTTTATTAAATGCAGTACGCACACTGGGGGCAGATACAATAAATGCAGTACTCATACTGGGGGCAGATACAATAAATGCTGTGCTCACACTGAGGGCAGGTTTATTAAATGCAGTACTCACACTGGGGGTAGATACAATAAATGCAGTACTCATACTGGGGGTAGGATCAATAATGCAGTACTCACAATGAGAGCAGATACAATAAATGCAGTACTCATACTGGGGGCAGGATCAATAATGCAGTACGCAAACTGGGGGCAGATACAATAAATGCAGTGCTCACACTGGGAGCAGGTTCAATAAATGCAGCACTCACAGTGGTGGCAGGTTTAATAAATGCAGTACTCACACTGTGAGCAGGATCAAAACATGCAGTCCTGACACTGGGGGCAGGTTCAATAAATGCAGTACTCAGACTGGGGGCAGGTTCAATAAATGCAGCACTCACACTGGGGGCAGGTTTAATCAATGCAGTACTCACACTGTGAGCAGGATCAATAAATGCAGTCCTCACACTGGGGGCAGGTTTAATAAATACAGTACTCACACTGTGAGCAGGATCAAAAAATGCAGTCCTCACACTGGGGGCAGGTTTAATAAATGCATTGCTCACACTGGGGGCAGTTTTAATAAATGCATTGCTCACACTGGGGGCAGGTTCAATAAATGCAGTACTCACACTGGGGGCAGCTTTAATAAACGCATTGCTCACACTGGGGGCAGGTTCAATAAATGCAGTACTCAGACTGGGGGCAGGATCAATAAATGCAGTGCTCACACTGTGGGCAGGATCAATAATGCAGTACTCACACTGGGGGCAAGTTTAATAAATGCAGTGCTCACACTGGGGGCAAGTTCAATAAATGAGGTACTCACACTGTGAGCAGGATCAAAAAATGCAGTACTCACACTGGGGGCAAGTTTAATAAATGCAGTGCTCACACTGGGGGCAAGTTTAATAAATGCAGTGCTCACACTGGGGGCAAGTTTAATAAATGCAGTACTCACACTGGGGGCAAGTTTAATAAATGCAGTACTCACACTGGGGGCAGGTTCAATAAATGCAGTACTCACAGTGGCGGCAGGTTCAATAAATGCAGTACTCACAGTGGTGGCAGGTTTATTAAATGCAGTACTCACACTGGGGGCAGATACAATAAATGCAGTACTCATACTGGGGGCAGGATCAATAATGCAAGTACTCATACCGGGGGGAGGTTTAATAAATGCAGTACCCACACTGGGGGCAGATACAATAAATGCAGTGCTCACACTGGGGGCAGATACAATAAATGCTGTACTCACACTGGGGGCATGTTTATTAAATGCAGTACTCACACTGGGGGCAGTTTTAATAAATGCAGTACTCATACCAGGGGCAGGTTTATTAAATGCAGTACTCACACTGGGGGTAGATACAATAAATGCAGTACTCATACTGGGGGTAGGATCAATAATGCAGTACTCACAATGGGGGCAGATACAATAAATGCACCACTCATACTGGGGGTAGGATCAATAATGCAGTACTCACAATGGGGGCAGATACAATAAATGCAGTACGCAAACTGGGGGAAGATACAATAAATGCAGTGTTCACACTGGGGGCAGGTTGAATAAATGCAGCACTCACAGTGGTGGCAGGTTTAATAAATGCAGTACTCGCACTGTGAGCAGGATCAAAACATGCAGTCCTGACACTGGGGGCAGGTTCAATAAATGCAGTACTCACACTGGGGGCAGGATCAATAAATGCAGTACTCACACTGGGGGCAGTTTTAATAAATGCAGTATTCACACTGTGAGCAGGATCAGAAAATGCAGTCCTCACACTGGGGGCAGGTTTAATAAATGCATTGCTCACACTGGGGGCAGGTTCAATAAATGCAGTACTCAGACTGGGGGCAGTTTTAATAAATGCAGTGCTCACACTGGTGGCAGGTTCAATAAATGCAGTACTCACACTGGGGGCAGGATCAATAAATGCAGTACTCACACTGGGGGCAGATTCAATAAATGCATTGCGCACACTGGGGGCAGGTTCAATAAATGCAGTACTCAGACTGGCAGCAGGATCAATAAATGCAGTACTCACACTGGGGGCAGTTTTAATAAATGCAGTGCTCACACTGGTGGCAGGTTCAATAAATGCAGTACTCACACTGGGGGCAAGTTTAATAAATGCAGTACTCACACTGTGAGCAGGATCAAAAAATGCAGTACTCACACTGTGGGCAGGTTTAATAAATGCAGTACTCACACTGGGGGCATGTTCAATAAATGCAGTACTCACACTGGTGGCAGTTTTAATAAATGCAGTACTCACACTGGGGGCAGTTTTAATAAATGCAGTGCTCACACTGGTGGCAGGTTCAATAAATGCAGTACTCACACTGGGGGCAGGTTTAATAAATGCAGTACTCACACTGTGAGCAGGATCAAAAATTGCAGTACTCACACTGGGGGCAAGTTTAATAAATGCAGTACTCACACTGTGAGCTAGATCAAAAAATGTAGTACTCACACTGGGGTCAAGTTTAATAAATGCAGTGCTCACACTGGGGGCAGGTTCAATAAATGCAGTACTCACACTGGGGCAGGATCAATAAATGCAGTACTCACACTGGGGGCAGGTTTAATAAATGAGGTACTCACACTGTGGGCAGGATCAATAATGCAGTACACGCACTGGGGGCATGTTTAATAAATGAGGTACTCACACTGTGGGCTGGATCAATAATGCAGTACACACACTGGGGGCAGGTTTAATAAATGAGGTACTCACACTGTGAGCAGGATCAAAAAATGCAGTACTCACACTGGGGTCATGTTTAATAAATGCAGTACTCACACTGTGAGCAGGATCAAAAATTGCAGTACTCACACTGGGGGCAAGTTTAATAAATGCAGTGCTCACACTGGGGGCAGGTTCAATAAATGCAGTACTCACCCTGGGGGCAGTTCAATAAATGCAGTACTCACACTGGGGGCAGGATCAATAAATGCAGTACTCACACTGTGGGCAGGATCAATAAATGCAGTACTCACACTGGGGGCAGGATCAATAAATGCAATACTCACACTGGGGGCAGGTTTAACAAATGCTGTCCTCACACTGGGGGCAGGTTTAATAAATGCAGTACTCACACTGTGAGCAGGATCAAAAATTGCAGTACTCACACTGGGGGCAAGTTTAATAAATGCAGTACTCACAATGGGGGCAGATACAATAAATGCAGTACTCACAATGGGGGCAGATACAATAAATGCAGTACTGACACTGGGGGCAGATACAATAAATGCAGTACTCACTGCGGGTAGGCTTAATAAATGCAGTACCTACACTGGGGGCAGGTTTAATAAATGCATTGCTCACACTGGGGGCAGGTTCAATAAATGCAGTACTCAGACTGGGGGCAGTATCAATAAATGCAGTACTCACACTGGGGGCAGTTTTAATAAATGCAGTGCTCACACTGGTGGCAGGTTCAATAAATGCAGTACTCACACTGGGGGCAGGTTTAATAAATGCAGTACTCACACTGGGGGCAGGTTTAATAAATGAGGTACTCACACTGTGGGCTGGATCAATAATGCAGTACACACACTGGGGGCAGGTTTAATAAATGCAGTGCTCACACTGGGGGCAGGTTCAATAAATGCAGTACTCACAGTGGCGGCAGGATCAATAAATGCTGTACTCACACTGGGGGCAAGTTTAATAAATGCAATGCTCACACTGGGGGCAGGTTCAATAAATGCAGTACTCACAATGGGGGCAGATACAATAAATGCAGTACTGACACTGGGGGCAGGATCAATAAATGCAGTACTCACAATGGGGGCAGATACAATAAATGCAGTACTGACACTGGGGGCAGATACAATAAATGCAGTACTCACACTGGGGGCAGGATCAATAAATGCAGTACTCACAATGGGGGCAGATACAATAAATGCAGTACTGACACTGGGGGCAGATACAATAAATGCAGTACTCACACTGGGGGTAGGCTTAATAAATGCAGTACCCACACAGGGGGCAGGTTTAATAAATGCAGTCTCACACTGGGGGCAGGTTCAATAAATGCTGTACTCACAGTGGGGGCAGGCTTAATAAAAGCATACACACATTGGGGGCAGGCTTAATAAATGCAGTGCTGACACTGGGGGCAGTTCTAATAAATGCAGTACTCACACTGGGGGCAGTTTTAATAAATGCAGTACTCACACTGGGGGCAGTTTTAATAAATGCAGTACTCACACTGGGGCCAGTTTTAATAAATGCAGTACTCACACTGCATTTTGGCGGTTTCTTTTTGCAGCGGCGACAGGGAGAGCAAGGTGGCAGCTGGGTAAGTAAGTCCTATATATTTGGGCAGCGACTGAACTCGAGACACTACACCTGTATTGTCTCCCACCCGCCCTCTTCCTCGAACCAAAAAAAAAGGACTCGGTGGTGTGCAGATAAGGTAAGGCTTTTTCTATTTATTTTTTTTTCGTGTGATTGGTGAAAACTTTTCGTTCCTTTTTCGTTTATCTAAGTTAAAACTAACTTAAGCTTAAGATTGAAAATGGCAGGAGATCTCAGACCCGTGTTATGCTTCTCTTGCTCAATGTGGGAGCTCAGGGACACGGCTGATGTCCCTGACTCCTTCACGTGCTGGAAGTGTGTCCAGCTGCAGCTCTTGTTAGACCGCATGACGGCTCTGGAGCTGCGGATGGACTCACTTTGGAGCATCCGCGATGCTGAGGAGGTCGTGGATAGCACGTTTAGCGAATTGGTCACACCGCAGATTAGGATTGCTGAGGGAGAAAGGGAATGGGTGACCAAAAGGCAGAGAAAGAGCAGGAAGGCAGCACAGGTGTCCCCTGCGGTCATCTCCCTCCAAAACAGGTATACCGTTTTGGATACTGTTGAGGGAGATGGCTCACCAGGGGAAGGCAGCAGTAGCCAGGTTCATGGCACCGTGGCTGGCTCTGCTGTTCGGAAGGGCGGGAAAAAGAGTGGAAGGGCTATAGTCATCGGGGATTCGATTGTAAGGGGAGTAGATAGGCGGTTCTGTGGTCGAAAATGAGACTCCCGAATGGTATGTTGCCTCCCAGGTGCACGGGTCAGGGATGTCTCAGATCGGCTGCAGAACATTCTGAAAGGGGAGGGTGAACAGCCAGTTGTCGTTGTGCACATAGGCACCAATGATAAAGGTAAAAAACGGGATGAGGTCCTACAAGCAGAATTTAGGGAGTTAGGAGCCGTTAAAAAGTAGGACCTCAGAGGTAGTAATCTCAGGATTGCTACCAGTGCCACGTGATAGTCAGAGTAGAAATGAAAGAATATTCAGGATGAATGCTTGGCTTGAGAGATGGTGCAGGAGGGAGGGGTTCAGATTTTTGGGACATTGGGACCGGTTCTGGGGGAGGTGGGACTATTACAAATTGGACGGTCTACACCTGGGCCGGACTGGAACCAATGTCCTTGGGGGTGCTTTTGCTAACGCTGTTGGGGAGGGTTTAAACTAATGTGGCAAGGGGATGGGAACCAAATGAGGAGGTCAGTGGACAGTAAGGATGTAGTAACTAAAGCCTGTAAGGAACTAGATAATGAAGTCAGCGTGACTAAGGGAAAGAGTAGACAGGGAGCAGATGATGAACGCAAAGGGACTGGTGGTCTGAGGTGCATTTGTTTTAATGCAAGAAGTGTAGTAGGTAAGGCAGATGAACTTAGGGCCTGGATTAGTACCTGGGAGTATGATGTTATTGCTATTACTGAGACTTGGTTGAGGGAAGGGCATGATTGGCAACTAAATATCCCAGGATATCGATGCTTCCGGCGGGATAGAGAGGGAGGTAAAAGGGGTGAAGGAGTTGCAGTACTGGTCAAAGAGGATATCACAGCTGTGCTGAAGGAGGGCACTATGGAGGACTCGAGCAGTGAGGCAATATGGGCAGAACTCAGAAATAGGAAGGGTGCGGTAACAATGTTGGGGCTGTACTACAGGCCTCCCAACAGCGAGCGTGAGATAGAGGTACAAATATGTAAACAGATTATGGAAAGATGTAGGAGCAACAGGGTGGTGGTGATAGGAGATTTTAATTTTCCCAACATTGACTGGGTTTCACTTAGTGTTAGAGGTCCAGATGGAGCAGAATTTGTAAGGAGCATCCAGGAGGGTTTTCTAGAGCAGTATGTAAATAGTCCAACTCGGGAAGGGGCCATACTGGACCTGGTGTTGGGGAATGAGCCCGGCCACGTGGTTGAAGTTTCAGTAGGGGACTACTTTGGGAATAGTGATCACAATTCCGTAAGTTTTAGAATACTCATGGACAAAGACGAGAGTGGTCCCAAAGGCAGAGTGCTAAATTGGGGGAAGGCCAACTATACCAAAATTCGGCAGGAGCTGGGGAATGTAGATTGGGAGCAGCTGTTTGAAGGTAAATCCACATTTGATATGTGGGAGGCTTTTAAAGAGAGGTTGATTAGCGTGCAGGAGAGACATGTTCCTGTGAAAATGAGGGATAGAAATGGCAAGATTAGGGAACCATGGATGACAGGTGAAATTGTGAGACTAGCTAAGAGGAAAAAGGAAACATACATAAGGTCTAGGAGGCTGAAGAAAGACGAAGCTTTGAAAGAATATCGGGAATGTAGGACCAATCTGAAACGAGGAATTAAGAGGGCTAAAAGGGGTCATGAAATATCTTTAGCAAACAGGGTTAAGGAAAATCCCAAAGCCTTTTATTCATATATAAGGAGCAAGAGGGTAACTAGAGAAAGGATTGGCCCACTCAAGGACAAAGGAGGAAAGTTATGCGTGGAGTCAGAGAAAATGGGTGAGATTCTAAATGAGTACTTTGCATCGGTATTCACCGAGGAGAGGGACATGACGGATGTTGAGGGTAGGGGCAGATGTTTGATTACTCTAGGTCAAGTCGGCATAAGGAGGGAGGAAGTGTTGGGTATTCTAAAAGGAATTAAGGTGGACAAGTCCCCAGGTCCGGATGGGATCTATCCCAGGTTACTGAGGGAAGCGAGAGAGGAAATAGCTGGGGCCTTAGCAGCATCCTTAAACACGGGTGAGGTCCCGGAGGACTGGAGAATTGCTAATGTTGTCCCCTTGTTTAAGAAGGGTAGCAGGGAAAATCCAGGTAATTATAGACCGGTGAGCCTGACGTCAGTGGTAGGGAAGCTGCTGGAGAAGATACTGAAGGATAGGATCTATTCCCATTTGGAAGAAAATGGGCTTATCAGTGATAGGCAACATGGTTTTGTGCAGGGAAGGTCATGTCTTACCAACAATAGAATTCTTTGAGGAAGTGACAAAGTTGATTGATGAGGGAAGGGCTGAAGATGTCAGAACATGGACTTCAGTAAGGCGTTTGATAAGGTTCCCCATGGTAGGCTGATGGAGAAAGTGAAGTCGCATGGGATCCAGGGTGTACTAGCTAGATGGATAAAGAACTGGCTGGGCAACAGGAGACAGAGAGTAGCAGTGGAAGGGAGTTTCTCAAAATGGAGACGTGTGACCAGTGGTGTTCCACAGGGATCCGTGCTGGGACCACTGTTGTTTGTGATATACATAAATGATTTGGAGGAAAGTATAGGTGGTCTGATTAGCAAGTTTTCAGACGACACTAAGATTGGTGGAGTAGCAGATAGTGAAGGGGACTGTCAGAGAATACAGCAGAATATAAATAGATTGGAGAGTTGGGCAGAGAAATGGCAGATGGAGTTCAATCAGGGCAAATGCGAGGTGATGCATTTTGGAAGATCCAATTCAAGAGTGAACTATAAAGTAAATGGAAAAGTCCTGGGGAAAATTGATGGACAGAGAGATTTGGGTGTTCAGGTCCATTGTTCCCTGAAGGTAGCAACGCAGGTAAATAGAGTGGTCAAGAAGGCATACGGCATGCTTTCCTTCATCGGACGGGGTATTGAGTACAAGGGTTGGCAGGTCATGTTACAGTTGTATAAGACTTTGGTTCGGCCACATTTGGAATACTGCGTGCAGTTCTGGTCGCCACATTACCAAAAGGATGGAGGTGCTTTGGAGAGGGTGCAGAGGAGGTTCACCAGGATGTTGCCTGTTATGGAGGGCGCTAGCTATGAAGAGAGGTTGAGCAGATTAGGATTATTTTCATCAGAAAGACGGAGGTTGAGGGGGGACCTGATTGAGGTGTACAAAATCATGAGAGGTATAGACAGGGTGGATAGCAAGAAGCTTTTTCCCAGAGTGGGGGATTCAATTACTAGGGGTCACGAGTTCAAAGTGAGAGGGGAAAAGTTTAGGGGGGATATGCGTGGAAAGTTCTTTATGCAGAGGGTGGTGGGTGCCTGGAACGTGTTGCCAGCGGAGGTGGTAGACGCGGGCACGATAGCGTCTTTTAAGATGTATCTAGACAGATACATGAATGGGCAGGAAGCAAAGAGATACAGACCCTTAGAAAATAGGCGACATGTTTAGATAGAGGATCTGGATCGGCGCAGGCTTGCAGGGCAGAAGGGCCTGTTCCTGTGCTGTAATTTTCTTTGTTCTTTCTTTGGGAGCAGGATCAATAAATGGAGTACTCACACTGGGGGCATACACAATAAATGCAGTACTCACACTGGCGGCAGGTTCAATAAATGCTGTACTCACACTGGGGGCAGCATCAATAAATGCAGTACTCACACTGGGGGGAGGTTTAATAAATGCAGTACTCACACTGGGAGCAGGATCAATAAATGTTGCACTCACACTGGGGGCAGATACAATAAATGCAGTACTCACACTGGGGGCAGCCTTAATAAAAGCAATACACACACTGGGGCAGGTTTAATAAATGCAGTACTCACACTGGGGGCAGATACAATAAATGCAATACTCACACTGGGGGCAGGTTTAATTAATGCAGTGCTCACACTGGGGGCAGGTTCAATAAATGCTGTACTCACACTTGGGGCAGGATCAATAAATGCAGTACTCACACTGGGGGCAGGTTTAATAAATGCAGGACTCACACTGGGAGCAGGATCAATAAATGCAGTACTCACACTGGGGGCAGCCTTAATAAAAGCAATACACACACTGGGGGCAGGTTTAATAAATGCAGTGCTCACACTGGGGGCAGGTTCAATAAATGCAGTACTCACAATGTGGGCTGATTCAATAAAAGCAGTACACACACTGGGGGCAGGTTTAATAAATGCAGTACTCACACTGTGGGCTGATTCAATAAATGCAGTACTCACACTGGGAGCAGGATCAATAATTGTTGTACTCACACTGGGGGCAGGCTTAGTAAATGCAGTACTCACACTGGGGGCAGGTTTAAAAAATGCAGTGCTCAAACTGGGAACTGGATCAATAATTGTTGTACACACACTGGGGGCAGGCTTAGTAAATGCAGTACTCACACTGGGGGCAGGTTTAAAAAATGCAGTGCTCAAGCTGGGAACTGGATCAATAATTGTTGTACTCACACTGGGAGCAGATACAATAAATGCTGTATTCACAGTGGGGGCAGATACAATAAATGCAGTACTCACACTGGGGGCAGGTTTAATTAATGCAATGCTCACAGTGGGGGCAGGTTCAATAAATGCTGTACTCACAGTGGGGGCAGGCTTAATAAATGCAGTACACACACTGGGGGCAAGTTTGATACATGCAGTACTCACACTGGGGGCAGGTTTAATAAAAGCAGTATACACACTGGGGGCAGGTTTAATAAATGCAGTACTCACACTGGGGGCTGGTTTAATAAAAGCAGTACACACACTGGGGGCAGGTTTAATAAATGCAGAACTCACACTGGGGGCAGATTCAATAAATGCTGTACTCACAGTGGGGGCAGGCTTAATAAATGCAGTACTCACACTGTGGGCAGGTTTAATAAAAGCAGTACTCACACTGGGGGCAGTTTCAATAAACGCAGTACTCACACTGGGAGAAGGATCAATAAATGCAGTACTCACACAGGGGGCAGATACAATAAATGCAGTACACACACTGGGGGCAGGTTCAATAAATGCTGTTCTCACACTGGGGGCAGTTTTAATAAATGCAGTGCTCACACTGGGGGCAGGATGAATAAAAGCAGGACTCACACTGGGGGCAGTTTCAATAAACGCAGTACTCACACTGGGAGAAGGATCAATAAATGCAGTACTCACACAGGGGGCAGATACAATAAATGCAGTACACACACTGGGGGAAGGTTCAATAAAGGCAGAACTCACACTGGGGGCTGGTTTAATAAATGCAGTGCTCACACTGGGGGCAGGTTCAATAAATGCTGTACTCACAGTGGGGGCAGGCTTAATAAATGCAGTACTCACACTGTGGGCAGGTTTAATAAATGCAGAACTCACACTGGGAGAAGGATCAATAAATGCAGTACTCACACAGGGGGCAGATACAATAAATGCAGTAGACACACTGGGGGCAGGTTCAATAAATGCTGTACTCACACTGGGGGCAGTTTTAATAAATGCAGTTCTCACAATGGGGGCAGCGTAAATAAATGCAGTGCTCACACTGGGGGCAGCATTAATAAACTCAGTTCTCACACTGGGAGAAAATACAATAAATGCAGTACTCACAGTGGGGGCAGCTACAATAAATGCAGTGCTCACACTGGGGGTAGGAGCCATCATGCAGTACTCACACTGGGGGCAAATGCAATAAATGCAGTACTCACTGGGGGCAGGTTTAATAAATGCAGTACTCACACTGGGGGCAGATACAATAAATGCAGTACTCACACTGGGGGCAGATACAATAAATGCAGTACTCACACTGGGGGCAGGATTAATAAATGCAGTACTCACACTGGGGGCAGGATCAATAAATGTTGGACTCACACTGGGGGCAGTTACAATAAATGCATTACTCACACTGGGGGCAGGATCAATAAATGCTGCACTCACACTGGCGGTAGGCTTAATAAAAGCAATAAACACACTGGGGGCAGGTTTAATAAATGCAGTACTCACACTGGGGGCAGATACAATAAATGCAGTACTCACACTGGGGGCATGTTTAATAAATGCAGTACTCACACTGGGGGCAGATACAATAGATGCAGTACGCACACTGGGGGCAGGATCAATAAATTCAGTACTCACACTGGGGGCAGATACAATAAATGCAGTACTCACAATGGGGGCAGGCTTAAGAAATGCAGTACTCACACTGGGGGCAGGTTTAAATAATGCAGTGCTCACACTTTGGGCAGGTTCAATAAATGCAGTACTCACACTGGGGGCAGATACAATAAATGCAGTACACACACTGAGGGCAGGTTTAATAAATGCAGTACTCAAACTGGGGGCAGGTTCAATAAATGCTGTACCCACAGTGGGGGCAAGCTTAATAAATGCAGTACTCACACTGGGGGCAGATACAATAAATGCAGTACACACACTGGGGGCAGGTTTAATAAATGCAGTACTCACACTGTGGGCTGATTCAATAAATGCAGTTCTCACAATGGGGGCAGCGTAAATAAATGCAGTGCTCACACTGGGGGCAGCATTAATAAACTCAGTTCTCACACTGGGAGAAAATACAATAAATGCAGTACTCACAGTGGGGGCAGCTACAATAAATGCAGTGCTCACACTGGGGGTAGGAGCCATCATGCAGTACTCACACTGGGGGCAAATGCAATAAATGCAGTACTCACTGGGGGCAGGTTTAATAAATGCAGTACTCACACTGGGGGCAGATACAATAAATGCAGTACTCACACTGGGGGCAGATACAATAAATGCAGTACTCACACTGGGGGCAGGATTAATAAATGCAGTACCCACACAGGGGGCAGGATCAATAAATGTTGGACTCACACTGGGGGCAGTTACAATAAATGCATTACTCACACTGGGGGCAGGATCAATAAATGCTGCACTCACACTGGCGGTAGGCTTAATAAAAGCAATAAACACACTGGGGGCAGGTTTAATAAATGCAGTACTCACACTGGGGGCAGATACAATAAATGCAATACTCACACTGGGGGCATGTTTAATAAATGCAGTACTCACACTGGGGGCAGATACAATAGATGCAGTACGCACACTGGGGGCAGGATCAATAAATTCAGTACTCACACTGGGGGCAGATACAATAAATGCAGTACTCACAATGGGGGCAGGCTTAAGAAATGCAGTACTCACACTGGGGGCAGGTTTAAATAATGCAGTGCTCACACTTTGGGCAGGTTCAATAAATGCAGTACTCACACTGGGGGCAGATACAATAAATGCAGTACACACACTGGGGGCAGGTTTAATAAATGCAGTACTCAAACTGGGGGCAGGTTCAATAAATGCTGTACCCACAGTGGGGGCAGGCTTAATAAATGCAGTACTCACACTGGGGGCAGATACAATAAATGCAGTACACACACTGGGGGCAGGTTTAATAAATGCAGTACTCACACTGTGGGCTGATTCAATAAAAGCAGTACACACACTGGGGGCAGGCTTAGTAAATGCAGTACTCATACTGGGGGCAGATTTAATAAATGCAGTGCTCAAACTGGGGGCAGGTTCAATAAATGCTGTACTCACAGTGGGGGCAGGCTTAATAAATGCAGTACTCACACTGTGGGCTGATTCAATAAATACAGTTCTCACACTGGGAGCAGGATCAATAATTGTTGTACTCACACTGGGGGCAGGCTTAGTAAATGCAATACTCACACTGGGGGCAGGTTTAATAAATACAGTACTCACACTGGGAGCAGGATCAATAATTGTTGTCCTCACTCTGGGGGCAGGCTTAGTAAATGCAATACTCACACTGGGGGCAGGTTTAATAAATGCAGTACTCACACTGGGAGCTGATCAATAATTGTTGTACTCACACTGGGAGCAGATACAATAAATGCAGTACTCACACTCGGGGCAGATACAATAAGTGCAGTACTCACACTGGGAGCTGATCAATAATTGTTGTACTCACACTGGGAGCAGATACAATAAATGCAGTACTCACACTGGGAGCAGATTCAATAAATACAGTACTCACACTGGGAGCAGGATCAATAATTGTTGTCCTCACACTGGGGGCAGGCTTAGTAAATGCAATACTCACACTGGGGGCAGGTTTAATAAATGCAGTACTCACACTGGGAGCTGATCAATAATTGTTGTACTCACACTGGGAGCAGATACAATAAATGCAGTACTCACACTCGGGGCAGATACAATAAATGCAGTACTCACACTGGGAGCTGATCAATAATTGTTGTACTCACACTGGGAGCAGATACAATAAATGCAGTACTCACACTGGGGGCAGATACAATAAATACAGTACTCACACTGGGGCCAGATACAATAAATACAGTACTCACACTGGGGGCAGGATCAGAAATGCAGTACTCACACTGGGGGCAGATACAATAAATACAGTACTCACACTGGGGGCAGATACAATAAATGCAGTAGTCATACTGGGGGCAGGCTTAATAAAAGCAATACACACACTGGGGGCAGGTTTAATAAATGCAGTACTCACACTGGAGGCAGATACAATAAATGCAATACTCACACTGGGGGCTGGTTTAATAAATGCAGTACTCACGCTGGGGGCAGATACAATAAATGCAGTACTCACACTGGGGGCAAGTTTAATTAATGCAGTGCTCACACTTGGGGCAGGTTCAATAAATGCTGTACTCACAGTGGGGGCAGGCTTAATAAATGCAGTGCACACACTGGCGGCAAGTTTGATACAGGCAGTACTCACACTGGGGGCAGGTTTAATAAATGCAGTACTCACACTGGGGGCAGGATTAATAAAAGCAGTACACACACTGGAGGCAGGTTCAATAAATGCAGTGCTCAAACTGGGGGTAGGTTCAATAAATGCTGTACTCACACTGGGGGCAGGATCAATAAATGCAGTAGTCACACTGGGGGCAGGCTTAATAAACGCAGTACTCACACTGTGGGCTGATTCAATAAAAGCAGTACACACACTGGGGGCAGGGTTAATAAATGCAGTACTCACACTGGGGGCAGGATCAATAAATGCAGTACTCACACTGTCGGCTGATTCAATAAAAGCAGTACACACACTGGGGGCAGGTTTAATAAATGCAGTACTCACACTGGGGGCAGGATCAATAAATGCAGTAGTCACAGTGGGGGCAGGCTTAATAAATGCAGTACTCACACTGGGGGCAGGATCAATAAATTCAGTACTCACAGTGGGGGCAGATACAATAAATGCAGTACTCACACTGGGGGCAGGATCAATAAATGCCGTAGTCACACTGGGGGCAGGATCAATAAATGCAATACTCACATTGGGGGCAGGTTTAATAAATGCAGTACTCACACTGGGGGCAGGTTTAATAAATGCAGTGCTCAAACTGGGGGCAGGTTCAATAAATGCTGTACTCACAGTGGGGGCAGGCTTAATAAATGCAGTGCTCACACTGTGGGCTGATTCAATAAATGCAGTACTCAGACTGGGGGCAGGCTTAATAAATGCAGTACACACACTGGGGGCAAGTTTGATACATGCAGTACTCACACTGGGGGCAGGTTTAATAAATGCAGTACTCACACTGGGGGCAGGTTTAATAAATGCAGTGCTCAAACTGGGGGCAGGTTCAATAAATGCAGTACTCACACTGGGGGCAGGTTTAATAAATGCAGTACTCACACTGGGGGCAGGTTTAATAAATGCTGTACTCATAGTGGGGGCAGGCTTAATAAATGCAGTGCTCAAACTGGGGGCAGGTTCAATAAATGCTGTACTCACAGTGGGGGCTGATTCAATAAATGCAGTACTCACACTGGGAGCAGGATCAATAATTGTTGTACTCACACTGGGGGCAGACTTAGTAAATGCAGTACTCACACTGGGGGCAGATACAATAAATGCAATACTCACACTGGGGTCAGGTTTAATAAATGCAGTACTCACACTGGGGGCAGATACAATAAATGCAGTACTCACACTGGGGGCAGGATCAATAAATGCAGTACTCACACTGTGGGCTGATTCAATAAATGCAGTACTCACACTGGGGGCAGATACAATAAATGCAGTACTCACACTGGGGACAGGATCAATAATGCAGAACTCGCTCTGGGGGCAGGATCAATAAATGCAGTACTCACACTAGGGGCAGGATCAATAATGCAGAACACACACTGGGGGCAGATACAATAAATGCAATACTCACAGTAGGGGCAGGATCAATAATGCGGAACTCACTCTGGGGGCAGGATCAATAATGCAGAACTCACTCTGGGGGCAGGATCAATAAATGCAGTACACACACTGGGGGCAGGTTCAATAAATGCAGTACTCACACTGGGGGCAGGTACAATAAATGCAGTACTCACACTGGCGGCATGATCAATAAATGCAGTACTCACACTGGGGGCAGGTTTCATAAATGCAGTACTCACACTGGGGGCAGATACAATAAATGCAGTACTCACACTGGGGGCAGGTTTCATAAATGCAGTACTCACACTGGGGGCAGATACAATAAATGCAGTACTCACACTGGGAGCAGATACAATAAATGCGGTACTCGCACTGGGGGCAGATACAATAAATGCAGTACTCACACTGGGAGCAGATGCAATAAATGCGGTACTCGCACTGGGGGCAGATACAATAAATGCAGTACTCACACTGGGGGCAGGTTCAATAAATACAGTACTCACACTGGGAGCAGATACAATAAATGCGAAACTCGCACTGGGGGCAGGTTCAATAAATACAGTACTCACACTGGGGGCAGATACAATAAATGCAGTACTCACACTGGGAGCAGATACAATAAATGCAGTACTCACACTGGGGGCAGGTTCAATAAATACAGTTCTCACACTGGGAGCAGATACAATTAATGCAGTACTCACACTGGGGGCAGGTTCAATAAATACAGTACTCACACTGGGAGCAGATACAATAAATGCAGTACTCACACTGGGGGCAGGTTCAATAAATACAGTACTCACACTGGGAGCAGATACAATAAATGCGGTACTCACACTGGGGGCAGGTTCAATAAATGCAGTACTCACACTGGGAGCAGATACAATAAATGCAGTACTCACACTGGGGGCAGGCTTAATAAAAGCAATACACACACTGGGGGCAGGTTTAATAAATGCAGTACACACACTGGGGGCAGGATCAATAATGCAGAACTCACACTGGGGGCAGATACAATAAATGCTGTACTCACACTGGGGACAGGTTCAATAAATACAGTACTCACACTGGGAGCAGATACAATAAATGCGGTACTCGCACTGGGGGCAGATACAATAAATGCAGTACCCACACTGGGGGCATATACAATAAATGCAATACTCGCACTGGGGGCAGGCTTAATAAAAGCAACACACACACTGGGGGCAGGTTTAATAAATGCAGTACACACACTGGGGGCAGGATCAATAATGCAGAACTCACACTGGGGGCAGATACAATAAATGCAGTACTCACACTGGGGGCAGGTTCAATAAATACAGTACTCACGCTGGGAGCAGATACAATAAATGCGGTACTCGCACTGGGGGCAGGATCAATAAATGCAGTTCTCACACTGGGGGCAGGATCAGTAAATGCAGTACTCACACTGGGGGCAGGTTCAATAAATGCAGTACTCACACTGGGAGAAGATACAATAAATGCAGTAGCTACACTGGGAGAAGATACAATAAATGCAGTACCACACTGGGGGCACGATCAATAATTGCAGTACTCACACTGGGGGCAGGATCAATAAATGCAGTACTCACACTGGGGGCAGGTTTAATAAATGCAGTGCTCAAACTGGGGGCAGGTTCAATAAATGCAGTACTCACACTGGGGGCAGGTTCAATAAATGCTGTACTCACAGTGGGGGCTGATTCAATAAATGCAGTACTCACACTGGGGGCAGGTTTAATAAATGCAGTACTCACACTGTGGGCTGATTCAATAAATGCAGTACTCACATTGGGGGCAGATACAATAAATGCAGTACTAACACTGGGGGCAGGTTTAATAAATGCAGTACTCACACTGGGGGCAGATGCAATAAATGCAGTACTCACACTGGGGGCAGGATCAATAAATGCAATACTAACACTGGGGGCAGGTTTAATAAATGCAGTACTCACACTGGGGGCAGATACAATAAATGCAGTACTCACACTGGGGGCAGGATCAATAAATGCAGTACTCACACTGTGGGCTGATTCAATAAATGCAGTACTCACACTGGGGGCAGATACAATAAATGCAGTACTCACACTGGGGACAGGATCAATAATGCAGAACTCGCTCTGGGGGCAGGATCAATAAATGCAGTACTCACACTAGGGGCAGGATCAATAATGCAGAACACACACTGGGGGCAGATACAATAAATGCAATACTCACAGTAGGGGCAGGATCAATAATGCGGAACTCACTCTGGGGGCAGGATCAATAATGCATAACTCACTCTGGGGGCAGGATCAATAAATGCAGTACACACACTGGGGGCAGGTTCAATAAATGCAGTACTCACACTGGGGGCAGGTACAATAAATGCAGTACTCACACTGGCGGCATGATCAATAAATGCAGTACTCACACTGGGGGCAGGTTTCATAAATGCAGTACTCACACTGGGGGCAGATACAATAAATGCAGTACTCACACTGGGAGCAGATACAATAAATGCGGTACTCGCACTGGGGGCAGATACAATAAATGCAGTACTCACAATGGGAGCAGATGCAATAAATGCGGTACTCGCACTGGGGGCAGATACAATAAATGCAGTACTCACACTGGGGGCAGGTTCAATAAATACAGTACTCACACTGGGAGCAGATACAATAAATGCGAAACTCGCACTGGGGGCAGGTTCAATAAATACAGTACTCACACTGGGGGCAGATACAATAAATGCAGTACTCACACTGGGGGCAGGTTCAATAAATGCAGTACTCACACTGGGGGCAGGTTCCATAAATACAGTTCTCACACTGGGAGCAGATACAATTAATGCAGTACTCACACTGGGGGCAGGTTCAATAAATACAGTACTCACACTGGGAGCAGATACAATAAATGCAGTACTCACACTGGGGGCAGGTTCGATAAATACAGTACTCACACTGGGAGCAGATACAATAAATGCGGTACTCACACTGGGAGCAGGTTCAATAAATGCAGTACTCACACTGGGAGCAGATACAATAAATGCAGTACTCACACTGGGGGCAGGCTTAATAAAAGCAATACACACACTGGGGGCAGGTTTAATAAATGCAGTACACACACTGGGGGCAGGATCAATAATGCAGAACTCACACTGGGGGCAGATACAATAAATGCGGTACTCACACTGGGGACAGGTTCAATAAATACAGTACTCACACTGGGAGCAGATACAATAAATGCGGTACTCGCATTGGGGGCAGATACAATAAATGCAGTACCCACACTGGGGGCATATACAATAAATGCAATACTCGCACTGGGGGCAGGCTTAATAAAAGCAATACACACACTGGGGGCAGGTTTAATAAATGCAGTACACACACTGGGGGCAGGATCAATAATGCAGTACTCACACTGGGGGCAGATACAATAAATGCAGTACTCACACTGGGGGCAGGTTCAATAAATACAGTACTCACACTGGGAGCAGATACAATAAATGCGGTACTCGCACTGGGGGCAGGATCAATAAATGCAGTACTCACACTGGGGGCAGGATCAGTAAATGCAGTACTCACACTGGGGGCAGGTTCAATAAATGCAGTACTCAAACTGGGAGAAGATGCAATAAATGCAGTAGCTACACTGGGAGAAGATACAATAAATGCAGTACCACACTGGGGGCATGATCAATAATTGCAGTACTCACACTGGGGGCAGGATCAATAAATGCAGTACTCACACTGGGGGCAGGTTCAATAAATGCAGTACTCACACTGGGAGCAGATACATTAAATGCAGTACTGACACTGGGGGCAGATACAATAAATGCAGTACTCACACTGGGGGCAGGATCAATAAATGCAGTACTCACACTGGGGGCTGGTTCAATAAATACATTACTCACACTGGGGGAAGATACAGTAAATGCAGTACCCATACTGAGGGCAGATACAATAAATGCAGTGCTCACACTGGGGGCAGGTTCAATAAATGCAGTACTTACACTGGGGGCAGGTTCAATAAATGCAGTACTTACACTGGGGGCAGGTTCAATACATGCAGTACTCACACTGGGGGCAGATACAATAAATGCAGTACTCACACTGGGGGCAGGATCAATAAATGCAGTACTCACATTGGGGGCAGATTCAATCAATGATGTACTCACACTGGGGGCAGATACAGTAAATGCAATACCCAAACTGGGGGCAGATACAATAACTGCAGTACTGACACTGGGGGCAGATACAATAAATGCAGTACTCACACTGGGGACAGGATCAATACATGCAGTACTCACACTGGGGGCAGGTTCAATAAATACAGTACTCACACTGGGAGCAGATACAATAAATGCAATATCCACACTGGGAGCAGATACAATAAATGCGGTACTCGCACTTGGGGCAGATACAATAAATGCAATATCCACACTGGGAGCAGATACAATAAATGCGGTACTCGCACTGGGGGCAGATACAATAAATGCAATACCTACACTGGGAGCAGATACAATAAATGCAGTACCACACTGGGGGCACGATCAATAAATGCAGTACTCACACTGCGGGCAGATACAATAAATGCAGTACTCACACTGGGAGCAGATACAATAAATGCAATATCCACACTGGGAGCAGATACAATAAATGCGGTACTCACACTTGGGGCAGATACAACAAATGCAATATCCACACTGGGAGCAGATACAATAAATGCGGTACTCGCACTGGGGGCAGATACAATAAATGCAGTACCTACACTGGGAGCAGATACAATAAATGCAGTACCACACTGGGGGCACGATCAATAAATGCAGTACTCACACTGCGGGCAGATACAATAAATGCAGTACTCATACTGGGGGCAGATACAATGAATGCAGTACCCACACGGGGGGGCAGATACAATAAATGCAGTACTCACACTGGGGGCAGGTTCAATAAATGCAGTACTCACACTGGGGGCAGGATCAATAAATGCAGTACTCACACTGCGGGCAGGATCAATCAATGCAGTACCCACACTGGGAGCAGATACAATAAATGCAGTACCACACTGGGGGCAGGATCAATAAATGCAGTAGTCACACTGGGGGCAGATACAATAAATGCAGTACCCACACTGGGAGCAGATACAATAAATGCAGTATCCACACTGGGAGCAGATACAATAAATGCGGTATTCACACTGGGGGCACGATACAATAAATACAACCCACACTGGGAGCAGATACAATAAATGCAGTACCACACTGGGGGCATGATCAATTAATGCAGTACTCACACTGGGGGGCAGATACAATAAATGCAGTAGCCATACCGCGAGCATGATCAATAAATGCAGTATTCACACTGGGGGCAGGTTTAATAAATGCAGTTCTCATACTGGGGGCAGATACCATAAATGCAGTACTCACACTGGGGGCAGGATCAATAATGCAGAACACACACTGGGGGCAGGATCAATAAATGCAGTACTCACACTGGGGGCAGAATCAATAATGCAGAATTCACACTGGGGGCAGGATCAATAAATGCAATACTCACACTGTGGGCAGGTTTAATAAATGCAGTACTCACACTGGGGGCAGGATCAATAAATGCAATACTCACACTGGGGGCAGGTTTAACATATGCCGTACTCACACTGGGGGCAGATCCAATAAACGCAATACTCACACTGGGGGCAGGTTTAATAAATGCAGTACTCACACTGGGGGCAGATACAATAAATGCAGTACTGACACTGGGGGCAGATACAATAAATGCAGTACTGACACTGGGGGCAGATGTAATTAATGCAGTACTCACACTCGGGGCAGATACAATAAATGCAGTACTCATACAGAGGGCAGATACAATAAGTGCAGTACTCACACTGGGGGCAGATACAATAAATGCAGTACTCATGCTGGGGGCAGATACAATAAATGCAGTACTGACACTCGGGGCAGGATCAATAACTGCAGCACTCACACTGGGGGCAGGATCAATAAATGCAGTACTCATACTGGGGGCAGATACAATAAATGCAGTACTCACACTGGGGGCAGGATCAATAAATGCAGTACTCACACTGGGGGCAGATACAATAAATGCAGTACTCACACTGGGGGCAGATACATTAAATGCAGTACTCACACTGGGGGCAGGTTTAATAAATGCAGTACTCACACTGTGGGCTGATTCAATAAATGCAGTACTCACATTGGGGGCAGATACAATAAATGCAGTACTAACACTGGGGGCAGGTTTAATAAATGCAGTACTCACACTGGGGGCAGATACAATAAATGCAGTACTCACACTGGGGGCAGAATCAATAAATGCTATACTAACACTGGGGGCAGGTTTAATAAATGCAGTACTCACACTGGGGGCAGATACAATAAATGCAGTACTCACACTGGGGGCAGGATCAATAAATGCAGTACTCACACTGTGGGCTGATTCGATAAATGCAGTACTCACACTGGGGGCAGATACAATAAATGCAGTACTCACACTGGGGACAGGATCAATAATGCAGAACTCGCTCTGGGGGCAGGATCAATAAATGCAGTACTCACACTAGGGGCAGGATCAATAATGCAGAACACACACTGGGGGCAGATACAATAAATGCAATACTCACAGTAGGGGCAGGATCAATAATGCGGAACTCACTCTGGGGGCAGGATCAATAATGCAGAACTCACTCTGGGGGCAGGATCAATAAATGCAGTACACACACTGGGGGCAGGTTCAATAAATGCAGTACTCACACTGGGGGCAGGTACAATAAATGCAGTACTCACACTGGCGGCATGATCAATAAATGCAGTACTCACACTGGGGGCAGGTTTCATAAATGCAGTACTCACACTGGGGGCAGATACAATAAATGCAGTACTCACACTGGGAGCAGATACAATAAATGCGGTACTCGCACTGGGGGCAGATACAATAAATGCAGTACTCACACTGGGAGCAGATGCAATAAATGCGGTACTCGCACTGGGGGCAGATACAATAAATGCAGTACTCACACTGGGGGCAGGTTCAATAAATACAGTACTCACACTGGGAGCAGATACAATAAATGCGAAACTCGCACTGGGGGCAGGTTCAAAAAATACAGTACTCACACTGGGGGCAGATACAATAAATGCAGTACTCACACTGGGGGCAGGTTCAATAAATGCAGTACTCACACTGGGGGCAGGTTCAATAAATACAGTTCTCACACTGGGAGCAGATACAATTAATGCAGTACTCACACTGGGGGCAGGTTCAATAAATACAGTACTCACACTGGGAGCAGATACAATAAATGCAGTACTCACACTGGGGGCAGGTTCAATAAATACAGTACTCACACTGGGAGCAGATACAATAAATGCGGTACTCACACTGGGAGCAGGTTCAATAAATGCAGTACTCACACTGGGAGCAGATACAATAAATGCAGTACTCACACTGGGGGCAGGCTTAATAAAAGCAATACACACACTGGGGGCAGGTTTAATAAATGCAGTACACACACTGGGGGCAGGATCAATAATGCAGAACTCACACTGGGGGCAGATACAATAAATGCGGTACTCACACTGGGGACAGGTTCAATAAATACAGTACTCACACTGGGAGCAGATACAATAAATGCGGTACTCGCATTGGGGGCAGATACAATAAATGCGGTACTCGCACTGGGGGCAGGATCAATAAATGCAGTACTCACACTGGGGGCAGGATCAGTAAATGCAGTACTCACACTGGGGGCAGGTTCAATAAATGCAGTACTCAAACTGGGAGAAGATACAATAAATGCAGTAGCTACACTGGGAGAAGATACAATAAATGCAGTACCACACTGGGGGCACGATCAATAATTGCAGTACTCACACTGGGGGCAGGATCAATAAATGCAGTACTCACACTGGGGGCAGGTTCAATAAATGCAGTACTCACACTGGGAGCAGATACATTAAATGCAGTACTGACACTGGGGGCAGATACAATAAATGCAGTACTCACACTGGGGGCAGGATCAATAAATGCAGTACTCACACTGGGGGCTGGTTCAATAAATACAGTACTCACACTGGGGGCAGATACAGTAAATGCAGTACCCATACTGAGGGCAGATACAATAAATGCAGTGCTCACACTGGGGGCAGGTTCAATAAATGCAGTACTTACACTGGGGGCAGGTTCAATAAATGCAGTACTTACACTGGGGGCAGGTTCAATACATGCAGTACTCACACTGGGGGCAGATACAATAAATGCAGTACTCACACTGGGGGCAGGATCAATAAATGCAGTACTCACATTGGGGGCAGATTCAATCAATGATGTACTCACACTGGGGGCAGATACAGTAAATGCAATACCCAAACTGGGGGCAGATACAATAACTGCAGTACTGACACTGGGGGCAGATACAATAAATGCAGTACTCACACTGGGGGCAGGATCAATACATGCAGTACTCACACTGGGGGCAGGTTCAATAAATACAGTCCTCACACTGGGAGCAGATACAATAAATGCAATATCCACACTGGGAGCAGATACAATAAATGCGGTACTCGCACTTGGGGCAGATACAATAAATGCAATATCCACACTGGGAGCAGATACAATAAATGCGGTACTCGCACTGGGGGCAGATCCAATCAATGCAGTACCTACACTGGGAGCAGATACAATAAATGCAGTACCACACTGGGGGCACGATCAATAAATGCAGTACTCACACTGCGGGCAGATACAATAAATGCAGTACTCACACTGGGAGCAGATACAATAAATGCAATATCCACACTGGGAGCAGATACAATAAATGCGGTACTCACACTTGGGGCAGATACAATAAATGCAATATCCACACTGGGAGCAGATACAATAAATGCGGTACTCGCACTGGGGGCAGATACAATAAATGCAGTACCTACACTGGGAACAGATACAATAAATGCAGTACCACACTGGGGGCACGATCAAAAAATGCAGTACTCACACTGCTGGCAGATACAATAAATGCAGTACTCATACTGGGGGCAGATACAATGAATGCAGTACCCACACGGGGGGCAGATACAATAAATGCAGTACTCACACTGGGGGCAGGTTCAATAAATGCAGTACTCACACTGGGGGCAGGATCAATAAATGCAGTACTCACACTGCGGGCAGGATCAATCAATGCAGTACCCACACTGGGAGCAGATACAATAAATGCAGTACCACACTGGGGGCAGGATCAATAAATGCAGTAGTCACACTGGGGGCAGATACAATAAATGCAGTACCCACACTGGGAGCAGATACAATAAATGCAGTATCCACACTGGGAGCAGATACAATAAATGCGGTATTCACACTGGGGGCACGATACAATAAATACAACCCACACTGGGAGCAGATACAATAAATGCAGTACCACACTGGGGGCATGATCAATTAATGCAGTACTCACACTGGGGGGCAGATACAATAAATGCAGTAGCCATACCGCGAGCATGATCAATAAATGCAGTATTCACACTGGGGGCAGGTTTAATAAATGCAGTTCTCATACTGGGGGCAGATACCATAAATGCAGTACTCACACTGGGGGCAGGATCAATAATGCAGAACACACACTGGGGGCAGGATCAATAAATGCAGTACTCACACTGGGGGCAGAATCAATAATGCAGAATTCACACTGGGGGCAGGATCAATAAATGCAATACTCACACTGGGGGCAGGTTTAATAAATTCAGTACTCACACTGGGGGCAGGATCAATAAATGCAATACTCACACTGGGGGCAGGTTTAACATATGCCGTACTCACACTGGGGGCAGATCCAATAAACGCAATACTCACACTGGGGGCAGGTTTAATAAATGCAGTACTCACACTGGGGGCAGATACAATAAATGCAGTACTGACACTGGGGGCAGATACAATAAATGCAGTACTGACACTGGGGGCAGATGTAATTAATGCAGTACTCACACTCGGGGCAGATACAATAAATGCAGTACTCATACAGGGGGCAGATACAATAAGTGCAGTACTCACACTGGGGGCAGATACAATAAATGCAGTACTCATGCTGGGGGCAGATACAATAAATGCAGTACTGACACTTGGGGCAGGATCAATAACTGCAGCACTCACACTGGGGGCAGGATCAATAAATGCAGTACTCATACTGGGGACAGATACAATAAATGCAGTACTTACACTGGGGGCTGGTTCAATAAATACAGTACTCACACTGGGGGCAGATACATTAAATGCAGTACTGACACTGGGGGCAGATACAATAAATGCAGTACTCACACTGGGGGCAGGATCAATAAATGCAGTACTCACACTGGGGGCTGGTTCAATAAATACAGTACTCACACTGGGGGCAGATACAGTAAATGCAGTACCCATACTGAGGGCAGATACAATAAATGCAGTGCTCACACTGGGGGCAGGTTCAATAAATGCAGTACTTACACTGGGGGCAGGTTCAATAAATGCAGTACTTACACTGGGGGCAGGTTCAATACATGCAGTACTCACACTGGGGGCAGATACAATAAATGCAGTACTCACACTGGGGGCAGGATCAATAAATGCAGTACTCACATTGGGGGCAGATTCAATCAATGATGTACTCACACTGGGGGCAGATACAGTAAATGCAATACCCAAACTGGGGGCAGATACAATAACTGCAGTACTGACACTGGGGGCAGATACAATAAATGCAGTACTCACACTGGGGGCAGGATCAATACATGCAGTACTCACACTGGGGGCAGGTTCAATAAATACAGTCCTCACACTGGGAGCAGATACAATAAATGCAATATCCACACTGGGAGCAGATACAATAAATGCGGTACTCGCACTTGGGGCAGATACAATAAATGCAATATCCACACTGGGAGCAGATACAATAAATGCGGTACTCGCACTGGGGGCAGATCCAATCAATGCAGTACCTACACTGGGAGCAGATACAATAAATGCAGTACCACACTGGGGGCACGATCAATAAATGCAGTACTCACACTGCGGGCAGATACAATAAATGCAGTACTCACACTGGGAGCAGATACAATAAATGCAATATCCACACTGGGAGCAGATACAATAAATGCGGTACTCACACTTGGGGCAGATACAATAAATGCAATATCCACACTGGGAGCAGATACAATAAATGCGGTACTCGCACTGGGGGCAGATACAATAAATGCAGTACCTACACTGGGAACAGATACAATAAATGCAGTACCACACTGGGGGCACGATCAAAAAATGCAGTACTCACACTGCTGGCAGATACAATAAATGCAGTACTCATACTGGGGGCAGATACAATGAATGCAGTACCCACACGGGGGGCAGATACAATAAATGCAGTACTCACACTGGGGGCAGGTTCAATAAATGCAGTACTCACACTGGGGGCAGGATCAATAAATGCAGTACTCACACTGCGGGCAGGATCAATCAATGCAGTACCCACACTGGGAGCAGATACAATAAATGCAGTACCACACTGGGGGCAGGATCAATAAATGCAGTAGTCACACTGGGGGCAGATACAATAAATGCAGTACCCACACTGGGAGCAGATACAATAAATGCAGTATCCACACTGGGAGCAGATACAATAAATGCGGTATTCACACTGGGGGCACGATACAATAAATACAACCCACACTGGGAGCAGATACAATAAATGCAGTACCACACTGGGGGCATGATCAATTAATGCAGTACTCACACTGGGGGGCAGATACAATAAATGCAGTAGCCATACCGCGAGCATGATCAATAAATGCAGTATTCACACTGGGGGCAGGTTTAATAAATGCAGTTCTCATACTGGGGGCAGATACCATAAATGCAGTACTCACACTGGGGGCAGGATCAATAATGCAGAACACACACTGGGGGCAGGATCAATAAATGCAGTACTCACACTGGGGGCAGAATCAATAATGCAGAATTCACACTGGGGGCAGGATCAATAAATGCAATACTCACACTGGGGGCAGGTTTAATAAATTCAGTACTCACACTGGGGGCAGGATCAATAAATGCAATACTCACACTGGGGGCAGGTTTAACATATGCCGTACTCACACTGGGGGCAGATCCAATAAACGCAATACTCACACTGGGGGCAGGTTTAATAAATGCAGTACTCACACTGGGGGCAGATACAATAAATGCAGTACTGACACTGGGGGCAGATACAATAAATGCAGTACTGACACTGGGGGCAGATGTAATTAATGCAGTACTCACACTCGGGGCAGATACAATAAATGCAGTACTCATACAGGGGGCAGATACAATAAGTGCAGTACTCACACTGGGGGCAGATACAATAAATGCAGTACTCATGCTGGGGGCAGATACAATAAATGCAGTACTGACACTTGGGGCAGGATCAATAACTGCAGCACTCACACTGGGGGCAGGATCAATAAATGCAGTACTCATACTGGGGACAGATACAATAAATGCAGTACTTACACTGGGGGCAGGATCAATAAATGCAGTACTCACACTGGGGGCAGATACAATAAATGCAGTACTCACACTGGGGGCAGATACATTAAATGCAGTACTCACACTGGGGGCAGGTTTAATAAATGCAGTACTCACGCTGGGGGCAGATACAATAAATGCAATATCCACACTGGGAGCAGATACAATAAATGCGGTACTCACACTGGGGGCAGATACAATAAATGTGGTACTCACACTGGGGGCAGATACAATAAATGCAGTACCCACACTGGGAGCAGATACAATAAATGCAGTACCACACTGGGGGCACGATCAATAAATGCAGTACTCACACTGGGGGCAGATACAATAAATGCAGTACTCACACTGGGGGCAGATACAATGAATGCAGTACCCACACTGGGGGCAGATACAATAAATGCAGTACTCACACTGAGGGCAGGTTCAATAAATGCAGTACTCACACTGGGGGCAGGATCAATAAACGCAGTACTCACACTGGGGGCAGGATCAATAAACGCAGTACTCACACTGGGGGCAGGATCAATAAATGCAGTACCCACACTGGGAGCAGATACAATAAATGCAGTAGTACCACACTGGGGGCAGGATCAATAAATGCAGTAGTCACACTGGGGGCAGATACAATAAATGCGGTACTCACACTGGGGTTCGATACAATAAATGCAGTACCCACACTGCGAGCAGATACAATAAATGCAGTACCACACTGGGGGCAGATACAATAAATGCAGTAGCCATACCGCGAGCATGACCAATAAATGCAGTATTCACATTGAATACTTGTTCAATAAATGCAGTACCCACCGAATACGGTTTCAGGAAGGCAGCTCACCACCACCTTCTGAAGGGCAATTAGACCTGAGCAACAAATACTGGCCTTCCCGGCGACGCCCTCATCCCATGAAACTAATAAATAAAATGCAGTACCCACACCAAATACAAGCTCAATATTAGTAGTCAAAAGGATCAGAAATAACTGTTGTCATACATTGCATTTTATTGTGTGGTAAAGTGATCGCAAAGCACTACACACCATGAGTCACTTGAAGGGCATTGGTGAGACCACATCTGGAGTGCTGTGTATCGTATTGGTCTCCTTATTTAAGGAAAGATGTAAATGCATTGGAGGCAGTACAGAGAAGGTTTACTCGACTATTAGCTGGAATGGGCGGGCTGTCTTACGAGGAAAGATTAGACAGGCTAGGCTTGTATCCACTGGAATTTAGAAGAGTAAGAAGTGACTTGATTGAAACATATAAGATCGTGAGGGGGTCTTGACAGGGTGGATGTGGAAAGGATGTTGCCCCTTCTGGGAGAATCTAGAACTAGGGGTCACTGTCTAAAAATAAGGGGTCGCCCATTTAAGACAGAGATGAGGAGAAATTTTTTCTCTCAGAGGGTCAAGAGTCTTTAGAATTCTCTTCCTCAAAAGGCAATGGAAGCAGATCTTTGAATATGTTTAAGGCAGAGGTAGATAGATTCTTGATAAGCAGCGGGTGGAAGGTTATCGTAGGTGGAAATTTGGAGTAATCAGCTCAACCAGGAACTTATTAAATGGTGGAGCAGGCTCGAAGGGCTGAGTGGCCTACTCCTGTTTCAAATTCCTACGTTAGTCTGTGAACAATGCAATATGTAGAGAACTGGCTTGTTCAGAATCAGATACAAGTTTGAAAAGAACATCACAATTCTAGCTTAAGACACATTGCATACATTACATTTTCTTGTGATTTCCAACTGAATACAGAAATTATATCATGTGTAAACAGCACTGAGCCATTTACCCAAGTTCAGTAAAACATCTCACCTCACTTCACAGGATTTACACTGGACTGTGAAACAGAAGTTTCACATCAGCCTGGTGAAAACACATGATATGAATCCCCCATTGTGTTGTCTTCTGCTAAGTAGAATCTGCTACCGCATTGCATCTGGCTGGAAATCCAATCTGTGCACAGTTCACAAACACTTAGTGCTTTTATTGTTCTGGAACTATTTCACAATTGTGGAATTTTTCTATTCCTCTTTCTGTGTTTCTTGCCAGTTCAACTCTCCTCTCTAAAAGGCATTGATTCTTTGCTGGGCTATGATTCCCTGGGCTCCTGAGCATCTCCCTCATGTGGTCATTGTTGATGAGCATGAGTCTAGATAGCAGAATGCTCAATCATGGGGTGCACCACAGCTGAGCCTGCCTCACCAACAGAGAAACCTATGGCACAAAAACAGAAAATGCTGGAAATAGTTAGCAGGCCAAGCAGCATCTGTGAAGGGAAAAACAGAGTTAGCGTTTCAGGTCGATGACCTATCATTGGAATTTCTGATGAAAGGTCACTGACTTGAAACAATAACTCTCTTTCTCTTTCCACAGATGCTGCCTCACCTGCTGATTATTTCCAGCATTTGCTGCTTTTGTTTCAGATTTTCCAGCATCTACAGTATTTTGCTTTTGTATTAGAGAAACTTACGGTCTGTATGGTTCAGCCTCTCACTGAATAAATTAACTGGACATCAGGAAATCTGCTTTAAAGGCCCGCTCGGGTCTGCCCGAGCCCAACAGAACCACATTCGAGCCCGAGCTCGACCCGGCCCAAGTCCTTCCATTCTTTCCCAGGCCCGACCCAACTCGACCCAACCATCAGTTAACTTACCTTCCGTTTTTCACTTTTTTCCTTACCTGCACAAGCTTAAAATAACTGTAGCAAAACCACCTTTAAAGTCCAAAAAGTAAATTAACATTAAAGTCACTTACCTGAGGTGGTGATAGAGGATAGAGCGTGTCCGATCCAGCCTGACCCGACCCGACCCGAGCCCGAATGCCGGACCCGGAAGCGCGACCCGAACATGTTGTCAGCTCCTGTCGGGTTCGGGTCGGGTAGCAGGCCTTTAATCTGCTTTACAATTACTGATACATACTTTCCATCTCTGATTTTCAGGCATTTACAGACTGATCTGTATTTTGTTAAGTCATTGGACACTTTGTTTGCACATTGCTTACACAATGGTATGTTAGGGTTGTTGTCAGTTGCTATCCATACATTGGGAACAATGTGTTAAAAAGTTGAAGCAGTTTGTCTGGATTTGGATCTTTGGTTGGTTGAGTTGCTCACATTCCTACATCTGAGTCAGAGGTCATGGGTTCACGCCCCACTGCTAGATGCAAGCACATAATCTGGATTTCAGGACTGAGGGAGTGCTGAAATATCGGGGGTTTTAAACCAGTCTGCCTCTTCACATGAATGTAAATTATTCCATGGCATTATTTGGCGAAGGGCAGGGAGCTCCCCAGGCCAGGATTCTTGCCTAGTATTTCTCTCCTCAACCAAAACAGAGTATCTGATCATTCATCTCACGTGCTTTTTTGTGGGAGCGTGCTGGGAGCAAATTGGCTCCTGTGTTACCCACACAACACTGCAATTCTGCTTGTATCACCTTTGGTGCTGATCACCCAGGTCGGTGTCTTATTTGACATTCTGTGTTTGTGTGTTGTATATTTATTCTCTCGTTTGAAGTGGGGAAGATTTTTTTGGGGGAGGGGAGATTAGAATGTATTGAGCAAGTTTCTAGAAAGGGGATGGGTTGGATTACCTGCCCTGCAGGAAGGGGACTATTTGATATTTCCCCAGTTACAGTGGAGGCTGACCATCAGTTATTTCCATTTGCTCCCACAGTAACACATTACTAAAGATATTCTCAGCCATTCTGCTGTTTTCTTCATAATGCAGCTTCTCAGAGTTCTGTAGATGACACATTACAGCCATGATATTTCACAAAGGCTTAATGAATGCTGTATTGACTCCCCTGATGACCTAATGGGCAAAGTACTACCTGCTGTAGTACTGAGCTCAGCTGCAAATCCAGGTCTGTGCTGAGTCAGTTCACTTCAGCTGATGCACTGGTTTGAATGCTACAGGTTCTTTCAGCACCCCTGGGCTATGGGGTGGAAACTGAGCTGAGGTTCACTCTCCAGTGGTTCCAACTGAAAATTGCATGTGTATGGACATCGGGTGAGAACAGGATTGGAGCTAGGCTGTGAGAGCCTGCTGTGGCTGAATAGTCTGCTAACACACATTGTCTCTGCGTGTGAGGAATGCCATTTAGGTAAGGTATCAGAGGGCTCCTGGTATCCGTGTAATTATACAACAGCACGAGCCAGCAATGTCAGGAAAGGGACGAGGGAAACAACAACAGTTTAATAGCCGTGAAATTATACAGTACTTTCGGAGTTAATGGCCGCACTAAGCACTAATGAGAGACACGTGGTATTGCAGTGTGGCCCTGGGACATTACGGTTTGAACAATGGGTTGGCTAAGTACAATCAATGCCTTTTTGTCACTTCCCTGAAAGTGATACACTTCCCTTAGAGAGAAAGAGGGAGGATGCAGACTTTTGCCCTTGATGTCTCCTCACCTCTTAGTTGAATACTGCTGAATTGTGCTTATTTATAGCAGGGAGAACTGATACCCATCAGCCCTAGACAGCTTTGCTGCCTGACAGAATAGCCTGTCTGGGTCACTGTGTGTGGCATTCACTGTGCACTGTTGAATGCAGCCTGATAAACAGACAACACGTTTTTGTTTGTTCTCGCTCTTTCTCTCTCTCTCTCTCTCCCCTACCAGAAAATTTCATCAGACACACAGCATAGGTACACCTCTCAGTCCTTGTGTGGCCCAACTGGTTCCCCCCAGATAGGGCTGAATTTTACTGCCCCCCGGGTGGGAGGGGTAGAGACGGGAGGGCTGGTAAAATGCCAGGGAGCCGCATTGGGATGGCTCCCCGACGCACTCCTACCACCAGGGATGTTTTCCAGTGGTGGTCTCTGTGCTGGATCAACTGCCCCACGGAAGGGACGGCAGCCAATTGAAGCATTTAAGGCCCCAAGTAGGGGCCATTAAGTAGGGCCGTTGACATTTTGCCAGCAGCAGAGTGACTCCTGGCATGTGGGGAGGCTGCCAATGGCAGCCTGGGGGTGGGGGGTGGGGGGGGGGGGGGGTAGGGTGGGTACAGTGGCTCTTTGGAGCTGAAGGCTCCATGCCCCAAATTGGGGGTTGTGGGCAGGGAAAGCTGCCCCTGTGGCCCCGATGGGCCATCTGAAAGGGCCTACCTGCTTGGCCCCTCTGATTTTTATTTTTAAAATTTATTGCTGCATCCCTGATGTCTCCTACCTTCCTCAACAGTGCCCACCTCTCCCGGTGGTGCTGTTGAGGCTCCAGAGCTGCCGGCCCTTAATTGGACAGTGGGCCCAGAGGTGGCCAATTAGGAGGCCGCTTCCAGGAAAATAGCCAAGTCGGTCCCGCTGTTAGCAAATGCGGGCTCAGACTCGCATTTTGTCCTGACATTGGGATCCCAAAGCCCACAAGAAGATTCTGCCCACAGTTACATTCCCAATAGACAGATCCAAACAAAGTGGAAACCCAGGTTGACAAGTTATTTTTTGTTCCACATAGGAAAACCGTGAATGCTGAAAATGTGATTTGAAAGCAGAAAATGCTGGGAAGGCACTGCAGGTCCATCAGCACCACAAAGAGAAGAGGCTGGTTAATGCCTTAGGTAGAGACACTTTATCAGCGATATGAACATTATCTCTATTTCAGGTACTAATGGACCTTTGCATTTCCAGCACTTCCTTTTTTTATATTAAAACAATGTTTTCTAGAACATTGCACTTGTTGACATATTGACCTGCTGATACATTTGGCTTGTGTGGCATATGCAGGAGCATATGGGTCCATTGGTATCGCTGTGTGTATATATGTATTAGGATCAGAGTGGTGAGGAGGTGAGGAGGTGATAATCCAGGCAAGCATATCTACCATATCAGGGTGTGCTGTAACACAGAATGGAAGGCTGGAAATGCACCCAACACCCCTGTGGTGAATCGTTAAGTTGCGGATCCACAGATGCATTACTACCTCCGCCTCTGCCAAAAAAACCCTCAAATGTTATAGGCCCAAAAGTGCATAGACAAGTGAAAATAGAAATCTGAGCTTTAATCAGGTAAATTCTGGTTGAGGAGGCATGGAGCTGAGATGGAACAATTTTTACTTTGGTCTATTTTGTTCCCTTCTCCCTTGAAGGTGCTGACTCTTCCACAGGCACCAGCAGCCTCCTACCAGTTCATCCAAGTGGCTACTCAGCACGTGTGAGCCTCGGTGATGCGTACCAGTCAGCAGACAATTGTACATGACACCCAAAAACCACCCTGTCCTCAAACGACTTGTGCACACTTTTTAATCAAAAGAAACAGAAATGCTGGCTAATTTTCTTCCCCTTCCTAAGTCAGACTAGCAATTGGTCTTGTGGTTGGTATGGCTTAATGTTGCACTGGGCAGTGCCTTTATCCAGTAAAGGAAGAAAGAAAGTACTTGTATTTATATAGCGTCTTTCACATCCTCAGAACATTCCAAAGTACTTTACAGCCAATGAAGTACTTTTGACGTGCAATCACTGTTGTATTGTAGGCAAACATGGCAGCCATTTTATCTACATGAAACTCTGACAAACAGCATTGATGATTGCAAAGGATGAGAGAACCCCTCAGCTGTTCCAAACTGTGTCACGGGATCTATTAGTCCACCCGAGCGGACAGATGGGTTTCTCATGGGATAGACAGCACCTCCAACAACCTCCCTCGATAATAAAAGAAGTCACCAGGAGAGCTAAAAGGCATCTCCTTGCAGAGTTTAGTAAAGTACCCAAACAGGTAACAATGCAACAGTGAATGGCGGCTGAAGATTTCAAAATGTTTCAATGCCCTTTTCTGAAAACATTTAGTGATCTCAGAAATATTTTTCCTGTTTCTTGTTCAATTTTCAGCCTTAAAGGCACCTGTTCAATGCTTTGGATAAAAATGGAGTACGTTTGGTTGGCTGATAATTGAACAATGATTTAAAAAACATGCCACCTTCACACCTTCGATACTTTTATCTACGAACTAGCACAATGACCTCAAATACACATGTTCTTGTGTGATTAACCAACCACAAATCAATTTTGTAGGTAGCACTGATAGCATCTGTATTTAGATGAGTGTTTCAAAACCTCAAAAACTCTTCTTTGAGTTGGACAGTGTTAACCATACTGGTTATAAACTTCAACACCTGAGTGAGTGACA
This sequence comes from Heterodontus francisci, assembly GCF_036365525.1. Taxonomy (NCBI): domain Eukaryota; kingdom Metazoa; phylum Chordata; class Chondrichthyes; order Heterodontiformes; family Heterodontidae; genus Heterodontus; species Heterodontus francisci. Next base: position 13,887,282 of record NC_090407.1, on the reverse strand, counting down.
GCTTCAGATTGCTCAGTGACTTGTCTGCACTGCAAATCATCTATGCAGTGGACTTTTTAACATAATGTTAAGTGAGCATTTTGCAAAATACTCTACCCCAGAGGGTTATGGATGTGCCATTGTTGAATATATTTAAGGTTGAGATAGACAGATATTTGGTCTCTCGGGGAATCAAGGGGTGTGGGGAGTGGGCAAGAAAGTGGAGTTGAAGCCCAAGATCAACCATGATCGTATTGAATGGTGGAGCAGGCTTGATGGGCTGTATGGTCTACTCCTGCTCCTATTTCTTACGTTGTTAAGACAGTGCTGCAGATTTGCAAAACATTTTTGAAACTTCTGGTGCCTCCTTGCCTCCTCTGTACTCCTTCTGGTGGCTCAGTGGGTAAATGCACCATCTGGTGTGGCACTGAGGAATACAGTCAGATTTATTGCGCAGTCTGTGTTGAGTTAGCTGACCTCAGCCAGGGTGTGATGGTAGAGATGTTACAATTCAGATCATACTCAAGAAGTTGGGGAAGGTGGGAAATTAGTCAGGATTCAAGCTTCCAACTGGTACCCATCGGATCTGTTGTAAGGTGTGTAGACATCAGATGAGAAAAGAATCACTGCCGTGTCTCTCACTTGAAAAATGTTCATCTGCTGAGGTACTGAAGAATTGGCAACACTCACAGAACTGTGTTCTAGCATGAGTGAATGACTTTAGGACAGGAGGAGGGGGGAAAGCTGTAAATGAGGATTAAATGTACTGGTGAAGCTATATGACCTTGGATTACAACCTGCTTGTTCACCTGCAAATCCTCATCACACAGATAAAACTACGTCAATAATAGAATGATGCAAGGGGTCACTGCAAACATTGACATAATTTGTGATTGATTGATTATCAATTGGATTTATAATAGGCCAGTTTCCTCTGGTTATGGCCACTTACACCAAAGTGATGTTGCTCTGATCCCTTTAGGTCTGTGTTCCTTTTTTTGTATTTGTTCATGGGATGTGGACGTCACTGGTAAGGCCAGCGCTTATTGTCCATCCCTAATTTCCCTTGAGAAAGTGGTGATGAGCTGCCTTCTTGAACTGCTAAAATCCTTGGGTGTAGGTACATTCACAGTGCTGTTAGGGAGAAAGTTCCAGGATTTTGATCCAGCAACAGTGAAGGAATGTTGATGTAGTTCCAAGTCAGGATGGTGTGTGGCTTGGAGGGAAACTTGCAGGTGGTGGTGTTCCAATATGTTGCTGCCATTGTCCTTCTAGGTGGTAGAGGTCGAGGGTTTGGAAGGTGCTGTCGAAGCAGCCTTGGTGAGTTGCTGCAGTGCATCTTGTATATGATACACACTGCTGCCACTGTGCATCGGTGGTAAAGGGAGTGAATGTTTAAGATGGTAGATGAGGTGCTGATCGAGCGAGCTGCTTTATTTTGAATGCTGTCGAGATTCTCGAGTGTTGTTGGAGCTGCATTCATTCAGGCAAGTGGAGAGTATTCCATCACATTCCTGACTTGTACCTTGTAGATGGTGGACAGGCCTAGGGGAATCAGGAGGTGAGTTACTCACTGCATAATTCCCAACCTCTGACCTGCTCTTGTAGCCACAGTATTTATATTCCTGATCCAGTTAAGTTTCTGGTCAATGGTAACCCCTGGGATATTGATGGTGGGGATTCAGCGATGGCAGTGCCATTGAACATCAAGGGGTGATGGTTAGATTCTCTCTTGTTGGAGATGGTTATTGCCTGGCACTTGTGTGGCACAAATGTAACTTGTCACTTACAAGACTGAATGTCGTCCAGGTTTTGCAGCATGTGGGCATGGACAGCTTCAGTATCTGAGGAGTTGCAAATGGTACTGAACAATATGTAATCATTAGGGAACATCCCCACATTTAACCTTATGTTGGAGGGAAGATCATTGATGAAGCAGCTGAAGATGTTTGGGCCTAGGGCACTACTCTGAAGAACTCCTGCAGTGATGTCCTAGGACTGAGACAATTGACCTCCAACAACCAAAACCATCTTCCTTTGTGCTAGGTATGACTCCAACCAGTGGAGAGTTTTCCCATTAACTTCAATTTTACTAGGTATCCTTGATACCATACTCAGTCAAATGCTGCCTCAATGTTAAGGGCAGTCACTCACATCTCACCTCTGAAATTCAGCTCTTTGGTCCATTTTTGACCAAGGTTGTAATGAGATCTGGAGCTGAGTGGCCCTGGCAGGACCCAAACTGAGCATCAATGAGCAGGTTTTTGAGTAAGGGTTGCTTGATAGCACTGTTGACGACAGCTTCCATCACTTTGCTGATGATGGAGAGTAGACTGATGGGGTGGTAATTGGCTGGATTGGATTTGTCCTGCCTTTTGTGGTCAGGACTTAGCTGGGCAATTTTCTACATTGTCGGTTAGATGCCTGTGTTGTAGCTGTACTGGAACAACTCAGCTAACGGTGCAGTTAGTTCTGGAGCACAAGTCTTCAGTAGTACAACTGGGATGTTGTCAGGGCCCATAACCTCCATGGTATCCAGTGCCTTCAGTCATTTCTTCATATTACATGGAGTGAATCGAATTGGCATCTATGATGCTGGGGACCTCATGAGGAGGCTGAGGTAGAACATCCACTTGCACTTCTGGCTGAAGTTGGTTGCAAATGCTTCAGCCTTGTCTTTTGCGCTGAAATGTTGGGCTCCCCCAACATTGAGGATGGGGATGTTTGGGTAGCCTCCTCCTCTGGTGAGTTAATTAATTGTCCACCACCATTCACGACTGGACTGCTGAGCTTTGATCTGATCTGTTGGTTGTAGGATCACTTAGCTGTATCTGTAGCATGCTGCTTCCGCTGTTTAGCGTGCATGTAGTCCTGTGTTGTAGTTTAACCACTTTGGCACCTGATTTTGAGGTATGCTTGGTGCTGCTCCTGGCATGCTCTCCTACATTCCTCATTGAACCAGGGCTCATCACTTGGCTTGACGGTAATGATAGAGTGAGGGATATGCCGGGCCATGAGATTGTGGTTGAATACAATTCTACTGCTGCTGCTGATGGTCCACAGAGCCTCATGAATGCCCAGTTTTGAGCTGCTAGATCTGTTCAAATTTATCCCACTTAGCATGGTGGTAGTGCCACACAACACAGTGGAGGGTGTCCTCAAAGTGAAGACGGGACCTCATCTCTACAAGGACAGTGCGGTGGTCACTCCTACAAATACTGTCATGGACAGATGCATGAGTGACAGGTAGTTTGGTGAGGATGAGGTCAAGTAGGTTTTTCCCTCTTGTTGGTTCTCTCACCACCTGCTGCAGATCCAGTCTAGCAGCTATGTCTTTCAGGACTCAGCCAACTTGTTCAGTAGTGGTGCTACCAAGGCAGTCTTGGTGATGGACAATGAAATTCCCCACCCAGAATACATTCTGTGCCCTTGCTACTCTCAGTGTTTTTTCCAAATGGTGTTCAACATGGAGAAGCACTCACTTGTCAGCTGAGGGAGGACAGTAGGTGGTAATCAGTAGGAATTTTTCTTGCCTGTGTTTCACCTGATGCCATTAGATTTCATGGGGTCCAGTGTTCATGTGGAGGACTCCCAGGACCACTTCCTCCTGACTGTATACCACTGTGCTGCCATGATATGGGATTGTAAGAATGTCTAAGATTGGAAAAGATCACTGTGGTCCAGCTGGTCTGTCCTACGATAGATCTAATACTCTTCTAACAATGTTTTTTTGCCAGGAGAAATATAGCCTACTCCACTTAGTGTTCCCAGGCAGTCTCCTATCCAAGTACAAGTGATCATTGACCCTGCTTAGCTCAGAGAATGTGTTTTCTTTTTTATTCGTTCATGGGATGTGGGTGTCACTGGCTAGGCCAGCATTTATTGCCCATCCCTAATTGCCCTTGAGAAGGTGGTTGTGAGCTGCCTTTTTGAACCGCTGCAGTCCATGTGAGGTAGGTGCACCCACAGTGCTGTTAGGAAGGGCGTTCCAGGATTTTGATCCAGCGACGGTGAAGGAACGGCGATATAGTTCCAAGTCAGGATGGCGTGTGGCTTGGAGGGGAACTTACAGGTGGTAGTGTTCCCATATGTCTGCTGCCCTGGTCCTTCTAGCTGGTAGAGGTGGTAGGTTTGGAAGGTGCTGTCGAAGGATCCTTGGTGAGTTGTATTTATTTTATTGTGTTTATTGTGTTTCTTGGTGTTTATTGAGCAATGAGCTCCGGGAGGGTCACATTTTGGGACTGGAAGACGGGGAGTCCAGGTATGCTACAGGGCCAGTTTCTGCATCTCTTACACACCAACAAAGCTTTATAGCTGGAGTAACCAGGTCCATTTCTCAGTCATCTGTCGAGCAGCTACAGGAAACAGGCGAGGACAGAAAAAAACCACATGTAATGGTATAAACCCTGATGGACTACCTGCTGTCGAATCATTCGTCTAATAGGCCACTGGCACCTTATTTTTATATTAAAGGGGAAACAGCTGAAAAAATGTTAACTGCACCTTAAATTCATGAAAGGGTTTAAAAGCTCAGTACAAATAAAGCAGCTGTGGTGTGAAAGTTTTAAGAAATTGCTTAAAGGTGTTTTAAGCATGTGTGTGGAGAAGTTAATGACTGAAGATGATGTGTGGTGAAGTGGGACGCTGGCTGTTTAGGAACATTTTGTGTTTTTTCATGAAGCATTAAGCTGAGGAAGGTTGGGGCAGTGTATAGGGACTCTATGTCAATGAACTGCGCATCATTTCTCTGATCACTTTCAGGAAAAGAAATCCAGCTTTTCAAAAGAAACCACTTGAATAGTATATCCCAGCTTTCTGGCTGGCCAGAGTGACACTGAGCAGAAGACCCCAGTTTCACTCATTGGCCTGTGCAAAATTAGCAGATCTGGGGCACTACAATTGTCTTAAGAGCCTTTGAGATCCAGAGAGGGTGGCACTGCCATGACTCCCACTGCAGACCGCTGTTCAGTAATTTCTCTTTGAAAGTGTGCATGTGGATACAGTTGTGATAACCTGCAGAGACGAATAGCCAGCTGCCATGCACTGTCCAGGCTCTGAATGAAGAATGGCTACCTGACTAACATTCTGGAGGATTATACCCCAACAAGGATTGACATCAGGAGATGAGAGGCAGACAGGCTTTTCATCATCCAAACCAATCTGGCTGTTTTGTAAAGTGGCATTTGGTTCTGAGGAGCCCTCTTGCCTCCCAATTGCTACTCAGGCAGATTTTCTTCTGTTAGCCAAAATGGAGCCACCGTTGTTAAAAGTACAACAAAGCACAGCAGACCAAAGAGTTGTATATTTTAATCTGTTTTTCACCACCAGCAGCAGAAAATAATACACAATTTAGTCAGTAGGTCAATTTATGACTGGTGGAAACCCAGGTCCTGCCTGAGAGGAAATGCAGCTCCCACTCTTTAAAAAAGAAGGCAAGGTTTCCTTCTGATGAAAGGTCATCGACCTGAAACGTTAACTCTGTTTCTCTCTCCACAGTTGCTACCGGACCTGCTGAGTATTTCCAGCACATTCTGTTTTTATTATCTTTTCCTTCTCCTGGTGTATTTTTCATGAGGTGAAAGGTCTAGGCAGGCCACTGCCGACAAGGAAGCTGAGGCCTAGTTCAACGATATTAAACGGCAGGTTCTCACCCTGTTCTCAGTGGTACTCCATCCCTGGGGAAGCACTGCAAAGGAGCACTAGGACAGGCAAAGGCACATGGATGATAGGTACTAAGGGAATGCACAAGGGTGATTAGTTAACTTTTATGTGGAATAATAGATGGTTTGATTGATAAATATGGTTTTGAATGTTTGCTTTGTGGTAGCTTTTATTTATGAATTGTGACCAAGAGGATGCTGTGATGGTCAGTAACAGAGGGAAGATACGGTGTGAGACTGTTGTTGAATGGGGAATTGGGGTTGTATTCACTGGTACTGCTGTTGAATGAGCCATTCACAAACAGCGCAACTGGAAAGGGAATTTGTTGGTGCCTCTTCCCTTCCACCTCTTCCTCTTCCTCCTCCTCCTTACCTGTTCGCCATAGACCTGGTAACAAAGGCTGGGCCCTCATGATGACAAGGTTGTGCAGGATGCAGCAAAGCACCATGAATTTTGACATGTGCTGTGGAGAATATTGCAGTGCTCTTCCAGAGAAGTCCAGGCACTGGAAGATTTGCTTAAGTATCCCAATGTTCTGCTCAATGACATTTCCTGTGGCAGCATGGCTCTCGTCATATGCATGCTGTCCACCTTGTTACAACTGAGGTGGGAGGAGTGCACTGTCTTTTCTAGTTCCACTTCTCCACAGGTCACAGCATATATTGAAATTTTTACCCAGTTACCGATATGGTCAATCATAGATTCTACTCTTTATCCCAAAATAAAATGCACCAACCAGGTTTCTGTAAATTATCAGTTTATTATAAAACAAGACTTAATCAGTAATGAAGCAAAGCATTAACACACAGATTGAAATATGAAAGTTCCCCTTTTACCTTAGCCACACATACACACACACAAATACAGGTTAACCGAAAAAAGAGAATTTTTCTTTAGAGCTCTGGTACAAAAAAAAGACAAAAAAGAATACTTTGGCCAAATACCTGCTAATTTTTGAAGGAATAAAGAGAAGATATGGAATGATGTCAGTTATCCCTTTTTGGTTCGGCGTCCCAAATACGCGTAGATGGCTGTCTCTGGGATCTTCCTAGACAGTTCCTTTCTGGCAACGTTGAGGATCAGTTTGGCAGGCTTTCCAGAAGAAACGCGTCAACAGGGGTTTCTGGCAGGCCTTTCAGGAGGAATGCAGCATAAATTTCTCAATTTTTTACACTTGCTTCGAAGAGCTTGTCAAAGAGACGGAAACGTTGGTAGGCTTTTCAAAGAGATGGAAAAAGGCTGAGCAAGATTTTTTCTTCTTTGGCAGGTTGATTCTTAAACTCCTTTCAGAACACTGTCCAAACCCCAACTGACTGTCCAAAGCAAAACCAAAAGCAATTTCAAGAGTCAAGCCTCCTGACCCCTATAAATCTTGACCTGTCACTTCCCTGTAAACATCTCCCCTTAGTCCATAAAGCCCCTACTGAGTATTTATCTGAAGACAGAGATGAGGAAAAAATTTTCTCTCAGAGGGTCGTGAGTCTTTGGAATTCTCTTCCTTAAAAGGTGGTGGAAGCAGATTCTTTGAATATTTTTAAGGCAGAGGTAGATAGATTCTTGATAGGCAAGGGGGTGAAAGGTTATTGGTGGTATATGGGAATGTGTAGTTGAGGTTACAATCAGATCAACCATGATCTTGTTGAATGGCGGAACAGACTTGAGGAGCCGAGTGGCCTACTCCTGCTCCTAATTCATAAGTTCGTATGTTCTTATGACAGGTGACTTCCAGTAGGGGTTGTTTACAAACCAAGTCCTCTCAGTGTCCTTTCAATGACCCTAGTAAAAATAAATCCATGGAATCCTTTTCAGTTTTCCCAAATAAAACAATGTCCATAATCCTAAAATACACGAGTCCTCAAAAAAAATACTTAACAAAAAATATAGAAGCCCCGTCGTAACAGCCTGTGCATGGATTTTGTACTGGAGTCATGAACCAGGTGGACAATGGATAGCCCTTATTGCCCAGTAGCCACCCTCTGGTTTCTTGTGGTGGCTCAAATGTAGATGGGCACTGAATAAAGGCATCATGACTGCTGCCAGGATATGGGGTATTGACCTGCATGATGATCGCACACCAGCTGGACATTGAGGGAGTGGAAGCCTTCCTGGTTGCGGTACATCACTGAATTTGCATGCGATGCCTGCAAAGCGATGTGTGTGCAGTCAGTGAAACGCTGCACCATGGGGAAGCCTGCTACTCTTGCGAAGTGCATGCTTGGTCCACCTGCTTCTCTCTGGAAAGAGAGGATGCAATGTATTCCCATCTCTCTGCATACATAGTGTCAATCACCTCCCATATACAACAGTGGACGGCAAACTGCAAGATGTTAGAGGTGTCACCTGCTCCAACCTGGAAGGGGCCCACTGGCAATGCCATCCTCACCCTGCTCTAAGGCTACAGGTCTGCCTGCAGCAAGTGGAAGATACCAATGAGCACCTCCTTAGTGAAATGGAGATGCTATAAAAACTGTTCCTTGCTGAGGTTGAAATAGGAGAGTTGCTCTCTGAACACCCTGGGTGGATATGGCCTCCTGCTGAGAGCCCTTCTCCCCCTCCTCGTCCTTCCTCTTGGAGCAGCTTATCCTCCTCTGTGCTACCTCTGCTCATTCTGTCTTGCTGCAGGCAAAAGGGGATAGAAACAACTGCACCCATGACTGGGTGCAAATGGTCTAAAGGAGTCTCTTAAATTAAGAAGCAAGGCCTTCACTATGTATCATGCCACTCCCTATAGACCTGCGACTTTAAATAGTTGTCAATCTCTTTAAATAGCTCTGGTGGTTGGGGGGGAGCGGGGTTCCTTCTTGCTGCTGAACACATGTTCAGCTGTGCAAGGTTAAGAGAGGGCATTAGCTGGAGCATTGAAGATGAAAATGGCACTGCTGCAGTCAAATCAACATTACACGTCATGATCCACCTACTCTGCATATTTCTGGTGCACGCTCCCAGGCTCGCACTACTGACCTAGTCAAGTTGGTGTCTGATGTGGCTTCCAGCAGAAATGTGCGTGTACCTGGTGCAGATGCCATTTTGGACCCAAAATAGCATCCAGAGCCCTGGAAAAGTGAATTTTGCAGCATTTGGGATAATCACGGCATGGGTGTGTCTAATTGCACTGAGACATGCCAGACATCAATGAGTGATATCCAAATAGATAAGTTACTACCAGCGGGGTGTGCTTCTTGTTCCACTCCAATCTTAAAATAGGCTCTTGCTCTTAAAATTTACTTACGGACACAGATATATATATAATATACACACACGTATATATACAGCTAAATATAAATAGATACATATAAATATATAGACACAAAAATGCATATATATTATATATGTAAATATATTAGACAGGACTTGGCCTTCCAAAGTAACTGATTTCCTTTACTCTGCTTGCAAGACAACCCACCCTGTTAGTGTTAAGTTTTATGACACAGTGTTATCAGATGCTGAGGGACTGGAATTTCACTGTGCACTCTTGCTATTCTCTTCTGTTCAGCTTTGCTACCTGCTAGTTGAAAGTCAAGCTCCACGTTGCAAAAGAAAATGGTGCTTTATCTCGCTAGCCCCTGACCTCAAGTCGCAGCAGCTTGTCTTGGGCTCAATTTTCAGCTTCCCATACAGGTGACAGAGCTTGCTTTCCTACCGGATCTCCCTTCCTCCTCCCCCCACCTCCATTCCCGCTGTGACAAAGCCCTTTTACTGGCCAGTTCCAAAGAGTAAAAAGGAAGACTGGGTGGTCAGTGTAATTTGAAATCTATTTGCTAACCTGATGGGCTGATAATTCAGCCTCTTGTTGTCTATGGAACCCTCACATCATCACCTTGCTGATAGAAATCAAATGAAGGGAGTCACGGGATGCGGTTGCAAGAGGGGAAAAGAAGTGAGGGCCCTTCTGTTAAAGAAACAGTACTACTTTTTATCTATACTTCTTGCAATTGAACACACACAGCGTCTGAATTATGCACAAAGATACCCTCTATTGTGTCACTGCTGCAAAATGGATATCCAGACAAATCTAAAACACTCTATTTTAATTTTGCTGTTGAACCCCTCCCTCAGTCTTTCAGTGTGAGTCCACAGGCACCCAACTAAAGTAGAGGCTTGTTTAATAGTTTTTGAAAATTGAAAAGATAAAGGACAATCTTTACAGCAAGTTACTGTCACATCAACATTTCTTTCGGTTTATTTTCAAAGTAGAAGAACGTTAGTGGTTTGGTGAAGGTATATCGCATATGATCTGCCTTTTCTAAAGTGCTTGGCCCAACAATTCTGTGTTTGTATTTTTCTCTACATGAGCCACCTTCTCAGTCCCCATACCACCCCTCCCCATCACCCCTGCTGCCATAACCTTTAATATTCATCTTTTTCAAAATACTTATTTCCCTTTTAAAAGATTTTTGGACTCTGCTTCAACAATGCTGTGACAGAATTCCACATTCTAACCACCCTGTGTCAAGAATTTTTTTTCTAACCTCCCCTTTAATTCTTTTTGGGATTATTTTAGTTTCAATGACTTATCGTTCCCATCTCACCTGCCAGTGGAAACAATCTTCCAACATTTGTCCTTTTATAATCTTGGAGAGCGGTATCAGACCACCCCAAATATTCTCCGCTCCAATGAAAAACCCACTGAATACCCAAGTCTCTCTTCATGTAGCAGTTTGTTTCTTACCCTTTCCAAATTTGGAACATGTGGGTTATTTTCACTTGCATAATTTTACATTATGCACCTCCATTTATATAACACCTTTAACATAGAAAATGTTTATAGATAGCGATAGGAAATGAACACTGGAAAGAGAGAAATTAGAAAATGGGGCTTGGCTGAAGAGATTTTTTTTTTAGAGATACAGCACTGAAACAGGCCCTTCGGCCCACCGAGTCTGTGCCGACCATCAACCACCCATTTATACTAATCCTACACTAATCCCATATTCCTACCACATCCCTACCTGTCCCTATATTTCCCTACCACCTACTTATACTAGGGGCAATTTATAATGGCCAATTAACCTATCACCCTGCAAGTCTTTTGGCATGTGGGAGGAAACCGGAGCACCCGGAGGAAACCCACGCAGACACAGGGAGAACTTGCAAACTCCACACAGGCAGTACCCAGAATTGAACCCGGGTCGCTGGAGCTGTGAGGCTGCGGTGCTAACCACTGCGCCACTGTGTAAGAAGACATTTAAAGATGGGAAAAGAGGTGAAGAGGCATAGGGAGCAGGACTGACATGACTGAGAGCTCCACTGCCTATGGTTGAAGAGAGGAGGGGGGTGAATAGAATCAGAGAATTGGAGAGGTTGGGAGGTATTATAGGGATGGAAGAGTTTGCAGAGGTAGAATGGAACAAAATTCTGAATAGATTTACAGACACCAAGGAAAAGCTTATTGCCATCAAGAATACTAATCTTGTAAACTGTGACATTCAGTAGCTAGAGTTCCTTCCTTGGCAATATTACATTTTTTAAAGAAAGCACAAACTTGCATTTACATCATGCTTTTCATGACCTCAGAACATCCCAAAGCACTTTATATCCAATGAAGTGTAGTTACTGCTGTAGTGTGAGGAAATATGGCAGCCAATATGTGCACAGAAAACTCCCACAAAGAGCAGATAATCTGCTGCAGTGATGTTGGTTGAGGGATAAATATTGGCCAGACACTGAGAGAACTAGTCCAGAAGCAAAATAATCCAGATGCTGGAAATCAAAACGGAAAATGCTGGAAAAGCATGTCAGGTCAGGGACCACCTCCTACCTATCCCTGGACCATGACCCCATCACTGAACATCAAGCCATCATTTCCCAGGCTGTCACTGACCTCATCCCCCTTTGGAGATCTTCCCTACACAGCCTCCAACCACATAGTCCCCAAACCTTGCAGAGCCTGCTTCTGCCTCCCTTTAATAAGATAATATTATTTCCCTTCTTCTTGCAATATGAAATGTGAAGGAAGTGCAGTTAAAGTAAACACAGTTGGTACATTCAAATCGTTTCAAGCAGACACACTGGGTACGGCCTGACCTCTTCCAAATCGTAATGACAACTAAATGCCCTGCAGCTTAGCACGTGCAACCCCATTTTGTACACTGTTGACTTTACTGTTTTGGATTCCTACATTACCCTTTTCACAAGATGAACAAGCTGGCTCTTTGGGGAACTTAATAACTTGCACAAACTTACTCTTTTCTTTTTAAAAAAAAAATTAAACGACAAAAATGACTTCAAACCAAGTTCCTTCTGTATAAAGAGCAATTTGTCCCATGCTGGGGATATCAGATGTGTACACATTTCTTTTGCTTTATATTGATTTGGCCATGTGAGCCGCATGGAAGATGGCAGGATCTCCAAAGACACATTGTACAGCGAGCTCGCCACTGGTATCAGACCCACCGGCCGTCCATGCCTCCGCTTTAAAGACGTCTGCAAACGCGACATGAAATCCTGTGACATTGATCACAAGTCGTGGGAGTCAGTTGCCAGCGTTCGCCAGACTGGCGGGCAGCCATAAAGGCGGGGCTGAAGTGTGGCGAGTCGAAGAGACTTAGTAGTTGGCAGGAAAAAAGACAAAGGCACAAGGGGAGAGCCAACTGTGTAACAGCCCCGACAAACAAATTTTTCTGCAGCACCTGTGGAAGAGCCTGTCACTCTAGAATTGGCCTTTATAGCCACTCCAGGCGCTGCTCCACACACCACTGACCACCTCCAGGCGCTTACCCATTGTCTCTCGAGATAAGGAGGCCAAAGATAGATAGATTTGACTATAATGCAAAAATTTGTTTCAGTCCAAAATAGCTATCAACCCTGATTTAATAATGGAAATCGCACTGTGCAATATTACTGTGGATTGCTTAACACTTTCGGATCAAATCTCTTTGTCCAGCACGTTAAGCATTGGCCCAGTGTCAATCACCTGCCTTAAAATATCAGGCAGAGGAACTTGTCACAACCTGTAACGTGTTTGAATGATGATAACAAACAGTGCCAGTTTCAGACTCAACTTATTCTAAAAAAAGCTAAGTGCTGGTTTAATGGCTTCATAAATAAGCAGAAATTCCAATTCTAGAATGATACAAATCTTAGTTTCAATCAAATAAAGTAAATTAAAATCCACTGGAAATATGTCCCTTTTAAGTCGAAGGAATGAAAGGCAGAGAATAAACTGCTGTCCTGCAGCACGTTCCTTTTGAATTCAAAATATCTACTGATCTTGAGAAGGTTATGCAGGGCAGAACCCATCGCCAGTGGGCAGTGTATATTAACCATTAGCATCTTACAGTAGATTTAAGGTAATTTTTACCAACTTTCTCCCCTCCTCCCCTGAAGGCATTGATTCCCGTAGGGGAGGCAAGGGGAGTCTTTGCTGCGTCAGCACCAGTAGCCCTCCCGTACTTCAATCAAGTAGCCATTCACCATCAGGCTTGACAGAGAATGCTGACAATCAATTTGACTGTGATAAACATTGTGTCTGAGCATAGATCTTGTCCTGTCCCGCCGTACACTCGTACTTTCCAAAGGAGGTCACTGGATAATGATTAGGAGTAGGAACCTTGGCTTGTTTTCTTCTCCCCTCCTGACTCAGGGGCACTGAGGCCAACTGTAGTATAACAACCACTGCCCAGCTGTGAACAGTTAACTCACCATAGCCATAAAACCTGTGTTTTTTTAAAGATATAAAGCAAACCTCAAACACAAGGATAAAGAAAATGCAAGCTGCTTTTATAATGATGCAGCTTTAATTGGAATTCAGGGAGACCGTTAGTCAGATTCACACTGCTGGATCCATCCCTTCTATCCTGCTGTGGATTCTGTGAGTCTGCCTCTCAGATAAAGGAGCTTTATTTTTAGATCTGCAAATGCTTCCTTCCATTGAATCGGAATTAGAAATTCTATATACAAAGCAAAGTTTTATACATTAAAATAATGACTCATCTATTTGGTAAACATACCAGCCAGTTGTACAAATGGGCTGCAAGAAAATGTTCCACGAAAAGCAGATTGGTGTGAACTCCACAGTGCTTAAAGTGGATCTTGTCCTGGACCAGATATTTTACTGGAGAAAGCTGCCTATGATTCAATAGGGCCAGCTGGCCCTTCAAAGTTACAAATACCCTTGTTGCTACCTCCTTGAGCTCTTCATAGCCCATTCTATTCTGTCGGAATGTAGCCCAGATGGAGGGGATTGATATCGGAAACCAAATCAATCTAGGGAGGTTGGGGGAGGGGGTAGTCATATAACATCTTGCCATTGTAAATATAATTACTGTGTAATAGCTATATGATTTGTTTCTCCAATTTCGGGGAATATCTGAGCAGTGATCTCCCACGTCCTATCCCCTCCTCCCCACCCCCACTCAATCCATGTGGCTGTTAACAGGCAGAAGACCTGCACAGCGGGCCTTCCCTATATTTAGTTGGGTGCCTGGGAGTTGAAAGAAGGATGATTCTTGTCAGCTGCTATTTTCTCACAGAGACAGAGGACACATTGTGCCCCGATCAGTGAGTGTGGCCTTGCCTGCTGCTAAACACCCACCTTACTGAGACAAAACAGAGTACCGTGCTGTCAACTCTATCTCGAGGTGCTGAAAGAAGTAGTATAGCCCCAGTAATACTAGTGCGGTGATTACTGTCAAATGGACTGACAAACACTGACAGTCTCCTTACAGGAGAAACTCAAATGCTGTCAAAACTACAACACGCAAGAGAATGGATGTTGGCATGTCGCACTCCAAATCAGCCTCATAACATTCAACCCCTCATGCCTACAGAAACTTTGTTTAAAATAGGTTAAAAGGAGAAAAAAACTGAGAAGAGTGACTTTGTGTTTTTCCCAGACATGCTGAGTCTCCTCAATCTAAACCTTGTTGGTTCTACATCTTAAACCTCTATGTTGAAATTCAAACTCTCATCTTGCCATCTCTCGCAATAAACAACGGTGTACAATGGCTTTATAAACTTAAATTCAGCCGTCATTCTTGTGAAACTCTTCTTATTGCTATTCAACCTTTCATGGCATTGCCCAAGGCTAGTGCAGAGTCTGGAGAATGTCAGCTGGACAATGATGAGTGAACGACAGACCTGAGGGCAGTGTTGCAGCAACAGAGTGTGCAAGAAACAGAGAAGAGGAATTTGCCATAATAAAAACAGAAAGTACTGGGAATATTCAGCAGGACAGGCAGCATCTGTGGAGTTAGAAGCAGAGTTAATGTTTCAGGTATGTGACCTTTCATCAGAATTGGCAAAAGAATTAGGTTTTAAGCAAATGAAGGGGGGGATTTGCTGGGGAAGAGAACAAAAGAGGTGTGTGAGTGGGCAGAGGGCAGGAGAGATTAAATAACAAAGCTGTCATGGGACAAAGGCAAACAGCATGTTAATGCTTGTGGTAAAAGACCAAGCATTAGTCCAGAGAGAGTGTTAATGGCAGAATAATTAGCAGCTCTGTACACATGAAAAAACAGGCACATGCTTAAAAAAAATTAAATAAAAAAACAAAAATATAAAAAAAATTAAAAATGGCCAGTCATGCTCTGAAATTATTAAACTTAATGCTCAGTCCGCAAGGCTGTAGAATGCCTCATTGAAGGATCAGGTGCTGCTCCTCAAATGCATTATCTCACACTTCTCTGGATTGAATTCCATTTGCCACTTTTCTGCCTCAGTGACTAATCCATTGATATCTTCCTGCAGTCTACAGCTTTCTTGCTCACTATCAAAACACGGCCAATTTTTGTATCATCTGCAAACTTCTTATCTTGCTCCCCACATTTAAGTCTAATTGATATATACCACAAAAAGCAAGGGACCTAGTATGAGCCCTGCAGAACCCCATTGGAAACAGCTTTCCCGTCACAAAAACACCCATTGAACATTATCCTTTCTTTCCTGCCACTGAAACAATTTTGGATCCAACTTGCCACTTGCCCTTGGATCCCATGAGCTTTTACTTTTCTGACCAGTCTGCCATGTGTGACCTTGTCAAAAGCCTTGCTAAAATCCATGTAGACTACATCAAACATGCTACCCTCATCGACTCTCCTTGTTACCTCCTCAAAAATTCAATCAGGTTAGTCAGACATGAACTTCCCTCAACAAATCCATGCTGGCTGTACTTTATTAATCTGTACAGTCCCACAGAATTTTTTTTATTAATTTGCCCACCACTGAGGTTAGGCTGACTGGCCTGTAATTACTCAGTCGACCCCTTCCTCCCTTTTTAAACAATGGTCCAACGTTAGCAGTCCTCCAGTACTATGGCACCATGCCTGTCCCCAGAGAGGATTGGAAAATCATGGTCAGAGCCTCCACTATTTCCCCACTTGCTTCTCTTCACAGCCTGGGATATGTTTCATCCAGGCATGGCAATATATCCACTTTCAAAGATGCTACAACCTTATTATTTCATCTCACAATATGTTTATACCATCCGATATTTTACACCTCCTCCTTAACTACAATGTCTGCACCATCCTCCTCTTTTGAGAAGACAGATGGAAGTATTCATTCAGAACCATACCCACGTCTTCCACCTGCATACACAAGTTACCTTTTCGGTCTCTAATCTGCCCTCCTCTTTCCTTAATTATTCTCTTGCTCTTTATGTATTTATAAAAAATCTTCGTGTTTTCCTTGCCAATATTTTTTCACACCCTCTTTTTGCTTTCCTAATTTCCTTTTTAATATGACCCTTGCATTTTCTGTACTCCTCTAGGCTTTCTGCAGTATTGAGCTCTCGGTATCCAACGCAAGCTTCCTTTTTTGCTGTATCCTGCTCTGTATGCTCTTTGACATCTGGGGTATGGGTAGGGGGGGGGGGGGGGAAATTCTATATTTGGGGGCCCCACCCTTTTTTCTGGAAACATATTTTTTCTGAACTCTCTCCATTTCCTCCTTGAATGTCTCCCACTGCTCTGACACTGATTTACCTTCGAGTAGCAGTTTCCAATCTACTTTTGCTAAATCACATCTCAGCTTAGTAAAATTGGCCTTTCCCCAATTTAAAACCTTGTTGGGGCAGTGGGAGAGAATCGGCATCAACCTCATGCTAAACCCACGAGTTGCCTCCCTCCCACTGGATAAAAGTGCCTCCTGTAGAGGAAATTCAGGGAGTAAAAATTCCACTGTACCACTCTTGGCATGAGCCAAGAATATACATCATAAAATACGCCGCAGTGTCACATCCATTTTGGGTGTGGACTTTTGTGATCTGTGTTCCCAGAATGTCCCAAGAAAGGCACAGTGTGGTTTTTACCCCACAATTGACAAAAAAAATTGGAATTTTACTAAATTTGAACTTTTCCCAATTGTAGAGAGACTGTGGATATAACACATGCCACAACTAGCATCAGCAATTCTGTTTCTTTAATTCATCTTTCAAATGCTGTCCGTAGTTTTATTGACTGAGTTCTGGGAGGAAAAGATTCCTCCCCACCTCCTGAAAAAACTCTATGAAATAAGCTTTGTTAGTCTTTTGAAAATGAGCCTTTAACTTGCCTGTGGGCAGACACAGATTTAAACCTAAATGGCCCAATATATGTGCAGAGTAATATCTGAAGTTCTGGTAAATATAAAACGTATTGTAACAACTTTGGTGGCTTGGCTGTCTCCCCGGCTCCCCGAGTATCCAATCTAATAGGAAACAAGTGCTTACTGAGGTGAATGGCTGCTTTATTTTCTCAGGGGTGGATGAATCCTGGAGCCTGCATAGAGCGAGTGATTGTTTTTAACTTCTGTTTTTACAAGGAGTGCTAGATTTATAGGCTCTTCAAGGGAAGGCAATGATGTAACGCGAGTAAATCAACAGACTATTTCTTTCTTGGCCTCCTTCCCTCCCTGTCACTTGAGTTCTGGCGCAGTATTTGGATTGTGGTACTCTATGCAGACATCCTACAGCAGCCAGGAGAGCATGTGCGCACACACACACACACACACGCAGACACACTCAAATACATACTCGGATACACATGGACACAACCACATACAACACACACTCAGACACATGCACACACACACTTAAACACATGTGTGCATATAGACACGTGCACACGGACTACAAGCACACATGGACACATGCACGCACATAGACACATAAACACACAGACATGAGTTGAAATTATGTTGCATGATTATAGTAACAAATGTGTTCCCATGATTGTATATTTTAACTAAGGATTAATATCATGTTAAAATTGCAACAGAGGAAATTCATTCAAATAATTCAACACCATCATTAATAAGGCTGCACACTGCTATCTACATAAGTCTTGCTCCTGTGCACATCCGTCACATGACACATCACACTCTCAAGCACATTCCAATCTACCATCTTTGCCAAACAGCAATTAAACTCTGATTGACCCGAGGTAGTCTTTACTTTTAACAATTGGATTTTGGAGCCTGAGAAAAACGGAGATTTATCTTAGCGGCACATTATACATTTATTGGCATGACACTACCTACCATGAGTAACACTACAATGGGACTGCGATTGTTTAACAAAGAAAGTGTAATTTTTTCTAACATTACTGCTTTTTCTCCCCTCTTTCCCTAAAGGTGCCAACTCTGCTGGGGTGCTGACCAGTCTCCAGAACCTCACCGGAGCAGATATTTTTAATATGTGAGCCTAGACAGTGAGTGTCAGCTGGCTATTAGAAAGTATCAAAGCCCAACTCAACCCTTTCTTCACCTAATGTGCACCCATTATCCAGCAGCGATTACCAGATGAAAATCAGGTGCAGGAATCCAGGCTAATTTCCCCACTCCTCTGTTTCACATAGTGTTGGGAACCATTCCAAGGCTGCAGCACCTTGGGTGAGGAATTCGCCTCATTTCTTCAAACTATCCAAACTGTTAAAGAATTTAAAATTACAAATGAAAGAAAGCTGAACATCAACACGATATTGCAGGGACGGGGATGTAGTTGTGAACCCCACTTAACGAATACCCTGCTTCCTGACCCTGTGAGAGTCATGTGACTCCCTTGTGAGGTGATGATGGGGAGGGGGCAGGCAGTGGTGGGGAAGCTTCAGAGCAGCATAGGATCATAGAAATAAGTAACTGCCTAACCTCTTGACCAGAAGGGGTACCTGGAGAAAACTGCAATTAAGGGGTAAATTACCCTTTAATAAAATAGGATTAAATGCCCCCGTTTCCAATTTTTATTGCACTGGTTAATACATTCAAGTGGCCTCCTTAACACAGTCATAACCCACTGTGTGAAACTTCATCAGGACTTGCGTCACCCCAAGCGGTAACCAGTTTTTTCACTTCCAAATGCTTACTGACCTGAATGTTTCATTTTTATTTCCAGTAATCTGGCTTTGTTTCTTGTTGCTTTTGTTCACCATCCAGATCCCTAAAGATGAGGGCCCAGTCTCATCCACCACTAGGTTACTGCATTTCCCATAATCTATGAGTGGTGCTGGCCCCTGGAACTGTAACAAAGCCTTTAAAGTACTTCTCACAAGATTCCTTCAGTGCTTTATTTAGTAAATGGAGAGTTGAAGAAAGCTATACAGATTAGGAAGACGAGGTTCAATGCTTAGTCTGCCAAGGCATCATTTTGGGTGTTCAATGCCCTGGACTATGGTGGGTCAACTCAGCCAAGCCTTCAAACCTGATCACTATCCAATGTTCTTCTTTTGGGCCTCCTTATCTCGAGAGACAATGGATACGCGCCTGGAGGTGGTCAGTGGTTTGTGAAGCAGCGCCTGGAGTGGCTATAAAGGCCAATTCTGGAGTGACAGGCTCTTCCACAGGTGCTGCAGAGAAATTTGTTTGTTGGGGCTGTTGCACAGTTGGCTCTCCCCTTGCGCCTCTGTCTTTTTTCCTGCCAACTACTAAGTCTCTTCGACTCGCCACAATTTAGCCCTGTCTTTATGGCTGCCCGCCAGCTCTGGCGAATGCTGGCAACTGACTCCCACGACTTGTGATCAATGTCACACGATTTCATGTCGCGTTTGCAGACGTCTTTATAACGGAGACATGGACGGCCGGTGGGTCTGATACCAGTGGCGAGCTCGCTGTACAATGTGTCTTTGGGGATCCTGCCATCTTCCATGCGGCTCACATGGCCAAGCCATCTCAAGCGCCGCTGACTCAGTAGTGTGTATAAGCTGGGGATGTTGGCCGCTTCAAGGACTTCTGTGTTGGAGATATAGTCCTGCCACCTGATGCCAAGTATTCTCCGAAGGCAGCGAAGATGGAATGAATTGAGACGTCGCTCTTGGCTGGCATACGTTGTCCAGGCCTCGCTGCCGTAGAGCAAGGTACTGAGGACACAGGCCTGATACACTCGGACTTTTGTGTTCCGTGTCAGTGCGCCATTTTCCCACACTCTCTTGGCCAGTCTGAACATAGCAGTGGAAGCCTTACCCATGCGCTTGTTGATTTCTGCATCTAGAGACAGGTTACTGGTGATAGTTGAGCCTAGGTAGGTGAACTCTTGAACCACTTCCAGAGCGTGGTCGCCAATATTGATGGATGGAGCATTTCTGACATCCTGCCCCATGATGTTCGTTTTCTTGAGGCTGATGGTTAGGCCAAATTCATTGCAGTGTCCCCTACTGGAAAGTGTAGACACGTGCATGTCAGCTGAGAACAAGGATCGGGCTCAGCTGTGATGCCTTCGTGATTGAAGAGTATGCTGTAATTCACCATATAAAGGTTAAATTCACATACCCATTTGTTAAAATATGGCTTACATTGTTAAGATCGCGACATTCTGAGTTATCCACCAATGAGGCAACAGAACTTAAGATAACAACCTCTTCCCAGTCCATGAAATTCAAAGAGGATAAACCCCTGAGAGATATAAACACAAACAGTGGTCAGCACTTCATGGACTGGATATGACCATAGTTTGGACGCCCAAGGCAAGATTTTCCATCTGGAAGTAGGAAGCGGAGGTTGGGACCGTTCCATGGTCCCAAACCTGCCTCCGGGGAAACAGTCACCAGCTCTGATTTTTACGGGGGTGTCCTCTTTATTGGCTTGGAGAGGGGTTTGGTGGCCAATTAGCGGCTGCAGGAGTGGGATCGAAGATGGGACTGTGCAAGTTTGGGCCCGATTTAAGCAAACCATGGAAGACATTACTGTATCTGCTGTTTCATTGCTTTACCTTCTGTTTGAATGATGTCTCAGGAGAGGCAGAGGCCTGTAACCTGGGGAAGGGCAGCTCTTTGATTCATGGATGTGGATCTGGAGGTCCTCCTGGATGGAGATAGCTGACACAGTCAGCAGACGGAGTGTGGTGCATAGAAACTGCGTTCAGTGTAGGAAGAGGATCAATGACCTGATTCCCTCTGGCAAGGTGAGTGCAATGCTGAACCTTCAAGATAGGCCTCTGGGTATTCACCCTCCAGAAACACATCAGCTGAGGAGCCTGAGGGCACATGCTGCTTCTGAACATGGGAGGAGTGTGCACCCAGGGCATTTACAGACCCCTCAGAATGCCTCACAGTCATAGTGCTGCTGAGGACCTGCCAGTACTGATATATGCAGATTATAATGAATAGGAGCAGGTGGCAGTGGCCATAGAGGCCAGCAGTGCCTTTCTTCCTCTCTTTTGTCCTTGCAGGAAAAATGGCCTTATGATGCCCACGAGAGAGCCCAGACAGGAGAAGGGATTCCCTACCTACACATTATCACCACCATGGAGGAGGGAGCCATGGACATTGGCAGGATCACAGACCACGACAAAGTTGGGCAAGGTGAAATGGTGATTAGAGACTGGATGTGCATTCATTAAGGGGGTGCATTGCACTAGCTGGGCACAGATGCAGGGCCTCAGGAGTCACAGGAAAGGAGGCTCCACTTAGACCAGCAGCAGCAGATGTGCTCCCACATGTCGGAGTTCCCTGAGGCAGTATGTGAGCTCATTTGCACCATCACGTCTCAGGGCTTTGAGCACATGAGCTCCTCCATTGAGAGAGTGGTCAACCTCACGGTGAGCCATATGCGGCAGCACTTGTAGTCTATGCAGGAACTGCGCACGATGATTCCACACAGCGTAGCCTTGACCAATGAGTGGCACTGATGGCACAAGGATATTTGGAAAGGATGCCAGTTCTGTCCCAGCTAGTACTCCCCTCCAGCCATCCGGAGTGCCAGCCAAGGGCTGAGGCTGTCACCGAGGAGGATAAGGGTGCCACCCCTCATGTGGCGCCATCATCATCATCGGCCTCCTTGGTCCCGCTGATGGAGGGTGCATCTGTGTATCAGGGCCCAGTGATGGAGCCTGCCCATTCAATGATGCAGGTGCAGCAGCCTCTGGAGTTGCCCCCATTGGCACCTCCACGACGTTGATGACAGGCACGTGCATCCCAGCTGCAGGCAGAGACAAGTGAGCAGGCTGCCTCCACTTCCACTGAGGCCACAAGGGGAGCACCATGTAGAAGTGGTTTAGAGTGGAGGACACCAAGTCAGATAAAGCACTGAATGGGTCACTGGGGGAATCTTCCACCTGAAACTGTGCATTGTTTGCCTTTATGAACACCATGTAAATACTGAGACATGAAACCAAAAGTGTGAGCCTCCTTTTATGAATGGCGGGACAAGAGAAGAGGTTATGAAGTGGTGAAGGTGAGCAAGAGTCCATCCATGGTGATGATGAAACCTCTGTGCAGATGTGTATCCTTTATTGGTGGTAAGGGTTTCAATATTCCAGGCTGCATCTTCAATGGAAGTGTTAGCATAGGCAGCTCAGAGCGAGATCCAGACCATGCGGTTGCTCCTGGGTCAGAGTGGCTCAGTCGAAACTAGACTGAATCAGATAATCCCTAATGTTAATGGCATCCTGATGAGATGCTCAAGCTCCACGCCGGGCCTGGCCACCTCCCTGTGCAGCCAGGACACCTTGGTGTTCTGCATCTTCCCCATTCACCTCTTCCTCTTCCACGTACTGCTCCTCCTCTTCCTCCGATGAGCTGTGTCCTTCCAGGGCCTCCCCCTATTCAAAGTCCACACCTCTCTGGAGGGCCATGTTATAGAGAACGCAGCAGACAATTACAAGGAACGGGACCTTTGCACAAGTTTATTGCAGGGCGCCATATCCGGTTCAGGGACTGGAACCGCATCTTCAGAAGGTGGATGGCCTGCTCCATGTTTGTCCTAGTGAACAGATGGCTTCAGTTATATCGTATTTTGTGCCTCTATCTTGAGCTCTTGTAAAGGAGCAAATAGCCATCTCTTCAAGGGTATCCTTTGTGCCACAGAATCCATCCACGGAGTTTGTGAGGTGGAGAGAAGAGCTGAGGCAGCCTGGACTGGTGGAGGATGAAGGAGTCATGGCACTTGCCAGGAAAGCACACACACACCGAGAGGAAGCAGAATGTTGAGGGAGAGGAAGCCCTTCCTGCTTCCTGTTGGTGAATCCCACTGGCCAGTTGCTGAGTGCCTTGATGGCCACATGGGTGCAATCAACGATACCCTCCCTGAATCTGGGTGAATCCAGTGATGGAGGTGGAACCCACTGCCCTCTGTGCCTGTGAGGCTGCGTCTGTCTGGAATTGAATGTACTGCCCAGCTTTTGCAAATAGGGCATCAGTGACCAGAGGTGCAGTGGTGTGCAGCAGCTTGCGAGATGCCATCAAGGTCCACAGCTGAACCTTGGAAGGAGCCAGAGGCGAAGAAGTTCAAGGCCATGTGACTGATGGCTACTGGCAGTGCATTGCGCACAGTGCTGCGAGGTGTGAGGCCTTTGGCGACAAGGGCACAGACCTCTGTGACCATCTGCTTGGAGAACTGCAGTCTCCTGTGGTACTGGTTCTCGGTCATCTCAAGATAGCTCCTTCTTCGACGGTAGATCCTATGCTGAGGGTATGGCCTCTGTGTCCTTCCTGCCCCTCGTCACTCTCCTCTGCCCTCCTGATGCCTGGGGCTCTGCCCATCCTGCGGAGAATGTTGTTCCTCATCGCACTGGACCCAAAATCTGAGAGTCGTGACCCCATTGCCAACTGCTGCCTTCCATGTGCTCACATAGCCCCTAATTGTGTTTGGCAGTCTTGTTCCCTCCTCTTATGGCTGCGCGATGCCAGGAGGGTGACAACTAACTGCACCGCCCGAGTGCTTACTGACCACTCTCCCTGCTACCTGCGCTGAGCCAATGGCACCTCTGTGTCAATGGCCAAGTTCCCCTCTGCACCGTTCACCCTTTCATGGGACCCACCTAATTGCTTGGGGTAGCCATGATTGGCTCGCTGCTGTGTGTCTGCCTCCATGCACATGGTCTGCCCCAGACCCAGACAGTGCGTGCAGCCCATGCACCCCCGTCAAAATCAGAACATGCCTCTAAATAAGCTCTCAATGAGCTCTAATAATCTTAATTGCTGTTGTTAATGGATCGTGCAGGATCCTGGGGCCGTACCCCCCACCCCCCGCCCTGGTGAAACTCGCCGGCGCTGGGGACGACGTTGGGAGACCAGCACGTTGGCTGATAACGGAATTTTTGTCCCTCACCCACTTCCATTCCCATCCCTGACGGAACCTGAAGACTTAGCCTCCAGAATCTAGACCACTGATGTAAGCCTGTCAGCCGTACCCTAGTACAGAGTTAAGACCTTCAGGAGAGGAGGGGGAGAAAAATAGCAAATAAAATGACACTGATACTGATTTCTTTTCATTAGTAAAAGTGTGACAGTTTCACCCGATGGTCTCATTTAAACCTATTCAAGACTATGGTTAAAAAATACCCATGAAAGATAATCCCAGAGTAGATTGCTTTAATGGAGAGACGCTTGTTAATTGAGTAGGATTTAGTGTGCATGTCATTCACTGTTTTATGGGGCTTTTTATCTCTATCTTTATATTTCCGCTCAGTTCCTTTAGGTTTCAATTTAGTTGTTTTCACAGCCCAAGAGCTACCCTGGAATATAAATTCGGTGTGACCATAACTGCAGCAATTAAATTCCTGTTAATAAAACAGCTTGGACCGTCTCCTCAAGGGTTAAACATGTCACTGACCTTTTGCTTGCTGGCTACCTCACAGCGGTAGAATTGCCAATCAGTCCGCAGAGAGGCTCCATCCTGAGAGAGACTTTCCTTTTCACCCAGAGATAACTAATTAAGTCAGCTGCCATCAACAGCTCAGGAGCTGAAGGTCAAGGGTCAGTCTTGCCAGCCGACACAAGGAGACAACTCTCCAGTAACCACTCGTCTGGAGAGACCAGTGGGAGGTTAACAGGAAACAAGATAGTCCATGATATTGTTATATAGTATGACAGACCAATGTCTCTTTATTAAGTTGGGGGTGGGGGGGGAGGGCAGAAGTGGAGCGAGCTGACATTATTAGTTATCGGGATTTATTCCAGAATGCTCCTGAGAGTCACATCACAGGGATCCTGACCCAAAGTGGCAGGTTTTAATACTCTGATCTGCCTCATTTGAAAAAATGTTTGCTCCTATTGTTGCCAAGGGTTTCTGGCTTGCAAGGCAAAAAAAATGCATGATAGAAACAATCCTGTATGATCGGTCAATATCCAACATGGATGAGTTCCATGAACCTGTTGTATTTCTGTCAACAACGCTCCTCAACTTCCATCCTCATTAATTTTCACTCCTTTGCACCATCCCCCACCCCCCCACCCCCACCCCAACTTGCTGTTATTTCATTGCACGGATAGTAGTTGCTACTTAGCCCATAATTAATATATGAACTTAGGTAGTGAATGTTCGCAGGCTATTCGACTTTGGGAGGAGGGTCAGATCTGAGCATAATCCCGTCAACACGTGATGCCGGAACACACTTCCTCCAAGCAGGAATCCTTCGATAATGATCAGAAGTGGAACCTTGCCTGATTTTGTAATGTCCTTGCTTAGCTCCAGGACAATGAGACCAATTGTTCCACAATCCTGACAAGAGAGCAACTTATTCAGCACAGGCCAGGAATTGAACCCCAGGCCCCCCCTGGCTTGTTCGTGAGAATTTCTTTAAGGATGCACAGTAATTAAACAGTGCTTAAGAGGCAATGAAGCAAAGCACAGTGCAACAGTAAACTGACCTGGATAAAAGACAACAAAAAAATGATAAAATGGCAAAAGATACTTGGGATGTTTTCTTACATTGTCACTGTTGTTTGATAACCCCTGATGTGACCAGAATGGGAAATCCCAAAGGAATGCAAACAGCTCCAAAAAAAAGTCAACGGAAGGGTAGCAGCCCCTCCCCAGTGAGGGAAAATTTCATCACTGTGCAGGGGGTGAGGTGGGATGGACCCCTCATCCTAAGAAAGCCAACCAGAGATCTGAGACACCATTGATTATTATTGAAAAGAAATATGAAAGCAAATATAAGATGCACATGACTTAATCGCAAAGTGTTATTTGAGGAAATCAAGAAAAAAATAATAAAGTCCAGGATATAATTTCTTTCAATCAGTTTGAGCCCACACTGAAATTACAGAAGTCTACACAGAGCTGCTCCCCAACAGTGAGAGGAAGGGAGTCCTGTGGTCTTGCTGGGTGGTGATGTTTGTTCCACTCTTCAGCTGTGCTGAGTGCAGCGAGCCAAGTCAGTTCGAGCAGGAACTGGGAAATCCGTTAATGCTGTCTCAAAATCATAAAACAGCAGCAGGGTTTAGAACTGGTTTCAGTACAAGACCCGCAAGAATCTTTCTTTTAAATCATGAATTGGCTTGAAATGACCTGAGATTTCCCCCCTCAGGTTTACGTGTGTTGAGATATCTCTATTTGTTGGGAGAGCAGTATAAAAACATGTTGGCTTGCCGCTGGTTGTTTTGAAAAGCTCTGCAGAAGAACTTGTCGATTTGTAAACCGTTTGTCTTCTCTCCAATTTTCTGGTCTCCTGGAGGCACTGACTCATGCTGGGGTCTGATTTAGTGGCACAGGTTGCCCTCTGGGACCTCATTCAGGTGGCTATTCTTCACATATGAAACTGGACAATGTCAGTTAGCTATTTGACAGTGAAAGGCATCAAAGTGCACACCCGCCCACTTTCCAGCATGAATCACATGTCACCAATCAGGAGCGGAAAACCCTGGCTGATTGTTTTCCCCTTCCCTCCCTACTGGGGTTGCTGAGACTGGTCGTACAGGGGAATCATCTATCCTGGTTGAGATCAGCTTATTCCAGAATTCACTGCTTTATCACTGAAAGCTATTTGGCTTCCACAATTCTGCTACCACCACAGTTCCTGGTGGGGACATTCTGGGCATGGGGGTCGTGATCTGTGACCTGCTGGTTCCAGTGGAGGTAGGCAGCATGTAAATTTTGTGCATGATTGTAGGGTAGGGTTGACAGTCTGCCATGCTGCTGGCTGCCTCTGCACTCTGCAGGAAACCAAGCAGTGTTTGCAGAGAGCACCTTGTGCAGCCAACCTCCTGTTCTTACTGGCAGTCGGTCCCTCTTAAAGGGAAGTTGCACTGAGTTACAGGAGGCTGCTGCTGAACACTGTTGCTGCAATTGTAAACAACAAAAATGCAACACCAGGGCAGAGAGAGGGCTCCAAAGTTACGGATGCGATGGCAGAGGCCTTAGAGCTGGAGTTGGGCAGGAGGTGAGATGCCATGGCTGTGCGGGGGGCCAGGAGGCCCTCAAGGACCATCAGAATTGGGAGCAGGTGGCCAGGAAGGTCAATTCCTGGCGTCTGAACTTGATGGTCTGGCAGCAGTGCCTAAGAAGTCTGCTGATGCCATGTGGATGGTAAAAGGTCAGGTCACCACTCCACCAACCTCTCACGCTGCTCAATTCACCACTCAGCCATCAGCACCCCTGGCACTTAGGACTCATGCCTAATATCCAGATACTCTATCTCACCCGCACACATCTACCAATGCTGCCAGCCTCACATCCGCCTCTCGCTGCCTCCACATACCTCCAACTATCCAGCTTAGGCAGGCACATCACCCAGACACAGTTACACAATCACTTGCATTCTTCCTTCTCTTTTGAAGGACAAGGTGGTACACAATAGAAGGGAGAAAGACAGGACCAGCTGGGGACAAGGACTTCTGTATCTCCTGAGCCTTATGGAGGAGATTGTTCTACACATCAAGGGGCTGGCTGGCTGCGACAGAGCCCTTGGCATCTGAACATGCTGAGAACATTGGGGATGACAGTATGTTCCTTTCTCATGCTTCTTCTCAACTTATAGCTCACTCTCATCCTGCTATCCGGCATGATGTGGAAGCTACAAATGGTGTCACCATGGATGTCTTTCTTTCTACCCCACCTCACTTTCCCTTCCATCATCCCAACCTTTCCCTTCTAATTTTCTGCTTTCAGACACCCAATAACTGCCACCTGCCCAGCCACACCAGCTCCAGGAGAAGGAGAGAGAGCAACAGCTCAGCACCGGTGAAGAAGCCCCATCATTTGATCAGACACTTGCAGCCACCAGTTCAGATACTGGCACTGTTCCTACCTTAGAGAGAGTTGGGATCTGCACATGGGCTGCAGCCACATAAGGGGGAAAGGATGGTTTGTGTGGCAGCTCCCCGGAGGGCAAGGTTGCAGATGACTTTTGCTGCAGAGGACTTAGCTGAGGACCTCGATGGGGCAGCATACAGGAGAACGCTGATGGATATGCACATTGAGATGTTGGATGCATTGGCTAGCCTGCTAGACAGCCTCCTGTCACTGTCAAGGAGCATTGAAGATTCCAGCTCCAACTTGGCAGAGGGCATCACACTGAGCCTGCCTTCTCTGCAGCTTCTGCTCCATTTTGTGCTGCAGACCCAGGGGTACTGCAACTGCAACCCCCATACCTTGGTAGAACTTAGAAATAAGAAAGGGGTGATCATTTTGATGGGATTATACTCTTGGCCCCCCAACAGTCAGAGGGAATTTGAGGAGCATATATGTAGGGAAATCACAGATAGGTGTAGGAAATATAGGGTTGTGATAGTGGGTGATTTAAACTTCCCTAATATTGACTGGGACTGCCTTAGTGCTAAGGGATCAGATGGGAAGAATTTGTTAAGTGTGTCCAGGATAGTTTTCTGAAGATGTATGTGGATGGCCCAACTAGAGAAGGGGCTACACTCGACCTCCTCTTAGGAAATGAGGCTGGGAAGGTGGTTGATGTGTCAGTGGGGGACCAGTGACCATAACTCTATTATCTTCAAGATAGTTATGGAAAAGGATAGGACTGGTCCTCAGGTTGAAGTCCTAAATTGGGGGAAGGCTAATTTCGATGGCATCAGACAGGAACTCTCAAAAGTTGAATAGGAGAGGCTGTTTACAGGTAAAGGGACGTCTGGCAAGTGGGAGGCTTTTAAAAGTGAGATAGGAAGAGTTCAGGGCCGGCATGTTCATGTTAGATGGAAGGGCAAGGCTGGCAAGTTTAGAGAACCTTGGCTGATGAGGGATATTGAGGGTCTGGTCAGGACAAAGAAGGAGGCACATGTCAGGTAAAGGAAGCTGGGATCAAGCGAGTCCCTCGAGGAGTATAGGGGATGTAGGAGTATACTTAAGAAGGAAATTAGGAGGGCGAAAAGGGGCCATGAGATTTCCCTGGCAGATAAAATAAAGGAGAATCCTAAAACATTCTAAAAGTATATTAAGAGTAAAAGGGTAGCTAGGGAGAAAGTAGGTCCCCTTAAGGATCAGTGTGGTAATCTATGTGTGGAGCCACGGGAAATCGGCAGGTCAAATGAATACTTCTCGTCTGTATTTACCGTGGAGAAGGTCATGGAAGCTAGTGAGTTCAAGGGAGGGAACAGCAATATCCTGGAGCATATCAACATTACAAAGGAAGAGGTGTTGGAGGTTTTGAAGCGCATTAAGGTGGATAAATCCCCAGGGCCTGACCAGGTGTATCCTAGGATGCTATGGAAAGCAAGGAAGGAGATTGCTGGGGCCCTGGCAGAGATTTTTGTATCGTCATTAGCCACGGGCGAGGTACCAGAAGACTGGAGGATAGCTAATGTTGTGCCTTTATTTGAGAAGGGCAGCAGGGATAAGCCAGGGAACTACAGGCTGGTGAGCCTTACTTCAGTGGTGGGAAAGTTATTGGAAGGGATTCTGAGAGACAGGATTTATATGCATTTGGAAAGGCAAGGTCTGAGTAGGAATAGTCAGCATGGCTTTGTGCGTGGGAAATCATGTCTCACGAATTTGATTGAGTTTTTTGAGGAGGTGACCAAGAGAATTGACGAGGGCAGGGTGATGGACGTTGTCTACATGGACTTTAGCAAGGCCTTTGACAAGGTCCCGCATGGTAGGCTGGTCCAGAAGGTTCGAACACATGGGATCCAGGGTGAGCTAGCCAATTGGATACAAAATTGGCTTGGTGATAGGAGGCAGAGGGTGGTAGTGGAGGGTTGTTTTTCAGATTGGAGGCCGGTGACCAGTGGTGTGCTGCAGGGATCGGTGCTGGGCCCTCTGTTTTTTGTCATATATATTAATGATTTGGATGTGAATGTAGGGGACATGATTACTAAGTTTGCAGATGACACCAAAATTGGTGGTATAGTGGACAGTGAAGAAGGTTGTCTAAGGTTACAACAGGATATAGATAAGCCAGGAAAGTGAGCAAGGGATTGGCAAATGGAATTTAACGCAGACGAGTGCGAAGTGATGCATTTTGGGATGTTAAACCATGGCAGGACATATACAGTGAATGGCAGGGACTCTATACCTGTTGCAGCCTTTGTGAGGACAGGTCATCTAATCCTCTTCCCTCGTGAGGATGCAGCAACACTCCAGGAACTCACCACCACACCTCCAAAAACACTCCAGAGTACTACCAGAGACTTTGTAATAGCAGAAATTCTTCAAAATCATCTTACTTGGAAGTTAGGTGCCTGGCCCTTTAAGTAATGCTAGTGCAGGGCCCACCTTGCAGCTGAACGTTTGATCTTTTGTGAGTAATGTGAGAATTCGTTGAATGGGCCTGCATGGTCCAAATTTGGAAAATGGGCGTCACATCAGCCGGTTGAGCTGTATGACGTCATGATATCAACACTTGCTGCTTCCAGCACACACTAGGGACGCCTACACAAGTGTCTGTCCCAAGATGGTACACCACGTTGCTTGCACAGGAAGCAGGCGGTGGCACAGCGCTCAGAGAGCGCTCGGCTTCAGTAGCGCTGTCTCTAGCTGTGTGACGGATCTATATTTTGTGCCCTCCACGTCCTAACAACCCTCTGTGTAAAAAAAATGTCCTAATCTCTTCCATCATTCTTTTGCTGATCATCATAAATTAGTACCCTCGAGGCACTGAGCAGCAGAAATAGATTTTGCCAATTTACTTGATCATAATTTTGAACACCTCTATCTGATACCCTCTTAACCTTTTTTGTCGAAATGAAAAGAGCCCCAACCTTTCTAGTTTTTTCTCATAACTGAAGCCTCCCATCTCCGAGATCACCTTCGTGAATGTTCTCAGCACCCTTTCTGTGGTAATTTCACAGGGTTTCTCTAATAAGGTGTTCTAAGTCCTTTCCAAAAGACTTAGAAAGATTTGCATTTTGTAGTTGAATGCAGGTGGTTAATGAAACTACATCTCATTTGTTTTTTGCACTGCGCATTGAATCTGAGAAGAAACCTGATCACTCAAAATAGCTTCCATCTTTTCCTAATGGATTAAATGAATGTGGAACCACAAAGTATTAAAATAACCTCAAATCTGTGAAAGCCTTTACTGAACTTGCATCTATTTTGTGTGTTTCTTTTCGCTGCCACGCAGATGTGAAACTGGCATGGAAAAACTGACCCAAAGGCAGATTTGTACCAGAAACCAACACCTATCGAGGCCCCAAAAGCAACTGCTTCGAGCATTAGTTCTTGGAGAAAATGGAGCCAATATTTGGGGTTTGCATTGGAATAAGCTTTGGTTTATTTTTTTCTTCCTTCTTATGGTGAAATGGAAATCTGGATCAGGGACAGATTTTCACTTTTCTCCTGATCTGGAGCTGGAAAGAAGGAAGGGCTGTGATTTGATGGGTGACTGAGCACAGATTCACTTCCTTGTTCTGGAAGCTGCTGTAAATTTGCTCACATCTCTCCTTAGATTTATGTTGGTGGAGAGATTAACTGGGGAGTTTCTAGCTGGACAACAGTTAAGAGTTTAACAAAATGTTCGGAATCTTTTTGGAGACGGAGAACCACCTTTGGGTTCGGGGGAGACGGGTAGAGGGAATCGTGTCTTGAGGCAATTTGAGTTGCTGGTAAGTTACATTTTCCCAGCATTGTTGCTATGCTTTTAAGCAACATTTTCACGTGTTGCAAATTTGTAGCATTCCACCTGTGACAAAGTTTGTTGCAAGACCAAGTCTGCACAGGCAGGATTGTATCACAGCCACAGCTAACCAGAACCTGAAACAACCACAAAATCTGTAACCAGGGGCCATGAATTCAAGATCAGATGATCATGCTTAGAGCAACTTTAGGAATAGTTATTTGTGTCTGACTGATGGGACAGGACAGGAGGGAGGATGGAATTGCACCAAAAGTTAGGTTTGTTGTTAAATACGTATATAATTTGTATAAAACTCTTGCCTATAAATGCCTCGATTGTTTTTCCTTTTCCCCCTTCAGAACATCCTCTAGCCTTACAACCTTTCTCAAACTCTCCCTTCCTCTGACTGCGGCTTGTTGTGCATTTCCCCCTCCATCCCACCATTGATGGACATACCTAGAGCTGCATAGCTCTCTCTGAAACACCCTCCTTAGAGCTCCCCTGGTTTCTCCACCTTCTTTTCCCACTTGAAATGCCTCCTTAAAATCCATCTCTCTGACAAAACCCTTGGTCACTCCTCCTAACCTCTCCTTGGGCTTGCTGTTCATTTTCACCCATCCCTCTCTGAAGCACCTTGGGATGTTTTCCTATGTTAAAGGCTCTATATAAATGCAGAGTAAAACGCCGATGTTTGTGAAGCAAGCAAAACTATCAGAGATAAACGAAAAGTGAAAATCTGAAACACAGCTCAGCAGAGAACGTTCAGCCTTTTCCATTTTCACTTCAGTGTCTCCATATTGGGTGGAATTTTGTGCTGGTGGTGGAGCTCTCGACATTGGGGGAAACTGACACCGAGATCCCTGAGTGACACTTGTACAGAAGGCCCACAGCATTTAGTGCCAATTAGGCACTTAACTGGACAGCTGCGGGCCTTCTGTACCATTTAGGACCCCGCCCCTGGAAGTCCCCGTCTTGCAGAACTGCCAACCAATCAGAGGCCGCCAGCTGCCGTGCCACTGCGGAGACGGTGGCTGCTGCTGTAGTTGCAGCGACCAGACGCTGAGAGGTGGTGCTGGAACCAGGCTCAAGGTAGGTCAGGGCAGGAGGGGTATCACGGGGTGGGGGTCACGGAGGAGAGGGGGGGTTGGCAGCAAGAGCAGGCATTGGCCCTCAGTGGGTCCCCCCCTTCCTGATGCCAGGTCCCTTGTTTAGGCACTAAGTGCCTTTAAAAGAGGGCCACTCCACAGCCAGGAAGCCACAGCCAGGAAGCAGCCTGCACGGTTTCTCGTGCTGTGCTTCCCGTGCGGCTATCGGGCTGCCTGGCACACGAGAAGAGGCCCTTAATTATGGGTTAATTACCCAGTTAAGAGCCTCAATTGGCAGCTGGGCGGGAAAGCCATTCACAGGATTAGATTTCGGCAGAGGTGGGATGGTGGCGGGGTGGGGTGGGGGATTGACCCCGCCACCATCCCACTCGATTTTATGCTCTCCTCGCCTCCAAATCTGCCACATAAAATTCCATCTATTGTTTCAATTGTGTGACTGTGCAAATGCTCCGTCGATACAAATTCACCCTCATTGGGGTATTTACTGTTCCATCTCCTTCTCTAGCTCATTCTTTCCCAGGACTTCAAATTTGTGGAATTCCTTACCTCCCTCTGCTTTCACTTCATCCTGCACATCCCAGGAACATTCTGTGGGAAACTTAAATCTTGCAACATGCGACCTCCACAAAGGCTACTGGATTCCTTGCACGGCAAAGGAAGAAAAGATTATTTTTGGACTTAGCTCCTTAAGCAGTGGCCCTGTTGGATGGTTTGGTGAGTTTATGTGGGAGCAAATGATGTGACTGGATACATTAGGAAAGTTTCAAATGCACTTTTACCATTTTTATAAAAATTATAGACAATTTCCTTTTAAATGAATGTCCCAGGTGTCAGTTCCATTGCTTGAGAAGTTGATTATTGGTAAAATCACTAATTGAAAGAATAAGTCTCAAGAATCATAGAATCTTTTGGCACAAAATGGGATCATTCGTTCAAACAAGCCTGCACTGGCTCTTTAAGAGAGCTGACTAATTTAGTCCCGCACTCCAGTTTTTTCCCTAAAATTAGTCTTTTTTGCCTTTTGAAAGTTCCTATGGAATCTGATGCCACCACCCTTTCAGGCAGTGTATTCCAGATGCAGGAGTAAATAATATTTTATAAGAGAAGAAATGGTGAACATTTGTGGCACCAGAGCATGTTCTAATGTGCTATGAAGAAACAGTTTAAACTGTTTAATTGATTTAAAATTCAGGATGAGTTTTAAATCAATTGAGTTCACTATTTATATGTATCTCAAACATTCTAAGACTGTTAGTCCTGAAGCAAAACACACAAAATGGTTTTTATTTTGAACATGTCTCAATTTCTGCCATTTTCCTGTTCATTGTAATCTGCAATCTCCCTGTACTACACAGTCTTCCTCAACCCTGTGCTGAAATCTGGACCCATCCCACCATCCCCTACACTAACTCAATCTTTCTCACACTCTTGAGTTGCTAAACCACCCCAGTTTTACCTTTATACTAGACCCAAAGACTTTTAAAAGCCAAGCTTGGTGTGCACCAATCACTCTGTGATCTATCTTGTCTTCTTTCTTACTTTTACCAAAATTTGGTGGTGTCCTGTACTATCGGCCCTGACTCTATCATCTCAACGAAAGGCAATTTTTGTTTGTGCTTGATGAATAGTCCGAAAGGGTCACATTAGCTAAATCCGACAGTGGGAAACTAGCAGAATGGGTTGAATGCTGGATTACACCCTGTCCCATTTTGCTATCCAATGGAGCCAAAGATAGCACCTTTGTCAGTGCAGCACTCCCTCTGTATTGCACTAA
Source organism: Heterodontus francisci (assembly GCF_036365525.1). Taxonomy (NCBI): domain Eukaryota; kingdom Metazoa; phylum Chordata; class Chondrichthyes; order Heterodontiformes; family Heterodontidae; genus Heterodontus; species Heterodontus francisci. Next base: position 13,852,628 of record NC_090407.1, on the reverse strand, counting down.
GTGTCAATCTAGATTATGGATTAAAATCTCTGTAGTGGGACTTGAACCCACAACCTTCAGACTCAGAGGTGAGAGTGCTACTATTGAGCCCACACTGACACTTCAATAAGGAATGTGGCAAACAAAAATTTCAGTGTGAAATTCTTTCACAGACTCATCGGATAGGTTAAGAATGAGGCAGGCCCTTTAGCCCAGTTGATCCTCCATTTTTTAGAATACACCCTCCCCTCTCCCATTATCCCATTACAACATGGAACTGTTTCCCAAATGGTAAGCCAGTCCAGCTTTTGGTGGCCCTATGCATAAAAAAAGATTTACTGTGCATCTCTCCAAATCATCATAACCCTGATCCTGTACCCTCATCCTGCTGCTTCGTGTTCCTGGAAATATTGTTTTTGTTTTACTTTCTTTATCCCATTAGAATATACAAAGTCTAAAAAGACCCCCTACAAGCTGAGCCAGATTCAGTATTGATCCGTTTAATGCATTACATAAAGGAGCAATTTGTTACCTGTGTCAAAGAATATAAATGTATTTCAGTGACAGTACAAATACTAATACTTTGTTGTATATTCGCCACCCTCTTCTCCATGGATGGATGTCTGCTGAACAGAGAGGGGAACCAGGTCCCTGCTAGATCAGGATTGCAGTTTCTGATTTGTCTCTGCAGTTCTCCTCTAACAGCCGTGTGGGTAGCTTCAGATTAAATGTTGCATGTCATTCCCAGTTTAAGTATAGACGATGCTGAGAAGTGTTGGGGATTTCAAACACTCCAGGTAGAAGTTCAAATCTGTTAAAATCTTTTTTTAAAAACTGCATGTGGAAGCAGCAAGGCTGAACCAGGAATGGGAGCGCCCTGGGCTCTTTCTGCACACACATCTTTGGCTTCTGCTTACAATTCTAACCTGGGGAAGAAACGCAAGCAGACTTTCCCTGTGTGGTCTAAACTCATTTAGAGGAGGCCAGAATTCCAGTTCTGGTTGAAGTAAAAGCCAGGTTTTGTTCTCTATTTGCTTGAGTCAAAGGAATGTAGAATTCTGACTCTGTCCCTTGAGATATCGTTGAGCAGTGCTCGTCCTCCAGAGTAAAACCATTTTGCTTTATTATCTCTGTATTAACTCCCCACTCTACTCCCTTCTCAACCCTGCAGTTTGTTCTCATTTTCTTTCTCTCATGCTTTGGTCAGTCCTGTGCTATTACAAGGGGAAATAAAATGGGAAAAGTTTTGCTTAGTGGGCTGGAGTGAATTAGGTTGGCTACTGTTTTACTCCAGCCTGTGATTGATAGGGGGCTTGTCTCTTGGGCTGAAATAAAACTCTGTACTTCCTCTGCCATTTATCAGCCTGACGGAGCCATCCTCAGTTAACGGCAAGTTGCCTGGATGGGCAGAGACCTTGCCAACTGAATCTTTTCATCACTCCTTCCATTTCGTGTGCACCAGGAACAATGCTCCACAGACCAGCACTAAGCAGAGCTATTCCATAGGAATGGGTTTAATGCTGGAATGTGGTGCAGCCCTGAGCACGCAGGGGCTGGGGTCATTTGCAACTTTTCCCCCTGGGCAGGAAACTGGCGGAAGGACTGTTGCCCACTGTAGAACCTGCTCAATGTTTGTCCTATTGATTTCAACGTGATGGAAATAAGTTGGGTTCTAGAACAGGCACTCAATATGCCCTGCCAGGTTACTGCCCAGGAGTAAAGGTGAAAAATACCTGCACAACATATTTATTCAGATTTTATGGATATATACTTGAAGCCAAAGAATATACAGTGCTAATGGGAAAGAGCAAGGATTAGTTTTAGATTGCTGTAGCAAAGAACCAGCACACACAATGGGCCAAATGGCCTCCTTTCTGTACTGTAAAATTTTACATGGAACAACTTGCATTTTTACTGTGCCCTATCATGCCAATGGATCAGCTGACTGTACCACACAATTAATTATTATGGAGTACAATCACTGTTGTGATGGAAATGAGGGCAGCAGACATTCACCAACATTATCATCCCACATGCAGCAATAAGATGGATGAGCTGTTCATCTGTTTTAAAGTTGAGGGAGGAATGTTGACAAGAACACTGGGGGAGCTTCCTGCTCTGATCTTTGAATAATGCCAGGGGATCTTTAGCGCCCATTAGAACATGTACATGTTGTCTCAGTTTAATATCTTATGGGGAGGGCGATACCTGGTAGTTTCTCCAGGAGTTTTTATTTTATTTGTTCTTGGGATGTGAGTGTCGCTGGCAAGGCTGGCATTTATTGCCCATCCCTAGTTGCCCATGAGAAGGTGATGATGAGCTACCTTCCTGAACTGCAACAGTCTATGTGGTGTAGATATACCCACAGTGCAGTTAGGAAGGGAGTTCCAGGATTTTGACCCAGTGACAGTGAAGGAACGGTGATATAGTTCCAAGTGTGTGGCTTGGAGGGGAACTTGCAGGTGGTGGTGTTGCCACATGTCTGCTGCCCTTGTCCTTCTAAGTGGTACAGGTCGCGGGTTTGGAAGAAGGCTTGGGGAGTTGCTACAGTACCTCTTGTAGATGGTACACTCTGCTGCCACTGTGCGCTGGTGGTGGAGGGAGTGAATGTTTAAGACGGTGGATGGAGTGCTGATCAAGTGGGCTGCTATTGTTTTGGATGGTGTTGAGCTTCTTGAGTGTTGTTGGAGTTGCACTCATCCAGGTTATGGAATTTGGTGAAATCCTGAAAAATCTGCTGCCCTTATCCTAACTTGCACCAATGGTAAAAATAGATTTGCTGCTCTCTCAAGTGAGGCTGACTACTCTGAGGGTGAGATACAGATCTGTTAATGAAATGTTGTTAATAGTAGCAAAGCTGTCTGGTACAACGTTGCTGTTGCTCAGAAGCACATTTATCGAGCATCCAGACACACATACACACAGAATTATTTCTGCATTTGACCCATGATTATTTAGAATGGATAACAATTTTTTATTTTGCCTCTATGGCTCATATTAGGATAGGATTTAACAGGCACTCCTCTATTACCTCACCCACCTGGCCTTTATTACTGTGTGGGCCTTCTCAGTGAGCCTCAGCAGGCTATTTGACTGTGCTTGGAGACCTACATTGGCTCCCAGTTCCTGAACGGCTCAAATTTAAAATTCTCATCCTTGTGTCCAAATTGTTCCATGGCCTTGCCCTTGCCTATCTATATAACCTCCTCCAGCCCGACAGCCCTTTGCGATTTCTGCATTCCTCCAATTCTGACCTCTTGTGCATCCCAATTTCCTTTTCTCCACCATTACCACTAAATGTCTTTCGCTGTCTCGGTCCTAATCTCTGGATTTCCCTCCCTAAACATCCCTGTCTCTCTCTACCTCTCTGTCTTCCTTTAAAATGCTCCTTACCTCTTTGACCAAGCTTTTGACCACCAGTTGTAATATCCCCTCTGTTGGCTTAGTATCAATGTTTTTGTTTGATAATGCTCCTGTGAAATGCCTTGGGACACTTTATTACATTAAAGGCATTACATAAATGAAAATTGTTATTGTTGATAACACCATCCTAAACGTCGCAGGTGGGAGAAGGAATGCAAAGGGCAGTGGAAGGTTTGAAAAGCTACCTGACAGATGCAGTAACCTTGACATCAAAGCAACAAGGCGTTGAGGTCAAACTAACTTGAATCCGAGAACCTGCAGCAAAGGAGTTCAAAAATCTGAACATGAATCTTACTACGGAAATCCATAAAAGGCTGTAAATTTTACCTGAGAAACTCGGTTAAATATTAACCTCATAAACTAATCAGTGTGTTGTTTGTGTCCCGGGATTCAGTGAGGGAATGCTTTGCTTAGTCGCATAGAAGGACATCAGTTTCAAACCCTGGCCCATTTTTGTTGATTTCAGTCCTTGCAGCAGTCAAGCTGCTGCAGTTAGCTTCAGTGCCCGTTTGCTGAGATGGAGAAAGATCAAACAAAATTCCTGCTACTGATCTCTGTGTAGTAACTCCTACTGGAGCAGTCAGTCTGGTAAGAACAGGACCAGGCTTTGCTGTTATGCTCCCCACAGTCAAATAGCCTGCTGAGGCTCATTGAGAAGGCCCATACAGTAATAAAGGCCAGGTGGGTGAGGTAATGGAGGAGTGCCTGTTAAATCCTATCCTAATATGAGCCATGGAGGCAAAATAAAAAATTGTTATCTAAATAATCATGGGTCAAATGCAGAAATAATTCTGTGTGTATGTGTGTCTGGGTGCTCTATAAATGTGCTTCTGAACAACAGCAATGTTGTACCAGACAGCTTCGCTACTATTAACAACATTTCAGCAACAGATCTGTATCTCACCCTCAGAGTAGTCAGCCTCACTTGAGAGAGCTGCAAAATCTAGTTTTACCATTAAAAAGTGTATTTCTTCCTCTCCCCTCCATTTTCCGCCCTTTCCTCTTCAGAGTACCCAGTCTCTACTGGGATACAGTTTTCCCAAAAGGTATGAGCAGCCCTCTAGAAACTTGCATGAGTGACCATTCTTCATGATTGAGCCTAAGTAATGAGTATTAGCAGGCTAATCAATAAGTATTTGAAGTTGCTCTGTAAGCAAACATTGTAACTAATTTGTACACAGGAATATCTCATTCACAGCAGTTAGAAGAACGATCAATTAATCTATTTTGGTGTTACTAGTTGAGCAATGAATGTTGGCCAAAAGATGGAGAGGTTGTTCTTCAAAAGGCGTGTGGTGGCATCTAGTACGTCCATGCTGGGGCCTCAGTTTTCTGTGGCTTGAACCCGCAACCTTCTGATTCAAGAGGTGTGCATGCTATCGATGGGCCAAGGTGGGGATGAATTTCTGCGGGGGTTCTCCTGCTCATCTAGGGTCGTGGTGGGGGATGAGTGGAAAAACTCCTGTGGAAATTCAACCTCAAAGAGTTTCCAGCAGAAATCACTGGCTAGTGATCAGGAGTGGGAAACCCTGGCTTACCTCCCCCACAATCCAGGAGTACAGGATGTAATTGTCGTCCTCCTACCCACACCTCCACCCTAGTTGGGATTAGCTCATTTAGCACAGACTGGGAATAAACCTGGGACCTGGATCTGTATGGCTTAGTGCTACATTACTCAGCTGCACATCTGAAGTGCACTGGAAGTGGTTGCTCCAGGTTCTAAGTGGTGGAAAAGGCATTTGTGATGAACTGAGTCCTGCATCACACTATGTCAATGGTTCTCAAACATTTCTGTGTAGAAAGGCGTATGGGGGCAGAACCCACCCGTGCAAATGTTGATCAGCTCAAAGGGACCACATCACTACCCCATCCAGCCATCCTAACTGCCTTTTAAGGGCCAGCTTTACAAAGAAAAACAGATACCTTAATTTTATTAGTGTACAGGAACAGAAATATTGTGTTAACAGATCAACAAATAAGGAGAAATACAGAAATATGATGACTTCAGTGGTTCCTTGGGATCTGCAAGGAAATCCCAGTTGGAAAACCTACACATTATGTAGCACTGCTTAAAGTGTACTGTGTAGAACTGCTGCATACTACGATATCCAACATACACCCATTGATGTACTGCAGGCTTCCTAAGCCACTTTGAGTTTACTTTGTAATGATTCATAAACCCATAATTACGCTCTGACGCACATGCAGTGTAAACTGCTCGTAACAAAGTCACTCTAGCCGGAGCTATTACTTTATGGGGCTGATAATGTGCTACTGTTTGGGCGTGCTGTGGGAACAAGCTGACCTCGCCCACTAACTTAACGCCAGCATACTGAGAATAGGGTACTGGTGTTCTGAGCGTGTAACTCGTGATGTGATGGGTATGCTGGAAATTCAGGCACCAGCAGGCAATTTGCCCTCTCAGCGTCCATTCCAAGCAGTTGCTCTGCAGCTGTATTAAATATAAATTGATCACTGGCAACTTGTTGGTCAGTAGCAAAGATCCCTATTTTGTTTTTTCAAAATTCCCCAAGTCTTTGCTGATACACAGGACGGGAAACTAACTCAAAGATGGGAAGCATGCTTTGAGGGCTGGAAACCTGGAAACACAGATCGGAGGCCAGATGCAAGATGTGAGGCTGCAGCAGGGGGGAGATCGGAGGCCACGGTAAGGGGAGACTGGAGGCCAAATGAAAGATTGGATGTTGGGGCCAGCGAGGAGATTGGAGGCCTTGTGGAGGAGATCGCAAGGGTTGGGGAAAGATCAGAAGAGTCAGCGGGGAGATTGGAAGGGTCAAGGAGGTGTCAGACCACAGGGGTTTGGTGAAGCAGGTAAACTGGATCCACCTAATCGAAACCTGCATGTTTTTCAGGGTTAAAATTCCACCCCCCCATCCCCCACAGTCTCCAATGCCATCTCCAAATGACCTAAAATTGAAATGATTTGTGTTGTAAATTTGCACATGATATTGTGCCTTCAAATTTCTGTGTACCATCAAATGTTAACTTTAACCAAGGTAGAAAACAACAAGTGCTGGTGAGATTTGATTTACACCAGGGGTGTTTGCACTGAATAAGTATAAATGGTGAGCTCACCTGATAACTCTGTGCTTAAAGGGACTGTCAGTTGGGGTAGTGAGCCAAACACAACAGCAAAGTCTGATTCGATCCTCCTTCTATGCTAAGTCAGCTGATCTCAACTGATGTAGCAACTACGGTAACTACAATTGGCCTCAGTGCCTCTGGGCTAGGGAGGGGGAATAAACTCTACCATGGTTCCAGCTCTGGATCGCTATCTAATTACTGCTGTTGGAAGGTCCATGTGTGTGGATGTCAGGTGAGAACAGGACCAGGTCTGCCTGTGGTGCCCCAATAGTCGAATAGCCCAGATCACAGATGAACAGTAGACACTTGGATGAGGTACTGAAGGGTTGCTGATGCCTATGAAGCCGCACCAAAGAGTCAGTAGGTGTATGTGGGTGGATACTGGTGGAGGAATGTGATGCTCCCTCCGTTCAAATAATCCACTGACATTCACTGTCAAGGTCCACACATTAATATTGGCCATTCATTTTCTTGAGCAGCCCCTGTCCAGGATGATAACAAATAAATGGGGGTGGGGGAGAAGGGTGGAGGAAGTGTGAATGGGCATTAAAGGAATTAAAGTCTGCATGCCTGGACTGTCCTTGACAAACATGTCTGTAGACACTAAGCCAAGTGTAAATTTTTGTGCTTTCAGATTTGAATTCCACCCCATTCCTCCCTGTATTATAACTGAATCCATAAATGTTTATATTCCTGATTGTACCATTTCCTCTCAGCTCTCCTGATGCATTTCCCTTCTTTTTTAAGCAACGTATCCTATTAAAGTAAGACACATCCCAAATACCTAGTGACAGAGGGTAACAGTGGAATTATTGTTACAGGCTTGGTCTGGTTTTCATTAGGGGATATAATGGGTCCTATTTCTGAGCTAGGCCGCTCAGTCAAGTCTCCCTCATCATGTTATACACTGGCAGTTAAGTGATGTGGTAGAGGGCTCCTTCCGTTGTAAAATAACAAACCCAGCTTTGTTAATTATTTTGGTGTCAATTAACCCACAATTTATAACACTGGAGCCAATTTACAAGACTTAACTCAACTACCCGCACCCTCACTTTTAATAAGAGGGGTCTACTGAACATGGCATTGAACATCTGTTTTACAGAAATAAACCTCAAGATGAAATTACAGCCAATGGAAACCTGACATAAGTGGGGCAGGACTAGAGGACAGGCATTCCCTAAATCAGGAGGTCCTCAGGACCTAACAGAGCATTGGCAAAGGTCAGACCAGTTACCTCCGAAATCTGGGGGCGTCAGGCCCACCCGGGGTTCAGGCTGGACGGGAACCCAGGACCCTTGAAGATAAAGGGATAAAATATCTTGTTAAACGTATGAGCAGTGCCACTTCAGTGAGCGGGTGGACACAGTGAGAAGGTGGGCACTGCAGATATGCCTGCTGCTTGTGGTCCCTTCCCTGAACCTGCAAACTTTGGCATGGTCTTTGGCAGATGTGCCCTCTTGATTATCGAAGCCCAGGAGTTTTCTCAGATCCCCCTGTAAATGCCATGGCTGACACAGATAAGCAGCCACTTCCAAGAATGAGTACCATATTCTAATAACTCTTCATGCTTCTAGTACTATTCAGAAATATATACTCCTTACTACTGATTCATAGATTATTTAATTAAAAAAGTGTGTCTTGCATAGTCATCTAATGTAAGTCATGTGTTATTGGAGTAAAGCCTCTGATTGTATGGATGTGATTGTTATTCATTTATTTGGAGTGTGTTGGAGGAACAGGTAATTAAAGTGACTGCACTTCCTTCTCCTCTATCATGTAGCTGTTGAAAGCAAAAAAAGAACAACAGAGTTTGTCTTACTGGAATGGTGGCAAGAATTCACTTATATTTGGCCTTGTTTGGGTTTCACTGTGTATGTTTCTCAGCAAGGAAGCCTGTTCCAGGCCACACTTTTCCCAGCTTAAGTTGCTGTTCTGACAGACAGCTTTTGTCAAACAGCGCTGGTCAAACACGGGAGCCCCTGCCATCATCCCCTTGAACAAAGCTGAAACTTAAATAGAGTTGGCTGCCTTAATTGCAGTGAACAGTGGTCAGAAACTGGAATTTGAGTGGTGGGGGTGTGCAGTTTAAGTTCCCCGACATCAGCTGTGCCATGCAGCCTGCACGGGAATTCCAGTGGAAGGAAGATGCAGTCGAGAAAGCCTGTGGGCAGATTGGGAAGAAGACATTGGAGTCTCACAGCAGGGGCGAGAAGATGCAGTGGAAGGACTACTAAAAGCCTCTATAGCTCTTCACAAGGTTGGATATTAATCATTTGACACTTTATTGACATTTATGTTTTAAGGAATGGGGCTGGAGGGCTGGAACGCTCTTGTCGTCCATTGCCCAAAGGATTTTTAATGTGGCATTGGCTGCTGTAAAAGCAAGCAGCACCTCCAGCCCTGGCGTAGGGACCAGCACTTTACCCAAAGAAACAAAACTAACCTTAGCCCTGAGGCCCTCAGAGCAGAAAACTGTATGGTAAGAAAGAAAGACTTGCATTCCTATCGAGCCTTTCACAGCCTCAGGATGTCCCACACCATTGTAATGTAGGAAAAGTGGCAGCCAATTTATGTACAGAAAGTTCCCACAAACAGCAGTGAAGTAAATGGCCAGATGATATCTTTTATGTTGGTTGAAGCATAAACATTGAGTATGACACCGGGCAGAAATCCCCTCCTTTTCTTCGAATGGTGCCATGGGATCTTTTATGTCCACCCACAAGGGCAGATAATGTTTAACATATCATCCAAAGGTGGCACCTTCAACAGTGCAGCACTCCCTCAGTACAGCAATGAAGTGTCAGTCTAGGTTATGTGCACAAGTCTCTGGAGTGAGATTTAAGCCCACAAACTTCATAACTTAGAAGTGAGAGTGCTACCACTGAGGCACGGCTCATATCTTTGTGCTCATATCTGATGAAAGGGCACAGACCTGAAATGTTAACTCTGCTTCTCTCTCCACAGATGCTACCAGACCTGAGTATTTCCAGCATTTTCTGTTTTTATTTCATATCTTTGTGTGGTGTGTAGTTCTAATGAAGGATTCCAACTGAAACCTTAACCTGCATTTTGTTCTGAAGTAAAGCTCTTTGAACACTCGTGTACAAAGATTTCATACTTGAAATCTATTTGTCCGCTACTTTAACAGAGGTGTCAACCAGTTTATCTTAAATCAGTTAGCACCTCTGTTGCAAAGAATGAAGAGAAATTTCATACAAGGTGATTGTAGGCTATTTTCAAAGAACCATTTTCAGATGCTAACTGGCTTACTGTGCATCTCGACTACTTTCTGATTTATAGAATCATTTCATTTTACAGCACAAGATGTGGACATTGGCCCATCAGGCCTGTGCTAGCTCTTGCTCCCCCTTTCTTTCCGCATATCCTTTTCCACTTCACACACTAAATGCTTTTTCTGTTTACCCATATCATGGGTTCACTTGATAACCAACTTGGGAGCTCTGGATCTGTTGAAAAAATAAACCACTCCTCCTCTTGGAGTTATGTGGTCTGACCTCGCTGGCTTATGTTTCAGTAAATCTCCAGCTACTGTTGCTTCGCCTAATTTAGTTGTGCTTCTGTGAGGGCATCATGCAACTTTCACTGTTATTCCCAAGCTTCTCTTATGCCCAAAACCCTGAGCCTTGCCTTCTTTCCTCCTGTGGGTCAGAGAACCAGCACAGGAGTAAACCCCACGTTTGCTTCTGTCCTCTCTTGAAGATTCTCTTTCGTACTCTCTCACTAGGGTGCAATTCCCTGTGCATCACCCTCCAGTACCTCATCCAATTAACCATTTTTTTTTGCATGTCTAATGAGTGTTGGCAGGCTGTTCTCCCATGGAAGGCATTGACTCCATGTTGTATTTTGTTTGTACCCAATGTCAATCCTTGCACAGCAAGGGGTTAGGAGCCATAACTGATGTTGTCCATCCTCGCTCAGGTGGGCTGAATTCAGCTGCAGCTGCCTCTTGGACTGAGATCACTTAACTTGGCACAGGCTTCCAATGGAACCTACAGGATCTTCTGGTCTCTATGGCTCATTGCTGCACCTGGCAGGATATTAATGGTCATCGGAGAAAGCTAAGTTCTATTCTTCATATCCATTGTGGCATTGTCTCTGCGTCAGCCAGTTAAGGAGAATGGGCTTCTCCTCAATGTGCTTTCCGGGTGCTGACAGGACCTTCCTACCCAATCACATCTTTTTGGTCTTCCCACACTACAGACATACACAGTTCACAGCTGACAAAGAGACTGCTTCGCTCTGAAGTGAAAGATGGCCATTATTTTTCCTGTAAATCGGCACTGTGCCACTACTTTCTATTTAGTTAAGCAGCATGATTGGCAGAAAATATAATTCCATGTTCAGGAGTATAAACATCGTACAAATTCCCACGGAGGCGCCAAAGTGCATATGGTGAATGCGAGGGTTTCAGCGGTTAGAGCTTGAAACCGAGTCCTCAGAAGGGATAGCGGCATTTCCTGTAGTTCCTTTGCTGCTACGTTACACCACATTTTTAAGCTGTCAAAGGGATTTAGAGGGTTTGAACTAGCAAGAGAGCAGCCATGGCATATTTGTTAGACCATCAGAGCCACAATTTGTTAGGAGTTATTTTGCGATTGAGGGATGAGCTTCAGGGAGGAGCCTATGTGGAACTATACGGGAGAGAGAGAAACCCACATGCAAAAGCAAAATACTGCGGATGCCAGAAATCTGAAATAAAAACAGAAAACGCTGGTAGTTGTCAGCAGGTCAGACAGCATCTGCGGCGGGTCTGTTTCTCTCTCCACAGATGCTGTCTAACCTGCTGAGTGTTTCCAGCATTTTCTGTTTTTTGAGAAACCCACATGGCCTGCTGAATCAGTACCTCAGCTGTAACTGGGTTGATGTTGCCATAAGATTGCCACATAAAAAGTTACTGCACAAGATAAGAGCTCATGGTGCTGGGGGTTATATATATATATGGATAGAGGATTGGCTAACTAACAGGAAATAGTGTCAGGATAAGTGGGTCATTTTCAGGTTGGCAAACTGTAACTTGAGGGGTGCCACAGGGATCAGTGCTGGGGCTTCAACTATTTACAATTGATATTAATGACTTGGATGAAGGGAAAGAGTGTACTGGAGCCAAATTTGCTGACAATACAAAATATGTGGGAAAGTGAGTTGTGAGGAGGACACAAAGAGAGTGCAAAGGGATATAGATTGGTTAAGTGAGTGGGCAAAAATTTGGCAGTTGGAGTATAATGTGGGAAAATGTGAAGTTATTCACTTTGGTAGGAAGAATAGAAAAGCAGAATATTATTTAAATGGAGAGAGACCACAGAATGCTGTCGTACAGAGGGACCTGGGTGTCCTTGTACATGAATCACAAAAAGTTAACATGCAGGTACAGCAAGTAATTAGGAAGGCAAATGGAATGTTGGCCTTTATTGAAAGGGGGATGGTGTATAAAAGGAGGGAAGTCTTGCTACAACTTAACAAGGCATTGGTGAGTCCACACCTAGAGTAATGAGTACAGTTTTGGTCTCCTTATTTAAGGAAGAATATATGTGTATTGGAGGCAGTTCACTCGGTTAATCCCTGGGATAAAGGAGCTGTCTTACAAGGAGAAGTTGAGCAGGTTGGGCCTATACTCATTGGAGTTTAGAAGAATGAGAGGTGATCTTATTGAAACATGATAAGATTCTGAGGGATCTTGACAGGGTAGATGCTGAGAGGATGTTTCCCCTCATGGGGGAATCTAGAACTAGGGGCACAGTTTCAGAATAAGGGGTCTCTCATTTAAGAAGGAGATGAGGAGGAATTTTTTTCTCTCAGAGGGTCAGGTCATCGAATATATTCAAGGCTGAGTTGGACAGAGTTTTGATCCACAGTGGCAGGCAGGAAAGTGGAGTTGAGGTCACAATCAGATGATTTTATTGAATGGCGGAGCAGGCTCGAGGGGCCAAATGGTCTACTCCTGTTCCTATTTCTTATGTTGTTATGTTCTTATATCACACTCAGTGCCTCAGGCTAGCATGAGTCAGGGCTCCTGATCGCTGTCATTACCTTTCTGAAAGAAAGCGCATGTGAGTGGGCAATGGATGAGGATGACTGGACTCGACACAGCTCAGCCCAGCCCATAATTGAACAGACTGCTGACACTCAGGGCAAGATTTTCCCTGCGGTCTTTAGGACCCCGCCATCAGGCTCAAATGGGAGTCAGAAGTCTGCACTGTGCGGGGAACAGTCACTCACCTGTGATTTTTTCCGAGTTGGCCAATTAGTTGCTGGAGGGTGGGCTCGCCATCCGATTAAATAGGCCAATAAGAGACCCTTCAGCTTGGTAGCAGAAGCAGGATGCCCTTACAGGTAAGTGAGGGAGAGAAGATGGAGGTGCCCTCTCTCCAACATTTGTAAAGCGTAAATAAAAAAGGCCCTAGCAGCTGGGCCACCACTGTGGAGGGCAGGGGTGCTGGGTGGGAGGTGGTGGTGGTGCAGAACCCTCTCACAGGGTGGCCTGTTGCTGCAGCTGAAGCCAGGCAGGTAGGACGGGGCTGTACGCCTGCCTAGAGTGCTGGCCCCCTGGTCTGCTGCTGGGAGGCTGCCTCCAGACAGCTGCTCTGTTCCTTGAGGCCTGCAGGGACCTGGAAAATCTCAGTTGGCCTCTGACAATGGACCTTAAGTGGCTATTGACTATTGAATGGCTACCTGCCATTTGCGGACAGGTAGCTCTGCTGCGTCCCCCATCCTGCCTTCAGGAAAATGGCCCGGGGCAGAACAGAGCTCGGGAACCGGCACACTGGCCAGTGGCATATAATTCTGCGCATGCCTGCCCTCATCAGGGCCTAAAAAGTCAGCCCTCAGTGTCCTAGAGTCACACAGCCGAGTACTGGACAGCAGCTGGTGTCCCTGGAATCATATCCCGGGAACAGTCAGCTTTCAGAGGTGGAATACCACCTGAATGAGAGACTATTCTTTACTCAGAGAGTGCTGAGAATATTTAGTTCTCTACCACATGGAGTTGTTGAAGTGATTGGCTTTTAAGGGAAAGCTAGACAAGTATATGAGGGAAATAGGAATACAAGGATATATTAATAGGGTGAGATGAAGTAAATAGTGTGGGCTGAGGCCCATGCAGAGTTTGAACACTTGTATAGACCAAGTGGACTGAATGGCCTGTTTCTGTGCTGTAAACTCGAATGCATTTAACATTAATGTAGATTTATAAATTTCCTTGATCTGTCATTTTAATTAAAGCGTTAACCTTATTCTAAACAGTTTAACTTGCCTTTTAATACAACAGAGAATTATTGTGACAATTTTGTGTCATTCTCCTGGTAATTTCTAAACCCGGTCGGTGAAAGGGTTAATTGTATCGCAGCACTCTCACTGCAAGACAGGGATCGTATTTGCAACAAAAAGGCTCAAGGCAAGTCTCAGGAGAAGGTCACTGCCAAAATAGTTATTAATGACTGAAATGATCCAGTCTGATAACAAAATAATTGCTGCTGGGCTTCAGTATCTCACCCCGTTTAATTTTTCAGTGAAATGATTTAGGAATAATTATTACCAAAAAAAAAAGCACAGCCCTTTATGGATAGATCGTTGATATAATTACAATACGAGCGGTTCCATGCTCTGCTGCCTCCGACAAGAATTGAAACAAACTCCTCCTCTAAAAGGGGGAAGACTTCAGAATAAAACAATTGTCTTATGAGAACTTTTATCCAGTGCTTTCCAACACTGCAGTGCGATGATGCAAACTGTGTGCTCGGTAAAGAACAAAAGAAAGACTTGTATTTAGATAGCATCTTTCACAACTCAGGACATCTTAAAGTGCTTCACAGCAAATGAAGCATGTAACTTAGGAAACACAACAGCCAATTTGTGCACAGCAAAGTCCCACATATAACAATGTAATAATGACCAGATAATCTATTTTAGTGATGATGGTTGATTGATAAATAATGTCCAGGACACTAGGGAACACTTCCCTGCTCTTCTTCAAATAGCACCACAGGATCTTTTACGCAGACCTAAGAGGGCAGGCGAGGCCTCAGTTTTATGTCTTATCTGAAATATTGCTCCTCTAACCGTCTAGTAATTCCGCAATACTGCATTGGAGTGTCAGCCTAGATTTTGTGCTCAAGTATCTGGTGTGATACTTGAACCCACAGCCTTTTGATTCAGTGGTGAGAGTGCCACTACTGAGCCACATGCTACGATATGAAGGTATCATCATAAAGCCTTCAAAGTGACACCATTTTGAATTTAAATGGCAAATATTTGTTTTTAGGTTTCCTTCTCCCGGTTTAGGACAATTCCCCTTTATACTGTGGAGCCAAAAGACAGAGGTTTCCCCTAAAAGCTTCCTGGGTAAAGGCACCACTTAGTCAAGACCTACAGGAGAGGAGGTTGGAGGAAAGGAGGTGAAAAAATGCCAACAATGTACAATCTACCCCATCAGACCATGTACATTAGAACAATCTACTGAGTCAACCAACAATGAATTATCAGTGAATAACCTTAATATTTCTTGGATTATCTTCTGTCGGTTTCTGTCAATATTTGTTTGCGTAGGAATTACTGAGCCATACAGATCAGGAAGGACCTAAGTTTGACCCTTTATCAATGCTGAGTTTACTCAGCTGTGGGTGGGGGGGGGGGGGGGGGCGGCGGTGGGGAGCGGGGTTGTTGGGTTCTTTGCTTCAGTGGTCCTGGTTGGGGAGACAAGTTCAGCCAGAGTTCCTGACGATCGCAGCTTATTGATCCTTGCTGGAAAATGCATGAGTATTAACACCAGATGAGGAAATGATCATGCTTGGCTTTGATAATTAAACTGATTTCTAATACTCACGGTCCAATAACAAAAAGGAAGCAAAATATTCGAAGAAAGAAAACAAAGGGCAATGAGGTTATTCATAGTTCTTTGACCTGATCATGAGACTATTCTTGAGAAAGGAAAGGTAGCTAAACATTTCGGATGTAGACCCTTCATCAGGACTAATGAAAGGACCCACCTGAAATGCTAGAAAGACTTATATCTATATCATGCTTTATCATGTCTCTCAGAAACATCTCAAATGGAACAAATTACCTTGGAGGATAGTAGCTGTTGTTAAGTTGGCAAACATGGCAGCCATTTTGGTGATATCAGTTGAGGTTGGAATGCTGATCAAGTTACCAGGAATACTGCTGTGGGATCATTCCCTCACTACACTGCATTACAAGCTCTTGCCCTGAGGTGAAGCTGAGCCCACAACCTTTTTTTCTTTTTTTATATTCATTCATGGGAAGTGGGCGTCACTGGTGTCACAAAAACATGCTATGTCGAATGATGAGTTTTAATCCACTGGCTGGAAACCTTAATTAATTCTTTTCAAAAAGAAGAAACAGATAAAAGATGACTCAGCTAAGATGCCCACCCTAATTTGCAATACTCATAGTCTACATTCCAATACATTGAGGTGGAGATGAGTTGTCTGCACAGTCCCAGCAAGAACAATGACCTGGGGAATCTGAGTGAACAACCTATTCAGTTCCCATTAGGAAAACATTGTGGCCATCACTGGGACATTAAACTGGTGGAGACGAACCACTCAAACTTAATCACTTGAACAATGGGACCCTGGTTGTGAGAAGGGAATTCCTGGAAATGAACTGATTGAGTTGCACAAGAAATACACTGGTAACCACGTTGAATCACTGGGAGACAGTCATGTGACACGCCCACCATTTGTGTGCTAAAGCTGGTGTTTTCTCTGCAGCAATCAGACAAGCTGGTAGAGATGACAAGAGAAGACCCAAATGGGGTCCCTCCTCCCTCTCTCTAATCCACCTTGCAAGCTTCGAACCCTGCCTGTTGGCCGTAACCACCTAGGCATATCACTGCTGCAGACAGAGACCCCTGGAAGGAAAGCATCCACATTGCTGTTTCCAGGAGAACCAATGAATCAGCCATCCACATCTTCAATCCGAAAGCCTCAGGGCTACCAAATTCAGCCTGAGGCCAGCCGAGTCACCAACCTCCACAGACTGTATACCCCTTTTTACTTCTCTGGACCTTAATTCGACCAATCTACCCTTCCCCAATCTGTGACCTATTTGTGTGTGTGTGTGTGTGAACGTCGAGTGTGTGTGTGTGTGAAAGTTGGAGCGTAGTTTATTATTTTACTTAGATTGGTTTAAGTACAATAGGCTAACCTCTTTCTTTGTTAAACTCAAGAAAACCTGTCTGATTGGACTTTATATGATCATAACATGTAAATAGTTAAACACTCACTGAATTGGCAAGTATATTCACTTTAAAAAAGAAATAAACCTGTTGTGTTCAAACAGAGAGAGGGACTAGAGGGGAGCCCTTTGACCCCTCCTCACCAGTTTGTAACACTGGCAAGGTCAGTATTTATTGCCCGTCCTCAACGCCATTGAGAAGGTGTGGTGAGATGCCTTCTTGAGCTGCTGCAGAACATGTGAAGGTACCCCCATAGTGCAATTTAGGATTAGGTCAATTCGCAGGGACTTTATTATGGAGCTGATATTTTTGTCTCCTGTGTCAACGAAGAACAGGCTGCCATCTGTCTTTTCAGACACAATACCACTGACCATCCAGGGAGTTCCAAGATTTTGACCGAGTGACCATGAAGGAACGGCGATATCTTTTCAAGTCAGATGGTGTGTGATGTAGAGGGGAACTTGCAGATGGTGGTGTTCCCATCTGCCTGCTGTCCTTATCCTTCTAGGTGGCGGTTGATGAGGTTTTGACGAGATGCTGCAGTGCATCTTGTATATGGTACACACTGCTGCCACAGTGTGCTGGTGGTGAAGGGAGTGAATGTTTAAGGTTGTGGATGGGGTGCCAATAAGGTGGCTGTTTTGTCCTGGATGGTATTGAGCTCTTGAGCATTGTTGGAGCTGCACTCATCCAGGCAAGTGGGGAGTTCTGTCACACTCATAACTTGTGTCTTGTAGATGGTGGAAAAGCTCTGGGGAGTCAGGAGGTGAGTTACTTGCCACAGAATACCCAGCCTCTGACCTGCTCTTGTAACCACATTTTTTACATAACTTGTCTGTTTACACTTATGGTCAATGGTGACCCCCAGGATTTTGATGGTGATGGTAAAGCTGTTGAATGTTAAGGGAATGTGGTTAGATTCTCTCTTGTTGGAGATGGTCATTGCCTGACACTTGTATGGTGCGACTGTTACTTGCCACTTATCAGCCCAAGTCTAAATGTTGTCCAGGTGTTGCTGCAAGTGGGCATGGACTGCTTCAGTATCTGAGGAGTTGTGAATGAAACTGAACACTGTGCAATCATCAGTGAACATCCCCTCTCTGACCTTATGATGGAGGGAAGGTCATTGATGGAGCAGCTGAAGATGATTGGGTCTAGGACACTACCCTGAGGAACTCCTGCAGTGACGTCCTGGGACTGAGATGATTGACCTCCAACAATTACAATTATCTTCCTTTGTGCTAGACATGACTCCAACCAGTGGAGAGTTTTCCCCCGATTCCTATTGACTTCAGTTTTACTAGGGCACCTTGATGCCACACTTGGTCAAATGCTGCCTTATTATCAAGGGCAATCACTGTCATTGCACCTCTGGAATTCAGCTCTTTTGTCCATTCTTGGGCAAAGGCTGTAATGAGGCCTGGAGTTGAATGGCCCAGGTGAAACCCAAACAGAGCATAGGTGAGCAGGTTATTGATGCCTGACAGCACTGTTGATGACACCTCCCATTACTTTGCTGATGATTGGGAGTAGACTGATGGGCCACTAATTGGCTGGATTGGATTTGTCCTGCTGATTGTGGACAGGATATACCTGGGCAATTTACCACCTTGTCGGCTAGATATCAGTGTTCTAGCTGTAGCTTCTGAGTCAACGGCAAGAGTACCACCAACTAAGCCAAGCTGACAGTCAGCCTGTCTTTCCCCATTTAGGTTACTGACAGACCTGCTGTGTATTTTCAGTATCTTTTTCTGATTTTGATTCACTCTGCACAGTCCTTTCTAGTGCCTGTTCTGCTTGTTCTCCTGCTGAGTAGCTCAGCGTGTGTCGATTGCAGCGACTGTAGAGGAGCCACAACCATGAGCTGTGAATCAGTTCTGAGCTGCAAGATGATGTGTGATACCTATCCACTTGTACCAACATCTCATCCCATCATCTCTGCAGGATCCACTATCAAATACCTCAGTAAGCTACGACTCCACAGGGGTGGTTATTTCAAAAGGCACGTTATGACTAAAGTGTTCAACCTGCAGTTGCACATTTAACATCCAGATACAAATCTTATATAAACCACAGGAAACTGTGCCAAGATAAAGAGGAATAGAGGTGTAGGGAGAATACATAATAGAGAACAGTGGGATCGAGGGGTTGCACACCAAGGACTCTTGCGATACAGAGGACACACAATAGGGAATGACAGAATTTGAAGGATACACAGGAGAAGATCAGAAGAATTACAGGTCACATGACTGCAGGTGGTATAGCTGGATGACAAGCAATTGAGAACAGTGGAATATAGGAAATACCTTGTGTGGAATAATGGGATACGGAAGAATCATAATGTTGAACACTGGTATCCATTGCGATGTTGGCTACATAATAAGATTTATAGAATCACTGGGCGACAATAGGATGAGTGATGGTGTAGTACCACAAAATAGGCCAAAGTGTGTTATCCATTGTTGGCTGTGTTTATAGTTTATGATGAGAATTAAACCTAGAGCTTGCAGGAGAATATATGAATAAAAACTGAAAATTCTGGAAATACTCAGTAGGCCAGGCAGCATCTATGGAGAGAGAAACGGAAGTCATGTGTTAGGTCAATGATCTTACGGCAGAACTGTTATGACAAGAGGTTGTTGACCTGAAATATTAACTTTGTTTCCCACTCCACAGTTACTATCTGACCTACTGAGTATTTCCAGCATTTTCAGTTTTTTAAGATTTCCAGCGTCCGCAGTATTTTGTTTTGGAGAAGAAATACATGATTGTATGGAGCGCTTGTTTATTTAGCAATGATAACAGTTTGACTAAAGGGAGGGGATTCTAGGCACTGGGACATTTACTTTTTGCTTTGTATAAAGATATTGGCAGGTCGGCAGAGGAGCAGCATTTGTAGTCCCAGAGGAGGGAGTTGGGACCTGTCTTTCTAAGTCAGAACTGTGTGTTGAATGTTTTATCAGAATGAGGTGGCATGCAGATCTGCTGACACTACTGAGTTCCGAGCAGCACCCACCACCACCCCCCCCCCCCCCATTACTCTTACTCTTCAGATCAGTTTGGATTTTGGCTGCCAATACTGACCAATTCTGAATAAGTGCAGTAGCAAGTGGCATGATGTTGAGCACCCAAAGCCTGTAAAGCTGATCACACTTAGAGAGAGATGTAGCCTTCTCTGGCAGTCCTAGTCTTAACAGCACTTAAGCAGCAACAATGAATAATGATCCCAATGGACTTTCATCCATCTCTATGCCCCTGCACCCTGCCATCCTCCCCTAGTTACTAATCTACAATGGATCAACTTCAAGGAGACCTCAATCCACACAAAGCCTCAGATATTGTTCTTACCACTGTTGGAACAGTTAGGAGAGTCTAGGATGTCAATCTCAGTGTGATCTTGTGATTCTGGATCTCAATAGCAGTGCTACTATTGGAGACTACTGCCTTTATTTTACTATTGAACTCAACAGCATTAAACATTGTTTTAAATCAGTTAATTTTAAACTTCTTTGTGGGATGGGGGGTTAAGGACTGTATACATTTTAGCGGTGAGTATATTTCAAGTGACTGATGATGCCAAGCTGTTATTCCAGCTCATGGTTTTTCATGGGTCCTAGAGCCTGTCATCGAGATAAGGGAGTTGGATTTGGTGATGTAAATGTTAGGAGCCGATACATGGTGTGGATTTATGGATTAGAAACTGGACTGAAATAACGACATTCGAGCTGCTGTACATAGTTTTAAGATGTTCTTTGCACTTTTTAATTTGCACTATGGGTAGGTAGAGGTTTTTAATCACCATTCTCACTGATGATGTGGTTGGAAAACAGTGCCTCTGTAAAGACAGCTGCTGACTCATCCTAACCTCCTAAAGCCAGTGTCAGCTAGAGTGTTATCACTGCAGTGAATGTGTTCTATTAGTTTATCACATTATTTTTGTTGCTATATGTCAACAAATAGAGAAAAAAAACAAAAACCCAAAGACAACCGACAGAAACCCAATGACCATGAGGGGCCCTGGTTTCTGTTTTTCAGACCATCACAGTGCAGGGACCCCAGTTTGGAAATCCATCATTGAACTATGATCTTCTGTATAAGAAAGAAAGACTTGCATTTATATGGTGCCTTTCACGACCACCGGACATCTCAAAGCATTATACAGCCAATGAAGTACATCTGAAGTGTAGCCACTGTTGTAATGTCAGAAACGCGGCAGCCAATTTGTGCACAGCAAGCTCCCACAAACAGCAATGTGATAATGGCCAGATAATCTCCTTTTGTGATGTTGATTGAGGGATAAATATTGTCCAGGACACCAGGGATAACTCCCCTGCTCTTCTTCGAAATAGTGCCATGGGATCTTCGAAGTCCACCTGAGAGGATAGACGGGCCTCGGTTTCACTTCTCATTCAAAGGAAGGCACCTCCAACAGTGCAGCACTCCCTAAGTACTGCACTGGAGTGTCAAGCTTGATTTTTGTGCTCAAGTCCTGGCATGAGAGTTGAACCCAGAACCTTCTGACTCAGAGGCAAAAGTGCTACCAACTGAGCGACAGTTTTTTATTCTTTCATGGAATGTGAGCATCACTGGCGAAGCCAGCATTGGTTGCCCATCCTTAGTTTCCCTTGAGAAGGTGCTGGTAAGTCATCTTCTTGAACCGCTGCAGTCCAGCTGGTGTAGGTACACCCACAGTGCTGTTAGGGAAGAAGTTCCAGGATGAGAAAATTCCAGGATTTGACCCAGTGACAGTGAAGGAATGATGATATATTTCCAGGTCAGGATGTTGTTTGGCTTGGAAGGGAACTTAAAGATGGTGGTGTTCCCATGTGTCTGCTGCCCTTGTCCTTCTAGGTGGGAGAGGGCACGGGTTTGGAAGGTGCTGTCGAAGGAGGCTTTTATATAGTACACACTGCTGCCACTGTGCACTGGTGCTGGAGGGACTGAATGTTTAAGGTGGGGTGCCGTTCAAGCAAGCTGCTTTGTCCTGGGTGGTGCCGAGCTTCCTGCATGTTGTTGGAGCTGCACTCTTCCAGGCAAGTGGAGAGTATTCCATCACACTCCTGACTTGTGCCTTGTAGATGGTGGAGTCAGGAGGTGAGTTACTCACTGCCTCTGGCCTCTTGTAGCCACAGTATTTATATGGTTGATCCAGTTAAGTTTTGGTCTATGGTAACCCCCAGGATGTTGGTGGTGGGGGATCAGCGATGGCAATGCTATTGAATGTTATGGCGAGATGGTTAGATTCTCTCTTGTTGGAGATGGTCATTGCCTGGCATTTGTGTGGCACAAATGTTGCTTGCCAGTTACCAACCCAAGCCTGAATGTTGTCCATGTCTTGCTGCAGATGGGCACGGACTGCTTCAGTATCTGAGGAGTCGCGAATGGTACTGAACACTATGCAATCATCAGTGAACATCCCCACTACTGACCTTATGATGGAGGGAAGGTCATTGATCAGGCAGCTGAAGATGGTTGTGCCTAGAACACTACCCTATATTTATATAGTTGCTTTATTCCCATTCCAATAGAAAATTTAAAACAAAGGCACCAAAAGCCTCCTATTAATCCTCCTGTTAAAAACAAAAACCGTAGATTCCCTTGGAATAATCACGGTCCTTGCCCCTTTAAAGAAACTGCCCTCATCGGTGGCCTGTTGAGAATGTTACAAGTGTGTTTCCTGGGTCAGCTCATTTGCATTCATATTAGTGCAGTCATTGGTGTAAAACGGGAGTAAGCAGCTGAACTACCTGGAAACATCTGTGCGGCCTTTAATAAGACAGTTCAACCTTTAATCTTCAGCAGCAGACTAGAGGACAAACAGGTAAGAGAAAAACAGAAATTGGCTCTCTCACTTCACCCTATAATAATTTCACCATGTGTCTTAGCGATATTTTTATCATACTTGCAGAAGAACATTAAATATTTTCCTGGTGCAGACCTCCAAGGTCTCCTCAAGGAGATCAAAGGCAGGAGGTACAAACTGCTGGGTGTGGGAGCCACCAAACAAGCCAAGAATATAACTTGCACTACCTGGAGGTTGGGAGGATAGGGGAAGAACTGGCACTGAATGCCAGTCCATCACTTCCATGACTACAGGCCAGTGCTGCAAAAAACCTCAGTGAGTTCATCAGGATAGGGAAGGTAACACACTGGGCACCTACCCTAGGTACCAGCACACTCTTTGCCCTTTTATAGCAAAAATTGTATAAATAATCCTTCACACTACACTCTGGATAAGGGTGCTTCTAACTTGATATCTTGCACCATGGTAACACCACCCCCCAATACCTTTTTTTTATTCATTCATGGGATGTGGGTGTCACTGGCTAGGCCAGCATTTGTTGCCCAGCACTAATTGCAATATACGATCCCATAGTCCCTTTCTCCATAGGAACATTAGAAATAGGAGCAGGAGTAGGCCATACTGTTCCTCAAGCCTGCTCAACCATTCGATAAGATCATGGGTGACCTGATCTTGGCCTCAACTCCACTTTCCCCGCCTGTTCCCCTTGGCTCGCCTATCGTTCAAAAATTTCTCTACCTCAATCTCGAATACATTCAATAACTCTGCCTCCACAGCTCTCTGCAGTAGAGAATTCCAAAGATTCATGACCCTCTGAGAGAAGAAATACCGCCTCATCTTCTTTGTAACTGGGTGACCCTTATTCTGAAATTATGGCCCCAGTTCTATATTCCCCCACAAGGGGAAACATCCTCTCAGGATCTACCCTGTCAAGTTCCATCAGAATCTTACAAGTTTCAATAAGATCACTACTTATAGCCTCATCTCTCACCTCCTCTCCCATATGTCTTGGCCCACACTACTCAACTACTAGCCTTACCATCATTCATTCTACCTTCTTGCAGAACAAATTGGCACACAACGTTCAACAGAGGGTGCAACGCCACTTTTAAAGACCTCACCCCCTTCCAGGGGAAGGCTATGGAGCTCATGGGTACTCGCTTGGGTTGTGCCCTCAAGAGATGGCAAGGTCAAAGACATCTTGCCGGCATCAGGCTAGTGACTGGAACTCTTCTGATGAAACCCTTGTGAAAGAAGTCAGAATCAAGTGCAGGTCTTAGTAGAAAAAAATAATAAAAACATAGATTCATAAAGGGTGGCCAGGCTGCAGAATTTACTGTATAAAGTTTCCAGACTCCTCAAGCCCAAAAAGTCTTCAATTTCACCATAATCAACTGATCCTGGCAGTTGCTACACTTCATTTATCTCAGTCTAAGTTACCTAAAAAAAGGCACAGAAACTTGGGGGAGGAGGGGGAAGCATTTTAAAGGTGCACAAGTGGCAGGAATGGCCTTCACTCCAATTTCCTCACTAAAAGAAAACTTGCTGCACTATTCGTATATGGTAAGTATGCCAAAAATGGCGAGGAAATTCCCCATCCAGAATCCCAACTGTCAGACTAAACTCTGTCCTAATAGTGGGAACCTTTGCATGTTAAAATAATCATTGGGTTCCATGAAATAATGAAGAATTATATTAAAAATACACTCTCTTTGGTGCTCTCGATGATACAGGATTGTGGTATGTTGGTTCTAAAACCACCTCTGCACACATCTCTATGCCACAGATACAATGTTGAAGCATTGTTTGAACCTGAAACTGATTGATCGCCAAGAAAGCCTAATCCAGAAAAAGTGACTTCATTCCATAGCTCTGTTGCATTTCACAGGAATTATGTTTCTTCACATAGTTCACAGCATGGGTGGGAGGAGGGGTGTGGCGGTGGGGAGAGTAATACCATCACGGTGACCAGTGTCCTCACTTCATATAATGAGAGTACTATTAATGTATTGCTTAACCATTTCAGTACAGTGCGGGGCAGCACTAGATATAACATCTCATCATTTTGAGTGGAAAAAAAACTCATGCAGAAACTCATCATTTGAACATTTCATACTGTGGTTACCTTGGCAGGGTTCTGAAAGTATGAGGAGACAAAATGGCTCATGTGTAAAAGGATACGTGTCTTCCTTCTGCAGTCTAGTCAATGCCTTGGCCAAGTTGGCTCAAATATTGAAAAGTATTAGCCAAAAAGTAATATTGTTAGCATTTTCCTCAGCTGGCTGGTGGTAATGCCAATAACTGAACAGCACATTGAGGAGGGTTAGATTAATATAGAGAGTGCCCCCAAAAAGGCTTGTTGGTGCCAAACCAAATGGATCTTTGAGTTCTTGAGAAATTAAATAAGGGGCTCGGGCAACAGAAAGGATGGAGCAACTTTGAGGCAAAGTTGAGCAACAAATTACCCAACGTTAAGTGGCATTATCCCTCAAGATCTTGGGTTGTCCATTATTGACATCTGGCAGTGTTTGGAAGAACATGATCAATTAGCACCTCAAAGCTCTCTTCAAAATCCTGGCATTTTTAAACAAAGCACACTGAAATTCCTGAAAGTGACAGGAGAATTTCCTGTACTGGCCAATTAGACGATTGACTAACTTTTTATTTTTGAAAATTTCCAGTCAAAAAAAAGCTTTTATTGAAAAAACGCATTTAACATTTACAGCTCATGTACCACAGTACATGAAATGTGAAATCAAATACAGCACATTAAATTAACTTTTCAGTCCCAGGATCATTTTTTTCTGGAACGTTTTAAAAATACATGTATATCTTTTTTCCCTTTCTTTTGCTTTTCACAAGTTGAGATATCCACTGCTGTCTCTCTCCCGCTGCCACACTTCCCTGTTCTAGTTGGGAGGGCGTCTTATTCTGCCAAGTTTCCTTGCTGTCCCCCCCCACCCCTACCCCGCACTGCATCTGTCAGCAAGGCTGAGAACTGGAAAGACTCGCCCAGCAAATGAAGGCAAGTTTCAGCTCCAGAGGCCAGAGTGTTTTTATTGCGATATTTTTAAGCTTCCATTATTTCTCTACGGAAAGGTACTGCAGCCTAGTGGTTACAATACTGGACTAATAATCTAGAAGTCGTGGCTTCAAATCCTACAATTCCAATTGAATTCAATAACTGTGGCTCAAATCAGAAAAGTGGCCAAAGCTGCCAAATAGTTATATAAATTCAACTGGTTCACTAATGCCTGTCAGCAAAGGGAATTTGGCACCCTGACCCTGCTTAGTGCACATATGACTCCCGTCTCACACTATGTGGTTGATTCTCCATACCCTCTTAAGTGGCCAAACAAGCCAGTTGCAAAAAACAAGCACTCTAGAAGGAGGTCCACACCACCTTTTCAGGGCTATTATGCTTGGATGACACTACCCACATCCTGGGAACAAATTTTGAAAAACATGTTTAGCAAGGTTCGGATTTTCGCTTTCCCAGGTCAACTTTCACCCCTCCTCTCCTAAGGATCCAGTCTCCTGCCTTCCCATATCACAGGCATGTGTCTATTCCTCTATGAGAGTGTGGGGCATTGGCGGAGGGAGAAAGGCATCACAGCTGAGCCTGTTCCTGTCCACACCTTGCATCCACATGGAGACACTTTCATCAGGAGTCATTAGATAGGGATCAAAAGCAGAAACCATTTTCTGCTCCCTATCCCAGCCAAATGTAGCATTCTCTACTGTTGCCCTGGTAATTCAGCAAAAGCAGTGCCTAAACTTGGGGCCTCCCTAGTTTGTGTGGCTCAGCTCTTCACTGGATAACCCTGCTGAATCTATGGATTTCCCATTTCTTCAAGAGTAAAACCAACCTCACAATATTCCCTGTATCACTGGTACAATTGTCTCTTAACAATAGATCAATTTATCCCAGTCCACTCCTCTTGCTGTAATAAAGATGTAGTTTTGGAGGTGGTGAATTGTTTTCAGCACACGCAGGGTTAATGGACTGAAACCCACCACATTATCCTCTTGTTGTGAAGCTCTGGCAAGTGACTATTTCCCTCCACTTTTAGTGGTCAGTGCCACAGATTGTGATTACAGTAATACGGGTTAGACTCCCCCCCCACCCCCCTTCACCTCACATCCAAACACATTCAACCCCTCCTTAGTTGTTCAACACTTTAGTAGCCCACCAGCACTTTGGCGCCAGGAACAAGCTGCCCATCATGAAAGAGAGAGCGAGCAAGAGAAAGAATCAGAAATGAGTATAAGTTGGGAGTTATCATCTTACTCACTGATTGACAAAAGCCAAGAAAGAGCAGAAAAAATAAACACGAACAGAGGCTGCAGTGTATGGACCAGCCGGCTGGGAATTCTAGTATGTGGCCTTGGTAATCTCACCTCGAAGTGGTTTATCTCTGTGCACTGGATCATTTATCACTATTTTGGCAAAAAGCTTGGCAAATTTTTTTTAATAAAAGAAAAAGTTGTTTTGAAATCATCTGCAAACGAATGTCAGGTTTGCTGGTGCTGCTGTTGGCCATGATTATGCACTGATTCCCAGCTGGCATGATTATTTTTTTGAAATATTATCTGGTGCGTTCTTACAGGCTTGGCTTGAGAAAGGCAAGGAGATAGAAAAAAGAGCGGCATTAGGATTTTCTTTGCTGAACAACAAAAGTAAGGAGCTGGCATTGAACTGACATTCACCAGTCTGCTCCATAAATACGGAGCAAAAGATTATCTTCAGTGTGCACTAGAGACATCTAATGGAAATTTGAAGGTACTGTGCTATTTAAAAACAAACTATTAATGTATGTTTTTACTGAGACATGAGGGGCTAATGTTGAGACTATTCTCATTGGTGTATATCATGTTTAGAGATTTTTAGAAATAAATTTACGCGCCCATTTTGAATTTATTCTTAAGACTGCCACAATAAAATATTCTAGAATACGAGGGCCTTATTAATTTTCCTTTTACTGCAAACAAATACAGGTACTCTAGTTGGCCATTGGACCCAATGAGCCTGTTCCCCATTTTCACAGCCACGACACGTCTATCTCATCGCTCCACAAGTTCCATCTTTCTCTCTATATCCTTTATTAGCCAAGTTCCCAAATAAGTCTTTATCTCCCTTTTAAACATTTCAGTTGACTCTATATCTATGGCCTCTGGGACATTGCAGTCCTCATTCTCATAACCCTTCGTGTGACTAAGTTTGTTCCTGAATTGCTTTTAATAATCTAATTTTGAGTTTCTGTCCCCTTCTTCTGGATTCCCCTACTAGAGGGAAATACGTTTCCCTGTCAACTTTGTCAATTCCCTTCATTATTTTAAACAATTTGTGGGTCATCTCATTTGCTCCCACAGTGCAGTTCTTCTAGATTTATTTATATCATTCCCAACCACTGTGACTCTTGCTGAGATATGGTTCCACGAGACCAGATTGCCTTCCGGCGCCTCAGCTGTGTGGACATTCTTCACCTGTGAGTTAAGGAAGTGAGTGTCAGCTGGTTATTTGACCACTTGGGACTTCATAATCTTGTCCTCACTCAAATTCTAGACAAATACTCAAACACTTTCCAGCAGGAGAGACTGGATGATGATCAGGCCTGGGATGATCAAATCCTAGCCTAAGGACACAGGCCCAACATAGAACCACAGCACCTGGCCTGACTGAGATCAGGAATTAGTTAATTTATTCCAAGTATGTAATTGTATTTCTACTGATAAAACTTTGAAAATGAAGGCACAATGACAGTGACCCACATCAATGACTAATCACTCCATGTTGTGAGACACAAGTAAACAACAAAAAAGTGCATTTTTATTTTGAAAAGCTGACTTTTGGTATCAGATTTACACCAAAATATCCAAACTCATAGCTTAAAAACTGGACTGCGCTGTTTTATGTCCCACTCACCCCACCACCCATGTCCTCGTCAACCTCTTTAGCTCCCATCTTCCACTGCATTGACTTTTAAAATCTTTGTCTTCGTTTGAAAACATCCTGCTAGGCCCTGGCTCACCCTAACTCTACAGCCTTCTCCACATCCCAGCTTGTACCCTCCAGTCTTTTGACTCCAGCGTACAGTTTGTTCCTCCACAGCTCTGGCAACACAGTGATCAGCCCTCATGTCTTTGCCTTCCATCCTGCTACCTCTCTCTTCACCTTCAAAAGCCATTTTTGCTTACCTCCCTGTAACTCTATCTGTTTGCTGTCCATTCCTCTTCCCTTTTGCAAAGCCTTTGGGATATTTAAGTACATTACAAGCACTATAGATGTTGTTATGAGTGACCTTGTGGCATAACAAAAGGACTTGAGGGGGAGAGTCTCATTAAAAAATTGGAAGGGAAAAATAAAGATACATAAATTGAACCTGTAGTTAATTATCCATTATAGCTGAAGGAAACCCTTAATAGGGAGTAACAGAAAGGTTCCTGCCCATGAAAGAATTCTTGCTTTTGATGGGATTGCTTATGATAGGAGTGTCTTTTGCTGAGAAGATTGAGAGATCTCTGTGTCTCCTGATCGCTGCACCGCACCCCTCGGTTTCTCCTGGGTAATGCACTTCTTGGAATAGGGCCTCCTAGAGTCTGTACTTCTGTGTTTGCTTGGCTTCCAGCAGCAAGATCTTCAAAGAGGTCAGAGTGCTCCAAGGAATTTAAAAGAAAAAGATGGTGGTGCTTTAAAGTCAGCTAGTTGCCCTTCCATTGATGAAGCTACCCAATATTCCAGCCCTTAATCCCCCAGGCGTGGGACACAAAAACTGACCCCACATCATCGTGTGAGGTCAGTTCAATCAGCACCTCAGCCCCTGAAGCTCAGACACACTCAATCAGTTTCTAGCAGGAGCCAGTGTACAGGGATCAGGAGCAGGAACTATAGATTTAATCCCATTCCCCTGTCCAGGCTTGCTGAAACACACTGTAGAAGCTCAAGAATTGCCTGTCTGAGATCAGCTAACTTAACACGGACCAGATATCACAATCACTAATCTTAAAGAGCAAGTTTAAAAATAGAGATGTCCTAGATATGTTTCAACTGTCTCATTGTTATAAAATGGGAACAAAGGAAGCAACACACAGCAGCTCTGCACCTGTATGAGTAAAAAAAAGAGCTTAGTTAGTCATTTTGAAGTGGGTGCTCACTATATATCTCACCAAGTTTATCCAGGAAAATCCCAGATTCTATCCACTATCTGTGCTGAGTGAATTAATCTATATCAAGGCAGGAGGTGGGGTGACGATTGGGCCTCAGTATCTGTACGCTAGTCGGGTGAAAACCCAGCCTGGGTTCCTGTTCCTCATCATTATCCTGCAAGACTTACTGAATGAGTGCATGTGCGTGTGTGTAACAGTGCATGTTTGTGTGTGTGTTTATGTGTAGGAAGAAACAGGAACAGCAATTATACAGTGCCTTTAAAGTAGTAAAGCCTCTAACGTACTTCACAAAGGTGAAATCCGATACTACTGAGCAGTGAGGGAAGGTGACTGAAGACCTAGTCATTGTGGCTTTCAGGGGGCATTTAGTGGCAGGAAGAGTGGTAGCAAGGGGCAGAGAGGTTTGGGGTCAGGTACCTTACCTCCACAGTTAAATAGTCGGCCAATACTAAGTGTTTAGGCTGATACATGAATGCCACCTACATGAAGTACCAAAGAATGTCAGACTGAATCAGTGCCTCTTTTGGGGCGGGGAGGGGGGGGTGGGGAAGTGGGGAGAGTTGCGGGGGGAAGCATAATGGTAGGAAAAGGACGGGTGTGAAGACCCAATTCATAAAAGTAGCTGTTTAATGTTATGAACATTTATTTTATTTTACAAAAAAGAAACAGGTATCCATTTAACTTCAGACAATAATGTGGGTTTGGTATCTCAATAGTTTAATCAACAGACATAGCCAAGTTGACAAATGTAGTGACGCGAAGCAAGACTCGTGCCTTTTGCAATATTTGGCCACATTTTTCTGAACAGATTTTTCCAACCACTGGAAAATTGGCCACCCCAAATAGCAAAGAAAAAAAGCTCCAAACTGAACAATAAGCAAGGGATAAATCTGGAACAAAATGGTTTTGGTGATAATTCCAAGAGCTATTGGCTTTTAAAAGAAAAATCTCACTGCATTAAATATAAGCCAAACAACAGAGTCATGCCTCAAGAGAGGGATATACTGAGAGCAGTAACAACATTGTGTTTTAAACACTACAACATGGGAAGTTAAGACTGTGGTATGGGGAAACAATAGCAGAAGAGCAGGAAATGTTAGGCTGCCTGCCAACTGGCTACAAACACAGCTTCTCACTTAAATGGCAGTTTACAGTAAGTGGTGAGATACATTTTCTGACCCTCTCTGTGTCCTTGTGTTGCTGTCGCTATAGGTCTCAGTATCAGTGTCCTTAACCCTTTGAGTACCCCAAGCAGCAGCTCTGCACTGATAATAAGGGTCCCTTGATTTTAATACTGAGGCTCGGAGGGGGGAGATTCCTTCTGTGTGCAGTGTAGAACAAAACCCATTTATCAAGAACACACGGAGAGAAGCTATTCCACATATACTGTCAGCTGAAGGATGCCTGTTTAGTTTTATGCATTTCTTAGAACTTTGCTATGTGGTGTTCACTGGTTCAAATGTGTGGACAAGATGGGTGTGTTTAGGGAGCAATGGACAAAGTAACAAGTTTGGGAATGGTACAAAGCCACTGGAACTATCAATTGAATAAAGAAATTAAGAATTGGGAGCTTTTCATTTGTTGCTGTAAATTTGGCTATACTGCTGGAGTCTGTGAGGGAAAGCAAAGGTAAGGGGAGGGAAAACATGGAAAGAAGCAGTGGAGAGGGAGGAAGAGGAAAGGGAGAAAATTGGGAGGGGAAGGAAGGGAGAATGAGTGATGAGAGTGAGGGAGGGAGAGAGGCAGAGATGGGAGAGGAGGGAGACAGGCAGGGAGAAGAAACTGAAAGGAGAATGAAGAAAAAGAATAATTAGGGGTGACGAGGGTGAGGAGAGGAGATGATGATTGATGCTGAGGAGATAGAGAGATGCTGAGAGACAGGAGAAGAGGAATAGGGTGAAGTGGAACGGACAGCAGAGGCAGAGGACAAATGGGGGAGAGAGGAAGAGAGAGTGGAAAAAGGGGGGAGAGAGCAATTCAGGGAGGAGAGGAAAAGAGAAAGGAATGGTTTTAAATCAATGGTAGGTGGAGCAAGAATGGGTCATGGAACATAGGTATGAGGGTTAAAAGGAGAAATGAGAAACCTGCTGAGTGAAATTGGGGCCAATGCAATATTATTAAAAGCAAGAAATTAAAAGTATATTTAAACCGAAGGGGAATAAAGTGCTGCTTCAAATGATTATTACTTTGTTTCCCTTTCTTGGTTTTGACACTCTGTGTTAAACATATACAATGCTAGCAAACTTCATTTTCTGCAAAATTTTATTCTCAATTTCAGCTGAGGAAACCTGTTCTCCTGCGGCCAGTATTTCTATGGTCCACGCACCTTAAACTCATCATCCGCGAAAATAATAGAATTATTTGTACTCGCAAAACCGTCAGAGTTCACTGCATCTGATGGGCTCCGTCGTACTTTGCCTCCAGCAACCTGATCCATCCTATTACTGATGTGTCCTGAATTCACAGTTGGATGAAAAGCTGGCTATCAATAAAGCCTGGATCACCAGCCTATAATCCCTAGAGACTCCCAAGGCACTCTCAATGCAACAGTCTCAATGTCTTGGAGGTGAGTGGATTCAACATCTTGCAATACCAAAGGGCCAATTACCAAATGATAGCTACTAGCCATACACAGTGATCAGACAAGTGACAGTCGTACACTGGGATAAGACACAGCCAAATGTAGCATCCCCTTACTGCTATCATAGCAGAGATCGCACAGTCCAGGGCCTGAAACAATAAAGATGCCCTGACTTTTGGGATGTATAATAGAACAGAGGCCTGGCATCAGCAGTTCTGCTTCCATTACTGATGGCTCTAACAACCACAGAGCTCCCCAGCCCCTGGCCAATCTTTTACTAGACATTTGCCCTGTCCACCCATGGCCTTAACACTTGTCTTTGATGCAAAAACTAAACACAGCTTTGAAAGGTATAGAAACCTGATGGCCATGAAACTGTCCATTTTGCGAAAAAATATAGATCCAGAATATCTGATTATTAAGCCAATTTATACAGAATAATACCAGAGTCTGGCCTTATGCTGCCCATTTCTCTTGAGCTGCAAAGCCTGCATCCACTGAGGGAATGCTAACCGGGGCCTAAAATGGTGGGATAGGTGGAGAGGATGGAGTGCCTTTGCACAGAGCAAATTGTAAGTCAGTTTTTCTGTACACACTTTGATGCCCTTAAGTATCTACAAGCCCAGTGCTCATAAATAAAGTTTAGTTTTGTTACATCAAATTTCTGTTCTAGAAAATTCTGCTCGTGATTTAATCTTTTTCTTTCTTGTCCCACTTGTCTCTTCCTTTCCAGGCTGCTATCTGGCTGCATTTTTCACAACCATTCATGCAGAGGAAAGGGTTTTAATGATCTAAATTGTCTTTTCAAATGTATTCCCAGTAACCTGAAAGGCAGGTTTGGTTTTAAAATATAGCTTATTGCATTGAATCATGATCTACAGCTCAGGTCTCAAACATAATATTACACCCTGGATCATGAGATCTGTACAACTCTCAAACATAATATTATCTAACAGGTGATCAGAGCAGTCTTGTCTAAGAGACGATTTGTGCAAAGTAAGCACCTCGAGTCACTAACAATGGTAAACAAAAATCATTTTGAACTTGCATTTGGGGGACCCCATGTTGGCCCTAAAGCTGGTCCAAGTGAATGGATTTGACAGAAGCTATGTAAACACACAAATGAGCAGCGCATAGATGTTTCAATGCATAAATTCACAAGTTATAATTGTTCTGAGAGAGTAATTCTGGATTAAGTACCTCAAATGGGTTCTCAACACAGGAAGATAAGGCAACTTGTGTTCCGACAGGAATTCAGGGTGTGTGCGCTGTTAAAAGGGGCACTATCTACATGAAAGAAGTGCTTGCAACCATTTTTGATTGAGTGAAAATTGAGACGTCTTCTCTTTTCCAAAAGAAACAAATCCAAGTTACATAACCCTTTCTCATAGGCGTAGGAGTTATAGGGATAGCAGGAAGAAATCTGAACACCACTGGAGGGCTACCATCACCAATGAAACACCCTCGGCAAAGCTTCCAGTGTTGTTTGTCAACATACAACACAAATTACATCATGTGAGGTACCGATTTCGTTTGTGTCACTGAGCATGACTTCATTTTGAAGGTGATCTTGGTTTTATAGTATGCCAATCTGTCGTAATTCACGTGTAGTCGGATGAAATGCTGTATCTTTTAGCTGTTGTTTGTTGTAAGAGGTTGGAATAGGTTTCATCTCCACCTCTGGAGCAAGTAAGAATAACAGGTGTTACATTTACAGCATTCCCTATTGATGTCAATGTAGCAATGTGGTAGCATTACAAACTGGAGAATTTGTGCTTGTGTGTACGTTCGCATTCCTGGCTCAGAATGTTTCAAGGCAGGAGCACCAGGAATTCCAGTATGAGGGTGAACAAGCCCAGCACGGTTTTTCACCCATCCACTTTACTGAATGGTAAATCATACAAACCTCCATGTTCTGATTACCCTTATGCACACCTATCATGTGAAGCATGGATTTGTAAAACCTACTCCAAGTGGAATAGAACTACAATGGCTGCACTACAAACTATCACATTGCAGCAAAAATCTGGTGTTTCAATACTGACTTTCCTGATAGTCACCTTCGAAATGAATCTTGATGCATGGGAGCCAATCGTTCTTCTGTGGACAGGAGTTACAGATAAAAGAATCTCAGACATACTTGGGGGAGGGTGCTGGTTTCCTTTGATTGCTGTGTACCAAAACAATAATTGTACAGCTTCTGAATCCACACCTGTTTCCTAAATCTCTGCTTCCTTCATCTCCTTCTGCGAGGGTAGCGTTTCCTCCGATGTCTGCTAAGAGAACATGGGGGGGGGGTGGGGGAGGTCCCAAGAGTGTGTTGATATTTATGGGGGTCGAGGGAGGTCCCAGGAGTGTAATGATATTTTGTAGATACTTATAATAAAAAATTCACAATTATGATTTTGTCACAAGTTGCAGACCTTCTAAGAATCACATAAAATGAACCTTAAGGAGATGAATTTCAAGCAGCTTGAAGAAATCCACAAGTCATATACATGATCTGTTTGTCTCTCCTTGTTCACAGTCCTAACCAGCAGGTGATTTTTTTTTTACAGTACGGCGTTGAAGCCATGGGCTTGCTAGTTTAGAATTGCTGTGCTGAATCCTGATATCAGCTTCATCCATAACAAAACTCCTGCTAAGGTATGCCCTTTTACTGACTATCGTTGCCTTTTGTACAATATTCTGCAGCCCTGTGATCTGGAGCTGTTGTTCCTCTTTATTCATGGAAAATCATGTTTTTGAATTTTTACCTGATATAACTTGAGGTTGGTAAAGCAACATGTAAAGGGATTAGTCTTGGTTTGTGATTCTATACTGTTTTGAAAATATTCTCTGTTTTTAACAACAATATATTGTCTTTAACATAGGAAACCATCCCAAGGTACTTCACAGGAGCTTTATCAGAGAAAAATTGACACTGATCCAAAGAAGACAATATTAGGAATAGTTACTGATACTGTTAAGGTCAAGTGAGGAGGGTCCAAGGGCTTCCCTCTTTTCCCTCTCCTTGTTTGACCACAGGTTTAATTCCTTCTTAAAGTGGATGTACTGGCCAATTCAGTAGGTGTTTGATTACTTACTTGCTATGTTCTTAACAAGAACCATTCGGACAAGTTTTCTTGAGTTTAACAAAGAAAGAGGTTAACTTAATTGTACCTAAACCAAACTAATGAAAATAATAAACTACACACCAACTTTCACTCACACACACACACTAGAGGTTTATACACACACAAATAGGTTACAGAGTGGGGAAAGGTAGATTGGTTGAGTTAGAGTCCACAGAATAAAGGGGGTACACAGTCTGTGGCGTTTGGTGATTCGGTTGGCTTCTAGCTGAATTTAGTGATCCTGAGGCTTTTAGTTTGAAGAGGTAGATGACTGGTTCAGTGGGTCTCTTGGAGACAGCGATGCGGATAATTTCCTCCGAAAGGGTTTCTGATTGTAGCCAGAGTATGCAAAGGTCAACTAGTCAAAAGTCAACAAACTGTATTTGAAAGCTGGCAAGCTGGATTGGGGAGGAGAGAGAGAGAGGGACTCCCACTTGGGTCTGCATGTGTCAGAGTCTAGAAGCGTCTTCTTTATTTGCTGCAGAGAAACAGAAGCTTAAAACCACAGATGGGGAGGGACTTGTCACATGACCGTCACCCAGTGATTTAAACATGGTAGCAGTGTTTCTCTTCTTGCTAAAAAGAACAGGTAGTTCCCTTAAACTTCCTGGGTCCTAGTTCTTGCTACGAAGAGCAACTATTTCGTCTGCACCTCAAGCCTTGCAATGTAGGATACGGTGTTGCAAATTAGATGGCCATCCTAAGCTGCCAGCAAAGCCATCTTTTCTTTCTGTTCTTTTTTAAATTTCTTCAAAAAATATAAAATCAGATCTCTAGTCAGTGGATTAAAGAAAATTATCATTCAACAAAGCAAGTTGGCGTGACATTACTAAAAATTTATTCAACGAGATACGGTTTAAGGTGCATCTTAAGAAGGATAGAATGGTGGAGAGTCTAGGCAGGGAACTGCAGAGCTTAGAGCCTTGATGGCTGAAGCCATGCCCACCAGTGGTGAGGTGAAGTGATATTTAAAGATATAGATACATTTTTCATTGAACCTACTGTACTGGAGAGAAAAATATTGTTGACATTTGATAATATGCTTTTCTCTGCCTGATCAACAATTTTTTTTCCTCTTCTGAAAGTGTGGTCACCATGGCTCTACAGGTGCTTTTCTGTGTGTGATCCTGGTGCCTAATCCTGTTCTCGTCCAAGTTCCATCTGTTTGCTGGAGCCACTTCAAAGTGATCAGGGGAAATTTCCAGATGGCGTGGTGGTGTCAAATACCATGGAATCATTTCAGAAACAATTGGAATCTCATTGGCTCCCTGGATCTGGCAGCAGAGCTAGTTGAAGGGCATCAGGCAGAGGATCTGATCCGCACCAGCAGTGTTTCAACAGTGAAACCAATGCAAATTTGACTTTTTAAAATTACAATTGAAACGCTGGGAGGCCAATCTATTGCCTTTGAATTTCTAATATGACAAAAAGAGCTGAATAACCTTTACTCATTCTCACAAGCAAAATTTAAAGGATTGAAATAAGGAATAACGTTAAGGCAAAGTTAAGGGCACTCTATCTGAATGCACGCAGCATTCGCAACAAGGTAGATGATTTGAAAGCACAGAGGTAAATGGGGATGATTTAATTGCCATTATGGAGACGTGGTTACAGGGTGACCAAGACTGGGAACTGAATATTCAAGATATTTGTCATTTAGGAGGGATAGGCGGAAGGAAAAGGAGGTGGGGTAGCGCTGTTAATAAGGGACAGGATCAGTACATTAGTGAGAGAGGATCTTAGATCGAAAGAGCACGATGAAGAATCGGTTTGGGTGGAGCTAAGAAACAGCAAGGGACAGCAAACATTGGTGGGAGTTGTTTATAAGCCATAGTGATAATGTTGGACACGGTATAAATCAGGAAATTAGAGCTGCATATAGCAAGGGCAATACAGTAATAATGGGCAACGTCAATTTACAAATAGATTGGGTAAACCTAATTAGCAGTAGTGCTGTGGAGGATGAATTCCTGGAATGGATGGGTCTCTGGAGCAGTATGTTGAAGAACCAACTAGGAATCGGGCTATTTTAGATTTAGTATTATGCAATGAGAAAGGGATAATTAATAACCTTGCTGTAAAGGAGCCATTAGGAAATAGTGGCCACAATATGATAGAATTCTACATTAAGTTTGAAAGAGATTATAGTTCATTCTGAAACTAGGGTCTTAAGTCTGAACAAAGGAAACTATGAAGGTATGAGGGGACAGTTGGCTCTGGTGGATTGGGACAAAAACCCAACAGGAAAGGTGAATCAACCATTGCTAACAAAAAAAAGTTAAGGATTGCATTAGGTCAAAGGAAGTGGCTTATAAGGTCGCCAGAAAAAGTGGTACACCCCAAGGACTGGGAGCAATTTAGAGTCCGACAAAGGAGGACCAAGAAGCTGATAAAGAAAGGGAAAAAATGACTTGGAGGTAGATGAACAGCCATGATCTGTTTGAATGGTAGAGCAGGCTCGATGGGTCGAATGGCCTACTCCTGGGCTGTACCAGGGAGGAAACACCAACAACTACTCATTGACACTCAGTAAAAGGCACAATGGTCCTTTCAACTCCCTCAGAATGGGAGGCTGGCTTTAAATAAAGATAGGACGAAAAGAAGTCTTGAAGTCAAGACTTGATGTAGATGCATCTGAAGCACAGCTTTTCTTTTTCCAGTGCCCCAGCTCTCTCCTCCAGTGCTTTGCATATGCCTGTGCACACACATGCAAACTTGCATGCAGAAGCACATACGCAGACACACGCATTCGCATATGCACACTGGCAAATACATGCACGCACATATACACACATGCAAACACACATATCTCCCTGCTGGAGGGATTGAAATTACCTGCAAAAATGATACAATGTCCAAGATTCTGTCAGTCTGGAATGTAATTAGAGCAAATTAGGCGGTAGTCTGAAAAGCAGAGGTCACAAAGAGTTGGCAGGGTCGAGTTGGGTCATTAGCAAGCATCTTGATCTCAGCAGGCAGGGGCTGTACTGTTTACCCAGTGCTGGACAATGTCCTCCCTGTCGGCTGGAATTTTAAGTGAATTTTAAAATGGGAACCTTTTAGTGGTACACATGTTTGCTGATAATGGCAGATCATTGCTTTGCATTGTGATAGGAGAGAACAGCTACTTGTTGAAGCGCCTGAGCGAGTGTGAGAGTGTACCTGCTCGTAGTCAAAGGTTCTTTTCAATCCAAACGCTACCTACCTCTGTGTGACTTTAACTCTTTCACATAGATTACTTGGATTACATAGGATATGCAGCACAGAAACAGGCCATTTGGCCCAACCAATCCATGCCGACGTTTATGCTCCACTTGAGCCTCCTCCCATCTTTCCTCATCTAAATCTATCATCGTAACCCTCTAGTCCCTTCTCCCTCATATACTTGTCTAGATTCCTCTTAAATGCTTCTGTACTATTTGCTTCAACCACTCCCTGTGGTAGCGAGTTCCACATTCTCACCACTCTTTGCGGAAAGAAGTTTCTTCTGATTCCCTATTTGATTTCTTGGTGACTATCTTATATTGATGCCCTCTAGTTATGCTCTGTCCCATAAGTGGAAACACTCTGTATCCACTCTATCAAAACCTTTCATAATTTTGAAGACCCCTCCGCCTTCTTTTTTCCATAGAAAAAGACCCAGCCTGTTCATCTTTTCCTGATATGTATACTCACACATTTCTGGTATCATCCTTGTAAATCTTCTTTGCACCCTCTCCAGCGCCTCTATATCCTTTTTTAAATATGATGACCAGAACTGCACACAGTACCCTAAGTGTAGTGTAACCTAAAGGCCTGCTACCTGACCTGAACCCGACAGGACCCAATGACATGTGTCGGGTTCGGGCCGGGTCGGGTCGCTCTTCCGGATTCGGCTTTCGGACTCGGGTCGGGTTGGGCCAGGTCTGGGTCGGACACACACAGTATTAATTGGACTTGAAAGGTTGTTTAAAAAGATGAAGATTAGAGCCACGAAGTCGGTGATTGTTTGGTCACGAGTTAAACAGAAACCCATGGAGTTGTGCCCAGACAGGTTGTGCCACACTGTACCAGCATTGCTTAAAGTAAACACAGCAATTGCCCAAAGGCTCAGAAAATATCATTATACATTACCTAGACTCCTGCTTTACCTGTTTCAGTGCTGTATCTCTAAATAAATAAATAAATACTTGCTGCAAGTTAATCCAGTGAGCAGCTGAGATGCAGAGACCAGGAAGGTCCTGAGTGATTACTTATTATAAAATATACGGTATTTATATAAAAATATAAAATGATCACTGTCAGGACTCTAGTCTACACACATACAGTATAGTACTAGACTAGGGACTTGGGCCGGGTCAGGCTTGGGTCCGATGTGGTTCTGTCAGGTTCGGGTCGGGTTTTTTTTCCTGACCTGAGTAGGCCTTTAGTGTAACCATGGTTCAGTACAGGTTTAGCATAACTTCCCTACTTTTCAATTCTTTCCCTCTAGAAATAAAGCCTAGTGCTTGCTTTGCTTTTTTTTTAATGGGCTTGCTAACCTGTGGTGCAACTT
Source organism: Heterodontus francisci (assembly GCF_036365525.1). Classification (NCBI taxonomy): domain Eukaryota; kingdom Metazoa; phylum Chordata; class Chondrichthyes; order Heterodontiformes; family Heterodontidae; genus Heterodontus; species Heterodontus francisci. The sequence goes on along the minus strand of NC_090407.1, from coordinate 13,812,704 downwards.
TTAATGATTGGTATATTTGTACTCTGAGATCCCTTTGTTCCTCTACCCCTCCTTCCAAATAATAAGTGACCTCCCTATTCTTCCTACAAACATGTACTACTTCACATTTATCTGTGTTGTACTTCATTTGCCAATTATTTACCCTTTCTGCAACTTTATTAATATCTTCCTGTAATTTTTTACAGTACTCATTATTTGGTGTCATCTGCAAATTTAGAAATTGTGTTTTTGATTCCAAAGTCCAAATCGTTAATCTAAATTGTGAACAGCAGTGGTCCCAGCACTGATCCTTGTGGAACACCACTTTGAACCTTCTGCCACTTTGAATAATTACCCTTTATTCGCACTCCCTGCTTTCTGTCTAGAAACCAGCTAGCAATCTGTTCTGCCACGTGTCCCCTCACTCCGCATTCTCTGGATCTTATTCATTAGTCTATTATGGGGTACCTTATCGAAGGCCTTTTGAAAATCTAGATAAATTAAATCTACTGCATTACCACTGTCTACTATCTCTGTTATCTCCTCAAAAAATTCAAAAAGGTTGGCAAAGCAAGATTTTCCCTTTTGAAATCCTTGCTGACTATTCATTATTATATTTTTTCTTTTCTAGATGTTCTCCGATTCTTTCCTTTTGTTGGGATTCCATTCTTTTTCCTACCACTGATGATAAACTGATTGGCTTATAATTCCCTGGGCATGTTCTGACCCCTTTCTTAAATATAGGAATTATGTTAGCTATCTGCCAGTTCTCTGACACTACACCTTTTTCTACCGCATTATTGAATATGTGTAGTGATGCCTCTTCTATCTCTTCCCTAGATTCTTTTAAAATGCGTGGATGCCTCTGGAAATCTGTGTACCTCTTTCAATTCGGGGGGAGGGGTTTACAGGTTAAGGGGGTGGTGCTATCAGTACACTACAATTGCATTCATTGCTAGGATGGGAGAACAAAAATCATCCGGAGTTTCTACTCCTGATCAATAATCAATGATTCCTGCTGGAAAGTGCACGTGTGTGTGAGGGTGGGGGTGAGAACAGGATCAAGCTTGGCAGCAATGCTGCCCGCCCCCTCACAGGGCCAATAACCTGCTGACACTCACTGTCTAGGTGCACATGTGAACAATGGCCACTTAGGTGAGGTGCCAGATGACTGATGGTACTCGTGGAAGTGCACGTGGCATTGGGAAGAAAGGAGAAAAGGAGAGAAAACTTTGGGGAAATATCTTGTCTGCCAATCATTGATTCCCACAGCAAAGCAACAATTAGTTGAACAAAAAAGCTTCATGCACATTAACCTCTCCATTTATTCCTGGTATTAGACCATGGTATGATATGCCTCTGAATATCCCTCGTCTATTACTACTGCACAGTTTTTCACCTGCCTCAGTTTTTCCATTAATGATTCTTGGAAAGACATCAAATCATTTTCTTTTTTAAAAAATTCCAAATGTGGTGTAAATTCATGACTGGAATCCCATTCCATTTGGCATCATTTGGAAAATAACTTTGCCAGCAAATTCCATGGCCTGTACTTGAAAACCGTGAAAAATGAGACAGTAAAAGTTCCATCGACAGAAAGATCCAACCTAGCATCCTGAAAAAATAGAATCGTAAGACATTTGTTTTGTCGAGAAACTAAGGTTCAAGGTCCATAGTGAAGCAGGCTGAAAGCAGTAGGAGAGAAGATTAAGTAGATCAAGAATCAGTGGTTAAGTGACACCAAGCTTGGACTCAAAGGCCTGTAGATTATGGGAGGAAGGACAAATTAAAGGTGATGAGGGGATACAGTGTCTAGATGCTGACAAAGATAAAGTCTGAGTAGGACTCCTTCTGCTGTCTCCTACTTTAAATCATTCTTAATCAGAACTTTAAAACAGTGAAACTCCTCTCTCTCAATCTTCCCTTTCTCCTACAACCCACAGACTTTCAAAACCCAAACATAGTGTCAACCAACCACTGCTACTTTATTCAACTCATCGTCTTTGCTACTTTTTCTCAACCTTGGTGGTTAGTGGCCTACAATTATGGGCCTCACCCCTTCACCATAATCTCAACATGCAAGGAGATATTAACAAACTTTCAGAATGGGCATATAATTGGCAAATGAATTTCAACATAAATAAATGTGAGGTCTTACATTTTGGCAAGAAAAATAAGGAGGCTGCATATTACTTAAAAAGTAAGAATCTAAATGGGGTAGAGAAAGAAAGATCTGGGAATACCAATCCACAAACCACTAAAAGTAGCGACACCGATTAACAAGGCCATAAAAACCAAACCTAGTACTCGGGTTTATTTCTAGAGGGATAGAATTGGTAAGTAAAGAAGTTATGCTAAACTTGTATTGAACTTTGGTCAGACCACACCTGGAGTATGGTGTACAGTTCTGGTCGCCATATTATAAAGAAGACACTGGAGAGGGTGCAAAAATGGTTTACAAGGATGGTACCAGAAATGCAGGGATATACCTATCAGGAGAGGATGAACAGGTTGGGTTTCTTTTCTTTTGAAAAGAGAATGTTGACAGGGTGACCCAATAGAGCTCTTTAAAATTATGAGAAGCTTTGATAGAGTAGATACAGAGAATTTCCACTTGCTGGGAAGAGCAAAACTAGAGGCCTTCAATATAAAATAGTCTCCAAGAAATCAAATAGGGAATTCAGAAGAAACTTCTTTACCCAGAGAGTGGTGAGAATGTGAAGCTGATTACCACAGGGAATGGTTGAAGTGAATAGTTTAGATGCATTTAAGAGGAAGCTAGATAAGCAACTGAGGGAGAAGAGAATAGAGTGATATGCAGATAGAGTGAGATGAAGAAAGACAGGAGGAGGCTCGAGTGGAGCATTAATGCCCGCATGGATTGATTTGGCTGAATGACCTATTACTGTGCAGTGTATTCTATGTAATCTTATGTAACGTAATGCAGATGTAGGGAGAAGGTAGAGTGTTTCAGAAGAGATGACAGAAATTTCAATTTGCCTTGTACTTTTCCCCACAGAAAATAATCTTGATTTCAAAGATTGTCTATACATTTCAATTTAAAGAAAAATGATTTAATATTGGCCATTTAATGGCTGGTGGATTCCACCCCAAACAGCTGGAATTTCTAAAAGATGGATTCTATTTCTCTTTCAGTCTGCCCTTGGGCTACACTACAAAAATTAATAACCTCACAAAATAAAACGTACACAAATTCTTTTTCAATGTTCTATTGCCACCACATGATGCTCCTCACAGTCTTTTATTGGAAGAAGATGCCTACAGTCATGAAGATGTTAGAATCACTAATTTATCCTACTTAACACAATGCTTTGAGGGATGAAGGAATGTTTCATATTTTTCCTGTGGTCATCTGTATGTTTCTTACTAAAGCAGCAGCCTTCTGTACAGTAACTCTTGGAACTGGGAGCTTTTGATTGGTCTTAGGCTAAAAAAAAGTAAAAGGGATTGATGAATTCTATGCTCGTCAAAGTAAAGAATGTTAGTGCTGGGGAATGGAACAGCTTTCATTCAGGCATCAAACACTCTCAGGGCAGGTGCTAATTACAGAATAAAGCTCCTTCAGCACTGTCCTGTCAAATGCTCCCAGGTCAGGTATAGCTAGATACAGAATAAGTTTCCGCTAAAGGGGCGGCACAGTGGCGCAGTGGTTAGCACCACAGCCTCACAGCTCCAGCGACCCGGGTTCAATTCTGGGTACTGCCTGTGTGGAGTTTGCAAGTTCTCCCTGTATCTGCAGACTTGCAGGTTGGTAGGTAAATTGGCCATTATAAATTGCCCCTAGTATAGGTAGGTGGCAGGGAATTACAGTGAAAGGTGGGGATGTGGTAGGAATATGGGATTAGTGTAGGATTAGTATAAATGGGTGGTTGATGGTCGGCACAGACTCGGTGGGCCGAAGGGCCTGTTTCAGTGCTGTATCTCTAAACTAAACTAAACTAAACTTTCTGATCAAATACTCCCAGGATAGGTATAGCACGGATTAGATACAGAGTAAAACTTCCCCTACACTGTCCCATCAAACACTTCCAGGTCAGTCATAGCACAGGTTAGATACAATGTAAAGCTCCCTTTACACTATCCCATCAAACTCTCCCATTGCAGGATATAGATACAGATAAAGCTACAAACTATTTTGTCCCATGGGTTATTACCTGGGTGTAAATTTGATACTGCTCTACAACGTACCTCAACTCTAACTTCAAAACAGCATGCCTATTACAATAGTGTGACACAATCCAATTTTCCACACGAGCAGCCAATCTATGACCTCCTTGAGTGCTCGTGCAGAAGTAGGCTGTGACTGTCCAATCTCATTTAACACAATGCCTTTACATCCAACAGATACTTCCATCTCATCAGTCCAGGAAGGTTTTGTATTTAGATCCCAGAACTGAAAGATCAACAATGCCATCCAGTTTTGGTTAAGGCTAGTAGTGATAGTAAAATGTGGTTCACATAACTAAGGCAGCAGATTCTGTTTTTCTGGGAAGTTTCCTTGTCGTTGACTCAACATTAATAAAACTCGACTACAAATTGCATTTACTTGAGAAAGGCCACTGCGTAGGGCCCTCCTGCCATAGTATACCAAGGGGCTGGAACCCGTGTAAAACCCCTCGGGCCATATGCACCAAAATGTTTTTGCTGTGTAATCCAAATGTACATTGCATATAAAATGAAATGGCAAGAGTTGTGAGGCAACTCATGTTCTGTAGCAAGAAACGTAATCTCTCTTTCATTTTCTGAAATGTCAAATTTAAACTGTTTTGTAATGTATTTTTTACAAATTTTTATGAATAAAGTATAATTCTGGAAAAAAACCAAATTGCATTTATTTAGCACCCTATTACAGGGCGGCACAGTGGCGCAGTAGTTAGCACCGCAGCCTCACAGCTCCAGCGACCCGGGTTCAATTCTGGGTACTGCCTGTGTGGAGTTTGCAAGTTCTCCCTGTGTCTGCGTGGGTTTCCTCCGGGTGCTCCGGTTTCCTCCCACAGCCAAAAGACTTGCAGGTTGATAGGTAAATTGACCATTATAAATTGCCCCTAGTATAGGTAGGTGGTAGGGGAATATAGGGACAGGTGGGGATGTGGTAGGAATATGGGATTAGTGTAGGATTAGTATAAATGGGTGGTTGATGGTCGGCACAGACTCAGTGGGCCGAAGGGCCTGTTTCAGTGCTGTATCTCTAAATCAAAAATAAATCAAATCAAATCTCTCAAGATGCACTTTACACATACTTAATTGCCATTTTGAAGCATTATTTCTATGTAGGAAAACTTGGCAGCCATTTAAGCATAGCAAGATCCTACAAATAGGAATAAGGTGAATGGCCAGTGAAAGTATTGCTGATGGTGTTGGTTGAGGGGTGAATGATGGCCAATTAAAAATAGCCTCATCAGTAATTTCCACCTTGCTCAGTAACTTTGGCATAAACGATGGTTTAAAACTTTTCTCTGGTGTTTCTACCAATACTCTGCTGAAGTTACAGCAGGGGGTCAGAGAACGTGCACACGATTTGTATCTGGGATTATCTGATCACTTATCTCATTGCTGTTTGTGGATCCTTGCTATGCTACATTTCCTACATTGTAACAGTGAACACACTTGAAAAGTAATTAATTGGCTGTAAGGCGCTTTGGGACATACTGAGGTCATGAAAGGTGCTATAAAGTTCTCCCTTTATTAAAGTAAGTGACAGGAATTTCATGCGAAGGAGACAGTATATTTGCTACTGGACACTTCTCTGCATAATTTTGACACACTGGTGTCTTTCTGTACGGATGCCCGGTTCAAAGCCTGTATACTGACATTGAAATTCATGGACATAAAGAATGGAAAATGCTGGAAATACAGCACAGTTCTGTCAGCATCTGAAATGGAAAGACAGGCTAATGTATCGGGTCGCTTTCAGCTGCTGATGGACCTGTTGTGCATTTCAGTTTTTGCTGCAGATTTCCTGTGGGTTGACACTGGCTGTTTAGAGAACTGAAGGAGAATGTAACTGATTAATTGAAGTCACCTTGAAAAGTGCAAACCTGAGAGAAAGATGCCTCTGATAAGGAAAGTACTGATACACTTACAGAAGGAATGGCCTGGCAGCATCTCATAGGCTTCTAGTTGAAATCCTCTATTTAGATTAGAGCTCCCCCCACCCCACCCCACATAGGAACACAAGAAATAGGAGTAGAAGTAGATCATTTGGCCCATCGAGCCTGCTCTGCCATTCAATACGATCATGGCTGATCTTGGGCTTCAATTCCACTTTCCTGCCTGCTCCTCATATCCCTTGATTCTCTGCGAGACCAAAAATCTGTCTATCCCAGCCTTAAATGTATTCAATAATGGAGCATCCGCAACCCTCTGGGGTAGAGAATTTCAAAGATCCACAACCCTTTGAGTGTAGTAATTTTTCCTCATTTCAGTTCTGAATGATCGGCCCCTTATCCCAAGACTGTGCCCTTGCATTCTAGATTCCCCGACCAGCAGAAACAATTTCTCAGCTTCTACCCTATCCAGCCCTTTCGGAATCATGTATGTCACAATTAGATCACCTCTCATTCTTCTAAACTCCAGAAAATATAGGCTCAATTTACTCAGCCTCTCATCATAGGACAACCCCCTCATCCCAGGGACCAATTTAGTAAATCTGCGTTGCACTGCCTCCAGTGCAAGTATATCCTTTCTTAAATGTGGAGATCAAAACTACACACAGTATTCCAGGTGCGGTCTCACCAAAGCCCTGTACAATTTGAGTAAGACTTCTTTATTCCTGTACTCCAATCCCCTTGCAATAAAGGCCAACATGCCAATTGCCTTCCTAATAGCTTGTTAATTTTGTGCGTTCCTTGTACGAATACCCCCAAGTCTTTCTGAACATCAACACGTACCTGTTCCACACCTCTAAAAAATATTCTGCTTTTCTAGTTTTACAACCAAAGTTAACAACTTCACACTTCTCTACATTATACTCCATTTACCTTCTTGTTGCCCACTCACTTAACCTGTCTATATCTCTTTGCAGCCTCTCTATGTCCTCCCCGTAGCTAACCTTTCCACTGAGCTTTGTATCATCAGCAAACGTAGATACATTACTCTCTGTTTCTTCATCCAAGTCATTAATATAGAGTGTAAATAGCTGAGGCCCCAACACTGATCCTTGTGGCGCCCCTCTATTCACTGCCTGCCAACTTGAAAATGCCCCATTTATGCCCACTCTCTGCTTCCTGTCTGTTAACCAATTCTCTATCCACACAAATACACACACTGATCATTTTCAGTCTGACTGTTGCTCCCCAGCTTCCCTCCACCTTTGCTGAGGTCTAGTCACAGTCAGTTTGCAGGACAATGGTGGGGTCAATGGCGGGGGGTGGGGGGAAGGTGGGGAGGCGTTAAATTACTAGCTCCCCATACAACTTATACATTCCCATAGGAAACGGTTAGGAGATTCTTGTCAGCTTTACATGCCAACCTGAGAGAGACTTTACAGCCTTGGTCAACATGGAGATGTGGCCGGCAAGAGTTTTTAAACTCTTAAAATATCAATAGAACTCTGCAATCTTTAAAAAATTAAATCAATAAAAAGTTACTGTGGCAGCCTGTGGAATTTTAACTTCCCTTTAGCACTTTATCAGCGACGGAATTTTATTTTTTCTAAACAGTGACAATCAATTGTTTTGTGCCCTTAACTTTTTATTGCGAGGACCTGTGATTTCTTTTATAAACTGAAGGCTTAGTTCCCCTCCAGTTTCAGTGTTATCATATCTTAAGATGCAGCCATCCATTTTGGCCACATCTGTTTCTCATTTCCTTAACTATATATTTTTTTCCCTCTTCTGTGTCTGTATTAGCTTGTTTCAATTACTATCTCACCACAGTGCGGGGACACTGCTTCTAAGACAGAAATGGCTCAGTAACTGTGAATATGGTGTGTGTTGACTGGAGTCCTGTTACATGTTTACAGAATACTGACTCCTTCGCCTTTCACAGAGCCCAGTAATTACTCTTTTTAATACAACATTTCTTCACTTGTAGACGTTACCTTGGTGATGGATGGTTGTAGGGAGGGGTTGGAAAAACGCATTTACATTGCTGACATTTTACTGAGTAATTTGATTTATTTTAAATGTTGGATTATTCCCCTTAAATCTATTCCCCTTCTCCTTCTGTAGAGGGAGATGAGGTGGAGGAACCTTTCCAATGTTTTTTTAGGAATGATATACTCACTGGGACCAAATAGGTCAGTGGTTAACAATCAGAAAGGAAGAACTTTCCTAACTACCCTCTCTCGTAATAAAGTATGACTTTCTTTTAAAAATATAAAGATTAGGCAGTTCAGTATCACACTGGACAGCAAACTGATGGATGGAAATGACCTTTACTAATGGTAAATAATAATGTTACCATCATCCAGATAATTACCTAGCCATATAACAAACAGAGTTATCACACTAAGGCCTCAAACATTCAATGCACCATTTGGTGCTTTTATTCAATAATCTTTTTCATTCATTTGCTACAAAAATATTTCTTTGTTAGAAGTCTTTATGTAACAATAATTAATGATACTGATTTTATTTTAATGTCCTTTGCTGAACATTAGCAGTAATCCTCACCCCACACTCCCGGAACAAAACCCAATACACAATGATGCAATTTACTGATCTATAAATAAGATGACAAGCTCCACTGTAAGTACTCATGTATAAGCTATGCTGATAGGTAATATAATCAATAATGTTTGTATATTATAAAGGAACAAAGCTGATTACTGCTAACAACAACAATTTAATTAACGCTACATTGCTTCAGCCTGGTGCAATCGGTAACTTTTACCTCTCAGGAGGAAAGTTGTAGATTCAAGACCTACTCCAGGACCTGAGAAGAATTTACTGAGTAATTTGATTCATTGCTTCAGTGCAACACTGTGGGAAAATTGTCCCCTCATTTTATTATGGTGAACTGTGCTATGTTGAAGACCAAGAGACTTGCATTTAGAGTCATAGAGAGATACAGCACTGAAACAGGCCCTTTGGCACACCGCGTCTGTGCCGACCATCAACCACCCATTTATACTAATCCTACCTTAATCCCATATTCCCTACCACATCCCCACAATTCTCCTACCACCTACCTACACTAGGGGCAATTTACAATGGCCAATTTACCTATCAACCTGCAAGTCTTTGGCTGTGGGGGGAAGTTGAAGCACCCAGCAGAAACCCACACAGTCACAGGGAGAATGTGCAAACTCCACACAGGCAGTACCCAGAACCAAACCTGCATCACTGGAGCTGTGAGGCTGCAGTGCTAAACACTGCATCACTGTGCTGCCCAATTTATATGGTTCTTATATGTCCCTCAGAAGAATCGTAAAATGCTTCACATACCATATATTGTTTTGAAGAGCACTGATTAAGTAGACAAAAATGGCAGCTACATTGCACACAGTAAGATCCCACAAACAGCAGTGAGCTGATTAACATGATTTTGGTGTTGGCCAGGACATGAGAGAACACCCTGCTGTTCTTTGAATTGTGACATGGGATCTTTTAATGTCTACCTCAACCACCGAAATAGGGGTGGAGAATGGGGTTGAATGTTTCATTTGTTCAATGGCACCTCTGACAGTGCAGCACCCCACAGTACTTCATTGAAATGCCAGCCTGAATTATGTTCTCAGGTTTGTGGGACTCGAACCCAGAACTTTCTGACCCGGAGGTGAAAGTGCGAGCACTGGGTTGCAACAATGTGATAAACTGTGACATTACCAGAAGCAAATAACAACAAACTTTTATCATTGTAATAACGCGAGCTGATCTCCTATGGTATTCCTCGCAGGAAGTCAGGAATCTGGAACATGGTTGTGATGTTGAACTGCTAACCTGGCCTGTCCCTTTAAGGCAACTGCTGAAGTACTCCCTGTGGGAATCCAGGTAATTGTGGCGGTTTCTAAATTCCTACGGTCAATTAGAGGTCAGCAAATTGCTTGCAAATTTTAGGCTGCAGGATAAAATACATGGGATTTCTTTTTTTTAAAATTGTGTTCCATCTACAACAAAGTGTGATGTCTGGGGTGTGACATGCGGAGGGCAACGGATTCACACGAGTGAAAAACTAGCTTTTGTCCTCTTTTCTGTAAGCATGAGGTCAATTAAAGTGTAATTATTACTTTGGCCGTGGGACTTTGTAGATGGCACTGTGCTCATACGTTTCAAGCAGCAGCTCAGAAGCATCCAGTATACTGAGATTGTTTTGCATGTGTAACAAAATGTGATATCTGGAGTGTGATGTCAGCATGTTTATACAATAATATTACATGATTTCTATGCTGTATATTAATTGATGGAGGAATATGAGTTGTATCCACACCCAGTTATTGGGCACAGACTAGTTTTTACACATCATAGTGCTGTCTTATTGCAAGTATGATGCATTGACATCTACATAAGACCAATGTTTCCTTCAGTTAACAGTCCATGAAATACAACAACAACTTATATTCATACAGCACCTTTACCATAATAAAACGTCCCAAGACGCTTCACAGGAGCATTATAAAACAAAACATGACACTGAGCCATATAAGGAGATATTAGGTCTGATGACCAAAAGCTTGGTCAAAGAGGTAGGTTTTAAGGGGTGTCTTAAAGTAGAAAGTGAGGTAGAGCGACGGAGATGTATAGGGAAGGAATTCCAGAGTTTGGGCCTGAGCAACTGAAGGCGTGGCCACCAATGGTGGAGTGATTAAAATTGGGGATGCCCACGAGGCCAGAATTAGATAAATGCAGAAATCTTGGAGGGTTGTGGGGCTGGAGGAGATTACACAGAAAGGAAGGGGCAAGGCCAGGCAGAGACTTGAAAACAAGGAAGAGAATTTTAAAATCAAGGCATTGCTTGACTGAGAACCAATGTAGGTCAGCGAGCATAGGGGTGATCGGGGAACGGAACTTGGCGCGAGTTAAGACATGGGCAGCAGAGTTTTGGATGACCTAAAGTTTAAGGAGGGTAGATTGTGGGAAACCAGCCAGGAGTGCATTGGAATAGTCAAGTCTGGAGGTAGCGAAGGCATGAATGAGGGGTTCAGCAACAGATGAGCTGAGGCAGGGGCAAAGTCAGGCAATATTATGGAGATATTGCCTGTACCAGGCAGTCAGTGATGGTGCAAATATGTAGTCGGAAGCTCATCTCAGGATCAAATATGACACCAAGGTTGTGAACAGACTGGTTCAGTCTCACACTGCTGCCAGGGAGAGAGATGGAGTTGGTAGCTAGGGACCGGAGTTTGGAGCAGGGACCAAAAACAATGGCTTCAGTCTACCCAATATTTAATTGGAATAAATTTCTACTCATCCAGTGCTGGATGTTGGATAAGCAGCCTTAGAATTTAGCAACAGTGAAGGAATCAAAAGAGGTGGTGGTAAGGTAGAGCTGGGTGTCAGCATACTTGTGAAAACTAATGCTGTGCTTTTGGATGATGTCGCTGGGGGCCAGCATTTAGACAGGAAATGGGGGAGGGGACTGGGGGCAAGGATAGATCCTTGGGGGACACCAGAGGTAATGGTGTGGGAGCAGGAAGAGTAGCCATGCAGGTGATTCTGTGGCTACGATTAGATAGATAAGAATGGAACCAGGTGAGAGCTGTCCCACACAGCGGGACAGTGGAGAGGCGTTGGGGAAGGATGGTGTGGTCAGCCGTGTCAAAGGCTGCAAACAGACCAAGATGGACAAAGAGAGATAACTTACCTTTGTCACAGTCACATAGGATGTCATTTGTGGTTTTGATAAGAGCTGTTTTGGTACTGTGGCAGGTTTGTGGAAACCTGAATGGAGGGATTCAAACATGGAGTCCTGGGAAAGATGGGCACAGATTTGGGAGGCGATAACACATTCAAGGAGAGGAAAAGGAGGTTGGATATGGGGCTGTAGTTTGAATGGACTGTGGGGTCAAGGTTTGGTTTTTTGAAGTGAGGGGGTGATGATAGCAGATTTAAAGGAGGGAGGGACAACACCTGGAGATAGAGAACCATTAACAATATTAGCTAATATGGGGACCAGGAGGGGAAGTTGAGTGATTAGCAGTTTAGTGGGAATAGGGTCGAGGGAGCAGGAGGTGGGTCTCATGGACAAGATGAGCTCAGAGAGGGCATGAGGGGAGGTAGGAGAGAAGCTAAAGTAGGATGCGAGTTCAGGGCTAGGGCAGTGAGGAGCTTCAGAGGAAGTTTGGCCCGGAGGGCTAGTGGAATGGAGGGGCACAGCAGGGGCAACTGATTGAATGGTCTCGATCTTATTGATAAAGAAGTCCATGAAATCCTCACACTTATTGTTGGAGGTGAGCGTGGAAGAGACAGAGGACAGGGTTTTAAGAAGTCGGCTTGCAGTAGAAAAAAGAAATCTAAAGCTAACAGAATTAAGTTACTTCGTGCCAGCAGAAACTAGTTTAGATTTCTAATTGGATTCTCTTAACCAGACATGTTAACCTATCAGCTTTTCCCTTAAGTAAAACCAACTGCCTCTCTGTTAGATGCAGTCAAGAAGTATAATACTTAAAAAATACTTTAAATAATTTCTAACAGACCTTGAACAAACATTGCTGTGTAGAATTTGAATTGATTTTCATGCTGTTCAGTTCTTGTGAAGTCTGGAGTGTGTACTGTTTTACTGCAGCTACCAGTTTGACACCTGTTCTTGCTTGTGCAAGTAAGTAGCAACTTACTGCGTCTGTATTGCTCTTGAATCAGGAAATGAAGAACACAATATATACACACAATCATACTACGTAACCACTCTGCGTGCAAATGCAGCATAAATCTTGAGCATTATTGTTTGACGAGCTGTTTTTTAATATTGGAAACTTAAGGGGATTGGGTGAAAGCACGGTGTTAGAACAAGGTGAGAAAGGTGTCTAGGGGTCTCTTTTTGCCTTCACTAGGTCTTATTGTAACAGGATTTTAATTTTTAAACACATTATGTTTTGAGCTCCCCCTTGGTGAATCCTTGTTCACCACTTTCCAATTATAAGGCAAAGAAATAAGCACAGCCAGGTTTTCTCAGGTTTACAGAAGAAAAGTGAAATTTATTGAAACTTAGACTTAAACTCTAATTCGGTTAACGCCGATGGACACATGTCACGCCCCACGCTAGCATGCATATGCAATATGCACGTGCCAATAGTGATAGAAAAGAGAAGAAAAATAGTGGAGAGGTTTGAGGAAATCCCTGAAGAGGGTTTTATTTTACTGTGCTTCGAGCTCGCTGTATAGTCCTTGATTGTAGGTAATCTTGCTTTTCGTTGGGGCCCAGTATTCTTCTTAAACCTTGTTCACTGTAGGAGACTTCTCTCTCTTGGGGTTTATGTGTTTTCAATGGTTTCTGAAGCTGGTGAGAGTGAGATGAGAGCAGACAGGAGAGAGGTCTTTTCAATCCAGGAGCAAACCGCTTTCTGAGTTTTAAAATTCTGTGGCAAGTTCAAATTCAAAAAACTCTAACCGCCAGTTAATCATGTGCCTAAGCTGGTCTGACCAGGTCTTCTGTGTACTGGGGAAACAGGGACTTGTTCCTTTGTTCCGACACTGTCTGCTAGTATGCAAAAAAGGTCTTTCCGGCGAAGGGCCTGGCAGTTCCTTGTGATAGGCCCTCTTTTCTTCCCAGCCACAATTTTAAATTTTAATGTTCATGTGGCAAAATAATATGTGCCTCATTCTTGGTAGGTGGGAGCCTGCATGACAACAGGAACTTTTTGAACTGTAAAAGTTGCACTTATTCAGTGACTTTCAAGACCTTAGGACATCCCAACACGTCTTACAATCAATGAAGTTAGTCACAGTTGCACTATAGGAAACACGGTGACCAATTTGCAAACAAACAAACAGCACTGAGGTATTGACCAGATAATCAGTTTTAGTGATATTGGTTGAGAGATAAATATTGGCCAGAATTCCCCTGTTCTTCTTCGAATAGTGCCATGGGTTCGTTTGCATCCACTTGAGAGAGCAGAAGGGGCCTTGGTTTAGTGTCTCATCTGAAAGACAGTACCTCTGACAATGCAGGACCCCCTCAATACTGCACTGGAGTATCAGCCTGCATTATGTGCTCAGGCCTCTGGTGTAGACATTGAACCCAAAGCATTCTGACCCAGGACACAGGATATTTAACGTTCACTTAGACACATAAATGGGGCCTCAGTTTAACATCTCACCTGAAGGAAGACACCTCCAACATTCCCTCAGAATGGCACTGGAGTGTCAGTCTTGCATTAAGCATTGAAGCCCAAGCTGTAGTTATACTGCAGCCGGTGCACAGCTGGAGTAGTTTGAGACAATCTCCTGCAAGTGGTCTCATGCTCTGACACCTAGCCTGGTTTGGGTGTAGCCAATCTACACTCCACATGTCACTGTTAAATTGAACATATTCATTAGATCAATGAGCAGCAAAATAGAAAAGGGAAAACTGCAAAAAGCTTTGAAATAAAAATTGAAAATAATGGAAATACACAGCCTCTGTGAAAAGACCAGTTTTGGCTGATTATCCGTCATCAAAACTTATCTGGATACCATAGATTTCTAGGTGTTTGGATTTGGGATATATCCGCCAGTGAGGAAACTGAGCTAAGAACAAACCTTTCCAAATCACCGAGCCCACATAATTCAATGGGGACTAACTAGCCAGTGAGAAACAGAAGCACAAATATGATTCAAGTTGCCTAGACTTCAAAGGCTGGATTGTCAGGGTCGGGGCTGAATGTGGCTCAATCTCTGTAGGATGGACACCCTCATTTCAAGGTTAAATGCAACAGGTGCAAAAAGAAACCAATCACAGTGAAGAATTGCAAGCTCCACCCTAGCAACAAAGCAACTCTCCACGGCAACTGGCCCCAACATTAATCCCAGCGACTCTAAACTCCAAGAAAAGAAAAAAAACAGGGACTTAAGAGTCCGTACTTCAGGAATGCCTGACTCGCCAACCCTGTCACCCACTGACTAATTTCCTTGCAGGCTCTGATTGCAAAGTGAGCTGTCACGCTGCTGACTGGGAACATGGGTTTCCATGGCAACAGATTTGCAGAACATGAATTGCCGGTTTCACTTGGTGCAATCGTTTAACTAAATTATCACTCTTTTTTTTCAAAAAAGATTTAATTGCCAGTTGCAGCTGATGTGTTGTTCCTGTAACGTGATGCTAATCACAGCAGCACAGATGAGAAGATTGCTGATGCAGGCTGCACTAAAGAGGCGGTTTTGTATTTAAGGGTATGAGGGGATTGCTCTCCTGCTTTTGTACTGGAGTGGGGAGTGCAATAGGTTCCATTTTATAATACGGATTCCTACAGACTGCAAACGAAGAACAGATCCCTTCATCGACCTAACTAAAACCAGCTGGTTTTATCCTAAGCTGCTGAATTGTAGACCTGTGTTGCCATTGGAATAGGGTTGTTGAGCTTGTTTGTACTGTAGAATACAATCAATGAACAGAGCCCACACTTCTCTCAGTTGTCCACTCACATAAGGGAGAATTTTCCGACTTGTGCTCTCAGCTAGGAGGGTATATCATCTGTGATAGGTGCTGCTGGCAAAGGAGGAGAAAGTCCAAAAAAAAACTATAATGTTAAAGCACTTTGTTCCCCTATATTGTGCCTCCTCTCCTGAAAGCAATCAATACTTTGGGTACAGTTAATGAGTGCCTACAGCCACACTGGTACCTTGTCTAAAGGGACTATTTTATGTGCAATAGTGAGTATCGGCAGCACATTCAGTGTTGGAGGCCATTCAACAATGGAGCCTGTTGCGGCAATGCCTGGTTCCTGCCTTTGCCTGATGCTGGGCTCCATGCGCTTTCCATGCAGATCATTGGAGCAGGAAAGCTGGCTGATTTTCCACTTCCTAACTCAAGAGAGATGCAATCAATCATAACTCAAATTATTTTTTTTTAAACTCCAGTTTCATATTTCTGCCTTATATGTTTAGGCAGTGAAGGGAAGGGTAAGTAATTTTTCAAGACATTGGTACTTTAATATTTTGCACCTTAATTGATTGAATGTGGATTCATGCTTATTGGTCCGCACATTATGAGTTTTCCCCTCACAGAACAAGGAGAATGTTTTGCAAGATGTTACTTCAGGTTCCTCTTGTTGGAGGGACTCCCTAGGAACAGTGTCACAAAGGTGCTTCCATTAGTAATATTTTTTGAGGACGTTTAAAAGACTGTGGAAAGTACCTGAGAAGATGCCTGGACTTGTATTCTTTAAAAGGGTCACTGAAAGGACATGTGGGACTTTGTTTAAAAACGCTTACTGGAAGTCACATGTCTTAAGCTACATTAACAGCCAGAGCCTTATGGACTATGGAACTGTTTGGAGTCAGAGATGTGACATGTCTGGGTTTAGGGCTCAAGAGGTTTGGTTTCATTTTTGGATATTGTTTGGAGTTCAGTTGGTGTGTATCCTGCTAAGAGCGAAGCCACCTAAACTCATCCTTTGTCACCTGTGTTGAAAAATCTTCTGAGAATCCTGTGTGATAGCTGAATCCACTGATGCAGTAATTCTTCCAAAAAGCCTGCAAGACTACTCCTCGACATCTCCTGAACAGAACTGCTCCAGAAAGATCCCAGTGACAGCCGTCTATGTGTGCCTGGATGCCAGACTGAAAGTTATCTGGAACATTTCATATTATATCCTTTTTTCCTTCAAGAATTAACAAGTATTTTTGTTTTTGTAAAGTTGATCTCTGCAAAGAAAGCTTCTTTATTTTTCCTTTCACTGGTGTGTGTTGGGTTATTTAGAAGGGAATATATTTATACTTTCATTGGATGAAAGGTCACAGACCTGAAACATTAACTCTGCTTCTCTTTCCACAGATGCTGCCAGATCTGCTGAGTATTTTCAGCACTTTTTGTTTTTACTTCAGATTTCCAGCATCTGCAGTATATTGCTTTTATATAATTGGCTATATCCATAACTGGTTAAAGTATTTTTAAATGTATGTTGTGACCAGTGAAATAGTGGGACTAGAGGGAGACAGTGCACTCCTCCAACCTGGGTCATAATATATAATTGGGGGCTTGGTCCGGGATAACCCAAAGCCGACAAAGTGCAATTGTAAGTGGAGTAGTGGAACTAGAGAAAGATAGTGCATTTCTCCAACCTTGGTTGTAACAACAGTACCATGGAGGCCTGTGAGCTGGACCTCAGAGTGAATAGAGGAAACATCCTTCTGCTGAGATTAATTTGAATATACTGTCCATTCCAACATGTTCCTTAGTATTTTGCTCCTAGCTCGCTCCCTCTCCTGTTTTAATCACCTGCTTTACAACCTATACCATGTGTATTCTCTTTGAAGCAGCAGACTTGTAGTCAGTTATCACTGATATGCTTGTTGTCAAACATTGTGCTGACACTCATTAACTAGGATCACACATGAAGAATGAACACTTGGGTGACATACCAGAAGGCAGCTGATGCTTGTTATACCATAGCTCAGGATGAATTAACGCTCCAAGATACACTGATCTTCAGATATCCTCATACACCTGCCTTAATGTAAGTCTTGGTACCCATAGAACTTGTGATTGTTGACTTCTTATAGATTACATGTTAAAGCAAAGCCCCCTCTACTAGTTGTGGTGTTCAAGCTGAATCTTAAAGATCCTGTGGCACTATTGAAGGGCAAGGAGTTCTCCTAGTGTCTTGGCCAATATTCCTCCCTCAGCCAACCACAAAAATAAATTAACTGGTCATACAATTCATTGCTGTTTGTGCGGTCTTGCTATGTGCAAAATGATTGCCACATTTGCCTATATATCAACAGATAATGCATTTCAAAAGTAATTCATTACTTCATTATCCACATTAATTCATTATCCACATTAATTCATTACCTTCTGTAAACTTGAGGCCATCCAAAACTCGGCTGCCTGTGTCCTAACTTTCACCAAGTCCAATTCACCAATTACCCCAGTGCTTATTGACCTACATTGGCTCCCCATTAAGCAACACCTCAATATTAAAATTCTCTTCCTTTTTTCCAAATCACTCCATGGCCTTCCATCTCTGTAATCTCTAGCCCGACAACCCTCCAAGATATCTGTGCTCCTCTAATTCCGGTCTCTTGAGCATCCCCGATTTTAATCGCTCCACCATTGGTAGCTGTGCCTTCAGCTGCCTAGACACTAAGCTCTGGAATTCCCTCCCTAAACCTCTCTGAATCTCTACCTCACTTTCTTCCTTTAAGGTGCTCCTTAAAATCTACCTCTTTGAATAAGCATTTGGTCATCTGCCCTAATATGTCCTTATGTGGCTTGGTGTCAAATTTGCTTTATAATGCTCCTGTCAAGCTCCTTGAGACATTTTGTTAAGTTAAAGGTGCTATATAAAAACAAGTTGTTGTAGTTATGTGAAATGGTTGACACAATTCAGTGTGATATAAACGCAAGCATTATTATTTATTTATATCTCTATATTATAAAAGTTCATATATGCACACACTTCCATGTCTATCACACGTTAAGGCTATTATTTTCAATTTCACCATCCAGGTGGTCATCTGACCCCAAACTAACTATGAGCGGCACCACAGGGGATTCACTATTATTTGACAAGTGAATTATACAAAAGACCGTGTAATGGGGAAGATCTAAACTTTGTGTATTGTGAGAGCCTTTGTGTTCACTCCAATAAAACATAGCAGAGCAGCTACAAAAATCAAATCTTTCTATCAAACATTTCTTAATCTATTTGCAGAACAATGTTATTTGAGAGCTGGAAAGAATCGGTCTCCACTTCCTTGTAATTTGGCAGCCTTGATGGCTCTCTGCTTCAGTTCTATAGATTCCATACCCTTTAAGGCCACCATCTCATCTGTTTTTATTACTTCCAATGAGAAGACTGAACAACAGTCAACAATGAGGATGTCAAGGCCTTGGTGCCCATAAGGCAGCGTGTTTAGTGCTTATAAACACGGTGGCGGCAGATTGACTCCACTGTGACTTGTGGCTGTAAACATTCTTCAGCCAGTTATAATAATGACTTCTTGATATAAAACAATGTTTATTACAAACAGTCAAAGTACCGTCTGCCATGTTTACAGAAACTAAGCATGTCCTTTAGAAGAGGCAAGCATCTTGGGTCTTCAGTGTTGTCTTACTTTGTTCTGTATCTGGCACCATTACAAACATATAACAGAGTGTCTGCAATGGTTCAGATGATACAGTCACCAATCACTTTTTAAGCCACACAGACCAGCAAATTTTTTTTCAAATATTCTCAGGATATGGGTGTCACTGGCAAGGCTGGCATTTTAGTGGCCATCCCTAGTTGCCCTTGAGAAGGTGGTGGCGAGCCACCTTCTTGACTCGCTGCAGTCCATGTGATGAAAGCACTCTCACAATGCTGTTAGCTAGGGAGAATTTGACACAGCAACAATGAAAGAATGGCAATATTTGTCGAAGTCAGTTCAGCGTCTCCCAGATTTGATCCTCATCACTAATTTCAGCTGAGCTGGCAGTTGGGACACTCGAATTGTTGTTGGGCCTATTCTGTGGAAGGGAAAATTCAGGAATTCTCACCCGATTGCTCTCCGGTTGGTCACTCTTGCTGGAAACTTTACTTGTTGGGCCATCATTTAATGACCAGATTGGTCTCAGCTGTGGAATAGTCTGCCAAACATTCACTGCCTTGCTCACTATAAAGAATGCTGTGGGGAATGGGATAGAACTGTATGTTGGCATGAATCAGCAATTTGAGAATGAGATAAAAGGGACAAAAATCAGAAATACAAAAAACTGTATTGCCTAGTCACAGGTTTTTTAAAAATTCAAGGTCGCAATGGAATTGCTGAAGAGAATGACTTCAGAGTCACCTAATAGTCAAAGCCTGCAACTAATTAGTTACAGTTGACATAGCAATTTACAGTGGCAAATATTGACAGAAAAGCATGACCAAAAATCCTGAAATTGGAAAGTAAACTTTGAGGAGAAAGTGTGCATCCTTCACACAATTGTTAACTGTCCCTTAGAAGATCAGGACCATAGAAGTTTACATCACAAACAGAGGCCATTCAGCCTGCCATCTCTGTGTTGGCTCTTTACTAGTACAAAGCTAAATTAATCCCACTGGCCTGCTCTCCTCAGAGTCATGTATCTTCCTCTTTGAACATTTGTGCACTTTTCCCTTGTCTGTGCACACGGATGATGGTATAGCAATGTGTAGAGTTCTGCAGTCCAGCCAATAATGAATACTGAAATTGTAGCTTGCTATTGCATGGTTGTTCCTGGCTATCTGAGTCTGCCTGGAAGTGACTGTCTCCTACTGGTTACAAAGAGGACAAAGGATCTGTTTACCTTAGCAGTGAGGTCAGTGACTCGGGGGCATAGATATAAAGTGATTGGTAGAAAGATTAGAGGGGAGATGAGGAAAAAACTTTTCTCCTAGAGGGTGATGAGGGTCTGGAACTCACTGCCCAAAAGGGTAGTAGAGGCAGAAACCCTCAAATCATTTAAAAGGTGTCTGGATATGCATCTCAAGTGCCGTAACCTGCAGGGCTACGGACCAAATGCTAGAAGGTGGGATGAGGCTGGGTGGCTCGTTTTTCAGCTGGCACAGGCACAATGAGCCAAGTGGCCTCTTTCTGTGCCATAAACCTTCTATGATTCTATGATCCAGAACAAAAATAAAGCAATGTAATGACTGTCAGTCTAAAAGCCTGCTACCCGACCCGAACCCGACGGGACCCGACGACATGTGTTGGGTTTGGGTCGGGTTGGGTCGCACTTCTGGGTCCGGCATTCGGGCTTGGGTCGGGTCGGGCCAGATCAGAAACGCTCTATCACCATCTCAGATTAGTGACTTTAATGTTAATTTACTTCTGGACTTTAAAGGTGGTTTTGCTACAGTTATTTCAAGCTTGTGCAGGTAAGGAACAAAGTGGAAAACGGAAGGTAAGTTGGTCGGGTCGGGCGCGGGAAAAAATGGAAGGATTCGGGCCGGGTCGGGCTCGGGTTCGGATGTGGTTCTGTTGGGCTTGGGTCGGGTCTCATTTGCAGACCCAAGCAGGCCTTTATGTCAGTCTAGTAACTAAATCTATCTTTTAGAGGCATCTGATAGCAAGATGTGATTCTCCCACCTCAAAGTATGTGACGTGACCTTCAGGTGTCAACAGCATCACAGGTCCATAAAACTGTTTGTTTATGAATGTGGCATTAGATCAAGGGCCTCTGGTTTTGCAACCCCATGGGGTAATAAGTTCCATGCAGCTGCACACCCCGATAATCCAATTCCTATATAATGCAACAAAAGTACATGGGTCTGCAGAAATCAGCACCTGACAACAAATCAAATCCGGGCAGGGAAGAGTGGTGTATGGAGCTTGGAGTACAAAAGAACTCAAGTGTTAAAAGTGTCTTAAGAGCTTGGCTCAATGTCACACTTGCATCTAAGTCAGGAAGTTGTGGGTTCAAGCTCCACTCCAGGACATGAGCACATAATCTAAGCTGACACTTCAGTACAAGTACTTAGAGTGCTGCACTGATGGAAGTGTAGTCTTTCAGATGAGATGATGCACTGAAGCCAATTTGCTTGCTCAGGTGGAGTGTAAAAGACCCCATGGCACTGTTTGTAGAGGAACAGGGAGTTCTCCCAGTGTCTTGGCCAACATTCCTCCCTCATCTAACATCACCAAAAACCGGTTATTTCGTCATTCATTTTTTGTGTTCAATTGGTCACTGTCTTTACCTACATAATAACTGTGGACTCACTACAAAGTAATCAAATTGCTGTGAATGCCCTGAGAATGTGATTGGCACAATATAGGTATGAGTTCTTCCTTTCTTCGAAATTACTGACACAACTCGCCAGCGAAGAGGGGGAACAAAGATCAATAGTGTAAGCAAGCTGGTTGAGACTATACTGGAGTGGGCATTGGCATAAATTGTTAGTAACACATGATAAAGCATTCAGAGCAAGAACAACCATGCAGGCATGAATGGGAATATCCACCAAGACCTTCCCTATTTGGGATTAAGCCCGGATTGAGTAGTGCTGCGTGGTCGCAGCTGAAACTACAATATTGTCTGGCAATAGCTGACTGGATTTTCAATGTAAAACAAATGGAATCATGGACTGCAATCCTGAAAACTGGCAACCCCACCCATCCGCGAATCACAAATATTGAAATTGGGACATTGTTATTTAAGGAACTATAAACCAATGGTCCTGTTGACAACTTGCTTGGCACAGAGGCAGAACTTTTCGCTGTTTGTGCAGTGTCTCAGCACTGTTAAAAGAAGCAGCCAGAAGAGTTAATGAGTGCTGACCATACAGTGCTTGCCAACTCGGAGAAATCACTGCTCCACCCACCCACCCCTTGAGAGTATGAGTCAGACTACAACTGCCAAACCAGTGTTGTAAGGGAAGCCTCGTCTGCTCAAGCTGAATTTACTAGTCTAATGCTTAGGGCCTGACATGCGCTGTCATTAGAAAACAGATAGAATCAGGTATAATTGTCAGCTGGAAAATGTTACACAAGTGAAAGAGGTAGCAGCCCAAGTGGGAATATAAAAGAACAATTCACTGACTATGTAGGCACTCTGTTAGATATAAAAATAAAACTATAACTGGAGTTGGGGGATTTATTTCCCAAAAAGAGAATTAAAGATTCTGAAATTTTCCCAAACAACATCATTGTGGAACAGGCCTACCATATCACAGCAGTCTACCATGTGTGCAATATACAGACAGGACCCAATAAAATGGCTCAGTTCTCATCACACGATTTTCTTCCCACCTCTCGTGAAGGTCTTGCTTTTTCTGGGGTACTGGATCAAGGGTTCTGGCAGATGTTCCAGTATCGCAGCCAAATCTGTCCCCCAGAAAGGCTGGGGATGCTGGGACAATTGGAGCTTTCAAGACTGAGATTGTCAGATTTATGTTAGGTAAGAGTATTGAGGAATGTCAAGCTAAGGCAAGTAAGTGGAGTTGGAATAAGTATCAGCCGTGATCTAATTGAATGGAGGGGCTGAATGGCCTACTTATGTTCCAAAGTGACTACTTGTGTGAGCCTGAGGTTTGGCAGACTGTCCAACCATTGATGGTATCATACAGCTGGGGATGATCCCATTTGTCTAATGTCCACACATGTGTCCTTTCCAGATGAGGATAGGAATCAGGAGTGGCGACCCTGGCTAAAATGTTCCTTCCCTAGCCTTGGGAGAGGCTAATTGTAACTGTAGCTTAAATCAGCTGACTGCACAGAACTGAGATCAAACCATAGGATCTTATATCTGTACTACACTGGACCCCATGAAGTCTCATGGCATCAGGTCAAACATGGGCAAGGAAACCTCCTGCTGATTACCACCTACTGCCCTCCCTCACCTGTTGAATCAGTACTTCTCCATGTTGAACACAACTTGGAAGAAGCACTGATGGTGGCAAGGGCAGAGAATGTACTCCAAATGGGAGACTTCAATGTCCATCACCAAGAGTGGCTCGGTAGTACCACTACTGACCAAGCTGGCCAAGTCCGAAAGGACATATCAGCCAGACTGGGCCTGTGGCAGATGGTGAGGGAACCAACAAGAGGGAAAAACCTACTGGACCTTATCCTCACTAATCTACCTGTTGCAGATGCATCTGTCCATGACAGTATTGGTAGGGGTGACCACCACACAATCCTTGTGAAAATGAAGTCCTGTCTTCACATTGAGGATACCGTCCATCGTGTTGTGTGGCACGACCACCGTGCTAAATGGGATAGATTCAGTACAGATCAGGCAGCTCAAAACTGAGCGTCCATGAGGAGCTGTGGACCGTCATCATCAGCAGAATTGTATTTAACCACAATTTGTAACCTCATGGCCCGGCATATCCCTCACTCTATCAATACCATCAAGCCAAGAGATCAACCCTGGTTCAATAAAGATTGCAGGAGAAATTGCCAGGAGCAGCATCAGGCATACCTAAAAATGGTGAAGCTATAACATAGGACTACTTGCATGCCAAACAGCGGAAACAGCATGCAATAGACAGAGCTAAGTGATCCCACAACCAACGTATTAGATATAAGCTCTACTCTCCTGCCACATTCAGTTGTGATTGGTGGTAGACCAGTAAACAACTAACGGAAGGAGAAGGCTCCACAAACATCCCCATCCTCAATGATGGATGTGCTTTAGCACATCAGTGCAAAGGAAAAGGCTGAAGCATTTGCGACCATCTTCAGCCAGAAGTGTCGAGTGGATGATTCATCTCGGCCTCCTGAGATCCCCAGCATCACAGATGCCAGTCTTCAGCTAATTCAATTCACTCCATGTGATATCAAGAAACGGCTGAAGGCACTGGCACCTGACAACATCCCAGCTGGGAATTCTGCGGCGAGTAACCCACCTCCTGACTCCACCAAAGCCTGTCCACCATCTACAAGGCACAAGCCAGGACCCTGATGGAATACTCTCCACTTGCCTGGATGAGTGCGGCTCCAACTCAGGAAGCTCAACACCATCCAGGACAAAGCAGCCCACTTGATCGGCATCCCATCCACCACCTTAAACATTCACTCCCTCCATCACTGGCACACAATGGCAGCAGTGTGTACCATATACACTGCAGCAACTCGTGAAGACTCCTTCAACAGTACCTTCCAAACCTGCAACCTCTTCCATCTAGAAGGACTAGAGCAGCAGACGCACGGGAACACCATCATCTGCACGTTCTCCTCCAAGCCACACACCATCCTGACTTGGAAGCATATCGCCGTTCCTTCACTGACGCTGAATCAAAATGCTGGAACTCCCTCCCTAACAGCACTGTCGGTGTACCCACACTACATGGACAACAGTGGTTCAAGAAGGCAGCTCACCACCACCTTCTCAAGGGAAATTAGGGATGGGCAATAAATGCTGGCCTATGCTTATCCCATGAAACGAATAAATAATAAAAATAACCACAAGGGCCCCAAAGAAGCAGCTGTTATATACAATTCACAGTGACCAAAGGATATCTACAAGAAATCAGCTCCACCTGCTGATCTGCTCCATAGTAGTTACAAAGATTTCTTTTGCCCCCTCTCTCACAGATGATTTGTATCCACTTTCTATCTATCAGCTGGAGAAGCCAGGCCATGCCTCCCCAGGCCCAGTCAGTAGGAGGCATGATTTGAATGCAATGAGACAAACAGCTATGATTATCCCTTCCTCTGAGGTGCACTCTTTCACCCCTCTCTATCTTCAGGGACTTGGTTGAGAATACATTGAAATGTGGCCAACTCAGAAGCTGATGAGTTTCAGTAACAGGTAGACAGCCCAGGAATTAAGAACTACCAGTGGGGAATCAAGTAGTCAGTGGGCTGAAATCTCCTTGGGTGGACATCTGGCAACAACTCTCCTAGTGCAATTACTAGAATCCATTTTCCCATCATCTACAACTAGAACTACTCCCACAAAATCTTCCAGCCTTTTGTGCTGGCCAAAAATATTACTTTGCAAAATCCTCCATTGATAGAGACAGAGAGTTCAATTAACAGTAGATTGATGGGGACTACTCTACATTGCCTCTTTAAGTCATAGACATTTCAGCTGCAGTGGAACAATATTTTTTACCATTCTTTTTGAGAAATATTTCTCAAGATATACCAAAAGGAATTCAATTTCACGTAAAAAAGATGAATGGAATTATATTTAAATAGCAAAATGTATTGTGGTTCAGGTTTTTTGTATTAGAGGCAATGACATGATCTGAAAAATTTACACTATCATTTCAGTGGGTATAATCACGAGGGGAGTATTCTGCCATGTATACAACAGAGGGCGCCTTCAGTCAGCGATACTGTCCTACTCGTTACTGCTCGGAGTGAAAAGCACCAAAGTGATTTGCTTCTGATTTTGCCACCATCACAGGACGTACAAGTGCCTCCACACTGCCCTTCCATGCACCCAAATTCCAAGCCTCTGATTATCACAGATGAAGAGGAATTTTAGCCAGTCTGCAGCAACAAGTTCCAAAAGACATTATATTGCAGTATCTCAGGGATCCACAGAAACACATTTACTCAGTCTCTTGCTGCTTAGATCAAGTACAAGAACAGCAACGACATGCAGTGCGCTTGAAATCGATCACATTTCATGGCAAACTTAGGGAGGCCAAATAAAAGGGATTGCTTCTGCACTAAAAACACGACCGAGCTTCCGTCCTTCATGTGAGACTTTCAGCCAAGGTCACATCTGTCTGTTCAGGTGGATAGTAAAGATCCCACAGACAGCAGGGAGTTTTCTCAGGGTTCTGGCCAACATTGCTCTCTCAACCAACATCACAGAATAAGAACAGTTTAACAGGTAATTTATCTCATTGCTGTCTTTGGGACCTGTGAAGTGCTTTGGAACACATTTGAGGTATTTGATAAGGTGCTATATAAATGCTAGCAATTTCTGAGCAGATTAAAAACAAAAAAGAAGCTTCCCTAATGCCCAGTGGGGAGAGGCAGTAGGTTACAAATCCATACAAAGCAGGCTGAAACCCCAGTTTGCAATGAATTGGCTGACCTCAGCCATAGTGGCACAAGGGGTTTACAACTGGCATTAGCACCATAGATTAGGAAGGGAAAAGAAAATCAGCCAGGGTTCCTGTTTCTTATCTCCATCCAGTGACCCCTGCAGTTATGGGAATAAGAAGGAGGATAGAATCAAACTCTCTTGTGATGCCTTCTGTGGCTGAATGCACATCTGCGTGAGTGAATAGAGAGCTGTCATCCCCTGTGCTTTCTGTAAAGGAGGGGAGAGCATTGGAAAAAATATATGTTTTAAAAACCTATATATAAAGGACTAGAAATCTGGTTACCCGATTTTTAGGTGTGGGGGTCAAGATTCATGATGTGCCCACGTCCGTTCAGACTGAGGTGGGCAGTACGTGAATTTGGTGCACCACCTCATCTGACTGAATGTAGTGTCTGGCCGAGCAGGTCCTGTACTGTTGTCCTCTTCCTAACGCTGTCGGCTGCCTCTGTGCTTAGCCCAGTCGCGTTGTTCAGAAACCACATGATGTAGTGAGCCTGCTCTTCTTAAAGGCAGGCTATCGCTTTTAAAGAGAAACCGCACTGAAGAATATTGCTGCAATTTAAATGATGGCAAAGTGAACACCAGGGCAGAGAGAGGGCTTGAGGGTGAAGGATACAAGTGCTGGAGGCATTAGTGAAGGAGGTGGGTAGGAGAAGAGGTGTCATGTCTCCTCAGGGGGCCAGAAGGACCTCAAGGACCACCCTCAGAAGGGAGTGGAAGCAGGTGGCCAGGGAAGTCAGTTCCCAGAATTTGGACCCAAGCACCTGGCAACAGTGCCTCAAGAAGTCTGATGACCTCATGTAGGTGGTCAAGGTCAGTGAATGCCTCTTCACATGACCTATCCTTCACACCACCAACCTCTCACTGCTCATTGCACCACATCCCAATTGCTCACCAATGGCACCAATCCCTGGCACTCAGGACTTATGACTAACAGCCAGATGCTCCACTCACCCCCACACACCTACCAATGCAGCCAGCCTCATACCCACCTCTGCCTGCCTCCACATTCCTCCAGCTATTCAGCTGTAACAGGCACATCACTCAAAGACATTGCAACACATTCACTGATATTCTGCCCTCTCTCTTGGAGGACAAAGAGGCACACAATATAAGGATGCTGAGCAGAACTGGCTGTGGACAAGGATGCCTGCATTTCCTAAGCCCTACAGAGGAGATGGTTGTCTGCATTATGGGGATGGCTGCGTCGGGGCCCGCGTCATCTGGTGTCACTGAGAACATTAAGGATGATAGTATGTTCCTGCCTTATGCTCTTTCTCAACTCAGAGCACACTCTCATCTTGCTATCTGGCATGATGGTGCTGATGGTGTGATCATGGACCTCTTGCTTCCCAGCCCACCTCTTTCCTCACATAAACCTTTCCTTTCTGTGCTCCAGCTTTCAGATATCCAAGAACTGTCCCTACGCAGCCACAGCAGACCATGGAGGAAGAGAAAGAGCAACAGCTCAACACTGAAGAAGAGGTCCCATCACTTGATTTGGCACTTACAACCACCAACTCAGATACTGGCACTGCATGTACCTTGGAGGCTAGTATAGAGTTGGGATCAGCAATAGGTGATTCATGCGGGCATGAGGGGGCTGCAGCTAGGCCAAAGGTTTATTTGCCGGTTCACTGGAATGAGGTTGCAGCTGGGTTCTGCTACAGACGGCACAGATGAGGACCCTAATGGGGCAGCATACAGGTGAGTGCTGATGGGAATGCACCCCGAGATGTGTGTGCATTGTCTGGCCAGTTTTCTGTCATTGTCAAGGACCATGGAGGAGTCTGCCACCAAGTTGGCAGATGGCATCACACAGAGCTTTTTCTCTTGACAGTCTCTGCTCCATCTCCCTATGGTACTGCAGACCAGAGGCCCTGTCATTGCTGCTCCCATACCTGTTGCAGACTTTGTCTCCTACTCCTCAGCCCAATGTTCCCTTTAACCTCTGATTGCCATGCGCACCCAGCTTGTTGCACTGTGCTGTCCCTTTGAGATTGGCACATCTTGGAGGGAACATTGCCTCTGTCCCCTACGAAGATGCAGCAACACTCCCTGGCAAATCCAGGAACTCACCACAACACTTCCAAAAACACTCCGAGTATTTTCATACACTTTGCAATAGAAACATTTCTTAAAAATCACCTGACCTGCAATTTGGATGTCTGGCCCTTTAAATAACTCTACTGTGGGACCCATCTTGCATGCTTTTGTTTGCAGAGTGACCTAAGAATTTGTTATCAAGGACCAGCATTACCCAAATTAGGGATCCTGGCATCACATCAACCAGTTGGGCTGTGTGATGTAAGGATAGAGTCAATTCAAGGCCTTCTGGAGCACAGAGAGAATGTCCCCACATCCGCCCTTCTCAAAGAACGCAGCATGCGCCACACAGGAAGCTGCTGACCGTCCAGGGCACCCCACAATTGTGGCATTAAGCCTCCTCGTTAGGTGACGTTACACAAGGGAATTTCGCACCCAGAATCTTTCCTTCAAACCGCCCCCCCACCCTTAAAATCAGCAGCAAAGATAGATGCACTGTGCTGTCTAAGTGTCAATGTTTGACCGTGTGTACAGAAAGCCACCACTGGGGTGGAATGAAGTTAACTTATCCTCCCCAAATTAAGGCATTCCCCTGCCCCAAAACCACAACATCTGTTCCTCCGAACTATATTCAGGTAGTTTTAGTTTTGGCTGATTGTATAATCTGGGTGATATGGGATCAGTCCATTATACATCGATTCTAATCTACATTTTCATTGGTTTCAACAGACATCTGATCTGCTTTTTCCATTTTTCATGATCACCCAAAGTCAAAAACAACCCTAAGGTGAGCTTGTGCCTCTGGTCTGATATAGATCTTCATTGTGAGCACAACACTGAAGAAGCAGCTGAGCTTCTGCCCAGCAGTGTACAGGCATAACAAGACTGTTGTAATCTGTGGTACATGTCCTGGGACAATCAGCAATTAGTGCATGCCACGACCTCTTACCCATTATTACACACCATGACCGTGCTCTTTGGCATGGGTTTGTGACGGTGATCTAGGCCCACTTTGCAGCCTATAACAAACCATAGGCTGTGTCTGCAAACACTTTTCACAGAAATCTCTCAGAATTTCTGTTGCCAGTGTGCTTCCAACAGCAATAGCCTTCTGCAGACTGATTCAAATGTGGTTTAAGCTTCATTTTCAGTGCGTTTACTGCTGGTGCACTCCTATGTTCAGAGATGGTTTTTTAAAAAAAATCTCCCTCCTTCTGCTGAAAGTTTGAGCTGGGATACGGTTCCGTTGCAACCCGTAGTCCTCCACTTCCTCACCAAATTACTCACTCTTCATGCACAGGCTTACCAGGGGAGTCCAGTCTTCTTGTCTATATGTTGCAAAGGCCCACGTAAAGCGTTTAAGTCCGTGTTCCAGCTTTGAGTAAGTTGTAGCTTTTGACTCAGTAAGTTGTCGGTTCAAGTCCCACTTCAGAGACTTGAGCACAAAATCTGGCTAACACTCCAGTGCAGTATGGAAGGAATGCTGCACTGTCAGAAATACTATCTTTCAGATGAAGTGTTAAATCGAGGTCCCATCTGCCGTCTCAGATGGATGTAACAAGTCCCATGGCATTGTTTCTCAGAAGAGCAGGGGAGGTTCTTCCTGGTGTCCCGACCATTATTTATCTCATAATCAACAGATTATCTGGTCATTATTATATTGCTGTTTGTGGAAGTTTTCTGTGCACAAATTGGCTGCCGTGCTTTCTACATTACAACATTGACTACTCTTCTAGAGTACTTAAATGGCTGTTAAGCACTTTGGAATGTCCTGAGGTCATAAAAGGTGCTATATAAATGCAAGTTCTTCTTCCTACTAATTTGCCTATCTCAAGTTGCTGATACTAACAGATGTCTATATTTTGATTTAAGATTTATCTATCAATGTGATAATAGCACTAAAAGCAGCATTTCCAAACCTCCAAACACACAAAATGCAAAAAGGCAACTAGTAGGTAAGACATATAAACACCAATGAGGCTAGGTTGACTGGATCACAGAACTCAAGGCCTCAGGAAGCCAATTGAACTGTACGTAGACTCCCCTGGTCCAGATGATGACAACTGCTCAGCCAAATGAGTGTGGAGGTTTTTTTTAAAATTGAGAAACATACGTGAAGAGCCCTGGACATCAGCCGAGATTGAAAAGAGTAGGAGAGAAAATTTGATAAAACAGGACCTAGTGATTAACTGATACCAAGCTTGAGTTTTTAAAAGCCTAGAGATTGTAGGAGGAAGTGAAGATGACGGGTGCTTCACGGTTTTCAAATTGAGGATAAGTTTGAGTAGGAGATGCACGCTGTCAAGCATAAACAGGATGTGCTGTGAAGACCTTCCTTAGCCTGCTAACACTCATTGTTGATGTACATAAGGAATTCTGACGAGGTAACTGAGTGTGCCTGGCACTTGTGGAACTGCACCCAGCAACAGTTTGTGCCTTGAAGAGAGAAAATCTAGAAATAAAATGCATTCAGAAGGAGTGATTTGCCAATGGGGACTGTTCTCACAGGGAGTGTATCACAGGGAATTACAGGGGACGCACAGCATAATTTCCTGGATTATGCACCCTGGGAGTGTCACCCAGTGGATTATACAATCACCCCCATGGTCACTATGTAAACCCTCTGGTCATCGCAATCAACCACCACCAATATTTCTGTAACAGTCTGTAAATAAATCAAAATATTAGTTTCCATTACCTTTTCCTGTTAAACTATTTTTTTCTGAACAAAATTTAGTGGTGCTCTATAACACTTCCTTTGGTTTTAGAAATTTGCAAGTTCTCCCTGTGACTGCGTGGGTTTTTGCCGGGTGCTCCGGTTTCCTCCCACAGCCAAAGACTTGCAGGTGATAGGTAAATTGGCCATTGTAAATTGCCCCTAGTGTAGGTAGGTGGTAGGGAACATGGGATTACTGTAGGGTTAGTATAAATGGGTGGTTGTTGGTCGGCACAGACTCGGTGGGTCGAAGGGCCTGTTTCAGTGCTGTATCTCTAAATAAATTTTAAAAAAATAAATACTTCACAACCTTCAACGTGATGCTGATATCAATGGAGATTTCTCAGTGAGGATGAATTGGAGCCTATCCTGCTTCACACTTTGACCTGCCATTTATTTGTTTTCTTAGACCAAAGGAAAAGTGCGTCTCGCTTACTGGCATCTAGTGTGGGTCAAGGGTCAGCTGATAATGTTGGTCAGCGTTCTGCTACTTTCCAGGGGTGCGAGGCACTAAAAATGTCAATGATCCCTAGTTACTGACTATAGCTGGAGGATGCCGCAGGACATTTTCTTTTGGGAATTTACATCTCCACAGCCTGGCTAAATGCGCAACCTGGTGTGCTACTAAACTATACAGATCGAAAAGGCCCTAGGTTTGATCCCTGCTTATCTCAATCAGTGCAACATTTGGGGTGCAACTACACCCTCCATGTTTGACAGCAGGAAAATTGGCCAGGACTTCGTCTTCCTGAGTGGATTCTGCTGTCTCCCAGTTGGCAAAAGCATGCATGTGGTCATTGGGTTAGGCTAGGTTTTGGCTGTGGTGCCCACCTTGGAAGAATAGGCCAATATCAATCACTGTTTAGGCTTGTGCATGGAGGGTGGCGAGTTGGACAAGGTAACAGAGGGTACCAAAAGGCCTGTTGTTTGGTACTTTGACAAGTCAATGCCTTCAGGAGGGGAACTTTATGGGAATGCCAGACTTTTTCAGAGCTTTCTATTAAACGTGGCTAAATAGCACAGAGTGACAAAAGAGTAGGCAGCTCATTCCTGCCATAAACTGTAAAACACCGGAGGAATGGTTCTACATAAATACTCCCTGCTCCTTGATGATAATCTGATTGCCAATGTGACAGAAGACCCCACAAGCTGCAATCAGATGAGGAACTAGTTAAATTGCCTTTTTCCTGGTGTTGGGTTGGGTAAGAATATTGACCAGGACATCTACAGAACTCCCTACCCATCTTTGAACAGTGCCATAGGATTTTCAATGCCTACCTAACAACAACATGCATTCATATAGCATCTATAATCTAATAAAACATCCCAAGGCATTTTACAGGAGAGAAATCAGACAAGAATTGACACTGAGCCAAAGGAGGAGGCATTAGCACAGGTGACCAAATGCTTGGTCAAAGAGGTAGGTTTTAAGCAGCGTTGTATAGGCGGAGAGAAAGGTTTGGGGAGGGTATTCCAGAGTTTAGACAGACTGGGTTTCAGATTATCCTCTTATCGGAACGTGCAGCACTCCTGCACTGAACTGTCAGCCCATGCTCCAAGCTCAGTTCCTGAAGTGGCACTTGAAACCACAACCTTCTGATACAAAGGCAAAAGTGGTACTCATTGAGCCAAACTGACACTTAAGCTGGCACCAGTTTAATTTGAATTGTAGGACACTGTATAACCCAGCTCCTTTACATCGCCAGCAGAATAGGAGATCCCATTTTCATGGGTTTATGATTGTACCACTGGAATAAGGCAGCTGCATTAAGCAATGTGGATTCAGGGAACTGGCTCACGAATCCACCAGTGTGAAATTGCCTGTCCCTATCCCCATGGTGTCTAATCAACGTTCAATCATTCTGCAGTGTCCACAAGAATGACATTCTGAGTGCTTTGTCTCCAGTATGTTTTTCAGAGGGTGATTTGATAAACAGCTTAATGGTACCATTTGAGTGTCTACCGGGGATTTGCCACATGGTGAGTCCCACAGTGGAGCTGGAAGAAGAGGAAGGGAGAGATGGTGACGACAGGGATAAGGTGTTCCTGTGCAGAGAGAAAAAGAACAATTATGGCATTCTTACAACCTCTTGTCACTCTCTCCTATTTTTTTCTTCCTGTGGATTCACCTAATGAAGAGGCTAAATTAATGCGATTGCCATTATTGAAAGAGAGGCGCTCCGATCCTGTGTTTTCAGCTTTAACCGGAGAAAGCAGCTGACGAGACCCACAGAAGCATGGGTTCAAGTCCCACTCCAGATACTTTATCTAGTCTGACACTCCAGTTCAGTATAGAGGGAGTACTGTACTGTTGAAGGTACCATTTTTTGGATTAGATGTTAAATTGAGGCCCTGTCTGCCCTCTCAGGTGAACGTAAAAGATTCAATAGCACTATTCTGAGAAAGAACAGGGATGTTCTTCCCAGTGTCTGCACCATTATTTAACCTTCAGCCGCCATCACTAAACAGATTATTTGATCATTTATTTCATTGCTGTTTGTGGGAGTTTGTTGTGTGCAAATTGGCTGCTTTGTTTCCTACATTGCCACAGTAACTACACTTCAAAAGTACTTCATTGGTTGTAAAGCGCTTTGAGAGACCTGAGATGATGAAAGGTGAAAATATAAATGCAAATTCTTTCTATCCTTCCAAAGGAAGCACTGTCCTGAGCCGATCTGACATATCAGCTGACGATGGCATGGGGAGGTCGGCGAGTGAGTGTCCTGCTTGGCTCTCCACCTGATGCCCATGCACCGCCTGTGGGGGCATGGTGGGGGCAGAGGGGGTGGGGGCGGCAGCAGTGGTGGGCGGGGGAATAAAAAGCTTTTTCAAACCCTAATGAAAATAAAAGCAATAATTCACAAACACTTCCTTGTGCTTGAGGCCACGTGAACACTTTGTACATATAAATGGAATATACAAAATTTTAAAGACTTTTGTGTCTATCACCCTGTTGCCGGGGAAGAAGAACAGGCTCACAGCAGCTGGGTTGAAGACCCTGAGCTCACCATTCGGGCAGCCCTGACTGACCTATTAAATTACAGAACACAAACAGGCTGTTTGAAGATTGAAATGAAGTGCCATTGACAGTGTACAACGCAGCCTGAACAATCTTACAGTGTGATTCTGTAACCTCCGGGATCCCTCTATGGAAACACTGACAGGACTGTCTGTCTCTCTCTGCTCAGAGCTGAGCGTCACAACAAGGCTCTTTATCTGGGCTGAGATTACATACTTTGTAGGAGAGACTCTGGGGTTTAAAAGAATTGAGAAGCAATTACAGCCAGCTAGGGACTGAGCAGATGATGTAATTGGAACTTAATATTTAAATTAACATCTAGAATATCTGGCAGAAGCTGTAAAATAGCTATTTAAAGAAAAGGATAGAAGGTTGGCAGTAGATCGTCCACAGGAATTATAATTACTAATAATTATTGGTTAGAATTGGGAGCATGCATCAAGAAGTCAGGGGCAAAGTTCAGCACACCTCCCGCCATTTTGTATGTATTAAAATAACTCGGAGCTCTAATTTGTAAGATCTGACATCATGTACGCTGGGCAAAGAACCTCACTAACAAATGGCAAATTATTTATTTTTAAGATAACTTGTTTTAAGATCTTTCTTTCTCATGAACAAAACAAGAGGTAATGCTAAACTTGTATTGTAACATAGTAAAAGGTCCCAAGGCACTTCACAGGAGTGATTATTTTACAAAATTTGACACCGAGCCACATAAGGAGTTACTGAAACAGTTGACCGAAAGTCTGGTCAGAGGTAGGTTTTAAGGAGGAGAGAAAGATAGAGAGGTAAAGGAGTTTAAGGAGGGAATTTCAGAGCTTAGGGCTGAGGCAGCTGATAGCATGGATGCCAGTGGTGGAGCGAAGAAAATCTGGGAGGCCAGAATTGAAGGAGCACAGAGATCTCGGAGAGTTGTGGTGCTGGAGAAGATAGAGCGGGGGGAGGTCATGGAGGAATTTTGAAAACAAGGATGAGAATTTTAAAATCAAGATGTTGCCAGACTGGGAACCAATGTAGGTCAGTGAGCAAAGGGTGATGGGTGAACAGAACGTGGTTGCAGTTAGGATATGGGCAGCAAAGTTTTGAATGAACTCAAGTCTATGGAGGGCGGAAGATGGGAGGCTGGCCAGGAGAACATTAGAATAGTCAAATCTAGAGGTAACAAAGGTTTGAGGGTTTCTGCAGCACGAGTTGTGGCAGGACGGAGTTGGGCGACGTTACGGATGTGGAAGTAGGCAGTTTTGGTGATGGCATGGTTATATGGTTAGAAGCTTATCCCAAAGCTAGGTTATCGTGTCCAGTTGTGGGCACTTCACTTCAAGGTCAAGGAGAAAGTGCGGAAGAGAGTAATTAAGATGATCCCAGAGATGAGAGACTTTAGTTATGAGGAGAAACAGCACTTTCCATTCGAAGAAAGGGGAGATCTGTTAGAGGTGTTCACAGTTATGAAGTGTTTTAATAAAGTAAAAAAAAACTGCATGGCTCAGTGAGTCAGTAACTAAATGTCTTAAATTTAAGCCCTTCACCAAAGGAATGACAGGAAGGACTTGGAACAGTTTCTTTTTACATTGAGGCCGGAATTTTACCAGCAAGAGTGTAGTCCCACTGCCGGGGCCGAAAGCGAGTCCTGAGCCTGCAGGGACAGATGGCCGGACCCTGGGGACGATTTTACTGGCAGCAGCCAATTGAGAGGCCACGGCCGTAATTCCCATCCAATTAAGGATGGTGGCCTGCCTCTCAGAGCTGCTGGCCCAATCAGAGGGCCAGCAGCTCAGCAGCCTTGGCATCGCCACTGATAGAGGTGGCCACTGCTGAGGCTGCAAGAAAGAAAGGGTGCCACCATTTTGAAGTGCCCTCCCAGGGTGGGTAAGAATTCTTCTACAATGTGCCGGGACCAGGCAGGCAGGCCCTGGTAACTGGAGGGGTGAACCCTCTGGCAGCAGAGTCGGAGCCGTGGGTACAAGTGTTGCTGCCGGTGGGCACCTCCGTGGGCCATGAAGCACCCAGAAAGGAAGGTCCCCCCCAATCCTCCACCAGAACCCACTGGGAGGCAACCACAGTTTACCTGGTGGCCTCCCCTCATGGTCGGGGGCTCGTCCCCATGCTGGTAAAATCCCGCCTGGGGTGGGAAGTGGCTGTTTTTTGGCCACTTAATTGATTTATTTGGCTGCCCGCCTCCAGTCAGCAGGTGGCCGCACCACTGCTGTTCCTGCTTCTGGGAATATCCCATTGCAGGGGGAAGACGTTGGGCTTCTCTCCCAATGCCTTCTGCCACATTTCCACGAGCCCTCTCATCTCCCAGCTGTTCTCCAGAGGGCTGATAAAATTCAACCCAGAAAGTTGTTAGGAACGAGAAACAGTAGTGGAAGCAGAATCTATAACTGCTAATAAAGGGAAATAGGTAAGTATTTGAGAATTAAAAATGCAAAAGAGTCTGGGTAAAAGGCAGGAGAGTAGGACTAAGGAGATTTCTTTCAGGGAACTGGAACAGCCACGATGGACCTCATGACATCTTTTTGTCCTACAAAATCTTGTCTATAATAACTTAAGGGGCAAAGTTGGGTGAATGGAGTTGAGGTACGAATCAGCAATGATTTAACAGAATGACAGAACAGCTTGAGATGCTGAATAGCCTACCCCTGTTCCTATCATCGTATAAATTTCCCCTCCAATCGCTGGGTTATGGTTCTCTGGGATGCTTAAATATGTTAAAGGTGCTATATAAATGCAAGCTGTTATAGTTGCTGATTAGATTCCGCATCTAACTTACTTCCAAATATACATCATACATAAACCGCCAGAACCTTTCAATAAGATTCCAGCCTGTAACTCACCCCTGAGTTTCCATTGTTTTATGTATCATTACACAATGGCACAATGTGCCCATGTACAGCACGTTATCGGTGTAGGATGGCACTCCTGTGATGTGCCCACGTTCACTACTACACCATCACCAATTGGAACCGCTGCACTATACCCATTGAATCCTGACATCCTGACCTTGCCGGATAAGAAGGGGTAACATGAACCTTTTTTAAAGGAGAAAGGAACCACGACAAAAAGAAGCACAGGTCTCAGATCACTGCCTGGGTCCTCGGAATAAACTTTCACAGAGCTCTTTCCTCTTGTTCCAGTGGCTCAAATCTCAGGAGTGTGAAGCATGGAATAAAAGAATTCCGGGATCAAAGCAAAGAGCTCTTCTACCTGAAATGAGCTTGATCGGAGATAAAACAAGGCTTTGAGCAAATCCAGTACACACAAAAATGAAGCCTGGGAGGATGGCTCATACTACTGCAAATATTTCATGACATTTTTTCCCCTCAATTTTCTCCTCTCACCTTAAAGGTGCCAGGTGTCTGAAGGTTGTGGGTTGAAGCCCCATTTGGGCACAAAATCTAGACAGACACTCCAGTATAGTACTGAGGGAGTGCTGCTTGTCTTTCAGATGAGATGTTAAACAGAGGTCCTGTCTATCCTCTCAGGTACAAAGTAAAAGATTCCATATTACTATTTTGAAGAAGAGCAGGGGAGTTCTCTCCAGTGTCCTGGCCAATATTTACCCCTCAAACAACATCACTAAAACAGGTAATCGAGTCTTATTGCTTTTTGTGGAACTTTGCTGTGTGCAAATTGGCTGCCATGTATCTTACATTCCAACAATGACTACACTTCAAAAGTATTTTGGGATGTCTTGAAGTCATGAAAAATGCTATATAAATGCAACTCTTTCTTTCTGAAGAACAACTTGCATTTATATATTGCCTTTAACATAATAAATCCTCTCAAAGCACTTCACAGGCACTTTATTACAGAAAAAGTGACTTAATACTCAACATGCAGCTGAAATTTTGGGCCACTCCCATGACAGGAACAGAGGTGGGTGGGACCGAAAATGTTGGCGCTGGGCCGCATGTCAATTTCAGGGCGCTGATCTTGACCCCAACAATGATCCCCAGCGAATCCCACTCTCCCTCCAATCCCACTCTCCCTCCAATTGAGGCCAATTAAGACAGTTTAGAAGCTCATTTAGAGCTTGTGAGGATTTAAACTTCTGATTTTTAAAGTGCCGGACAGATTACCCATGCCTTCAGAAACTGACCAACTGAAGGCTGGCGGGTACAGAGTGGGGAGCCAGCCATGGCTGCCCAAGGCCTCACCCTGGCTCCATAAGGGGATCAGTGGGGCAAAGGGGGACTGGGCACTTGGTAAAAGGGTGACCTTGGTGCTGCACAGGTGGCAGGGAGAGTGCGTAATCAGTGCCCAAGCTTTGAACGGGGTTGGCAACTTCGGCATCACAGGCGCAGAAGAGCAGGGGACAAGGCTGCAAGGGCAATTGGGAGGCCACCTCCAAGAAGGAAGGCTCCAGCTGGCACTGAGGGCTGACTGTTAGATTTTGGGCTTAGTGGCGATGAGGAGCAACACCCTTCACAGGAAGGGCAGA
Source organism: Heterodontus francisci (assembly GCF_036365525.1). Classification (NCBI taxonomy): domain Eukaryota; kingdom Metazoa; phylum Chordata; class Chondrichthyes; order Heterodontiformes; family Heterodontidae; genus Heterodontus; species Heterodontus francisci. The sequence continues at coordinate 13,773,947 of NC_090407.1, read as the reverse complement.
ACCCCATCAGGAGGGCATGGGAGAGGAAAGAAGGCCAAACCTTCAACACAGATCGACTGTCAAAGATGGAGCTACCTGGAGATGATTGAGAACTAGTGCCGCAGGAGACTGTGATTCTCCAGGCAAATGGTCACAGATGTCTGTGCCCTTGCCGCCGAAGACCTTGCACCTCGTACCACTGGTTGCCATGTTCTGCCAGTAGCCGTCAAAGTCACTGTGGCCTGAACTTATTTTTTCTAGCTCCTTCCAAGGATCAGTTGTGGACCTTAGTGCCATCTCAAAAATGGCTGCACGCCACTGCATCTCACTGGTCACTGATGCCCTCTTTGCCAGAGCTGGACAGTACAGTCATTTTATGACAGACACAGCCTCACATGGACAGAGGGTATTGGGTTTCGCCAGTATCGCTGGATTCCCCCATCATCATCAATTGCACCATATGGCCATCAAGGCACTCAGCGACCGGCCAGGGAAATCCATCAACAGGAAGGGCTTCCACTCCCTCGATGTCCAACTAGTCTGTGACCACAACAAGAGCTTCCTCCATGTGTGCGCTTGATTTCGTGGCTGCTGCCATGACTCCTTCATCTTCTGCCAGTCCAGGCTGTCTCAGATCGTCACACTAACCTCCAAGTGTGTGGATGGATCCTAGGGGACAAGGGAAATCCCTTGAAGAGATGGCTACTGACTTCTTAAGGACAGAGGCGCAGAGGCGATACATGCCATCTGTTCTGCAGGACAACCATTGACCAGGCCATTGGGCTTCTGAAGATGCAATTCTGGTGCCTGGACCAGTGGAGTGGGACCCTCTGATAACCTCCTGCAAGGCTATCGGTCACTGTGGTAGTTTGCTGCATTCTCCATAACATTGCCCTCCAGAGAGGTGTGGACCTTGAGGATGGTGAGGCCCTGGAAGAAGACAGCTCATTGGGGGAGGAGCAGGAGGTAACAGAGGAGAAGGAATTGGAGGTGGAGGGAGATGATACTGAACTGAGAGGTGCTCTGCAACATGATGAGATGGTCTCCTCCTGCCACCCTCCGGGAAGAGGATCTTTCTCCTCTCCTTCACAGCCTCCAGCATTAGATCCAGGTTGGCATCGATGAAGTGAGGATCTACCCCAGATGCCAGGCCTCCAGCTCCCCTGTGACATCTTGGTTCCCTCTGGTGAAGTGGAAGGCTTTGGCAAAACCACAGATCTCTCCCTACAGGACAACCAGCAGCCTCAGTGCTGGCTGACATGGGAATATAAATGAGTGCCACATTTCATCTGACCCACCTCCATTCCTGCTCCCACTAGCTCTAAGTGGACAGGAAATCCGTCTCCATATCAATTACGGGCTCACTCCAGTGAAAATCTGAACTTTAATCAGTTTCCCACCAAAGGTGAGTTTATGACCCAAAAACAGTCCCGGCTCCTGTTTCCTGCCTCCGTGGCGAAAATTCAGCCCATGGATTTTAAACTGTGGACCTAAATTAAAGTTAATTAACTCTGAAGCGTTTATATTCACAAGTCATACTCTGTGAAAATATGAAGCTACATGTGTCGTGTAGCTAGTGTCGAAACTCCCAGCTGAGTTGAAAGTCTGCTTCAAGGGCCAGGCATTGTATACATAGCTCTTTCCCAGGGAGTTAGGCTTTCACAGGTGACCTATAACATTAACACCATCATCCCCTCCTGGTGACTGCTGAGACCAGCTCCCATGTTTATTGGTGTCTAGTATTCCCTAATGAAACTAAAACTGCAGCGGCATTGCTGCCCCTCACCCCCACCTCTAGCAGGCAGACACACGAATTTGTTATCACAACACACACACATAGCAATAGAAGTGCACAGTACTTGATTCTGCTTAGTGGGGGGCTCAGTGACTAAGGCTCAACATCACTGTTGTGCTGCTGCAGAAGTCTCACATTTATTCAATTCTGCCTGGTTGGATTCCACTGCTTTCCAACTAATTGTGTCAAAATCACATTTAAATATTCACTCACCATACCCCTGCCCCCCCACCACCCACATCCTGCTTATAGAGCGTTAGCAGAAGTAAATCTACAGCGGTATCAAGGTAGAGCTGCCACCTCTCCAGGATTGGCCTGAAGTCTCCAGGAATTAAAGGTTATTGTCCTGGGAAATGCTGCGAGCAACCAAGGAGAAAAATTTTAGGGGCATTAAGATTGTGTTGTTTTCTTTGAACACTTTTGTTTAATAGTTATAAAAATATTGAAGATGGGAAAAATATAGGTTTGACTGGGCAGGACCTTTGAAAGTGGGAGGTCATGTGCTGAAACCTTCAGGAATATGTCCAATCAGAGTTGCCAACCCTTAGTATCAGGTGGTAGACCACAGACAGGCTACTTCTGACCATGTTCTACTATACAGATATCCAGTAAAAGCAAAATCAAAATTTATTTTTCTTCTTATTCTCCACTCTCCCCTGCTGAAGGTGTTGACTCACAGCTGGGGTACAGTTCCACCAGCACTAGCTGCTCTCCAGTAACTCACTCATGTGCCCATGTGTCAGGAGCATTGACAAGAGTATTCAACCTTCAGGGGTTTAACAGCCAAGTCCAATCCTGCGCTCACTGAATGTCCTTACTTGAGCACTCTCTGGTTCAGTTCATGCCAGCCAGTTTGAACATCGTCGACATGCCCAGGCAGCAACCAAGTGCAAACAGCAGAAGGAGCATTCAGAAATTTGAGCATCCCATTCACTTGCTTCATTAACCACCACCTGCCCCACCTATGGAGAGTGTGCGGATCCAGAATTGAACTATTCCATCACCTAAGAACCCACAAACCTGGTGTAGAAGAAAGTCATCCTCGTTCCCGAGGGACTGCCTAAGAAGAAGAAGATTCAATTGCAATCAGTCGTGGAAACCTTGGCTAGGACTTCCTGGTATGTGTGGCTCAGTATATCACCCAGACTACTTACTTACATCAGGTAATGTACAATGCTGTTGTGACAACTGTGAAATGTATGTTCAATTCCCCCTTCCCTACAACAATACATCCCAATCTTACCCATGGTACTGTGGTCATAATTGAAATCCAGTAAGGCATCCATTTAATTTGATTAAAAAATAAGAAAGAACTTGGGCCTTACATGACCCAAAGACATCCCCAAGTACTTCACTGCCAATTCATTACTTTTGAAAGGTAGTGGCAGCCATGTTTGCACATGGCAAGATGCCACCAGCATATGAGATAAATGATCAAAGAGTCTGTCTTGGTGGAGTTGGCTGAGGGATGCATGTTGGCCAGAATACAAGAAAAATCCTCCTGCTCTTCTTCAAATGGTGCACTGGGATCTTTTATATCCATCTGAGAGGACAGACAGAGCCTCAGCTTAATGTCTCATCTGAAAGGGGCAAATTGTCTGACATTGCAGCATTCCCTCAGTACTGCTCTGGAGTGTCAGCCTCGATGATGTTCTTAGGTCTCTGGAATGAAACTTGAACCCACAACCTTCTGACTCAGAGAGGTGAAAGTGCCACCACTGAGCTGAGGCTGATATAATTTCGAACAGCTTTGGGATGCTCTTTTACATTAAAGGTGCTATAGAAAGGCAAGTTGTTGCTGCTGCTGTTGGGAGGCAAGGCTGCTAATCTCAGCACAGTTCGTGTGGGCATGGCCACACAGCACATAAATGGCACCAATTTGGCAGCTGTAGAAAACAGAGAGGCTACTCTGATGTAAGCAGAATATTATTGGGTTCAAGAACCTGGGATTTTAATCTGTATTTAGCAGGGCTATAACTCGCCTGACAGTGTTCAGTGTTTGATGCTGAGTATCCAAAATGGTCAGCACTTCAGTCTCCAACTAACATCCCTCACTTGGGTGAACAAATAAATAATAGTGTATTGGGAAAGCAAGGACTTAATCCCATGTCTTGTCAAAATGGCAGATTGCTCAATTCCGTCTTGCTCCCTGTTGCAAGCAAGTCAGAGGAAGCAGTGGGAAAATGTCTTGTGATGCAACTACAGCTGTGGTGCAAAGCACTGGCTCCTCACATTGTGCCACACTACCTATCCCCGACCAACCCTCACCCCCTTCCAGTAACTTGAACTCTGTTGATTTTTGCCTGCTTTGATGTGCTCAGTTCCATCACAGAATTTCCTTACTTCCTTTAGGCGGAGAGGTACTAACTGCCAGAAAAGCTGAGTAAATATACATTCACTAAAATTGGACCCATGCTACATCCTCTGCAGTGAATTTCTCAATGCCATTTCATGGGTTTACATTTACATTCAATTAACCGGCTATCAGGCAAACACCAATAAGTGGAACAATAAAAGGTGTTTATTGAATGGGTACTATTGAGATTTTAGTCTAATTGTGAAACCCAACAAGTTCTAATGTCAATCATTTTTCCATATTGGCTCAGTTGGTAGTACCGTCACTTCTGAGTCCAACCATTGTGGATTTAAGACCCACTGCTGGATATTCGCTCATAACCTCGGCTGATATTTGAGTTCAGGCATTATTGGAAGTGTTGGGGGTAAGATAAGATGGTTAAGTTAAACATTTTGGGACATCCTGAGGTGGTGAATGGTGCTATATAAATGCAAGTTCTATTTTTCAATAACGGAACAATTAATCTCAGGAATATTCATTAGCCCTATGGGATTAATCTGCAATTATTTACCTTTTCCAATAGGGGCACCTTGGCATTTCATGATACCTAGGTGAAAGGGTTGAAATTTTCGCACATTCACCAAGTACCTCAACAAAACAAAAGCATAATACTGCAAATGTTGGAAATCTGAAATAAAAACAGAAAGTGCTGGAAATACACAGCAGGTCAGGCAGCATCTGTGGAGAGAGAAACAGAGTTAATGTTTCAGGTTGATTAACCTATTGTCAGATCCCAAGTGGCTCGTTTTGTTATGTGAACGAAGGAATATTTTTAAAAAGAAATATTAACTTATGTTCTATGGTGTTGCATGCGCAGCAGTGAGAAACAACAGACGGATTTAAGATTTTGTTTGCAGTGAACTTTGTGGTTTAACATCAGGAGTTTGAGCCTTGCAGCTCCACCAGCTGCACATTTAGAGGCGCTGTGGAGCTGTCCTTAAAGGTACAGCTAGATCAGGGCATTCTCACACCAACTTTGAGGCAGTCCTCTCTATTCAACAACAACTTGTATCTATATAGCACCTTTAACATAATAAAACATTCCAACACTTCACAGGAGCATTATAAAACAAAATATAACACTGACCACATAAGGAGATATTAGGGCAGATAATCAAAAGCTATGTCAAAGTGGTAGGTTTTAAGGAGGCGGAAAGGTTTAGGGTGGGAATTCCAGAGTTTAAGCCCCAGGCAGCTAACTGGTGAAACGATTAAAATCGGGGATGCTCAAGAGGCCAGAATTAGAGGAGCACAGTTATCTCAGGGGGTTCCTGTCTCAGATGCTGATAGACCTGCCAATTTTTTTTTTAATATTCCCAGTTTTTGATGTTTGCAGTTTTATCTGCACTCTGGTCAATACACAGATATGAAAGCTGGTGAGGGAATGCTATAACCTTGAAACTGTCTACAGATTCCCAATCCTGTGGTGCCAATCTGGGACCTCACCAAATTTAATGTTCATTGGTGGGGACAGTGTGTATAGGTGGTGGTAGAAAGATGCCTGAGCACCCCTTTAAATGGACTGATTTGTAATGATCCAGCTTGGTCCTTTCCCTTTGTGAATCATGTGAAATAATGTTACTGCTACATCACTATCACTTAACAATGCTTGTCAGCAGACTGTTAACAATGGGGAGCCTCATAACAAAAACTAATCCTGTTGTCATCCGATAGCCTCACACAGACAGTTTATAGAAGTGTCACTGGGTAGAGACTGGGAATAGGAATCTCATCTGATTCCTTCCTCCCTTGCACTGATGTCAATGATAGTTCCCACTTCTCCCTTGGCTAAAATGAACCAACTCGGCACAGACGGAGCATTGAAAGTGGAATCATCTTACTCTAGCTTTGTATCACACCATGTGGTGCTCCTACTCACCCGGCTACAATGAGAGCCCCTGGACTATTCCATTATTCATAATTTGTTTAGGGTGATGGATGCCACACTTAAGCATCCAGTGTGAGCATCAAAAACTGTGATTTCTCTTGTCTCCCCCTCTATTAAGGAATGTAGGAGAGTATGGAACCTGAAAAGATTCTGCAGCTCATCTGGCCAGTAATCCTCCATCACCTTAGTTATCGTCCAGTTTCCAGTTCTGATGAAGGGTCTACACCCAGAACATTAACCGTCTTTTCCTTTACAGATGCTGACAGATCTGCTGTGTATTTCAAAGGTTCTTTGTTTTCACTTCCAGATGCCAAGGAAAACTCAACAGCCCTGAATTTACAAGGGTGCCTTCGCCCAACCTCCTGTCCTAACTTCCATTGAGAAAGCTCATAAATGGGCTGAAGTCATGCTGGAACTCTATTTTGCTCCAACCACAAAACAGTGCCCCTATTGCACACATGTAGCATTTCTACCTCCCACATCAATTAGCCAGTGACCTCTCCCATTGAGTCTGGTAACTCATTGAACTTTTACTAGGTTTGAAATCTCTAGTAGGTAACCTGCGTATAAGAAACAAAATACTGGATTGGTTATTGTAGATCCAACCAAGTAAACTGCATTTACATGGGGCAGTTTGATAGGCTGAATGAGCAAATTAATATTAGATCCCATTCTGCACTTTAATTTTGTCTGTCATTGAGAAACCCAGGAGAAAGGTTGAGATCCATAGTGCAGGATGTTACCAAGGCTGGAAAGAGTACAAGAGACAATGAAGTAAAAGGTAGTGGTTAGTGACACAATTTCAGAAAATTGTAGAAGGAAGGAATGAAAAACTAAGGGAGACGAAGAGTTCGACAGTTTCCAGACCTTCCTCAACGGACCAACAGTCATAACAAAGTCTGCAACTGGAAAAAGGTAGATGAGCAATGGGTGAGCTTGGTAGTAGGGCAACTGTAAGCTCATGTTCTTTGCTATCAAGTCAGATAGCTGGACCTAAGTTTGCGAACCGTCATTCTAATCTCCCACTATGATAGTAGAGTTGAAAGTCCAACCAGCTCTTGCTTTAATTGGTATGTAATCAAAGACTGGCTGAGATCAATCAATGTAGAGAACAGAAGTGTCCTTTTGTGAATGTGATGATTCATCATTGGATTCTTTTTGCAAGTCTCATGAGTAACGAGAGTTACTGCTGAGGAGTTGAAGGGAAGGCAACTGAACTGTGCAGAAGGAGCTGAAAAAATAAGACAGTTCCTGCTCATGTCTGCCTCACTGGAGTTCAACTCCATGTTTCAGTGCAAGTTTGAATGTCATCTGCTAGTCAACAGGGTCGAATTGGAGGGGGCTGGACTGTTTCTGTTGAGGATTCCCACTGAGTGCAAACTTTCAGTATGATGCCACTGGCAGATTAATATACTTTGCATGCTATAAAAATGATAATTGGTGTCTACATGGACACACTGTGGAACCATACTGATCTGAAAATGAGTCCATGAATGATCCAACATGGTCCCATGAATATCTTTGAAGGTGTCATGTTGGCCTCAGCACTACAAACATTTGATCCTTGAAATTCAAGGGTGCTTTCTATTTTTCTTCCCCTTCTGTTCTGCTGAACAATGTTCAGGTTTCTATATGCTTGCTATTCAGAGCTGTAGGGTCAAGTTGAAGATCAGGCAATGTGTGACAACTCTCTTCAACAAAAAATATCCACATCAAGAACCTTATAGACCTTGATGACAAACTTTGTTTTTCCTAGTTTTGCCCGCTCCTTCCCTGAAGGCACTAACTCTTGCTGGGTTCCATGCCATAGATGCTGCAACCTTCCAGCACCTTGTTTGAGCTTCCCCTGCTGTCTGTATAACTCCATAGAAAAGCAGAGCTCAGTGCACTGGGATAGACCATTCTTGAGTCTGAGTGCAGATGCAGTGGACAGATGCCACTATCCCAGAATTGTATACCGTAAGATAGATATTACAATCAGATTAATCACCTCCTCTTGACATTCAATGGGAGCATCAACACTGAATCTCCCACAATCAACATCCTGGGGGTTACCATTGACCAGAAACTTAACTGGACCAGCCACATAAATACTACAAGAGTAGGTCAGAGGTTGAGTATTCTGTGACAAGTAACTCACCTTCTGACTCCCCAAAGCCTTTTCACCATCTACATGGCACAAGTCAGGAGTGTGATGAATACTCTCCACTTGCCTGGAGGAGTGCAGCTCCAACAACACTCAAAAACCTGACACAATCCAGGACAAAGCAGCCTGCTTGATTAGCACCTGATCCACCATCTTCACCATTCACACCTTCCACCACCGGTGCACAGTGGCTGCGCTGTGTACCATCCACAAGATACACTACAGCAAATCGCCAAGCCTTCTTCAACAGCACCTCCCAAACCTGTGATCTCTACCCTCGAGAAGGACAAGGGCAGTAAGTGCATGGAAACACCACCACCTGCAATTTCTCCTCCAAGTCACACACTGTTCTGACCTGGAACTATACCGCAATTCCTTCACTGTCGCTGGGTCAAAATCCTAGTACTCCCTTCCTTACAGCACTGTGGGATTACCTATAGGACATGGACTGCAGCAGTTCAAGAAGATGGCTCACTGCTACTTTTTCAAGGACAATTAGGGATGGGCAATAAATTCTGCCCTTGCCAGCAATGCTCTCATCCTTAGAATGAATAAGAAAAAACTATTTTCATAAGAACACTTAAATCACTCGTACCAAACTTCTCTTGCCACTACTCTAATACAGGCATTAAAAAATTGCAGAGGATTTTTGTATGAGTGAGTTAAACATTCATCGAGTTACATTGAGCGCACAGCACAGAAACAGGCAATTCGGCCCAATTGTTTTATGCTCCAGATGAGCTTCCTCCCACCCTACTTCGCCCAACCTGATCAGCACATCCTTCATAAAAGATCAGTGCCAATAGTGTAACTATGCTGATAAAAATACATTTCCACTCACACATACAGGGAATGAACACTGAGAACACGCACATAACTCTGCATGAGTGGGAGTCGCGTCCACCGTGACCACAAGGGAGCAGTTTGATAAATGCCTAGCTTTTTGGCCTGCCAGAGCACTACCATCTTCGGGGATCTTGGGATCTCTCACACGATCGGATCACTGTCCCTAGTGCAAAGGCACCAATCAACTTAACTGATCAGGTACCACGAGAAAAACAGAGGCTAGTAACACAGGCAAACAACAGTGATAATAAAACAATGCAAAAATTGCATTTGACATAAATGTTAGAGGAAAATGGTATTTGCGGCGATGGGTTTGCACCGGAAATGTTAACATATCTTCAAATACAGATGGATCTGCTATGTATTTTGTGTTTTCATTTTAGTTTCCAGTTTTTTTTATTTCTCTTTATAACTCTGCCAATTGCAGGAATAGGACTGCTCTGGACTGTGTAGATCAGACAGAAAAATAACTCATTTGGCAAAAGGAAAAAACTTGCATTTATATTGCATCTTTCACATCCTCAGGATGTCCTAAAGCACTTCACAGCCAATGCTACTTTTGTAATTCAGTTACTATTGTTTTGTGGGCAAGTGTGATAGCCATGTTTACATGGGGCAAGGTCCCAACTGCAAGTGAGATAACTGATCAAATAACCTGTTCTGGTGGTGTTGGTTCAGGGATAAATGTTGGCCAGGACATGGGGACAATTCTGCTGCTCTTCTTCAAATTGTGTCATGGCTCTTTTATGTCCAGCTAGACAAGCAGATCGGGCCTGAGTTTAAAGTCTCATCAGACATGCGGCACCTCTGATAGTGCAACATTCCCTCAGTATGTGTACACTTTGATTGAATGTTTACGGATCATGTTGCCAAGGGGCAGCATGTTGATGAGGAAGAGTTGAAGGGGCACGGGCAAGGACAGATCCTTGGGGGATTCCAGCAATGTCAGCTGTGGCTCAGTTGGTAGCACTCTCACCTCTGAGTTACAAGGTTCTGGGTTCGTCCCACTCCAGGGCTTGAGCACAAAAATCAAGGCTGGCGCTCTGGTCCAGTACTGAGTGAGTGCTGCATTGTCAGAGGTGCCGTCTTTTGGATGAAATGGTAAACCGAGGCCCTATCTTCCTGTTCAGGTGGATGTAAAAGATCCCATGGCACTATTTTGAAGAAGAGCAGGGGAGTTACCCCGGTGTCCTGGCCAATATTTATCCCTCAATCAAAATCACAAAAAACGTACTATCTGGTCATTATCACATTGCTGTTTGTGGGAGTTTGCTGTGCGCAGACTGGCTGCTGTGATTCCTCCATTAAAACAGTGACTGCATTTCAAGTACTTCATTGGCTGTAAAGTGCTTTGAGACATCCAGTGGTAGTGAAAGGCGCTGTATAAATGTCAGTCTTTTTTTTCTTTCGTGGATGAGAAACGGATCCACCCAGCTATACCCAAAGATGTAAGAGTGGAACAAAATGTACCACAGAGCCCAAAAGAGAGAGAATCAGAAGTGCACTGGAAAAGTAGACTGGAGATGGATTTTTAAGGGTGGAATGGCAGATGGAGGAGCTCAGAGATCTATGTAGGGAGTACCAGAGAGATGTACTAATTCAATTAAAGGTTCTACAGAAGAGATATTAAACTGTCTGCCTGTTTGATTAGATGTAAAAAGTCCTGTGGCACTATTTGAAGGGCGAATGAGCAAACTGACCACAGGAAAGAGGTACAGGGGGCCATTCAAGTTGGGGGAGTAAAAAGGAATGTAGCAGTAGTAGTAGTAGGGTACAGTATAGGAAGGGGGATAGATACTGTTCTCTGCAGCCATGAGCATGAATCCCGGGGTTAAGGACATCTCCTCGGGGCTGGAGAGGAACTTGGAGTGGGAAGGGAAGGATCCAGTTGTCATGGTCCACGTGGGTACCAACAACATTGGTAGGAGTAAGAAAGAGGTTCTGCTAAGGGAGTATGAGCAGTTAGAGGCTAAATTGAAAAGTAGAAACACAAAGGTAATAGTCTCTGGATTACTATCTAAGCCACAAGCAAATTGGTATAGGGTAAATAAGATCAGAGAGTTGAATGCGTGACTCAAAATTGGTAAGGGAGAAATGGGTTTCAATTCATGGGGCACTGGCACCAGTACTGGGGAAAGAAGGAGCTGTTCCATTAGGACAGGCTTTATTTGAACTTTTCTGGGACCAGTGTTCTGGCAAATTGAATAACTAGGGCTGTAGAGAGGGTTTTAAACTAAATAATTAGAGGAGGGTTCAGGTGAGGGGAAATTTAGAAAGTTAAAGAGAAAGGACTAGGTAATAGTGTAGGATAGCGATTTGGGTAATGATAACCGGAGTGTGACAGGAAGGGATGGAGCATACAAACATAAGAGTGCACCAGCAAATAAGGTCACAGTAGAAGAAAATAGTAAAAAGACAGAATTAAAGGCTCTTAATCTGAATGCACGTAACATTTGTAACAAGATAAATGAATTGATGGCACAAATAGAAATAAATTGGTCTGATCTGATAGCCATTACAGATATGTGCAAGGCTGGGAACTGAATATTCAAGGGTATTTAACATTTCAAAAGGATAGGAAGAAAGGAAAAGGAGGTGGAGTAGCTCTATTAATAAAGGAAGAGACCAGTACAGTGGTGAGAAATGTTCTTGGCCTGGAAGATCAAGATGTAGAATTAGTTTGGGTGGGGATAAGAAATAGCAAGGGAAAGAAGTCACTGGTGGGAGTAGTTTATACTTAGCTATACTTAACAGTAGCTATACTGTAGGTCAGTGTAAAAAACAAGAAATAATGGGGGCTTGTAGGAATGGTACTGCAATAATCATGGGTGATTACAATCTTCATATCGATTTTACAAATCAAACTGACAAAGGTAGCCTTGAGGACAAGTTCATGGGATGTATTTGAGACAGTTTTTTTTAGAATAATATGTTGTGAAACCAACTAAGGATCAAGTTATTTTAGACTTGATAATGTGTGATGAAACAGAATTCATTAATGATCTCATAGTAAAGGATCCTCTAAGGAAGAGTGATCATAACATGATAGAATTTCACATTCTGTTTGAGGGTGAGAAATTTGGGTCTAAAACTAGTGTCTTAAACTTAAATAAAGGAAATTACAAAGGTATGAACACAGAATTGGCTAAAGAAGACTGGAAAAATAGGTTAAAAGGTAAGATGGTAGATAAGCAGCAGCAAACATTTAAAGAGATATTTCATAACTCTCAATAAAGATATATTCCATTGAGAAAGAAAGACCCAAAGAGAAGAATGAACCATCTGTGGCTAACTAAGGAAGTTAAGAATGGCATCAAATTGAAAGAAAAGGTGTACAATATTGTGAAGATTAGTGGAAGGCCAGAAGATTGAGAACATTTTAGAAACCAGCAAAGAAAAGAGGGAGAAATTAGAGTATGAAAGTAAACTAGCAAGAAATATAAAAACAGATAATAAGAGCTTCTACAAGTATATAAAAAGGAAGAGAGTAGCTAACATAAGCGTTGTTCCCATACAGGATGAGACTGGGGAGTTAATAATGGGAAACAAGGAAATGGCAGAGACTTTGAGCAAGTATTTTGTATGTCTTCCCAAGAATACGAGAAAATCAAAGGGCAAAAGGTAGAGAGGAACTGGAAACCATCACTATTACTGGAGAAAAAGTACTGGGAAAACTAATGGACTAAAGGCTGACAAGTCCCCAGACCTAATGGCCTGCATCCTATGGTCTTTAAAGAAGTGTAGCGATAGTGGATGCATTGGTTGAATTCTTTCAAAATTCCCTAGATTCTGGGAAGGTCCCAGCGGACTGGGAAACCACAAATGTAACACCCCATTCAAGAAAGAAGGGAGACAGAAAGCAGGAAACTATAGGCCAATTAGCCTAATAACTGTCATTGGAAAATGTTGAAATCCATTATTAAGGAAGTAGAAGCAGGACATTGAGAAAATCATAAATACAATCAAGCAGAGTCAACATGATTTTGTGAAAGGGAAGTCATGTTTGACAAATTTATTAGAGTTCTTTGATGATGTAACAAGCAGGGTAGATAAAGGGGAACCAGAAGATGTAGGGTATTTGGATTCCCAAAAGGTTAGTACACAAGATAAGAGCTCATAGTGTTGGGGGTAATATATTAGCATGGATAGAGGATTGGCGAACTAAGAGGAAACAGAGATTCTGGATAAATAGGACATTTTCAGGTTGGTAAACTGGGTTGTCACAGGGATCAGTGCTGGGGCCTCAATTATTGCCAGTCTATATTAATGACTTGGATGAAGGCACTGAGTGTATTGTAGCCAGATTTGCTGATGAGACAAAGACAGTTGGGAAAGCATGTTGTGAGGACACAAAGGGGGGAGTTTTATCCTGGAGACGGTGGTCTTGACGTTGGGAGAAACCGACGCCGAGCTCCACGCAGAAGGCCCGCTGAATTTAGTGCTGATTAGGCACTTAAGTGGAGAGCAGCGGGCCTTCCATAGGATCTAGGACACCGTGGAGGCAGTGGCTGCTGCTGGAGCTGACCGTCCTGGAGGCCGAGGAGTGTTACTGGAGCCAGGGCTCAGGTAGATCAGGGTGGGAAGGGTCCCGGGGGGTGGGGGTGGCGGGAGAGGGGGCTCAGCAGCAAGAGCAGAAGGGGTGGCCCTCAGCGGGCCCCCCTTCTTGATGCTGGGTCCCTTGTTCATGCACTGTGCTTTTGAATGAGGGTCCCCCCACCCCGGATCCAGGAAGCGTCCTGCACTGTTTTCCGTGGTGTGCTTTCATGCAGTTTCAGGGCCACCCGCCGCATGGCTGATTGCAGCTGTGGTGGGAAGAGGCCCTTAATTGGGGGTTAATTACCCAGTTAGGGGCCTCAATTGGCAGCAGGGTGGGGCAATGTGAAGTTATCCTTTTTGGTAGGAAGAATAAGAATGTGAAAGGTAGAACCAATAACTCCAGGGAACCCTGGAAATCAAGGGATATAGAAGATTGGATAAGGATAAAAAAAGGAGGCTTATGGCAGATTCAGAGGGCTGAAAACAGTGGAGGCCCGAGAGGAGATCAGAAGGTGTAGAGGGGGGGTACTTCAAAAAGTAATTAGGAGAGTGAACAGGGGGCATGAAAAAACACTGGCAGACAAAATAAAGTAAAATCCCAAGGTGTTTTATAAGTATATTAAGGGCAAGAGAACAACCAGGGAAAGAGTAGGGCCCATTAGGGACCAAAGTGGCAATCTGTGTGTGGAGCTAGAGGAGGTAGGTGAGGTTTTAAATGATTACTTTTCATCTGTATTCACGACAGAGAAGGATGATGTGGGTGTAGAGATCAGGGAGGGGGATTGTGATATACTTGAACAAATTAGCATTGAAAGGGAGGAGGTATTAGCGGTTTTAGCGGGCTTAAAAGTGGATAAATCTCCAGGCCGAGATGAGATGTATCCCAGGCTGTTATGTGAGGCAAGGGAGGAGATTGCAGGGGCTCTGACAAATTTTCAAATCCTCCCTGCCACAGGAGAGGTGACAGAGGACTGGAGGACAGTGAATGTGGTACCATTATTCAAGAAGGGTAGTAGACATAAACCAGGTAATTACAGGACAGTGAATCTAACATCAGTGGTAGGGAAACTATTGGGAAAAATTCTGAGGGACAGAATTAATCTCCACTTGGAGAGGCAGGGATTAATCAAAGATAGTCAGCATGGCTTTGTCAGGGGGAGATTATGTCTAACAAATTTGATTGAACTTTTCGAGGAGGTGACTAGGTGTGTAGATGAGGGTAAAGCAGTTGATATAGTCTACATGGACTTCATGTAAGGCTTTTGATAAATCCCGCATAGGAGATTGGTCAAGAAGGTAAGAGCCCATGGGATCCTGGGCAATTTGTCAAATTGGATTCAAAATTGGCTTCATGGCAGGAGGCAGAGGGTGATGGTCGAGGGTTGCTTTTGCAATTGGAAGCCTATGACCAGTGGTGTACCGCAGGGATCGGTGCTGGGACCCTTGCTGTTTGTAGTGTACATTAATGATTTAGACCTGAATATAGGAGGTGTGATCAGTAATTTTGCAGATGACACGAATATTGGTGGTGTCGTAAATAGTGAGGAGGAAAGCCTTAGATTACAGGACAATATAGATGGGCTAGTAAGTTGGGAGAGCAGAGGCAAATGGAATTTAATCCTGAGAAGTGTGAGGCGATGCATTTTGGGAGGACTAACAAGCTAAGGGATTATACAATGGATGGTAGGACCCTAGGAAGTACAGAGGGTCAGAGGAACCTTGGTGTACTTGTGCATAGATCACTGAAGGCAGTAGCACAGGTAGATAAGGTGGTTAGGAAGGCATATGGGATTCTTGCCTTTATTAGCTGAAGCATAGAATATAAGAGCAGCAAGGTTATCATGGAGCTGTATAAAATGCTAGTTAGGCCACAGCTGGAGTACTGTGTAGATTTCTGGGCACCACACTATGGGAAGGATG
Source organism: Heterodontus francisci (assembly GCF_036365525.1). Taxonomy (NCBI): domain Eukaryota; kingdom Metazoa; phylum Chordata; class Chondrichthyes; order Heterodontiformes; family Heterodontidae; genus Heterodontus; species Heterodontus francisci. The sequence continues at coordinate 13,758,481 of NC_090407.1, read as the reverse complement.
TGATTGCACTGGAGAGGGTGCAGAGGAGATTCACCAGGATGTTGCCTGGGCTGGAGCATTTCAGCTATGAAAAGAGACTGGATAGGCTAGGGTTGTTTTCCTGAGTGCAGAGAAGGCTGAGGGGGGACCTGATTGAGGTATACAAAATTATTAGGGGCATTGATAGGATAGATAGAAAGAAACTTTTTCACTTAGCGGAGGGGCCAATAACCAGGGGGCATAGATTTAAGGTAAGGGGCAGGAGGTTCAGAGGGGATTTGAGGAAATAAAATTTCACCCAGAGGGTGGCTGGAATCTGGAACGCACTGCCTGAGGGGGTGGTAGAGGCAAGAACCCTCACAACATTTAAGAAGTATTTAGATGAGCACTTGAAACGCCATAGCATACAAGGCTATAGGCCAAGTGCTGGAAAATGGGATTAGAATAGATAGGTGCTTGATGAGAGAGACTACAGAATGCTGGAGTACAGAGGGATCTCGGTGTCCCTGTACATGAATCACAAAATGTTAGCATGCAGGTATGGTAAGTAATTAGGAAGGCAAATGGAATGTTGGCCTTTATTGCAAGAAGGACGGATTATAAACGTAGGGAAGTCTTGCTACAACTGGACAGGGCATTGGTGAGACCATACCTAGAGTATTGCATTCAGTTTTGATCTTCTTATTTAAGGAGAGATATTGGAGGCAGTTCAGAGAAGGTTCACTAGGTTGATTCCTGGGACGAAGGGGTTGTCTTATGAGGAAAGGTTGAGTAGATTGGGCCTATACTCATTGGAATTTAGAAAAATGAGAAGGGATCTTATTGAAAGATAACATTTTGAGGAGGCTTGACAGGGTAGCTGCTGAGAAGAAGATTCTATAGTGGGGAAATCTGGATTTAGGGGGTACAATTTCAAAATAAGGGCTCCCATTTCAGATGGCGATGAGGAGGAATTTCTTCTCTCAGTGGGTTGTTAATCTTTAGAATTCTCTACCCCAGAGAGCAGTGGAGGCTGGGTCATTGAATATATTCAAGGCTGAGTTGGACAGAGTTTTGATCTACAAGGGAGGGGGGAGGTGGGCAGGCAGGAATGTGGAGTTGAGGCCAAGATCAGATAAGTCATGATGTTATTGAATGGTGGAACAGGCTCAAAGGTCCAAGTGGCCTACTCCTGTTCCTATTCCTTATATTCTTAAGTATGGGGTGTTCCTTTGGTGTCCTGGCCAACATTCCTCCCTCAACCAACGTTGCCAAAAGCAGATTCACAGTCATTTATCTCATTGCTCTCTGAGGGATCTTACTTGTGCAAATTGGTTGCATGTCTGCTTACATAATAATAGTAACTGCACTTCACTGTATGTGGAATTCATTGGGACCCGCTGAGGATGTGAAAATTTGCCACATAAATGTTCAAGTGAAGGAAGTGGGGTGCATGGAGGGACAGAATCAAGGGGCTTAGCTGTTTTGTAGGAAATTCTTCTGGCTGTTTAATGGAGGCTTTAACATGTTCTTTTTTAAAGTGGCAAAGCACCTCTAATAAAAGCAGACAAATGCCATAGCAACCTTCATCCTTGATCCCTCCCCACCCGTATATATGTGTGTATGACATTGCACAAAATAAGTTCAGGTTCAGTTGTGTTGTCATCCACAATCAAATAGCTGCTGTTGCTCACTGTGGAGGCACACCATGAAGAATGGCTACCTGGGTGAAGTCTTTGGAGAGCAGCTTCTGGTGCATCAAGCATCAGCACCTTTAAGAGGGGAGGAGAGAACATTGGGGAAAAAATGATGCCACCACAAGGCTTTAAAGAAGAAAAACAGAATTGACTTTTCTTGTGCCCACACTAGCATTGGTAACCCCAAAAGAACCTTGCCAGGTATTTTAAGACTGGTGGCCTCGGAGACCTGCTTTTATGACATGCCATCACTCACATACAAAGTTACTCACTATGTGATGTCACTTCACTCACGTGCTCTCTCTGGCCAAGACATTATAGCAATAGGAGTAGGCCATTCAGCCCCTCAAGCCTGTTCCATCATTCAGTTGAAAAGTGGCTGATCTATATTTCAACTCTATTTACTCATCTTTGCTTCATATCGGGGTGGCACAGTGGCGCAGTGGTTAGCACCGCAGCCTCACAGCTCCGGCGACCCGGGTTCAATTCTGGGTATTGCCTGTGTGGAGTTTGCAAGTTCTCCCTGTGTCTGCGTGGTTTTCCTCCGGGTGCTCCGGTTTCCTCCCACAGCCAAAGACTTGCAGGTTGATAGGTTAATTGGCCATTACAAATTGCCCCGAGTATAGGTAGGTGGTAGGGAAATATAGGGACAGGTGGGGATGTGGTAGGAATATGGAATTAGTGTAGGATTAGTATCAATGGGTGGTTGATGGTCGGCACAGACTCGGTGGGCCGAAGGGCCTGTTTCAGTGCTGTATCACTGTAACTGTAACTATGTCTTGCTATCCATCTGTAATAAAAAATCTATTGATCTCATCTTAAAGATTTCAATTGATCCAGCATCTGTAGTCATTTAGGGGAGAGAGATTCAGACTTCAAAAGGGAATTCGATAAATACTTGAAAATGAAAGATTTACAGGCTGTGGGAAAAGAACAGGGGCATGCAACTAATTGGGTAACTTTCAAAGAGGCAACACAGGCCAAATAGCCACCTTCTGTGCTGTAATAATTCTATGATTTCCATTACTCTTTGTGCACAAAAGTGTTTTCTGATTTCTCTCCTGACTGACCAAATCACAGGCAGTCTGAGGACATACAGAGAACGGTGGGATCCATGGGCAGCTTCTTTACAGGAAGGTCGCCTGTGCATTGTCCACAATGAATTATGGGAGAACAACGCAGTTAGCTCACTCATTCAAGGTCCAGACTGTAGTATGAAAGCACTTTAGACACAGTATACTACTACAGGACCTTTAAATGCCCAGGGGCTGAGCCACACTGACAATGCCCCAGCCCTATCATCCAGTAATTGGTTTGTTTTTCGCACCTCATTATCTCTCTGTGCCCAGGGGAAACAGTCTCTATCAGTTATCACTAATCGTATCTGCGTGGTCATAATTCTAGGGCGTTTGCTGCTGTGCCTCTGTCAGCTGCAGGAGCTCACAGAGTGGAGCGACTCACCTCATTGCTCCTGTACTGATGGGTCATGTTTGGCAACAGAGTTAATGAGGGAGCACAGTGTTTAGACAAGACAAGAGATACAAGGAGATACTGCTCCTGTGTTCAAGTCTTGAGGAGTGAAACACACATAAGATAAATGTTTCTGTAACCTTGGGCTACAGGATTATTGACGGGCATTTGCCAGCGCTTTTCTGACTCATTGAAAGCTTGTGGAACTGTGACAGTTTTGTAACTGTTCTTAAACAATCAGCCTGCGTTCTGACACAAGCCCCTGGTGGTAAAGTGATACCCCGATTGCTTTACAGGGTTGCCTTTATCAGCCACCGTGCTGTCAAGTGGCAATCGTGTAAAGCTAGGGTGTCTGAACTATGAGATGATGAGATGTGTAGCCTGCGTCCTTGGTAATCTGAACCCTTAAGCCCGAACAACTCAATTCTGCTTGCACATCTCACTCATTGCCTTGCCCCCTTTGAATCGTGCGGGTCTGGAGGTTTGGTATGGGCTGTTCTTAGAGCCATTGCCTCATTAGTGAATAAATCCTAAACCAAAATGCCAGGGTCTGGTAGTATCAACAGCTGGGATATATGCAAATGAATGCAAATATGGATTGAAACTCTTAAGTCTTTCTCCACTGACTCTCCTCCGATCTTAGCACATTTGCCTCTGATGACCTGTTTAACTATCTCTGCCTGTGATGCTCTTGGATCAATCGAATCGCTTACTATTTCTCACCACTGACATTCCCCAGTACAGTTCCCATCCTTGCTGGCTCACAAACTCAAGTGCAGTCACCAGATCTGGCTTGCCCACGTTATGCTTTACAGGAGCCCGCTTCCTTCAGCTACTTCGTCTCATTATTCCAGGATTATCCAGAAGAGCAAGGGCCAATCCTGGCTTCTTTCCTCAGTGAGAAACCTAACTAATCCATCCCATAAACCCTTCCCCTGTTCCATCTTGAATTGTAGAGTATGACGTGTTCATGGAATTTTTAATCTCTAAATTCAGGACCATCTGAGTTGCTGGCTCTGCTGCTATCTCTCCCCTTCCAGTCTCCTAACAACCATACGTCCAATCTCCAGCCACTTGGCAGCTCCTTTCCGTCTCACTCCCTCTCCTTTTCAGCTTATCTCTTCCATGAGATTCACATCCTCCCTTGAACCTTGCCTCATGCAGCTCCTGAATGTTCAACTGGCCCTCCTATCCTCCAGCTGGCATTGCTTAGGCACCATCCTATTCTCATTCAAAACTGCTCTCATTATCCCAACATCCTCCCTTTCTCCAACCTGTATTAATGCCAAGGTTCAAAACACAGCTGCCTGTTTCCTATCCTGCACTAATCTCACTCACTTTTCACCTCAATGCATTGAATTTAAAATCCTTATCCTCACCTTCAAATCCGTCTATTACATTACTCCAATGTATCTTTGAACCTCCTTCAACCTTATATCCCTTGTCCACCTTTCAGTCCACTGACTCTTGTCATTTGGGCATCTCCTTTCCTTTTGCCCAGTAATGGTGACGGAGCCTTTAGCTGCTTCGGTCCTATTCTCTGGAACTCCTTTCTGAAATTCCACAGCCTCCCCTTTTCTTTCTTCACTTTTAAAAACTTTCTCCAAGTCATCTGTTAAGCATTCAACCGCCTAATTTTATATTTAATTTATTCTCAGGAGGTGGGCACTGCTGGGATTCTTTGACCAGATCATGCGTGTCAGCTGTGGTTCAGTTGATAGTACTCTTGCGTCTGAGTCACAAGGTCTACGTTCAAGTTCCACTCCAGGGCTTGAGCAAAAAAATCAAGGCTGATACTCCAGTACCATTCAGTATGAGGTCCCATCTGCCTGCTGCAGTGGACATAAAAGATCCTATGGCACTATTTTGAAAAAGAGCAGAGGAGTTACCCTGGTTTCCTGGCCAATATTTATCCCTCAATCACCATCACTAAAACAAATTATCTGGTCATTATCATATTGATGTTTGTGGTAGTTTGTGTGTGCAAATTGGCTGCCGCATTTCCTCCATTACAATAGTGGCTACATTTTAAAAGTACTTCATTCAAACGTCTGGTGGTCATGAAAAGTGCTGTATAAATGCAACTCTTTCTTTCTTTATCCCTAATTAGCCTGAGAAGGTAGTTATTGGTCTTCTTCTTGAACCACTTTTAGAGGTTTGATACAAATGAGTGGCTTGTTAGACCACTTTAAAGAACAATTAAAAGTCAACTATGTTGGAGTGGGACTGGTGTCACCAGACAGATTAAGGATGGCAGGTTTCCTTCTCTAAAGGACATCATGAGCCAGTGGGCTTTTATAACAATCCAACAACTTGTCACTTCTACTGGTACCACTTTTTTTATAAAACAAATTTAAATTCTCAAGCTGCCATGGTGCGATTTGAACACGTGTTCTTCAAATTACTAGTCCAGTAGCATAACTATTATGTTACTGTAACCATCACATCTTGGCTTGTGATGGCTCTTTACTCTTTTTACTTGTTTTTTTCTCCCTGTATGTAAAACTCTTTGTTAAGGGCACTATATAAATGCAAGCTGTTGCTTTCAAACATGCCCACAAGTCTCTATAGTACACACCTATATTGTCCACGAGGACAAAGAGCTTGAACACTCCTGTTTAAACAAAATAATCCAATGAAACCTGAGGCACCAAGACTCCCCTGCCCCCACCCCCAAAGAGAATATTTCCAGTCCATCTTTGTTGGGTGCCAATGTGCGACAAATATAAACAGTAGCTCCGGAATGTTACTTGGCTGGGTTTGCCATTTTGGTTCTGATCGTGGGCAGACTGACCTCTCAGCCCTCCTGGTTTCACATCAGATTTTCACCTTTACTGGCCTGTGTTGACATCTCTTCTCAACTCCAACAGGGAGGTCCCACCCAGTTTCGCATGGTTGTGAATGTGATCTGATGCTAATTATGTGTGGGACCTCAAGGTAACTGAACCTGCTGGCCAGGAGCTGGGTTCTCTCCTTTCCAGTTGTGGGAATTACAGGTCTCCAGGCTCAACTAATTGCAAGAGCAGGGAAATACTCGGAAGTCACAGGTCTTCTTCGAAACACCTTACTTAACATGAATGAGGTATACGATGCATGAAGGGATGAGAATTTAAAGATTATCACTGGCAGGTCCAAGCAGCTGATAGGAAGAAACTTAGCCCTTTGCAAAAATATATCAGTGTCTATAATGGGGGCAACATGAAGGAGCATGGCCCCTTTAAGAATCATGCTTGGTAAGTATTTATTATAAAAGATGATGATTCCTTTCAGCTGAATGAAATGAGTTTTTCTCCTCACGTAGATTAAAACAAAACAACCAAAGGACCTTGCACGGCAGGCTAAACTTTAATATAAATTTTATCTGGGATTTAATGAAGGGAGACTGGGTAGAGTTACTTGTTAAAACATGACTTCGTAGCAGCGTCTTTGTACAAAGGCATCTCAGAAATAGCACCTTAAATGAATTGGCAATAAAAGGGGGCTTAGGCCAAGCAGCAGGAGCCTCCATTAAAAGGCAGCTAATCACCAAGGAGGTGCTATTCACCTTCCTAAACACTGCACTTTTCCCTAGCTCTGCACAAACCAGAATTCATAAAGTAACATATTTCTAATAAAGAAACTCGGCTTGACAGAATAGCCCAGAGGTTGGCTGTAGCTTTTGTTTGATTAGCAGCTGATAATAACTCTGCAGTGAGGAAATCCTAGTGTGGCATTGACTATGTAACCTCGGAACATAAGTAACACACTCACAGGGTCTTGAAAAGTGGCCAGCTGATGAATTAATTATTATATTTCAAAGGATTAAAACTGCCTCTGCATTTTGTGCCCAACTGATTTTGTTTTATACCTAAAGATCACAAGTTAGGAAGCCCATCTGAACTCATCCATCCAGAAAGACCCTCCACTCTTTCCATTGTAATAAGTTTCTCAAAATGATTCTGGTGTTCTGGCCTGAAAATGTATTCCCAGTCTTTGTGTGAAAAGTGCTTCCTGACATCAGTACTGAAAATATCTTTTGCCAGTCTGAACCTGTGCCCTCTTTGTCCTTCTGTCATAGTTTCACTTGAATCAACGTCTCCGATTTCCTCTTCTATATCATTTACAACAACTTGTGCTGGATGGTAAACGTCCCAATGGGCTTTGCAGAGGGAAAACTTGTGCTGATAAATAGTGGGCATTAAATTAGAAAGATTGGCATGGAGGAGGCTTTTCAGGGTGGAGATAGAGATGGTGATGGAGGCAGCTTAAGAGGGGGAGTTGCAGAGAGTAGAGCCAAGCCAGCTGAAAGTTTCGTACCAATGAAGTAATGGAGGTCGAGGGTGGGGAAGAGGTTTTAGGGGGTTAATGCATAAAAGACCAGAGTCAAAATTAGGGATCTCATTGAAGTAACTTCTTTTAGAGAAGAGCTCAAATTTCTCAAGCCTTTCTTCATAACTCAAATGGAATATATCCAATTAGACAATTCCAATAACGAGCTTGGACAATAGAGATCCATATCAACATAGGCTAAATAGGGAGTGTGTATATGGTGTGGGACCCATTTCCTGCATTGGGGATTTTTATTTATTCCAGTGTTGTTTTATAAAGAAACCTGGGGCAATGACTGAGGCAGACAGGACCAATGTTGAAGATGGCAGGATCCAGAGCTTCTAGGTTTGATCCCTGGTCCATATGAAATACCTGAAGGAGTCAACACCTTCAAGAGAGGGGAAAAATTGGAGGGGAGAAAAAAAATCCCAAAACAAATACATTTTCAGGTGCTGCTATGGGTACCCGCACGGGTCCTAGTTATGCCTGTCTTTTTGTAGGGTACGTCGAACATTCCTTGTTCCAGTCCTATTCAGGCCTCCTCCCCAACTCTTTTTCCGGTACATTGTTGACTGTATCGGTTCAGTTTCACCCCGAACTGGAAAACTTCATCAACCTTGCTTCCAATTTCCACCCTTCTCTCACCTTCACATGGTCTATCTCCAACACTTCCCTTCCCTGACTTCTCTGACTCCCTCTCTAAGGATAGGATGTCCAGTAGTATTTATTATAAGCTCACCAACTCCCGCAGCTACCTCGAATACACTTCCTCACACCCTGCTTCCTGAAAGGACTCCATTCCATTCTCCCAATTTCTCTGTCTCCGACACATCTGTTCTGATGATGCAACCTTCCACAACAACGCTTCTGATCTGTCTTCCTTTCTCCTCAACCGAGGACTTTCCCCCACCCACTGTGGTTGACAGGGCCCTCATCATGTCCAATCCATTTCCCACACTTCTGCCCTCACCCCGTCCCCTCCCTCCCAGAACTGCGACAGGGTTCCCCTTGTCCTCACTTTCCACCCCACCAGCCTCCACATCCAAAGGATCATCCTCCGCCATTTCCACCACCTCCAGAGTGATGCCACCACCAAATGCATCTTCCCCTCCCCTCCCCTCCCCTGTCAGCATTCCAAAGGGATTGTTCCCTCCATGGCACCCTGGTCCACTCCTCCATTACCCCCAACACCTTGTCCCCTTCCCACGGCATCTTCCCATACAATCGCAGGAGATGTAATACCTGCCGTTTTACCTCCTCTCTCCTCCCCATCCAAGGCCCCAAACACTCCTTCCAGGTGAAGCAGCGATTTACCTGTACTTCTTTCAATTTACTATACTCTATTTGCTGCTCACAGTGCGGTCTCCTCTACACTGGGGAGACCAAACACAGATTTAGTGCCCGCTTTGCAGAACACCTCTGCTCAGTCCAAAAACATGACTCCGAACTTCCAGTTGCTTGCCATTTCAGCACACACCCCTGCTCTCATGCCCACATCTCTGTCCTCAGCCTGCTGCAGTGTTCCAGTGAACATCAACGCAAGTTTGAGGAACAGCACCTCATTTTCTGATTAGGCACTCTACAGCCTTCCGGACTGAATGTTGAGTTCAATAATTTCACAGCATGACTGGCACTTTTTAATTTTATTTTGTTTTATCTTTTTTTTTTACCATGTGCCTGCCTACTGGGTTTTTCATGTTTGTGCTTTTGGCTAGGGCTGTTCGTTATTCTGTCATTAACACTCGCTCTGCTCTAATGCTTTGTCTTTCGCCACACCATTAGCACACTCACTTTCCCTTTGCCCCGTGACCTCCTTGCCAGTTCATCTCTCCGGCCCTCTGTCCTATCACACACCTTCCCTTTTGTTCTCTCCCCCAACCCCTGCTTTACTTGCTTAAAACCTATTACATTTCTAACCTTTGCCAGTTCTGATGAAAGGTCACAGACCTGAAACGTTAACTCTGCTTCTCTCTCCACAGATGCTGCCAGACCTGCTGAGTACTTCAAGTACTTTCTGTTTTTATTTCAGATTTCCAGCATCTGTAGTATTTAGCTTTTACATTTTCAGCCTTGGCTCAGTGATAGCAATCTCACCTCTGAGTCAGTTGGTTGTAAGTTCAAGTTCCTCTCCAGTAGTTGAGAACATAATCTCTGCTGACACTTCAGTGCAGTACTGAGGAAGTATTGCACTGTTGGAGGTGCTGTCTTTTGGATGACATGTTAAACCGAGGCCTATCTGCCATCTCAAGTGGGTGTAAAAGATGCCATGGCACTATTCAAGGAACAGAGGAATGCTCTTGATGTCCTGGCTGAAATTTCTAACAACATCACTAAATACAGACTACCTGGTCCTTCATCTCACTGTTGTTTTTGGGACCTTGCTATGCTTGACTGCTGCTTTTCCGTACACTAGAATCATGAATATACTTTAAATATTTATTGGCTGTGAAGAGCTTTGGGACATCCTGTGGTTGTGAAAATTGGGATAGAAATACAAATTCTTTTTCCTTTAACTCAGACAACCAGTGAACCTTACTGACACAGTTACTGTCCTTGAATCCACAGGAGCTGTGGAGTTAATTGGCCAGGAGTTCGCACACAATTCCCAATAAATTGCTGGAGTTAGCATTTCCAAGTTAATTAGTCTGATCACAGGTTGGTCTGAAGAACATTCCACCAAATATTACTGGATTTTAAATCAGTCCCGGATTAGAGGATTTGCATTCGGCTGCTGTAACTGCAGATTCCCGATCTCTGGTGTATGTTTTTTTGTGTGGCCAAAAAAATCCTAATATATATTTGGGCGGCACAGTGGCGCATTGGTTAGCACCGCAGCCTCACAGCTCCAGCGACCCGGGTTCAATTCTGGGTACTGCCTGTGTGGAGTTTGCAAGTTCTCCCTGTGACCGTGTGGGTTTTCGTCGGGTGCTCTGGTTTCCTCCCACAGCCAAAGACTTGCAGGTTAATAGGTAAATTGGCCATTATAAGTTGCCCCTAGTATAGGTAGGTCATAGGGGATGTGGTAGGAGTGTAGGATTAGTATAAATGGGTGGTTGATGGTTGGCACAGACTCGGTGGGCCGAAGGGCCTGTTTCAGTGCTGTATCATAAATAAATAAATATTCAATACCATCAAGTTATGGAAATAGATTGGAGTGGAAATGTAGAGAGCGTACCTTTAGCTCATGTCATCCTGACCTGAGTACTCATTGACTTCAGAGATGTGGATGGAGGTCAGAAGGTCACTACAAAAGTTTTAGGACAACACAAATACAGGCGAACACAAACTTGAGATTGGATGCACAGAACAATAAACACAGGAGAGTGGGTACACAGGACAGTATTAATGTGAATAAATAGTGCATATAGGTCAGTTTTTTGCCATTCTCCCAAATTCTGGAGTAGTTGTTAAAACACTGGAAAATTCATGGTCAGAGTAAGAGAGTTACCAAGACAAATTCTGAACATTGCTTGTGTATTAAACTTGCCTGTGCCTAACTCAGGTGTTATGAATGTGCCTTTTAATATAAACAGGATACATTCAGGATAATTGGGATTTCCTCCCTTTGGAAATGATTTCATAATATAACTAGGGAGAGAGAATTTTATAAATTCTATATCAGAACAATATTAAAATTGAGGAGTAAACCTCCTATTTGCCCGCTGTGACTGAACTGAAAGACAATGCTTCTCATCACCCTGGACTTATACTCAGTTGCCGAAAGTAATTAAAATTAGTACAAGCATTAGCAAATTGATTTTCTGAAGGCTTTGCTCCCCTTGAGAACTAAATGAAGGCAAGCTGGCCTATCCTGTCCTGTTCCTAGATACCTCTCTGCTCATTAAGGACCGATAGATGTAAAGCCTTTCACTATTAGCAATCTTTTACTTCTCCGAGTCCCTGTCGACTCAAATCATTGTTTTACTATCATATAATTCCCCTGCCTCACAGCTTTCTCAATAAGTACATGTTAATTATCTGTGTCACTGTGCTTGTCTCTTTGCGTAATCTGTTAATTTGAGAGGAGAAGCCAAGGGCCTGTTTACCCAATTAGCTTTCCTATTTAATTATCTTAATTACTCCGATATTCTCGGGGAACCCTGTCTTCTCAACTTGTATTAGCATACTGAACAAGACAGCAGGCAGCAGAAGCAACTTGTTGCTGAACTGAGGGGAAGAGCAGCACACAGTACAGAGAAGAAAGGCTGAGAAAGGCCGAGGGCAGAGGTGCTATAACAGATTGCTTTGTCGTGAAGACAGTCCCTTTCTACAGATCCTTTATGTAGGAGTGCAGCTTTAAAAAGAATGCAAATAAATAGTAATTGCGCTGTATCAGAACCAGGCCATGAAATAATTTCTTTTTTGGAAAGGATAAACTACTATCAAAAAGCTGTGTCGGCCCAAACAGGCTGAATGTGGGATTAACTCTTGCAGTGCATTCCAACAACACCGTTTAAGGAAAAAAAAAAGACAGTAATTTGTTTTAAAATATCTCAAGGATAATTAGAAATTCCATTCTGAGTTCCCCTATGGCTTTATTTGTTTAGTGTATACTGTCTAAGGTGGATCTGAGCCATACTGACGAGGGATTATTTGTCATGTGCTGTGTTAGCTGATCTCAGCAACAGGAAAAAAGAAGGAAGCACGTATTTATTTTGTGCTTTTCACATTCCTGGGATGGCCCAAGCCATCACAACCAATTAATTATTTTTTTAAGTGCAGTTAGTTGTTCTGTCGGAAAACACAGCAGAAAAATAAGATCCCACAAACAGCAATGAGATCAATGACCAGTTATAAAAACAGAAAATGCTGGAAATACTCAGCAGGTCAAGCAGCATCTGTGAGAGAGAAACAGAGTTAACGTTTCAGGTCAATGACCTTTCATCAGAACTGGAAAAAGTAAGAGATGTAACAGGTTTTAAGCAAATACAGAGGGGCGGGGGAAAGAACAAAAGGAAAGGTCTGTGATAGAGTGGAAGGCAGAAGAGATTAAATGACAAAATGGATGATGGTGAGTCATCATGGTAATGTGATTACCATTTCTTTTTGCCTCACACCATCCAGGCAAACGGGTCTTCAGTTAGAATCTCAACCAAAAAACATGGACAGTGGGTATATGGGCACACCATCACTTCCAAGTCACACACCATCCCTACTTGGACATATATCGTCACTCCTTGATCGTTGCTGGGTCAAAATACTGGAACTTCCTACTTAACAGCACCATGGAAGTACCGTCACCATATGGACTGCAGCACTTCAAGAAGGCCAACCACCACTTTCTCAAGGGCAACTACAGATAGGCAATAAATGCTGGTCTTGCCAGTGATGCCAATATCTAAGCCACAAATGAATAAAACAAAAACATTCCTTAAGTGTCATGCCTAGATTATGTGATTAAATCTTTACGTAAGTGTCTACAATTGGCATCAGGCTCCCTGGGTAAGAGAAGGGAAATATCAGAAATGCCCGCTCCTAATCATTATCCACTGACTCCCTGGTAGAAGGTACATGTGGGCATACATTGGATGAATTGAGGGTGGGGTCCAACTTGGTACCCTCCTCCCAATCCCTTAGTCAGATGAGCCTGCAGACACACATGAAGAATAGCTACTTGAACAAGGTAGTGATGACACTGGCGGACTCCTACTGCAGCAATGAGACAAATGTCTTCAGGATCAGAGGAGAAAAACTGGGGCCGAAGAGAAAGAGGGGATCTGATTTAAGAAACTTATTGCTTTCCATCATAATTATTAAGAGAGCATTAGTGGAGAACAGGTTTCTGTAAATTGAAACATTTTAATTAATCGTTGCGGCCTATAAGCCTGATTGGCATGTTGTAAATGGGTGTTCCAAACACCCATTGTTTCTCCTTGATGTTGTGCAAAGGATTATGAAGGAGTTGTTTAACAACTTATTTGATCAAGTCACTCCTTGTGTCTCTCGAACCAGGCTGTGGCAGGCACCACCACTGAGCCCTTGGCGGGTAAGTCTCATCGATAAAGATTAAGCCATCAGTCATGCTCGGGAATCCAGCTCAACAAGAAAAAAAAATCCTTAAACTCACCGGACAAACGAGTACCCCTGCTATGGTCAATCAGACTTTGCTCACAACCAGTTCCAGTAGGTTAACTGTTAAAGGGATAGAGCTCAGAACTTTCTTTCAGATACCAATAAATTTCCTGTGGTGCTTGTGAATGTAAGGATGGCAACAGTTGCCAGAAAGACTTTAGAACCTCAGTCCATAGAGCCATCTAGCAACTACAGCATACAACTACATTGTGACAAGAGGTGAACTCAAGACGTGAGGTGAGAGTGACTGCCCTTGACATCAAGGCAGCATTTGACCAAGTATGGCATCAAGTAGCCCTAGCAAAACTGGAGTCAATGGGAATCAGGGGGAAAACTCTCCACTGGTTGGAGTCATACCTAGCACAAAGGAAGATGATTGTGGTTGTTGGAGGTCAATCATCTCAGCTCCGGGACATCACTGTAGGAATTCCTCTGGGTAGTATCCCAGGCCCAACCAACTTTAGCTGCTTCATCAATGATCTTCCTTCAATCATAAGGTCAGAAGTGGGGATGTTCGCTGATGATTGCACAATGTTCAGCACCATTCGCTACTCCTCAGACACTGAAGCAGTCCGTGTAGAAATGCAGCAAGACATAGACAATATCCAGGCTTGGGGTGATAAGTGGTAAGTAACATTTGCACCACACAAGTGCCAGGCAATGACCATCTCCAACAAGAGAGGATCTAACCATCTCCCCTTGACATTCAATGGCATTACAATTGCTGAATCCCTCACTGTCAACATTCTGGGGGGTTACCATTGACCAGAAACTGAACTGGAGTAGCCGTATAAATACCGTGGCTACAAAAGCAGGTCAGAGGCTAGGAAACCTGCGGCAAGTAATTCACCTCCTGACTCCCCAAAGCCTGTCCACCATCTACCAGGCACAAGTCAGGAGCGTGATGGAATACTCTCCACTTGCCTGGATGGGTGCAGTTCCAACAACACTCAAGAAGCTCGACACCATCCAGGACAAAGCAGCCTGCTTGATTGGCAGCCCATCCACAAACATTCACTCCCTCCACCACCGGCGCACAGTGGCAGCAGTGTGTACCATCTACATGATGCACTGCAGCAACTCACCAAGGCTCCTTAGACAGCACCTTCCAAACCTACGACCTCTACCACCTAGAAGGACAAGGGCAGCAAATGCATGGGAACACAACCACCTGCAAGTTCCCCTCCAAGCCACACACTTTCCTGACTTGGAACTATATCACCGTTCCTTCACTGTTGCTGGGTGAAAATCCTGGAACTCCCTTCCTGACAGCACTGTGGGTGTGCCTACTCCACACAGACTGCAGCGGTTCAAGAAGGCAGCTCACCACCACCTTCTCAAGGGCAATTAGGGATGGGCAATAAATGATGGCCTAGCCAGTGACACCCACATCCCATGAATGAATTTTTAAAAAGCTGGCATAACAAAACTGAATAGGAAATGTTAACATAGAATTGTACAAATGGTAAACATTGATAGAAAAGTGTGATAAAAATTGTGACACCAGGAAGTAAGGTTTGTGGACAGGAAGTCTGTCCCTTGCATGTGATTTGTTTAATAATATAGAGATGACCCCTATAGACGCTTTCATTTGAAGCAACTGCCCCATGCTGTGGTACGATTCAGTTGACACCAGTCGCCCTCTGGTATCTCACCCATTTTTCACAGTAATTGTTGGCAGGCTATTTAGAATGACAGCATAGAATGGAGCTATTCAGTCCATCATGCCCATGCTGGCTCTTGGTTAGAAAATTCAAAACTAATCCCACTGCTGTACTTTCTCCATGTAGTTCTGCATTTGACAAAGCAGGATATCACAGCTGAACTTAATCCCATGCTTACTGGGCATGGCTACACATTCCAGCAGGTGTCATTGTACAGTGATCAGGAGAAGGTAACCTATCCAAGTTCTTCCACCTCAACCCAGTTGCTGGGAGGTCAATTATAAGGCTATATCTATAGGGCTGTAATTATATTTTACCAGTGCCCCAATGCACACATTATAGTCTTTTATAATGCTAGTGCCTGGAGCTTGGCTGGTTAATAGGGAAGAGATCTGTGAAGAACAGTGACTGTTCTTTCTATATTTACAGACTGTAACTGGTACATTTAGTTGAGATTATATTTTTCTAATCATATGAGAAAAAAATGAGACAGGGCTGTGGTTTTCCTGTTTTACTGTCTTGTTGTAAGATGCTGTTGTTCATTTGGCTGATACCCAACCCAATGGCATTTGAAGGGGACCCATACTGACAGATACGTGTGCAAATATATGGGGTGTGAACACAAGGATTGATGTCTTCTCTGGAAGTGTTATTATCAACTGCACCTATCAGAAGCACACCAGACATGAGACGATGAGCTAGATGTATACTGTTCCCATTACCCCATTTACAAGAGTGTTGAATGTCACTGGAGTTGCCAACTTCAGTTGAACGTATTTCTGGAGGTTTCATCACATGCACTGCTCCCACATTCCCCCTGTTAGTTGCCTGACATGTCCATCCTCATGACACACCACATTCCTGCCCCAATGAAAAATTAACATCCTATTCATTAGCTGATTGGATGATTTTTGACTGTCACTCAAATAGTCTTTCTTGTATCACCCATATTTTCATAACTAATTAACAAGAGTGTTTGAAGAAAATTAAAGAAATGTTTTTCTTTGAAGCCCGTATAATTTTTCTCTCAGATTGCTCACAACGGTGTCCAGGAGATTAATGTTGAATTCCTGGGGGCTCCAGGACCATCGTTGAGAGTTGGTAACCTTACAAGTCACTGTTGGGGCAGTGTAGACAGGGACTTCACTCTACCTTTTCAAATTTCATTACTAATTGATCGTCTTATCATCAAAATCTGTCTCACAATTAAGTCAAAGCACTACCACCGATTCAGACTGTACACTGTAACAAGGTTATGTTTGATGAATGGATGCTGGGCTTACGCCAGATGAACTCTTTTCTGTATGACTGGTGCAACATGAGCTTTCTCATCTCGTCACCCCACCTGCCATATATAGCCTTCTAAATGAGGACTGTCTGGGTGATGACAGGTCTGCTGTGCTAACAACTAGTAATACCTTTGCTGATAGATCGATAAATAGTGATAGGAGGGGGAATATTATCTTAATTGCAACTACTAATTACTCACCAACTTCATATATCAGGTGACAATAGACAGGCGAGTATAATTGTAGAAAATTCCCTTTCATTTAAATGTTGAGGGAATGCTGTCTTTTCAACTCATGGAGAAGGTTGAGATGCAGCCCAAACTGAAGGGGTGAGGGTCTAAACAGGATACTGGGTGATGCATTCAGATAGAACCTTGTTCATTCACCTCTGGGGCATCTTCTATTCCAACCCAAGCAGAGGGGTTTCCTCTTTTTTCTGAGTATCTTCCTCTCTATCGAAGAGGTCTCCATCTGTGTGCTGGTTGTGAGCAGTCCTAAATTTATCCACCCCTGTCTGGAGTCTTGCTACATAGAAGCATGGGTCCCAGAACCAGCCTTATAGTGTTATAGCCCTGCCTTTGTCTAGTGAGCCTCACTAAATAACCCCTTAAAACTCAATTAACATTCCATCACAGCCCTTGTTTTTTTAAATTTATTTAGTTTTATCCCTCACTTACATGATAATATTGAGGTGCCCATTGCTGAGTTTCTTCATGAGTGTTCATCCTTAACAAACAAATGCCAGACCTCACACAAAGTCCCCACTCCCTTCCATGCCCCTCTCCGTAAAGACTTGGCTACCTTAATCTCACACATACTGTACCACCAGGTAGTCATTCATTTTTTCCCCCTTTGGTGCTGCAACGTCAATCATAGAGACCAGTACATCAACTGCAAACAAAGACGCTGGCAGGAGATTGTGACAGGGCACTCCCAATGTGGATGCACATTTCGTTTACAGGGACACTTTGCTCTTCAGGCATGTTTATTTTGTCTTCTGAGATGACCTGAATGAGTCAACATCAGTGATGAGACAGAAGCAGCACAAGTTGGGCATTGTTCCATGTTAATTGATATGTGTGCGTACACAGGTGTGCAGTATAAGTGAAGCACAAGAGGGCTCCCCTCAAGATGCCATTGTTAAGTGTGTTTTCTGCTGTGGCATTGAGCCACCCAGATGAGGATGGTCAGTGAATGTTTTTGATGATCTCATGTTTGCGTTGCAGCAGGAGTACTACATTTGGGCTCAGCACCCCTGGACTAGTAATGGGAACAGTCAGGCAGGATTCCTATTGCTGATCATAACTGGGTGACTCCTGTTGGAAAGTTGGAGTGTGTGGGGATTGTGTAAGATCAGGATTGGGCTAGACTGTAATGGTCTCCCTCCATGGTGAAAAAGCCTGCTAGGCTCACATATGGGCATTTGGGTGAGATAATGAAGGTTACCTACAGCCCATGGAAATAATCCCATGAAGAGCCTATACCATCAGGGAGAAAATTCAGAAGAAAACAGAACTAGAAGTATGGGCAGTTACAGGTTTTATAAATTAGAGATCCCAATGGGAACTCAAGCACAAAGATCAATATGCCTCACATGTGCCACAGAAAATTGCACACAACACACTCTGCCTGGATCCTCGATATGCACTCCCGGCTCGCAAAGTTCTGTGCCAGGATCTAGAATCCGTAACAGCTCCTGTTTTGCTGTCAGCAAAGAGTGTACATCAGTGTAAATCCAACTGTTAGCTACAGGATAACTACATGGTCCTATGAAGTCAGCTGTCACTGAGATACGGAGATACTCTTTTTCTACAAAGGCAAAATTCTGAAGACGCTGGAAATCTGAAATAAAAACAGAAAATGCTGGAAATACTCAGCAGGCCTGGCAGCATCTGTGGAGAAAGAAACAGCGATAACATTTCAGGTCTGTGACCTTTCATCAGAACCCAGAACTCTTTTTCTATTTTGCTTTGGCCAGGGTGAGACCAAGTCATTTCAGCGAGTGTATGCACACACACTCATATACAGAGACAAATACAAACATGCATAATCACACACAAGGACAAACACAAATACATGCGTATACACACATAAATGCACACATACACACACAAATAAATGCGTATACATGCACACACAAACATGATCACATGCACCCAAACATGTATGCACAAAAAAAACACATATACCTACAAACACAGGCATCCATATTCACCCAAATTTAAGAATGTACACTCACATTTACACACATTAATGCATATATGTGCTTAAACTTTCTCTACCAGCTAACATCCTCGGAGCTGTATTTGCAACAAGACACTTCTCTGCTGAGCAATTTGCCTATGAAGCCTAAAGTTGTCCTCTGGCTGTGACAGTAGAGAAGTGAAGGCCTCTAGTTAAACCCCACAAGACTATCCTGCTTGATTTTACAATGTTTTGTCTTCCTGAATGAGCCTGAGATCGTCAAGAGGTCACAAAGGTTGGGCGGGTGGGGGTGGGGGGGTGGTGGGTCAAGGGCTTTCTCCAGACGGGGACCATTTTTCACATGACCTTGATGCAGCTGAATAGGGAACCCCAGACAGACCTGCTTCGTGGCTGACAGGGCCTGGCTGGCGCACTAGAAACAGTGATCTCCTGGGCATTCTGGCATTTTCAATCCAGCAGGATCCTGTAATACACCCAGCCCCTGGAGTATGTTTTCGAGTGACACTTTGAATCCTAAAACAACATTTTCGTTTGCACCCCCAAGGTAAGATATTTCAAAGTCACTCAGCAATTTTGTTTAACCCCTTAACCCTCACAGATTTCAACAGAATGGACTGTACCTAGCTCTCGCTGTGCAAGCCTTTTCTCAATATTGTATCACAGAGGCCCAACAAATCTTTAATCACAACTCTCCTATTATATTATATTATTATATTGACACTCTGCTGAAATCCTTAAACAGCACTTGCCACATTTACATATAGAAATGCAATTTTTACTTTTAAACTCTAATAAGCCACAATGATTCATTTTTTAAAAATAAGATTTGATTTCTGGGAAAGGTCCAGGCTATTTGACCTAGCAGTGTTTTGCTCAGCCTAGAAATTAAGTGCAAGCAAGATGCAGACTCCGAAATTCCCTTTTAAGAAATTAACAAACAGCAAATTAAATTGCAAAACACATCTGTGGTATCCAAGAACAATTTAATTAGTGAGTTGATAATTTTGCAGGGAAGAAAAACAGCTATTTTCCTATTTTCAGTTTCGGAAGAAATTTCATTCTCACGCTCACCCAGAGTTTGACTGAAAATACCATTAGGTTGCCCCCCAAAAAATGGAAACTGCACTTGCTGGAAGTCAGATTTGAAACCAGAAGTTTCTGGAAATGTACCATAGATCCAAAGAAGAGAAAGGTTGATATGAACAGAAAGTCTGAAGCAGAGTCTCCACCTGAAATGTTAACTTGTCTAATCTCTTTTGATGTTGAGTTGCATAAATTTGGCCCTTATTTCCTTAAGTTTAGAAGGTTGAAAGATGATCTAATTGTGCTGTTTAAAATGATAAAAAGGATTTGTTAGAGTCAATACAGATTAACTAAATCTCCTCTGCTGGGGGAATCCAAAGCAAGGGAACGTAATCTAAAAATTAGAGCTAGGCCATTTAGGAATTAAATTAGGAAGTACTTTTTCACACATAGGTTGATGGAAATCTGCAGCTCTCTACCCCAAAAAAACTGTGGATACTGGTGAGCAATTAAAATTTTCAACATTTGAATCACTAGATTTTTGTTGAGTAAAGGTATCAAAGGATATGGAGCAAAGGCGGGCAAATGGAGTTAAGATATAGATCAGCCATGATCTAACTGATTGGCTCGAGGGCTTGTGTGGCCTACTCCTGTTACTATGTTCTTAAACATTCCAAATCTACCCCATGGTGAAAGCAAAGTCTTAATGGTCACTGCCAGTGATAACAGTTAGAAATCACAAGTTTAATTGTCGCGTGATCAGGCATGTCCCTTGTGTGCTGCTAAATATGACAAGCTAACAGACTCTTGGTATTGTCGCTCAAGTTCTCAATACCAGAGGCTCAACATTTTCAAGTGGACCTGAGCCAACCAAATGTATAAAATATTCACTGGCTGCAAGTAATCAAGATGTGTAAACCCAAAAACAGCTCAAGCATCGACTGTTTTCCTTTTGGAGAAATGCCTTTCTTAAAGATATATTTAGCAAGCAACTTATATTTCTATTGTACTGAAATTCATTTTTTATAAACACAAAGGAGACCATGTGAGATTTATTATATTGCAGTTTTATTTTATTATGAAATTCCTGCATTCTTTGCATTTAATGTGCTTGGCACCAAAGGTGCCAGTTTGGTGCAGTACTCTTTTTAAAAAAATCATCTGAAAACCCATCAAGCCCTCAAAGGAGGCAGCAGACATCTCAGCTACCATGTTCGAAACCACCATTAGACAAGAATATTTTGGTGCCGGCACTAAGTGAAGACATCTGTTAACTGCGCTCTCTGTATTTTATACCTGATGTGTTTTATAATAGATTTTTTCTCTCTCTCTCCGAGATTATTTAAAAATGTGATAGAAACCATCTGTTTCTCGGAAACTCAAACCGTCCTTCACGACTGATAGATCTACCCTTTCTCTGGCACAACAACCTCCAGTTGAGTCTAATCAGGATTCCCTAGGCAAAATGATTGTAAAAACCGAGCTTCAATATCCCTCTCTTACTTTAGTTTATATCTATTTTTTGTGGGGGGGATTTTCTAATCAGGTTGATATCCTGTCAATTATTTCCCGTAGGAAGTGCAACCAAATATAATTTCAGATTTCCTTGAGTATAGGAGATTGAGGACTGATCTGATGGAGGTGGTTAAAATGTTAAAAGGCTTGCATAGGATGGATACAGAAAAACTATTTCCTCCACTGGGGGGGAATCAAGAACAAAGGTACATAATATTAAAATAAGAGCTCAGCCATTTAGGAAGGAAATCAGCAAGCACTTTTTCACACAAAGGGTAGTAGAAGTGTAGAATTCTTTCCCTCAAAAGGCTTGGATAATTGGAGATTTCAAGACTGAGATTGATAGATTTTTTTTGTTAGGTAGGGGTAGCAATGGATTATGGAGCAAAAGCGGATAAATGGAGTTGGGGTGCAGAGCAGCCATGATCTGATGGAATGACAGAACAAGCCCGAGGGGCTGAATGGCCTACTCCTGTTCCTAAATTTCAGATATTACTAAATTGAAGTAAAATGATGGAGGGAAGTGAGGCTTCTGGCAGGTTCACCTGAAGAACTCAACCCCCACAGAACAGACTTTCTCACAGCGAGAAGCACTTTCCACTGAAACTGATTTCCTAACAGGTGCCTTGTTTCAAACTTGCATAGAACCTTTGTTAGACCACACTTAAAGTAGTTCTGGTCTCCATATCACATAAAGGATATAGAAGCATTGGGGAAAGTCCAAAAATGATTTACAAGGATGATACCGGACCCAAGAGGTTATAATTACCTATTTTTTATAGAAACGTGAAGACTGAGAGGTGATCTGATAGAGATCTTTAAAATTATGAAAGGGTTTGATAAGTTAGAGGTACAGAAGATGCTACTTCTTGTGGGGAAGTTCAAAACTAGGAGCCCTAATATATCAGTGAGTGTGGAGAATTCGCTACTACCTGGAGTGGTTGAAGCAAAGTATTGATGCATTTAAAGGGAAGCTAGATATGTAGATGAGGGTAAAAGAATAGAAAGATAAGTTGATAGGGAGAGATCAAGTAAATAGAGTGGGAGGAGCCTTATGTAGAGCATAAACACAAGCATAGACCTGTTGGGGTGAATTGGCATAGAGAATAAGCAAATTAGGGTGGTGCATATATGACTGAAGGAGTGGTATGGGAAAGAAGAGTTCCATTTTATGGGACACTAGCTCCAGCAATGGGACAGGAAAGAAATTTACCATTTGGATGGGCTGCACCTGAACCAGGCTAGGACCAAGGTCCTAGCGGAAAGGATAAATAGGGTTGATCACAAGGATTTTAAACTAGTAAGTGGCGGGAGGACATGGAGAAAAGGTAGTATAGAAAATAGTGTGATAACAATCAAAAGGGGAGAGAGTAGAGTAACAGTCAGAAATTGTGCGGTAGGCACTGCAGGTAAAGGGAAAACTAAAAGATGTATCTAAATTAGGAGAGAGAAATAGGAAATGTGTGAGTAAAACATTAAAACAGAAGGACAGGTGAGGGTGCGTGGCCCGAATAAGCATTCTTTATACAAACACCTGAAGTATAAGGAACAAATTGAATGAATTGCAGGCATAAATTCAACTTGGAGGGTGTGGCAGGGTGGTCATTACAGAGACTTGGCTGCAAGGTGATCAGGACTGGGAACTAAATATACCAGGTTATAAGGTCTACAGGAAAGCTAGGAAAAATGGTAGTGAAGGAGGTGTAGCCTTAATGATTAAGGAGGAAATCACTTCAATGATAAGCAATGATATATTGAGAGGAAAGCAGGCAGTGGAGACTTTATGGGTAGAATTAAGAAATAGTAAAGGATTTAAGACTGTAACAGAAGTTGTGTATAGATCCCTGGTAGTAGCTGTAAACTGGTGGCTTGTATGAATGCTGTGATTAGACAAGCATGTAGCAAAGGCAGAGTGGTTTTAATGGGGGATTTTAACTTTCAAATAGATTGGGATAAACAGATTAGCACATCAGTAAGATAGTAAATTTCTTGTGTGTGTGGGACAATTTTCAGAAACAATGGGTTGGATTTTACTGCAGGCTTCGGGACCCCAATGTCAGGACCAAATGGGGTCCCGAACCTTCACTTGCCAGCAGTGAGACCGGCCGGTGTAATCATCTTGGAGGGGGCCTCTTAATTGGCTGCCTCCGAGCTCACTGTCCTATTAAGTATGGCAGGTGGGCTCCTGATGCTGCAGACCCAATCAGAGAGTGGGAAGCTCTGGAGCCTTGGCAGTCTAACAGGGAGAGGTGGGCACTGCTGAGACAGGTTGGGGGTCATGAGGGCTCCTCAGAATAGCAGCGAGGATCAAAATCAAAACTGATGAGGGCAGAAACTGGTAGGTCCCTTGGAGCGAAGGGGAAACACCTCCAGAGAAATTGTTTGGGCTGCGAGTGTGGCCTTTCCTGTCCACAAACCCGTCATTGAGATATGGAGCCTCTGGCTCCGATGGCCCCCTAGCCTGTTGCAGGGAGGCTGCATCCACTGAGTTGGTGGTCTCCGCTTGTGGTGGTGGGTGGGCACTCCACCGGCAGCAAAATGCCAGCGAGGCTGCAAAATCACCCCTGATTGGTGCCGTAATCAGCCTACTTGGTTGCTCACCTCTGTGCAGTGGGTAGCCAATCCTATTCCCAGCCCACCCTTGGGAAAGTTCCCCGGGAGCGGGAATGCATTGGGGAGCCATCCCCTGTAGCTCCCCCTATTTTCCTGACTCCCCACCACCTCCCTCGCTTCCAAGCACACCACCAAGGGGCCAGGAAAATGCTGCCAAAAATGTTCTAGGATCAGCAAGGCTATATTAGATTTAGTGATGAGTAATGAGCCAGATTTAGTTAACAGCCCAACAGTGCGTGAATATTTATCTAATGTGATCATCATATGATCGAGATCAACGTAATGTTTGAAAGGGAGATATGTAAAACAGCTACTAAGATTCTAGATTTAGGCAAGGCTGAGTTTAATGGGATGAGACAGAGACTGTCCACAGTAAACTAAGCAAATCCGTTAATGGATGAAACAGAATATCAGTGGCAGGTATTCAAAAAAGAAGTAAAAGTGATAGAGGACCAGTCTATACCCATAAAGGGCAAGAGTTCTACCTGCCAAAAAAAAAGTCATGGACAATTAAAGAGACAAGAGACAACCTAAAACTATAAGAAAAGCATACAAAAAAGCACAGATCTTGCCAAATGGGAAAGATACAAAAAACAGCAAAGTGTGACAAAGCAGATAGTAAGAGCTACAAAAAGGGAATATGAAAAGAAATTTGCAAGTGATATCAAAACCAATACAAAATCTTTTAAAGTTAATGTGGGCCCCATGAAAACTGATAACGGTGATGTTGTCAACGAAAGCAAGGAAATGCCGGAGATGCTGAATAATTTCTTTGCCTCAGTATTTACAGTACAGGAAGAGGTCAGTATGCCAGACATCCCAAAAAATTATTATTGAATCAGGTACTCAACAAAATTAACATAAGTAAGATAACAGTAATGGAGAAATTAATGGTGCTAAAGATCAACAAATCCCCAGGACCAGATGGTTTCCATTCCAGGGTTTGAAAAGAAATAGGTGAGAACATTGTGGCTGCCCTAACTATAATCTTCCAAAATACTCTTGATTTGGGAACTGTTCCTTTAGATTGGAAAATTGCACATGTTATTGTGCTATCTAAGAAAGGTTACAGAGGGAAACCAGGGAATTATAGACCAGTCAGCCTAACATCTGTTACTGGGAAGTTGACAGAGTCCATAATTTAATAATAGGGTGACTGAACACCTTGAAAATTTTCAGCTGATCAGAGAAAGCCAGCATGTATTTGTAAAGAGTACAGCATGCCTGCCGAATCTGATTGCATTTTTTGAAGAGATGCCTGAAGTAGTGGACAGGGGAATGTCCATGAATGTTATTTATATGGATCTCCAGAAGGCATTTAATAAAGTCCCACATAAGAGACTGATAGCTAAAGTTGAAGATCATCGAATTGAAGGCAACTTATTGACCTGGTTAAGAAATTGGTGGAGTGGCAGGATATATAGAGTTGGGGTAATGGGCAGGTACTCTAATTGGCAGGATGCCACTAGTGGTGTCCTGCAAGGATCTGTGTTGGGGACTTAACTATTCACTGTATTCATTAATGACTTAGATGATAGGATAGAAAGCCACATATCCAAATTTGCCGAGGACACAAAGTAGTGTAAATGGAAACATAAAATTGTACAGATATATTGATAGATTAAGTGAATGGACAAAACTGTGGCAAATGGATTTCAGCAAACATGTGGTCATCCACTTTGGAGCTAAAAAGAATAGAACAGGATACTTCCTAAATGGTGAATATCTAGGAACAGTGGAGGTGCCAAAGTGACTTGGGAGTCCAGGTGCATTGATCATTAAAATGTCATGAACATGTCACAGAAAATAATCCAAAAGGCTAAGGAATGCTGGTTTTTAGATCTAGAAGACTAGAATACAAGGGGGTAGAAGTTATACCCTGGTTGGACCACACCTGGAGTATTGTGAGCAGTTCTGGGCACTACACCATAGGAAAGACATGTTAGCCTTGGAGGGAGTGCAGTGTAGATTTACCTGGATTCCAAGGGTTAAGCTATGAGGCGAGAGTAAACAAACTAAGGTTATAATCCCTGGAATTTAGATGGTTAAGGGGTGATTTGGTTGAAGTTTTCAGGATATTAAGGGGAACAGATAGGGTAGTTAGAGAAAAACTATTTCTGCTAGTTGGGGAGTCTACGACTGGGGGCAGTCTAAAAATTAGAGCCATACCTTTCAGGAGTGAAACTAGGAAACACTTTTGCATGCAAAGGATAGAAGAATCATGGAACTTTTTTCTGCAAATGTGAATTGGTGCTACATCAATTGTTAATTTTAAAACTGAGATTGATAGATTTTTGTTAGCCAAAGATATTAAGGGATACGGAGGGTATATGGAATTAGGTCGCAAATCAACCATGATCTCATTGAATGGCAGGGAACAGGCTTGAGTGGCTGAGGGGCATATTGCTGTCCCTAAGTTCCTATGAATGATATGTCTGGGTGCTTTAAATTCTATGTATTTTCACAGATTCTCATACGTTTCACCTTCATACCACTACTGCAGATCAAGTAATAGCTCCCTCTAGGCTCCAATTTCTGCATTTTCTTCCTTCAATTTGTGTCTGAATTCCTCCCCCTCCCCCTCCCCCAACAATGTTTTTGACAACATTCTCCAGGATACTTGGATGAGGTTTCTTTGCAGATTCTCAGTATCCAGGGAAACCTCAACTGACCCAGCCTTGTCCTGCATTATTGTGCTCGGCTGCTGACCCTCCCTGCGATATGTGCATTCATTAAAATAATAGACTCCTGCTCTCTTTTTATCACTTCCCCACTAGTGAAAGTAAGGAGAAGGCGAGGAGGCAAGAGAGTGCCTCTTCTCACTAGAAGCAGACTAACTCTCCGCCTTTTTGTCTGAGTTGAGGAGACAACTCTATTCAGTGCTTAATTATAAAAAAATCAATCCTGAGGTGAAGCTGTTTGCCAGAGTTACACCATCTCTGCCAACAAATTGTCTCCCCCTGCACTTGATGATACCAGATCGCATGTCACTACTGACAGACACTAAATGAAAAGTAAAGAAACTTTCTGAATATTTCTCAGTCCATACAGAATTGAGGAAAATGCACCCTTCAGTCTCTGCTATAAGATTGCTGACAGCACTTTTTAAAATTTCTCTATTTCTCCCTTTCCTTCCTGTTTTCTCCCTTCCTGAAAATGTCTGACTCTTGCTGAGTGCCATGCCTCTCAGCTGGTCTGGAAGGGCACCCAAGTGCCCATTCTCTGTGTACGAGTCTGGACAGTGACTGTTGCGGGCTGTTTCAGGCCTGTGTTGCGTTAGCTGCTCTCAACCATGGCGTATGACAGTATGGGCGTTATATGGGTCTTTGCTGTTTTGGACCAAGAACGAGATGCTTTCCATTCCTGTTCACCAGCCATATGGATGCTTGGTGGTGTTGGGTGAGCTCAGGGTGTGGTTTGACTTTGATGAGCTTCACTATTGAATAACTTGGTGTCTCTCAAGGCCTAGGCTTATGGAAAGAGGCTACTTGGAAACATTACCAGAGAAAAGCCATGGCTGTAGAACTGTAACCCAGCAAGGATCATCGCTTCCAAGAGAGATGCGGGGAGAACTAGGGACAGGGAAGTGGGGGTGGTACTGGTGTGGTTGGGGGAGATAAAGGACATAGAGGATGGATCAGTGTGCATTGTAATGACACTGTGATTTACAGGCTGGATTGTAAGTAGCAGACATGAACCTTACATTCAAACATTTCACTTTTTTGTATACCTCAGGATAAAAGTGGAATACTCTAATTTTCCTAAAAAGCTGCTTTTTGTGGGAGGGGTCAGAATCTTTAAACTTGTCCTCAAACTCGGTGCAACTTCAATAGGTCACATCTGCTCAAATGCCCTGTCTAGGTCTACCGAAGCCTCGGGCTGTGTGATTTGCAAAGGGACCATTTAGAAGAAAGCTGAGAGTTCCTTTGCCTCCTCTCATATTTACTGATTATTTCATTCCACTTCAAATCTTCAGGGTCTTTATTCATCAGTTGCTGAAGCCCCATGGGGGTAGACCTTAGAGACCCTCCCCCCCCAACACTTTCACATCCCCCTCATTACCAGTGGGCTTCTTCAGATGCACCATCTATTTAAAACTTAGCACAGCAGGGGACATCGCGATTATAATATTCTGATAATCGTTTAGAAAATTAGCATAATTATCAATCAATCAATCACACTACATTAACAATTCATCCCCTTAAGTTACTAAGTCACTTTCAAGGGCCTGCAGCATAACATTCCATTTTCTAAATGTATAAATCTGTACAGAAAGGACTGTGAACCTGAGGTGATGAAGTATTTCACTTTTTTATACTGCTCTTTTTTTTGTCCCACTGGGTGACTTTCAATCCCACTAGAAAGTGAAGAATCAATGATTTGCAATACATGTGCTGAAAAAAAATCATTTAAACCAATTTAAAGCCAGCCCTTCCTGGTTCTTCATTTCTGGTCCTTAATCCTATATCTGCAGCTAACAGCATTATCTATTTACTTTATTACTCCCACCAGTACTAAGCCCATTTCCACAGATGTTCTGCTCCTGTATCCTGCTCAGATACCCATTCTTATTGTGATTCTGCACAGTGGGTATCAGAAGGCTATTCGACCATGGAGTGGTATCAAGAGCCAAATCTGACCCCATGCTCTCACCCGATGTCCACGCCCATGCACTTTCTGATGTGCTGCCCATCATGAATGGGAAGCCAGACTGACATCCCCTCTCACCCAGGGGCACTCCAACTTGCTGTTCTGGCTGCGAACAGCCATCAGGTCAGTTCTAACTGGGGATGAGACCTGTGATCTTCTTAGTCTGCGGGGCTCAGGACAACATCAAATGGTGTGTTTGCCAAATTGAGCCACGGAGACAGAAGATTCAAGTGAGAAAGTGGGACACCTGGATCTTGGGGGGGCTACCCTGGATGCAGCCAGCAATCGCCATCACCAGAACAGTCTGGGCTGCACAGACACCATCAGTGGAATAATCAGATGTTCCAGGCCATGCAGCCCCTATCATCAGGACTTTCATTGCAATTTCTCAAGTATCGTCATTATACCCCCTAGTTGAGCCAGAAGGAAAAGGTGCTTTTATAATGTACATCATAATAATCCTTAATGCCTTGGTCCTGCCACCTCCCACTGTATAGGCCTCACACCACTGCTGACACTAACTAAGGCCCAGTTTCATCGAGACCAGCGAGTGAGAAGTCACTGTTAAAAAAAACACAGGTCTACCCAGCCACCGTCTTAGAGAATGTGGCAAGTTTATCCTTGATGTCTCCCAACAGCTTTGCTGGGAGCCAGCAGCAGTGGTGCTTAAATCAGTTTGTGTACCTAAACACATTTTATCGCTTGCCTACGTCTCTAGGGGAACTATGACCATGTACTTTAGAAGGGCTACACCATTAACACAGACATATTATTTAAATAAAGGAAAGTGAGTAATCTGCCAATCTGCATGTTCTCTTAAAAAGGACACCTGAGCAGCCAACGTATTTCCTACTGTCTCCGAAAGTTGTGTGGACTGTGATATCCTCCCAATTTGCTGGCCCTCATATGCCCCATTAAGTGTCCCTAAAGCCTACTCTCTTATACCTTTTTATTACAAATCTCTCAACCTCTTCTCTCGGGTGACAGGGTAGAGAGGAGTAATAGAGGAGATAGATAGATAACGAAGGGGATAATCTCCCACAGATGTTTTTCTTCAGTAGCCTCAGGCTCTCTCCTCTGAATAAACAGAGACTAAATGGAAATTGTTCTGCCAGAGCAGTCCCGGAGGTCTGTTGTCACCGCACTTGGCAAAAGTAATCCATTCAGGCTCTTCATGTTGAGTCCAAACTGGGGCAGTATGTGCATGTTTGTTATGAATCCCCAGGTCTACAATATCGATAAAAAGCAATTATAATGCAATATGGCATTCTGTAAATCATAAAAAATTACACTTGTTTAGTTGCAACTTGACTGGGGTCCAAATTGTAAAATTGTTTATGGAAAGTAAATTAAAACTAAGCGGAGCGTGTCACACTACTTACCTGGAAGGGAAGTTCAGTCCTAGGGCACTCTGATGGGGCATTTCAACTCCAAGATTTGTTCAAGAAAGGTTTACACGCAAAATAACCAGCAGAATTATGACTACAAGAGCTGTAGAGATTGTCTTATTTAAATGTTTTCTCTACTTAAGTTGTTGACTCTTTGCTGAGGTTCTGCATGAGCCTCGACAATGAATGTGAGTAGTCCATTCAAACATAGCAGGCATCGCAGCTGAGCATAATCCTGTCCTCACTACACATTAAACCGAGCGGCCTCATCTGCCCTCTCAGATGGGCATAAATGGACTTACATAACAGCATAAGAAATAGGTGCAGGAGTAAACCATAAGGCCTCTGAGCCTGCACTGCCATTCAGAACGATCATGGCTTATCTTCTGCCTCAACTCCTCTTTCCTGCCTACTTCCCCATATCCCTCAATTCCCTAAGAGACCAATAAACTGTCGATCTCAGCCTTAAATGTACTCAATGATGGAGCATCCACAACCCTCTGGGGTAGAGAATTCCAAAGATTCACAACCATTTGAGCGAAAAATTTCCTCCTCATCTCGGTCCTAAATGATTGGCCTCTTATCCTGAGACTGTGTCCCCATGTTCAAGATTCCCTAGCCAGGGAAAACATTCTCTCAGTGTCTATCCTGTCAAGCCCCTTCAGAATCTTGGAATTTGACTCTTTGCTGGAGTTCGGCATGAGCTTCAACAATGAATATGAGTAGTTTGTGTTTCAATGAGATCACCTCTCATTCTTCTAAACTCCAGAGAATATAAGTCCAATTTACTTAGCCTCTCATCATAGGACAAGCTTCTCATCCCAGGGACCAATCTAGTGAACCATCGCTGTACCGCCTCCAATGCAAATATATTCTTCCTTAAATATGGACACCAAAACTGTGCATAGTACTTCAGGTGTGGTCTCACCAAGCCCTGTACAACTGTAGCAAGACTTTCTTATTCTTGTACTCCAATCCCCTTGCAATAAAGGCCAACATGCCATTTGCCTTTCTAAATGCTTGCTGTACCTGCATACTAACTTTCTGCGTTCCTTGTACGAGCACAGCCAGGTCTCTCTGAACCTTCAGAAGTTTCACATCTTTTAAAAAAATTTCTGCTTTCTATTCTTACTACCAAATGAATAACCTCACACTTCCCCACATTATATTCCATATAACACCTTGTTGCCCATTCACTTAACCTGTCAATATCTCTTTGAAACCTTTGTGTAGAAGGTGCTTTATTGTTTCTAACTCTGTACCTGACCAAAGAATGCTGAGCGCTCAAAATGGAAAGTGTTGCACTAATGTCCCTCACCTTGCTGAGCATGTGACGGACAGAAAAAAGCTTCAAGGAAAACAAAGACCTAGGGGTTCTAAGTCATGTATGCACAAAGTACATTTCACATTCCTTCTACTTGCTTGGCAAAGTTGGAAAATCTTATTGAACATACTGAATGAGCTAGGTACAGACCAAAGTATTCTGAAAGCTTTAACAAAGGATGAGCAGAGAAAGAAATGTGAGCACACGCCACCACATTGTGTATGGGATTCCTAATCCTTACTACATTACAGTGCTATTCAGGAAGGAAGAGCCCGATTGGCAGAGAATTACACTCGAACCCATGACCTCTATTTTTTCATTTCTTAAAAGAAAATGTAACCTGATCCCTCTCCTGGATCAATAAACAGGACAGAAGTGAAAACTATGTGCTTGCTACATGTTTGAGTTAACACAGCAGAAGTTGGCATTAAAACAGATCCTAACATACAGAGGGCACAGGCACTCCCTCTCATCTATTAGAGCATGAGGATTGGCAAAAATCATCAGGAAGGAGATTGATTGACAATGAGAAGCTAGTGAGATCACCTGGTTCAACAAGCATGCAAATGGAGCTAAAAGTGAAATGTGATCCTAACCATATTGTATCCTGATTTATCAAAATGATATGACATTTTCTGTCTCTGATTTAAGTGGTTAATGGCCCTTCTGCCTTGTCCAGCTAATTGTGTCTGCATGATGCATTATAGATCAAAACGTATCAGAAAGGTCCCTAGTCTGTCCTGAGTTATCCAAGTCACAGCCAGAGGGCAGGGGCAGTGGGGATGGGTGGAACTATAATTGGCCTCACTACCTCAGCTTGGAAAGGCAGAGGGGAAATATCAGCTAGGGCTTCTGCTCCTGACTGTCATCTAGTAAACCTTGTCTGAAATGCACATCACCATGAGAATAGAATCAAGCTCAATGGTGATTTTCCCTCAGGGTCAAATGGCACACTGTCATTCAGTGTGAGACTAAAACAGGATGTGCACTCCAGTGAGGGACTGGCTGGCAGCTAGTGCCCTGTGGAATGGGACCCCAGCGAGGAGTCAGTGTCCTGGGGATAAGACCAATGCCCCATCTGCCCGCTCAGGTGGACTTCAAGATCCCACGGCAGTATTTCAAAGAAGATTGATCCCTCAATCAATATCACTTGGGTGATTATTACATTGCTGTTTGTGGGAGCTTGCTGTGCTCAAATTGGCTACCACGCTGCCTACATTCCAACAATGACTTCACATCAAAAAGTACATCATTGGTTGTAATATGCTTTGGAACATCCTGAAAAGGTGCTATATAAATGCAAGTTCTTTCTTTTAGAAGTAGAGCAAGGGGAGAAAAGTGGAGATAGAAAATCAAAAGAAGAAAATACATAAAACTGATCAGTAATATTAGCAGGTGGAGTGTCAGCAAATCCCGTCACCATGACTTGAGATTATTTCAATGGTGCTGACTTTTCTTCAATCTGTTGGTTTATCCTGAGTTGTGACATGATGGACCTGTTGTGTTAATAGAATGATCAACACACAATGTGAATCAAACTTGAACTCGTCACCTTTCCTACTCGCTGCAACCCCTCTGCCCCCTCTCCCGCCAACTCCCCACCTCCCCCTGCAGACTGTCTGTAAAATCGCATCACTGTCACTCTTCATTTATCACCTCATAAACTCACTGGACATATTCCTGTGCTCCATATCTAACACTTTACTAGCACCAGTTCCCTTTAACCTGAAAAAGAAGCATTCTTATTCACTGGGAGATTTGCCCATTGATAGGCTGGCAAATCCTAGGGGCATCTGTAATGGCACTAATGCCATATCAGTAGGTATGGCAGCACAAAGCCCAGGAGAGAATCATGTTGCTACTTTGACAACACACTCTCACCCATTACACCCAAGCCTACATCTCCGGAGGTGATGCAACATCCACCAGGAGTGTATGGCCTTGAAAGAGTGCCACCTCAATTCTTATGGCCACACAGCTGCCAACCACCTCATAGACTCCAGCCACACGAAGCTTGGGGTATAGCACCAAGAAGCACAAGATTAGGCACACAGATTGTTCTGAAGTGGAAGCACCATGTGGCAGGCACTAGAATCATATTTTGGACCATATATTATGGTGGCATTTGAGTTGCAGAATGCGCAGTTTCCTTTTCTGGATGTTAGGGCTTCTGAGAGTCCAGCGTACTGTTGATGGCATCCATCTCTCCAGTCAATGTCCCTTCTTGTGCAAGAGCAGGTATGTAGTCTCTGGTGAAGTTGGTGGTGATGGCAGTGACATAGCATTTGACATTGATGTGTAACTCTGCAAGCTACGGGCTCGAATCTAATCCAGAAGCTTGGATAATTTATGTGTAGAATATCAGATATCTGGGAAGATGTGACAGGCTGGAATCTAACTGAGGGGCTTGGACGGTTTATATACAGAACAGTGGGTACCTGGGAGCATTTTACTGGCCAGATTCTATTTGAGCAGCTTGGATGGTTTATATATAGAATAATGAATGCCTGGAAGCATGTTACAGGCTGGGCTTATAACTGCTACATAGGAGTTCTAAACAAGGGGTTTGGATGATGTTATAAGCCATGTGTGTGAATTTCAAGTTGTTTATAAACACTATATAAGAACATGGCATTGGAATCAGCCCAAAGATAATGCAAATTTCATAATGATGGTTTTGTTCCATTTCTCCAAATTTACGTAATGACTAAATGAATAACGTACTCTTATTGCAGATCTGAGCTCTAAGTTAAACAGCAAAACTTGGACTTATTGCCAGATCTTTATGAAAAAGACCCATTGACACTCATGCAGTCATTAGGAAGCCGAGGTTGCAGAAAGGTCACTGAAAGGTGTTTTCTTTTAACAACTCCAGGACACTAGGTTCCCTGTAAGCACTTGTGGACAACCTCCAAGAATGTGGCCATTTCACGATGGCTGCCTACAGCATGCAGTGAAATATCACCAGGAGCTCTGCTCCATAAGGGTTCCCATTCCCCCTGCTAAATGCTCTGTGTCAGCACTTTGCTTCGAGGAGTTTCCTCAGACACAGATCCTGTTGCTTTTCTTCCTCTAATTCACTGGGAGAAGCTGGGCGTGTGCTGGGCTCGTCAAACTCCCCCTGGGGCTCACTTGGTAAGTGCACTGCCCAGTGTGGAAAGAAAAACTTGCACTTGTCGAGGAGGGTTTGTCTACTGAGTCATTATGGGTGGAAGTCAGAAACAGGAAAGGAGCAGTCACTTTGTTGGGAGTTTTCTATAGACCCCCCAGTAGCAACAGAGACATGGAGGAACAGATTGGGAGGCAGATTTTGGAAAGGTGCAGAAATAACAGGGTTGTTGTCATGGGTGACTTCAACTTCCCTAATATTGATTGGAACCTCCTTAGTGCAAATAGTTTGGATGGAGCAGTTTTTGTCAGGTGTGTCCAGGAAGGTTTCCTGACTCAATATGTAGATAGGCCGACTAGAGGGGAGACTATGTTGGACTTGGTGCTTGGCAACGAACCAGGCCAGGTGGCAGATCTCTCGGCAGGAGAGCATTTCGGTGATAGTGATCACAACTCCCTGACCTTTACTATAGTCATGGAGAGGGACAGGAGCAGACAGGATGGGAAAATATTTAATTGGGGGCGGGGGAATTACAATGCTATTAGGCAGGAACTGGGGAGCATAAATTGGGAACAGATGTTCTCAGGGAAATGCACGACAGAAATGTGGAGGTTGTTTAGGGAGCACTTGCTGCGACTGCTGGATAGGTTTGTCCCGATGAGGCAGGGAAGGGATGGTAGGGTGAAGGAACCTTGGATGACAAGAGATGTGGAACAGCTAGTCAAGAGGAAGAAGGAAGCTTACTTAAGGTTGAGGAAGCAAGGATCAGACAGGGCTCTAGAGGGTTACAAGGTAGCCAGGAAGGAACTGAAGAATGGACTTAGGAGAGCTAGAAGTGGACATGAAAAAGTCTTGGCGGGCAGGATTAAGGAAAATCCCAAGGCGTTCTACACTTATGTGAGAAACAAGAGGATGGCCAGAGTGAGGGTAGGGCCGATCAGGGATAGTGGAGGGAACTTGTGCCTGGAGTCGAAGGAGGTAGGGGAGGTCCTAAATGAATACTTTGCTTCAGTATTCACTAGTGAGAGGGACCTGGTCGTTTGTGAGGACAGCGTGGAACAGGCTGATATGCTCGAACAGGTTGAGGATGTGCTGGAAATTTTGAATGATATGAGGACAGATAAGTCCCCGGGGCCAGATGGGATATACCCAAGGATATTACAGGAAGCGAGGGAAGAGATTGCTGCGCCTTTGGTGATGATCTTTGCGTCTTCACTGTCCACTGGAGTAGTACCTGATGATTGGAGGGTGGCAAATGTTGTTCCCTTGTTCAAGAAAGGGAATAGGGATAACCCTGGGAATTATAGACCAGTCAGTCTTACGTCGGTAGTGGGCAAATTATTGGAGAGGATTCTGAGAGACAGGATTTATGATTATTTGGAAAAGAATGGTTTGATTAGAGACAGTCAGCATGGCTTTGTAAGGGGCAGGTCATGCCTCACAAGCCTTATTGAATTCTTTGAAGATGTGACAAAACACATTGATGAAGGAAGAGCAGTGGATGTGGTGTATATGGATTTTAGCAAGGCGTTTGATAAGGTTCCCCATGGTAGGCTCATTCAGAAAGTAAGGAGGCATGGGATTCAGGGAAAGTTGGCTGTCTGGATACAAAATTGGCTGGCCCATAGAAGTCAGAGGGTGGTAGTAGATGGAAAGTATTCAGCATGGAGCTCGGTGACCAGTGGTGTTCCACAAGGATCTGTCTGGGACCTCTGCTCTTTGTGATTTTAATAAATGACTTGGATGAGGAAGTGGAAGGCTGGGTTAGCAAGTTTGCCGATGACACGAAGGTTGCTGGAGTTGTGGATGGTGTGGAAAGCTGTTGTAGGTTGCAACGGGACATTGACAGGATGCAGAGCTGGGCTGAGAAGTGGCAGATGGAGTTCAACCTGGAAAAGTGTGAAGTGATTCATTTTGGAAGGTCGAATTTGAATGCGGAATACAGGCTTAAAGACAGGATTCTTGGTAGTGTGGAGGAACAGAGGGATCTTGGGGTCCATGTCCATAGATCGCTCAAAGTTGCCACCCAAGTTGATAGTGTTGTTAAGAAGGCGTATGGTGTGTTGGCTTTCATTAACAGGGGGATTGAGTTTAAGAGCCGCGAGGTTATGCTGCAGCTCTATAAGGCCACACTTGGAATATTGTGTTCAGTTCTGGTCGCCTCATTATAGGAAGGATGTGGAAGCTTTAGAGAGGGTGCAGAGGAGATTTACCAGGAGGCTGCCTGGACTGGAGGGCATGTCCTACGAAGAAAGATTGAGGGAGCTAGGGCTTTTCTCATTGGAGCGAAGAAGGATGAGAGGTGACTTGATAGAGGGGTACAAGATGATGAGAGGCATAGAAAGAGTGGATAGCCAGAGACTTTTTCCCAGGGTGGAAAGGGCTATCACCAGGGGGCATAATTTTAAGGTGATTGGAGGAAGGTTTCGGGGAGATGTCAGAGGTAGGTTCTTTACACAGAGAGTGGTGGGTGCGTGGAATGCGCTGCCAGCGGTGGTAGTAGAAGCAGATACATTAGGGGCATTTAAGCGACTCTTGGATAGGTACATGGACGATAGTAGAATGAAGGGTAGGTAGTTAGTTTGATCTTAGAGTAGGTTAAAGGTTCGGCACAACATCGTGGGCCGAAGGGCCTGTACTGTGCTGTACTGTTCTATGTTCTTATATAGTGCCTTTCATGATCTCAGGACATCCCAATGCTTTACAACCAATGAAGTATTTTTGATGTGTAGGAAATAGAGCAGCCAATTTGCACACAGCAAGATGACACAAAGAGAAATAAGGTATTGACCAGATAATCTGTTTTAGTGAAATTTTGAGAGGTAAATGTTGGCTAGAATACTCGGGAAAACTCCCCTGGTCTTCTTCAAATAGTGCTGTGGGATCTTTTACGTCTACCTGAGAGGGTAAATGGAGCTTCTGCATCAATTTGTTGCCTGTGTTGACAGACTGGTAGTACTAGTTTCATCGACCCGGGCTTACAAAGGGTTTCTGCTCCTGATCTGTTAGCGCCTGTTAGAAAGTCTAAGTGCATGGACGAGGCCAGGATTGGGTGTGACTAAGATGTCCTCTGTGATTGAACAGACACTCACTGTCTAGGCTCACATCTTACTTTCACTTGTTGCAAACAATGCTCTGAAGTTTCTTATTCTCAGTACAAATATTGGGGAAACTTTTGGTTTACATCATTGGAATACTTTCATTATAATTAAGTTCCTGTTGCACTTTGATGTATATACTCACAGAAGTTACCACTCTCATGCTGGCTTCTACTTGCAAATCACACCAAAACACTATTTGTGATCATACAGCTGAACCCCACTCTCCAGGGGTAAATTCAGTGCTCTCGTACGCCCACTGGGTTGCTATGGTTGTTCTGTCTTGGACTCGTTACCTTTTGAGTGTTAAACCTATCCTATAGTCTCAAAATTTTAAACATCCTTATTCAAAGATGGTTTTTGATGGTTCAGCCTGTGAATGGACTTTCGTAGCCTATTTTTGTTATGTACATCCTGAGATCAGCAAACTTTGCCCCTTGCCTTTCACAAATTGGCAGGCACACTATCACTGATGTCATAAATGAGCAGCCAGTGGGCAAGGCTGCTCATCCTACAGCGCAATCAGCATTTCAGTGTCTTATTGAGCAGTACAAACTAGCAAGACCCCAAATCTGATCCCTGCTATGTGCTGAGTTAGCAGATCTCAGCCAGGATTCAGTAGCCCTGCTACAATTGGCCTCAATTTCCCTGGGTTATGAAGTGAAAGATCAGTCAAGGACACAACTCCTGATCACTATCCACTGACCTCTGCTGGAAAGGTGTATGTACATGGATGTTAGTCAAAGACAGGATTGGCCACGACTGTAATGTAGAATAGACTGCAAACACTCATTCACACCTGGCCTCATCGGAACCAACCCCAATGAGGTGTCCATGTCTACGGGACAAGGCAGGAAGGGAAGGGAGAGAGATGGTGAAGAAAAATAATTTTAAATAAGGAGGTATCTGTGATGTTAAGAAAATAAAATATCTCCTTAGGTTTAATTGTGATTTGTTTGGAAAAAGAAACCTCCACTATTTATTTATTTACTTAGAGATACAGCACTGAAACAGGCCCTTTCAGCCCACCGAGTCTGTGCCGACCAACTGCCACTTTGTCCCTAAAAATTTCAAGCCATCAAATGAAGTACCTCAGCCATCTTTGGAATCTTTTTAGTGACAAGCGTGAGGTAATATCTGGCATGAGTGACGATGGTATGGAGGTGCCACCCTGCATCCTGCTGCCATCTTCAACGCAAGATAAAAGGTGCCTGCTGAGTCACAGTCTAGCTTACTGTCTGCTCTGATGACTAATGGGAGAAGGGAAGGTAAAAAGTGCAGTGCTGGTTTTACCAGTATGTTCTGGCATAAGGGCATCCAGTGGTCACACAGAGGGAATGGGAACAAAAAAAAGTTGGATTCAACTAGTCTCAAAAGAATTGCAGTGCTGTCCCTCCCTCCATAGTGATATGTAGCAATTTCATGTTAACAGGACAATATTGCACTGTTTAGATTGAGGCTTGGAAGTGAGAGCTTCAATGTCTGCAGCTCTCTTACAGTTACTTATATTTATACAGATAGGGTGTATCAGGTAGATTTTATGAATTTGTCCTCCTAG
This sequence comes from Heterodontus francisci, assembly GCF_036365525.1. NCBI lineage: Eukaryota > Metazoa > Chordata > Chondrichthyes > Heterodontiformes > Heterodontidae > Heterodontus > Heterodontus francisci. The sequence goes on along the minus strand of NC_090407.1, from coordinate 13,719,540 downwards.
TGTGAAGCTTTGCACACGTAATGGGAGATCGAGGTTAGTGGGACCTAAAGTATTTTCTTTAGACACCCAAGTTCCTAATGTATGGTCTCAGGAGTGTGAATTTGCAAGATCTCCCCTTATACATCCTGCTGAAGAAATAATTCAAATAGTACAGAAGATGGAAGTAGCCAGACACACGCCAGTGGTTTGATGGTCAGTCAATCAAACAACAAATACAGTTAAAGCAAGGAATTTTTCTGCCTCCCTTGATTTATGTACTGTCCCCCCCACCATCACCCTCCCCTGACAACTCCTCTACCACAGCTGCGAACTCACGCTGGGGAAGAGTTACTGCTTCTTTCTTGAGTGGTCATTCTTCATGTGTGAGTATCATCAGACTACGCAACCATACAGGCATCATCGCCAGGCATAAACCTTTTCTAACTTGTTGGCTGCACATCCACACATTCCAGCAGGAGTCACTGGATAGCAGTTTGGGTGAGGGGATACTGGCCAATGATTATCCTTCCTTGCTCAAGGCCATTGAAGTGTTCTTACTGCCACAAGTTAACTCAGCACAGATCAATGACTGAAAATGGGACCTTTCCACTCTGTATGGCTTATTCCACACTGGGCAGTGCAATTAATGACTGGAATACGGCCATATGTTAACTGTGTGAAATGGAGTAAGGTAATTACTTATGTAGATGAGAGTACTGTGACTTGTTAATTGTGCAGTTTGGAAAGGGCAGTGTCTTATTACTGATGTAAGCAGGAGGTTAATATCTCATTAACAGTGTGATTAGTTGTGTGCATTGGAGAGTGGAGTGGCTTATTAATTGGATAGGAGAGGAGCAAGGCGTTATTGATTGCATGGGCTGAAGAACACATTATCTTATTAATAGTTAACTTTCTTCCTGTATGTTTACATTTCTCTGCAAGGTCTGTAGTGCAGACATGCCTTCCCAGACTACACCTGTGTTTTCAGTTTGAGTGTGTGTGTGAAGCTGCATTATTCACCTGGGCCTTGATGACACAGTTTAAACAGTGAGGTGATTAATGTTGATCCCTTTTCTTAGAATACAAACTAAACAGATAAAACAAACTATTCATTACTTCAATCTTTATCTTGACCTTCATCAGACCTCCAGAACTAGACGTACAAGGGTATGGAAAGTAAATAGAAAATTACGCATATATCTTTCCTTTCACGTCCCTGACAATGGGACTATTTTGCTTAATTTCAAACATTTTCTCATTACCCTGACCAAATGCCAGCAGCAAGGAGCTAAAAGAGAGGGAGGGCTAATGAGTAAAATGATAGCAGGTTTTATACAGAATGATGAAGCATTCATGAAGGTTGGTTGAAGTCTGAACTCAGAGCCTGCATGTCTTGGATTTGACTGCCAGTAGGGTTGACTCCATTCTTCATCCCTCTGAATTTGCCCAGCAAACCGCCCAGTTGGATCAAACCAGCAGAAGATGGCTCAGCACCACCTTCTCAAGGGTGATGTAGGATGGGCAATAAATAGTCACCTTGCCAGCGATACCCGCATCCTGAGAATGAATTAAAAAACTGGAGTATTCCAATCAAAGTTTCAAAAGGATCCACTCCCCTCTCTGGGGAGGAAGGGATCTTCTACGAAACATCTGAAGTCTTAAAAATGTACAAATGATATGTGCATAGTTTGTAAATAATGCATATGTTATTTTACACTAGATTTGTCACATTACCATATATTGCTTCTTTGTTTTTACTCCAGGGCAGGTGAGACCCACATTGTTCTCCTCGTAAGGGATAACTGGAATCTTCGGGAGTCTAAGTGTTCAAGAGTCATTTAAGTGCTGGTGTTTTGTAAAACCAAAAGTCAGCCAAGACCTCAAACACATAAGATCCAATGTCAGCTCTGCCAGGAAGCAACAATCAACTAAAGAGAGTCCCAGCATCAATGAGATCCTTTCGTTAATAGTGAAAGTAATACACAAGCACTCAGCACATTATATAAAAAAGACACAGTAACACCAAATCCTATTTCAGATTCTGTGATTTTACTTACTGAGCCTTGAGGATTTAGTACACTCTATTTTTGTATAGAGAATCTGGCATTAAGTTAATGCCTTTCAAAGTATCTCATTGTCCACATACCATTAAGAAGCAAGAGAGAAATTATCTCCAAGGCTTGGTGTGCTGCAGATAATCCTAATCTCACAGCCTCATTGAAAAATAGTTCTATGTTCTTCGCTAGTGTAAGCTAACTGCCCTCAGTTTTGGGGTTTTAGAGTTGGCTTCACTTGAGCTGACTCTAATCTGCGGAACTCAAACTTGCCTAGTTAGACTCAATGGTACTGGCAGGTTCTTTTGGCAGGTGAGATTATGTGCTGTGGTCTGTTGCTTGATGGACAGTGGAAACAGATCAAGTAAAATTCAGTTCAATTAAACTCATCAATATGGGCAGATTGACTAAGAGCCTCCTTATCAGCTCCAGGACTGCATTCATACCTAGTCTTCTATTTCATTTATTTATTTCAACACAACAATGACATTTGCAGATCTGGGCTAGGAGTTTGACAAAATTCAATAAGAGCTGGCCTCAAAGTTTAATAAACAGTAGGGATAACATATTTGACAAATACTTGTTCTCTCTATATTTCCAATGAAATTCCTTACACTAAATCATAACTCCGTTTGTACATAGATTGCAGATAGGCAAAAGTCATAAATTCAATTTGAAAGTAACTGCAGTTGCGTGGCCTTGCACTGTTAATCGTACTGGCAGCAGACCATCCCCCCACTCAGTGTGAAAGCTGCGTTGTTGGCCTGCACAGTAGGAGCTGAATAAAACGTCCTCCATACCAGCATTATCTTTACTCTATGCTGTTGTGGATGCTTTGCTTCTGAGGGTAAGGAACGAAACTGACCCATGCTACTTGTCTGCACAGATAGCATGCAACATCAATGGGGTTTCAGTGACTGTCCAGGAAGAGGGACAGCTTTTGGCAGAGTGTTTCCTGTAAGCCACATTGACACAGAATCAGATTCACTGTCACTGAAGAAGGAGCCCAGATTTGGGCTGGCATTCACTGTGAAAAGCTGGCAGTGCAAACAGAATAATGAGACAATCCTTTATGTACAGTGTTCAACTGCATTATTCTCTTTAACCTGGACACAATATATCTTACTTTGGGTCTGACGTACATTACAACATGATAAAAGAGAGCTTTCTCTTCTGGCTGAGACAAAGAGACACGCTGAGACATTCAGCTGTATTGTCAACGTAGAAGCACACTGACCTCTTTTTTTATCAGCTCCATACCCTGCTCACCAGGAAATGGGGAAACACTGTTAACTGGCACGTAGCCTTCACCTGCTGCACTTTGTTTCTCCACTTGGGTAGGATGCAGCAGGAATGATCACCCTTAGAAATCTTCACATGTTGACGAATCATTTATTTTTCACTAGTGACTCTTTTCATCAGAAAAGACAAACTTTTTCCCTTTCAGTCTTCTGTGCCTCTTGTTCTCCTTCAGGTCTGTTGAAGATTAGTTGTCTGGGTACAAGCAGCTCTCTGGTACCTCGCCCAAATGACTAGAATGTCAGTTGGCTGTTCTATTCTGAAGAGCATCACAGCTGAGGTGTAACATCTGCCACCCATCAGAGGCTTTCCAGTGGGCAATCAAGAGTGACTGATATTTCTCCCCCCCTCCCTAATCCAGCAGCACTGAGTCCAATTGTACAGCCCAACCTCTGCCTTGCCTGAGATAAGGTCACACTGCCTTAATTTAACACAGAATTGTTGAATCCATGACTGCCAGTCTGTATGGCTTTGTGCCACATTGGGATTCAGCAGATGTGGGATCAGAAAATCAGCCAGGGCTCCCACACCTGATTGCTGACATGGTGGAATGTACTTGTACATGGATGCCGAGCAAGAATGGGATAGGCTTGATTGTGAAGCCCTCTCCTGTGGAACAGTTTGCTAGCACCCAGTGTAGCCTCACATGGGTGAGATAGCCAAATGGAGATGAGGTGCCAGAGGGCTGTCAACACCCATGGAACTGTGAATCCCAGCAACAGTTGGCAGCTTTGAAAGAAAGGCAGGCAAACAGAATTGTATTGATCTCATGCTTTTCACAATCTCAGAACTTTCCAAAGGGCTTCCAGCCAATGAAGTAGTTTTAAAATGTAGTCACTGTTGCAATGTAGGTAAGAAGAGGAAATTGTGAAAGTTTTGAAACCTGTTTATGAAATTTTTGACTCTTGGGAAATGCAGACAAAATGGCAGTGCATCACTGACTTAGAGATACAGCTGATATTCTGCTGCATAGAATGAACTTGCACGTGATTGCTACTGTGGCAGGAATCAGAAGGCTGAATTTTTTTTGATAAGAGACAATGATCCATATTTGAGTAATTGCTTTAATAAGCTGAGGACTTACAACTTGTGCCAATTCAAATATAGACCTTAACTGATAGTAAACGTCACCATTGCTGTCCAAACACGGGAAGGTTGGTGATAGGCGGTATAATCACCACCCGTCACTCTTTATACTGCTTCACTCGCTATTAAAGTAAGTGCTTATCAACTGATTAAAGTACATCAACTTATGAATGTGAGAAAAATATACAGGAAGTGAGGACAGCAAGAGGGGCCCTTAAATGTGGGACTGGGAGAGAATAACAAATGTGAGACTGGGGAAGGAAACAGATACACATCTAACTAAATTAGAATATAAGGTGTTTTTGAAACAGGAAAAGGGTATAAACAGTTGTCCTTTGGTGTACACTTGCTTTTAATCGCACAATGTGAGGAAAATATGTTGTAAAAATGTGGCAAATTGTAAATACTTGAAATCTGAATTTAAAAAACAAAATGTTGTAAATGCACACTTGATCAGTCAGTGTTGGTAAAGAGGAAAGATGGGTTAACGTTCAGGAACAACCACTTAATCAGAACTAAATGACTTGGGGTGAAATATCTTTGGCAGCTCTGAAAAAGGGTCTCTGTCCCTGACATTAATCTATGTTTTCTCCTTTCAGGATTCTGGCAGATCTGCTGTGTTCTTCCAGCATTTGCTGTTTTTAACTTTGAATTGTTGTGGCACATGGACTGAAATTTTAAAATAAAAGCAGTATTTTTTTGCACAGAGTTAAATTCTCCTTTGTAAAAAAAATGGTAGGCTGGAGAGCTGTGAAAGGCCCAAAAGGTTAAAGTCTGGGAAAGTTCTACCTGCTGTTTGACCCCTAGCTCTGTACTTACTATATTAACTATAAATAGAAATTGACATTCTGCTCTATCTCTGCTATAAAGTTATTAACAAAGGGCAAATTTTATTCATCGTACTCACATATATCATTCTACTCCTTTGTTCTTTTAGCTTTAGTCGTGAACTTGGTATTGACAGAACAGTACAAATGGTCTTTTTGTGGAGGCTGTTTATTGATAAATTGTTTATCAAGGAGTTAAGTAATAATCATAAGTGAATGAAGTGGATTTCTCTGTAATAGTCAGGGTGCTATTCAAAGTTGTGGGGGGGTGGGGGGGGTTGGTGGTGGTGGGGAGGTCGGGGGTGCAATGCTGAGGGTGAATAAGTAATGGTTGTCTGCTAACCTGTATTATCTGGGGGACAGGACTGATCAATAGAGAGACTCTGGTGAGGTAAACAGGCTCCAGGCGCTCAGAGGGCAACCTGTGTTTCAGCTGGGTCAAATCAGCTTTCCCCATATTGGCCTAAAGTTTGAGGCTTTCTTTAATCCTGAGAGCTATGAATGACCCAAGTGGGCTATGAAAGGGAGTATGGATTGGGAGAGTTTAAAATAAAATTGCAAATCTGAAATAAAGATAGAAAATGGAACTGAAACATAAACTTGTATGTCCCTTTCAGATGCAGACTGAACTACTGTACATACCCAGCATTCACAGTTTGTTCTTTTCCCTGCACATCCCCCACCCTTCCCACTACCCCCATACAGACTTCCTCTCCTCTCAACCCCTCAATGTGTTGATTCCTAATTGGGAAACAATTTCACAGGTTTGTCAGGTACCTCACCCAAGCCTAATAGTGAGTACCAGCAGGCTATTCAGCCAAAGCAGTGGGGGCAGGGAATAGAAAGGGGAAAAAAAACTTACATTTATATAGCACCTTTCATATCCTATGGAAATCTCAAAGTTCTTTACAGTAAAGGGTGTACTGTTGTCATGGAGGCAAACAGAGCAGCCGGTTTATGCACAGCAAGGTCCCACAATGAGAAAAAGTAATTATTTTTCTATTGTTGGTTGCGGGATATATGTTGGCCAGGACACTGGGAAAACTTTCTTGCTATTCTGTGAATAGTGCCATAGGAACTATTATATCTTTGTGACAAGATACCATAACATCTCAAGTGAGCGCCTCTAGCAGGGGTTGCTACATAGTGATCAAGAGTGGGAACCTTGGCTGATTAGCCCAGGGGTGCTGAGAATTATTGTAGTACTTCCTATTGCCATGCTGGTTGAAATCAAGTAACTCAGCAATGACCAAGGATAGCACTTGGGACATTCCTGGTTAGTGCAGCAGATACTCAGTGGAGAACATCACTGAGCTATTGGGCAAGCAGTGGAATTACTGTAAAGGGGCCAACCTCAATCCAGGGAGTGGTCTCAGGTCAATCGGCACTGGTTTGGAACTTTTGGCTGTGCATCACTCTGCCTAGGGGCAGGGAGCTCACGCACAAGTTGAGCTCACCCTCTGAAAGATAAAGTTGAAGCTGGTTAAACTTAAACAAATGAATTGAAATATTTATGGAACTTGTTTCGGCAATCTACAGATAGTGCTTCTGTGTTTATTGGGAGGGCTGGGTAAATTCCTGTGGTTTGTTTGCTATTTTCTCCACAGGAGAGAGCTCTCATGGCCTTGAAGCAGCCTCAGCATAGGCACCTGACCGTCACTTTCCTCTCACTGCCTAATAGGGTAATTTCTTCTCATTTTGTCACCTCCCTGACACTGGCCTTATTGTTTCCAAAATGATGATCTGTCTACCACTGACAGATACCTTCTCCATCAGTCAAAGTATGTTAAAGTATAGTTCCAAATATCCACTGCTCCCACCCCTCAGATATTCAGACAAACTCTCCCTGTGAATATTCTTCTGTCATGCCCATACTTTGAGACTTTTGCTGCATTTAAGAACATGGTAAGATTATGGAACTAAGGCTGCAAAATTAGCCAGGGCCCAAAAACAGGTGCAGGGATTATCCCATGCCCATTGCTTCCAATGCAGGCAGCACACAAGCTTTGTGCTACCAGCTAAGTTAATGATTTCAGCATGCGCACAGGACAAAGCACGCTATTGAACGGCTGCACATGTGAACAGAGGATACAAAAATCATAAGAGGCTAGCACGAGTTAAAGCTAGCCAGCACTACTTGAATCCAGCAGCACCTCTTAAATAGGAGGTGCATTTTGGCTGGAACAAGTTCTGGAAGTCATTTTAAAAGTGATTTTGATTTGGGGAAAACTCAACAATGGCATAATAGGGCTCCATGATTTTCCGACGCTGCAGTGGAGGCCTTGGTGCAGGAGGGAGGAGGAGTAGAGATGTTATCTGTCCATAGGGGTCCAGGAGGTCCTCCAGACAAACTTTGTGAAGGTAGTGGGACCAGATAGCCCTGGCAGTCAATGCCAGAAGTCCAGCTCCAAGATCCTGGATGCAGTGCTGCAAAGAGTTCAATGACCTCACAAATGGTGGAGGTCAGTGAATTCATCTTCAAATGCCACATCCCACCACCTGCACCACTAGCCTCACACATTGTTCAAGGCACCACACCGCCATCTCTCACCTACCAACAATGTCTATCAACCACTACACATACCTAACGTTCAAAGTTTCACCTCACCCTCACACATTTAGCACTGCTGAAAGCCTCCACACCCACATGTCACAGCTTACACTTACTGCCAGCTATTCAACCATGACAGCCACATCACCCAAACAGATTGCACAACACTCACTGACACATTTCCTTCTCTCTCACAGGACAAGGTGGCACATAACTGGAGGCAGCAGAATCTAACCAGTGGGGGACAGGCATGACTGCATATCCTTACTGAATGGAAGAGATGATGGTTGCCAACACTGGAGTGGCCATGACTGAGATCATGGTCAGCGGTGGGGCTGAAAGCATTGAAGATGATAGTATGTTCATACCTAATCCTTCTTCTCACATTCCACTTTCCTCATTCATCCCACAATCTCTTTTGATTTGCAAGCTGCAGATGACATACAAGGAGAGATTACACCAACTAGGGTTGTATTCCCTGGAATTTAGAACATTAAGGGGTGATTTGATCAAAACTTTCAAGATACTAAGGGGAACAGATAAGGCTGATAGAGAATAACTATTTCCACTGGTTGGGGAGTCTAGAACTAGGGAGCATAGTCTAAAAATTAGAGCCAGTCATTTCAGGAATGAAATCAGGATACACTTCTACACACAAAGGGCCGGATCTTGTACTCATCCAGAAGGCGGGTTTCGTAGCAAGGGGTGGGGTTGGGGGGGGGGGGGGGGGGGGTGCGGATAATTGGAGTGGAACCGCTTGCCATATACCCGGTTCTGATCTTCCCGGGAGTGGGATAGGCCAACGTCAACCTTCCCACCCAAAGGCCAACTGAGGCCCTTAAGTGGCCTATTAACAGCCAATATAGGGGCCCTTCCCACTGCCATTGGGATCTTACCAGCAGTGGGGGGGAGCCTCCGCCGCATACGGAGGACCCCTTGCAAACGAGGTGCCCTCCCTCTGGTCTTGGGGGAAGGGTCCCTCCTTTGTGGGCAATTTGTGGCCCATGAATGACCTCCCCCACACCCCGGGAACAACTGTGCCCCTTGGGACCCCCCCCTCCCCCTGGACTGAATGACCCTCCACCCCCTCCACCGGGATCTTCCGTACTGGCCCGGCGACCCCACCTCACCTACCTGTGTCCTTGGGTTCCTCAACTGGGCCTGGGTCCGGGGCCTCTGCAGTACCGGCAGTGGCTACCACTTCCAGTGGCGCTGCAGATACTGATGAGCTGCCGGCCCTATGATTGGCCAGCAGCTCTTGGAGGCGGGATCCCCATCCCTATAAAGTCTTTAAAGGGATTGGGATCCTACCTCCTGAAATTTTGACCCGAAAAGACTGGAGGGTTGAAACAATGTCGAGGCGGGGTTCCCCCGCCTTTTCGGCCCAGCACCAGGAGACCCGTCTCCTGCACAAAATCCAGCCCAAAGGGTAGTAGAAGTTTGGAACTCTCTTCTGCAAATGGCAATTGATGCGAGATCAATTGTTAATTTTAAATCACATTTCATTCCGCTGGATGTGGAGGTGTGAGGAAAACCACACCTGCCAAGAATGAGGCATATTAATTTTGTCGTATGAAACACTAATTTTAAATTCCTAGTGGACTGAAAACATGGCTGCACCTGCATTCTAAAAGGACAGTAGCTAGAAATATTTGCATTCTAAAAGACAGATGCCTGGACAAGACAATGGAACTGCTCTCTGATTCAATTAGCCAAATGGATTTTGATCAAAAGACATTGAATGTGTGAAAGTCAGAATACCAGCTCCCTACTGAGGATGTCTACTAAGATTGAAAGAAATCACAAAACCTCGCCGGGCAGGCTGTTCCAAAAAAGGAGCTCGTCACATGACTGGCCTGCTGGCCCAGGTTTGGTTTGAATTGTACCACACAGAAAAAAACAGACTGCAACTGAACTTGAAGAGAGAGCATCTCTCCCTGCCTCTCCCTCTCTCTCTCACTAAAAGCAGAGACTGCAACTGGATTTCAAGAAGACAGCAAATCCCTGTCTCTCTCTCTCTCCCTCTCCCTCTCATGCAAAGACAGGGAACCACAGAAGAAACTATGCCTCAAGACAGAAAACCATCAAAACAAGTTTGGAAGTGTGCACTGGCCCCCAATGAGATGGCAAGATTTAACTGCAATTAAAGACTTTACATCGAAATCAAAAGACAGTATATGAACTCCAGCTATTGCTTCAAACCTTTCCCCTTGATTCTTTCTTCTGGTCTGTCTCTATCTGCGTGTGTGTTTCTCGTGTATGCATGCTGGCGTGGTCGCATTGTGTATTTTTAGTAGTTTTAACCAAATTAGAGTTTTAAGGTTAATAAACTTACACCTTTCTCATTTAAATCTAAGAAAACCTGTCTGGTTGATTTTTTTGCCAGTGCAATTGGAGAGCAGTGAGCAAAGATTCACTGAGGGGAAGCTAAAAACATTAAACATTTAACCCTGTTACAGCCAAACCAGGAAAAGGCTGAGAGGGAACGCCTAGAACCCTTTCTCACCTGGTTGTAACACTGGGGACATCAGCCAGGTCTTGAGTGTGTATCCCTTGTCCCCCAGGAGCCAACCACTAAAGCTGCCTGATGGAGAGAAGTGCTGCAGAACTTGAGACCGCTAAAGGCTGAACGAGTCATGGCAGCTCACTGGATTTCACATACTTGCACTATCCTCTTGCGGTGGTCACATAGCAGCTGCACATTAAGGTCGGGATTTTGTTGAGCTCCCAATGTCGGTCTCTGTGGTGGGGTGGGCTGGAAGATCGTACTGACAGCGGCCCACCGTGGAGCCCAACGCTGGGATTGCTGAGCCCAATCATCCTGGCAGCGGCGAGGATCCATGGCAGACCCCCGCTACTTGGCAACAGGGCCCAAATTTAAATATTGAAATAAAGGACATGAATAAATTAACATATCATTCCCTGTGATCTTACCGGCTGTTCACGATCTTCTGTGTAATAGCCGGCACTCACACGCCTTCACTTTCCCATCCAGGGAAAGCTGGCGCCACCAAGGTGGGAGAAAGGGGGGAACATTTAGTGTAGTGGGGGAGGAAAGACGGGTCAATTCTGCATTTCTAGTGTTGTGGGGGGGGAAGGGTGACCTCTCCACTTTGTGCAGTTGTGGGGGGTAGTGGGGGGAGAGGTCAACTATTCAATTTAAATTTATTCAATTTAATTCAATTGTGGGGGGAGCGGGGTGGCCATTTATTTTCTGTGTATTAGGTGGGTGGAGGGAGGAAAACGGGTCACATATTTATGTACAGTGTAGTTGGGGAGGGGTGGTTGGTGGGTTCCTGGGTTGAACTTTGTACTCTCTGTGCAGGTTGGCAGCCCTTTAAGAGTGGCACCAGCGCCTGCGCAGAAGCAGCTGATGCCATTGCCGGCGTCGCAGAGCCTGCCCCCGCCACGTGATTGGGGGTGTGGGGTGGGGGGGAACCGCTCTGTGTATGGAAATGAGCCGCCGTGCACTAGATCGTAGTGGCATGGTGGCACGTGGCCCATGCGTGCAGGCTGCCATTTTTTCGCCCGCCGCCGCTCCTGGCAGCTGGAGAATAAAGTTCAGCCCTAAGACAGTGGAAGCCCTTCCAATTTACAAGTAAACCTGGCTATTCTGATGGTGCCTTCACTGCCACATGAGTGCAGTCTATGGCCCCCTAGACGTGTGGAAATCCTTTGAGGGAAGCAAAGCTGGCAGCCCTCTGTGTTTGACTGGCCTCATTGGTGTCAAAGTGAATATAGTTGGAAGCCCTCACAAACAAGCGTCAGTGATCTGGCTGATGCACTTGTGGGCAGCAGATTGCAAGATCCTACATATGTCACCAGCTGATCCCTGGAAGGACAAGGATGGGAAAGGAATTGAGGGCTGTGGTCACCTTGACAGCTAGCAATGGGTGGCTGCCTGCTCCTCTGGGGTGGAGGTTTTCTTCCAAGGAGCTGCAGAGGTCTGCGACTACCTGTTGTAAGAGCCTGAGCCTTCGGAAGAGCTGCTGTTCAGAGAGGTTGAGGAAACTGAACCTTGGCCTATAGACCCTCAACTGAGAGGTTGAGCAGCAGCCCTGTGTCCATCCTGTCTGTTCTGTCCAGCTGTATGAGGCTGTGGAGATAGCAGCTGTTGCTGCTACTGGAGTTGCTGCCCCATTCACTGTGGCTGCTGAGCTAGAGCATGCTGCACCTCCTCCTCAGAGGTCCAACTAATTGCAGGGAACGTAGACCCCATGTCACAGGGAAGTCTCACAGGCAATAAAGTGAGATTACTATCAGTGGGATCCAAGGTCCTTGATATAGTTGCACAAAATTGCTGGCCCCAAAAAAATCAGTGATTTTTAGGCTGAAAGAACTGCTCCTGTCAGCACAAGCCTTTCACTGTGGCTGACCACAGGTCTTCTGGTTTCACCCTTTATATTGCTCATATCAGGTCAGTTTCAGTCTATGATGAATTCTCACCTTGTCCAACCTAGTGAGTTGCGGACACAGTGTGTAACACATGCACTGTTGGGAAGGAAGGTTTTCATAGTTAAAAAGGCTCTTAATAGCTTTCCCCCTGGACCCAGAGGGGTTCCCCGCTGGATGCAACCCATCCCAGGGAAAGCCAGTAGAGGGCAGGATCATGTTGGGATCCCAACCCAATGTCGTTTTCTGGGACTTTTCCACACCCCGCACCTGACAGAACCCACCCCAACCCGGCTTGGAAAATTCTGCTCCAAATGTCATTCAGGCTTACTATTTTTTTAATCGAAAAATACAAATGCTTTTTGGATATCATTTAATCCCACAAGCACATTGTGACTTTCCTTTCTTGTGAGATACTTTGTTACTGAAAGTCTTCCTTGTACTCAGTTTTCTCTATTTTGTCTGCTCCTATCCAGCGATTTAACATCCGCAGCACTTAAAGCAGCCAGAAGTACTGCACAAAGAACAGCTAGGCGTTGCGCAAACGACTACTGGCAACACCTATGCAGTCATATTCAGCTGGCCTCAGACACCGGAAACATCAGAGGAATGTATGATGGCATGAAGGGAGCTCTTGGGCCAACCATCAAGAAGATCGCCCCCCTCAAATCTGAATCGGGGGACATAATCACTGACCAACGCAAACAAATGGACCGCTGGGTTGAGCACTACCTAGAACTGTACTCCAGGGAGAATGTTGTCACTGAGACTGCCCTCAATGCAGCCCAGCCTCTACCAGTCATGGATGAGCTGGACATACAGCCAACCAAATCGGAACTCAGTGATGCCATTGATTCTCCAGCCAGCGGAAAAGCCCCTGGGAAGGACAGTATTACCCCTGAAATAATCAAGAGTGCCAAGCCTGCTATACTCTCAGCACTACATGAACTGCTATGCCTGTGCTGGGACGAGGGAGCAGTACCCCAGGACATGCACGATGCCAATATCATCACCCTCGATAAAAACAAAGGTGACCGTGCTGACTGCAACAACTATCGTGGAATCTCCCTGCTCAGCATAGTGGGGAAAGTCTTTGCTCGAGTCGCTCTGAACAGGCTCCAGAAGCTGGCCGAGCGCGTCTACCCTGAGGCACAGTGTGGCTTTCGTGCAGAGAGTTCGACCATTGACATGCTGTTCCCCCTTCGTCAGATACAGGAGAAATGCCATGAACAACAGATGCCCCTCTACATTGCTTTCATTGATCTCACCAAAGCCTTTGACCTCGTCAGCAGACGTGGTCTCTTCAGACTACTAGAAAAGATTGGATGTCCACCAAAGCTACTAAGTATCATCACCTCATTCCATGACAATATGAAAGGCACAATTCAACATGGTGGCTCCTCATCAGAGCCCTTTCCTATCCTGAGTGGTGTGAAACAGGGCTGTGTTCTCGCACCCACACTTTTTGGGATTTTCTTCTCCCTGCTGCTTTCACATGCGTTCAAATCCTCTGAAGAAGGAATTTTCCTCCACACAAGATCAGGGGGCAGGTTGTTCAACCTTGCCCGTCTAAGAGCGAAGTCCAAAGTACGGAAAGTCCTCATCAGAGAACTCCTCTTTGCTGACGATGCTGCTTTGACATCTCACACTGAAGAGTGCCTGCAGAGTCTCATCGACAGGTTTGCGGCTGCCTGCAATGAATTTGGCCTAACCATCAGCCTCAAGAAAATGAACATCATGGGGCAGGACGTCAGAAATGCTCCATCCATCAATATTGGCGACCACGCTCTGGAAGTGGTTCAAGAGTTCACCTACCTAGGCTCAACTATCACCAGTAACCTGTCTCTAGATGCAGAAATCAACAAGCGCATGGGTAAGGCTTCCACTGCTATGTCCAGACTGGCCAAGAGAGTGTGGGAAAATGGCGCACTGACACGGAACACAAAAGTCCGAGTGTATCAGGCCTGTGTCCTCAGTACTTTGCTCTATGGCAGCGAGGCCTGGACAACGTATGCCAGCCAAGAGCAACGTCTCAATTCATTCCATCTTCGCTGCCTCCGGAGAATACTTGGCATCAGGTGGCAGGACCATATCTCCAACACAGAAGTCCTTGAAGTGGCTAACATCCCCAGCTTGTACACACTACTGAGTCAGCGGCGCTTGAGATGGCTTGGCCATGTGAGCCGCATGGAAGATGGCAGGATCCCCAAAGATACATTGTACAGCGAGCTCGCCACTGGTATCAGACCCACCGGCCGTCCATGTCTCCGCTATAAAGACGTCTGCAAACGTGACATGAAATCGTGTGACATTGATCACAAGTCGTGGGAGTCAGTTGCCAGCATTCGCCAGAGCTGGCGGGCAGCCATAAAGACAGGGCTAAATTGTGGCGAGTCGAAGAGACTTAGTAGTTGGCAGGAAAAAAGACAGAGGCGCAAGGGGAGAGCCAACTGTGCAACAGCCCCGACAAACAAATTTCTCTGCAGCACCTGTGGAAGAGCCTGTCACTCCAGAATTGGCCTTTATAGCCACTCCAGGCGCTGCTTCACAAACCACTGACCACCTCCAGGCGCGTATCCATTGTCTCTCGAGATAAGGAGGCCCAAAAGAAAATCCCAAGGTGTTCACTCTTTCCTGCATTCCCCTCCTGCAACCATGCCCGAATACCCATGCTTGATGCATCACCCAACACAGGTGTGGATACCACATCCAATCCCGACTCTGCCTTCACCTGACATCCACGCACACTTGTTTCAAGGAGGGATTTCTAGCCGGTGATCAGGCGATTTTCTTTTATTCCCCCATCCTCCACTAGGGGACCCGAGACCACTGTCAGGCCCAAATACCCCTCCAATTGAGATCAGATAGCTCAGCACTGACTGCAAATTGAACTTGAGACTTTCCTGGTCTGTGTGGCATGGAGCCAGACTGGACCATTGAGCCACTGGATTTACTAGTGCCTTTCACAGCTTCAGGACATCCCAAACTACTTCACAACATCAAGTCACTGTCCAAAGGACTGTCACTGACCTCATCTCCTCTGGTGATCTTCCCTCTACAGCTTCCAACTTCATAGTCCCGCAACTCCAGACAGCCTGCTTCTACCTCCTTCCCAAATTCCATAAACGGGACTGTCCTGGCAGACCCATTGTGTCAGCCTGCTCCTGCCCCACTGAACTCATTTCTTCCTATCTTGCCTCTATCTTTTCTCCGCTGGTCCAGTCTCTTCCCACCTACATCTGTGACTCTTCTGACGCCCTACGTCATTTTGACAATTTCCAATTTCCTGGTCCCAACCACCTCCTCTTCACTATGGATGCCCAATTGCTCTATACCTCCATCCCCCAACAGGATGGTTTAAGGGCTCTCCCATTCTTCCTTGAACAGAGGCCCAACCAGTCCCCATCCACTACCACCCTCCTCCGCCTGGCTGAACTTGTTCTCACATTGAACAACTTCTCCTTCAACTCCACTCACTTCCTTCAAGTGAAAGGTGTTGCTAAAGGGTACCCGCATGGGTCCTAGTTATGCCTGTCTTTTTGTGGGATATGTTGAGCATTCTTTGTTCCAGTCCAACTCAGGCCCCCTCCCCCAACTCTTTTTCCGGTACATTGATGACTGTATCGGTGCCGTTTCCTGCTCCAGCCCCGAACTGGAAAACTCTATCAACTTTGCTTCCAATTTCCACCCTTCTCTCACCTTTACATGGTCCATCTCTGACACTTCCCTTCCCTTCCTCGAGTTCTCTGTCTCCATCTCTGGGGATAGGTTGTCTACTAATATCCATTATAAGCCCACCGACTCCCACAGCTACCTCGACTACACTTCTTCACACCCTACCTCCTGTAAGGACTCCATTCCATTCTCCCAGTTTCTTCGTCTCCGACGCATCTGCTCTGATGATGCTACCTTCCATGACGGTGCTTCTGATATGACCTCCTTTTTCCTCAACCGAGGATTCCCCCCCACTGTTGTTGACAGGGCCCTCAACCGTGTCCGGCCCATTTCCCGCACCTCTACCCTCACCCCTTCCCCTCCCTCTCAGAACCATTACAGGGTTCCCCTTGTCCTCACTTTCCACCCCATCAGCCTCCATACCCAAAGGATCATCCTCCGCCATTTCCGCCACATCCAGCGTGATGCCACTACCAAACGCATCTTCCCCTCCCTTCCCCTGTCAGCATTCCGAAGGGATCATTCCCTCCGCGACATCCTGGTCCACTCCTCCATTACCCCCACCACCTTGTCCCCGTCCCATGGCACCTTCCCCTGCAATCGCAGGAGGTGTAATACCTGCCCATTTACCTCCTCTCTCCTCACTATCCCAGGCCCCAAACACTCCTTTCAGGTGAAGCAGCGATTTACTTGTACTTCTTTCAATGTAGTATACTGTATTCGCTGCTCGCAATGTGGTCTCCTCTACATTGGGGAGACAAAACGCAGACTGGGTGACCGCTTTGCGGAACATCTCCGCTCAGTCCGCAAGCAGGACCCTGAGCTTCCGGTTGCTTGCCATTTCAACACTCCCCCCTGCTCTCATGCTCACATCTCTATCCTGGGATTGCTGCAATGTTCCAGTGAACATCAACGCAAGCTTGAGGAACAGCATCTCATTTACCGAATAGGCACATTACAGCCTGCCGGACTGAACATTGAGTTCAATCATTTCAGAGCATGACGGGCCCCCCATTTTACTGTTATTTTTAGTTATATTTTCTTTTTTACATATTTTACAACTTTCTTTTCATGTTTATTTCATTTCATCTTAGTTTGTTCAGTTTGCTTACCCACTGTTTTTTTTCATGTTTGTACTTGCTGCTGTTCAACCTTCAGTCCGTTAACACCCTATTTGTACTAATGCTTTGTCTTTCAACACACCATTAACATATTGTTTGCCTTTGCTCCATGACCTTTTGGTCAGCTATGTGGCCTTGTCCAATCTACACCTTCTCCTTTGTTATCTCTTGCCTCACTTGCTTACAACCTTTGACATTTCTAATATTTGCTAGTTCCGAAGAAGGGTCACTGACCCGAAACATTAACTCTGCTTCTCTTTCCACAGATGCTGCCAGACCTGCTGAGTGGTTCCAGCATTTCTTGTTTTTATTTCACAACTAATGAATTCCTTTTCCTGTTATGGTGGCAAGCACAGAGCCAATTTGTACATAGTAAGGCCCCACAAACAACACTGAGATGACTGTCCTGTTTTGGTAATGTTGGTTAAATATTGGCTCGGACATTGGGATAACCTTTGTTCTGCAAAGAAACACCTGAAGAGGTAGACACGGCCTCAGTTTAACATCTCATCCAAAAGACAGCATCTCCAATACTACAGCACTCTCTATGTACTGCACTGAAGCATCAGCCTAGATTTTGTGTTCAAGTCTCTGGACTACAGCTTGAACCCACAACCTTCTGACTCGGAGGCTATCAACTGAGCCAAGCTGACATTAGTAGTTTTCTGATTGTTCAGTAGACAAGTTTCTATCCATTAGACGTTCTGCCATTTGGATGGGAATTTCAACTGGTTGGGGACTGAGGTTTAATGAAGGTTGGAATTTGAGAATGTATATTGGCAAAGATTCGGAATAATAAGGAGTTACGAACTTTGCAGATTCATTAAAAATTTTGTGCTTCTCATCTATCTGAAATACAGGCACTGTATAAAGGCTCTGAAAGACTCTCATTAGGTAGCTATCCTGCAGGAAGGCAAGTTTCCTTGATGTAAACAAACATACATTCAGAGGAAATCCTACTCAACGAGGTGCTTGCAGTCTGAACAGAAAGAGCATTTGTTCTGACTGAGAGAGTCTGGAAAAAGACATGCCCGGGGCAGTGGTGAGTTTGGACACCCGATGCAAAACACAGGCAACTGACCTGCCTAATCTGAAACACGCATACTAAACCTTTTTATTATTGGCTACAGGCCCATATTTAGAAGTGCAGCACGACTTATAAACAGCATAGAGTCCACCCATTATTTATAATATTAACATGTTTTATTAAGTTCACTGTAAATAATGTTTCCAAAACTGTTTGTTTGTTACAAAATGTTCTAGTATATTCATTAAAGTCTTACATTCGAAAACTGGCTAATTCACTTTAGGTTGCCACTTGGGCCTAATTCTAAGGATACTCCGTATCTGATTTAACTGAAAGGTTCCTGCAGATCTCATTTTTTAAAATTTTGGTTTTCACTGCCTAAATTTTCTGGGTTTAAAATGAAGTTTCCCCCCTTTTTTTCTGCTCTCCCCTCCAGACTGCATTGACACCTACTGGAGGTCAGACCCACAGGCTTTGGTAGCTTTTCCAACGAATGCCTTGCTCCAAGTGGCTATTCTTCGTGTGCGAGCCCATATTGTGAACTCAGCCGTGCTTTCCTTCACAGTCAACTAACCCGAGCATATGAGCTATTTGGTGATGGTGGGCATCACAACTGATTCTAATCCTGTTCTCGGCTGACACCCACCTATACACACTTTACAGCAGGGATCACAGGAGCAGCAACCATGGCTGATTGCTGTCATTTCTAATAAGAAAAAATGTGCCCACATTGTGTATCTGACTGCTCACTCAGCACAGATTGAACCTAAGATCTTTCTGCTCTTTTTGGTTCATCTTATGCTGATGAGGCATTTACACATTTAACTGAAGAAAATTAAATTGCAGTTTAAAATAAAATACTGGATTTCAAGGGGCATCTGAAAGAAGAAACTTGGGTATTGCTTTGCCTAGAACCTCATGATAGAGGAAAGAAAACTTCATGTAGACATTGGGGTTTGATGTGTCTCTCCAACGGTTGTGCCTTATGTCTCTCTCTCTCTCTCTTTCACAGAGTAACATACAACATGGAGTGCCTTTCAGTTATCTCCAGTTGCACTTATCCTGCCTGAGATAAAATAACTCAGAACAGAAAGAAAAATTTTGAAAGAAAGGATTTGCATTTATATCACATCTTTCTGCTGCTGCTGCTTGTAGCTACTCCTACCAGGAGATCTGCTGTCATGGTATGTCACGCTCATCTATCTTGCGCCATCCTCACACATCCACTGTAGCTTGTCTGTAACCGCACTGTGACGTCCATCATCCAACTATGCATAGGTCGACCCCTCTTTCTGCTGCCCTTCACTTTACCCTCTAGAAGAGATCTCTAGCTTTTCAGCTCTGATCAAATGGCCGAAATACTGACATTTCTTTTTCTGGATGTCACTCTTTAAGCGTTCTTTTTGCTCTTGCAATTTCAAGCATCTCTACATTTGTCACACATTCGCACCTTTCACAGCCTCGGATATCCCAAGGCGTTTTACAGCTTGATCACTGTTGCTACAGTGAAACATGGCAACCAATTTGAACACAGCAAGATTGCACAAAAGTGACCAGTTGATCTAATTTGGTGGTGCTTGTTGTGGGACAGATCTTCTTATATTGCCATAGAATCTTTTACATCCCCATGAGAGGGCAGAGGAGTTTAACGTGTTATCCAAAAAACAGAACCTCTGCCTCAGTACAGTGTTGGACTGTCAGCCTACTTGTTCAAATCTAACGTAGGGCTTGAACCCATGATATTTTGACTCAGATGCAAGACCATTACCACTGAACCATAGTTACCCCTCCCTTTTTCTCATCTCATTTCTCAGGATTAAAGCATCAATGGCAAGGCCAACATTTATTGCACATCTCTAATTACCCTTGAACAGGTGGTGGTGAGCCATTGTCTTGAACCTTTGTCCATGTGGTATAGGGAGGGAATTCCAGAATTTTGACCCAGTGACTATGCAGGAATGGCGATATAGTTCCAAGTCAGGGTGGTGTGTGACTTGGTGTTTCCATGCATCTGCTGTCCTTGCTCTTCTAGGTGGTAGAGTCACAGGTTTGGAAGATGCTGTTGAAGGAGCCTTGGCAAGTTGTTGCAGTGCATCTTGTAGATGGTACACACTGCTGCCACTGTGCATAGGTGGAGGAAGCAGTGAATATTTAAGGTGGTGGATGGGGTGCCGATCAAGTGGACTGTTTTGTCATGGATGATATCAAGCTTCCTGAGTGTTGTTGGAGCTGCACCCATCTAGGCAACGGAGAGTATTCCATTACATTCCTAACTTGTGCCTTGCCAGCAATGCTCACATCCCACGAACAAATAAAAAAAGATGGTGGGCCAGCTTTGGGGAGTCAGGAGGTGAACTACTCGCCACAGAATTCCCAGCCTCTGACCTGCTCTTGTAGCCATAGCATTTATATGGCTAGTCCAGTTAAGTTTCTGGTCAATGGTAACCCCCAGGATGTTGATAGTGGACTAAAATAAAAGCAAAATACTGCAGATGCTGGAAATCTGAAATAAAAACAGGAAATGCTGGAAATATTCAGCAGGTCTGGCAGCATCTGTGGAGAGAGAAGCAGAGTTAACGTTTCAGGTCAGTGACCCTTCACCAGAACTTCTGATGATGGGTCACTCACCTGAAATGTTAACTCTACTTCTCTCTCCACAGATGCTGCCAGACCTGCTGAGTATTTCCAGCATTTCTTGTTTTTATTTATTATTGTTGATAGTGGGCATTCAGTCATAGTAATGCTGCTGAATGTCAAGGGCTGATTCTCTCTTGTTGGAGATGGTCATTGCCTGGCCCATGTGTGGCACGGATGTTACTTGCTACTTATCAATCCAAGTCTGAATGCTATCCAGGTCTTGTTGCATGTGGGCACAGACTGCTTCAGTATCTGAAGTGTTGCGAATGGTACAGAACACTGCAAACATGCAATCATCTGTGAACATCTCCACTTCTGACCTTATCTTGGAGGGAAGGACATTGATGAAGCCGCTGAAGATAGTTGGGCTTAGGGTACAACCCTGAGGAACACCTGCAGTGATGTCCTGGGGCCTAAAGCCTTCTAGTTTGTATGACTTTGTACCATACCAGGCAGTGTCTTTTACTTTACTAAACAGGGTGCTTCCTGGCAAATTAAAATGCCAGGATTGACCATGTTGGTCCAATCTAACAGCATGCTACGGAACCAATATCTCAATTTCTTTTTTGGCTACCCATATATGCTCCCCGAGAGCCCAATCTCATTCTTGGCCAACACTCACATAACCCAGTTTAGGAATCACTGAGCAGTAAACAGGAGAAAGAACACGGATTGACTTTTCCTCTCCCTACCTCAGGAGTACTGAGGCCAATTGCTACACCCCCACTGTTATCTTGGAGAGTTTAATTTCTATTGAATTTATTCTGGGTAATTCCTAAGGATACAGCCAGGGATGTGAGATAGAGCATGGCTACCCGACCTGAACCAACCAGACCCGATGACATGTGTTGGGTTCGGGTCGGGTCCAGTCTCTCTTCCAGGTCCGGCATTCAGGCTCGGGTTGGGTCGGGCCGGGCTGGACACAGTGCTGCCTTTTGCTCAGGGAGGGAAAGGGAAGTAAGCTTCAAAATTTGAAAAGCTGGGACGCCAAGGCAGGAAACGTGCATCCGGACTCTGCACTAGTCTGCAGTGAGCGAGTGAGCGTCTCCATTCCATCCAAGGTAGGGAACAACTTCTTTGATATAATTAACTTCATTCCGGTAGTCGAGTCAGGTCGGGTCAGGCGTGGGAAAAAATCAAAGGACTCGGGCCCGGGTCAGGTTCGGGTTGGATGTGGTCAGGTCGGGCCCGGGTCAGATTTCAATTGCATACCCGAGCAAGCCTTTAATGTGAGATGCAGCTTCGGCACAACAGATGGGTACAGTATGCAACAGTTTCAGAGAGTGTACTGATTCAGGTTTGGAGGAAACTCCAACATTGGCCTAGTATGGAAACGTTCTGCATGAACTATACAGAACAGAAGGCCTCAGGCTTGATTGCTGGTCATTGTTCAGTTAGCACACCTCAGCTAAGGCAGTAACTGGAACAGTGCAATTGGCCTCAACAGCCTTGGGCTAGGGAGGGGAGAAATCAGCTACGTCCTGATCCTACTGGAGAAAATGTGCATGGATTGATGCGAGTTTGTCTGCAATGACCTCCACAGTTGAGTGGCCTGCTGACATTCACTGTTTAAACTCATACATGAAGAACAACCAATTGGGCAAGGTACAAGGTGGCTGCAGAGGGCGGGGTGGGGGGTGGGCTGGGGAAAAGTTGCCCAAAAACAATTAGTTTTTGTTTGCCCAGCAATCTAGAATTGGAATGGGAAGAAGGGTAAGATTTGGTAGCAGGTAAAAGAAGATGAGATAGCTGTAACATTTAATCCCAACCCATGCTTATCCATCATTTATCATCACCTTGTTGTCACAGGGCAAAATTTCATGGGGCAATAAATGTCCAAACATGGTGATTGATGGGATCAATGGTATTGATTAGCCATAAGCAGTTCATAGCTGACAAACAAATCATTACAATCTATTGACAGAAATGTCAGACAGTCTTACAGGCAGAGGAATCCAGGCTCGGATACTGCACTTCACAGGGTTACTATGTTTAGATATTAGGTCTTTGGGTCAATATAGATCAGTATCTT
Source organism: Heterodontus francisci (assembly GCF_036365525.1). Taxonomy (NCBI): domain Eukaryota; kingdom Metazoa; phylum Chordata; class Chondrichthyes; order Heterodontiformes; family Heterodontidae; genus Heterodontus; species Heterodontus francisci. The sequence goes on along the minus strand of NC_090407.1, from coordinate 13,696,860 downwards.
TTAATAATGTTTCATATTAATCACTTTAGTCTTGTTCACATTATGGACTGCTAGATTACGTATTGCTTTTTATGATTGTTATCCTATCCAATCTTGTGCCCTGGATATCTGCTCATTCACCTTGTACAGGGAACTGAAACACTTTTAGGCATGATGGATTATCTGAGTATGCGCCTAAGCAAGGAATCATAGAATTTTAGTGCACAGAAGGAGCCCATCCAGCCCATCGTTCCTGTGACGATTCTGTGAAAGTTAGTTTCACTCCTCTGCTCTTTCCCCATACTACTTGAATATATTTCCTTTCCAAGTATATATCCAATTCCCTTTTGAAAGTTACTATTGAATCTGCTTCCAGTACCTTTCAGGTAGTGCATTCCAGATCATAATAACAAGCTGCATAAAAAATTCTCATCTCACATCTGGTTCTTTTGTCAGTTATCTTAAATCTGTGTCCTCTGGTTACTGACCTACTCTCCTGCCAGTGAAAACAGCTACTCTGTAATTACTCTACCAAAACCACTCATAATTTTGAACACCTTATTAACTCTGCTCTCAACCTGCTCTGAGGCCTTGATTTTCCATTAAAATTACACCAATTGGAAAATGCAAACTGGAAGATTGGTGGAATGCTTGATCATGGAGGACATTATGGCAGAGCTTGCTCCTCCTCCTTAACTCAATGTTCTCAGGTCTATTTTTACTGAACAGCAATTAGGAGCAAGAATTCTGGGTGATATTTGTGCACCTCCTCAGCTCAGGGTACTTAGCTTCGACACCCTAATCCATCCCTCAGATAAGATCAGCATTTAAAAAAAACACTTTTATTCAAATGCTATCATAACTACATCTTCTTCTTCTTATAGGAACAGGAATAGGCCATTTGGCCCCTCAAGCCTGCTGCGCCATTTATTTGGATCATGGCTGATCTGCACCTCACTGCATTTGCCTGCCTTTCCTTTTGATACCCATACCTAACAAAAATCAAAAATCTATCAAGCTCTGTCTTGGAAATTTAGCATCACAGCCTTCCAATATATGATAGTCCCGTTGACCTCAATGACAAAGGCAGTTAATGCACTAGTTGGTGAGGAATTCAGACACAGAGCAGGAAGATCTTTGAACCTTGGCCTGTGTTGAGCTAACTAATCATATCAGGGGGCACTAAAAGGGCATTACAATTTATATCCCGCCTTTCACGACTTCAAGACATCCCAAAGCACTTCGTAGCCAATGCAGTACTTTTGAAGTGTAGTCACTGTTGTAATGCAGGAATTGCGGCAGCCAAAATGCACACAACAATGCCCCACAAACAGCAATGAAATAATAACCAGATAATCTGTTTTAGGGATATTGCTTGAGGGATAAATAACAGCCAGGACACTGGGAGAGCTCCCCTGCTCTGCTTCGAAGTAGTGCCGTGGGATCTTTTACATTCACCAGAAAGGGCAGATGGGGCCTCAGTTCAATATCTCATTCAAAAGACAGCACCTCTAACAGTGCAGCACTCCCTCAGTACTGGCACTGGGAATATCATCATAGATTATGTGCTCAGGTGTCTGGAGTGGGACTTGAACCCACAACCTTCTAACTCTGAGGCAAAAATGCTCTAGATTGAGCCACAGCTGACAGGATATTTTTAACCAAGAAAACAGTCAGTGCCTTCGGGGGAGAAGAGGATGAAAGTGGTGGGAGGTAGACACAGCTGAAAAAGGAAAATTGTTAATTGAATAAAGATAACAGCCATTTAAACAGAGCAGAAAAGGATTTCACATTTAAGTGCACAGTGACACTTTACAGGGGACCCCGATGAATGAATATTGCTGTAGATTGGTGATATTCAGAGGGACAAACTGTTCATTTACTTGAAGAAGAGGTTAAAGCATCCAAGTTCCAAACAGTACAACGTGTAAATGATGGGTAATGTGGTGTAATTGCTTAAGCACTTGTAACAGATGGGGCATTTAATACTGGGTTTCTAAGGGAGTTAGAATATCCTTGACCAGTAAGCATGACGAGCAGACCATTACACTAACTTCCTTGGCAGGGAATCAATCAGGCTTGTCTGTACTAATAACAATATTTTACTGAAGCAGACTGTCTAACTAACTTTATTAAATCACAGCAACAGCAACACAGAGAGATTTAGATTCAGGCTGAGGAAATGCCTGACCGAGGTGCTGCAAAAAGAAATGGGAGCGCTCAAAGAAGAATGTGTGAACAGCACTTTGTCCTTTTTGTTGAGAATTTGTGACAATCGACTCGACAATACACAACGTTCGTTAAATGTCAGGACATTTATTGTTGTCAATTTTCCCCACTCATTATGAATAAATGATCCCATGGCACTATTCAAAGAACAGGGAACTTTCCCAGTGCCATTGCCCAAGACATTCCCCTCAATCAACGCCATCAAAGACCAATTGACTGGTCATTTATCTCAATGCTGTTCGTGGGAGCTTGCTGTGCGCAGATTTTCTGCTGCGTTACCTATATTACAACAGTGGCTGCACTTCAAAAGTACTTCATTGCTGAAAAATGTTTGGGATATTCTGAGGACATGAAATGCGTTAAAGATATGCAAGTCTTTTGAATTGGCATGCAATACTGAGCCAGTCGGTGCTAAGTCCATTCATTCCTTCTGTTCTAAAGAAGGAAGAATTAGCCAGAGTTCCCACTCCTGATCAATGGCCAGTGACTTATATTGGAAAATATGAGTATCTGGACATAGAGCAAAGGCGGATCCAGGCAAGGGTACGATACCCTTCATGGACACAAAACCTGCTAATATTTTTTGTGTAGACTCACACACGATGAATGACCACTTGGGTGAGTTATAAGTAGGCTGCTATTATGAATCAGGTAATGCTTTTATTTAAGGACAAGTATGAAATACCACTAATAATTGGAAACTGAAAAATATTTTTTCATTTTGCTTCACACTATGCGTGGCATTCAGTGCTAAGATCCTGACTGACTTAGGAATAGTTTTGATTAGAGGCAGCTTGTCACTATTGGGATACAAGGATTCTTACCAGACTGGCCAGCTGTGACTAGATAACAACCATATTAGGATGTTTGGGGAATAGCATTGGAATCTGCTCTGTTTAATTCAAAGGAAACACAGAGTTGTTTTAAAGGACTTGCGAGAGGACAAAAGGATGTAATGTACCCACTAATGTGTTTGGCTTTCACAACTGGAATCCGTTTTATCAGTTTACATGGTCCTGATGGGAATATGAGACAGAGAAGCAGAGGCCCTTATTCATCCTCTATATGTGCTTGGGCAGTCTGGGTAATCTCTGCATTCCCCAGAGAGTACGCTGTGCCTGGCACCGCAGACAATGTGTGTCTTGTGTAAGTAATTCACCGTCGTGGCAGTCAATCTGGTGCCGGCCTCAGCTCTGTGACCCTCTCGAGAGCAGCCTCTTTCTCTGTATCACCAGGCGAAACATTTCTCTTTCACTCCTTGACATTTTGCAGATTGAGATGTTCTGCCGACTGTTTATCCAATCCTCACTCCTCCCCCACACCCCCCAAACCCCAGTCACCACACAACACCACCATGACGATGGTCCTCTGGGGCTGACATTCCAACCTATCAGTAATGTCTGCGAGACCGCATGCTGGTGTCAAAATATTAAAAAATAGCAACTCGAATGCTGTCAAGAGAAACAGTGAGTGAAGGGATGTTGAGATGTGTCCCCTGTGCCTACTGACAGCATTAACCCTTTCCACAGCACCTTCGCCTCAGTGACAGAAATGAAAACCCTATTTTCTGACTGCTAATGAAGTAGTTTAATCTGCACCAACTTGAAATCTTCAACACGAGTAGCTCACGGGAAACTACTCTCTACGTCTTTTAAGTGAGAATTAGTGCAGCTATTTTGAAATCCCTGCAGTTACAGGGTTAACCTATCACCCCTCCAGGCTCAGGGCTTTGGCTTTCAATTATTCAGCAGTTTAATGACAAAAATACATTTTTCTTAAACTTACACAGCATTTCTGAGGAAATTTTTAAAATTTATATTTATTGATATAAGCTGAACTCTAAACCTGTCCCCAAATCTACTGCGCTCACTGCAAAATGTAAGTTGTTTTAAAATCTTTAAAGCAGCGACAACGCCTTGAGGTAGTCAGTAAAATACACAGAATTGTTACAAATGAGGCAGTATCCGATAAGTTTGATGGAGTTTAGAATGTAGTATCTCCACAGATTGTAAGAGTTGCTGTGAATGTACTTGGCAGCCGCAAGTTACAACTTTCAAAGGGATCGGTGTGGGCTCCTGTCCCTGCACTGAAGCTGTGGCAAAGGGCGATTTCAACGACGAGGCCCTTTTAAAATGCCTCATATGGGAATCAGAAGATAAAATAAGAGCAGAATGAAAAGAGGATGATGGTGACCCCGGTGAGAGGGGAGTGCATAAACTGGAGGAGAGAGGCCGGACTCCCCGTGGAGATACAGACTCTTTCATTTGCAGCCTATGACTGAGCTTCAGAAGGGCTTTTGTGCGAGGAGGAATCTTCTTCACCCCATTCTCAACAATAGGCGTTTTGTGAGGGGAAGACAGAGAAGAGAATCATCCCCGGCAGGGGAAGCTTAAGCCTACAGATGCTGGGAGAGGATGATTTATTGCCCAATGTCCTTGGTGGCATTTGGCCGTCTTCCCAGCCACAGTGATGGCAAAGGATTTTTTTGTGTATGTGGGAAGGGGACGGGAGGGGGGATGTTTAAGGCTTTGAGGCATAACGGAGTCATTTTGATACCTTGTATGGACATGCAAGGCCCTTGAATTGTTTCATCGAATGTGGAAACAGACTCTGTACTATTGACGTTGATTATACACACACACTCAGGGAGAGAGGGAGAGAGGAAAGTAGGGAGGGGAAGACCAGGGAAAAGGGGAGCAGCAGGAAGCAGAGAGGGGTGAGACTGTGGGAGAGGGATTGAGAGAGGAAGCAGGCAAGAAAGAAAGAGCAGGAGAGAGAGAGAAGGGAAAAGAGAAAAGGAGTAAAGTGGATCGAATAAAAAGAGAATTGGTTTAATGGTGATTCAATTTGATTTTGTTTCTGAAATCCAAGCAATCAGAACCTGCTTTGCAATTTACTTAACATAGATTTTAATTAATAAAATAACTGAAAAGAAAAGGCAGTGATCACTTCATCCAACATTGTCAAGTTCTTTTGCCTTTCTCCCTTTCCAACATTGTAGATTATTGCTGGGATACGTTTCCTCAGGTGGCCAGCGCACAGATGGCTTCTGCTGTACTCGACCTTGTTGACACTCCTTCATGTGTGAGTGTAGACAACGCATGTCAGCAGGCGACTCGATCCCACGGGTCCTTGCCTCACACACATACATGGTTCAGTGGGTGGGGGAGGTGGGGGGCACAGTCACTGGCTTGTGATGGCGAGTGAGGGAACCAAGGCCAATTTCTGTGCCATCTGACCAAAGGGGCACCGAGCCCTATTCCGAGGCTCGTATGACTCCCTCAACTGAAATCAGCTAACTCAGCACAGACTCAGAATTGAACCTGGTCCCTTTTGGTCTGCATAACTTAGCCCCGCACCAGTGTAATTTGTGGAGGGGGTTGCATTTTATATTATCTGCTTCATGCTGTGCTAATGACAATCTCAGTAAGAATTTCTGTTCATTGAATATGCACTGACCAAACCATTTTCTATAGTAATTAAATGGTCAATGTTATAATCCAAGGACAATTGTATCCCTTCACAAGAGCCTCCAGTGGGCAGCTATTAAAATGTAAAAGAGATACAAGAAAGGATATTCTGTGTGTGTTTGAATTCCCTGACTGATACCATCCCGGTCATTGCTGTTGTGCTTTAATTGCCTCCTCCAATGACTCAATTGATGAATGCACTACCCAATGAGGTGTTGAGTCATACAGTCCCAGATTGAATCCCTCGTTCTGTGCTGAGTTAGTTGTGCTGAGTTAGCAGGCAAGCCAGTGTAGAAGCACCTCAGGACCCAGGGCTAGAGAGGAGGGGCGCTAAAATTAATTCAAATTAATATTTAGAAATCAAATGTTATTCAAAAACTTGTGCAATCCAACATTAATGCCGGCACTGTGGGAAACAATTATTGTGACCTTTTAGCTTTCCTTCTAAACAATACCATGTGACAATGTCACAATACAAATCCCATATGGATCAGATACTGACATGATATGAGGACAATGCGAGAAATACAAACACTGACACTCTAGTGGGAGTGTGCCCCACTGGCACGCATACACTGTCACTATGGTACAAGTGTGAGATGTTGGCATTATACACACTTTCGGGCTGTATGCACCAGAGAATGTTTGGCCAGTGTAGTGAGGCACCTAATGTACTGCATTGAAAGAAACTGATCTGTATTGCACTTTATGTAATGTCAAATTTGAACTGTTATGTAATGTACTTTAATATATTTTATGAATAAAGTATATTTTTGGGAAAAAAACAAGTGCATTACAGATATTGTCACTATGGTGCTGGTGTGACACACTGGTGTTAGTCACATTGGAGTAGATCTTGACTTTGTGAAATGGTGTAAAACGGGTGGTAGTGAGTTGGCTGCCTATGTGACATCTCTCCTGATTTTTATTTTTATTGCAGTCAATGGACATAAAAACGAGAGAAATATAAAACTGGCTGCCGACTCACTATCACCTGTTTTATGTTATTGCACAAAGTCAAAATTATCCCACTTTCACTCTGGTACATGTGTGACAAACTGGCAGTCTAAACACTGTCACTCTGCTACAGGTGTGACATACTGGTGTTGGAAACTGTCACTTTGGTAGCATAACACATGCTGTTACTCTGGAAATCAGAAAGCCCTTTTTGATCCCATATTCTCACAACATTTAACCTCAAATAGATGTGACACAGATGTAAGATACAGTGGCTCTTATGTTAGTCTCATTTTATCGAGATGAAAGTTACATTGCGTGTTAATTTACTATCAGGTAATAACCTCACAGGACAGTGTACAGGGAGCTTCACTCTGCATCTAACCCATGTTGTAATTGACCTGTTGGTGTTTGATGCAAATACTGGGTGTCTGAAATTGGAAAATGTAGCATTTCCAGTGCTAAGAATCTTGCACCTTAATCTGCACAAAAATTCACAATAACAGAAAAAATAAGTAGACATTGTGGAAAACATCCGAAGCAAATAATTGCAGAATAATGAGTGTGGAGCTGGAGAGAAGTAGCATTGTCATGAAGATTGCTTATATTATGTTCATGAGTCATTTTTAACAATTTATGTAGTTGTTTTCGGGGCTGATGAATGAATAAATGATACATCATTGACTTGGCTGAACAGATCATTATCAGTCCGTCACACAATGTATTTCGCTTCAGGGCAAAATCAATACACAAGTGAGTATTCATTCGTTTTTGCAGCCATTACCAGATTTATTTATCTGTGACTGTCACCGAGTTTAGTAAACTGAAGATTTCCAGTATTTATGGCCCATATGATGAGGCACTCATCTTTCTTTAGTTTTCTTCCCCCCTCCTGCAGGTGCTGATTGAAACTGGGCTCTGGGTCGTAAGTGTCAGCAACCCTAAGGGCACCTTGCCCAAGTGACCCATTCATCTTGTGTGACACCAGGCAGTGAGTATTCGGAAGCTATCTGAGTATGAGAGGCATCACAGACGAATCCGATTTGTTGTCATCCAACACCTATATGTATTCATTTTCCAGCTGGGATCACTGGACAATGATCATGCGCCCCGGCTGACAGTTCTCCTTCCTAGTGCCAACAGCACTGACCAGGAATCTAAAATCAGGAGCTGTTCCTGGTCTGCATGGCTCAGTGCCACATCCTAATGGATGGTGTATTTGACAAGCTGTGAGAACCTCTCCACTTCAGTTGCAATTACACTGCCGGTTTAGCATTGGTGTGAAATGGTATCACCTTTTAGACTCAATTACTCCAGTGCTCTTCCATCCTCTACCCTCCATAAACTGTACCTCATTCAAAACTTTGCTGCACAATGCTGCAATCTTGCATCAAGTCCCGCTTACCCATTACTCCTGTTCTGATAGGCCTACATTGGCTACTGGTCCTCCAATACTTCAACTTTAAAATTCTTGTCCTGTCTTTAAATCCTTCCACTGCAGAGACAAAATATATTTGGTGATCAGTTCTGAAATTTGATTGTTCATTCAAAAGCAAGATTGATCGATACCCTAGCTGTGTTTGCGGCAGATGTTAGGGACAAATTGGCAGCAAATCAAGGCCCTGAAATTCCTGGCTGGCTGGTGCTTCGGGAAGCATGGTCGGCTGAACTTCTACTCACCGATTGGCCCTGATGATAACACCCTCGCTAATCCTCGGCTCAGTGAGTTTGGATACATTGGATGGATACCAGTGCCATTTTACCACAGGTAAGACGTCTGTCCCATGGGGAGGTGAGGTGGAAAACTAAGAAGGGTGTCACTTTGGTGCTCTGTCATAACTTCCTGGAACCAGCCATTCCAAACAAAATGCTAAGAAATGCTGAAAGGTCCAGAATTTAAGCTGGCTATGCCACAGTCAAATCAGCTCTTAAAGAGCTGCAGGCTGTTAATTGTATATTAACTGTGTTTAATTGTATGTAGGAGGTGGGCATTAACTGAGGATTCACTTGTGTCCCTATAAATAGACACAGACCAAAACTATGGATGTTTGGTTAGGAAGCATATGTTTGTAATGTAAAACTTTGTAAATAAATGCTTATAGAAGTGTGTAAAGATTGGCTCCAGTTCTATCGTTCACCAACTGGCTTTCTGGAATATAACACAGGCTGCCAGTTCTGCTACACACTCCTCCTGGCACATACAGCAAGCTTGTTCGGCACAGGTGCACAGCAACTCAGGGACATCTCAGGCAGGTGCCTCCAATCCTCCCACTTCACAACACAAATTTCTCTGTAGTCCTTTCACTGGCAGGAAGTGCCCAACAATCGCTAAGAAAGTTCAGTCACTAAAGTGTTAAAGCAAGATGTCAGATAAATTTCTCAGGCGCATTTTGAATGGGAAAAAAGCCGCCACTTTAAAAACTGCTGTATCAGCAAAAATAAATGTTTCAACTTTGTCTTTTCCCCTACGTGGCTTTTTTGAAAATGATAAACCCTTCTTTCCCATGGAAATTTCTTCTCTGTAATATGCTTTGTTTAGGAAATGCCAACCCAAGTTTCATTTAAGGTTAATCGCAAACAAGAGAATGTAAATAGACAAAGGAAATCATACACATCAGTTTTGAATGACTGTTTTCAGGCTGCATGAATAATTTAAATCATCATCACTGTATTATTCTAGCATTGGGAAAAATGCCTCTTTCTGATTCCTTTAATTCTTGTCTCATCTCTTTCATGTGTTTCAGAGCCCATTTTCTACCAATCTGAATCTGCAGTGAACAATGAGATATATGAATGCTGAGGAGGCTCTGAAGAATACAGCTCTTGTTGTAAACTGTGTGCCGTGACGTTGATTAATGAGTGTAAGGACATGGACAGAATTTGTGAGAGAGTCGGAAAATTAGAGGACCTGAGGGCACCAAAGGGAGAGAAGCTGAAAGAGGGGAGTTAAGGGACAGTCCAGCGTTTGCAGAGCGCAAAAAAAGACAGCAAAGAGCCATGTGCACTGGAAAAGGAAAGGACACAAAGTAAGAGGAGTACATTTTATTAACTCATAGGGTGCAAGAAGTGAGAAAGGAAGAGAGTGAAAAAAGAGAGGATGAGGAAGAGGTAGAGTGTGTGAGGGGAGCAGCAAGGGAAATTGACAAGAAAACAGACTGAGGGCCAAGTGGGATATATTAGAACTACAGACAAGAAGGTGAAGTGGAGAGCAAGAAAGCGAAAGAGAGAAAGAACAGGAGGGAGTGAGAACGTACACAAAAGAGAAAGAATGTGAAGAAGAGAGAAAGTGAGCAGGTGAAGAATAAAGGTACAAGAGAGGAAGTTGGAGAGAGAATGAGAAGAACATAATCATAGAAAGTAAAAGTCAAAGCAAGAGAGAAGAAAAGTAAAATGAAGGGGGGAGGGGTGCGGGGAAGAGTATATCCTGAGAGAGAGGAGATAAAGAATTAAAGAGAAATGAAGATAGCCAAGTTAAAAAGAAGATGAAAAAAGGTACTAAAAATGAGATGAGGTTTTAAAGAGAAACATGCAATGAAGAGTGAAAAAAACAGCCCAGAAGTCTGAGGGTTGTAACATTTGTGTATTAGTCCCTTTCTGCACATAATGCTGAGAAATTGACATTTTCTTCTCTTGTATCCAGAAATTCTTTTGTAAAAGTGCACTCTTCATAAAAATGAATTTGGTAGCAGACAAGTAAATAGTCCTTCACAACAGACCTAAAATGAATAGGAAACACAACTGCATATCCAAGTCACAGAACCTCGGGTCACCTCAACATTCAGCTGGCACGTCAAGAAAATGTCAAAGATCAGGGTGTACAATTGTGTCTTTTTAAAGTGCCACACATGGGACTATTCCTTCATGGATCCAAGGTGCTCCAGAGTTCTGAGGCAGATGGTTTTGAGGCTGCACTGTACAGTAGGGAGGAGAAACTGAGGAAAAGAAGGAACTGAAATAAATTGTTTCTTAGGAAAATGGGAAGGAGAAAGTGTGAAGGTTAAGAGAGGAGTTAGCTGTGACCATTCCCCAGACCAAGGAGACACAGGCCCTGACGCTAGCTGGCTAACAACTCAAGTGCCTTTAATTAATTAAACTCTCTGATATTCCTCGTACGCCTTCCCTGCTCTTCAGCCCTTCCCCAGGTCAAAGGAAGAACCTCCTCTATGTTCAGTACATCCTTGAATGGCCACAACTGAGATTTAGGGAATGATCACATGTATCAAATTGACTGGAGATGGATCTTGCACCTGGCTACATGTAGCAGAGGGATATCTAACCTTTATCGCCATGGCTGCACAGGTATTTTTTTTTATTTAGAGATACAGCACTGAAACAGGCCCTTCGGCCCACCAGGTCTGTGCCAACCAACATATACTAACCCTACAGTAATCCCATATTCCCTATCACCTCCCTACACTAGGGGCAATTTACAACAGCCAATTTACCTATCACCTGCAAGTCTTTGGATGTGGGAGGAAACCGGAGCACCCGGCGAAAACCCACGCAGACACAGGGAGAACTTGCAAACTCCGCACAGGCAGTACCCAGAATCGAACCCGGGTCCCTGGAGCTGTGAGGCTGCGGTGCTAACCACTGCGCCGCCCATGTACCCTGGAATTTGGGGCCCACAAGTGAAGTTAAGTTCACAGAGATCTCTAATTGCTGATAGTAACTGATCGGTGTTTTGATTTAGGATTTGAGGCATAAAGGAAGTAGACATAAATAGGTCATTTTCTGGTTGGCAAGATGTAACAAGTGGTGTGCCACAGGGACCTGTGCTGGGGCCTCAACTTTTTACAATTTATATAAATGACTTAGATGAAGGGACCGAAGGTATGGTTGCTAAATTTGCTGATGACACAAAGATAGGTAGAAAAGTAACTTGTGAAGAGGACATAAGGAGGCTACAAAGGGATATAGATAGGTTAAGTGAGTGGGCAAAGACCTGGCAAATGGAGTATAATGTGGAAAAGTGTGAAATTGTCCACTTTGGCAGGAAGAATAAAAAAGAAGCGTATCATCTAAATGGTGAGAGATTGCAGAGCTCTGAGATGCAGAGGAATCTGGGTGTCCTAGTGCATGAATCACAAAAGGTTAGTATGCAGGTACAGCATGTAACTAGGAAAGCTAATAGAATATTATTGTTTATTGCGAGGGGAATTGAATACAAAAGTAGGGAGGTTATGTTTCAGCTATACAGGGCATTGGTGAGACCACATCTGGAGTACTGTGTACAGTACTGGTCTCCTTATTTAAGGAAGGATGTAAATGCATTGGAGGCAGTACAGAGAAGGTTTACTAGACTAATACCTGGAATGGGTGGCCTGTCTTACGAGGAAAGATTGGACAGACTAGGCGTGTATCCACTGGAATTTAGAAGAGTAAGAGGCAACTTGATTGAAATATATAAGATCCTGAGGGGTCTTGACAGGGTGGATGTGGAAAAGATGTTTCCCCTGGATGAACTAGGGGTCACTGTTTAAAAATAAGGGGTCAGCCATTTAAGACAGAGATGAGGAGAAATTTTTTCTCTCAGAAGGTCGTGAGTCTTTGGAATTCTCTTCCTCAAAAGGCAGTGGAAGCAGAGTCTTTGAATATTTTTAAGACAGAGGTAGATAGATTCTTGATAAGCAAGGGGGTGGAAGGTTATCAGGGGTAGGTGGAAATGTGGAGTAATCAGTTCAGCCATGAACTTATTGAATGGCAGAGCAGGCTCAAGGGGCTGAGTGGCCTACTCCTGCTCCTAATTCGTATGTTCGTATGTTAGAGCATGAAAAGAAACATTTCCAAACCTC